>NC_071531.1:67666647-68946230 GCF_026979565.1 Vidua chalybeata
ACCTTCCTCACTGGTCAAGACATCCGGAAAACTTTCCCCTTGCTCTACCTTCAGGGGCCCAACTCCAAATTCAGCATTAAGATACATTTGTGAAGAAGTTTAGCTGGTTGTACCAGCAATGGTGCTTCCTGCACAAAATGGTAAACATAAATGCAGTATTGATTGCATTGCAAATCATACCCCAAGGCTGGAGGTCCAATGAAATAGTGATTTCAGAAGCAGTATCAGATAAGGTATTCTCATTACTACCCAGGCCATTGCCTGGGTAAAAAATGAGTAAAAAAATACTCTCTGATCTGTGCAAAAGCTCATGATTTAAAGAAAGACTGGTGGTCTCTGTTTGTAGCTTGACTACACAAACATCTGTGCTGAGTGGGAGAGTTTTACAGTATGTTGGCAAATCTGAGCAGCCAAAGATTGAAATGTATTCAACTGGTTTTGTCTCTGAAGCCCATGTATTGACCAGCTTTCTGCAAGTCCCTGCTAACTAATGGTAACCTGTCCATCTGCAGAGCCAAATAGAGGTTTTTTAAAGAACAGAAGGAATTCCTGCTGAGCCTGACTGAAGACAAGCCCACCATGCGTCTGCCTAGTGCCAAGGAGTCTTGTGACAAAGGTGGCTGCGGGCTGGGTGTTTATTTTCCAGCTGATGTGCACAGATAACCTGACCTCTACAGTTACAAGATTCATGTAGCAATTCACGGCTTAGCCCAGCTTCCACAGGGCTAAAGCCCCATGTACATCACAGAGGACCTTCCAAGCAGCTGACAGACACTTCTGACACCCATTCTGGCTAGGAAAACACTTAAATATGAGGATGAAATACAATGTTGCTCACTCCCCCAAGTGCAAGCTAATTTTAGAGTTCATCCTGTGAGTCCTTATTGAGGGGATGTTTTAATTACCTTCAGCCTGTCCAAACCAGGACTCCTACCCCTGTGTGTACAGCTGATATGACTGACAGCTGAGAGCTTTTCCAAATACCAAGCATAACATTGCAGTCACTAGTGACTCAAACTGCCTAAAGTGGTGTGATTTTTATCACTTTGACAATACTTATAATAACTTTCTTTAAGTGTAAAGGGTTTGTAAAATTTACTAAGATTTATAAAATAAGCCTAACTAGAAATTTCGTGTGTGTATGCAAACGTTGCCCACAATCATATACAAAGAACAGTCTGACTTTGCCTCATACCAACATTAAAAAAAGGCCTCTCAGCTCACAGAAACCATCCTGGCCTTCCACTCCTCAGTTTACACAGCCTTCCACCCAAGCCTGGGAAAATAGATAGGGCTCTTCCCCCCAGTAAAACAATTTTGGACTTTCCCCAAGGAAGGGTGCACCACTATAACCAGTGAGACATGGCATGGAAGAGAATCAATAGCAGGGCCAATCAAGCTAATTCAGCTGTTAAGAAAGCAACCAAACCCCATAAAGGCCCTCAAAGGTCAAAAAGTATCTCTGAGATTATGCCTGAGAATGACCTAGAAGTCAGTGTCATCCAAAGAGCACTAAAATATTAAATTCTATGCAAGCAAGCACTTGCTCTGTATATGAGCTGAAGTTTTCAAACCACCCCCCACAGATATAATAATAGTAGGATCCACAATAAGAAATATCTCATTACGATACCTCCCAAATACTAATGCAAACAACACCATGCTTCTATATTCTGAAAGCATCTACATCTCTGACAAGTCTAAGATTCCTGAGACCAGAGCAATAAAAGACAGTTAAATGCAAGTAGATCCTAATTTCAAAATACAGGTATCTTGACATCCAAAAGGTGCAAAGAATTTTTTTTTTTTCTGGCTCAGAATGTAAGGTATTAGAAACCTAATACCTATTTTATGTCTGACTCAGCTCCTGATAAAATAAGAGATGCTGGTGGACCCAAATGGGAGTCTAGGACATTTCTAAAAAATGTTAGCCCTTACTGGGCTTGGCTGGGTATGATACATAAAGATGATTTTTCAGGCAGAAGTAATGAGCATGGCTCCACCTGACACACTGCTAGAAGTGGTTCTGCTAGAAGAGTCCCTTCAGCAGAGATCTGCAGACCCTCCCCTGTGTACCTGACTGTCTACACTGCCAGTGTAGGTGCACCTACTGCTGGCGCAACAGATGTTAAAGCAGGCACACCTGACTCCCAGAGCCAAGGGATTAATGGGGCATTAACATCAAGACCCCAGCAAGTCGTGGCCATTTAAATGCTAGCAGCTTTAAGTAAGTTATCCAGAAATCTCGAGTTTACTGTGTGAGCCACTAGCACTTAATTATAGAACATTTGGGGCCAAAACTTGCTGCAGGGTATGTATGAAGTCATCTCAATGATGCTAATGGAAATCCATGTGCTATATATTAGAAAAGCAACTGGTTCTAAATAAGGTTAACTCAAAGGTTGTCTTTTACTGAACATCCTTTTATTATTTACATTTACAAAAACTAATCATATGACAGTTACCAAGATTCATCAGCTGGGCTTCAGTTTACATTCCCACAAAATCAATTAAAGAAAAGCTTGGTTTTAAAGCCTAGCAGCTTGAATTAATGTTCTGTTAAATCTGACAGATTTTGTCCATGCTTCTTTATTGACCCTTGTACTTTTTTTGACACTTTTGTGACACACCTTCCCCCACCCAAAGTGTATTTCATGGTTTGGGGATGGTTTCTAACTGAGGGAAGAGTATTTTCACCTCCTCTTCACCTCCCAGAGCAGTATTTCAGGGCTCATTAAGAGGTGTGCCATTAAACCTAAAGCATGCTCATGGCTGCTCTTGCACAGATCTGTCACACCTCAAATCTACTGAGCAGCAGCAGGTAAACACAGCTTTTGTTTTAGCAGCTCAGTTACAGCTAAGTGAGCATCTGCCCTGGCTGTACACAATAAACCTTCTATTTCAGAAGAGTGTAATTGTTATTGTATTCTCTTGTCCTTTGAAACTTTGAGCAGGAGGCTTCAGCCTGAGGGACCACTGCAGTCTTTAGGACATTAAAACCCCCATATTCTTCACCACTTACCATAATGTGCAATTATAGATACCGGTGTAAATGAAAGGGAGATATCCTATTATGGAAAGCCTCAAATGCTCACTTGGCTTGGGATTCATCTACAAGAGGCAAAGCCATACAAGTTCAGTATTGTTACTTGGCTGTGGTACTTGCTATGTGCAAGTATACTCAGTAAAACTCTTTAGAGTCAATTTAAAGATTTTCCTATTTCTGTTAACAGGTTAGGGGGCTCTAGAGAAGTGTCTTATCAGATGCTACTTTTCAGCTCTAATGAAACTTTCTGATAAGTGGGAGCTGAGCTGACTCAATTTGCCACTTCTCTGGTAAGAATTTCACTTGTGGAAATTATGGGCCTGTTTTCTTACATGCAGCCCTTCGCTTCCTCAAAAAAGACTCTTATATCACAATTTCTTTAAGAAATGCATCAGAACTTCTTTCTGGTTTAAGTCTCAAGGAATGGCATAGATGCAACTTCGAAAGCAAACCTGTGGTGAAATTCAGGACAGGAATGTAGCATGTATGTGTTCAGAACAGTCTTTCAATGGTATGAAGACTGTAAAGTAATTGGCAACTCATCCAAAATCTCAGAATGAGTAATTTGTGGCAATTTCATCTATGTGAAGATATCTATAGCATGTAGGGAACAAACACATACATGCTTTTCAGAAAAAATACCCAATCTCTTGCTACACTGACATTGCATAGTATATGCATAGGAGTTTAATGAAGTGTTTGGGGCCCATGCTAGCTTTGATTTGTAGGACACTAAGTCATTCAGCTCATGCTGATGTTACTGTATGCTGCTATGAATACAGAGAAGTATTTTTAAGACCAGCTTGTGTTATACTCACAACCCTCATTTTATTTTAATGTAAATTGTGTGTTTAATCTCTTTTGCAAGTTTCAAAGATCCTATCACCTCTATTTTTCTGGCACAGAATCTCATGAGAGGATGCAGTATAAATTATACACATCCATTCCATTGCGTTTCTTCCTTTTCCACACTTTCCTTTCTGCCTGTCCCTTTATTGGCCTTTTTGGATCTGTCTTTACTAATTTCTAGTCAGTTCCTTAGCCTGCCACTTGTTCTTCACTTCCACATGTTTAGTTTGTAATACTCTGTAGTATACATCCTTTTTCTGTTTTTCCCACTTAGCTCTCCTGGCACCAATCACTGTTCCATGCCATCACAGTACCTGGGCTTTAATTTGTGTGTTTACCATTGCCTTGCATTTAGGAGGATAACTCTCTTGTCTGACACCCTCACCTTTCATTAACTCTCATTTCCTATCATCCTCAGCTCCTACCACTCCAGAAAAGGCGGGAGGGGAATGAAGTGCTTGCGGAGGCAGTGCTGGCTGTCACAGACTGATTGACAATGAGCACAGTGCCTCCAAGTGCTGAGATGCTGCAGTTTGTGGAGCGAAGATGGAGACCTTGGTGCCCGGTACACCCTCCTTGATTGAACAGACATTTTGAGTGCGGCTGCCGATCACTGTTATCCCACTGACTCCCTGCATTCTCCTCACTTTTCTCCCAAGCTGTCACACTGGCAAGGCTCAGGAGAAATCACAGGTTTCCTAATTGCATTTGTGCCCGCACAGAGAGAAAACTTAAATACAGGCTGGTCAGATCTGTACAGATGATGGAGAATGTTTCACTCCATTCTGTGCTAGTGTGGGCTCTTCAATTTGTGCCTGGCAGCATCCTTGTTCCTGAGGACAGAAAGATAAACTGTGGCTTTGTATGGATGTGGAATATGACAAAGCAAAAGGAGAGAAAAGGGAATTCATTTCATTTATCTGTACAAACATTTTCTCAAATGATTCCTGCACTTTCACATATTGAGCTCTCTCTGTGAGCACATCTATCCTGGGTGGCTGTATCTTGGATTTATAGAAAAAGCTTGTTCCTATATCTACTTAGTCAGATTTGAACTCTTTATTAGTGCTGACCAGTCTACTCAGACTCTTCTGACTGTTCTTTGCTCAGAGCCAAGACATCATGCACTGTTTTCAATGGATATTTAAGCATCAAGTGGGCTCTGGTAGCTAGGTAATGCAGAAAGAAAAGCACAGCAGCAGCCAGTCTGGACTGTGATTCTGACTCAAAAGTGGTCAAGTTTTCCTTTGACTGCACAGGATAGGCTCATTTTTAAGAGGTCATTTTCTAGTCAAACCAAACACAAAAGTTGGCTAAATCAAGATGGCCCAGTGACTCCTGGGAATTCCAGTGCCTTTAGTGATGGAAGAGAAAGCAGGAGACACAGACAGTCCTTCCCCCAGGTTAAGGGTAGCTCTGTGGGCAGCCTTAGTTTATTTGGCTCAGTGGCTCATGATTACTGAAATAACAAGAAGCTTTCTTCTATTTTATCGCAAAGTCTCACGGGAGGCTTCATCTGCATAAAGTGACTCAGAAAGCTGCCTGCTGAGCTGCACGTACTGGATGTCTGTCTGGAACAAGTCAGAGTAATTTGTCCTCTTGTTTACAGCAGCCTATTTATAACAGCACAGAGATGACCCATGGATACACCAAGTCTATCCCCCAAACACCCAGGAAGGGACTTTTCACACTCATCACCAAGCCCCAAATACTACAGCTCCCTCAACTTCTCCTTCCAGTGAAGATGATCTCCAAAGGCTACAGGGAGCACAGTGGATTAGAGCAGGTTTGGATGAAATACATGAGCAAGAACTTCTGTTGCATCATGATCTCAGTAAGAATCAATCTGCTTTGAGATGATACAAGGCCCAAAGGATGGAGGACAGGTGTCCTTGAATACCTGTGGACTATGCTATCCATTATTACTGTTTTCCCCAAAATAAGTTGTTCACAGCCACTCCAAAGTGATCTGCAGATTTCAGGATTTTTGTTTAATGGCTTCCAATGCTTAAAACTCCTAGAATGAAATCTATAAAGCCACCACCTTTCTCAGTCACTCAGTAATTTCAGCTCTTCACAAGACCAAATTTCAGAAAACACCATATGTCATGTATGTAAAAGAAAGAGCCCTGTAATGAATCATATACATGTATTCTAAATTAATTTTTTACAGGAGTAGTTTGAATGTCCTACATTAGCATCTCCTGCTGGCTAAGGCTTCCCCCTAAGAATTAGATAAACAATTCTCCAACCCATGCACCTTCAAACAATTTCTTCTTCCCAGACAAGGAAACAGGTTTTTCCTCTGTTATAGATACAATACTCTTCATTAGAACCACAGAAACCTAAGGTCCAGTCTTTATCCAAAATTCTGTCTCATGTGCAATTTCTGTTTTGCATTAGAAGAAGAAGGTCAATGTCACTGCTTTGGAAAAGAGAGCAGGTTTCTTAATCAGACATGCCATGCTTATTTTTGACCCTGTTACTAGACTGAAATTAGTGACTATATGAATATATCTCTCATACTTAACATATATAACATATATAAGTATATATATGTCTGCACACACACCCACCAAACCTCAACAGTTATATATATTCATGCATGCATATATGCAAGCAACTATTTAATTTTTACATATATATATTTACAGGCATGTTCATATACATATTTACACATACACTCACATAGTATTTACACATACACTCACATATGCAACTTGGAAGCATCTGACAGTCATTGAGCACTCCCTGAGCTTTGTGATGTCTCTTCTGTGATATCTGAAGAATTTGGTTGAAGATGAAGGGATAAGGTCAATTACTCCTGTAATTACGGAAGAGAGACCCACATGCCCAAAGCTTACCTAAAGCACTTTTCTGTTATTTATATATATATATATGTATGTATGTATACTCCATTAAAGGACTCCAAAACTTCTCCCTGCATCCTCTTTTATGTGGGCTGAGCAGCACCACTTGGAAATGGAGAGTATGTGTATCCCAAGCCCTTATCAGCAAAACTATCTGTCTCTTATCATGAGTATGTCTGCCATTCCTACCACAGCACTCTCCTGAAGCAGAGCCACAGGAGGTAGTGATTCTTCTGCCTTTGCTCACAAGTTTCTCCTCCACAGTACAATTTCTAATATCTCAAGTTTTTTAATACTTACAAAGAAAACAACCTCTTCTCCTGCTCCCTAATTAATTTTTCTTCTTTCTTTCCTTATTTATATCTTACCAATAGCACAGGCCATAAACTAAAATGGTCCAGAGTTGCTTAGTGGCAATTTTGATTCCTGGAGCAATGACAAATACAAGGTGTGAATTTTGCAATTCATGATGAAAAGAAATAAAAGAATTCTGTTTTGAAACAATACAATTCCTTTGATTTTCAATGAGGATATGCAAAATGGGGTTAAAGGTGGCTTGTTAGGTCCTGAGAGATTAGCAATGCTATTTATAGCAATGTTATGTACAGAAAAGACATATATGCAATTATTCAATTATTCTGACATATGTTTACAGCTGTTCCCTATCTCCAAGGCTGGTCAGGAAGGATTAGTAGAGTGGACTGTACAACTGATTCAGAATGGAAAAATTTACCCCCTTTTATTTTTGGTAGCCTAGTCTTCATTTTTCAAGTGATGTTTTTGTTCAGTTGCATGAGCTGAGCAGTCTGGATAAATGGTATATATCCCTTTGTCAATATACGAAGGATTCTTTTTTTATCATTTGTTATTTTTACCATGTGTCTGGTCATCTAAGTCATATGCTTCCTGTTTATAACTGAATGACAAACTTTTCAAGCAGAAGGACAGATTCCAAATGATGCATAAGTACTCATAATCAAAAAAATCTTCACCTGAACATTTTGAAAATGTTCATTAGGAGAGAAATGTGGCAGAATAAAATAGAATCTGGACAAGTATGCACAGATGCCATTTTGTGGTGTCTTGCCAGGTCTAAGATTAAAGACTCAAAATATAAAAAGGTGATATAAGGAACTCTTAATGATTTTGCAAATGGTTTTAATTCACTAAGAATTGCATGTCACGAGTTAGAGAGTGAAATAGGGTGGGATTAAGGCTTTCTGACACTAATATGGGAAGACTTAAATTACTAACTGACCAGAGACCTTGCTTTCCAGGAAAATTTCCCTAAATTTAAATGTGTTATATCAGGTGTCAAACATTCTCTAGCTACATCACAGCAGTGAGAACAGAAGCCTTTCAACTAATCACTCAGTGTATCTGTGGCTGGCTGCATTTTGTTGTTTTCTGGCAATCCCACTTCAGGTCCTTGAGCCTTCTCCATCCAGGAGGAGTGGGGGAGAAGTGGAGATTGGTTGAAAGCTCTCTCTTCCCAGAGCAAAGATGCATACAGCAGTATGTGACAGTAGTGTCAGCAGGGAAATACATCTTGGAGTGCAGGGAGTTTAAATGATTATTCCTTGGCCTTGTAAGCAGCAGCCTTTGGGCCCATTTGTGCTATGCTCCCTGAGCATTTCAAAGAGCTGTTTTCCCCCAAAGACTTCAGCAGGATGAAAAAGAACAGCTCATGGGGAAAACACTGCCCAGAGTGGGTATGGGAGGGGTGGGCAGAGGCAGCTGGCTCTGGTGCTTTGGACAGAGCAGTCAGGAGGGTTTCTGCTGTGGGGAAGGAACACCACTACATCCATCATAAATGAAACCTGTTTCTTTGTAGTTATGTAGAGCTATCAGACCATTTTCTTGTGCTGCATTGATGGGTATTCTCAACAGGGGCTATCTTAGACACTATGGCTTGGAAGGAAAATTAGGGAGAAAACCACAAAACATAAAGTCCAGCATGTCAACAATGATTTCTTCTGATCATGAGCAGTGCTGAGATCATATGCTACTGACATCAGTGGAATTTTGCTTGTGCCTCAATATCCATTAGATTCCAACAGTCAGTTATGTGTTTAATGCATTCTGATATGAGTCAAAACTATACCTGAGATTGGGAGGAGAGCTGGACATAACCTTACACCTTATCATCATTCTCTTATAATGGAAGAGCATTTTGTACAACCAAATCTACATTCCACTGCTCTCAAGTTAGGTCTCACTCATGATGTGCGTTCTCAATATTTCCTTCTTCTCTAGATACTTATGTGAACCATGCAGCTGAAGCATCATCTTCACCTTCATGAAGACCTTTTTTGAGACATGACCTTCAAAATATTTTGTCTCATAAAGTCCTTGTAGGTTACTGAAGTGCAGACATTCCTAATTTCCAGGCTAGAAACTAAGGCTTGGAGATGATGCTACTTGCCAGGCTCACAGAAGAAAGTAATAAGCAAAAATCTGAAAATCAGGCTTTACAATCCCAAGCCAGTGATTTAACTCTTGGAATAGTTTCACTGTCCACTTTGTGATTGAAGCCCTGAAGACCCTTTCCCTCCTGCCCTCCCACATAATTAAATTGGACGTTGAAGCTTTTCCATTTCTCATTAGATTTTGTCCTGTGCTTTTACTTAACAAATATTTTGCTTTGAATACTACTTTTTTTTTTGTCCTCCCAGCCACTTCCATTATTCCTGTTCTGCCTTTGCTTTTCCTTTTGCATCCACTTGTTGCAACTGAGATCAGTAGAAGCTGCTGTGTTAGAAGTCCCAGGAGCCAGAAAAACCACACACAGGATTTTTAAACTTCTGACCCTATCTTCTCCCTTTGCTTCATTGAGTTGCTTAAAATTTCATGTACCATGCAAAGCAAGTCTAGTTTCTCTGTAGGCAGCATAGACTATAGTTTGTTATGGCAGCATTTTCTGGGGCTGTTAAGGGAAGATGCAGACTACTATTGAATTTGTGTATTTCTGATTTGCTTCTGAAGGCTCAGAGGGCACAGGATATTTATTGAGTCTTTCATAAACATGAACTCTTCATCTGCATCAAGATTCAATTTCACAGACCAGTTTGGAGCATGACTGTTCCCAGTTCTCTGTCTCCTTTTTTCTCTTCTCTGCCCTTCAGTCTTCAAGGGGTCTCTCTACATTGTGTTTTCCCCTCTGCTCTACTGTCGTCTGCTTGGTGGCAGACTGTCTCATGCAGCTGAGATCACTCTGACCCCATAACTGAGCATTGTTTGTCAGCAGCAAGAGTAGACTGGGAACCTCTCAGTCAGGTGTTGTAAAGTGTGTCTGGCAGCCACAAACTTTGCTACACCACTAGCAAAGGCCTCCTGATGCAAGAACCTAGACTTCCCATATTTCTTTACAACTTCCAAGTACAATCCTAGAGCCAAATTCATAGCAAGTGAAAAGCAGGCTGAAGGCTCATTTCCTGATGGAAAGAAATTGTGAATGCTAGCTACTTTCAATATCATGCACACTGTGCCTTGGCATTTGGAGACATCCTTAAGCATGGTTTTCTTGGTTTCTATTGTTTGTATGTTCTGCCCCAATGATATTTCAGTGTGTATTTTAATGAGTGAATTTATTATATAGCTCACTGCACAAAAATTCCAGTTACATTATTAAAAATTCCCTAGTACTGATTTTTGGATCAGATATTTCCTGCATGTATTTTGAATCCACTGTTGGTTATTGAGCAGCTTTTTTCCCTATTTTTTTTTTTGTCTTTTGGTCCTGTCTGGGAATAAAGCCTAATATGGGTCTGCCTTCAGTACTACTACCATTTTTTCCTCCTCTGTATCCCAGACTACACCATGGACCTCTCTTAAACCGAGTGAGACAAGATAAGCCTTTTCTGCCTGGCAGCATTTCAGAGACATTAAGTGTAAGAGAGAAGGTAAGTAATTCACCATGCCTCCCCATTTCTGTAATGGGGGAGGACATGATACATTTACAATACTCCTCTGGGGATATTTCATCACTTATGCCTAACTCTAATGGACAAGAATTGATTTGAACTTTCTACTTAGCACAGAGCTGTAAACAGTTTCATTCCAGGTCGCAGCAATGAACTGGTGTTTTGTAAAATTGAGAGAATTTTGGAAAACTTCTGTGTCAATCTATTAAGTAAGCTAGCAGTGAATGATCCAAGGTTTGCTAAATTGTCTTTTCAATTTTTTTAGAAACAGAAAGAGCAATTACTAACCTAGATTATACATTTTTTTCATTCTAACATCATTCCTCCATTTTTGTCAGGGTATTGGCATTTGAGCTATCTCATTTACTTTCAGTTGAGATTTGTCAAATTGTGATACAGTTCAGGAAGGTATTTTTGTTGTTCTATTTAATGTCAGATGCTCATTTTTGTAGTTCTCAGAGCAAAAAAATCCAGAAAATTCCTTGTCCTGCTGTAATAACATCTGTTAATGTCTAAAGTCTATCTATCTATCAAAAAATAGCATATAAGGCTCCTGAGGTATTCCGTGTCAAGTTTTCTATTGGTGGTACCTTAGGCAGTTTTAATCCTGGGCATGAAAGCAAAATTCCTTTTTTTTTTTTTTTTTAATTGGCATATACAGTATTATATCTTTGCCAAGGTTTGCAAAGTAAAAATACAGAGCTCTTCATATCTCTGCTAGGGAGCAAATAAACAGCTCCAGTTATCACATGCTGCCTTTTTAAAAGCCTGTTATATTAGAGATTGTCTAGAAAGGTTGTAGCTGGGGCAAATGATCACATCAGTAATCCATATTTTAAGATCCCTATTTCCAACATACTCCATCATCATGGTGAGCTATGAAAACATTTTGTAAGGCATTAACAATTCTTCACAGATAATACAAATAGTCACAGAAAACAGACGAGCAAAGGAGATATGTTTCATATTAATTCTAAAGTCAGAAATCAGGCAAGCATAAGCAAGAAAAGACAAAACAATGACCTTCCCAGCTCAGCCTTTTATTCCTCTTAACTAAAGATGTTGTTCTGCAAGACTGTGTTTTTGCGCTGTTCCTTTGCACTGAAGACTGAAAAAAGGCAGAGAAAACTGCCTTTTTTTTTTGTGGATCATCATCTGGAACTGGTGCTGGAACAAGACACTAGCCCTGAAAGCTGTGCTCTGGGGCCACAGAATTGTCTCTAACACAGGCAGGGCAGAAGATGTCAGGTTTCAAAATCAAGCAGCACTAGCTGCCACTACCATCTGACATTTGAATGGGATCCCAAACTATTTCCAGCTGGTATGAACACTCAGAGCCTAATCCTCACAAGATTTTCTTGTTTTGGTACTCTCACTGACATCAGTGAAACTGGCCTTTTGTTAACAATTTTTCTAGTTTCTAGCAAGAGATGACTTGGAGATAAATAGAAACAAAATGGCAAAAGGCAAGACTGTCACCAAACTACTGTAACTTTGATACTTTTTGATTGGAATAAATAATGGAAAAACAGCCTATGTGCCTTCAGGAAGTTGAGAACCACAGTACTGGATGTTTAACTTCTGTATCTCTGCATTTTAAGAGAGAAAAGCTTTTAATTTCCTGTTGGTCCCATGTTTGAGCAGAGTTTTTGGCATTCATCCAGCACAAATTTAAGGAGTTAGCAGCAAAACCTAGGTAGAAGTCTAAATTTTACTCCCTGGTTTGTACTGGTACATGTTACAAACATGGCAATAGGACTGGACATGGCACTGGACTACTGCTGTTAACAGGTTGTGCTCTTGTCTTCATTTTCAAATAACTCATTAATTTGGGTATTTCAATATTATGAGGGTCAGGTGAGCTAATGTTGAATGCCAATATGTTTCTGCTTATTACTTTGGTGCTTTTGTTCTCTTATAATTTTTGTTATAGTTCAGTTTGATTTGATTTTATAACAAGAGGCACGGCTGTATTTTAAGTGTTTTGTAATGAGTTGCTCCAAGAGACACATTTTTTGACCCACTACCTCAATTTAGAATCTTTCTTGAGACAAATTTGCAATTTGGGAACCACAGAAGATGAAGAGAGAGAGGTGCTAGCACAAAGGATTTCATCTGAACACTTCTCATTCCAGCACGTTTCAGGGAGAAACTGCTAAAAGGAACTGGGTCTTCTAATACACTCCTTATCATGAAACCACAAAGACAGACTGGAATGAATTTTTAACTTCTGTAGTGATAACATTTGCCCCATCTCTTCTATCCTCATGGATATCCTGGGCAATGGATCCTGGATGCAATACACAACGCTGGCTGCCAATTACTGCTTCACAGACCAGCAATGAGCTGGTAGCAGGAAGCGACAGAACCTCCTGGCATTTATTGCTTCAAAAGGTGCCCATCCACAGAGATGGCACCTGGGACCAGAGGGATGGGCTGTTCAGCACAGGAGGCATTAGGCATTGAGGCACTCAGGCACAGACAGATTCTTCCAGCCAAGTGGAAAGAGTCATTAAAGACTAACCAGCCTACAAAAAATTGTTTATGGTTTTAACTATAATGGTAAACAATTTATAAACCACTGGAACAATGTTTGCCAAAGTAATTCATAAGACAACCACTTGGTATTTCAAAGTAATTGAGCAATTTTTGAATCCCCTTGTTTCTCCGTCTAACTTTCAGAACAGATTGTGTTACTTGGTTTGTTTGTTTGCTTTTTTTTTTTTTTTTTTTTTTTTTTTTTTTTTTGTTAGGAGCAACAACACTACTCATCCCAGCTCCCTGCATGCTTTAGGATTCATATACAACATGATCCTAGACAATATGCCACTACACGCTCTGTGGAAGGTGTCTACAAAGACTCTTAATTGGCTGAAAATCATAAAGGTCTTCAATACAAACAATGATGACAAACGAAAAGAAATTCTTTACAATTCCTCAGTATTCCTGTCCTTATATCCTTCTTCTTTTCTTTGATTATGTCCCCATCTATTCCCCCTCAAACTCGAAGTATAGAACATTTTCTTTTTATGGGTTTGCTCTTTGCTTTTCCAACCACTGTTGTACCCTTTTCTCTGTAACTTTTATTGGAGATTTATAAACCTTTCTTATGGATCTCCTTGTCCTAGACTTGAGCTTAGTGAAAAGTGCTTTTTCGACTTGAACAGCCTCTTCCACTTTTGCCCATTTTGGCATAGTCACCTTTCTGCTTTCCTTCTTGCAATACCATGTCTCCAGTATGCATAAGAAGTCTTTGTGAACCTTTCAATTTTCTTACCTGAATTTCATGATCTTTCTTGTATTATCTTTCTTTCCTTCCTTTCTTTTCTTTAAGCCAAAATAAAATAGGCTACCACTATGAATCTGTTCTGGTATTCAGAAACATCCGAAGTGTTCTTGAAGCAATTCTTAAACACTGCAGTGTGGCCTGGGCCAAAGAGTGGTTCTTTAAAGGCATATCATAAATGAAAACACTCTCCATAATAAATGCTATTTGCACAACCACTTGACTTCTTCCTTCCAGCCATTCACTAATGAAAACAATAATATTTTTAATTTAACAAAATAAATAAATAAATATAGGTGCAACTTCTCCTTTCTGGCAATATTTTCATTTTTACTGAATCATATTAAAGGAATGTACTGAAATGCAGTGTGATGAATTAATTTTCATGAAAACTCGGATGAGGACAATGAATCTGGTAAGAGAAGATGCCAGCATCTTTATACACAACATCCTTGAAAATCTATCTCTTCTTATTCTGTATCAGATAAAAATTCTGCATTGAAATGGCTTAACCCAAGGTGCTATAAGCTTTGGAATTCAAACTAGATTGCAACTTTTTCAAATAATACTTAGATACTTAGATACAAAAAATCTTATGTATGGTTCCTAATGATGGACTCCAATATAACATTGCTAAAGAAAGCTGTAACTTTTATTGCTTCCCCCCTCAAACCTTTTCCCAAGAGGCAGCCCACACATCCGGTCCTGATATTTTTCACTTGTGATTCTGGATACATGCAACAATTGTCTGGGAAAGATTGCAAGGTCCCTTTACACAGGGTGAATTAGGTAAAGACTCAAAATAAGTGGTGCCAATCCCTTAATCCATCTGGTTTATGACTGTTCCAGATGGAAGGAAGCTATTAGAACACCACTCTTAACTCCCAGCAAAGGCTGAATATAATCTCCAAATTAATGATTTACCATACGAGCGACCTAAGCTTCGTCAGAAGGCCAAGAAAGTATTTGGCCCACTGAAAAATTTCCATATCCATCTTGAAACAGAAAAGAGCAGATTAACAGTTCCTGAAATTTAGTAGCAAAAGAAGCTGGGACACCTTGACAACGGCTGACAAAAGCAGGACAGAAGTCAGCCCTTCCACTCTTATGCAAGCTGAAAATGTAGCTCTTCAGCCTACAACATATTGTAGGACAACCATCCTCTCCTGTGGCAGAGTTTCTAATTCAATAATGCAGGGGCAGCTTCTGACATTCAGCTTTGCTGGAAATGAGAAAAGCTACCAAAATGAATTACTTTCATTTTCATTCAACCTAATGTTGTGCAACTTGTGTGGACAAGCAATGCAACCACAAAGTGAGGGAAGCAGTTGCTAGGGGGTGACCAGGGGACCCTAAAGCTGCTGGGGCAGCTGAATGGCAGGGCAGGGCTCAGCACACAAAGGCACAGATGAACAGGAGGAACCCAAAGCTTCGAGTGACACCTAAAGGCAGCTGGAATAATAGAGGCCTTTAAAGAGGTCTTTGAAAGTGGAATGTGGAGCTGGGATAGCAGGGGTACAGAAAAGGCATTGCTGAGGATTTTTCTCTTCGTTAAGTGAAGTAAAATACAGCCCTCGCTCATTATGGAGGCAGGCAGCCTTGCCAGGCTGATACATCTCATCAGCCTATTAATAAAGCTCTGCTCGAATCTAGTTTCACAAGGCAAGCCATCAGAGTCTGTGCTTCCAACACATGCTACAGACACAGAGCTATGGAAAATCTCACCCTCCAGAGAGACCTGAGTGAGGCAGTCTTTTTCATTAATACCAAGTCTGCACAATGAATCAACAACAGATTCAATAAGGCCAGGAAGAGCAAAAATAGAGCTTCTGACAAAATAAAAGACATGTAATGAGATCAGAGTGAATTTAATGGGAACCTCTATTCCACTGAATAGGCAAGGTCCCAGACATCCTCCTTCCTGGGTCTCAGGAGCTAAGCCAATAGACTTCAAGTTGCATCATTAAGTTCAAAATCAGACAAACTGTAATTGAAATAAAAGTCTTATTTTTGGCTTGTTGATCAAAATGGAGCTCAGATGTGCCTGAGGGCATGATTTTCATCAGGACCTCAATGCAATCCTTGATTTCCCAAGCACTGCACCTGCAATGAATCATGGGCTCAACTAGTAGCATATTAATACCCAGTTACCTGGTGTGCAGGTGGAAATAGAAAATGCAATATTTAAATGCTTTAAAAGCACCTGCCATTTATAATGAACACAGTTCTTTCCAGGCACAAAATTGCATCTTAACACACATATGCCATTACTGAAAATCATGCCCAGTGATTTTGAAATACTATATTCACATTTGTGCCTACATCCTGATAGCCTTTCATTTCCCCTCCCTCCAATAATTAGTCTAAAAGACCCTCTTCCTGACTAAGGAAGTTAGTAGAGTCTCCATATAGTGTTCATAGGAGATCCCTGATCCTTGTGGGAGAGTATCACAAAGCACACATCGACGGAGAGCCAAGCAATGATCCTACACTGCAGCTCATAGTTAAAGACCACTAGTTAAAAACAGCATGTGGGCCCTCCTTTCATATGTGATACAGCAGGTGATGGAGGACTGAGAGAAATGAAAATCTCGTTCTTATGGGTGAAGGGACAGCCTGTTATCTATCCAATTTTCCCCACACATGAGTAGGTTATAAATACCAATTAGCATCCATTGTCCTAATGTCTTGAAGCTTGGCCTCCAACTTGGTGTCACACACAGATTCAGCAAATCCTGTGAGATATTGTGGTACCTAGGAAGAAGAGAAGGTAATTTGGGAGTTTGGAGATCTGGGGCAGACAAATGAAAGAAATAAATGGCTTCTACATTTCGCTTGTTTCCTGTAGAAGAAAGCATCTGAATCAAAAAGAGTTTAAACATAAGGGAATACATTCTCAATGTGTTGCACAGGGATTTAGCCACATGACTCCCATTGATGTTTATGGGAAATGAGTGACTAAATCCCCATGTAATAGGTTGAAATTTTAGCCCAAGGAGACTGACTGTGGAGGAACTCATCAAGGTCTCTGCTTACAAAAATTGTGAGCATATCAACCATTCCCAAATACTATCTCTTTTTACTGGTATATAATCAAGTGGACCCCTTGAAAGGGACCAGTGAAATTAGCTCTGTAAAAGGTTACTGAGAAACTTACAAAACTTCTCTACAAGCGAGTGCATAAACATGATCTGTGGGTGCAAAGGCATATCAGAGGATGACTTTTGTGTTGATCATTCACTTTTTACAAGCAGATACTCTCCTGAAAGACAACAAGGGATTATTGAATAATTTAATGCTTCAGACTTCAGCAACAAAAGGTATCTAGCAGCATGGACATCCTGCTACAAAATGCATCAAGAAGAGCTTCTAACCATAGTTAATCTCAGTAGGTTGCAAGAAAACAAGGAAGATGCTAAATCCCTTGGCTGTTCTCCTGCCTTAAGGAGGATGGAGATAAACATCAGATTAAAGTGAGAGAATCTCTTCCGTCTTCCAATTACACAGATAGTGGCCTACCGCAAGCCAGAAATTTTTCAGTAGCCAAAATTTACAACCAAATTTGCTATATGAATATCAGATTAGAGGTTTAACCAGGAAATACATGTCTAATTCTTTCCTCAACTACATGACAGCTACTGCTCAGGGTAAATTAGCAAAGGACTAGCCTATTTCTGACTAAAATATAAAGTCTGGGTAAGAATGCTCTGTGAGACCTGCATCCTTTCTGCAGTAATGCCAAGGGAATTCTGCAGATATTTCCCCTCCCTGCCTTCCTGTCTGCCCGCACCCAGTAGGGTTTTATGGAGAGAGTATGGACAAAAATGAAACATTTTAATGTAGCAGACCAATAGATTTTAAGTTTAAAGGAACACTAGTTCAAGTACAGTTATTATAGAAAGCAGGTTCTTCACAGATGTGCAGCCAGTAAAATGATTGTTGCATGTCTTTAATTTTTTTATACAGTCACTGAAAAACCCCTTCCTACAGAGGCAAATATTCATGATTATTACACAGACTTGAGGAATCTCTGAAGGTTGTGGTTACAGCAATAGATTTTTTTTTATTTAACAATAATAAGCCATCAGTCAGTGTCATTCCATGAAGTTTGAGCAATGCATACCTATTCTTCTCTGGCCATCACACTACAATTTCAAAAGATAAACTGCATTCCTCTGTGAGTTTCAACTCTGAAATACTCTATATGTGAAAATTAATCTGGCAGACTCTTCTGAAATCACAGGCTTCTGAGATGAGCAAATGGGTACAGTTTTCTTTTAACTGTTTTTTGAACCCCATGTGTTGAGAGAAAACAACAGAATGGAAATTGCTCATCAAAATGTTAACTTGTGGCACGGCAGAGCCCCAAGCAGGTGTGTGGCATACCGTTCCCTGCGCTGACATGCCTACCACATGGCACCCAGTTCTGCCACCTCCGTCCCTTCCCTTTGGAATTCCTCCTCCTGTAAGCGCTGAAACATGGCTTGACTCTGAGTTGCACAGAAGTGATGTGTGTGCTTTCAGAAAGCAGGTGCTTTGGGAAAACCTTTGTTTAGGATAATCTGTTGTGGAATAATCCTTTGGATTAACTGAGGTGGCCATGGATCTTCCAGCCCAAACATAACTGTGTCAGCGAATGTGTTTGCTGTTAGGGGCACAGCTAGTCAGTAAAAGAACATGATCTCGCTAATTCAAGAGGAACAGTGAGGTTGCTGACCTATCACAAATAACTGATTTTTTCAAATTAACCAACTGTTCAACAGACAATACAAAATATAAATAAATAAAGGCTAAAGTGTCACAGAGCATACTTTGTTCATTTATTTTGACAACTCCTTAGGTTTAAATTGTGAAAATACTTTGCAGTGTACAAGTAAATGTGCTGTGATGAACTTTCTAAAAATAATGAAGGCTTCATCATCTTTGAATGAATGTCTATCCCTGTAGCTTGTAGCTGGAACTGAAAACTAATGGAGAAATTACTGTACAAAAGCAGCTTTTTTAGAGAAATTATGGGAGTAGGAATGTTCTTTTTGACTTGTTCTTCATTCTTCACATTGTTGCATGTATTTCAACATCACAGACCTCAAGAAGCCAAAAGCTGTTATGTGTCCCCTGGATTCTTTAGCTCTCTGCTAAACCTTGGGGAAGGCTCATTCAGATTTCCCCAAAATCTCTAATGAAGAACACAGTATTGTGTCCTGGTCTCTTATCCACCCCTATTTGCCTTGTGTAGTCTTGCCACACTTTCACAATTTGATATGCTACATTTCAGATACTTGCTCACAACCAGGTTTTGGATAAAGAGAAGGACTGAAATAAAACTCCCCATGGGCCTAGAATAAAATTTCACTTGCTCCAGAATTCCACATTTCTAAACATACTACCCACAATTTTAGAAGTAATTTTTGAAATATAAGCTTAATGGTATAAAGTGTTTATCTTCACACTTTATTTTCACCCCTCTTAAAATGAAAGAAAATGTTCTATTTTTCTAAAGCACAAAGACAATGTAGCACCATAAACTAAAGTGCTGTGCTCTTCTTCCAGCCACTTATTTGTCTATTTCTCCCACAAAATACAACAGAAACATAGGATACCTTATTAATGTTATTTGAAAAGATGCTGTAAAACCAGTGCTATGTGACTAGTTGTCTCAGGGCTTAAACTGTAAGTTTAAGAAAATCCTGTTAATGTCAACTGGCTGCAAGAAAGTCTGTGGGCTACAGCAGCCCTTCTTTGGTGGACCTGGCTATTTGCTGAATTCCTGTTTTCTCTTAGAAATGTCAGTATGAAGAACTACCGTTTCAGGTGGCAAAGAAGAATTACCATGCCAGGGCACACATGTGTGACACTCTTTCCAAATCTTCAAGAGGAAAAAAAAAAGTTTGGAGCAACAATCCTCAGAGATTCTGCCTCTAAAGAAATATGAACTCTCAACTGTTTCAGCCACTGGGTTCCAGCAGCTGCTGTTTATTCCTTTCATCCAGAGAGTGAGAATTGAAGAATAAAAGGCTAAGAGATGGAGTTTTGTGAGTGAGACGGTTTGAGTCAAAGAATTACACTGAATGTAAATAGACTAGAGATAAAGAAGGGAGTTGGTATGGGACACCTTATGCTGACACCACATTTATTTACCACAGTACAGGGCTGACTGAATAGGCAGCTGTCACGGGAAACATTCATTGATGGGACTGGGCTGGAGAATGGTAGAGGGCCTGATCCAAATTTACCAGGAAAAGCATTCCTAGTAAAATATAATGCAGCAGTAACCATTGTTATAATACTTACTACAGAGTTAGTGTAGTTTGCTACTCAGATGTGACAGTATTAAGAGGTGAAAAAGGGCAGTTCTTGCTACATGGACAGCACTGATGGGATTTTCAGGTTTGCCATTTTCCTGTGGCCAGAGAGGTAAATAACTCAGAGACAAAGCTCGATTTCAGCCATGGGATGGCAAAGGGAAAACCAAGTCACAGCTCAGTAGATACTCAGTTGCTCCACTGGCAGCCTCAGTCTTTCCTTTCTTCTGAGGATGGAATTTTTTATGATAGCTCTGAGCTTTGACTTCATTCTTAGTAGCTGAATTTCTGTCCAAATGCCTCTTTTCTGCCTGCTTAGACTAGGTGTGTGAAGGGGGTGTGTGGTATTGCCCTAGAGGATCATGCTGTTTGAGGACAATAAACAGATCTAAAATTATTTTCTTTAACTCCCACCTTCTCATTATCATTTTGCAGTGATAAATACAAAGTGCAGATAAGCAGTGAAAATACAAGATGCGACATACCCATGACAAAATACAGCAGCATTAAAATGACACTTCCTCTGCCTTTACTTGGAACAGTAGTTAGCTGACATGGTAGAAATCATAAAACTGAAGAGCAAAAGTATTTTCAGCAAAAAAAAAAAAGTGATTTGATAATCTTTAAAGATTATTCATAGCCCATATTTCACTGGAGAACCAAAGTCCCCAAGATTTGTTGGGATACCTCCTGTGTGGCTTTAAGGATGGGTACCAACATCATAGTGTCAGCTGAGCTGCATTAGGAGCCATATGATGCCCTGTGGTCTAACAGCAGGGCATGCAATGCAGATCAACCATTCCTAAATTTGGTGGGCATGATCTTCTCAGGGCAAAGCTCATTCACACCTACAGCATTGTCAAAGACAAAGCTCAGAAGTCTTTTCGTCCCTATGACTTTTTAAAGTGAGATGGGTCCTTAGAGGAAATGTTGGGATGAAAATGTTTAAGTATTATTCAGTACATTCCTGAAATTTTCCGGTGCTGCTCTTATTCAGGATTAAGTTCTACTTTATTGTGTTGTACCAACAAACAAACAACAAATCCAACCCCAAGGCATTTAGTCTTAATCCACTGGATTTTTATTGCACTACTGCTTAAGTGGGAACAGACCTCAAATGCTGCTACTCCTTTTCTGAAGGCAGAAGACCGTAGCACTTGAGCTCAGAAGCTTGACCATTAATTGTTTGTATTGCAGAGCCTATGACATACTTAAGTAGCTGAGCACAACAATAAACACAATAGCCAGTTCATTAAATCATTCTTTGTTAAGACTTTCCAAGGCTTTGGGCTTAAGCCTCTTAAAATTGAAATCATTATGCTATTTTTTTTTTAACAAATGAGCAAACCTAACTCACATAAAAAGGGGAAAACACAACAGAGTCTTTGATGTATGCATCATCACTGTGATGTCTTACTAAGATTAAGCTATATGTCTAACACTGCTAAGAGGTTTCAACAGCTCTTTCCAAGGAGAAGCTGAAATCAGGAAGGGCTATAAAGTGCTGCCGTTGCTGTCACCTCTCCTGCAACAGCTTTCCTTGGCCTGTCACATCATAAGAGAGGCTATCAATAAACTTTGTAGAGTGGTGTTTGTGGTCCCTCTTGTGTCTGTAAGTTTTTGTCAAAGCCCTGACTTGTTGACACACCCTGACAGGTTCTGAGGATGATTAGAAATGACAAAAGGTGGAAGCAGGAATGGAGGTTTGCTGCCTTGGGCAAGTTTGTTCTTTTAACACCATGTACTAATATTCAAGCTTAGAAAAACAGCCAAACTATTCACAGCCATGAGGTATTAGGCAGGCATTTTACACAAGGCTATTTAGATATGGATAAAACACCTTAATAATATGCTACTGTGATGAGTGCACCAAGTTATGCTCCTTTTTAAATCATAAACCTCACCCTTTCTTTTGCTACACAGCTCTGGCTGCCTACAGCTTGTTTCTTCTCTCTGTGCCAACATTGCAGCCACACTGCAAAAGAACTCAGTTTCTCTTTCTCCATAAAACAATCCTGCACCTTTACTCACATCATATGCCATGGGCAGAATCTCTGCCTTTCCCATCCTGTAAACACTGTTAGTATGTGAAATCACACACTATTTGCATGAGAACTTATTCTATGGAAAGCAGAAGAGATATGCAGAGCTAAGCAAAGGCTTAAAAGAAGAAATTACCATTTTTCCCCACTGTTGCTACTATTTGCTATTTCTCTTCCCTCCCTTGTGATGGTTATGACCTTCGTTGTTAGGACCACGTCAGACTAAGGGCCAGCCTCTGATGGGTGCTGAGTGCTCCCTGGTTTTGATGGGTTACTCAAAGCTTCTAGGGCCCAGTTTCCTTTCCACAGGTATCCCTAAGCACTTTAGGGCCGGGGAGTGTTTCTTACAGCCTTGAGAAGAGACATGTTCCTCTCTGGGAACAATAAAGACAAACAATAATGGGTGTGTTGAACATCCTCCTCTATCAGACCATTTAATTGCTTTTTCACATTTTTCATAATTTCTTACAATTGTTGCTAATATAAATTTCAAGACAGAGCTTACCCTGATATGGAAGTTACAGAATCATAGTCAAGGATTCTTTCTCTGTGAATTACCATCCCCCAAGGCAGTTCTTCCTGACAAGAGGAGGGTGAAGAAAAAAGGTGGGAGGGGGAGAAGGAGGCAAAGCCCAGCTTCTTTTTGCCCATGTAAGGTACCTCAGCCTGAGCATAGGGCTGCAAACTACATGCCTAGGACAGTTGTGGTCTCAGATCTAAGACTAGGCTCTCGTTTCTGTGCAGACACAAAGCACTTACAGCTTGAAAATACATCTATAAATGAATTGAGAGTTAAAAACTACTAGAGAATACTCCATGGGATTATCTGTACTATCAAGACAGGAAAACTTTGCAGATGCTACTGTCTCTCTAGAGGAATAAATGCTTGCATTTTAATATTCTCAGCAGCTGGTTCCTGTTGAATGCCATCAGGATGATTCAGCCACCCACCAGGAACACCAGTAGCAAGTGCACACACAGACAAATCTGCAAAACTTTCTGCTTCTGATGCCACTGTTGTTACTTTGGCAGAGTCTGATCTGTATTAGCTTTTCTTCATTACTACCAGTAGCAGGTTTAACTTCACCTCAGGATGGTAAAAGAAAAACAACCAGTCCCTGGGGCTGCCCTAATCAATCCAACTGTCTGCTTCCTATCAGTAGTGCTTCCCACAATCCACATCATTAGCAGCTTACTCTGTGGTTACCTCACTCACTTTCAGCCTCACCACAAGTCACATCTGCCCTGTGAGCTCAAAGTGATGGCCCAGGCAGTCTGATGTCCTTTCCCCTAACTGCGGTCCACATCTGATGAAAGGGACATCACCTTATAACACACTTGGTTTCGGCATGAGACTCAACTGCAATAGATTACTTCCTCACCCCTGCTGATGAACAATTTATGTCTAAAAATACAAGGTCTGCTACCTCTCCCCATTTAAAAAGAAAAAAAAAATCAACCTCAGTGACGTTCTGTCTGTGGTCTGTGGACCACTTCCAGGTGTTTTATGGAGGTGCATCTGTCTAGCAGCAATAATGAGGCATTTACTTTTCCTCAAGCGGCAATGCTTCCTGACAGTCGTTGACTGGGTCAAATCACTCAATGCTTCCTCTAATTCTACTGGGACAAATTTCTGCCTTGCTTTTGTCTGGCACTTCTTGGAAGTAGAATAAACTGTGATGCCAATCTGCAGAACCCTACCTGGAGGGGCGAAACGCCAGAGAAGACAGAACTAAACAGCACAGTCACTCCTGCAGACTGGTGAACCCATGACTATAGATTCTGCGTAAGGGAAAGAGTCTCTCAGTGGTAATTCATGTGATAACTGACAGCCAGAGAGTGAAAATAAACAGCTCAAATGCAAAATGGTGGGAACGTAACAGAACAGCTGCATCCATCTGGTCAATAACACACGCTTAAGTTTTCCTCCTTAATGCTACTGCCCCTTCACTTGTCTTGATAGGAGAGATGCGACAGGTGGACAACAATGCCGTATCAATATCTATTCTCAAATTATGGGGTTTAATTCCATCATTACAGAGGATCCTAATTTCAGCATTATTCAATGTTTTGAAAGAAAAAAATCATGCTTTCAACATGATAAATGTCAGATAAATGTCAGCACTGACCAAATCAGTGGTGTTGGCCTGCCAACAGGAATGACCTCAAATACTGGTGCCATACATATAGGTAACTCCTCAAGTAGT
Organism: Vidua chalybeata; assembly: GCF_026979565.1. Taxonomy (NCBI): domain Eukaryota; kingdom Metazoa; phylum Chordata; class Aves; order Passeriformes; family Viduidae; genus Vidua; species Vidua chalybeata. The sequence goes on from NC_071531.1 coordinate 67,691,173, forward strand.
CTGTCAGAAAAATGCTAGAAATTTAGGTTATTACCTGTGCCAAGTTATCCTGATATGGAAAACAAGCCAAAATAGATAAATCAGAAATTGTTCATTGGGTAAGTGACATAAACATTATAAAAACGAGCGTTCTTGTGTCAGATCCCTGATGTACCCATACAGCTTGTGACACCTACTGCTGACTGCAGTGATATTCATCCTGGTTAGAAGAGATCCTATCATATTCCTTACTTTTTTTACAAAGAGTATCTTCAAGAATTTGTATAATTTCCAGAATCCAGAGTCATCCCTACCATGATCTCAACTTAAATCAACAAAGTTATGGAACCACCACTTGTTCTCTCTAATGAGTGAACAGTTAAGTGCCATTCAGAGTCAGCCAGGAGTGTGCATGAATATGGAAAAGAGAAACAGGAGGGCAGCAGAAACGGAGAGAATAATCTTTCATGCCAATTAAAAAAAACCCAAAAAATTAATGAAAATTTTAATTGCCTGCCCAGTTTCCTAGTATTTCATCTCATGTAGAAAACAAGAATTAAAATGCACAGAAAACAAAATCACTGAAAAATGGGGATTTAATTTAATTAAACAATAAAAACCTGTGTTTTGCTTTTTTTCCTCTCCTTTGAAAAAAGAATGAGAGGAAGGAGAAAGAGAACATTTTAATTTTTTTTACTTTTCTTTTTTTTCCCCCCAATCAATATTGAGGTTTTTTTTGACCAGTTCTTCCAGTAAGCTATCTCTCAATGGATGAGATGTGGCAACAAGGATCTGTAACCGATTGTGGTTTCAGGGCTGAGAATTCATTGGATTGTCTTCTCTGTTATTTTAGCCCCAAAGTATATTTTAAATAGCCTTAAAGAGAATGAAAATTCTTCTCATACCAGTGACAGGGAGAAATGGTTTTAGAAAGGACTTCCATATTTCTAACAGTTTTTGGGTTTTTTGTCCTTTTGAACATTTTTTCTTTGCTTGTATAGATGCAACAGGATAGCCTTTTTAAAAAAGAATTTGGAATACGACACTCAGTAATCCATCCATCAACAAGAATATCCAGATATGTGTTTCTTTCAAGCAGTGAGTGTCATGGCGTTTCCTTCCGTGTACTTTGTTCACATCTGAGACAAGTCAACCTCACGAAACCAGTTTGAGAGAACGGTTTTTCTTTTTTTCTTTTTTTTTTTTTTTTATTTTAATCTTTTAAAAAGGATGTTATTGTCCTAAAAGTGAATCTGAATGATCCAGACTAGCTCCATGTCAGTGCTTGGCCTACAACGGCCATTTTTTAAATCATCGTTTCTCTTACTCTATTTTGCCAGATTGGTTAGGACCAGTCATGTATTTTCACAAGCAAACCAATGTCCTTCAGAAAAATATTTTCTCTTTCTCAATAAAAACTAACCAGACTTTTACCTTGGCCAGAGAATTTTATCAAGTTTTAAGGGGAAAACACTAATATCTTCCAAGCATGAAACCCTCATTACACTCACACTCAATAATGAGCATTACCAGAGATATTTCACAGGTGAAGGAGGACAGGAGAGAAATGCTACAATATTTGAAGATGCAAGAATTCTTCATACTGAGCTGTGTGAAATCCAGAGACAACCTTTCCAATTGCACCTAATTATTTTGTAAGCATTTCACAGGCCATGCTGATGCCATCTTCTCAGCTGCCCCTGAGACAGGAAACCACCAGCTGGTTTTAGAGTTGGCTGGAGTAATTTGAATCCAGAGGCTAAGTGACCTGTTCCAGGCTGCACCATGAGTGGGCAGCGGGTGAGGAAGGATTCCATTTCATGGTGTCCCAGCCAGCAGAGCAAAGAGAGGTGCTGCTCCAGAGAGGGCTGGAAGAGAAACAACTGGAGAAAACTAACAGTACACTTACCGTAATAAAGTTTTACCCTATTCTTTGTTCCTTTGTTGGCAGGGAAAAAAAAAAAAGAAGCAAAAGCTATGTGTGTCAGAAGAGCTTTCTCTTGCCTAATTAGGCCTCCCTTTCGTTATGCCGTGAACATTGGAGTTTTAATCCTGAGCACAGAGAGGCCTTGGGCAGAAAATTTGGCCAGTCTTTTTCATAAAGTTTGAATGTGTTCAAACCTTTCAAAACGGTACAAACCCCTCTCTAACCTTCAGATTAAGTAGTGCATTTTCAATGCCATAATGAGCTAAACCTGCTGACGTCCTGTGAGATGGGAAAGTACCCACTGCTTGAGAAACCCTAATCCAAGGTGAATTATTGCTACTTTTTGTTACATTCTTAACATACTCTGATATTTCACCATTTGTTTTGACCTTACTGACCACTGCAGACTAAATTTGTTTCTTTTTACTGTCTTTAATAGCTTTACGATGCTTCTCTTTTCACATTACTTTCTGTGTGTATTCTCAAGACCTTTTCTCTTTTGTTCCCATCTCTTTCCCTCTTTATAATGGGATCTTTGACTTTAGCCACATACTTCTTTCATTTGTGCCTTATATATTTAAGTAGAAAAAGAAACCCACATTCCCTGCATACTGTTTCTCTTCTCTATTCATCCACTTCTTCTGCCTCACCTCTCACTTCAAATTCCATTACTCACATCCCCATTCCCTCTAACTCTATTCTGGGTGTCAAAAATTTACCACCTGTTAGCCAGACCAGCAAACTTTATTAATCCAAGCATGGGGAGAATATTTCTGACAGTAGAGGGCTCCTTAATACATCAGACAAAAGCATAGCTGAAGTTTAGTCAAATTCAGACTCCAAACAAGTAGAACAGACTTTAAAATCTTCAGAATAATTGTCTTAAATATGTGGTCATTCCTGATGACCACATATCCTGATTAGTTAAAACCTTTAAGATTATTTGTTTTTCTGAAAGATATGTTCTTGCTCAGCAGAACAAGAGTGCTTTCAGAAATTCAGTAGGCTTTATCTCATGAAAGGAACTAGTTATGACTATTGGAAGTGCCCTTCCTGCTTAACCATCTTCAGAGATGAAAAGGCATCAGTGTCCAGCCTGTCTTGGACTCTTCCTGGCAGTGTCCCTCTTTTTCCACCTGCTAGCAGCCGTTGGATAGTTTGGGACAATTCTTTCCCTTTTCAGCTACTAGGCTATTTCTCCATGTTTGCAGGGGTTACCCCTTCTCAAGCTTGGGCTTCACACCTCCTTTAAAAATGGTGACTGTGAGAAGCTAAATGGATGTATTCCTCTAGCATCCACCTGTACACTGAGAGAAAAACAGAGCAACTTCTAGTTTTCAAAAACTTTTTCTCATTTTACAACTCCAGTCCCTGACCCAGCTCCTGCTCAGGGCTTTTCCAGACTGCCTCCAGTACACCTGCCTAGTTCTCCTTGGCTCACTGAGGTCCCCAGAAGCTTCACTAAGAGCCCAAGATTCATACATTTTTCCAACTACATGTTCAAAGGACCATAGCAGCCACAGAGCTGTTAGGCCCAAGACACATAAAGTTATCAAGGACTCAATTTACATTAAATTACCATTTGGATATTTATGTTCTTAATCATATCTATGAGAATATACAGTCATGTCTTAACTGAAGTACAACTGACATATATGGAGCCAATCAGCACTGAATACATGGATTTTTCAAGGTCTGTTTAAATTCAGTCTAAACTGTGGGTTTATGGCATTGCAAAAATTTACTGAAAAAACATGAGTTAATATTTGTCCAGTTCTTTCACATGAGAAGCTCTATTACTGTTGTCAAAAAGCCTACTGTGGACTTAAGTAGCTGTGAGAATGCAAAACAGTTTAAAATTTGAATAGCTTTCGTAACTAATAGCAAGTAGGCAATATAACAGATGGTGACTCACATGAAAGCTAAACCACATCTTAATAACAATAACTTACATTCAGAGGGGTAGTGTTTCCTAGTGCTCAGACCATGAGACTGAGAACCAGGATTCCCAAGTTATTCTCCTGCCTCAGCCATTGATTTGCTGTGTGCATTTAGAAAAGTCACTTAAACATTTCTGTGCCTCAGTTTCCTCATCTGCAAAATAGAGATAGTTCTTACAAACATCACCAGACCATTGAGGGGAAGAGACCCAAGCTGTTGGATTTTATAACAAGCATTTTAGACAAATGAAGGTATGGAAGAGAGGCATTGACTGTTGTCATTGTCGAGTCAGTCATTGATCAAATTGCAAAATGGTTACTTTGAGCTGAGCTAATACAGCCATGCCAAGAGTGGGAGGTGGCAGCTGCTTAACTGTGCTCCATACCCTTATGGTGTGGTTCAGGTCTGGAACTGAACATTGTTCTGCACAACTGACACTTCAGAGGCAATCCAAGGAGCCCAAATACAATTGCCTTCACTGAAGTTTAGCCAGGACATTATGCAATCTTTAGCAGCAATCTGAATCTCTATTTTTATATCTCTGATAAAAAGGAGCACCTTGAGCTCTCCTGGTTTCTGTCATCATTAGATAGCACATTACTTCCTTTTGATCAGAAACAAGACTGCTTCTCACTCTCTGACTTTGCTTGGTGCAGTTCTACAGAGTTTCAAAAAGGTTCTCCAAAGCAAGCACCAGAAAAGTCTTATGGTGTCTGACATGAGCATAATACAAAATGAATAGGCTGAAAATCAATGTTCCCCTTAAATTTCTACTATATATGTTCTTTTGATGTTGTTGTTGTTATTTTTGTTGTTTATGAGGGATGGAAGTTTTAACTGTATGAGTAGTAGAGACTACTTAGAGAGGGCCCATTTTTGCCATGCTTGTCAGACAGAGATTACTTTGCTGAGAATTTAATGAAAATAGAAGTTAAAGAATTGGATCAGGATGTTAAAAATTATTACAGAGAGGAAGGTTCCCTGTAGGGCACACCCTGGTGCTTCAGCAGTGTGCAGGCAATGGCATAAACTGAAGCCTGGAACCAGCTTGGTGGCTTCCCTCATTAGCAGGGATGTCTGCCTCAGTTCTGCCCTGCTTAGCACTCTCCAGCTGTACAAGGTAATTGTGGCACTTATAATTTTCTGTGGCTTCTGAAAATTGTGGGGATATATTTCAACAAGAAAAAGAAGATTACCTAATCGATCTATCTATCTATCTAGAATGGTTGATCTCACTGAAGAAGACTCTAGCATCTTTGTTACAAAGAGCTTTCACTGGTATTTCCTGATTCTCCAGCCAAAGAAATTATTACTAAACCCTTTTCTCTGGGAGCACGGAACAAAAATTATTTCTCACGCTGGCTTGATGGGATATGTAGTTGAGATTAACAGGTCAAAGAGTTTTCGGAGTCCTATTCAGAGGACTGTCTAAAGAATATTCCATGTAACTAACTTAACTGCTCTCCAGATGGTCAAAACTGAAAAGGCCATCTGAGCAAAAATCAAGTTTTGGAAAGTGCCATGAGAAATTTTAGCCAGAGGATGTGGATTCTGCTTGTGCTGGCTTCAATGGAAACAGACTCACTCTAAATTTTTTTTTTTTTTTGGTTTGTTTTATACCCTTAATTTCTTACAAAGAAATGTCTGGAAATTCCATGTTGTTATTTTCTAAAGTGATGAGCTCAAATCACAAAATCTGGATCTGGATGCCTAGCAGTGCCAGAAGTTCAGGAGAGTTTGGACCAAGAAGGCTGGCTCAGGCAAGTATTGAGTGTTTTCCCAGGATTTTTTGAAGGCCAAGACAAGGGTTTCAAAGAGGAGAGAGGCATGTGCAACATGGCAGAGTTACAAAAAAACATCGCTTGGAATTTCCTGGGTTTTGCGAGATTAAAATTGTGAGTCTAATTAGTTTAAGGAAATTAGCTCTTTATAATTTTCATTTTGTATTGAAGAAGTAAGAAAAATTAAAAATAGAATGAGAATGGAAAAATTAATGGGTTTCAGTAATTAGTTAATCAGAAAATGCTCCTGTCTTAGTGTGGCTGCCCAACACATTAAAAAATAAAAAAGAGAAAAAAAAGTAACCATGACTTTTCCTCATACTTTCCAAAACAGTATAAGCTTCACCTCTGAGCTTGGAACAGCTACTTGACATTTCAACTCAGCTCGTTTTTCAACGGCAAGCCACTGAAATTGGTGTTTAGGTTGAAATACCATCTTACTATAACATTAATACAGACATAGAGTAAATACATATATTCTGGCAAAAATAAACCAGAATTTTTTGCTCCTGCTGGCCACATCACACTTACATGACTCGCATGCAGTAATGAAATGGAAGGGAAACCTCCTCTGAGAGCAGACCTTTTCACCAAGTGCTGAACTGGGGATCTCTGACATCTGAAAGCAGCAGGACAACTTACTACGCTGTAGGAAAGCACATTTCTCTTGACACTGGTGATCCAGTCTGAGGCCTCACAAGCCACACACTGGTGCACTAAAGAGACATGTGTTAGACAAGCTGTTTTGTCCCTTGGCTATCACTCTCCCAAGCGCTGAACAGATCTGGATTGGGCTGGCTTAGAAAAAAAAGTCAGAGGAAAGCAGCGAAGTTAAGCCAAGTCAAAACAGAACTTTGGTGCAATTCCACCAAGTCCAAGTTATGCTAACAAAACTTCAGCAGAGGCGAGCCTGTCCTCCTCTGCCCAGCCCAGAGCACCACTTTCAGGCATTAGCTGCAGCACTTGGCTTTCAGCTCTCTGCACCTCTTAGCTGTATTTATTTTGTGAGGTAGCTAAATGCATCTTTTGTAATTATTTAAGCTTGTAACATCTTTGAAATGAAAGAATTCACTCTGCAGAGATGATGTTGAAGAAGTCTGAAGAGCGTGGGGTTTTTTTTCCTATAAATAAAGATGCTGAGAAACAATCCATTGAAATGGCCAAAAACTTGAAAGAAGCCTTTTAATTCCCACTTACATTGCTCTCAAACTTCAGCCTTATCACGGAGCTGCTTACTGATTGTCAAGTCAACTAAACTAATGGGCGGCTACTAGAATGAGTTGACAAATAAATACAATACCCACAGCTAGGACTGCTCAGAGCATTGGAGCACACGTAGAGTACCAGGGAACATCATGTACCGTGCACGCAGAGCACACAATTCTTAAACATTCGTAACACTTACTCCAAACCAGATTTCTTCCAACAAAGTCTGTAATTGCTTCTTCAGGAGCAAGAACGTGCCGAAGCATGAAACGTTACAGTGAAGCTGGTTTTAAGTTGGTCAAGGAAGAGAGAAAAGGAAAGATGCCTGAAAATGTTACCTCTGGTCAAAGAGTCTCCTACCCCTCACTGGGACAACTGGCAAAAACGAAATGAAAAGAAACTGTGTGCTGTTGAGAGTGAAGCAGACACTGGTATTTATCTGGAGGAACTGGATGCATATACAAATAAAGTTTCAGACTGCAGGAGTCATTTCAGCTCAGCTCTGGCACCTCCACTAAAGCGAGTGCACCCTGCAGGCTCCAGAGGAATGCTGTGCTGTGCAAGCACACACTGGGGTTTCTGGTTTCTAGAACTGATTCAAGGGGACCACCCAAAATCCTGATCTTCTAGCTTTGTTATTACCTTGTTCATTACCTTTTCTCAGGAAAATCTGCACTGACTTCAGTGGGAAGGTGTCTTAGATGAGAAGTAAGAAACACCACCAACTAGCTGGGCAACTTCAATTTACACACCTACAGTACAGCTGAAATGCAGTTGTTCCTGGATTCTTAACAAAAAACCCTCTGGTCTGTATTTGCCTCACTTACAAGATTGCTTTTGTACGCTGGCCTAAGTATACACCAGAGAGGAAAGGCTGAAACTTACATGTCTTCAGCTGTGTTAATAGGAATATCAGCCCAAAATGTATATAAATCACAGCCCAAAATCTGTCCATACTTTCCCCCGGAGCGTGGCGATCGGCCCGCACACAGTCACTGCTGAACAGCACAACTTGGTAGAAGGACTGGCTGGCCAAAGCACCTACCTCTGACAGAAAGTATCAGTAACTCCTTTGTGTCTCTACAGTGCAAACAGGATTTCAGCTTTGCTGGTCTTACCAAATTCAGACAAATAAAACACCAAGTTCCATAAAAATACAGAAATAATTACAGAGGGAGCAAAGTTGTGTAAAAAGCTCATTTACTGGTTTGCTTGACAAAGTATATTATGATTCAGGTTGCAAAAACCTGAAGCAAACGAACAAAAACCCGAATGCTTTAAACTCCTCCGATAAAACTTAAACCTCCTCCCTTCACAACCTCTCATTTAGAAATGTTTTAGAGATTTTCCTTCCCCCTCCACCTTTTAAAATCAATTCTTAACAGTTCTCAATAGAAATCCTTAGTTCATAAAGAGAAATTAAAACATTGCATAGGAAAGTATCAAAACAAAACATTACCTCTCTTTTGGAAAGACAGACCTTTTTCCTTGCAACGATTTAGTCAATTTGATTTCAATTCAGTGTTTCTGTTGACATGACTTAGCGTTTTCAGACAAAAAAGTTTTGCCGTGGTGTTTGTCTAAATAATGTAGTACTAAAGACAGCATAAACAGGGAAAATTATCATCTCCCTTAACTAAAATGTGACCCAGTATCAGAAATGCTGCTGCCACAAGGCTACTTTGCTACACACCTTCAATTGTTAGCTGCTGTCTGGCTCCCCCCATCCTTTTATTAGGCACCAGAGTTCTGGTGCAGGAAACTTTTATGGGCGGCGTACACAAAGCGTGTCTAATTTCTATCTCGCACTTTATCCTCTCTTCCTCCAGCACAACGTTTCATTTTCTCACAGCCCTAACTTCCCCCCTTTGCTCACCTAAATGCAGAAAACCCCAGCACAGGGATTGCTGCCTGACAGTTTTTCAAACTCGGTGTGCAGAAGGTGCCCAAATGAAATAAATAAATAAACAGAGGGAAGTTTATGAAAGTGAAAGGAATGGCATGGAGGGAGCGGCAGGAGCGGCAGCAGGCAGCTCTGTACTCCTGCTCAGACTGACACAGGTGTATCCCAACTTCACCCACTCAGGCAGGAGAGACGGGGAGCCACGTACAGGTACACATGGACACACTGAGAAGTGCCAGAAAGGGCACAGGAAGAAGCAAAAGAGAGAAATAAAGCTGAAAGGTGTTATTTATTTTTACAACTCAACAATGAACTTCAATTTTGGCAGAGGATTAAAAACAGCCCTGGGAAATGATTAAGTTTTTTTTTTCTCTTTTCTATAAAGCTTCAGCACAAAAAGAGAAATTATAAAGGGGATACGCTCACATAGGCACACATAAAATAGGGGGGAACTAAGGAGAAGGAAATGAAAGGAAAAGAAAACAAACAGCCTCCTAACAGGCCCATACTGCTAACGGGAGTCCAAATAAAGAGTCATATGATATCTGATAGTGCAGGACACGTCGCCAGGAGCTGGAGCGGATTGCCTGCAGGAAGAAAGAGCCAGTGTGTTACTGCTCAAAGAGCTTTTCTTTCCCCATTTTCTAATTTATTTTTTTTCCCCTCTCTCTCTTTTCTCCTGTACTGTGAATGTGTTACTCTCAGGTCAAGTCCATGGAGTCCCCAAAAGACAGCTATCATCCTTCTCCCTACTTCTGGATGCAGTGACAGCCACTGGAAGATGCCTTCTAGATGAGACTGGGGGGGCTAAATCTAGGTTTCAGCTCTGTTCTGACCTCTCTCATATATCACCATTTCCACGGTTGAAGATCAAAATTGTCACAAAAACATGTTAGATTAAAAAAAAAAAAAAAAAAAAAAAAGAGGGGATGGAGAAGTCAGGTGGGGGGAGAAGAAAAAATATTCAGGCAGAAAAAACCCGAAACTGCTTATCCTATGGAAAACATCAAAGGCCAAGTCCCATTTCTGATCGCTTTTGCTTACTTTACATGTGATTTTTTTTTTTTTTTGAAGAGAGCAAGAGAGGAAAGTCACAGAAAATATTCAGACCATGAAAAACTTAAGGAGTTAGGAAAACTCTTTGAAGGAATGAGGAAAGAAAAGATTTTAAGTAAAAGAACGGCATTTGTAATTTGCCAGAAGTTTTTCTATTTGTTATGGTAGTCCATCCCTCTCGGGTAAGCATTCCACATTAAACTGGGGAGCCCGCTAAGCACTTTTAGCTTGGCACCATTATTGCTGCTGCCCATGGAAAGGCAGAACACCTGGTTTACCTGCAGCAAAGGAACCTGCACTTGGAGTGGGGGACTTCAGCCTCTTATGAGTCTCCAACTTCTGCTGGGAGAGCTGTGCCCACTGCAGCTTTGGAGAGGGAAGAGTCCCAGCTAATGAAGCTGTGAGACTGCAAGCCCACAGTCTAGATACTGGTATGAAACAAAACTGTGTTTTAACTGGTATTTTAACAGTTAAAACTGGTGTTTTAACTGTCCACTTGTCATGGACAGTTTCCCTGCTCCCCAGTTTCTGCACGGGATGGGCTGTATCCTGCAGGATGTTTTGCCACTGTAGGATACTGGGATTTCTAAAGCGGTGCAAGCAGAGCCCAAGGATGGATTTTTTTCTCCTCCTCATCATATGAGGAGATGTAAATGGACTAATTCCCCGTATACACTTACACAATGCATAGGTGTTGTTTAAAAGCAGTGTTACAACACATATGCTATACCTACGAAGCTGTAACAGACAACCTCTTCTGAGGAAAGCCTGCAGCATGAAAATAAAAATCAAGGTATTGTAGTAGTAGTGCAGCCAGAAAGAGCATCTTAACTCTAATAATTTTATCTAGTTTTGTGTTTTGTCTGCTGATGATTTTTAGGGGGGATATAACATGCAGTTTCCTCTCCTGTTTTCTGCACCTCTGCTATATGATGCTGTTCTTAGATTGGCAATTTGTCAAAGCCAGGAAAATACAAATCAATATAGGAAGGAAGGCAGAATTTGGCTAAAGAAAGCACTTCCTTAAGATACTGAATTTGCACCAGTATATATTCTCAAACATCCTAACCACTGCACAGGAGATGCTGTAGAGAAGATATCCTGTGTGCTATACACTATATGCAACAAAATTCAAATCAAACATCTCCTTAAATGTGATGCACTATTCCCTTCTAAATTACATGTGCCTTTTTCACATACAAATAGACAAAAGAGTGTATCTATAAGAAACACATTCAGAAGAACAAAAAATCTACAGTGCAAGAAAGTCTATCCTGAAACCCTCAGTCTGGGGCTTGATTGAAGAACTAAACTCAGAAGGTGAAATGGAGCCATTTAAAAGAAGGTCCCACTGAACAGGAGGAACAAGCAAACAAACAAATAAACAAAAAAAAATCCCTGAGCTCCTACTAATCATTTGAGCTGCCAATGAGAGGTGACTTTTAAACAGATGGTCAGGGGAAAGCTGGGTCCATGGACACAGACGTTAGTGCCCCATCTGTATTTTAGAATTCTAGCTTCAACAAGCCATTACCAACTTTTTTTCTAAGTGACAGAAAGTGAAAGATTTCTGTTCCCACTAATTTGCTTCTTTTTTACCGAAACCACCCCACTTCCCTCTTTTTTTTTCTCCTGGTAAAATTCTGTTGGTTGATTTTTTAAGTAAACAGAAAGTGTTTGCAGTATAACTTTTATGTCAAAAAAAAAAAAAAAAGAAAAAAAAAGATGCTAGGTAAGTTGGCAAAACAGCAATTGGAATTTAAAGAGAGAGTTTAAAAAAGGGAGAAAAGAACGACATACCAAACTCACTTCTTCTTGTCCCCCTTCCATTCCTGTTCTTATTATTTCCAAATTATAATTTGGAGGTAAGGGAACTGCATTTCCTTTCAATCTATTTTGTTGCTGCCACACATTCTGTGCTTTGCTTCTCTCTCATTCTTTTTAGGAGGGGGAAAAAAATCCCTAATAAAAATAGAAAAACATATCTCAGGCGTTAAGCTCGCTCTCCCCCTTCCTTTGTAAAGAACTCTTTGTTCTCTAGTGAAAATGCTGAAAAAAATCCCCGGGCTCCCTGAAACAAGTGCAAAACACTTAGAGGCTTTTGGGTTGGCGAGGAGCCAGAAACCCTCCCGCTGTCTGGTTAGGAAGAGAGGAAAGAGAGAGAGAGGAGAGAGAGGGAAAAAATTGGAGCTTCCTTTAATAGACATAGGAAGCAGGTCCTTTTTTTTTTTTTTTTTTCCCCTTTTTTTTCCTTTTTTTCAAAACTGGCAGTCAAGCGTTAAGTAACTCCCTGTCTAAATCCACCTGCTGGAAATGAACTTGGGTAACCCCCCCCAGGGGTGCACAAAGAGGAGACACAGTAACACACTCCCGGCTCTTCTCCCACCCGTCCCCTCCCCGCTGCCCTGCTTCCATTCTCCCTGCTCCCAGCACACAAATGCCCACAGCTCGCACTCCCCCTGCCACCACCAACCAACGTACCAAAATAAACGCTCGCTCCATCTACTTAAAGAGCAGAGACGGCTGAGGGGGTGGGGGGAAAGAAGGGAAGGAAAAAAAAAAAAAAACCAAAACCAACAAACAACAAAAAAAAAAAGGTGGGGGTAAAGCGCTTTTTTCCATCTTGGTTGCGACAGTGATAAGGGGTAGGGAACATCTCATACCTGGTGTGAATGCTAATCAGCCAGGAGTTCTCCTTTTTTCCCAAGACAGGGAACTGTTTCCTTCCAAATTTATTAGAACCTCCTCCACTGCCTCTTTGAAAAACCTTCTTTGTCACCCTCTTCCCAAGTCCTGATACTTCTTTAAAAAAAAAAAAAAATGGCTTCGGAGCTCCTTCTATTCTTGATATTGATTCTCTCTCTCTCTCTCTCTCTTTCTCTCTCTCTCTCTTTCTCCCTCTCTCTTTCTCTCCCCCCCACCCCTCCTCCTTTCTCCTGTCTCTGTCTCTTCTGAGTGGTCTATTGATAAGTCCCTAGAGGCACTGGGTCAGCCTGCCCGTAGGAAACCAGACACAATGCACAAATCTCCGAGTGCCATTCTGCCATCAGCAAGCAGACCACGTTTAGGAGAGAGGAAAAAAAAAACACACACACACACACACACACACAGTAGAGCAAAAGACAGAGAGAGAGAGAGAGGGAGAGAGAGGGAGAGAGAGGGAGAGTGTGAGAAAAAGACTGATTGGAACAGGAGGGAGGGAGCGAGGGAGGGAGTGAGAGAGCGAGGGAGAGAGAGCGACACTGCCAGTCAGGTTAATCATCCCTACTTTAATTAGCTGTTCGGCTTAGACATAAAACAATTGAATTTGAATGATCTGTCAGTGGGCTCGGCTGAGCCAAAGGGGAAATGCGAATATTACAAAAAAGACTGTTGGTGTATTCAGATAAGCTTGCAGGGAAAATCCTCAAAGGATAACTATTAAAACTTACCACCAAACAGAAAGTAAGATTCAAATGGCATTATACAGAGGCCATCTCCAAAAAGCTGGGAGATCCCTGCCCTCTTTTTTTTACACATCACTGCAGCTTTTGCTGAAATAAACACCTGCACCTTCCCACAGTCCTCAAAGACTACCTGTCCTATGGGGTTGGGAAGGGAGTGCAGGATTGCCTGCTACCTTGGCTCACTTAAATCAAGACCATGCTGCCCTTCAGACGAATTTTCCTGATGGATCACCAGAATGTTATGATTCTGGAACCGCACAAGCTCCGGGAGCACATCCTTGCCATGCATGTCTGCACAAACACAGACAAATTGAGCACCGACAGGGTACAGACGGAGAAAAGGCAGTCCTGGGTATTGGGGTAAGACAAGTCTCAGGCACCAAGGAGGTGGAGAAATTATCCCCTCAAATAGGTGGCAGAGTAATCTATTTATTCTACCCTGGGCTGCAAAATGAAGTACATTTCAAATGGATGGTTCCTGATGATACCCAGTGCAGTGGCAGCACTGTGTACCAGGCAAGGCAGAGATTTATGATACTTGTGCAAAGTGTGCTTCTTAAAAGGTGTGGGCCAGTTGGCCTCTCCCTCTGAGAAGGAAAGCAGCAGATAACACCCTGCTCTGAGAGGAAGCTGTCAGCATGTTCAGTCCCTGGACATCACACCCCTGCCCTGCCAGAACTTTCCCTTGTCGGATGCAAGGGACCTGCTTTGGGTTTCAGGACACTGAATGTCCACTCATCAGGGGCTCAGATGTCCCCTCCTGAGCAAACAGCACCAAGGGAGGTATTTGAATTTATTGCACAAGGCAGGTATATTTTCTGTGTTCCAACTACATTTTCTGTATTTCGTACAGAGCTGCAGCTAAAACAGCAAATCCATAATTCCTGATGAGCTCCGTGAACATCTGCTGTATATAAACTTTTAAATAGGCATGACTACCTGCCAGTGCCACTCAAAAGCATGGGAAGAAAGTAGAGAAGGGACTCACAATGCAGCTGACTGCTGGCCTTTCAGAGGGAGTGCTGGGATTCTCCCCTCACTCTGTATTTTAGGTACAAATGCTTAAGGAAGGAAGAAACAAAACACAGAAGTTCTATCAACGTCTCTATGTTAATTTTATCATTTTTTTTGACATAGGTCTCCAGGCAAATCTGGCACCAGCTTTTATGTGTTTTGCTTTTAATGGAGAACTGATGGGAGATGTCACTATTATTCATTTCTTCTATCAACTTCTGCTATGGGAAAAGGTAGGTTCCTATCCCTTTTCACCTTTTAAAATGTTACATGCTGGTTGGCTGCCTACCAGCCCCATTGGGGCCCATTGACTCAGCACAGTTTACAGAAGACCTAAACAGTCAATTGGAGAGGGATGCATTGCAGAAACAATTGGGACATTGGGCTTAATGAGGTTATTTAGGAATTCTCTCCTCAGTCTCCCCAAAATATGCATTTTTCACGAATATTATGGAAGGTAAGACCTCCCGAAGAAAGGAAAAGGAGATTTCAGAGAAATATAGCACCATCAAAAGCCTTAACTCCTTTTCAGATGAGATTTTGTAGAGAACAGTGACACAGACAAGTCTCTTCCCTGGGTCAGTACCAAAGTAATAAAGCAATGGAGTGTAAAACAGCTCTGGGCTACATTTCTAATAAAATATGCAGAGGACCTGACCACCTTATGCAGGGATGCACTGAAGAAACAGTGTGCAGTCATGTAATTACAAGCTATGGTAATGGTACACGGGGCCCTCCCTAAGGTTGCACAGACAACATTAGCTGTGGCATTTCCTAACTTTTAAGTGTTTGACTTAGCAACATTAACATTACGGTAATGCATTTTCAGTATAATTTCTCAGCGTTTTCTTTAAAAGTCAACTTAGAAGCTGTTCCACGTTGCTGCTGAGGCTGGGGCGGGTCGCACCTGTGGAGCTGCAATACAGAACTCCACCACTTCAGCCGGCAGCGCCAGCAGCAGCTCGACTTAAAACGGCGCTGACGAGGGGATCAACCACTGGAAGACTGTGAGGTCACTTCATTCAGTGGTTTGACGGCGTCTTCCTGACAAAGAAATTGGTGAGAGAGAGGAGCCCTAAGCTGACCTTCAAGGAGGAGAGCAAAGTACACTGCCATGGGCAGAGACTCTGGAACCCGGCTCACCAAACCCGCACATCTTCTGTTGCTGTTGGATTTGCTTCGATTCAGTTGACTCCGCGGACTGCTGCTCCTCTTGCTTTGTAGCTTACTTTCTCTCATGTTATTTCTCCCTCCCTAGACTACTCCTTGTCACAGTCTGTTCCTTATCCCATTGCCCTAAAAGAGGCATTTCCTCAAGTACCTCTTCCCCTCTGCTCCATCCCAGGAATGAATATACCCTGAGCACAGAGGAAAGCAAACTGCTTAGCATGGTAAATTAGGCCACGTGGTGTTTCAGGCTGCCTTAACTAGACCACTCCTTGCAAGACTGTTTAAAACTAACTCGGGTATTATAATTTGCAATCCACAGTGTAGACATATCAAAATGTCCTTGTTCTCATTTCCACTGCTTGCTGCCATAGCAACCCCTGGTCAAAAGGAAATTTCCATTGATATCAGAAGGAGCAGCATTTCACCCAGGTGAGTTTTTACTATGTGGCACATATTTTATTAGCATGTATTCCTGATATGGAGATCCTCAAATCTCCTCTAGTGCCTAATGTAGAAAACACTACTGTTAAGTCCTGCTCTTAGCTGGTCCCCTTCTACTGGAAGCTACAGAAGTCAAGGACCTCCTGCTTTCTACCTGAATATCATCCAAGACCTGACTTGTAGTCTAAATAAATGCAAAAGGCCAGGAGGAGCTCCAGAAAATGTACATCACCTTCCTCTCCTGAGATTTTTATCACAGATTTTAACTTAGATACAGGATGATGATTTCTAGCTTTGCATGGTACTCTCTTGCTTGCTCTTCCTTCATATAAATTATTCCATGTATCAGGGAGATATAGCCAAAGGATCGATAATTGAAACCTCAGTCTGTCTGATCAGTTGAAAAAACTTTGCTGTTTGCTATGGAAAAGGCAATCAGTGCTGCAACAAGTTTTCAGACTCATTTGTATAATAACTTCTCCATATGTTGCTATAGAATTGGAAGAGATCTTTATGAGAACTGTACCTGGATTTACCACTGGCAAATGGCAGGATTTGTGAAAGGGAAAGTCAGCGGAACTGCTCCTCACCTTCCGACTTCTACGTGCACCACAACGCCAGGCAAAAGCAGGATGCAGAAATGGCAGAGTACTTACTCCTTTAATGTATATAAAGTATTCTGCGATGCAACTTGTAGTGCTCAGTACAGCTGACAAGAGCTGACATGAATGGCAAATCAACAGATCTGGGTGGCACAGAGAGGAACTTGGTTCCTTTGCAAAGAAGGAGCTCTGTCTGTTAAGGAGCTGTGTCTATTTGAAAAAATGGAATTTAACTATGTAATTGCAGGATGAGTTGTATAAATATATTCCTCTAGATTTATTGGCTAGTCTTCATAAACAGCTGTGAGTCTGTGCTTTTTGTTCAGAGATGTAAACCAGCCCAGCATGTTGGAGAGGGTGAATACACGGTTATTATTCAGTATGTAAGAAATTAGAGAAAGAGACTGGGAAGTCCACTTACATAAATCAACTTCTTGCTTATCTTTTGGGAAAGCATCCTTTCTAACTTGCACCACTGTGCTCAGCAGGTACCTCTGCATACTAAAGGGAGAAAGGTACCATGCCTTGCATCTGGGTCATTTCTGTCATATATACCATTTGATTTTCTGGGGCAAAACAAACAAGTTTGTTCCTTACTGCACTGATTACCAGAATCACCCCTCCCCTCCCCTCCCCTCACTCCCCCCCCAACCTCCTCCTACCCCAACCATATTGAATGTCCAGGATTGGTTCCTAAAGCACCTTTTACCTACAATGTGCAGTTCTCAGTTCCTAAGACAATTTCTTTCAGAGATTTGTTGACAATAGGGAAATGTAAAGGGAAACATCAGAGGGTCTCCAAATTTTTACTCTCTCAGGCAATCCAAATATACTGGCCTATTTTGTGGAAGAGCCTCCCTTAAAAAAAAAAAAAAAAAAGAGAAAATACTGCAAACTGGTGTATGAGAGACACGTTTGTTCTTTTGTTTTAGTGCACTACCACTGCAGTAAAATGTGCTGAAAAGTGAGCCATACCCTCCTGGGCACCAGTGCAATCCCCTTGCCTTCTCTGGAAAAGCAACAGTGCAACCTAGGGGAACTCCATAAAACATCTGGTCGAGAAGACATGAGAAGAGCAGGACTCCTGCTTTTCTCCCTCCTCAGCTGTATTGGGTCAAAAAGTAACATTTTGGAAGTGTGATTTTACAAAAAAATTAAGGAAATCTGATAACTGGTTAAAAAGCAGATCAATGAGGACATGATTTTTGCAGGTAACATGTTTTCTGTACATTTATAAGGAAGTTTATCGTGAAGGCTCCCAAAGATTTTTAAACACTTGAAAACATTAACTCTCTACCCTCTATCATGATTCGTACTATTGTTACCAATTGCATCTCTGCTCCAAAACTAAAATTATTTAAACAGTATCCTGTGTTATATTCAGTCTATTCTGCTCTGTTCTATTGTATTTTATTCTATGATTTTTGAAAGAAGCGTAAGTATCTCAGGATGTCAGGAGGTTTAATTTTCTCTCATACCTTCATGGGTAGACAATTATAATTCTGATTTGAAGAACTTTAAAGCGGACGTCTGCCCCACTTCTGTTCTAAACGCTGACGGGAGACATGCTACATATCCCTCTTGCTAACTTTGTTGCTGTCACATAGTCACAAATCTTATTTCCTGCATTTGGAGGTGACAGGTATTGTGCCTCTGCTTCCAGCCTTGTTTCAGGAGGCTTTTCCGTGGACTCAGCGGTGAGGAAAAAATGTAATTATTTTCATATTCCTCATTCTAGACAAAACCTTTGTAAGAACAACAATATTGCTTGCAGTCTGGGGAGCTGTACAGCCACAGCATGCCAAAAACATGAGATTGCCACCAGAATAACCCTACTGAGGCCTGTTGTTTTCTCTGTCCAACCATTAATTTTGTCACAGGGACAGCTGCAGAAGGGTGTCTATCTGCACATACCACTTCATCTTCTAGACCTGGATATATATAAAGTGGAAAGCAAAAAACCCAGAGGAGGGTGTAGAGTTCTGACTCTTTTCTACAGCAGATATAATTGTCCATCACATTCTTCAGCTGGGTGAAGCCATGAGGGAAGAGGACACAGATAGGGTTGATTTCCACCTCCACACTCTCCACAGACAGAGCTGCAGCTTGCACAGTGTCTGAAACACGACCGGCTCAGGAAATGAAGAGTAGCACATCACTCATTTTTCCTGTCTGTTTGCTCCTAATTATCTTGCAATACATCTCACTGGTAGTTTTATCATACAGAAAGACAGAAGGTCTTCTGGTTACAGCACATAATGACTACTTTTAAAATGGCTTGCTATTAATTCCTGGGAAAACTTCAGTCTCTTTCTCCCTCCCTCAAGCTCACTGTCTCTTCTTCTGGGGT
This sequence comes from Vidua chalybeata, assembly GCF_026979565.1. Lineage (NCBI taxonomy): Eukaryota > Metazoa > Chordata > Aves > Passeriformes > Viduidae > Vidua > Vidua chalybeata. The sequence continues at coordinate 67,709,989 of NC_071531.1, forward strand.
TATTGTTTTGTTTTTGAAGATGTTGGGGGAGGTAGGATGTCAACTCTATGATTTATGTATCCTGATTAAAAGAAAAGAAGGGCCAGCAGAGGTGGCTTTCCCTTTCTTTTGATGAGACTGTGGCCACAATGAAAGAAGTGTCAACAATCTCAATAATTTAATTTTGGCTAATACAACACCTCTTACAAGCCTGAGCCATGCAGCTCCTGTGTAGCCCTGTAGTACAAATCAACAGAACCACTTTTATACGTGTCTTCCAATATTTCTCTCCAACCTCAGAGAAACAGAGAATTGCTAGAGGGCAATGAACTCTCATTCTGCCATTGACATTTTTGCAATCCATCTCCCTCAGTTGGGAGACCCTTTCACAGATCCGGAACCTCACTAGCATAAGCAAGAATTAATATAATTAAGAATTAGACTCAGGGTCTCTAAAATGGGAATCATAACAATGACTAACGTCACAAGAGTGTTTTCAGAATTAATTCATGTAAGTAAAGCACTTACAAGATAAAAATGTAGGAGCTGCCACATCAGGTTAGACCACTGCTCTATCTAGTAGAACATCCCATGTGCAACAAACAGCAGCAATTAATGCACCGTAGCAGACCTGGGGTCCCCCCTCTGTGCAGGAACAGGGTTCAGTCTAAGAATAGCCAATGGTAGTCCTTGGTAACAGCATTACTTTATTACTTAGGTGAGATATTTAAGGCCCTACAACTCATTGTCACTAAACAAAGTTGTCTTGCAATGAAGGGAAGGAACCAGGCTCATCAAGAGTTGGGTACAGTAGCAGCACACCTGCACATTCATTCATGTGCAGGACAGTTTCTGATCAAGAGTTCCTGCTTATCAGTGAGAGAACCTAAAATTATTCTAAAAATCTCAAATTTCAGAAAGAGTACTGAAAAAATGGAGAGTAGTATGTAAGTACTTCTAAAATTGGTATAGAGAAGGACACATACATATGTGCACAGATGAACAAGATGGCTAAAAAGGTAATCTCATCCTCACTGGCTCTACTTTGAGCAGGGTCACGGTTGGACCCAGATGACTTAAAAAGGATCTTTCTCATTTTTATTATTCCAGGATTCTGTGAATCCACAATTTTCTATGGCAGAGCTCTGTCACTGAACATGAAACACATAGTGATAAACATAATTTTCAAGGAAAATATTATCAGGGAAGTTTCTTGGGTTGAGGATAGAAGCTCTAGTTCAAAATTAAGAGGCTCCCATGCTCCCTCACCCACTGGTGAGGTCCTGGTCCTAGTCTTTCAAAAACTAGTTTCTTTATGAAAAACTTTATGAAAGTTTCATACTCCAAAATTGCAAATATTTGCACTGTCTTCTGGCCAGCTCACCTATATACCTCTGCATTCTCCAAGTACCTCCAGACCTTACATCACTGCCAACATCTGTTGTGTCAAGGGTAATGACAATCTTTCTGTGATATTTCACTATCTTAGATGGTTTGACAACTTTATTTTAATTCTTACAGATTTTTCACTTTATGAAACAGCCTTATCTGAAAAGTAAATGGATGGATTCAGATGAGTTTGTCTTAATTTAAGAGTTAGATTTTAAAATTTAGTTTTACTTTTGTATGAATCATGAAGTGTTTAACAGAAATAATCTATACAATGCAAAATCCTCCTGAAAGACAAAGCCACAATATGTTTCTGTGCTTGATTCTATTCTATTCTATTCTATTCTATTCTATTCTATTCTATTCTATTCTATTCTATGCTATGCTATGCTATGCTATGCTATGCTATGCTATGCTATGCTATATTCTACTTCTGGACAGTGTAAGGAAAAACCAAACAAATTAGAAGATAATCTGCGAAAAAACGAAATCCCTCATAACTGACCAAACCATAAATGAGTTTTACATTACTGGGACTGGATAAAGTATCATCAGTGCCAGATTATTACGTAAGAATATGTTAGTAATGTAGCAGCAGTCTAGTCTCTTAAGATGTGAAAGAGCGTTATCTAACCTCTCTGCAAAGTTCAGGAAGAGAAGCCATATGTCCAAATAATCATTTTCTTGCTGGTGTTTAACATGTCAGTTTTTTCAAGGGGCCTATTTCAAGTTAAAAAAAAAAAAAAGGCGTGAAACGCATTTTGATTTTTTTTTTTCCTTTGGCAAAAGCAGCTCATTTTCAAGCTTGCTAGGAAACAAGAAAAACAAAATCAAATGTCAAGTAGATTTGCTCTTTGTTGTAATTAATACGCAAGCATTTGCTCGTAGATGGTCCTGAGCCTGAAAACAAGTGTTGCCAGTTCTGGTGCTATTAAAAGTAGTTCTCAGGGCTTTAAAGGGCCAAATGTCCAAGGAGTGAAAATCCCAACGTGAACCAGTAGCCCTAGGTCAGTGTCCATCAGCCGAGGGTGTGACCACAAAGAAAGGAGACCACAAAGCCCGATGGCTGAGGACTGAGGATGCGCCATGTGCTTGCAGCACCGGACCCTATGTGTGATGAGACAACAAAGAAAGATAGGGCAGACGTCCTCAGAGCAGGAGGAGAGGAATGACTACCTGAAAATAAGGAAGCTCCAAAGCCCCACACTGCAGACTACATGCATGCTCAGTTTCTGGTTGAGGAAGCTACGTGAGATTTCTCTTTGAGTCAGAGCAATGTAGTGGATAAAAAGGCCCTGTCTAGCCAGGGGGATTTCCTGAGGCCATCACAGACCAGCTCCACACGTTAAGAGGCTCGTTTTCATGAAAGTTCTTGTTGCATTTGTATCGCTGGCTCCAGGTCCCTAGAGCTTCAAGTGCCACATCACAGTGCTACAAGCCCAGTGCTGAATGCTTGGCACACGACCAGGCATCTTCCCTTCCCTCTCTCTGTTCCCTCAAGTCAGCAGGTGGGGGTCCAGGGCTCCATCTTGTTTTGATTTGTGTGTGGATTTTTTTTCTCAAGAAGAAAAAAATGAAGACAAAATTTCCCATTGAATATTTGCTATTCTCATTTCCCCCAAATTGTTCTGTGGAGGTGTTTGGAGATAAGAGAGAAAAAAACCCACATTTTTTTTTTTCTTCCTCATCAAAGGGGCTTGGTATTTTTTCTGAAATGGGATACTGGAAACACTAATCACTGAGGGCTACTGGCCTGAGATCTGCTCATCTCCACATCAGGATGAATCAGTAGCAATTCCAGTGGGTTCACCAGGAGTGCTCTGGCAGGCAGCTCTCCTTGCCGGATGTGGGGTCAGCCCTGCTGAGCCAAACTCTTCCACAGGACCAGCCAGGGCCCGTGCCCCGTGCCACGTCACAGAATGGGTGTAAATGGATGCAGGGCAAAGAAAACATAAACCTCAACCAACTTTCCCTGTAAAATAATCATAAAAGTGCTGGAACTCAAATGCTGGTGGGAGGAATTGGACAAAGCCAGCACCAGCCAAATACCCTACCAGCAAAAGTGTGTGATACTGGCCAGGATAAGACACAACCAAAGCAACATCTATTATTTTGTTACTTACTTTCCCACACACTGATGTCCGATGTGTAATTCTCTCCTATCATTTAGGTCACTGCTGGATTTAGCCCTATGGGTTTGAACAATTAATTATTTTCAGTGATAGAACTATTCAATTTTCAAAACTAGTTTGAACAGTAGATTAGTTCTAGATGAAATAATTTAACTACCAATCAGTAGTAGGTGTTTATTCTACATTAAGTTGGCCTATCATTGAGCAGATATTACTTTTTAAGGTTTCAATACACTTAATAATTTATAACACTACATTGTAAGCTGTCTGAATAACTATCACCTTGGAACACTACAGCCAACACCTCCAAATTTAATCTCTTCTCCAAAATGCGTTGTTTAATCTTTTAAATGGTCAGCTACATGGAGAAAGGAAGGAATGTAACCACAAAGACTAAGAAAAGAAAGCTGCTTAACTCTGTGAGCATAAGCTCCCAGGTTGCTTGACCTTAACTCTACGTAACAGTGGTACCTAATTAATCGACTGCTATAAACACCATGCAGTTATTTATAAGATGCTTTTCAGCAAACAACTTGAGGCAGATATTTCAAAAAACTTCTCAGAAAGGCTCTTGAAATGACCCTTAAATTCAAAGAACTATGTGCTTGGGTATTCTGTTAAATCCAGATTCAACCTGTGTCTCAGTTTCCCCTACAGCTAAGCGCTGAATAAATGACCTCCCTACTTCACAGAAATCCAGGGAAAGCTAAGTCATTAACAGTCACTTAGTAATTGCAAATCCTAGCGCAGAAAGTCTTGGAGAATGCCTTAACATTAGATACTATGGATAATTGAGGCAGAAGAGGCCCAGAGCTCTCACCATAGGAAGTTTTGGGGTTCATCATATCAGAACCAAAAAGGTCTGAAGACAGTTTTGCACAGAGCAGCAGCATCTGGGAGCCATGAGGATGAGTTATGCTCCACTTTCAGGGGAAAGAGAAGGGCTTCAGGCTGTTCCCTCCCATTCCATTTCTCATTCACAGTGAGAAGGGCAGACTGCTTCTGCTCTGCTGGAAACAGGGGCACCACACAGACACCTCCTTTCCAAAAGGAAATGCAAGAGTGAGAAGAGGTGGATGGAGAAGGGATGAAGGAAGGGCAGATTTTCAGTTTTCATCATAATTTCAGAAGTGGCAAAACTACTTTCTAGAAAAGGAGAATACTGGAGATATGTAATCTAAATGGGCTGCTCAAATGCCATATTTAAGTTCAACCAATCAGAAGTGTGCAATTGGCCAGCTGCACTAAATATGGCCTTTACCTTCCTGCAGTGCTTAGGTGGGGACAAACTGAAATCAAGGCATTGGAGGTTAATTTCTGAAAGAGAGCAGAGAAACTTGTCCTCCCTTTTATTATTGCATGAGGTCTGAAAGGCTGCAGACAGAGGACTCATCCTTGGAGAAGCCACAGTGTACATTATGGAAATAAACTAGAAGCCCAGTTAAAGGTTAGCACATATTTTTCCCTCCAGTTGCCATTGATATGAATGAAGCCCATTCTTGCACTGGCAAAGGGAAAGAAAAGATGAGTTAATGCTATCCTCCTTTCTCTAAGTTCTCAGAATTGATGACTAACAGGCTACCACATTTCACTATGAAAAAGACCTGGTTTTTACTTAAAAGTCCTGAAAGTATACAGAGAAAGTAATTTTCAAGGTCAGAGGGTTGTTTTGACATTTAAGAAATACTAAAACAAAATTTGGCTTTTAAATTTGTAAACCAAAACTACTTCCTGACCTGAGAGACAATCTGCCAAATTTCTAGCTGACCCTAGGCTCTTCAGACTAAACCAAAATGATCAGATATACTGTGTTGTCTAGTTGCACACCTCTGATTTTAAAACTAAATTTTGATCAGTCTTAAAAGAACAGTTTCTGAGACCCTTTACAGCAGTAACACTCCGCCCTTGTCACAGTAACTGAAGAGGCTTTCTTTAATAACCACTTTTGTAGAGATTTTTGCTTACTATTGGAGAATTCAATTGCTTAATATACAGAAATAAAAAAAAAAAGGGAAATAGAAGCATTTCAGCACACAGAAACCAAAAACCTCCTTTTATTTTACACCAAGCCTTTGATCCTCCCACCAATCCTGTTGCAATACAAACCAATTTCATTTAATATTACATCTGACGAGCCAGACTTCTGTGAGATTTCAAAACTCGGCTAAATCCCTGGGCAAACTGTAAATGGACTGAGGGGAAGGTTCACAAATTCACAAATAGCACATACATCCAGGTGGACTGTGCAAACATAGGTAGCACAACCTTGCTGTGGCAGCTCAACAAAACTTTGTGCATATATATAGTATTAAAGGGTCATCCTGTTGCTTAAGATGTGCAAGAGATTGCATTGCTTTTCCTTGCAGCTTCTTTCTCTCACAGCCTGTTCTGCCTGCCTCCCTGGCTCATGTGTGCAAAGTGGGCTGTAAAATAGTGATTTTATTTTAAATGGAGGGGCTGTACTTTCTGCTTTGCCTCTTACACCAAAACAGCCAAACCAATTTTGCTGTTTCAATTAGGCAAGAGAAATGAAACTTGTCTTTTCTGTCTCCTTGTTTTTCAGCGACAGTCTGAAAACTTTCAGCCAAAACTGGCAACACCTTAAGATGCAGTCCTGCAAAGGCAGCTGAGCTGAAGAACAAAAACCTGATGGACTGGAGTGTGAGCAAAGAGGATGCTGTGAAGTTTCTGCTGCTTCCTAAATGCATCCCATATGCACCCATGCTATTTAAATAATGCCAGTTCTTGTATGGACTACAATGGGAAATATTTTCTAACACTGTTTACTAGATTTGTTTCTCCTACTTCAATCACAGTTGAAATGTAATTGCAATAAATCTTCTGTTTGTTGGTTTATTTTTTTTATGTTTGTTTGGGATTTTTTGTAAGTTCTGTTCATAATAGTTAGCAGGAAAGCAGAGAATTTGTCAGCCTGCAAGTCTGTTATATCCAACTGACCTGGGCATTATAGGATTTAACTTTTTCTCTAGGAAAGGATATCTTCAACAGACTACCCTACTCACTGGCTTCTGCCTTTTGGTAGCTCTTCTCCTCTTTTATCTATGCAATCATCTCAACATATCATCCTCTAGCCAACAAATATTTAAAATTCATACAATCTAAAAGATGACTCAGAAAGCAAGAACTGATGAGTTCTGACAAAAAGATCCATGAGCCTGGCACTTCCTGGTGCTTAGTATATTCACATACAAGAAGGAGAGATACGAATAACAACACTGCTCAGCATTTGAATTTTTTTATGTATAAGACTCACAAAACACTTAAACACAATAGTGGAGAAGTTTTGGATCAGATAATTTTTTGTGAAGCCGAGGAAGTGATACAGCTAGCAAAACGAGAAGAGTGTAATTTCCTTTTAATGACCAGTTAAAGGCTAGCTTAGACTGTGATTCTGGTTTTGGCAGTAATACAGGGACAGCTTCTTGTGAGAACCACTGCAACACTAGACAGCTCAAAGTGGAAATGATAAGGGGAAAACAAAACTGAGACCTTTCACAAGCTAAATGGTCAATATATAAGGCACACTGCCAAAACTTTTGAAAAGCTGACAAAAGACTGATGACAACTGCTTTTGCTGAGAAAATCTGTGGAGTTAGGTGCTCCTACCTGGCTATATTCAAGTTTTTCCTCATGTAAATTCATAGTTTATGTGTTGAGATTAAATCTAACCAAATCTAGGGCTACTGCAAATGTACCTGCAAAGATTGCAATGTCACATGATTACCATTTCTCAAGAAGCTCAGATCAACTGTGGTAAGAAAATGAAATTATGTCCCACTGAAAATATCAATACCAAAGTCTTAATCTGAGGTTGCTACTGGAAATCTGCATAATGCACAAGGCAGCATTGAATCTTTGCTCCCAGAACTGGTGACTCTGCCAAGTCAAAATAGGGAAAGCCATAAAAACCTGTTTAATTGGGAAAGTAAGACAATGACACTCTTAACATTGACAAGGAGTGGGCTTGTTAGGTTAGAAAAGTATCTCTACAAAACCCCTGCTAATACCTGAACTTCAAGAGGAATGGTATTCTGGTGAGCTGGGTCATGGTTCACACCATGAAGATGAAATTGAGGTCAACAACAGGACATCAAGTGATTTCCCCACCATCGGGAGGGAGTTTTACAGCTGGGGTTAAAGTGAAAAATTCATGTTCTTGGTCCCATTAGCAAACCACAAGCTTATATTGCATTTACTACAAACAGATTTCCCTTCACCACACTGTACTTTTCTTCTTGCTGACTGCTCAATGTGACCATCCAAAACCACTCCTATTTGTGTTATTTTTCACACACACCACCCTGAAAAAAAAATCAGTATGAAAGTAGAGCAGTTTCCTCCAATACAGTTCAACATCCAAGCTAAGCAGCAGTAAAATCATATTTATTCAGTGACTGAGGTTTCAAACAGTAAAGTTATTGTTAGAGAGTTATAGACTGAACCATGCACTGAAAAAGACCCCAGAAGAGGTTTCTGGTGACAGCTCTTTCACCTTGACAGTCCTAGAGAACGGGGGAGAAGGAGGAGAGTATGCACACTTGAAATGGGGGTGATACTTGAATGCTGTCAAGCTTCATGATCACAGCAGCCAGAATTTGGCAGACTTTGCCTTTGGGAACAAAGTGTGGAGACAGAAAGAAGGGAGCTGGGTACCTGAGCCCAGCCCATGTGTGTGAGAGAGGTGTTCACCTACAAGCTGGGTGTGCCTGAAGCAGGAGTCAGAGGGAGAAAGATGTCAGGAGCTCCCTGATGCCAAGTGCGCTCCCACGCTGCCAAGCTGAGCAATCCAAAGGCACGGGTGCTAAATGTGGTCTTCTCTTTCTGTGCAGACTCTGGCAAACCCTCTGCCTTTCTCTATGTCTTTGTTTTCCTGTTCGAATATGAGGTATTCCAATGAAATATAAATATTAATATTTTATTAGTGCTCAGCTACAAAGCTTAATTCCTTAAAGTCTAGTACAGATCTTTGAAATCCTTAAAAAACTATATAAATATGAATCCTTTTATTTTTATAGCATTACATTAATGACTGTGCAGTGGATGTTGATGAATTAAATAATCTCTGTCTATATTTGCTCATACCTATGTGAAACTGTTACCTTTTCAGCTGCTATTTCTCAGACCTTGTCTCAATCCAGAAATGTCATTTTTGGTAAAATTTTGCAAAAACCCATTCAGCTGTTTTTGAGTCATCCAAGTATGTAAGAAACAGTTTCCAGCTGTTAAGTTTTCCATAAGCCTTTTTTTCTCAAACATGCTTGTATAATTATAACACAGCTTTGTTTTAAAACATCAAACTTGACACGTACATAGTCCTGAAAGAGAAGTAGCAGCACCGACATGTTTGAAACCATTTGGTTTTGGAATAACAAGGTTTTTGCCATATTACAATATCTTTATTTTCTTAAATATTCTTCCAGACACTGAGCTACACTTTTTTAACTGTAGACAGCCAATTGTGTAAATGACCAGAAAAAAAAGATTTAAAAAAGGATAAAAAAAAAGATACTATTCTTGCAATCTGTGACTGAGCTGTAGCAGGAAGACTATGGGACAGTTTTAAATACTTAATATTTGCATTTTGGTATAGAATGGCATCAAATCAGACTGGAGGTGATTCCTCACTTGTATTCTGGCTAGATGAAATGCACTCGCCTGATACCAAGCAGTGAAGAATCAGCAATTTCACAGAATCACAGGCTGGGTAGGTTGGGAAGGGCCATGATGGGTCATCTGGTCTGACCTCCCTGCTCAAGCAGGGTCATCCCAGAGCACATGGCACAGGGTTGTGTCTAGATGGGCTTAGAATATGTCCATTGTGGGAGACTCCACAACTTCTCTGGGCAACCTGCTCCAGTGCTTGGTCAGCTGCACAGTAAAGAAGTTGTTCCTCATGTTCAGGTGGAACTTCTGTGCATCAGTGTCTGCCTGTTGCCTCTTGTCCCATTGCTCAGCACCACTGAGCAGAGCCTGGCTCCCTCCCCCTGACACCCTCCCTTCAGATACTGACAGACATTGGTGAGGTCCCCTCTGTCATCTCTTCTGGAGGCTGAACAGGCCCAGCTCCCTCAGCCTTTCCTAAGAGGGATGCTCCAGTCCCTTAATCATCTTTGTCATTCTCTGCTGCACTGGTTCCAGGAGCTCCATATCCCTCCTGTCCTGAGGAGCCCAGAACCGGACACAGCACTGCAGATGTGCCTCACCAGGGCTGAGCAGAGGGGCAGGATCACCTCCCTCGACCTGCTGGCAACTCTATTCCTGATGCACCCCAGGATCCCATTGGCCTTTTTGGCCACAAGGACACACTGTTGTTCTTATATACCTTTATAGGATTCCCTCTCAGGCGTCTCTTCCCAAGGCTGAACAGGCCCAGCTCTCTCAACCTTTCTACATAAGAGGGATGCTCCAGTCCACTAATCATCTTTCGATCCCACTTTATTTAATCTGGAATATTTCAGGTTCTGATGTCTTAGGGAAGTAAGTGTTGGTTTTGAGAATACTGATGGTTGAAACAGCAGCTGTAGTCTGAGGGATTATTGGATTACATGGGTTTCATGCTCAGAACTGTTTTTTTATATGACAATATAAAGGCATATGCAGCTTTTGTGCATTGCATGAACTGCTGGCCTCAGCATGAACTCTTCTATCAGACTAGAGGAATTCTTCCTAAGGATGAAAAAATAAAGTCACTGCATGTATAGGTTTTTATATGGGTCTCAACTGGGATGATTTGTACAGACAACAAGACACTCCATAGTTGTTTCTTATTCAAAGTAAATAGCAGTATCTCCTGCTCCTGCCTTTCCTGGCATATCCTCCTGCCATGCAGGGGTGAGTCCACAGAAACCACCAATGTCACCGACATGATAGTGAATCTGAGAAGACAGCCTGACTCATTTGGAAGCAAAAGATACAACTCTGGCAAAAGTGTGTGTGTGTGCATACACTCTTCCTTACCTTACACTACTTTTGCTGCTATCAGTACACCTATAAATCAGTTGTATGTCTACTACTTGGAGAGGTTTTCTGGATGTGTTTCAAACCACATCAAACATACAAGCAGTGCCCAACAAACAAATGCCACTGGAATACAATTACAGGGGAAAAAAACTCATGCAGTTCCTCTCTGTTCTCCCTGTACTGTCTGCCTTGGAAAGCCAAGGGATCAGTAAGAGATCTTATCATAAGCAAGGGGGAGAGGCAAGGTTGCTCTGGGAGCCTTCACTCTACATTTTCTGAGTTTAGGGAGATTAACATCGCAGTTGTCACATCCATTAGTGCACTTTTTTTGTGCATACAGAACATGGCCCAGGCAAGTGCATTGTTCCTAAAGGAAAAGATATACTAGTGGGTAAATAGTCTGTGCACATTTTGGTAGCTCTAAGTTACATCATTCAGTTCTAATCAATGCTACTGGATTTTGAAACCCACCAGTATAACAATGAAGTGAAAAAAGCCATAGAAAAAGTCCAAACAAACTCCCAAGTTACTCTGTGTGCTCTACTATTCTGAGTTTTAGTGTTGAGACAAAAGAAGAGTTTGCCATTTACTAGTTGTTAATAATCAAGACATCTGCCAGGTACACTCTTTGAGGGCTCTGTCTGTCTGGACCAGGTAGATGCTGCAATACACAAAGAGCTTCACACACAGAGAAAGAAAGTATGTTCATGGACAATGATGCAGCGTTCTTAATTAAGATTTTCATTACTGATACATACATTAAGGTTTTTCTAATGTAAGTGTCCAAGCACTCTAACGTGCAGGTAGATGTCTCTGATCCTATCTCTAGAAACCCTTTTGCACATCATTGAAAACATTCACCAGCCAAGGCTCAAAATCAGCCCACCTGCCCTTTGCTATAATGACAATGAAAAATAAAATTGATGTTTTACTTTTCTGCCAGATGAGAACGTAGCTTTTTGCAGTCATGAGAATGAATAGGCTTTTGCAAGGCTGTACTACAGAGTATTGAAACTGATTCTGATCTCACTTACATCTGTTTGATGTTGATGTAACATCAGGAGCTTCAACAGCATGAGTGCAGCAAATGTTGAAGGAAAAATAATGGAAAAGACATGTAGGTAAATGGAAAATGGGATGAAACAAAACATAAGTTTGCCAAAGGTAGTTTGTAGTAGGCTAACCTGGTAACTTTCTTTGATAAGATAACTGATTATCCAGACAAAGGAAACACAGTAAATTTAATTTATCAGTAGAGCATTTGATACAGTATCACAAGGGTAATCATGAGTTTAGATCAAGATTTGCAAAAGGACAGTAAGGTGAGCCACTGCTTACATGAAGGGGAGATTGAGCAGTGGTGAAGAAAGAATTATTGGGCAAGGTGAAGGCTATACTACAATTGGACAATCCAGAATTGTTTAGGTAAATAAAATAGCTTTTTCTATCTAACAAGATTTGGGTGGAGAAGGTAACATTTCTTTACATGGCCCCTCAAAGGGAGGGGGCACAGATTAGGAAAAAGCGGGGGCATGCTTAATAGCTATAAAAGGATCAATCAACACCAATAAATTGCTCATTAACAATATTTAGTTCTCATTCACCTGTAATGTTCAAGTGTTATTTCTCTGTCTCAGTTCTTTGGGATGTTCAGAGATGCTACAACTCTCTCAGCAGTTTACTTGTACAGTTTAATTAAATATCTAGTTCAGTTTCATGCTTTTAAAATATTCTTATTCCCAGAATGGGATGCCCATTTATCTACAAAATCTTGCTGAATGCCTTTGAATTCTGGACCCTGCCTCCCAAGAAAACACTGCTGGAGTAAGAAGTGGAGGAGAAATACTTGGTGATCAGAAGCACTTACAAAAGCATTGCCTCTCCCTGAACACACTACGTGCTTTTCTAGATCCAGTCAGGCTTTGACACTTGGTAAATTCCTGCAATAGGAAAAGCTAGTCTGCCCACTAGCAGAGTGGCAATATTGCACTGGCACAAACCAGGATGGAAAGTGAAGACATTGCCACAGAAGTCACAGTATCAATGTGATATTAAATTGCAGGCTCCACAATGAAAGATCTGCCAAACTATTTTCAACAAGTTAAGAAAAAACAGGATTTTTGACAATCTTCCCTGAGGCATTTCTCAGTCTGCAGGTATTTGAGTGACTAAAATTGCTACCTTTCCACTAAAGTTCACTGGAAGAGAAGCTGCATTTATGTTTTAGCCTTCTGTGGCGGAATTTAAGTATTTAATGTCATGACTGGACCATGTTAAGCATGCACAGATATTCACATAAGAAATCTGCCCTAAACCCCAAACTGTATAAGATTTTTTAAATTCAAAAATTGAAAAACAGTGTCTGAAAACCTTCATTCTTCAGAGCTGGTTATATGCTGATCACACATAGTAGTTCTCCTTCACAACCTTCAGTGCATATTGCAGAGAGCCCAGAATGCTGCACATTATTTTTTTGTCTTTTATGTAGAAGTGGATTTACTGCAAAAATTGAAAAGCAATTAATTTCTTTACAGACATCCAGGATAAGTGAACACGGACAAATATGAAATTTAAATACATACCCAGATCCAAATGTTGCAACTGATCCTTATTTTGGGTGATTGGGTGAAGCACGAATACTTCTAAATTGCATGCTATTTGAAGTTGGGATTTCAATTTTGTCCTTGAAAATTCAAGCTGTTTAGAGTATGCTTAAGAAGGTACAACATTAGAAAACATAATTTCATATTCAGAAAACTGATACAGCTATTCTATTAAACTTAAAACTCAGTACAATGGAATGGGAGAGAGCAAGATCTATTCAGATCCAAAAGCATTTGCTTTTGGTGGTGCACAAAAATCCAATATTTTGGGCATGCAAACACATGAAATGAAAGTATTAGCTGGGGGGCTGAATTTGTGAACCATATGCAGCATGATATTACCCAAAATGATGGAAAGCTTCAAGCTGAACAAGAACTTCAGATGAAAGAATCATTATTTTTCAATACACTGTGATCTTTTATGTCTAAGAGTTCCCATTCCCACCAAGAGGCAAAACAGTCTTCACAAAGCACGGCCTGTATGTTACTCACATGTGTTTTGACATGTGCACCTGTGTAATGGCACACAGACAAGCTACATGGTAGATTATTTGCTTCTTTTTTTTAAGTGGGAGTGGTGGAGAGGAAAAGAAGTTGGAGGCAATCCTCTTACAAGCTCATTTTCCATTGTGGTGTCTCACCCATAGGAACATGGGCAGGCATTTGGACCTCCCTGAGTATTCATATCTTGGTGCCAGCTTCAATAGACAAATCTACAATGTCTTGATCAAAAGGTGACTTTTGGGAATGTCTGTTTCTAGATGTTGTGTTTTATAACGACCACTCCTCCAGCACAACTTCTTCTTGGTACCATTTTTCCCCTATGTCTGGTGTACACATTGGATGGAGGCAGATACACAACATGATGCTAAAGGAGGGTGCATCAAAGAGGATTTCTGCACTAGAAGAAGGACCCACAATAAAGCTCAGAAGTGAAAAAGACATTTGGTGATACAGCTGTAGAAGAGCAATGTGCTTGCCAAAGTTGGAAGATAATTACCATAACTACAAAGGCAATATTCTGAAAAACTCTGCTGCACTCTGTAGTTGTTTCCATTTTGCACAGTGATTTCGACCTAACAAACTTGTCTGTTGTAATATTTTGATGGTTGGCATTCATACTGCTGTAGGAAGTGCTGCTACTGCTACTGCTAGTGAGAAAGGTGGTCTTTTCCATCCAAATATATTAAAGTATGCCAGTGTGGGGTAAAAGAGCATTGCATTGAACAACTCCATTTTCTTTCTGTCTCCTTCTTTTTTCTAGTTAAACCTAAAATATTATGCTCCTACAACTGTCTAGGTAAAGTCCATTTTTTTTCCTGTTGTACTGTGTAATATTTCAAAAAATAGCTAACACTCAATGCATTATATTACACTAAGTAAATGAAAAATAACTCAGAACAATGAGATTGCTAGTATGCATAATGGCAGAAAGGTCTGACATTTTCCGCTGTCATGCTGGCCAATCTTGAGTTCAATCTCGTCCAGCACCAGTGGATATATTGTAGGTATTGCAATTAGAAGGCAGGTTGCACACATGCCTCTGCTGTAATCCACACATCAACTTCACAGCTATGAGCAGCTTTTATTACTTGCTAAACAATTTGAATGTCAACATTTAAACTAATGCTTGAATGAAAAACTAGGACCAAATTTTGCCCCTTTTGGTAAATCTGGCTACGTCTTGAGTTTTCTGGATATTTGGTCCGTTTTTATGACAGATGTTTTAAAGCAAACCTGTGAACTTTGACAGATTTATTTTAAATAATGAGGGTTTTCTTTTTCCTTGAACATCTATTGCTTATTTGATGGCTACATCTTCAGATAAAAAATAAAGCTGAAAATTGTGTCACTGCTCAAGAATGTTCATCCAAAGGTGTACTCTCGGTTTTACAGTTTCATTTCTATAAATACACCAGAGTAGAATTTCAGCTCTGCTGCCATTTTGAGGCTGTTTCACCATTTCTCTCATTTACCTCTGCCCATATTGTTTTCTTTTTTGGAACATTCCCTTCCCTTCAGGAGACACATAATAGCTGGGGAAAAAAATATTTCTTTCCTGTCTCAGATTGCTTGTTTAGGTGACCGTTCCCTTCCTAAACTTCCTTATTTTCAGAAGCAGATCAACTGATTCTTCTGGATAATTTACATGCCTATTTATTACATTAATTACGATAATTCTTGAAAAACGCTAACTCTTGAAAGCTGTTGTAAACATAAGGCTTGTTACGTGTAGACCTTTTTGGCATTTTGCAAATGTTCATTTTTGATTCATGAATAAGCTTGACCTGGAGGTTATTATTCTCTTCTCAAGTAAGGGAGAGCTTCTTAAGAAACCTGAGAAAAGATGCCTCCTCCCTGCTCCTGATGTAGCAATCACTGTTGTTGTTCCTCATCTGCAAAACAACACTAAGCACAGAACCAGATAAAGGGATTCAGAGGGGGCTAATTAGCTGCTATTTGATGGTAATGGTTCAGAGTGGTAACAGATGACGGTTTGGTGGTGAACAAGTACCAAAGCAGGAACATATACATTGATATCAAAGACTATTTGAGCATTATCACGTCTGATAAAGTCAATAGGGATTCTCAGAAACTGGCTACTGTCAGGCTGGAATAGTGCTGAGTGTCTTTTGACATACAAATCACTGACCATATGATGGATGGTTCTCATAACTATGATGAGATCAGTAAAATGCCTCTCAGCATCCCTTAGGTCATCATTACTTGACCAAATACATCTTCATGAAGCTGGGGAATAAATTGCAGTTTTTTTCACTTTTTCCCTTCTTTTCTTTTTCCTTGTTTTATTTTTTTTTCTTTTTTAAACCAGGATGTAAAGTAACAAGAATTAGAATCAGTGCTCAGTCTGATAGGAATGATGTTGGAGCTCAGTACAACCTGGTTACATCAGAAATCTATTTAAACAAGATGGACAGATATCCATGGAATTAGGTTAACATGTCCTGCAGCTTCCTTGTATCTGGATGACTTTGGTGTACTTCTGATTTGCACTTACCAACGCTAATAGCAGATAACTTTCCAATATTGTATGGGTTCCATCTGAACAGGTAGTGCTCTGCAAGTTAAAGAAGTGTCCTGCTGTAGCTATTTATCCTATGTAGCTCTCTCTGCTACTGTAAAGCACCTTTGTAATGTCCATACTGCTACAGGCTGGTTGGAAGACTTCTTCCCTGAAAAGAATGATTTTGACAAAGAATACACCTGTGTCTCTCGAAGTCCTGAGGACATTCAAAGGGAGCAGAGATTAACTGTATTCTTCTTAAGTGGGAATATAGTTTGGGGGGGAAGATCTGGGAAATCCTTCCACCTCCAAAACCCTGATGCCATATAATTAGGCAGATGTGTATGTAACATCTGGGAGAAGTATGAAGACTGAATCATCAGCAAGTTCTGGGAAGGGATATGAAAAAAGAGCCCAGTGCTGGACACTGAGACAGAGGGCAGAACAAATCTCTTATCTAGTTCAGAAACATGCTTGTCAGGTACCATTAACAGCTTCTAATGTAAAAATGTCCCATTTACACTTTTTCTGTTACCAAAAAGAACCTAGACTATTAATGGCCTGAAGGATCTGTCTTCCAGAGAGAAAGGGGAGAGCCAGTACAGAACAAGATATGCCTGAAATATAGTAGGGCTCCCACGGAGATTGATAATTTAGAAATGGAGGTGCACTAAGAAGTGCTTCTTGGCCATGGAATAAGCCAGACCTAAAGACGCAAGAGAGCATGTGATTCTAATCCTACCTGTCAAAAACCAAAAGCAGCCAGATGGGAAACAACAAATGCATGGTCACACAGCAAAGTACTGTCAAAGAAGGATTTCAGCTTCAGGTTTCCACATGCCTACCTATCATGAAGCTAGCTTGCTGCTTCCACCTAACTGCCTTGCCCTGCAGAGCTAGAACAATGTTAAACTGGTGCCTTTGTGCAAATGTTGAAGGCACATGGTGTCTGCCACAGACATAAATGGTTTTACTCATTCCTGAGTATCATTAATGCTTTTTATTGATATTATGAAGTACTGCAACAAAAGTAATAGGATTTGTCAGGGGCCGTTATAAACTGCCCCTGCTGGATAAATACATAATACATGATGGCAAAGGTCCGATGGGCCTTTAATCAATTGCCTTTCTGAGTCAAATAACTGCCACATTAGACATAAGCCATGTTGCATTCTGTGGGCACCCCTGTTCCCCTCATTTCGCAGGCCTGACACCGCCACAGGCAGCTATGGACACGCATAGGCTCCTACTTATTTGTAGCATATATATCAGAGCAAAACTGGAGCAGCATGCTGTAAATTACAGATTTGGGACACCTTATAATGAAAGGCAAAGGAGAAGGGAAAGAAATATGGGGACACCATAGGCATGATAAGTCAACTTAAATATGTCTCCTTGGGAGCTGGCACTGTCATACCACCTTTTGCAGCCACTGCAGCAAATCTCATCTTTTTGCCCACAGGGTTGGGGAGAAGGCAGCATTTCCTTCTGCACTGCAAAAGTAGTGGGTCAACTTTAAATGTTAAAGCCACATATTTTAGGTCTAGTATCAGGAAAAGAAAGCTCTTTTGTGGTTTCAGCAAGCACTTTGAAAAAATTATGAATGCCCATTTGCACTTTCACATCCCTTTAAAGAAATCCCAACAATCAAAAGACAACTTGAACGTAAATTTACAGATTTGTGGGTTTAATTCATCTCCCAAATATGAAAGAGCTATTTCTCTTACTGTGCTGTTTTTTTGCTTGTTTGTTTGTTTGGGTTTTTTTTTGTTTGGTTTTTTTTTTTGTGTGTGGTTTTTTTTTTTTTTTTTTTTTTTTTTTTTTTTTTGGTTTTGTTTTTTTTTTTTTTTTTGGTTTTGGTTTTTTTTTTTTTTAATTCCATGCATCACTTTAACAGTCATCTACTTTTCTCTCTGAACAGGTAGGAGACATGAATTTAAATTGCAAAGTAGAGATCTGAAGTAACACAAAGTCCAGGTATATTTGGGCGTGGAGTTCTAAACCTAAATTTAAAAGCCCTTATTATTTCTGGCATTCACTAAATAGCTTCAGCTTCAACATCCCAAAACAGTGGCTTAAAATGCTGGTGGACTTTTGGAAAACTTTGGTCTGTCTTTACTTAACTATAGTAAATATTATGAAGTGGAAGTGCTATATTTCCCTTTATATTTCAACAAGAAGAGTCATTGTTTCAAAATCACTAGATTTCACTGCTAATATGTATGAAGGAATCCCAGAAAAATGTGAGTTTTTGTTCCAAATGCACAAAACCATCGTGCGTCAGAACCTGACAAAATTAAAACTCAAATTATAACGAACACTCCCAAAGGCTCCATCCCTTATTCCCCCTAAAAAGGGAAAAAAACAAAACTTAAACCATGAAAAAATTAATTCTTCCTGTTCTGGGTCTTGAAAACACCATTATCTGCATAAACATAGGATTTTTCTTCAGTTAAAAAGGTCGGCGAATCACCAACCTACATAGCAGCAGCCAAACTCAAGTGAATGTGACTAGGTGAGAAAAGAACCCTGCATAACACCTTCCAAAGAAATTGCTGACAGATCCTTAATCCTGATACTGTTGGATGTCAATAAGAATACAGCACATTTAATATATTCAGATAAGAAGAGCAGCTCAGAGAGCAGCCAGGACTGGGTAAGGAAGGGTCCCTCACCACAGGGCCAAACTTCATCATGGACAGGTTGCAATGCTAGTTGACTGTTTTCTGTACTTGTTTTGCATTTGCACAGCATGGAATACTTTATATTTCATTCTGAACTAGAACACAACAGCACAATGCCCATCAGAACAAGTATATCCCCACATATAAACAGAAGTCTTCCATATTGCCATCCAGAAATGCACATATAAATTCCAGATAAATCAATCACACAATGTCACTGGACTAAAATCTGAGTCCCATAAGGTGACACTGCATTAAAATCTTGGACTGCATTAAAATTAAAATTCAGTATTGAGTCCTGTGACGATGGGAAGCAACAGAGGCCCCGGGCTGACTTTGATGGAATTTGAAGAAAAGGCAGAACTTATATAAATGAAAAGTATAAAATGTTATAAATACTTACACAAGAGACAAAGAAAGGTTCCTCCAGAGAAAGGCCACAAACTGATTGTGAGTGATCTGACAAGAGAGAAAGAAAAAAGGAAATCAAATTGTTAATAAACACACTAAATGATACCAATGTAACAATATAAAACAGAGATCAAGGAGATTTACAGATGGTGGCAATTCCCACAGGAGAGGAAAAAAGAAGTTTTAAATTCACAAACATAGATCTTGGAAGTTTTGAAATTACCTGACCCCAGAACTATGTATCTGAGAAAACTGGTAATGACTGAGGAGCTTTTCAGTCCTGGGATAATTCCAGGCCAGCAGAGACTAAATATCCTCTGGTGGCTGCTCAACAGTCTCCGTGAAATAGGCTTGTGGCTCCTATGGACAAATGCTCTTATCACAAAAACACTGCCAGATTTGAACGGCATCCTTCTTAGCAGTCATGCCAGATGATACAGGACTCTGAAACAGAACTCGCCTTCTTGATCCTGACCTTCACAGAAGAGGGGTTAGGCTTATTATTAGGGCTGAGAATGCTTACATTACAGCTGATAGCAGCACAGAAAAACTGTGTTGTCTTAGTTCCTTCTGTCAACACAGTATCTTGGACTTGATTGATTTGTTACCCTGAGACCCCTAAGAAAAAAAAAAAAAAAAAACGACTGCATGAAAGTGGAATGGCTAAAGGTTTGCAAACTTCTGGTAGACTACAGGTCTACTATGGAGTATCTAAGCTTTTCTGCCAACATATTTATTTCCATATTTATTTCCAAAACATAATAACCTGGGATGAAGCAATAAACAAAATTAATCAAAGCCTGATGCTCTGAATTGTAACAAGAAGACACACTCCTGTTGGACACAGAAAACAAAGGCAGATGCTCCCCAAATGTTCAAATATTACAAATCAGTCCTGTCTCCCCTTCCCTTTGCCAAGCTGAAAAAAATCTGGGTAGTCAGGCCAGACAGTGCTCTCCAGAAGATTTTTATCAGGGGACCAGGAGCACAGTGGAAAAAACCCATGGGATCCATGTGTTGTACTTCAGCACTTAAGACATGGCCCTCAACTTCTGTTTCCTATCTAGTTACAGGGCGAGATTAGCTCTATCATTCCTCAAAGCAATTAAAAAAAAACTCAGAGAAATATAAACTTGAGTTAAGAGAGTGAAGGGAAAGAGAGGAGCTGTCACAGGAGAGCGAGAGAGGGAAGGCAGGCAGAAAATCTGTTCAGAGTTGTAGCAACTATTTGTGGGAATTACGGTCCTGGTAGAGGAGAGTGTGAGAGAAATCATGTGTACAAATCCAATGCTTGGCTTGCAAGGGAAGTGGAGGAAATGCAGCAAAGAGCAGAGACAATCCTAAAAACTGCAGGGCAGGAAACAAGATGCTTATAGCATCTTTTGGACAGGCCACCCAGAGAGGCCCTTTTAACAACAAATTTCCCTTTAAAGGAGCTGACTGCTCCCACATGTAAGGAAGATTTGCATGAGACAGAAGACAGGATGGATTCTGAGCAGACTGAAAATCTGAAATGACATAAAATGAAAGGAAGAGCAAGTTCAAAATGGTGAAGAGAAGGTCACTATATTGCTACCAAGAATCCATTATTCTAATGAACTGTAACAGGGCAGTTCTCCTGGTAGAGAAAAATCTCCTTTCCTAAGCACGTACCCCTTATTTTCCTCTTATATTTCTCCTGAAGACTTAAACATGGAAGTCCGTGGACTCATCTGTAATAGATGATAGTGAAGCACTGTTAGGGGCTCGTAGTCGGGTAATATTTCTTTCAGAGTTTTGGGCAGATGGGACAGTGAGCTACAAACCAGGGAAGAACCTGAGACCAGAGGTCTGAGCCAAAGAATGTGCCTTGGAGTCCCACAGTTAAAAAAAAAAACAAAAAGAAAAAAAAACAAAACAAAACAAAAAAAAAAAAAAAACAAAAAAAAAAAAAAAAAAAAAAAAAAAAAAAAAAGGAAAAAAATGGGAGGCATCCAGTATAGGGAAAAAAAGCTCAGAATGGAAAATTTTAGGCTGAGGTTAGAGTTTGGCTCTGTAATAAGCAACATAAAACAAGGTCTCTTAAGGGAAAGCATCAAGCAATTTTGACAACACGGATGCCAAAGAATTCTACAAATTATAGCCTGAAATTATGGAGGTGCTGAGTAATGACTTACACAAATATTACCAATAAATTTGCTCTAAGAAATGAACAAGATTGTCCTGCCTAATTAAAACTGTATGGTAATTATAGACAGGCACAATATACTAGAAGCTGCAAACTAGAATGTGGCAAAATCACCAGAACTGAAACACTGTACTTTTAAAAATTATTGCAACTGGTCTGGACACTTGATTATCTGTTTTGTTCAAAAGAAAATATATGAAAACAAATCTTTCCCTGTAAAGTACTGGAAAAACGAGACATGTCTATGATTCATTCCAGGTTAGATAACTGCAGAACACGTATGCGGGAGAGAAATGGGCCAAATCCTGTTCTCACTGCCTTGTGCAATTATGCTGACTTAATTGAAACCATGAGCAGAACCCGAACCATTAAAATGCTGGGGTGAAACTTCTTATCATATAGCACTGCTGGTCACTAGAGACATTTAACCTAATTACATTAGATTAACACAGTAGATTTCTTCAAGACATATTATTATATAACAACATAAGAAAATGAAGTTGAAGAAAGCTGACCATTTTCCCCATGTCTCTATGTTATAAACAGAATAGTTACCTGTCTCTATTGATGTCACTTGTTTTCAACCCACTATGGCTCTGTTTGGTGGAATGGACAAATGGAATCCACTGATCTTTTTTGTTTTTTTATTTTGAATTCCTAGTGTTAATTAATCATTATTGCTTGGAAGATGTTTTGGCCATTGAACAGAACAGCCAAGGGCTAATCTTAAACCTGTCCTTGCTTCACTGTGCTTCACTGTGGTCAGATTTTTCCTTGCTTCACTGTGGTCAGATTTTTCTCTTTCTTTGCTACATGAATAAATTCCATTTAAATCACAAAGACTAAGAGACAAACAAGGTCTACATGTTAAGGCTATTTAGGAATCCAGTCCCCCTGAGCTTAATAAGGTTCCTAAACACTGAAGAACTTCTATTTATGGGAAGTTAAGATGGTGAAAACCAGTGGTATGACTTATATTATGTAAGCAGATAATAGATTTATGATGCTAACTACAATTTTCAAAAGTGACTGAGGCATTCATGTTGAAGTCCATTGAAAGTCAGTAAAATTTTGGCCGTAAATTGTGATGAAATATATTACCTTTGTTAGCTTAAGCATTGCTTCCTTTCGACAACACTAACATCTTAGGTGCCAAAGTAATTTCTGCAATTGGCATTCAGTTGCTTCTTACACTTTATTCACTAAGTGGCTTGAGTTAACCTCCTTCAAGTGCCTTGAAAAAGTAAATTGGGACAGCGATTCTGCTCCATTTTTGCAAAGTGATTTAGGATCTCTCTGATGTAATGCAGCACACCAAGGTGAGCAATGTTAGTCCTTTAGCCCCAGACTGGGATGAAAAAGGCTTGAAGGACTGACAACAAATTTAGATAATCCTAAAATGACTGTTTTGCCTCTAAGCATTTTCACCCTTTACTGACACGGAGCCAGTGAGGGGTACAGCTTTATCATGTGTAATGTTCTCAGTAAACTGGATCAAAGATCCAGAGTTTTGCCTCTCCTCCCCTTCTGGGTGCACTACACCTGCTCAGTATGAAAACTAAAGTTTAATCCCAGTGAAGATAAAGAAAAAAATTTACTAGAAAAGTCCTCAGTTCAAAGGGGGCCAAATGGAGCCAGTGCCATGCTGGGGGGAAAGAGCAGACTGGGCTGAAATTCAGTGGAGCCCTTTAAATTATCTGAGGGGGAAAAGAGACTGCACTGCATCTCTGACACAGCAGAGACAGATTACAGCAAAATTAAATTGAGGATTTTAGTGGATATAATTGTTGTTTTTATATATTAATGAATAACAATAATACATGATTCTAAACTCAATACCAGGTTTGACATTTAATCTGGGCGCTTATACCATCCATAAATGTTCATAAATGTCACAGGACCCCTACCCTTTGATTGAATTACAATCTAGTATGCAATTTAGGAAACACGGATTAATCTACATAGATTTATATTTCTGCAGGTTACACAGTTATTTGTTGATTTATACCCTTTTCCCCTAAGTGTCCTTTCCATTGAGAATCCAGGAACATACATGCAAATCTTTAATAGGAGAGCAGCTCAAAATCCAGTGACTTGCAACAGATGGAAACTTGGTTCAGTGAAATCTATACTAATTATCATCTGCTTTTTGAAGTCACCTCTGCTAATGGCCAGCAAAATCTTAGTCCCTGTGATACCTTCTATTACCTTCACATTACTTGTTACTACAGCCAGCAATCACCTAACATGTTTCTTGGCAATGCTGTGCAATTAAATCGCCTTTCAATCAGCTTGCTGAGGAATCCAGAGGTGGAAACTGCTTTAATATTAGGAGTTAATTACAAAAATGCAGAGGAAGGCAGTCAAATGTTATGTTAGCACACCAGAAATATGACAACACCTTAGCCACAAATGTCACACGCAAGGTAAGGGGCCACATCAGGAAAAGCAACATGGCAATGTAGAGAGGAAAATGACCTTCAAGTTCCCCCTTGTTTTTTTTCTCCCTGTGCTCATGCTGCTTGAAGTGACCACCTTCTGTAGCAGTCAAAATATCTGGAATTTCAGTGACCTGTATTAACAGGCCTAACTGCACATTGGTGCCTGCCTGGGGACTGATAATAACACCAGCAGTGTGTCACAGCACAGACATGGTCCAAAGGCACATCCGAGAAAAAGCAGCTCAGCAGATCTTGACCCGTGCACGGGCCCAATCCTGCTCCTTTTGAAATCAAGCAAGTCTTTGCAAAGGGCTAACAGGGCACGTTCCTTTTCTTGCTCTGCATCTTCACCTCTGTGTGCCCACCAGAAGAGGAAGTTCCACAGCCCAGCCCTTGTCCTCATGGACTCCTTCATTCACACAAGACTGAGGAGAAGGGCTGGCTACTCTGTTTAGGAGGACAGGAAATGAACATCACTCAGTTGAGCTAGTGCTTGGAAAGGTTTGAACTAAAGGAGATAGTTTTACATCTGACAACTTACTACAGGGAGGAGAAAGCTCATATGGGAGAGGATGCTGCAAACACAGCTTGAGAGCCAGTTATATGGCCATGTATAAATCCTTATATTGCAATACTGGAAAATCAAAATGAAATGGTCTTTAGTAAAGGACAAGGAGTTTTTCTATACACATTAGAATTAATAAGTCTGTATGCATTGCTACACATATATGTATTTTTGTTATGCATCATGAAAGAATTTGAAAAAAAAATCTACTCAACTACTGCTGCATATGCTCTTTTTAATGAAATAAACAGCCAAACTGTGGTTCTGTGAAGAATGCAGTGATGACTTGACAACAATTTTGAATCAAAATTTATTGATATTTCCTTCACTCATTTTCCAAAGACAGAATTTGTTTAGAAGCTATAGTCCACCAAAGATAATAGAAAATGTTTCCTCTCCTGTTTCCTCTCTCAAATCTGAAGAGAGAATGCCTTGCTGTCTACCTTAACACATACTGTAAAGGAATTATGACACAGCTCAAGCTTACATTTTCTTTCACTAGTGTATTTAATGTCAGTAGTGTATTTAATATCATTGTTAAATTTGGGCTGTTAAGGGTAGTAAAAGGAGACGTTAAAATTTTCTTCTATAATTAAGAATGCCTATAATTTTAGCTTTAACTTTTCCACATTAACAAATAGGTACTGGAAAAAACAGACTTTAAATTAGCATTACAAATGCACACACACACAAATGCTTTTATAAAACCAGAAAACTCCACAGACCCACAACTAGAAAACACAAAAGAAAAATCTTGATGGAAAAGATTTTTCAGTACATTCTGCTTGCCAAGAAAGCTGGATAATATGTTTTGATAAGACAAAAGAAATTAATCCAATCCAAATTTGGACTTTCATGTATATGTAAGCTAATTCAAGAAGACATCAAGCTGACTCATTCCACAGGTAACTCAGCCCAAAGTAAGTCCTAACAGCTGTTCTCAGTAAAACAACGAGACAGATGAAATAAGAACAGTAATCTCTTGCATCTGCAAATGGAACTCTAATTAACATCTATTGGAGGTCTCTTGCTCCCTAAGAAGAACTTCAGTCAAGAAAACTCTCTATACAAAGCACCTTGGAGGAAAACATCTTTAAAAGAAGAGCAGGAGAGTTCCCTGGAAGCAACAGCACATTACAGCTTCAGCAGCAGTTGCTTTAAGGGGCTCAGTGTAAGGGCAAAGCTAGCAAAAAGTAAGGAAAAAGAAAGGTTAAATATATTCTTGTTTTATAATGTAAATGTAGCATTTTGAGCATGCATCTTGACTTAAAAGATGGCCTGGAATAGTACATCTTTTATCTTTCTGTAACTCTAACCACTGACTACATCTTTGAGGGATTTGTTACAATGAGTGAAACAAGGGCATTTTGTTGGCAGGTGCTCGGCCAGCGCAGCAGCCTCCAGCTCAGCCCGCTGGCAGAAGGAGGCTGCCCAGCACCACCTCCCAGAGCCACAGCACTGCCCTGCTCCTGCTGCCCACCACCACCCTGGACAAGAAGGTCACTGCTAGGGGACTAATTCTGGGAACAGAATATCTGGGAAGAGGTAGCTACTGCCAAAATAACTTCTAATGCCCCTTTCTGACTGCCCAAGGGGGCTGTGCTGTCAGTCAGCTTCACTGCTCTGGTGGCAGCTGCTGCCTGCTCCTGTCTGTAATCCTTCCCAGGCTCCTGATCCCCTTCTCCCTCACTGTGTGGCTGTGTGTACTCCCATCAAGAGACCGTGAAGGAGCAAAGATGGCGCTGGAAAAATAATGGTTGCATTAAGACTGGGTTGATCCCCCCAGCATACAGCCTGTTCCCTGTTCACTCTTGCAAAAGAGAGAAAAGAGAAGTCAGCTGTTGACCAGATGAGTTATCTTTATGGTTCAGAAGCAATTTGGGCATTTTCATGTTATGAAATATTTTGTGTTGGTTTCTCTTGGCACTTAGAACTCAGCTTTGAAACCTTAAACAGATGAAAACAGAAAACACATCTACTGAACTATACAAGGATATATACCTAAAGGTTATGGCTGCCTTTCAGGATCAGACCTTCAAAATGATGTCTTGGCTCTGGTTATACCTGTAGGTGAATTTTCTGTTCTGAGGGAGTGTGGTTGAAGTGGCAGCTCACAAGTTGGATCTGTTGTGTTACACCATAGCCACATCAATTCATGCTTTTCCTATTGCAAGGTGGATAAGCAATGAAGCATCTTTGCTTCCCTGCTTGGAGGTCTGCAGTTCTAGTGCATGGTCCCTGTTCCCTACACCCTCTCAAGTACCTGTCCTGAATTCTGCAGTTCCAAAACTGGACTGCACAGCATACAATGAAATAATACTAATTTAGGCAGATGACACTTGAGTAACCAAAATGTTAAACTGAGAAAGCAAGGTACTACGAACTAAATGCATCTTCATTAATAAAAGCAATTAGTGAAGTTGTTATTAATAAGGAGATAATTGCTACAAAGTCTAGTGATACATACAAATAAGCTACTAATGTGAGGAAGTGACCCTGAAAAATGAGTTTAAGTTACTGGTTGGGAGCTTTCTATTGCTAATTATTATTTGCTTTCTGGGTATTAATGTTCCTTTATCATGAACTGATAAATCCAGTGGTGGTGTGATCACTTCTCTAAATGGTGTCTTTGGATCATATGTGGTCCCAAGAGGCATGACACTTCACTGTACATAATTTATTTCCACAGTGAGATGTGCTGACTCTCCATAATATTTCTTTCATTTTAACATCAGACTAACATTCAATTTGGGACATAAGTACTCTGATATATCATTTTCCCCTGATGGCACTGAAGAGCAGAACTAAAGGGCACTGGCTGAGTGTATGAGTACTGCAATATCTGGAGAACCAGTTGGGCTGGAGTGCTAAGTTGGATTGGGAACAATGCTAAGCCTGGGCTGCAGGGGGACTGGAGGGCTGTGCAGGGATCTGGGGGTCTGCATCATCCCTGGCTGGTGGGGCACAAAGGGTATGAGCAGAGTGCTGGCAAGCCCTAGGCTGGAGTTAGACTGGACTTCATAAATCCAGCTTGCTCTCTTTGGTGAGAGCTGCATGGTTTAGGACTTAACCATGAGGGTGTTTGTTAAATCAGGAGCAAAGTGGCAGCAAGATCATTATGGAAAACTGTGAGCATGTCAGATCCATTGCCACAATCATTTACAGAAGCTATCAGGATGTTTTCTTGACTGCCTATCCATAAAGAAATCACAACCCAACTCTATGAAAACCTATAGAATATCTTAACCTGACAGATACCATAGACAAGAGCAGCAAATCCTTGAAAGATAAGAGAGCATATAGCTTGTGCTCAATTTTTAAAAATTTGTACTGCTTTGAACATGAACTGTGCTTTTGGGAGAGTACACAACACTTGGAACAAGACTAAAAGCATTACAGAAAGATTTCACTTGCCTTTAAACCCCTGCAGACACACTGAAGTCACCAGGGTTATGCAGCTGTATGTCTGTATGCAGTGTTAAGCCCCCAGCATCTACAAAGACAGGTTAAGTATGTGTTTATTCTGACCTTTCCAGGACAATCAACTGTTTTTTCCTACAAAGCCATAATCAATACTTTGGAATTCATCTTTCATCTGTTTCTTCTCACTTTATGCCTATTAAAATAAATCAAAACTACCTTATAAAGCTCCACTAAAATGGCTTCTGGGAACAATACTCTCCATTTCACATTTGGTATGAGAACAGCGTATTCTGTAGCATGTTGTTACTTCAGTGATGCTTGCCTTGAAAACTGAGTTTCAGGGCAACCAAACTTTTCACTGCTTTTTTATATGAGTGGCTCAAGTGTCAAGAATGCAGTCCCTTACCACAGAATCTGATCCCTCTTATCACCAAACATGATGATTTTATAGGAACCTGTTCCTAATTCTAAGTTTTACTGCCAATATATTCAAACCACCTCCCCTCTTGAATCCTTATTATATCAGTTTAACTTTGATATGCCTCCCTCCCTGACCCTCATCACCAAAGAGATGCTGCAGGGAGTTTAAGTTGTGCAACAGCAGAGCAGCTTAGATGGAATTTTTCACCAACTCTTCTATCTTAACTGGAGTATCCATTTGATAATATAGACAGAGGATGAGACAGGGTAGTGAACTGAATCAAATTATTGCAAGATGTAATTGAAGGGAAAAGTCAGACATAATATAAAAGAAGTCACACTGCAAGTACCTAGCACCTTCTCTAGTAGGACTTAGCTTAGAAGTGACACTCTTGTTCCTGTCCTGAACTTCCTCTCCTGAACATCTTGGCCTATCTCAGCCTGGTAATTTCATTTACTGACCTAGTCAACAAACAGAAATAATATTTATAACTGAATTGTAGGGTATGTTTTGGGAAATACTGAATTATTTCTCAGATTTTCCAAGCTTCCCAGTTTTTCCTAACACAGTACAGCTTATCTATACCATAACTATACAGCTCATCCAGAGAGCAACTAATGCAACTTAAAGTTGTGGAGTTCAATATACATAATCTCAGGAGCTTTATTTGTAAAAAAACCCAAACAAACCCCCAGTGAGTTGAACATCACCTTTTACTTTATAGGGGTAATTCTCCTTATTCCCAATTTATCGAATGAAAAAAGGAAAGAAGAAAAGTTAAAGTGATCTTGAAGCCCATCAATTCTAAGGCAGAACTATGAAATGAACTCACATCTTTTGATGCCCAATTTAGAACATATATATCACATCAAATGAGAAGAAAAATCCTCACAGAAACCTGAAAAGCCACCTGCATGCTCCTTTCTGTGAAGAAAATCCCTTTGATTGCTGAAGCCCAAACAGCAGACACCAAGATTTTACAAAGTCTCTTAGTTGTGAGACATAGTTTGTGCTACTTATCAGCTCTCCTGCAAAGCTAAGCGTCCATTTCACAAAGATGAAACCAAAACCAAACAACTCCAAAAACTCATCCAAACTCAGTTTACACAGTTCACTGCATCCATTTGGTCCAGAAATGCAAACCCCTCTTTAAGAGTTGGATTTAATATAATCATTATACCATTTTCCCAGTTATCTAAAAATGCAACAGTTTACCATGACCAAATAGAGGTTTATAGGTGAGCCAGTTTAAGAAAAAATATAATGAAATGGCTTTTTAGTCTAATAACATGTCACTTCTATAGATGGACCCTGTCTCATAAGTGACTGCAGAGTTATACTCAGGGTTAGTTTGGGAGATGTGTTGGTGGGGAAGGAAAGACCTGGATCCAATGTATACTGTAGGGCATGAGAGCAATGCTACCTTTATTTTGCAACCCATTATTTTCATATGAACATGAATCAGAGAGATAAACGATGCCAATTTCTTCATAGCTGACTTGTTACAGGATATTGTTTGAATCCTCACTAATGACTCTTTGAGGTTGGATATTACTGTGATTAGGAGTTGGGAGGATAGAGGTCTGAGACCTTTCAAAGGAAACATTTTGTTCAGAACTGTTACAAGAAAATAAAGTCATCATTACAGTAACTTTAACAACCTAACCAGGACAATGGTCTGTTCATGTAGACAGTGCTTTTGCTATTTTAAATGAGGGAGATAAAGTTCATGTAACATGGGAAGCTGAGATGCACAGCTATTCAGTCTGGGGGATAAGAAATCTGTGAGCTTGAGAAATATGAGCATCTAGAAATGCCCTGGACAAGGAAGGAAGGTGAAATTATTAGCAGTTGCAAAACAAACAAACAAACAAACAAACAGCACTTAAAATTATTAATTAGTGAACCTGAGAAGCTTCAATACCCTTGAAAGGCTACTGAGATTTTGGGTTTATGCTACAGCAGGCTATTTGGGTTTATTTTGGGTTTATGCTAAAGCAATGCTATTCTGCACTGACAATTATCCCGGAAAGTCTGGTGTCTGTGCCCATCACCAAGGTTGCCATAAAATGTTCTACTGGCTTTACTGAGTGTGAAATAAAGAAGTAGTGCTACATCGTGTTCATTTTTAGCAAAGGCAGCTAAAAAGCATTCCTTGAAGACAAACACAGGTTTTGTGGGATCTGATTCCCCTCTGGGCTCCTATCTGCTTTAGCCACAAAATTTTAAGTTTCCTTATTGACAAAAATGGATATTAAAATAACTCAACTAGAAAGTAACCTATGAGAGAATGCATTTTAAAATAAAGCATCCTTTTCTTTCATTATCATCTTTATCATTTATCAGCTCCAGTTTTAATCACCAGCATCTAGCTGGCAGGATCAGAACTACCAGTGTTTGTCCAGACCCCTTTAAAACCTCCAACAGTGCAAGGTATCTGAAAGAGGTATCACCAGACTGTGGTGACCTTCACTGGAGGATTCTGAGTAAACCATGTATTTGAGAAAAACTAGACAGTTTTGTTATTCAAAGCAAAAAATACTGAGCATTGTCTCACGTGTTCAGAGCTTTTTAATGCAAACATATCAACAGACCAACCTACACACTTCAAGAGTACAGACCATGTCTTTATCCTAAAAGAGGCTTAAAGAAAAGTTAAGGACTATACCACAGAGAAAACTCATTTACTAAGAGAGTTACACTGTGTTCCCTCAAAATACGTCTTCCTGGGGACAGGAAAAAGACATAACATGTAACCTGAGAGATGATCACTATTTCCTAGCTTCAAAGAAGGGAAAACCATGTGAGCAAACAACCTCTCCCATGTGCACCACACAAACGTGATCACTGGGAAGGGTTTAATGGAATTAGCTTGTCAAAATGATGAAGCTGAAAAACCTTTTACAGATTGTGTCCATTACGAAAACTTTAGCATAATGTATATAGTGCAGTGTTTTTCGTCGTGGCAAAAAGGAAGGAATATCATTAATTTAGATACTAAATGTAAGGTTCTGCTGAAAATCTCCATGGGATAAATTGCAGAAATACAGCCTTGACCAGACAAATGGAGCTAGGCAAGTCCCAGTTCTTGTTAGAAGTTATCGAAAGTGCCATTGAGTTTTTAAAGTCTGTCATCTCCGGTAGATGATAAGAAAAGGGTTGGGCTGTTTTCCTCAGATCTATAAGCATCTGACTACAGTCTTGCTGGGGCATATACATGATTGGAATCGAAAATGAGCTCTTTTAAAAGTGCTTCTTAAAGGGACCCTATTCATACACAGTACTTTCTCCCCAAATCTTTTATGGGAAAAAAGCTCATTATGGTCACACAGACAAATGCTGCATAATCTTTCACCCTGTCCACTAGCAACGTGTTCAATCCAATTTACAGCACTTCCCGCTATTCTACTTCTGGACTCCCCACACAGCTCTCCTAAATGCATACCCATCCTGACCCACTGCTCCCCACCTGCTGCTCTTTCAATTTCAGGCTTCCCTGGAGCACTGACTGCCATTCATGCCTAATAGCAAGGTGGAGCAACTTGATTATACAACTCTGAAAAGTGAAATTTCGGAGCCTTTTTTAGACACAGAAACACCATAATTAAGACACATATTACTGTATGTTGGAATGCTCTGGATAGGGATGACAATGGCCTTCACTTCAGGAAATGTCATTTTGTACCCATGACAAAATATATTCATCTGAAAAACAAAACTTTCTGATTGAAGTTCCTTTAAACTCCTTCTCAGCTTGCTGACAGATCTATCCTTTCTCTTTGCATCCATGTCAGCACTGAGGGAAGTAAGGGCTGGCAATTAGTAGAGAGAAATTTTCAAGGATTCATTTACCTGGCAAATCCATACCTTTATCTGCCTTTGGAAGGTCCACCTGTAGATTGCAATTTTTTCCAATAAAACCAGTTTCTTTATCTACCTTGGGTAACGCTGCTCACTAAGCACACACAATCTGCTTCAAGCACTTGACATTTGGAGCAGAGGTGGCATCAAGCAGTGCAATTGACCACATGACACAACTGATGTACAGCACTGTTTTGCATCCTGACAGCATTAATGTTAAACCTTGAGCCCTCAAACCACGTACTCAAGCTGATGCTTAAATTCAAATGTGTGAATGAAATGGGATTCAAAGATATAATTAAAATTCAACCTTTACTTCAGAATCCATTTAACAGAAATGGACTTATGCATGTGTTTAAAAGGTCTGCCTTGTAAAGACATTCATTGGGCTGAAGTTAGAATTGGGAAGAAGAGATGAAGACATCATTGTCAGTTAGGTACACACAGGCTTAGAGAGGAAAAAAATGCTACTATGAAATTATAGAAGATGGTGACTTCTTTTAGAAGACAAAAAGCATTTTTAATGCAATTCTAAATTTACTGATACTCTGTAGCTTCCTGATTAGGGACACAGTTAGATTTTCTCTCACTATTTTTCCTTATGCTAGTCCATCACCACTTGGAGAAGGTCAAGCCAACTCCTGGGCTGATTCCTTTACCTGCACAAGGCGGGTGAGAAGCATGTGCAAAAAGCCATCTCTCACAGCACTTGCCACTTACAGGGTGAAAATGAGATGCTGATAGTTCCTTACCTGAAAGTGTAAGAACACCTGGTTTTTCAAGCCTGCCTGCTTGAATGTTTGGCCAAAGCAAACACACAAAGGGTGTGACTGGATCTGGAGCAAACTCATTTGGAAAAGTAAGCGAATACTCCTGGACTTTTTGCCTGCGCATGCATTAATGTCCACACAGTTGTTCTTTTATTAGGAATAAGAGGCCTTTCTGGTTGACACTGGTTGTGAACCAGAGCATCAGTCAGATCAGAGCAGGAAATATGCACATCTGCCAGCTTCCCTCATCTGTCAATATGCCTGTGCACAGGGTAGGAGCAGGGGTGACTCAGAAAGACTGAGGGGGATTGACAATAGGGCTTGCATCAAAGGTAGTATTTCCCTGTCTCTCTGAAATGCAGACATTTTACAAGCCTTTCTCCCTGAAGGAATTAGGATTAGACTTCAAAGCTGCAGAACAAAACAGTCATACAGGCACACAATTATTGGACTAAGTCCATGGACAATGATACCAAGGGGTTTAACGTTCATGAGATCTTTTCAGGCTATTGTAGTGTCCTTTCTGTTCTGAGAGCTCTCCTGCCAGAGAAAGCTCCAAGCCCTCTGGTAGCTGCTGCATTGGCTGCCGTGATAGCGCCGTGTTTCCCCAGCCTCACCGGTGGTATCATGTTCCCACTAGAAAGATTCAGTATGCATCTTTCATGTTTCTTAATAAAGGAAAGGATTACAAGGTACTAAGAGTATCAGACTTAACCCCACCAGGTCCTCTTTCACCCTAATTCTCTTCTTCCAAGCTGCTCATTACATAACTCTAAATTAATTTATCTTAGGTAAACAGCACAGAAATATTATAAACAGAAGCAACTCCTCTTCAACTTGCAACACTTTTTTTTTTCTTTTAATATATGTACATAACAGCAAATGTTCTCTCACTATTTTTCCTTTTTCTGTTTTTTAAACTGTTTTTATCTTATATAAACAGTGGTGATGGAACTATAAACACCATTATTCCACCTCCATGTTAATACTCTTATTATCTTGCATAAACAGAAGTGAACGAATATGTACATGACACCAATCAATCCTTAAGAAAAAAAACAGGAGCGAGAAGTTTTTATCTTTTATAAACAGCGGAGGAAGAACTTAATGAATTCAAAATGTAGTTTTCCTGTTTATATTATTATGATCCGAAAGTAGAAACTAAATGATGTATATTCAACATCGTGCAAGCAGCCAGTTATGAAATACTTTCTGCTGACTTCAAGAGTAAACGCAGCACCAGTGAAATCTGCAGGTCCAAGGGGTTTCAAAAATGGTGGTCTGGCTTGAATGACAAAGCAGGGAATGTGCTGTCTTCTCCTATGATATTTTTCCAAAGTTCTCCAGCCCCTTCCCTGAAGGGCCACCCAGGATAAAATGAGACAGCTCAGTCTCCATGATGAACCCTTAGTACTTGGTCTTTCTGGTGAGTTTGCCAGATATAGGGAGGTAATTAATACAGATGGGTTTGTGTAATGTGGACACCTGCCACTAGAAACTGGGCTCAAACCCCTAAGTCATTTCACAGAGGCCACCCAACAGCTGTTCAACAGTAATGACTTTGGGGCATGACTGACCTAGGTCAGATTTAAACATGTAACTTCAAGCTGATAGGCTCCATATGTCAGTACTAATCCCCATAACCACCCACGCCTTCTGCTTTCTTATTTTTGTGTGTGCTTTTTTCTGGCTGGTCTTCTAAAGCCCATCTCTGAGCCTGAAAGGTTCTTCCCTCTACCTCATACATCTGCCTTAACCAGGATGAAGTATAGTTGCAAATTTTTCCCCTTTACCACAATTTTCTGTAGTGTATCCTCCCTTTGCTTTAGTCATGCAGAGTCCACCTCTTTCTCATCCTAAACTGTCAGCAATAGCAGCTGGGTTTCCCACAGAGGATGAGTAGAGGAGATTTTTTTTTTCCTAGGGCCTGTCCATTTTCAAAAAAGGGGCTGCTCTTCTCTGCTGTTGTCCTTTGCAAAAGCAACATGTGTTTTGTTTCAGCCAGTCTGGCCATAAACACAAGCTGGGCTCTTCTACATAGCTAGGTGCAACTGGCAGACCAGGTGGTCAGCTTTGCCTTTCTTTCAAAACCTCTGCTCTGAGGTTCAAAGACTGAACACAACTTTAACTTGTATCCTGCTTTCCCATCCCTAGCAAAGTTGAGATCTATGCACATGAAGACAAGATCACTTAAAAACTTAGGACTCAATTCTGTTGTACAGATTTCAACAGAAAGTGTGGTCTGAACCACCTGCTAAAGGGAAAAAGTCTCTTCTATGGGTTACTGTATGTACTAAGAAGATCATAAGGAAAAATTTCTTTAAGAAAATACAGAAAATATGAGATATTTGGGCCAATCAGGGAATGCAGATCCCCCCTGTTCTAGGAACTAGAAGGAAGAATTTTGCTTGGTGGCAATCTGCTTTGCTGCACCTCAGACTGTGAAAAAAAATTTGCTTGAAATTATAATTGCTCAGTTAATCATGATGCACTGATCAGGAATATAGAAACAGTGATGTCCCATCTGGTTTCCCTCCTTTCTTTTTGTTTATTTTCTTACAAATATTTCTATATTTGTCCATACTCTGAGACCCACTTAGTGACTCTTCTACTTGCTATTAGAGAAGATCCCTGAGATTCACAGTTCTGGTCAGCAGGATCCATGTCTGAATTTTCCCTCCTCACAGGCATGTTAAGTCTACATTTTGCAGACTGTCTAAAAAGGCTTTTTCAAGCACCAAATTAAACACACAGAGAGAAGTAAGGCCTTTCAGAGGAGGGTAGCCAGAAATAGAAGAAAAAACCCCATATTTCACCATTTGTTTTGAAAACACCAAAAATGATTAAAACATATTATAAATGAAACCAAACTAAGAAAAAAACATATCTTACCATATGAACAAATTCCCTGCCAAGTTCCATTTTTATATCAAAGCCATTTTAGCTCATATGTCGAAGAAGAGTGTCTTAAACTAACAAACTTATGTAATGGATTTTAAAAATCTGCACAGACGTGCTTAACTGAAATTGCCAAATCTGTTCGGACTACATGAGAAGACAGGAGGAGGAAAGAAAGAGAAGGATGTAAAAAGGTTTGGGATTCATCTGTGCAACTGCCCCCAAGTTGAGACTCCCTTTGAAGCTGGTTCCAGCTTTCAAGGAGCCAAGAATGATGACTCACTCCAATTTAGTTTCTCCCCCTGCCCCCTTTCAGTAGATCTCAATATTTGGGACAAATACAAACGGACTTCCTCACTCACAATAAAAATTATGAACTTACATGTAGATAGCAAAGGGAGAGAAAAGGGCAAGAGGTGAGTGAGTGAGAAGTAAAATACAAATCCACAAAGATGCTCAAACAAGAAGCAACAAAGATTAGGGAGCTTTTGGGGTTGGCAGAAAAATGTAGACTGTAAACCATGACAAAGATGAATTGAGAGGTAAGCGAATAGCATGAAAAGAAAAATGTGAACGACAATTAAATACTTGTATATCTAATCCATCTTTTGGATAGGTCTTTTCACCTAAGAAATACCAGGTTTTGCTTTAATGAAGAGGCTACCATTGCATTCTTCTAGGCAAGTATAAGAAAATATAAATGGTAAGAGAAAGCATTACTCAGCTTCTTGTGTAGCAAATGAAAAGGCAAAACTATCCTTATACTCCAACCCCATGCAACAACAGTTATACAACTTCTGTGACCTTCCCTCTGTGAAGAATTGAGATGTGAGACCTGCCTTGTACCTGTTCCTTTGAAATTCTCCAAAGGCCAAGTGAACACCCTCTGATCTACTCAGAGGTGCACCTGCTTCCCTCTTCATGCCAAATTTTGGGTGGCCAGGAAGACCTGCTTACCCTCTCTTGGACTGCTCAAGCGACCTTCCAAGTCAAGTTCCTAAGAGTTTGCATTCCTTCATCTGCCATCTGCCAAGGTCAACTACTAGCAGGCCTCTTTCTTTCCCCTTCAACAGATTCCCCAACTAAATTTTGTTCCTTTAGGATTTCAGTGTTAGCAGTAACAACAAAATTACATCTGCATCGATGACTGCACAGACTTGCTTCCCTGGCACGTTTCTGCGCTTGCTTTCCGGTGTTCAGACAAGATTGTGTCTGGATCCAGGCTTAAAAACCCCTTCAAAGCTCACAGCTTGTGAGGGGTTCAGGGGCAGTTTCCTGATTTAAGCCTCTCTCTGTACTAAGCTGACAAGAATGCTGTGAAGACCAAAGGGTAAAGAGTTATAATTGCTTAGTATCATAATCATAGGAGAGCAAAGGGAGTTCTGCTGCTTTTTAAAAATTAAAAATGTGTTCAAGTTCAAGAATGCTCCTCTGTTAAATTTACACAGAAAAATAATCTCAGCTCATAATGATGAACAATGACTTAACAGGAAAAATAAATCATAGCCAGAAGGCAAGTCCCAGGATTGTGCAGTCACTAGAAGATATAAAATATATGAAAAGTTACAATAGGGCCACAATAAAATATCTACATTTGGTGGCCTAAATCACTCTCTCTGTTAACTCCTGTACAACCCAGACATCTGCAGATGTTTCTTCCAGTCACACTTCTGCAACCACAAGGCCTAAGAAACACACTATCAGTGGTGCATTCTCTGCTCCACCGCATTCCGTGAAGAGCATGGGTGTGACCTAGGGAGAATTCACCTGACTGGGACAAAGGAGTTCAGAAATCACCTCAGGAATGCCTCATTACAATGGGATTTGAAGACTGTTTATACAGGCACATGCAGCACTCTTCTTCAGATTCTTGGTTTGGATTGAGGTCCCTTCACGTGAGGCACTGAAGATCTGGGTTCCAGGGAGCCTGTCTCTCCCAACAGCACAGAACCACTGCCACTTGCTGCCAAGTGCACGCAAAGGATGTGATGCTTTCAGTCTCATTTCCCCAAAAGAAAAGGATGGAAGGCATCATGCATATATGGATCTTCCAAATTTTAGTAAAAAAAAAAAAAAAGACGCTTTTTTTTTTACTAAATGAAATTATAACAATAAACCAAAAGTACAGCTCCCTTACCTTTTCTGCATGGGTAGAAGTGTCTTTCTAGACCAAGCTGTGCTAGGAAAATGAGTAATTTCCAGCTGGGGTAATGTGAAAAAAAAAAAAAAAAATCATCAAGGGAGTGGTATCTTTTCCTTTCTCATATTGGTATTTGGTGCCAGATATGGGAAAGCTGTGACTCAAATCTGTAAATGCTTCTGAAAACATGATGGCTTGCAATAGAATGTGCAACCCCTTATTTAAAACCACCTCCTTGAAGTAGAAAAGGAAAGATGGTCTAGGGGCTAGTGAGGCTTTGCAGAATTATCACAAAATTCCACCAGCCCTGTGGTCAATGGCTACTCCACAGCAGTTAGCCTACCACAGCTACCTGGCACCACTGGCCTGATAGGTCAGTGATGAGCAACAGCAGAAAGAGAAGATCTTTTAAGCCCTCCATCCTGCCAACAACCTGCCAAACCCCAAACTCCCCACATTCCTGCACCCTAGAGAAAACCAAGATTATGTAAGACTGGTTTAGAACAAACTGCTAAGAAACACGAACTCTGAAATCAGGGTGACCCATAGTGAATGCCAGGGCAAATAAGTTTGTGTGAACACGTCTGGCCAGTTGGAGGAGAACTTGGTTTTCCACAGGGCTGAAAAAGCATGAAAAAGTATAGCAGGAGACAATTAAAATGCACCACCACACTACAGTGACTCTGTGTTCTTTTAATGGGCTCATTCCTTCAACAGATGTTTAAGCAGTGGGCTGCAGCCTGCTATAGCTGTACCCACAGAAAATGGACACGTGCATTGTTCAGTTTTTGGAAAGTATTCTGTGGCCTTTTAGAGTTACAGCACAAATGTAAGCCATACCTGATCCCAGCTCCCAGGAATGATTAAGAGCCAGTGCCAGTATCTATTCCAGTTCTGATTTACAGCTCTTGTCCATATAAATACAACTGTCCTTTTCTGTCATGGGGAAGGGTGAACTGCCTTACAAAAAAATGCAAACCAGCCTGATCTTTTACCCAGAACAGTGCTGAGTAACTAATCCTTTAAACATGCCAGTTTGGGAGGGAACAACAAAGGCAACAGGCATTTTCTTCTGGGAAGTCTTGCATATTTGGACTCTGAATCTTTTTCAAACTTTAAAAATGCTGATGGAATTTCTGAGCTCGTTATTACTAAATACATATAATGAACTTTTGAAAATACTTTGTTTAGACATACAATGCCTTTTGCTAGACCTATAATACTAAGGGACAAAAAATACCCTGCTAAACACAGTTCTTAAATAACTTATAGTCCATTTTTGAAAATATAAATATTCAAAGAAATTCCTACCATTTTGGATACTTAGCTAAACTGAACTTCCTGAATTTAAGCCTTAAGTACTCAAAGGTGAATCAGACAGAAAACAGATTAAGAGTCTGGAGCTATCCTCAGAAAAGCTGTCCCCTCAGTCAGCTTTGCCTCGGATTTCAAGAAGCCATCATTAAATGTGGGATTTCATTCTCTGCTTTGATACCCACTCCATTGTATGATTTAGTTGATTTCTGTCTCAGTTTTTCCTTGGCACTAGGGAATAAATTCAGTTGTAAAATAAACTGTTGTTTTAAAATGACAGTATGTGACTGTCACAAGAAAAAGACCTAGATATCTGCAACACAGTTCAAAGAGGGTAGAAGACCCAAAGTGCCATCAGGCCTAAGACAGGCACTGAGAGCCTTAGCATAAAGATTGTTTGAATGAGTTTTCTTGCAACTTCTGTTCACATTTCTGAGAACCAGGAATCCTTTGCCAAAGGGAAAACAGAAAAAAGAAGGGCTCTGAAGGGAGCTTACAGAAATCCTGTTTGCTGCAGCTCTCCTGCTGGCCACTGAAGTTTAAATGTTTTCAGCCAAACCTTTAAAAATACTTATATATTGTGGATGTCCTCAGGGCCTTTTGTCCTTTTTGTATCTGATACCAAGACAGATATACTGCAATAGGTACAGAACACCAGATCAGCATTCTTGCTGAGCAGATGGAGCACAGATGGAGGATGCACCTGACCTCAGTGCTAGAGCAAAAAGAATTGGTATGTCTTAGAATCAGTCCTAGGCATTGGGATGTCAAATGTTGCTGCCATCCAGCTCTCTATCCACCACTGCTACCATGCTGCCTGAAATGCTCACGAAGCAGATTTTGAAGTGCTATGGCTCAAAATTCAAGGTAATAAAACAAATCATAAGTGGTTATGGTTTTCTTGAAATGTTTGGTAATAAATTGGTACAGTTCAGGGCTTGTTGCTTCAAAAGAATGTCAGATATTTGTAGAGTTGGGATAGAGCTTGGGTAGCCTGGGCAGGTAGGTTTGCTTATCACACCAGTGCAAGCTGTCTGCACTCATGAGTCAAAATATACTCGGCTTTTCTGTCCACCTGAAGTGAATCTCTCCCCTTTTAACCCTAGTGCCATAGCAGAAACTGTACAGCCATAGAAATCTGGGCTTTCTTACCCCTCTGCCCGCCCTCCCTCCCTCCCTCCCTCCCTCCCTCCCTCCCTCCCTCCCTCCTTCCTTCCCTCCACTGCATATGGCCCAAGACTCTGGGCTCATTCTATTCACATTTTTAGGTACTTGCGTTGCCCGCACTTCTCAATTTTGGCAACAAGTATTTTTAAAGTAGCCTTTACAAATTAGAGAGATGTATGTACAGGTGGGAGATGGTGGCACAGAAAAACTAAGCCTGAGGTTTGCAACGGTATTTTGATTCCTGTTTCCTAGAAATTCAAACCAACTTTATCATCCACTTCATCTGCTAAGAAGAGTGGAAGCTCAATTACCTGAATATCACTCAAAAACACTAAGAAGTATCTGGCCAGTAAAAGGCTCAGATTATGTAGGCATTTTTCATTGGAATAAACAGGCTATAAAGGAAACAACCTGACTTGAGATAAATGGACATTATTCTATATACTAAACCAAAACAAAAATGACTGAATTTGAAGCTTTAAGCGGTGCTTGGACTCCAATCTGCTTATTCTGCAGTGCAAGCACAGGCCTCAGTGTCATTTCCCCTATCACTTTCTTGTTTTCCTCTCTCTGCACCACATACCAGACGATGGAACATATCATGAAACTGAGTATCATCTGGGTGCATACAACTAGGATGACTTGAGATTTTTCCAGTAGAACATATGGCCATTGGAAGATGCCGATTTATCAAAAGTGAAGCACTGAAAATACAACCATTTCAATGAAATTTTGTTTAGGGAAAGAAAATTGAATGATCTGCTACCATCAAGTCAATATTGCATCTCAATATTGCACCTTCTAGAGGGTTTTTTATTCAGATGGAATTGCACAATAGAAATTCAAAATAAAAGTAGAAGTCAGAACAAATGTAGGAAGTTTGTAATGGACTATCAATTAATTTTTTGGAGCAAAACCAGGGGCACTTATGCCAGAAAAGGAAGAAAACACACACCAACCCTCCCTCCCCCTGAACCAACCCACAGAATCCTATGGTGCTCTGAAAACCTGAAAATTAATTCTCTCTGTTCACCTCTTGTTCTGTGCACATGCTAAAAGAAATAAAAATCCGTTCAGCTTTGTTATGCAAATGAGAGTGGGATACTTGGAGACAGGTTGGTATTTCCTAAATGCCATGGAGCTGCAATGCTTCAGACCATCTTGGGAGTGGCAAGTGGAGGAAATAACAGGGAGGAAATACTGTGGCTCACAGGATCTGCTACCTAAATGCTACCTATATAAACTTAAGCACTATCAGTGAAGTCTATTGACATCCAAGGTCTACAATGATTTCTGCAGTAGCATCAGTGTGTCTGTGGGCTGGGACAACAAGGTCCCTTGCAGCAGGTGATAAATGGGCGAAGGTTGCACAGTCCCTCTGACCTTCTGACTGACACTACAAGACTGGGTCTTCAAAAAAGTCTTGTCTGAAGCACACAGTCAGAGGATGAGGCTGCCTCCTGATGCAGATTTCAGCATGGCCCAGGCTGTAATGTGCTGCTGTGAGTCAGGGCCAGCTGGGTCTGTGCTTCCCAAAGCACTACTACTGAGCCCATGCCTCTATGCAGAGCTAGCACAAGGATCAAGGTAAGTATTCTCAAGCATGGAAGCATGGCAAATCCCACAGAGCAATATAACCTGAGGTTAAACTCCCCTAACTAACTCTCAAATCTCCGTCCTTATAATGCGCTAAGCCTC
Source organism: Vidua chalybeata (assembly GCF_026979565.1). Classification (NCBI taxonomy): domain Eukaryota; kingdom Metazoa; phylum Chordata; class Aves; order Passeriformes; family Viduidae; genus Vidua; species Vidua chalybeata. The sequence goes on from NC_071531.1 coordinate 67,752,058, forward strand.
CAGCCCTGCATTTGTCTAAGCAGCATGGCTCTCGGAGAGGAAACATTGCGTTCTGCTCTGACTCAATGGGGGACAGAACCACCATTCCCACAGCAATCAGAAAATGAAAGACATATGAGGACACAGTTCAGGCCTGAGAAAACCTTGCCCTAATTGCTGATTACCAAAGTACCATAATGTGCTGGAGAAGAAAGGATTCCTGAGAACATTAGGACAGGACATTAGCAGATTAATATTAATCTCTAGAGTTCCAGATTCATTTCCTGTCCATGCTAATGTCCTTTTGATTACTGCAGAAAACAACCACACAAAAAAGTTCAATTACAAACATGAGAAGAGACTTAAAATATTAACATTTTTGAAGCTTTCAACCAAATATGTGTAATTAAATAAAAACCTAGGCTAATGCAATGTTAAAGTTGAGATTTTAATGGTGCAAAGGTCATGGAGTTTAGCATAGAAGTTCATCAGTACATTTAATCATATTGGGCCAAATTCCGCTCTCAGTTACACTGGCATAAACTTTTGATACCTTTACTTTAGTAAGTAAAGGTTGCTATATTTTCATGCTACATCAGTGTGCATAAACATTAGAACTTTCTCACAATATATGCAACACACAAAGCATTACATGTGTACTAAAAGGCATGCTGTAGACATGAGACAAAGCATAGCTGCATTTAATTACATTGTCTATGCAGAAGTTCAATTAAAAAAAGAAGAAAAAAAGCACTGCCTTTTCAATTGCACAAGACTTTATCACTTGTCAAATTATTACACATTGTCCAGGACAGCATGATGAAAAATTGTATCCAATGCCTGCAAGACAACAGAAGTATATTCAGTGTACTGTTGCACAGGCAATATCTGAATCTTCACACTGAGTTAGCATCATTGCACAACTAAAGACCTATATTCAAAAGACGTCCCCACTTTGTCTATCTACCCTTGCACTATGTAGTCAGACTTGCATACGCAGTGCCAGCTATCCACCAGAACCACAAGGGACTGAGCTGTTGTTTTCCTGCAGAGAACAATGTGCTGAACTCCAAAAGCTTTTGCACCCATAAATAGTCCTGTTTGTGAGCTCAGTGCAGCAAACAAGTGTGCTTGCCTGCACAAAACTGCATGTGAACAAACCTTGCTTGAACCCCATCTAAAAATCTGGTATAAAACGTCCTCATTCTCTTTTAAAAGACAACATAATTTAAAGCAGGAGAAAACAGAATAATAATGTACATTATTGGAATAAGTAGGTCATCAAAAAATAAATGCACCTACGTTTATTGGAATGTCTAGTCCTCATAAATGGCTTAATGGATTTTTTTCAACCTTACTGAAACATTATTCACCTCTGAGCTTAGAACAAGCTTGAGAAATTTCAGCCAAAAAGGTAATTGTTTCAGAAAGTTATAAACCACCAAAGATAGGGGGCTTGCAATAAAAGTGCTGTCTCAACAATAAATACAGCTAATGAATAAATGTGGTCGGGCAAGAACAAATAAAATATGAAAAGTCTAATGTGGTCTGCACAAAATGCAAGAAGGTAATTGAGTGAGTAAATGCCAAATGAAGGATGATCCTGTCTTCCGAAGAATTCATCTCAGTGCAAGATTCAGAGAAGGACCTCAGGACCCAAAAGTAAGATAGCTACATTTTGAAGTGAAGGAAAATCTCTCCTCATTTATTAACAGCAGTTGTCTTCAAAGCCTGCAAGCAATAATGATGCATCAAAGATCACATATTAGAGCTCCCTGCACTCGTTATGTCTAGATGAAACACTGACAAGACCCTACCTTCTTTCTCTTCCACAGTTTCCTGTGCTCAAACAGCACCAATCTGCACAAATACCCAGATACTCTTTCCAGATGCAGCTCCTTCTGCGGTAACTCTCAAACCCAACTCCTGTCTTAGACATCTGGGGTATCTGCAGTACGATCATGTGTACACATCACATCCTTGTGCTCTAGACCTGAACAGACAGACAGACTCAGGCACTGCTTCCCAACAACTTTTTAATCTTATGACACAGTCACAAGTGCCTGTCTATATACATACACGTCCACTCTCAAAAATCCCATACAAAATTGGATTTCAACTTCCACTGTAAACAACCAGAAGGTGTGCGTTCCCTAGTGCCATCTAGGTACCCCAACATTTTCCTCCACCAATACTTCTTGAAAAATAGACTGTAGAAATCATGGGAGAAAGGTTAATCTTACATCACTTGGACATAAGATACGCAGACAGAAAACTACATGAAAAGCTTCAATTTGACCATTGATTCTGCCTTGAAATCCAGCCACATCCATACTTCAGTGTGACCTGTTTTGGTTCAGCTGTGGAATGTGGCACTTCAATTAAAACGTCGTTCTCCCCATCCTAAGGCGTCATTTGAGGAGGATTTGGCAACTGAGAGAGGTGTTGTTTATTCCTCAGCTGCCTAGATGTAATAAACTTCTCCACCAAAATAAACTAACAAAATCAAACAAATTCCCAACTGTGATAAACTATAACAAGTTGCTCAACTTGTGAAATTGTGAGTGAAGAGGAATTAGAACTCTGTTTCACAGCTGATATTTATACCTTCCAGGTAGGGAAGTCAAGGGAAAATTTGAATGAGGAAAAGATGGTGGAGTCCTTGTATTATCTCAGCCTTTACAAGAAAGATGCTGTTAAGGACGCTGGATCACCGTTTCTTTAGACAATTCTGCTGAACTTCCTGTATTGCACAAAAAGGAAAGTACATAACAATATAACCCACAATTGCCTTAACGAGTGTTGTATCAGCAAACAGTGCCACAGTTATTTAAATATCGAAGCTTTAGTTCAGTCAAGGTATTCCTCAAATCCTACATGTAAGCAGCGTTTTGCAGTTGTTTTACCAGCTAAAATACCACAAAAGTCTCATTCTGTAATTCACTCTGCCATATACTTTGTGTAGAACACCACCTTAATCTATGAAAAATGTGCATTGGCAGTTGCCAGAGAACTAAACTAACTCTGTCAAACAAAGTCTAGGAAGAAATATAATTCAATGCTCATGTTGCAAATGTACTTTTTCAATTAAAAGGTTCCCAAAACCTATTTCTTGCTATTCTTAGGAGTTCTGAATTGCCATTTATCTGATTTAAGGCAGAGTGAACTTGGTGGGAATTTCTCTATTAACCCAACATTTTTTAATGTGGTCCTTCTGGAAAATATCGGTAAATAAAAAAGATATATATTAAATCATGGTACGTTATTTCATCTTTTAACTATTTCTTATAGCATGACATCTAAAGCACTTCCAAAACACTTTCCAAATTATGAAAACTCACAAATTCTTGGAAAATGTCAACTGTGTTGAATTCCTCCTTGTGTAACTGCAAGTATTGCTATTTGACAGAGCTACTTTGATGGGAAATCTCTGTATTTTTGCTTAAGTCACTAGAATAAGGGTATCTATGGCTTTGCAATTTTTAGATTCAGGTTTGTCTTGGAGTTTTAAAAAAATATTTTGCAATTCAAAAACTCCAAAGAATGAGACCGGTTACAAGGAGTGACATTTCCATTTGATTTGGTTTAAAAACCTGTGTTTGAAACTTTAGAACATCAACACCCCATAAAAATAGTTTAAAACACACAGGACTAAAGCTCTTACTTTCATGAATTATCACAAAGGGATGGATATTTTCAAAGTATAACTTAGCATGTTTCAACTAAGATCTAAATAATCATACTGATTTTACAACATCTAAAAATGTGGCCAGACATTCTTTTGGCTAGTTGATATGCTATTTCAACAGCTTGGTGTTCTATCATTTCCTTCTTGCTTGATACTTAGAGCCATCTTTTCTCTATCAGTCTCACTAAATGTACCATTTGGAAGCACGTAACAGTCAAAACACAGCATAAAGAAGAGCTTTTCTCTCTGCCTGGACTGGTGACGTAGGTATCTTCTTCTGAGAGGCTGTTTATCAAGCCAAGCTATGCTGACTGTTGAATGGCTCAAGTTCACATTGCAGCTGATTTGTCTGCTGAGTATTTCAGTGTGAACGTGAAGCCCACACCTTCAGCTCCATCTCCTCCCTGCTCAGCAAGCACAGCACAATGACAACACTGTGGCTCCCAGTGCAGTGCTCATTGTACGGGCTTTCTCCACCCTTTGCAAAATCGGTTCAAATTTCATATTTTTCTAGTTCCCTCTTATTTATGCCCTCTTCTTAATACTTTTGTGCTTCTTGGTACTGCCTGAAAGAAGCAGGCTGTATCACATCCTCACATGCTTCATACAGGAGAAGCCTAGAGGACACTCACAACTCGGGTGGGCAAACTGGCAAGCCTTGGAGGTGGCAGTGAAGATCTTTAGAGAAATTCTTATAATCAAACGTAACAGCAGGCAGAGACCAGAATTTTAAAAGGCACCCAGTGCCAAAGGAACGACCCTAACCTGCTAATGTACTCTTTAAAGTACCTTCAGGCAATCAGTGACATCTTTAAACATCTAAATGCTTTTGATAATCTGACATCCAACAATTAGATCCCTCCATTGCAGAGTTCCTGGAGATGGGAAAAGTGACAACAGTATGCATGTGTTGCCAAATGCAACACACAGAACCCTGCTGTAAGGGCTGACATTTATCTCTCATCCTGAATATCAAGGTATGATGCAGAGAGGCTACACTGTCCATCATGCAGCAATCCAGTCTGGTTCTAGGTACCAGATCATCCTAGCATGCTACAGAAATAACTGCAATCTATTTATTTTCTGTATGAAGTGAGGGTGTTTGTGAAGCTCCAGACATTTTTTGCCCAAGGCAAAATTTCCATTTACTTCATGGGTTCAGAAAGTATTGTCTGTTTCCTTTAGTATTGTTCATTTGCTTTATTATAAGCATTTGTTCCAGTTTCAAAATATAGCAAATCTAAGAATTAGAAAATATGCCTAGTCAGTCAGATGTCTGGGTATCACCAAAAATTGGGATGGCAAACCATTTTGAATCCTTGTTTTACAGAAAAAATCACTGGCCAGGAAATTGTTTCCTTTTGCAAATGATGTTTGCAATTCAAAGGATCAAGTGAAAAGTAAAACAAAAAAAGGAACAAAGCCTAAAAATAATGATTAGTTCAGATAAGCAAATGATTAAACCCAGTCAAAAATCGGTGTTGCTCTCCAGTTTAATTTGATTCTGCTCTCTTAAAAAGAGCACCGGGCTCTTCTCTTACAGAGAGCTAAATACCAGCTATTCCTGAAGCATTATGAGAGTGAAGAAAGGATTCAGGAGAGCTTTCTTCTCTGAACCTCTTTATTTATCTGCCTGGGATCAGGTATAACACTGCCATCAGCACTTGCTCAGCTATAAAGTCTTGGGTGCATCATGCCCACTGGCATCTCCAGACTCCCAAGGGGGATGACTGTCTGTTGAAGAGCAGTGCCAGCCTCCTCCTATTCCCCCATTCCTGCTGGCACCCTGAGGCAAGCATCTGGGAGTGTACGCTGCCCCTCTCTGAAGCAGGTGCAAAGAATGGTAGTCAGCGTGTTTGCTCCCCATGAGCCTCCTGCAGGCAGACAGAAAAGCCTGGAAATCCCTCCAGTAACCCTCCCGGGGGAGAATGAGAATTTAGCCAAGTGCACTTAAGACCAAAATTGTTGCAGAAAGGAGACACATACACTTGTTAAAATCCGTCTGTAACATTGCCTCCCATCCTCCCCTTACTGTGGACCGATCTGGATTTCTAAAGAGTATAATTATGTCTTGCACAATGATTATGAGCTTTGGGAGCTCTCAGAGAAAATTTCCTCACTGCACATGTGGCCATTGGCTGACATACCAAACACATATCACTCCTTTTTTTTTTTTTTTTTTTTTTTTTTCTCTGCATTTTGCTGAGAGAAAGAGGCCAAAGAAAAAGGACAGACACCCAAGCCCAGGCCCAGGTTCTGTACTAACCTGATGTGTCCTGAAAGCCAAAGGGAAGAGCCATCAGAATGGCTTTTGTTTCCAAACGCTCCTGTTCCTCTGTCTGCCTTCCCACTACCAACAGCAGGACTTCTAATCTATCTGTACATTACCAACAGACCCTGTACCAAGGATTATTGACAGATTCTTGATCTATCCCACCTATTCAATGTTTTCCTTTAACAGCCATATGAAATAGATTCTGCCTTCCCTAAGGCAGATGCTTGAAATTCACTGTAAGCCCATGCAGCGACATCAAGGTTTACAATCATTGTCAAGCTACCTGGAAGCTTTAAAAAACCCCACTGACTGACAAAATGCTAGCAGCAAAAATTACTGTAATACAGTATCCTCCTCTCTGAATGCATCACTGATGGGCTGGACATGAACTTTGTCAATGGGAGATGTCTTTGTACTGAGTACAATTAATGTTTTTATTAAAAAAAATCTTCCTGAATGACGAAACACATTGTCCACTCATGTGAAAATGGCACCATTATTTATCACAAATGATACAGCCAGTCAAGAATAAAAGAAATTATTTCACCTGCAAGCTGTGAAAATTTCAAGGCATGTAAAAAATAGCATCAGTCAGCTTGCACAGCTGAGGGTAATGGACATCATCTTTTTCCCATCCCAGTCACCATCTTTCCCATTTCTAAAGGGCTTCCAAAGATGAAAATGAACTTGACAATCATTCTACAAGGCAAACTGATCCTGATTCTTCTAGTCACTTTGTAATTCACTGCAGATGGCAAGAGTGAGATGTTTACTGGCTGGCAGGTAATGAGCCTCGTTGTAGATAATAGTGATGGACGGGCAATCTCGCCTGCTGACAAGGAGGCAACTCAACATGGGCACATGGCATTCATCCATGACTTCATGGAAAAGGATAGCTGTGACAATGCACACAGGTTGTGAACTACCCTCCTCTGTTAATGTCAGCATGCAGCTACACTTAAGCCTTTCCAGTTCATATTTAAGTAGTATAGAATTGATCCTGATTGTCCATGAAATAGAATAGTCAGATTTGTGACCTAATGTTTACTCTTCTATAAGAAGAAACTTGATCTGTTTAAACATCTAGATATTCCCTCTTCCCAGGTAATGCCATTCATCACAGCTGTCAGTGCTTCTTTAAAAGAGAAATGACCCTCAGGCGCAGTATAAAGCTCTGTGGAAGAACCATGCACACCTTTGCCAAAAGAACAAATGGCTCCTTTTTTTTTCACTGGGCTTGCATACACTTTGTGAAAGGCCTACACCCACTGAATTACAATTCAGTATTTCCATTACCCCACCCCCACAATAAAGCAACTCGTATTAAGACCTACACACTGCCCTGTTTTATTCTTAATCTCAGACATAAGGGTAGTGGATTTGGACAAGCTCAGCCATTTGATAAGATATACTTAAGCAGCTGGTTCCAAGGGAGAATCAGAGTAATTCAGAAATGCAACAGAAGATAACAGAAAAGCTCTAACTCTGTTTCTTCTCTCTCTGTAACTTTATGAAGTAAAAACAAAAAAACCATACTCTCAACCAAATACCACTGATGTCTTTTGTTTCACCAGAATATATTCCTCCTGAACAAAGTGGGTATGGCTAATATTCATAAAATATATGTTCTAAAAATGCATTTGTTTACACATATATATGGAAATATACATTTATACATGGATTTTGTTACTCTACAGATAGAAACTTGGTCTGAGTTTTCCTCTTCTGAATTGAATATCCTTTCCCTCCTTCCCTGGTGAAATCTGATAATTTGTACTGTACCCTGGCTTCAAGACGTGATAAACGATCCCAGTGCTATGCAAGTTTCTTCCAAAACCTGTCTCTTCATAGATTCACTCCACATATTCTTTTTACTTTAAAGACTCATGTGATCATCGCTTTGATCCATTCTCCCTCAGCTCTATTAGGGGCACCATCTCTTCAGGGCTTACAGCTTGTAAAGAGACCACCATATTTTGATATGCCTTTGATGTTGTCTTCCAAAGTATCTTTGATTTTTTAGTTCTGTTCAACTCTTTCACCATTAACCTTGATTTCACTTAGGAATTAATAGATCTATAGTTTTATTGGAAGGCTAATTTAGAAATTCTGTTTTCTCTGGCACTGTTTTCCCCCTCTTAGCTGGAAAGGTAGGTGAAACAGGACAAAGAAACTGACCAATGCTTTAAAAAAACCAAAAGAAACTACAGATAAGCTAATACTTTTCTTGAGTTTTGAGTTGTGATTTTTGAGCGAGTCTCTTACTGAATCATTAAGCTGCCAGCAAATGAAGTAGTTCTGCAGGATGATAATGAGCCACACAGACACTCCACATGGCCACTGGCGACTGAGAGCTGTTGCTAATGGATGACTATTCAGTAGGACTGTGGTCTCAGTCCTGTGCTTGAAAACTGTCTCCTCCATACAGGACACCTGCATTTCTCTTCTTTTGACACTCAGCAAAGATGCTGAAACTGTAGAGGCCAAAGGAACCATATAATTTGAAGTAAACTAAACAATAGAGCAGCAAAACACATTCTCAAGAGGAGAAACTGGCACTGTCTTTCAAGTCTCTTTAGTAGGTATTTTCAATTTTTAGCTTATGATAGTTGAAATTTATTCCCCCTCCTCAGGCACCACTAGCTGTGACTGAAGATTCATTTTTGCTGGTATAAAGAGACAGATGAAGGGTAAAACCAGGTCAGCCATATACCCGTGCACACTCCCCCCACCCCTGGATTTATTTATACATCCTAACTATGTTCAGGTGACATTCAGATACATTTCAGGTTCTCAAAAAAAACCAAGCTTCTGTAGATGGAGTATTGTATCTCAGTGTGCCTTCCCTTCATTTAAAACTATTCTGCTTTTTCTCCATGACAATGTTTATTCCCTATTTTTCTGAGGAACAACTTAGTAGACTTTATCCTCTCTCCTCAGTTAAATACAATTGCTTCTGATGAAGACAAACACACAACGTGCTCCCAGCAGCTGGCATGGGCAAACCCATCCTTTTCAGTAACGGCATAGGGCCATCACTGCAGCCTGTTGCCTTTGCTAAGGCACCAGCACACAGTTGAAGGGTTCCTTCCCAAGAGCACTCATACCGCTGCCACAATTATCGTTCTGGGCTAACACTCTAACACCTTACCCTTGGGACACACGGAGCTTCCGATAAGGCGCTGCAATGAGAGAATCCAAATGCAGCTCATCAGATTCGTGCCCTTTCCAGTGATCCCTCCTATCACTCGTTGCACTTGCTATCTCAAACATCTTTGGTGCAGAAGCACAGGCTGGGTGCTACACGACCCGTTCAGAGCACTTCTCACCCTCTACCGCTGAAGTGCACAGTCTCACATTGTAGCAAGAGAGTCCCAGCCCGGGCTCTCCGCGTAGCCCCGTGGCCCGGCACAGCTCCGACTATATCACGCCTTTCCCGGAATCTTAGCCCCGCTGGAAAGCATTCAACATTGAGAGGACCCATCTTTATGCTGATAACACTAAAATATAAAATAATGCCAACAGCTGGTGCTACAAATGGCTTTTAAAAACGATGTTCATTCACTAAAATTCCTCTTGCTACTTTTGACATGAAACACGCAGTCTCTAATTATTCTGATCAAGACGATGAAATACAAAAACAAACTTTAATTGTGTTTAACAGATATTTAATCAGGACTCACTGAACTACAGATTAAAGCTGAAATTCATAAACCATAATTACCCAATTGTCGCAAGCTTTTTGGTCCACATTCTGCTTCCGTCTGGGTGTCTGGCACTTTGCCCCGAATTTCTTTTAGTGTCTTCTCAGTTTCATTGCTGTTCATGTTTTCCAGCAGAGATTTAGCACCGATTATAAAATATCTGTTCTTGGCAACTTTATTAGTTGTTTTTTCTTAAAAAGATTATATCCCACCTATCCCCACTCTGGGGCTGAATGAACAGGCATACACCATGGGTTATTTCTTGTCATAAGCTGTCCTTCCCAACTGTCAGGGTAATCACCTGTCCTGCTCTGGGCCTGATTCCCTGACCATGGCCCTGCCACCAGAGCATCACCTGGATACTGCTTTGAGTGTGCCATGCAACATAACTACCATGCATGACTCCTTCTTTTCTCCAGAGGCACAACTGGGTGCAATATTGTTTCCTGTTCTGGTAGGGGCTTTTTTTATATGCTTGATGCTCTTTATTTATATTTAAGAAGACATGATAAAAGAAGTACATTTCACATGGGAAGTACTGGGTGGTAAGGTACACATTAACCAGCAGTTCATCAGGGATGTAACTGCACAGGTTCAGACTGCCTCCCAAGCAAGTGACAGATTGTCCTTTAGCATGGAGAGAATGACTGTGCCAGAGAAGCTTGGTTGTTCATTGCAGTTTTCTGGGGACCTCCATACATTGTGTGCAGGTTATGTTGGTACCCCTAAGGCAAGGATTCCCTCCCCAGAAAGCATTCTCAGCATCTTGCAAGGGAAGGTTATCTGGCCTTTCAGACACAGGAAAAGCAGCTTAACAAACTGTGGGTGAAGGTGGTGAAAACAAAGACACTTCACCTTATCAGAATGGGGAAGGGGGTTCCACACACCCAGCCTGCTCTGTTTTGAGGAAACATAGAACTCCTGTCAGCCTTTATGCCTCAGAAAGTTGTGCCATGAGACAGAATGGAGGGAGATATGGAAAAGATGACAGTGTGGAAGAAGGGATCTCAGCTCTCTGTTAAGGTACAAAAAAGAGTGACCTTGATTAAAAATCAGGATGGCTTTCTATGCGTACTGGCTATTGCTTTTTCCCTTAATAGCTGGAGTGCTCTTGAAGAATTCCTAGTCTGGGTGAAGATATATGGAACCATACACTGAGGTTCTAGCAGAAGTGTTAGGCCTTCATGGTCTTTCATGAAGTTTAAACAATTTCCCGACAATAACCATGTGAATACAGGCTAAACCTCTATCGATTCCTTTGGGCCTGTTCTTAGCTAGCGTGCAAAACATACATGTCTTTTTTTTCCTCTTTTGCATCTTCTGGAAATTTTTCATCATCAAAAATAATATTTCATACATTTATTTCTATCATGGTCATTATGCCCTATCTCCACTTTCACTACTTTTGAAGAGCCAGGCAGTGAACCAGCCACTTACCTTCTTCATCAGCTCCTCCAGAGCAAGCCCTAAACAAGAAGCAGTGTATCACCTCAGTAGTCACTGCTGCATGTATATCAAACTGTTTCTTTGTTTGTTTGCTTCTAAAAGCTCCTCTAAGCTTTCATGACTTGACAGTCTCTGCAAGAACCCATATCTCACATTTCACAGCAGTCAGATACCAGCATGTGAACACAGAGAGACAGGGAGAAGTATGCTATTTCTTTTGTTTCTTTTCATACAGAAGAGAGATTTGATTCTTTCTGTCAGCCACACAGTCTGAAGTCCAGTCACAGTTCAATCTTTCCAGCCTGTGCAGAAGTCTGACAAGAACACAGGATAGCTGATGACTTGCCATACATTGCAAGCCTGATTTTTCACAGGCAAATTGTTTTCCAGTTTAGCACAGTTGTTTGACCAAGGGTTTCAAGCTCCGTATTTACACAGTGATAAAGAAATTGCTATTCAGTGTTAGTGTCATTTTTCATTCAGACTGTTCCTCTGAAAACAGCCTACAGCCTTTGAGATGCAAAATGTATTGTTTTAATGTAGTCAAGGTCCCTGCCTGCAACATTGCTAAATCTATTTAGCAGATTCTTCCTGTTATAATCTGTCCCCAGACCTGAAGAAGCTCAGTGATTTTAAGTGTTTTAAGCTAATGATAATGGTTAGTGCTGAGAACAGATGTACCTGGCTGTGGTGTGATCTATTCCATTAGACTGTTAGGAGCTGTGTATTCATATTGACTTAACATTTTATGTCTGTTTTCAAGGTGTGATGGCTGCATGGGGTATAGTCTGTTTTTTTTGCCCTCACATATGATGTATTGTCTGTCTGTGCTTTTGATACATGGTGACTGCATGGCAGGATGAAGAACATGTGCCTGTTCTGATGCTTTCCCAAGATTTTGTAAGTCTATTCTTGCTGTCCACTGGCACGATTATGGGAAGCAATAATGTTTACCTGTATTCACACTAGACCCAAACCCGGGAAACAGTTGCACAGAGTAGATGTGCATGCAGAGAGTTTGATGACTATGCTATGTATTATAGAAGTTTACTTTCCCTGGTGTGTAGGCATTGTGCATGACTGAATTCCCTATGACTGGTGGTTGCACTGATAGCATGCCAGGTAGAAGCTGTTTTACTATTCTTCTCTATCCACAGCACAACAGAGTGTAAAACTCCTCAGTTGAGTCAATAAATGGTGCTTCACTTCCCTTCATCACAATGAAGTGAAATTTCCACTGAGAATGATATTCCTGATCATGTTGGAGGCTTGGTCTTGCCATTCACAAACATCTGCTATTACCACCCTCTGGGGACAATGCACTGTTTTGGGGGTGATGTAGAGGAGGTTTTGTATTTTAAGACCTCACCAAGTCTTCCAACAAATAAGCAAACCCTTCCTACTTATATGAACCCTGATCTTCTGCTAGTGGGGGTTACAGTTCAGCTCTTGCAGAATAAATGCGACCTTAACTATTCCACATTATCACTGTGCAACAGGAGATCTGTCTACTGAAAATGAATGCAGCCTCCTTGAACAAATCTCATGCCACCTCTTCCCTGTGAGAATCCAGAAAGCAGACACAAAAGGAAACCCATGTGGGGCTTTGGCAGAGGTGCCATCTCCACACTAACTAAATGAATGGGACTTTTAAAAGAAGATCCAACAAGTTTAAAATCCAAAACCATTTAAACAACCATAATCATGGACAGGTTGAGAGATAGGCAAACACATGACAAAACACAAGTTCTCAAGAGACATTTAAGTTACTACCCTGATCTGGAAGGATTAACTGAAGGTGCCAAAGTGCAGCTCTGGACCAGCACACCACCAAGTCAAGTTCAGAACAATAACTTTGAGCAGCTCTTGTGCTACAGGGCACTGCAGTGATGTGCTGCAGTGCTAGAAACAAGAGATTAAAAGGTTAAATTCAGAAGCCTAATTTTCTCTGATAGTTTGGCCAACTTGACTAAAACAGAGCCCAACTAAATGACAGGCACTATATGCTTAATTCTATACTTCATGTGTCTCAATCAAAGAATCACAGCAGTATCAAAAATTTAATTTTCATTTCAGTACAATGAACAGTTACTCACATGTAACTGATATACATTCTCTCCAATCCCTAAACCATGTTCTGGGCTCTTTGTTTCTCTGAAAATAGGAATGCATTCTTATAAAAATATTACAGGCTAAATACCTAGGACATTGCTTCAATAAAGCCGGTAACTTTGCTATGAAAAGAAAGAATAGAATCTAATTCTGAGCTTTGAGGGTCTGCCTATACACTAATTTCTCATTTTTTCTCCTGTTACTCCAGTTCCCTCTTAAGCCCATGTACCACACAAGTCAATTTGCCCTGTACAGCCCCTCAGAACACGTTCTATAAACACCTTCCCTTTTCCCAAATCCATCTTTCCCTTGACAGGACTTTATACAGATGTATAGGGAAAAAAGGCCTAGCATCTGACATTTAATAAGAGTCTCAAAGAGAATACACACAAAGTGCATTAAGATTTTCTCTCTGGTACTCAAATGGAGGCGGATGCTGTTAGCCCACTGCTAGGGGATTGGTCTGTATCTGAAACTGGGATCTCTGTTTCTGTAGCCAGTACAGCCACTTCTCTGTTACATTTTACATTCCAGATAATAAGGTTCATATTTTTGGTTTGGGAAGAAAACAACTTTGCTGGAAGTCATGATTGCAGAATTAGGTATTCCTTAATTAAAAAAAAAAAAAAAACAAAAAAAAAAAAACAAACCAAAAAACCCCAAAAAACCAAAAACCAAAACAAAACAAAAAAAAAATAAACAAAACCAAAAAAACCCAAAACAGCTTAAGTGGCACTAATCTGGGATCCTACACACTGGGACATGACATTGTACCAGCTATGCTTGGCTCACATTTTTAAGGCATGTTTCTCAGCTATGATGTTGAGAAATTTCTATGGCTTAGGTTTTAAGTGCAAATTGCTGTTGATAGAATTTAAACTGAAGTTCATGATGCCAAATACCATATGAGAGGCTCTAAAAATGCCTCCTTACCTTATGCCACTCTAGTGATCCTGCTCATCTCCTGTTTGTTTCTTATATGCACGTGTTACTTCACTGTATTAGACAGTGGGTCTTTGCAAGAGGCAGCCTGGACTCAGCCAACAGCACCTTTTAAACAAGCAATAATAGGGAGTAGAAACATCAGGTGGAAACTGCAAAATTCATGACTGTAACCTCTCCGGCAAAGAGAACAGCCCTGCAGGAGCACCCCAGGCAAGGGGCAGCACGGGGGCATTTTGGATAGACCAGCAGCTAAAGGGACATGTGGGGACAGTGGGAGAGGAGCAAGGAGTTGGGGGGTGCTGCTGAATTACAAGAGGCCTCAAGGCAAAATCAAAAGACACATAGAGACACCCTTGTACACCTTCCAGCACAGAGCCCCTGCAAGGCAGTGATTCCACCAGCACACACAGCAAAGGACTAAATTTCCTCTCCTCACAAGGACCGGAGCCCACAGAGGAGGAGTGAGGAGCACGAGGTGCAACAAGGGCAACAGAGGAGACATGACACAGGCAACTGTTTTCTACCCCAAAGTCTAACATGAGAGGGAAAATACTCAGCTTCTTTAAACATCATTAGACATGAGTTCTCTCCAGCAGGCAGTGAGGCCAGAGCTCCTTGCACACTGACAGGGCAAGTGGTAAAGCTCGCACTGCAGCCAGCTGAGCCAGGACCTGGTCACAAACAACACAAATGTGCTGTGTGGCAGGGAAGGTGAGCCATGGCTTGCAAGATACCTGAACATCTGCCTTTTCCCACTTTGGGAAGCAGTTGTGCCAATTACCACTGGCGGCAACTCGTGGCCCAGATCTAAATCAAACCTGACTGACTCCACGACAGGGAAGGCACCAGGGGCCTGGGGAAGATGGTGCCACACCCACAGTGTAGGACAGGGAGGATGATGCTATTCTGTTAAGCAAACAGGAATTGCTTACGTAACCAAAAAGGAAAAATGTGAAAATGTCAAAAGCCTATTCTGACATGAGGGAGAAAGGAAAGCATTCATTAATTTCTAATAACAGTCTTTACTCTTGTAACAAGCTTTATAAACTGACCAGAGTTCACTTGTAATCTGTTTGTCAACCCAACACTCTGAAGAAACTTCTTATAAGGGAGAAGAAAATTTCAAATTATTAAAAATAACCCTAGGCTGTACTTTAAGGTTTTGGTTTGAATCCAGTACTCGCAAGAGAAACCCTTCAACAGAAGGCACCAAGGAATTCTCATGGAATAGCTACAGGAGCAGGACACACATTTTCAGTAAAAGCTGGCCTTTCTTTCCCCTCCTCCAAATCTCCTTATTCCCAAAAGATACCCAGAAAATACAAGATTGTTGGGATTTCTATAAGAAGATTTGGAAGGTTTTTCATATTTGTTTAGACTGTAAGATACAATTTGAATTTGGGTTTTGCCTCTCTTTCTCTGAGAAGAAGAATGAGTTATTTGTTCTCTGAGTAAGTATTTGTTATTAGTGGATCAGACATGGATAAGGTATATTATTACAACCACGTTTGTTAGGTATGATTTACATTGTTTGCTGCATATCATCTTATGCTGTCTTTAATTTTGTTATACTTTAGGGGGGTTTTTGTTTGGGTTTATGCATTTAGTCACAGTTGGTTGTGTTTTGAACTTTGAAAAAAATTAATACAAAGTAAATTAAAAAAAAGAAAAAATTTTCAAAATGATGTGGAAATCAAATCTATCCCTGAGTAATTTGATTTGTAGGAAATGGAGAGCAAAGCATTACAACGCATTACAAACAGAATGCCTTGAAGTGCATCATAATTACTTACATGTGCAAATACATTGTCTAGGTTTAGGAATTCAGCTAATAATAGTCATAATAATTTTATGCCCTTACACCAGGTCTTTCAGCCAAGCTTCTCCAGGTTTGTGTAAGCAATCGTTAACTAAAGCCTGGGTACCTGTAAGTACTCTGCTGCCCTTATGGATGGAGAAATGGGGGCAAAAGCTCTGCAGGGTCAAGGACAAACTTTAAGTTGCTCTACAAATGGGAGATAAATGCAGACGATCATTTTCTAACTACAAGTGGATCAGAGATGCAGGAGTTTGCAGCTGATCTGACATTACTACAACTCTGTGGCTCTCTAAGAATGAAGGAGTGTAACAAATGTACATCTCATACCTTCTGTTCCACAAAGTCTAAAGGTTGAAAATTGACGTAAATCAGATCCATGTTCCATTCTCGGTGGAACACTGGTATATACAAAAACATACTGATGTTTTGTATCAAAGCACAAAGATTAACAAATTTGCCTTGTTTGGAACTGTTTACCAGTGCAAATAGTTTTCATGTGAGGCTCCACAAATGGCTTTCAGACTAGGCATCTTTTGTGGAAATCTGGGTTGAATGTGGAAGAAATCTGGAAAGGGGTAGCCTAAAAAGTTCAATTGTTTATACAGAGTCCCAAACACCAATTTCATGCTTGTAGACTATTCTCACATTGATCTCTTAAATTTTAAGAGATCTGAAACTCTTAACAAAAATCTAAGCATGCCATTATTACCCAAAAGCTTTTCCACAATTCCAGGCTGTAAAGAAAGGCTGGATTTTACACTCTTCTGCTGTTTAATTCCATGCCACTTCCTACATGCACTCCTACATTGCTCTCTCTCACAACTCATGAGAGGAACCCAGAGTTTCTGTAGCCCTTAACACTCCATCCTTATTTTACAAGAATATATGTTTTTATGCTTTTCTAGATGACCAAAATCCTAGAATGCCAAATATTTCTACTGTTTCATTTAGCCATGCAATAATTTTAATGCTCTGAACTAGTACCTGCTGAAATAGCAATAAATTACTGACCCACACAGACACTCAACTGCCTGTTTGAGGGATTTGTCATTCATACATCCCATTTTCTCTTAGCATGCATTTCTGTGCTCCCTGTAGCTGCAACAAGAAAGTGTGTCTCCACACATTTTTATTACCTGTTATGCTTTACACTAATAAAAACACTGGATATTATTTATTTGTCTGGCTGACTGACAAAGCCAGGCATTAAAGCATCATTCCAGTGTCACATACTTCAACGCTCTAATCTTTCAGAACTTGTAAAGCAATCTCTTACGGCGCTTTGTGGGCTGTGAGATCACCCTGACAAACTGTGATAATGTTGGCAATCTCCAAATGGGTGTTCATTTGCAATCTTACTACAGAGGAATTGCTATGTTTCCAAATTTGAGGGCTTGACATAATCTGTCTTCACAAAGCTATCAGGGTCTGTCATAAGGCTGTCTGTGACCCAAGGATTTTATGGGGTCAATATCTATTCCCAGTGAAACTTCATTGCAAGCAGTGGAATTACCTAGAGTATGACTTTCTCTATCTATTTGCTTTCTTTCCTTTTATTTAAAATACCCCTTCTTTGTATTCTATTTTTTGAAGTGCAAACATCAGAGCTAGCCAGGGGAAACTGCTCCTCCAGATCATGGCCAGTTTCTTACAGTTCATGCCAAACCCTCTGCTCCCTTCATCACACTGAGCAACTGAAAAACGATGCAAATGTCAGGTCAAGCTACAGAGCTATTGCCATCATCTCTTCCCTTCTGTATGCTCCCAGCACTGGCAGTCTCTGGGCTGCAGTCCACAGGATATCCACAATTATGGCCCAGATTGAGGGAGGGGTAGAAAAATGATGGTACTCTGCCAATTATGTCAGAACCTAAACTTGATCCATTTAAAAATTGAAGCTGGGGACTGTGGGATAGCACTGTGTTTGATATAATTTGTATAAGAAAAAGAAAATAATTTAGCATCTCAAAAAAAAAAAAAAAGGAGAAAGTCAGAATTAGAGCAAACCTAATAAATGTTTTATATTTGCCTCTGAACCTTATCTTTAAGTAAAGACAATGCTATCTGGACATAGAAAGAAGATTCTTAAAATGCTAAGACTGTTGAACACCTCCAGAAAAAACAAGACAGGGAGTGTCAGGCTTCACCATACTCATGAGGGCCACACAACTGCTAGTGAAGTAATTCTGTTTTGAAATTACTTAGGATTCCTTTAGAAAAGCTGGGAACATGGGATGGAAATAGAAAACTAAAAAAAGTGCATCCAGTGTTTCAAAATATGCTCCCTGCACAACACCCTTTCCCTGCTATCATCTCCTGAGGCAAATTTCCCAGGCAGTTCCTCACACTTACCAAAAGATGCTCCCCAAATCCTTCTGAGGGTGGGGGTGGGCAGCTGGAACCTGGCCATTGTGGGGTCAAAAAGCCCACGCTAGGCAGAGGCACTAGAGCACAAGCTGAGATTTACACACTGGCTTGGATACTATGCTGAATTTATGTTGGGATGTTTTGCTACATTTACTATGGTTTTATGAACAAAGTTTTCTTCCTTGGATTATTCCACTAATCAAAACAAAAGTTTCTAAAGATGCACCATACTTTGTTTTATCTCCATTTGAGCTACTTTCTGCATTTCATTCTCTGTGAAAAGGAAAGTCAGTGTCTGCAATGCTACTGGAAAACTTTGGAATCCAAATAAATTCCAAACTGGTATTTTGGCCTAAATTTACAGCAAACTTGCTCCTGCTCTCAAAACGCCTACTGCTTTTACCAAGAGCAGCAATTACCCCTCATGTCTCCTTAATCTTTCAGAAAAGAATGCACAGCCCTGGAAGCCCAAGGTAAATGTTTTAATGTGTGTACTACCTTGCTGAAGTCAGTAGGTTGCATGGATATTAAAAAAAAAAGCTGTACAGTACAAGGATCCATGGGCTTCAAAAGATTAAGCAGCTTCACCAATACAAACACTGCAGCTGGGACAGTCTTGAACAGAGCAATGTAACTGGTATGCGCTTTTCCTTCCTAAAAATTCTTTCTCGAGGATGAATGTTTTTCCTTTACAGTAAGCGGAAAACTGTTGACTTGTATACTAGTTATTATTTGACTCTTTCCTACAAAAAGCTGTTTTTAAAGACCAAAAAGTCAAAGCAAAGAGCCCTACCTCTCTGCTACTGCCACTTCAGAAGGTTTTTGCTAGCCACAGCTGAATTGCAGCAATGTTTCTCCTTTTTAATTTCCATGTTTTTACTATTTTCAACACTTCCAACAAAATTTTCCAAAAAATAAGGAAAACAGACTGCCAGTGGTAGATCAGTATTTACAGATGGAAAGAACACAGAAACATTTTAAATTTACCCTAAACAAGAGGGCTTATACCATGACAGCAACTTCTAATGTAATTCATTTGTCCAATAAATTACATCCCTGGGGATATCCCTAAAAATTAATTAGGTTAGAGAGGGAAGGAAAACAAATTGAAAACTTCTTAAAATTCCAGGAAACAGTAAGTTTTAAACACAGCAGTGTCAAAAATCTCACTATAAAGTTCTTCCCTCCTCTTCCCCTATTCCTTCCAGGAAACCAAGATCCTCAGCTTGAGAATCATTTTGGCACACCAAAGTCAAGGAAGCCATATACATTCAAATACAGAACACTTCTGAATTTGAAGATTTTGCAATCAGCTCTGCTTTTCCAAACTGCAGATTCCCTGGAAGAATTCTGAAATATAATTTACTAAAGACATTCATTGTACTAGTGTGGCTTTAAACACAAAGCTACAGTCACGAGATGTGGACATGATACATTCATCACACAACAGAGAAAAGCAAAGGGGAGGAAGGCAGAAGTAAACAATTAGAATTTTAGACAAATTTTAATATTGGCCAAACTCATACTCAAATCAAAACTCTGAAGGTTTGCCTGTTCATTAGTTTCTCTAGTGTTTAGGCAAAAAGGAATTTGGCCATGTACTTTTTCTGTAGTGCCCTTTCTTCATTTTGTGCAAGAAACAGCACTTAGATTTTTTCACTCTTCTCAACACAGTTCATGAGATTGGAAGTGTTGGTACCCATATACAAATCCACAACATTTTCTGATTCCATTTGTAACATAAATTGAGTTTTGTACTTCCTGATGCCCGTGCCACCTTCCAGGACTAAGGGAAGAATAGAAAGACAACCAAATGCAGGGAAGTAACTGAGTTGATGGTGCTTTATCATTGAAACTTTAACAGACTGCACTAATGTATAACTCCACAGTACAGACTTCACCTGGATCATGTGAGGGCATGAGATGCCATTTCTGCCAGCCCTTATTTGTGTTAACGCTAGCAGCAAGGAACAAAAGGTATCAGATAAGGCACAGAGCTTGCTGGTAGAAGTCAACACATCAAAATATATTTTTAAAACTGCATCTGAGAATTTATAATGGACCCGTGCTTTGCATTTTGAGGTGACAGAGTTCTCAATCTCGTAGAAAGTTCCCAAAGCTCAATTTACTACATTGTCAAAATATAGCCTGAGGGGACAATCTGACTTACAGCATCTTTATGACTGGTGATGAAAGAACCTCACTTGGCTTTTAGATCCCAAGTTTGGCTCAAGACAGTGCAGTAGAGAACAGAACATCTTCTATTTTATGCTGGATGTTCACAGTGTTCCTCTTCGGCACAGAATTAGGTTTTACTCTATAGAATTCTCACACAGCTCACTGATGGGTTAGAATTCACACCTTCAGATTTTGGAGATATACTTCACACCCTGCATTGTTACTGCTACTAAAGATACAGATTACACTGTCCTCATGTCATTGTAGCATCTGTAATGGAAATCTTTAGAAAATTCAAGGAAAAACTGCATCTTTTACAAGGCCACAGCATGTCTTACTCAGCCTTGGAGAGACTTCAGAGCACAGTAACCGCATTAATTGGACAGTATACGGACAGTCAAGTAAAGCTCAGTTACTGTAGAGATTTTACTGCTCTTTGTCATGTTGCTTCAAAACACATTTCATGTTTTAACCAGTCATATATACATATGAAAGCATTTCGCAACACTGGGCAAGGCTACAGATCCACAGGAAATAATTGTTTCACAAATATGAGGCAATCTGCACAAATATAAATAGCGTGGCCCAAATCTGTTCTAAATTATGGTTGTGCAAACCCATGAAAGTCAACTAGTACCACTAACAGAATAGGACACATAAGAGCATGTAAAAGTATAAAATATAGCTCTGCTGTTCAGCTGTTCATGGTCCAAACTCTGCCAGCCTGCCATCACGTACATTCTACTAGTTTACCAGCATGACTTCACAGGAAATAAGAAAAATTCTGGGATATCTAGTTCTCTCATGCACTGGAGGACACAAGTCCAAGAACATATGGGCTTAAATGTGTCAGCATCCTACATCACTCTTGTTTGAAGAATGTTATTAATTTTTGTGGGTGGAGTCCAAAATTGTAATGCCATATTAACACACAGTCGCTGTTTCTGTAAGGCGTATGTCACAGGGAGCATATGTGTAGCAGTCCAAGGATAGCATTTTAACTTGATTTCAAGTGATTTTCTGAATTGTAATACCCTCAAAAGATGAAGTACTGATGCTGTCAGCAGGGTACTTCACAATTTTTGTCTTCACAGTTTCATCCAGTCACTTCAATTCTGACCTCTAGGATATCATGCTATTGCAGATCTGGACTCCACACAAAGCTGTTTCAACAAATCTCATTTTTCTCTCTAATACACAGTGTGTGACTTCAGGATTGGTATTTTCAATGCTGAACTGAGTTATACGAGCGATGTATGCTACTCCAGGCAAAAAGCGAGACTAATAGCAGAAGATTCTTTGCCATGCTAACTCTAACTGAATTTCAATCCCAATCTTCTCCAATGAATTAGCCTCTTTACCAAACTCACAGGTACAGACAGATACTGTGGGAATCAGCCATGTAACTGTTCCAACTGGATACAGTGAGGAAAGTATTGCCAAAGGCTTTTCGGCTGCAACTCAACAGGTGGTTTGGCACCGAGATTTCTACCTGTTTGTGGTTTTCATCTTTGGTTTCAAGACAGAAAATGAGATTGTACCTTTCAATGCTGCATCTCAAGCAGGCTGTACGCAGAGCAAGGTTTCATTCCAACACAATCTCCCTCTCTCTCGCAAAGTTGAGGAAAACTGCCAACCACTGCTGCTCTTGACATCAACATGCGATGCAGATGTCAGGAAAGGGAAAAGAAAAGGGAGAGAAGAAAAAAGGGAAATAAAATCGTAAGTTTTATGTAAACAAGAAACTGTACTTAATGACTATATCTGAGGAAAACAAAATAAAAAGTACTGACTTTAGTATAAGGAAACAAATAAACAAAACCTTGGAACAGCTTAATCTAGGAGGTTGTGGGGATTTTTGGTTTTTTTTGTTTGTTTGGGTTTTTTTTCAGTTTATTAGAATTTTTGTTTACATTTAGTTCCAGGAGATAAAATACCATTACATGATAAACTTAAAGGGACAATATAAAAGAAACAAATCTTTCACAGCATTAAAATTAACTACTCCATTACTCAGAGAAAAGTCTAAGCACCTTTAACAAACACCCTGAAAAGCAGCAGAAGCACTCATAACATATGTTCTTGCCTGCAAATAGCCCAGAGTGTAAGAGGTGGGTTTCATTTTCAGTTTTTAAAGCCTTCTGCATAGGCCTAACTCTGCCTTTGTTGAAGATAGTGTTAACACACATTGAATACAGAAGGAACCAAATGTGGGTAACTGCATATTTCAAAAAATCACACCCAATATGTTCAACTGATGCCATCGTTTCCTGAGGACAAGAGTAGGCTATGGAATACTACAAATAATAGAGAGCAGGAGCCTAAAGCAAGCTTCCCAGAACCAAGAAAGCATATTTCAATACTTTTTCACAGATCATTGGGAATGTGCATTTTCAAAATGGTAGTCGAGAGCAGGCAAAGACTGTCAGGAAATGCTTACTCTGACAGAAGTCTCAGTGCCTTTTCATAAAGTAAGAGTTCTTCAAAGCAACTCTCAACAACCATTAAGAGAACAGTCAGTGAATCTATGCTTTTCAGATTAAAGCAAGAAAAGAAAGAAAATTAAAGTGCTTCTCCACAGACAAAGATGTAATGAGAATGACTTCAATACATCAGCATTTGAGCCATCAAAATGGGCCCACATTCACCAATGCACAGAAAAGTAAAATCACCAGCAAAAACTTCTTTGCTTTGCCCCGATAAAGCCATTTCAGGAAGTTGTATATACTAATTTGTCTATGGAAGATGAGAACGTCATAATAAACTGTATTAAATCATCTATACTAAGAAAGACTGAGCTGAAGAGAAAATGGAACTATCTTATCATGATGATATAATCACTTGAGGGAAAGGACCCCAAAATGTTCTATTCTTGAGTTGGAAGAATCAGTGAGGTGGGTCTTTTTTCCTCATGAGAAAGGCTTTCCACAAAAATACACCTCTCAGATAACCAAAACAGAATTTTTTTCCTCAGCTACCTGAAAAAAGGAGTAGGTGAAAAATGAACAATGAGTCATTAAGAACCAGCAGTTGGCAAATATTTATTTGACTTTTCTTGGGTAAAACAGTTATTCCTCCAAGAAAATTTTCATTTCAAGAAAAAGAATTTCCACTGAAGGATCAGTCTGATGGAAAAATGCCTGGCCACAGCTACAAAGGATAAGACCACTAGCCTCAGCCAGGGGGAGGTAAATGCCAAGGCCAGCAGACTGGATCTGCCACAGTCCTCTTGCAGAATCCATTTGCTGTGATGCTTGTTCTGCTCCAGTTTTTTGCCTGTGTAGACCCTCCCCTCTTCAGGGCAGGAACCGTCTCTCACCGCATGTTGTGCACAGCCTACTGCAACACGTGTGCTTGATGACTTTTAGCACTACAGTAGCAACAGTGCCTTTTCCTCCTACAGCAACTACTCCCCAATATCAAGATGAGGAGAAAAATGTGACCTATGGCTGCAACACACTGCTAATCAAACACTATTGTATAGCGTGGGGATGTGGGGGGATGCCTTTTCACCACAGAACTAATCAGTGTTTATCCACACAAAATCAGTAAACTATATAGTTCAGTCTTGTGATCTGTGTTCCAAGCTGCCAGAAATAAGGCAGGAAAGAGGGGTGGGGAAAGGGGGGGTAATGGGGAAGCATCTCCTGTATTCATAATGAAAGAAGAGAGATGACTGGACTAAGAGCTGATGAGGTTACAAGGCAACAGCAGTGCCATGAGTTGTTTGGGCTTAAAGCCAGATGTCTTGTATTTCCTTTGATTGTTTCTAAATAATTAATGGTATTAATTTCATCATGTGACCCACCCACCCGCCTTTTAGTATTTGGCTCTGTGTACTAACACTAAATATAAAGGAGGCAAATGGTACTGTCTATAGCATACTGCATGCTGATGCTGTGTGTTTGGACTGCAGCAACAGCTGATACTCATATCCCTAAGATTCCATATTCCACAGCACTCACACGGTGTTTGCACGAAGGAGATGGATAGTATCCTTCATTCTCCATCCATAAACCAACTCAACTATGGCATATGGACACTGCATGTTTGAAGTAGTAAAAGAGAGGGTACATCGCTCCCTCTCCGCCCACGCTAAGATGAACCTGCCACTACTATTTCACGTAACATTTTCTGGCAAGCTCCCAGTTTTCAGTCATGCTGGCTTGCTTGAAAGAAACACTCAGAGGAGACTCTGCTTGTCTTGCTGTTCGAACAAACAAAATAATCATGCATCTTGAGTTAATGGCCCAAAGCTTAATGAAGATCATAGAAAAGAGGCTGCCTGTGATGGGAGCATTCCCTTCTGACTTAGCCACATAAGCCACTGCTGTTGGCAAAAGGAAATGGGTTATGAGGATAATAAGTAGCCCTGATCTCTGGTCTAGACAAACCTTTGCTTGGTACTGTAGCAGTAAGTGGACAAAGAGAACAGCAACAACCAGAAATAAAAATTTCACTTCTCCACAATTTTTTACCCCAGGCCACTGGCAGTATCATCAGGAGGACACGTTTCTTTTTCATGGGAATGTTTGGGTTGAGGGCTGGGACCACTGGAATCTAACAGTGGAATTCCTCAACAAAGAAAGACTAGTAGAGGCAGATTCCTATATGCATGATTCCATGATATGTACTCAGGAAAAATGTCTGCTCACCCTCCTGTATATTGCAGCCTACTTTCAGCTTTCCAAGTCTCCAGCCCCACCCATTTTATCTACCTTTTTTTCCTACCACATTCTCCTTTATCATGAATGCCATGGTACCTACCATAGAATCAAAATCATAGAATTGTCTGAGTTGGAAGGGAGCTTTAAAGGTCATCTAGTCCAACCCTCCTGCAATGAGCAGTGACCTCTCTCTCCAACCAGATCAGCTTGCTCAGAGCTCTGTCCAATCTGACCTTGAATATTTCCAGGGGTGGGGCCCCCACCACCTCTCTCAACAACATGTTTCAGTGCTTTATTCACCATCAGATGGTACTAAATGGGGCAGCTGGGAGGTAATGGAGAAAGAAATCTGACAGCTTGGAGCAGACCCTTGTTTTGTCCAGTAGTGCCCGAGACTTCTGAAGGTAAGGACAAAGTAATATGAGGCCCTCACAGATGTAAAAAAAAGTTTCCAAAAATCTGCATAAAGCTAACCTCATCAAAGTATATCTGTGAGGAGTCAGAGAGGGCTTGGTCAAGTCTCAGTTCTTAGATTTTATCCATGGCTCCCTAATCGGGTGTCATTCTGCAGCTAAACTATCAGATCAAGACTGGTGCATTGTACAGTAACAATTCTTAAGTCAAGGGAAGTGAAACCTGAAGAATTCTCCACTCAGATCAGAAAGCCTGATACTAATCTTCAAGCATTTGACCCTGAGATTAGCTCAGCTGATCAGAGTATAGTGCTGATAATACCTAGATTGTGGGTTTGATCCCTGTGTGGGCCATTCACTTAAGAGTTGGGATGACCCTTGTGGGCCCCTCCCAACTCTGAAAATTCTGTAACTTCTGTAAATTTTGACTTGGCAGTCAAGGCCTTGCAATCCCAAGGCATATTCCTTCCCCACACACCTACTACAGGTTCATAGGAAGAAGTCTGCCTCATTACATGAAGATCATATGAGGAGTACACCTGAGCCCTTCAGCTGGGACTGGAGCAGCACCAAAACCAGCATTGGCCTTGCACACTGCAGAGAAATCACCTGGAGGGAGCATCACCACTGCCAAATCAAAGCATGAAGCACTGCACACAGGGTGGCAGAGTGTCCTGGGTGCCAGAGCTAATGCAAGAAAGAAACAGGATGAATACCACACTGGCTGTGCTGGGAAGAAAACATCTCGCCCTCTCCTATTAGAGCTTCTCTAACATGGTTATAAGGCTGAATAAATTAATGGGTTTATTGCTCATGGACACATGCAAATGGAGAAAACACTAAACCAGATCAGTTAAAAGAAGATGAGGAAGAGTAACATAGAGCCAAACTTCAAGCGACTCCTTCAGCTCCTACCAGCCACTCACACTAGAGTGGCAACACTTGCACAAGCAAAAAGCACATCAGGAACACCTGATGCCAGAGTCCTCCTCCTTGGAAGTCACTCACAGAAAATGGGCTCTGCAGCTTTGAACTGGAAAAGAGGAAACTGCTTCCAGACAGGAATGATCACAGAAATGACTACACTGCTTGCAAGGTAGAAACACTGCAAATAGGCAAAAATACAGCTGAACAGTCACAGTACTTTATGAGCAGCCCCTGTACCTAATTGCTTGGTTTTCAGGATTTTGGGAGGTCACAGTAGAGTGAGAAAACAGCCTTCTTCCTATGGCATCAAGGATCTCTCAGTGTGTCTACATGTCAGCCTTGGCTGAGAACATATCCTTTGTTCCTTCTGCATTATTTCCCTTTAATGATAGCTTTGCAGTGAATCTCATTTGTGAGTTGCTCAAATAAATGTAAATTTTACTTTGTAAGCAATACCCTTCAAAATATAACTATCACTGAAAGTAAAAATCTGAAGAGCTAAAAGGCACTGGGTCTTCCCTGGTGCCCCCATCTCCCCAGTGCACTTGACTGCTTGCTATTATTATATATGGAGTACCAGGCAGGGTACTTGCTATTATAAATATGTACTGTATTGAAATATATAGCCCAAGTCCCCAGGGCTCAACATTCTAATTAGAACTACAGTTGTGCAAATAGCTGATTTATTTGGCTAGCTGACCAAACTGAGAACGTGCAAACGAAAAGAAAAAAAAAAACCAACCAAACAAAAATCACCTATGTGTTTAATGAAATGGGTTAGTTTTTTTGTTTGTGTTCAATGTATTTCAATTAAAATTGACTAAGTCTCAAAACAAAACTAGAAACCTTGTTTAGAAATAGCAAAACAAAACCAGAAACCTTGTTTAGAAATACCAAAACAAAATCTTCTGGCTTTCCAAAACTTTTTATTTTCTTCTTAGTTTATTTTTTTTCCTTGCATAATTGTGGCTAACCCATATCTGAGGTGAGCAGCTTTCAGCAAATAAAAATTTAATCCAAGTTTTACCCAGATTTAAATCTAAGGGCTGCATTGTGAGTCAACCACCTCTTGACTTAATGAAAGGACAGGGTAGCAGGGGATCTGCATTCCCTTCTTGACTCAGCCCCCATCTTTGCACCCAAGGTGAGTTATTATTTAATTTCTTTATGGTGGTGTCTCTGTCCAGTTTGTCTCTGCAGTCTCTGAGCTTGTTGGGGTTACATGCACCTCCTACAGCAGGTCTGTGCAGCACCTAAAACAATGATGAGACTGCTCATCTCAACTGGGGCCTACGTGATTTACTAAAATATAAATAACTACTCAACTCCAGTCAAATCTCTTTTTAATGCCAATAGTTGCACTCGCATATATTTAGTAGCCTATCTTGGGAACATCAGCTTCTTTTTTAATTAATTACTTATTAATAGATGTAAAATAAGAACGGACAGCAAACCTGGATTTTTCCTGCTTCATCAATTTCAGTACTCAAAGAAAGCATCTTGTTTACAGCTACCAGGATCCAACACGGACATGTAATGAATGAAGCCTGAAACCCAAGATCCCCTCAGCACTTTTGTACCCCCATTGTTTGGGGACAAATTCTCTCTTCCCTCCAGGGAAGGAAGACTAGTTGGATTGAAAGAGCTGGAAAAAGTGGAAAGCCCCACAGGCAACCTTCAAATTCCCTGTGCAGGGCTTTAGGCACACAGTTGTCACCAGCAGGAATAGGAAATGCAAGTTCAGTATCTGCAGAGAGGTGGAATCAGCTGTGGGACTGCAGGGAAGAGGTGTGCCTGCCTCTCTTTTGAGGACCCCATACATCTCACAAGGCCAGCTTACCCAGTGGAAAGACAACTGGAGCTTGTTGGAAAATAAACACCACAGAAACAGAAAGGACTGCAACACTACAAACTCTTCAACTTCCATGTAGAGCACTGGGGACTGGGGGTGGGGAGGTTTCTCATAGCACACATGACTGTCACTGACAATAAAGACAGTCACGTTTTTAAAACACTGGGGATGGAATTCAAATGTGCCCCATTATGCCTTGAGATGTACTCGCTGGGTACAAAAGGTGCGTGGGTTACACTAAGCTCGCGCGCTCCTCTGCTGGGACTGTGAAAGGCAGTGCAAAGTGCACACCGAGAAGGAAGGAACTGTGGAGCGCATGGGATGGGAATTCCTGCCCTAGGGGCCTGATCATGGGTGCCCCCAGAGTCCCGGAGTCCCATGGCAGCTTAAACTTCATGCTAGTTGTCTCCATCCCTGGGGCTGCTGCTCAGCTCCAGGAGACCCCATTGCCATTTCCCAGCCCCATTTCCCAGCCCCGAGGCTGCAGCTCAGCCACGGCTCCTGTGAGGGGCAGGGAGAGATCACCCGAGCCGGACGGTGCCAAGGCAGTCCTGCTCTGTCCAAGGGCAGCACTTTCAGGTAGCCATTCCCCTCAGCATTGTGCCCCCCACACCATGCTAAAGGAGCAATTATTGTCATTAAAAACAAATCCTCCTCCCTGTCGATTGACTGCACTTATTGGCCATTGCTGCCATCTAGCCAGATGCATCTCCAGCATTCCCAGAAGCCTTCAACCTGTTTATTTTCTCACTGCTGCTCGGCCTGAAGCAGGAATAAATGCATCCCTTGTTACTCACTGCCTCTGCAGAGACGTTTGTAAACTTTCACAGGGTTTTCCTTTTTTTCCAACAGGTGACAAAATACTCTGTAACTGCAGGTGCTCTGGGACACAAACAGGAAAATGGAGATCAGATGCAGCTGTAGTCGGAGTAAGGGAAAAAATCAAGATAAAGGTAGCAAATGAGACAGTGCTAAAACAAGCAAAGAAATTATTGAGAAATGGTAGTTAGCTATTTTTGTTGCCAACTTAGTCTTGCAAGGTAGCTCTAACACAATAATTTAGTCTTTTTTGTTATTGTGCCAAATTTTTGCACGTGCTACCAGGGGAAGTTTGTTGAAAAGAAGAGTTTTGAACATTATTGGAAAAGGATGAAGAAGTTCTCAATTCCAGCTACCATTAGAGGATGTGCTGGAGGTCACAGCTAAGGAGCACTGACTGGTGTTACTGGACTTGCAAAGTAGGAATGATAAGGAAGTGGTTTCAGAGAGCTTCTGATTCAGATATATTTGTCTAAGAATTTGGTCCCAAAATTCAGTCAGGAAAATGTTCATAATGGGGGGCTTACTTTGCTTCCATCCCATAAACTCCTTTTGGTATATATGGCATAAAATAGGTTGAAAAAAATGGTATTCTCAGGAGACCTAGAAACTGAAAGATTCAGACAGAGTTTCATGGCCTGATTTCTGTCCACAACTCAGCTCTAAAAAGCCAATGCAAACTTCTAAACACTGTGTCCTTTCACTTCTCTAGACAACCTGGTTTCAGAGCCATATCCAGCAACATAACAAGCAAGAGGTGAAGCACAATGGGTAAAGTGAAAATAAACATGGCTGTATAATAAAATACAGTGATTGCTCTCTAGCCATAATGTTCCAATCAAACAAAAGGGGGAAAGAAGATATCAATAAACATCTGCAAATTCAAATTTATTTTACTGTACTTCCCATTCCGCCAGAGAAACAAATAAACAAATGTTGCATTTTGGTTTCCCTGGTTTTCTTAACTCTGAAAAGGGAGGTTTCATGGATAATCCAGAGTAATATTCAGCTGTGAATCCAATTTATGCAGTAGGATAGGATTAAAAAAGGAACAGAAGGTCTGGATTCTGAACCTGCTGTAACAGTTTTGATTTGAATAGAACTCAAGTCTTGAAATGGCTTGTTTTCCACTTCTGGTTTGGAGCTGGTTGAAATACTGCCACAGTAGCACTTCCTGTAATATTTTAGTCCAAGATCCTCATTATTTGGAACCGAACTCTAAAGATTTTGGCACCATGAAATCCAAACAAAATTCTGTTCCTAACTCAACTGGCCCAGAAGTCAACCCAAGCTTAATCTGGTTGTGGGTCCAAATCCAGCTTCAGCCCATTTCCATTGTTATACAGATAATGCCATAATGCCACCTCTAGCCTCAGGATTTATGATGCCCCCTCACAGGATGCATATTTGTGTGTAAATACATAAATCACATCAGATAAACAAAGCAGACATGCCAGAAAACAGGAGGGGAGGGAAGAGGAGAGATACCTACCAAACAGTTTGTCTCTAAAGTGTTGCCAGTTGTGAAGGGACTTGTCGTACTAATATCCCCTCATTCAGACTCTTAGGGGCACGCTAAGAGCGTGATGGCAGGCAGTGCATTTAAGTGCTGTTACTGAGGCCCCCAAATATTGACAGAGTGCCAGACTCTGAGAAACTATTGATGTATGCAGCCGGCCGCTGCTCCAGACACCTCTCAGACAGAGTCTTTAAATGTCACAGATTAATGAATTTTCATGAAAGGGAGAATGAGAGAAAGAATTAAAAAAAAAAAATTATATCCCATAGCACCAACATGAAAGCATCTTTTATCCCTGCATAAAATTCTGCCCTCAAGCCTTAAGATTCCTAATAGATTATAACAGATTGTAAGTTGGCATGAGATACAGGATGGAGGAGGTTAGACCCTCTGGATCACACAGAGCATCCTCAAACAAAGCCAATATGTGAGATGTTCACTTACAAAAAAACAGTGAGAGTCAAGGACCACTCAGACCTCTGCTTCATTTTAACCCGAACTACAAGTTACAAAGCTTAAGGGGGAGAGTTGGTTAAATATTTTTTGATCTGAGGTACACATGGTGCCAAACTGCAAAACTGAGCTGTTGACTTTGAACAACCCTAACTTTACAGACATTGAGATAGACAGACGTACTTGGATTCTCTCTTAGTATTTGATCTTGTGCTTGATCTGACTCAAGAAATTGCCGAAGTTATGATAGAACATTTTTATGCCATCAGATAAACCAAGTATGCTGATTATTTCTCTTTTTTCATTTATACCAGGAACTCAAATATGTATGCAAGAACTTCAAATATCATTAAAATGTAATAATGCAAAATGCAGTTGGAGTGTAAATGACAAATCTATGCATAACACATCACTTCAAGAGGAAGGGAGTGAAGGGATGATGCAGATGATGTATGCAGAGGTAAAAATGGGTCATTTATACCCAACCATGTTAAAAATACAGCTTCAGTGAGTCCCTCTGTACAGAGCCACTGGTAGGTGGGGCTCCATGAGCCATTTTGTCCTTCTTTCCCACAGTTAAGGATTCCTGCAAGGCTCTACTGCCCCCACTACCCCTGGGCTGTCCTCTAGGATTTGTCTTCAATGCTATGACAGCAAGGGGTGAGCACCAGCGCACCTAGTACCTCGCTGGCTGCCTCCTTCCACCTCAGAAGCACAGCTGTCTGACACCAGTGACTGGGAAATGGAAGCTGGTGCCACCACAACAGCCAGGCCTGCTGCAGGAAAATCTGGGGAAGCTGACAGCACCCTGACAAACAAAAGGAGTGTTCTAAGAAAAGCCAAGCAGCAAGACTCCGTGGTTTTCCACTCCATTGGAACAAGTCAAGAGGAGAGTCATGAAGATGCTCAGAGGGCTGGAGCACTTCTGTGATGGCAGACTGAGAGAGCTGGGGTTGTTCAGCCCAGAGAAGTGGAAACTCTGTGGAGACCTCAGAGCAGCCTTCTGGTATCTAAATGGGGCTGACAAAAAAGATGGTGAGTGATGTTTTACAAGGGCATAAAGTAATAGGGCAAAGGGTAATGGCCTTAAACTGAGAGAGTGTAGATTTAAATTGAATATGAGAAAGGATTCTCTATGATGAGGCTAGTAAGGCAGTGGCACAGGTTGCCCAGAGATGTTGTTTCAGTCCATCCCTGAAAGTGTTCAAAACCAGGCTGGATGGGGCTTTGAGCAACCTGGCCAGTAGAAGGTGTCCCTGCCCATGGCAGAAGTGTTGCAATTAGGTGATCTAAAGATCCCTTCAAACCCAAACCATTCTATGATTTTATGATTATTGCTGCAGAAGAGTCAATGTTCTTCACTGAAAACTGTTCTCCTAAGTTCCCTCTCTGTCTGGCCACACGAGGCTTTGCTCACCGCAGCATCTATAAAATCTTACCGTAAGAACAGGGACTGACATGTGCAGTGCACAAGAGGTGCTTGTTTTCACATCATCTTACCAGTCAGATTATTTGTGTCAACTTTTGCCAAAGGAAAAAAAAAAAAAAATCAAAAAACAAAGCTGCCTTTCTGCGTGTGAAGCCAAGTGGAAACAACTGCAAGGACCCCGATGGCAACCTCCAGCTCATCTGGCAATTAACTATATCAGCCATTTGTGCTAACCACTCTTGTCACCACCCAAAGCATGTCCTCCCTCCCACTACAGATCTCATGATCACCAGAGTTGTAGCAGGGTCTCCAACTCCATTCTCCATTAATCTGGATGAAGCAGAAGTATGATGTAGCAGATGAACTAGCCATCCTTTGCCTACAGCCAGGGAGAAGACAGAGCACATGTGTGTGTAGGAGGGGACGACATAAATGACTTACTAAGCACAGGAAAAGGCAAAATGTCAAAGCCTTTCTATTCTGAGAACAATTTCTATACAAACAAAGCAAAAGAAAATCAATATGGATTTTCACACAGAGAACTATTTTACACATCATTGCTAACTTACTTTAAAACAGTTGGTACTCTTTCTTCAGGACTTTTAAAGAGCCTGTCTAACGTTACTGCCTATTCTGGCCTGTTATTTCTCCTCACATAGCCCTTTTCCTTTCTCTTTTCTTCCCCTCTCTTTTAAAAAAATAATAACTGAGGAGCTATCGCAAAACACTAAGCCAGTATTTCACTCTGTCCAGTATCACATCTTCAGCAAAGGCCAGCACTGATTAAACTGAAGGAAGATGTAAAAAACCTCAGCATCTCCCTTTTACAAAAGCCTTCATGTACCTCAACAGAGATCAGCCTAAGTCTGAAGACCGAAGCTGAGCATTGGTTGGGATGATGCCTGAAACACACAGAGAAGCCCAAGTGCCCAAGCTATGAAGCTGCTATGAACTTATACAAAGCTCTGCCTTCTTTTGCAAACATTAGAATACATAATAAGCCTTGTCCCTGTTCCCTTTGCATGCCAACATATGAACAGATGTTCCAGTTCCATAAACTCTGCACCATCTTGAAGACTGGGACAGCAGAGGCGGGCAAAAATCTAGAAAAACTGTAAGTATCAATGATTGCACAAAATTTATCATAGAACAGAAAAAAGCAGAATACAATATGCACAGAAAACAGCAGGTGCAAAGTAGTGAATAGAAACAAATGTGTTACAAAATTAAAATTATCCTAATTAAGGGGCCCTTGGAAGTTCCTAAGTTGAACCTCCCTCGCCAGTTTTAGGATAGTACCAAAGGCCGTTTTCCTTTGTCTCATCTTGTCCTTTGGATTGACACCATAAACTTTACATCAATTATTTAATTTCTGGTAGTAATTTCTGATTGTCTGTCTTCTGTCTTTTTCTTTCCTCTCCTCCATGTGCATGCCTGTGCATACATCACAGATCACAACCAGCTTACACCCCCGCCTCCTTGTTAACAGTCCCACCTCTTCTGCTGACTTACTGCACTCTTAATCAAAAGGGCAGGAGGAAGCCGCCAGGATTCATTCTTCCCCCTCTCTCCTCCTCTCTCCCTCCCGTTTTTCAAATGGCACAAATGTCAAACTTTCTAAAAGGATGTTTGGCATAGCTGAGTTCAGTCATGGAATGTACAAAGTCGGTATGATCAAAAGGTTGCAGGGCTGCCCACTGCTAAAGAAGAGAGGGGAAAAAAGGAAACGGGGATCTTTTCTGAAGTGTGAAAGAATGCATGAGACAACTGTTGCCACTGGAAACACCAAGTCTATTAGCAGCAGCGGTGGGTCTGAAACACCAAAACCTATGTCCAAAGTCCAGATTCCCTGAAAAACAGGACTGTTCTGATCCCATTTTCTGCCTGTGAAGAAACAGAGATAGACACAGCTATGGAACTGAAGACTTCTTTTTTTTTTTTTTTTTTTTTTTTTTTTTTTTTTTTTTTTTTCCTGTGTGCCTTTCATCATTCTATGGAAAATAACTGAGTCAATGTGGAAATAACAGCAGTTAGTTTTCTAGTCAAAGTTGCTGAAACAAATCAGATAGAACACAGATTCACCTATTAAAAATACATTGTCTCTTTGGTATTTTTATACTGCGACCTTTCACCACAGTATTTTCATTCTTATTCTATCCAATGCTGAAAAGGAGAGCAAATTATTCCTCCCTTCTACATATCTAAGATTGTTATGATTTTCTAAGGTTTGCAATTGTAGAGCACTTCACAATTGCACACTCACATCTTCCTCTACGTTTCTGATGCAACTCTTCTGGTTTTATTCATCTGTTTATTTGCACCACTTTGCTGAGCCCTTGTGAAAATGTTTGCATCTCCTTACCCAACATCAACATTAGAGAACAGGCCAGTTATGCCACCGGCTCCTGCAAAACATCTGCACCCCCAGTGGCATGAAAATTATTGGTCAGAATACTCAGCATGAAGCATTTCCACATGAGCTCAGACAGAGTTTCCTTGCCAGAAGATAACCCCAAAAATGTAGACGATAAAGCTGATTGTCAATATCCATTTAATAGAAAAATCTTAATTATAGATAGCTTTCAGTCCCAGAACAGTAGACGGGAACTTGAGATTAATTCCCCCTATGACAAAGTATGTGAAAAATAACCAGAATTTGTAATCAATACCCAGAGGAGAGAGCATCCAAATTGTAATGGGGATTTGGGATTCATTCCCAGAGGGTGTAATATATGATTTGGAACAGGTAGACTGGGATTAATTTTTGATTATGCAATATTTGAACAGCAATTTTCAACTTTTAATGAAGAGAAGACATGGACACCACAATTAGTATAATTTCTAAGTCTCTCCATATTTCAGAAGACCAATGATAGATCACAAACAGCTGTTTGGGTCATGCACAAGTTAATGTGGGAGTGCCACCTAAAGGAAAGCGCACTTGGATGATACTCTGGAGAAAGACAGGCAAAGACCAGAGTTGCACTTTCCCCATTTCTAATAAAACTTGATTATTGCAAAGTCTGCATTAGAAGTAACTGTTCCATGTTTGCTGACTTTATGTGGACAATTGTAAGTCAGAAAACATCAGTAAGGGAACATGGCTTTTCTCTTATACAGGGAAAAAATATAAAGGTGCTCACAGGAGAAATAATTCTCACTCTGAAGGAAAATTTCAAGATAGGAGTGTACAAGGTAAAATATATAGAACCTCACCATGTCCTGGCGGGAGAATACAACCCAAATTTCTGAAGTCCCTTAGAATATAATAAAACAGCTAATTGTTTGCCTAGAATGAAGATAATGACTAAGCTGTGAATCTTACCCTTTTCTGTTAGTTTTCCACAAAATAATTTTCTTTATGTTTTCCTCACAGGCCAATGTGTAATTTTAATGATTATGAGCTGCATCTGTAGCTATGTAAGACAAGACAAATTTTGTCTATCTGCATATCTTGTCATTTATGATTGACTGCAACAAAACGATTTTTTAGGACACAGGTTTATTGTCACAGGGGTAAGCAAACCTAGCCTCCTAGTCCAACATTTGGTACTGCTCAATTGGAAGGAAAGTATCCAGAAGGAAAATGTCTTGCCCTGAAACAACTGATTGCAGTTGCTTCTGAAGCAGGAATAATGATGAGATGAACCAAAATCCTGTTTCAGCTTGACACATAATTCATTCCTAATTTATCTTTTCAACCTTGTAAAGTATTTTAAAAGATGCTCTGAATTTCTGAAATGGAAGATTTACCTCTTCCATTTTATGCCTGCTATGGTCTTTCACTGAGAAGAGATGAAACAACTCTGGTTCTCTGTGGGCCCCTTTCCTCTTAAGCCCCTAGACCCACATCTACCCAAGAATCATTTCCTAAGTCTCCAAAATTATATATAAGTACGCTGTCTCTGCCAGACCCTATTTATCATAAACTTCTTCTCATTTCATTTCAGTATGAAACTCATCTTGTTCAAATCTCTAATTTGCCACACTGACAGAGAAGTTCTCTATACATCATTCAGTTCTATTTCCTAGATACGTTCAGAATTACAAAATTCATTCAAGCCCATCTGATCTCTTTTCACTAAACCTTCTGCCTTGCACTGACTGAGAAGAATTAGCCTTCCTCCTGTCAGGTATACATCTTTTCCCCACAAAAGTATGTGAAAACATCCAAATACAGCCAATGACTCAGCTTGCCCTTGTACTTGTGTCTTTGCTCTACAGAGCAGTCATTTTTTACAGAGCAGCAAGTCCCATTGTCATAATATCAGACAACTAATTTTTTAAAGCAAAACCAGCTGTAGCTGCATGGCAGGGTACCACACACTGAAAGCAGCAATAGGGATGCAGTGGTACCATCAGCACCCCTCATTCTAGTGGAAGCAGGAAATCTCACAATGAAGTCATGCTACAGAGTGACACTGCTGAGCCTAATACATCACAGGTCATTTTAAGTCATTAAAAAGTAGAATTTGCCAACCACAATTTTCCTCAGTGATCCTATCTATTAAACGCAGGTGCAGATCTTGGGGTTGGGAAGAAAAAGCGTGTCAGATATTTTCTGCTCTGCTCTTTCCCTGCTGCAGCAATGTCATCTACCTCATTTCTAACCCAGTGCCACAGCTTCTCTCCAGTTTTACAAAGACACTGCAGCAGTACGCCAGCAAAACAAACAATAGTCTTCCTCTATAGCAAACAGGAGATGGGACTAGAAGAGCACTCAAGCCTCTTTCTGTGGTTTTCTTTTTTTTTTTTGTTGTTTTTTTTTTTTTTTTTTTTTTTTTTTGGTTTTTTTTTTTTGGTTTTTTTTTTTTTGTTTTTTTGTTTTTTTTTTTTTTTTTTTTGGTAGAGCCAGACATTCAGCAGAAACAATTATGCCTTCCCCAGGAGATACATGTAACAGTAAGTTTGATGCTTCAGAGCTGAAACCAGCCCCTCCTCTGCCCTAGGGTCAGGTATCGTTGCTCCAAAGGCTCTGGGTCCCAACAGTGAGCTGCAACCCACAACATTACTGGGGACCTGCAGAGCCCTCCACTCACACACCACACACAGGCTACAGCAGCCCTTCTGGAGAGTTAATCATAGCAGCTATGGCAGGCAACTCAGAGCCAGATGGGCTCCATGAGGACACAGTGTTAGATTAGTCACCTCACCAATTTCTGCCCCAGTATCCCCAAGTGTGAATTAGATTTTGGCACCTACAAGTTAAGAGGTGGCAGCTTTAGAAGAACTCTATGTTAGAGAGACAGATCGATATTTCATTTTAAAGAACAGTTTCTATTCTACTATACTTTTGCTGATTTGAAAGAAAACAGACTGTTGCAGTATTTTTAGACTAAAAACCTGTAGAAGAAATTGTTACAGTCTTTTACAACCAGAATCTGGAAGGGTGTCCCATTGTAATATTTTCAAAGAGAAGTTGTGCATGCAGTATGTATGTGCATATGGTGTTTATGAATTGTTTTTTAACTTTAGATATTTTATTCATTTTTCCACATGGTACAAGTAGAACACACATCTTTGTTGGACAGACACCAACACAGTAAGATAGCTTTAGATTTCAGGCACTCCAGACTCAGTGGGACAATAGGCTACTCTATCTTCATGCCAGGACATCATGTCCTAAAATTAGGATGCATGCCATCAGGCAGTTCATATCTCACTGAAGATACTCAGCCCTCAATACATTCAGTTATACTAAATGAAGGAAACTGTAACCACTTCCAGTT
Organism: Vidua chalybeata; assembly: GCF_026979565.1. NCBI lineage: Eukaryota > Metazoa > Chordata > Aves > Passeriformes > Viduidae > Vidua > Vidua chalybeata. Next base: position 67,790,379 of record NC_071531.1, read on the forward strand.
ATTTCATACCTAGATAAGGACCATGAGAACTTTGTGTCTTGGCATACAACATCCTATTTTGATTTCACTGTACTGTGGGATCTGCTGTTACCCACAGTTTGTGGACTTCTTTCTTTTCTTTTCTTTTCTTTTTTTTTTTTTTTTTTTTTTTTTTTTTTTTTTTTTTTTTTTTTTACTTGGAGCATGCACACAGCCAGCATGGTAACTTCAGTCATAACAAGTTTCAGAAGTCCCTAAAGCAAAGGGAAGGGGGCAAGGAATGGCACAAAACAACCTGGCTAGAGCTTCTCAGGACAGCAGCAGAAAGAGCACAGATGCTACTGATACCTGCAACCCTACCCCAGAGCCAGCAATGTGGAATTCAAAATTCACTTTTGTTTGCACTGTGTGTGTATGTGTAAGCTGCTTTTGGAGACTCTTGGAGAACACTAAAAGCATATTCTGCAGGATAACTACCTATCCAGACTCGCTAGTGCTCAAAGTCAGACGAAATGTAAGTGTGAACAGCTTACCTCCAGAGCTACTGCAGACTGCCATGTCTGATAACTATATAAACCTTGTTATTTTAATTTCAAAGCTCCTATTTCCCTTAAGCTGTACCATGGTCTCAGGAATCAGAAGATGGTGACATTTAAGAAGTAGAGGTAATGATTTAATTGCTTTTCCAGGGAAAATGCTAGGTTCAAAAGCAAAATGGAGTTTCCTTTATAAAGAATGGAGATATTAAGATTATAACTGAACATTGTTTAAAATTTCACATTGTAAATCATTATCCTGTTAAATGAAATGTAAGAAGGGACAAACCAGTTCAGAGAAAATACATAAATATTAATTCTGTTCCCACTGGTCATTTAACACCTATCTAGTACCCCAAGGTCTTGAAAACACTGGGTACAAAAATAGTTCTTTCCTACTATCTGGAAAAAAAGATAAGGATAAGGGAAATTAAACATTTACATGAACTTGAGATTCACTGGTTTTCAGACAGACAAACAAAAATGCCTACGCTGGGTATCTGTGGCACACAAAACTTATCCATTGTCCTACTGAAAGTTTTTTCCAGTGCCTGGCTTAAATTTGAGGTTTCTTGACAAGCTCTAATGAATGGTTAACTTTGTTTTCCTGATAAAAAGCAAATGCTCCCCGACTTCACTCTTTTCTTGAAATAAGTCCATATGGATGAAATATAGGAACTTCTATCAAGGTGACTGCTGCCTATGCATTATTTAAATGCTAAAATAAAAAAAGGGGGATTTTTTTTTCCCACTCAGGTGCAGCAGGTCCCACCATGGGGAAGGTCAGCCCTGCTCTGCCAGGCACAGACGTGGGGCAGTGCCAAGCTCTCTCTCTCCCCTCACCCATCCCCTCTCCTGCTCTGCTCCCGAGCAGCGGCGCTGCAGGCAGCAATTGCAGCAAGGCGGGGAACAAACAGGAGATGTGCTGGTGCCTTGTGGATTGCAGGTGGCACCGAGCATTTCTCTTCATACGCGCCAGGATGGGTATCTACAGCTTAGGAGGGGGAAAGGTCAGCTATGTCAGCTATGATGGCAACAAACAGCCTGGCCAGCAGCACGGGTGTGTTCACCTCTCACTGCTCGCTGCTGGTGGGTGCCTCGGAGCTGGAGGGGAGCACCAGCTGTCCCCGGGCATCTCCCACCTTGGCCTGGGGCTCCCTCTCCTTCCCTGGCCTGCCGGGAACGCGCCACTAACAGGGAGGGTGGCAGATAACGCCAGTGTTTTGGAAATGCTCTATTGCAAAGCCACTGAAGAGATTTATTATTTATAGGCAGAGGGATGAAAACATGAAGTGTGTTCATGGGGACCCGTGTGGGGAGGGCCAGTTGCTGCCAGGCAGTAATTTCCCTCTGAAGTTCCTATGACTTAAATAGCCACTTGAGCTCTGCTCTTGCAGTTTATGATGTCAATAGAACCCCTAAATGAAATTACAGCCTTCTGATACGCAGCGGGGTAGCTTTTCTTTGCTGTGTAATATACGCGGCCAGAAGAAATTGCACCATACACAGAGTTTCACTAAAGCTGAGTTTATCATAAGAATGTTCCCACTAAAATATGATTAGGCTTCTTGTTTGCCGGATAACACTTCTAATGAATCAGGGTATGCGTGACAGTCATGTTTTGTGAACGCAGACATATACCCTGAGGTGAACTGGGCACTCCACTGCCTCCAAGCACCAGCTATTTCATTTCCACCATAATTTGCACCTGCTTTGTTTTGCCAGCAGCACAGACCCATGCTAGCTCTGGAACTTCCCTCAGTTCCAGGAACTTGAAGCTTGCAAAGATGAAAAAACAAGCATGGCAGCAATGGGGGGGGGGGGGGATCTACATGCTGTATTTACAGATACTTTTATTTTTTAAGCATGCCTGAGCCTGGCTAAACCTGATCAGTAGTCCTGTGAGGGCAGGGAAAAAAATTCCACTTTTCAGATGGGTAAGTAAGAAATAGACAGAGGTAAAGATCATAATGATGCAGCTGGGATACAGATTCAAGCCTCCTAAAGCCTTTTCCATTTCTCTCCATTCTCATTATGTTACCCCTACATTCCCCTTCTCAGCCCAGGAGAGGAAGAAAACCCCTTCATCTTACCAATCATAAATCTTGCTATTTCTTTGTCCTTGAGGTGAGGACTGACTGTAGCTGATAATTAGATATCTGTGGTTAGTGGCTGCTTTACCTCAGTAACTTGCAATCCCTTTTAGTTTCCTAACTTTCCTTGTCATATGACTTAGCTCAAAAACAAGTTTCACTTTCTGTTCTGAATTATGGGAAGGCAAATTAATGCTGTTTCAATACTGTTACCCTGGAAAACATGCTGTTGTTCAACCTTTGGAAAAGAGATGCTTACAATAAAAAATAAGAACACAAATTGAGAATACCTTAAAATGGGAAGCGTACTCAAAACAAGGCAGTTGCTTTTATGTACTTTTATTGCAAAAATTGTCTCTGGATACTGCTTAAATTCTTGTTACTTCTGAAGCATCCCAGTACCTATGAATCTGCCTACCTTTATCAGTACATCTTTTTCTGTGCTTTGTTCTTGTCTGATGCAGTTAACACTCACAGAACAACAAGCATATCACGTCAAACAATTGTTGCGCAGAAAATAGTAGTTCTCATTCTACTACATAAATATATATTCTCTTCCCCAAAAGCATAAATTGGTGGTTTGAACATGAGGGAAAGAATACCATTTTCTCCTTGCTTGCATCAGGCAAAGGAAGATAACTTTCCCACTTTATCTATGGGTAAAAGAGAGACGTTTAACTTGGCAGTGCATGCAGAGCACTTTGATATTACTAGTTGGAAGGGATGCTGTAACTAAAATGGCTACTACTAGAAGCACACAGTGAATGTATAAAAGAATGACCTTAAGTACTAATTTTCTTTTTTTTTTTTAAAGCAACTATGACAAACTATTATGCAGTAGATAAAGAAGCTACTACTAATGAGACAATTTATCATCTTGCCATCCTAAAGTGTTTAAATAGACAGTTAGAATATGATCTGAAATTGCAGATTTTCACCCTAATGATTTTAGACCATAGACAAACCATTATAATATTGGCCTACCATCAATAAGCAGCTTATACCATAATAAGAAAGACTGATGAATTTTTCCAAATTGCTATAAATGCAAAGACCAAGTTCCTTTGCTACCAGAGAGATTTGGAGAATAAATAAATTAATGAAATTATTTAAACATGGATATGTTTGGAGCAGCACGGAGACTCTTAAAAAAAAGAGATTAAACATTGTTTTTCCTTCTTGGTGAAAGATGCCAGAGTGACAGCCCTTGACTTCAGTATATCCAGAGAACAAATGTTATACAGGCAGAAGTTTGAAGTTTCAGACATTTAGCTCTGTGCTTTGAGAACTTTCCATTTCAGAAGTACTTATGTCTTTCAGACTTACACTGCCTGGAGGGAGAAAGTAAATCAGAGATAAGCTTCAAAGATCAGCCCCAAAAGTGTGTGTGGGTGTTCAGTATAGCCCATTCAGAGAAGAGGAAAAAAAATCCATTATGTTTCTATCTGTGATGTGAACTGCCTGAAAGTTTGGGACGTTCTGATCTGTCAAGCTGCTTTGAGTACACTGCAGAAAGGTGATGCAACAGCCAAGTTGGGATCTTAACATCAATTTAGTCAAAAGCTGGGACCATTTGGATTGAGGCTTTGATGTATGTAAAGGTTATTTCTATGTGTATGTAATACTCTTTACTGAAGGGATCAGCCAACTTAATTGCGGGTTTTGTTGAGAGCTGGTGATTTAGTTTAAGTTCAGAGAGAGGTCTCTGCAGCACCAGGGAATGAGAGAAACAGCTAACCCTTGCTGCTCAGCGCTGAAAAACGTCTGCAGTCAACCTGGGGGTTTGTACATGAAAAACGAGGAGCTCACAGCTCTTTACAGTTCTAATGCAAAACCAGATGGAGCTCCGAGGTTCTGTCCGTCTTCCACTTGAAATTTTCAGGCTTAGTAAAACTTGAGGCTGAAACTGAAGCATGGGGAGGGACTGACAACCCTACATGGATCGAAACCAACAAAAACATTTGCAAAAAATTGCCAGGGAGTAAAGCCACCAAATCTTACATTACTTACTGGTTATAAGAAATAGCAAGTACCTTAATATGGGTTGGACGTGACTTGACACTGAGCTCAGTTCTGAAGTCAGCGTCAAAGCTTTTGACAACTCCAGTGGAGGACTGCTCACCAGCAGCCTCTATGTACAGTTCTTAGGACTTAGAAAGGGCATGAAACCACGGAAAAGGTGACTGGAGTTCTCTGTAGGTCACAGGTGACCAGTAGTAGTCAAAGAGGGGCTGCCTCCCTGGATGTCACAGAGACAAGCTTGTTGAAACACCTGCTGAATAAATGCTACTCAAAAGCAAGACAAGGGTGAGAAGAATGCTGCCTAGTTAATACCCTGTGTGAGATATGTTGATTCCATTAAAGATCTTGGTCTTTTGCCAGGGACATGTTTCAAAGAACAGGATAATAACTCAAAATACAAATATTTTGACTGCTACCCTCTGTTATCTTATATGCCTACTTTGTTAGAAGTAGAAAATGTTAGTCAAGAAATGATTCATTTCTTCAAGTCAGATAATATGGAAGATGATGAGGGATGAATGGAACAGCCCACGCATTGCCCGGGCCTTCTTAAGCATTACAGCAGAAAAATATTAACAGAAGTTATATGTTCAGTGGGGCAGGAGAGGACAAAAGGAGACAATCTGGGCCTGGAGCTAGAGGTGCTCATCCTACTCTTTTTTTTTTTTTTTTTTTTTTTTTGCTGCCTTTCCCATGCAGCCATGAGCAAATCACTGCAGCTTTCTAAGCCTTATCTTCCCTATCCAACAGCTGAAAATAATTCTAAGTACCTTGATGTTGGCTGAGACACTCAGTTCTTTGGCATCCAAGAGTTCCTATACGAAGTTCTACAAAGTACATTTTTTTCCCTGATTCCCAGTTCCCCGTACAGACACAAAGAAAACAGAAAGGAAGTGAGAGAGTTAAAAAAGAGGAAAAAAAAAAAAAAAATCCAACCTTTCCCGCTCCCTCAAATGGACCAGCAGCCTATAAACCAACTAGTTCTTCCTATTCCCAGAGGTGGCTTCCACTGAAGCATTTTCTTTTACTATGCATCCACTGTAGAGTTTCTTTTCTGCTTGGCTGGGCAATCAGGTATTCAGAGCATAATGTAAATGCTTAGAACACACAGGCATGAAAACTTGCCAGACAGAAACTCCAAGCGAAGGATTAACATTCCCTCCCGCCCCCTCACCCCCCCGGCCGGACCGCCCCCTCGCCGCAGCCCGGCCGCGCTGCCCGGCCTGACCCCCGCCGGTGGCCGAGGGGACACCGGGGCGGCGCAGCCCCCCCGCTTCGCCGAGCTCTCCGCACTGGGCTCGGCAGCCGCTGCGCTCCAAGCTCCATATTCCTTCTGCGCTTGGCGCCGATTCTGTTTTCGTATTAAGGAAAAAAAAAAAAAAAAAAAAAAAAAAAAAAAAAAAAAAAAAAAAAAAAGGAAAACACAACAAAAAAAAACCCCTTTATTTCCTGCTTCGCCGCGGCGGCCCCGAGAATAGAAGCCTTGACACATCAAATTCTGGGAGCTCACCACTCACCAGGGCTGTGGTTCCTGGTCCAAGCAGTGACGAAGGAGAATCACCTCACAGTCTCTGGAGAGTGGCAGGGCTTGGCTGCGAAGCGCGCCCTGCGCCGATGGGCTTTTTGAGTTCGCTCTGTTCCAGAGCGAGTGCCGAGGCAGAGAAATTAGGGAGGGGAGAGGTGGGAAGGAAAATCACTGGAGCCTCTTACGATCAAACTTCCACTAAGCAAGAGGAAATGTCTTATAAATAAACAACAGCAAGAGAAACAAAAAAAATCTATCCCGTCCTGCCAGAGGAATGTACATTATTGTCTCTCGACGGAAAACTTTACACCACACCAGAAAGCAAGAAAGCAGCCATTTCTCCTGAAGCTACCCTCTCTTGGGTGGGGAGGAGGAGGGCAATGCAAACTTGAAAAAAAAAATTAATTGGGAAGTTCATGCGATTTCCCAGTAGACAAACAAAACTGTCCACATTCAACAGACGTCACTGTTCCAAGGTTTCATGCAGCACTAAATTTCTTTAGATCTGATGATCGTCACTCCACCATTAGGACGCATTCAAGGAAGAAGTTCAAGGCAAGGGGAAGGAGGAGAAGGTCACAACATATGTATGTGTGAGTGTAGATCTGTATGAATATGTTTCTATATTTATTTATGCATAACACTGACATTTTATTCATTTTATGATTCATATTTATAATTTTATATATGTATTAAAAAACTTGAGGTACATGAAATTCTCTTCTCTCCTACCTCCCCATAATTTTTGAGATTTACAGGTCAGAGTTCCAAGGTCTTCATTTTAATCTCACAAGACTGCAACTGTAACCTACTTAAAGCTAACATGTTATTGTACTGCAGCTCACAAGTGACACGAGTTTGGTGATTTCAGTACAGTCCCTGGCTTTGCAAAAAACTATTGCGTGATTTGGCACAACGTACGGCAAATAGCAGTCTCTTTATGAGGAACTACAGATGGCAATTGAAAGAGTAATTCAAATAATTTATCAAGCACATTTGGAGACCTAGAATGGGGGATGGCCTGAGTCTATGAGAAACCAGTATGCTACAAGTCATTATTAGCAAGCTTATTAAACCTGCCTCAGTAAAAGATCAGAGATTGCTGATGGGAACCAAGGTGCTTGGTAGTGCTGGTTTTGGGTCATGACTAGGAAAGCAGAGTACAGCAGGTGAGGACCTACTTGAGAGGAGGAGTGGGACAAAAGACTGAAAGACCATGAAATAACTGAAAATGGCTTGGCAATCTCAGCCTGCACTTCTGTTCTAGGGTACTTCACCATTTGAGACAGACATGCAGTGCTGAAAAATGCAGCACCCACCCCAAAATTCAGCTTACCAAGTCCCAAAAAAATTCCTAATCCGTTTAATTCTTGAGAACTACTGTATTCACAAGACACAAATGAAAACATGTTTTTTAAACTAATTAGTTTTACATTTGTGTGTTCTTGCTGGCAAAGTAATGCTGTCATAGATTTTGCTAGCACAGTCAGTCTACAATGCAGGTGGGTAAGGCAGAGACAAGCTTAAGATTGAAGTAGGGCTGAAAATAAAAGCCAAGAGACTTTAATGCAAAATTTATAGTAAATCACAGCTTTTTCAGGCTCAGGTCTTTAGGAGAAGAGACTGTTAAACATTTGTAGCTCTACAATACCACGGTGATCTTAATAAAATGAAAGAAGGAGGCATTTCCAAGAGATTTCTTAAGACAGAGCAGTAGAAGTGACATCACTGACACAGTGCTGGGAGAGCTGTGGGAAGAACGCGAGTCTCATTGATCTCACCAGATTAATTGACAAATTGTAAATCTGACCATCCAGCTCATATGAGCTGATACCAAAGAGGTCCTTACCCTGGAAGGGTGCTGGGTGACAGAGAGAAGCTGTCAGCTGATCTGACCTCACTAAGAAATGCTTTGCTCTTTTACAAATCAGCACTCGCTTCTCTCACTACCTTTATGTTTACCAGCATTGCCAGAAATACTGGAGAAAACTGAGACAAATGTGAGCTCTTGCAAGTGAAACCTTATTAGTGAGAGGTGTCCAGAGAGCTGAGTGCTCAGAGAGCAGAGAGGCACGCAAAGAATAATGGAACAGAATTTGAAATAATAATTCCTGTCTGTGATGAGGAAAACCTTTAACATTTCTAAGCAGGAAACACAATTAGGAGGCTGATCAACTGACCTTAGGTTCCCAATACTTTAGGAGATTTACATAGATGGAAGTGGGGGCAGTACATGGCCCTCTGTGTTTAGTAAGGCATTTGCTAAACAGTCCAGAGATCAATAGCAGACATTAAATTAAGCACTCTGGCATTCTTCTTATTTAGTATCATTAAGCATTAAGGATGGCTGTACTGTAAACACAAGAAACAGAGAACCAAATGAAATCTTCTATTTAAAAAAAAAAAGTCCATGAAGTTTCTGAAAATTAGACTAAAAAAAAAAAACAAAACAAAACAAAACACATGCAGTGAACAGATCATGCAACTGTGATCAAAATCTCAGCAAATTCCAACTGTCTGCCTGTCAGTGTAGACTATTTCCATTACAGACTTCAGGAGACTGAATTGCGCCATTCTTGCTTCACTAGCATTAACAGTGGCCACAGCCTCAGAACTGCAAAATAATAAGAGCCAGGAGGACAATCATTTTCCTCAGATTTTTTATTTTGACATTTCCCATTTGTGCCTTTTTTCAAAGTTTTAATTTGGTAAAGGCACTTTTCAGCCTGTCTTTTAACAGGTCACTAATAACTTGAGATGCAAGATCTCATATTTCATTTTTTGCTGCTGCCACCACTAAATATTTCATTTACCTTGAGCACAGCAGACCACTCTGGAAGGTTAATTTTTAATTTTTTTTTTCTTTTCACTATACTGTTTACAGACTAGTTTTTGTGGCTCATTATTTGCATTAGGGTAGTTTGATTCTACCTGTTAAAGTAAATTAACAGACTGCCTATCAAAACACTTTAATTCTTTAAGTAGCTCAGTGAGTCAACTGTACTGACTTTCCTTTTTCTTGTGAATTTCCAGATTTCCTATATGGAAATAATGGGAGTCTTGGAGGTGGTACCTAGTTATAACACAAGCTTCTTCTATATATTTTTTGATATTTGCAACCATGTTACACACATAAATATAAATGTATACATTTGTGGATGCACATCTGTACATACACACATACATATAAATAAAGCCACCGGAGTTTTATTCCTTCCCCCTGTCTTGTCTGTTAGTTCTTGAACTAGAAGACCAAATGAGTTTTGCAGCAATTGTACATATGCACACACAGAGAATGCAGGGCTAAACACAATAACCCCACAGGGTTTCTCTGCCTGCCTTGTATCAGTATAGAGAGGACAAGCCTCAAAAAGGGTGATACTTTCCCCATCTCAGCAAAGAAAGAGAGAAGAACCCCAGCAGAGGAAGGAGAGTGCTTGGAAACCCTGACTTTTCTTTCCTCCCCTCCATGCATCCCTCCACGAGCTAAAGCTGTGTACTTAGGGAAAGGCCATGCTACAACCAAACCTTGGGAGCAGCTGCAGATAAGCACATGGAGGTTAATTCTTCTTTTTGCTCCATTAACCTCTGCTCCACCTTTGTGACACCCTCAAGGAAGAAAGACAGGAAGACAGCGTGGCCAGGAGAGCCAGGCACGTGCTGGTGGTTAGGCAGTGCTGCAGGGGGATGGTACCAGGGCAGGGCTGCCTCTGATCCTGGGTTTTGTGGCCTTTGGAGACCCGTCTGCTTTGTTCCTGCCACTTCTGCCTCAGCACTGAACACTTGCAGAATGCAAGTATTCCCCTTCCCTGCAAGGCAGTGCCCTGGAGCTTTTCCCTCTGCACTGTGTTCCTCTATATAGCAGGAGACACACAGCCTTTGGCAGTGGGTGCAAATGGATGAGATAAACAGAGATGAAATAAACCTAGTGGAAAAGTCTTCTCCAGCTGTAGTGTCTCTACCTATAAATAGATACTTTCCTGCTGTCCTCCACATGCAAACATAGAGTTGAGAATTTTTTTTGTTGTTTTCTTGTTTAGTACAAAGCAATTAAAATGTAACAACCTCTCAAAATCTTCCTTTATTTAAAAAAAATAGGTCATGGACACAGAAGCAGTCAGTCATGGTTTGGAGTGGGCAAGCAAACAATTTTCATTTGATTGTGCCCTTGTTTTTGTAACTAGCTTTTCTGCTGTGACCTGCTATACTTACCCTGTCTGCTGTGCTAACCAGCAACATGCCTTTTTAATCTGCCTTCCTGGGGTCTGCATTTGATTACAGCATTCATGTTCTATTTAGATTCTTTTGAATCATGCCCTGTGGTGCTAGCACGAAAGGTGTTATTTATAAAATGAAATTCTGTTGTATTGCAACTTGGATTCAAAGAGGACAAGCAATATTAAATACTTACTTTATTTAATAATATCTTGGATTTATTAACTCAATTTCATTACAAGATTAGAGATGGTAACCTGGAGGGGGTTATTAACTAATAAACAGGCTTCAGGCAACTTTGCCCTATATAAAATAAAATAAAAATACATATATATGCATTTAAATTACTTCTGAGGGCCCAGATACACACCTGAGGCTCAAAAGTATGACTTTCTTGATAAGTAGTATTGCAGAGAGCTTTTGGCTGGAATCCACTAAGCTCATAGTCCCTTTAGGACAGAGGGCATCCACATTCAACAGCTACCTCAAGTGACCAACCCCATTTAGTTGGCTGCATCCCATGTGGGATGAAGTCTACCACGCAGCTGTGACAGAACTGATGCAGGCTACAGTTACTTCAAACCACTGTGGGCAGCCCACCAGAAAGCATGAAACTGCCAACCCATCTGCCCCTCCTTGACTTCCCCAGCACCTCAAGGCTCACGTTTCTGAGCTGGCGCACAGCTCTTTCTCTCCCAGCATCAGTCCTGCAAATTGCAGGACACACCAAAGGAGAAGCTTCTTTGAAGCATCTGGGGAGACTCGCAGGCAGCATGCTGTATCTCCCCCAAAAAAGCTCCTGAACCATCAAAAGCTTCTCCTTCCAGAAAACGAGGTGATGGAAAATTCCTGACTGTGCACACAATATGATATGAATCTATATTCTGATAATTAGCTTTTTTATGGTAACTTTTACAGCATTTCAAACCAGTACATATTCTGTTCCTCCAGATATGGCACAACCGGAGCTGAATTGAACCTCAATCTCTTCACCTGGTTAAGCTGCAGCACATTTGCCAGCACCCCAGCCTAGGGGATGAAGACCAGGTTAGGAAATTCACTGAGGGTTGAAAGCTCCCTGGGAGCTCAAGAATACTGAGATGCAATTTTTTCTCCATTTCCTAAATAAAACTAACAAATGCTAATACACTATTAAATGCCTTCTCTCTGAAACACTCTATGACAAGAAGTAGCTTCTGTGACTTTGAACCTGTCAGGTCCACAATAAGGCCTGAGTCTGACACGGGAAAATAGCACAGTATCAATGTCACAAATACTACAGGCAGGGAATTCCCACTTGGAAGTGCATGGCTGCTAAAAGCTTTCACCCCACATCTGTTGCACAGTTAGCTGTGAGTCACCTGCAGTCAGCTTCATTAGACCTGAAGTGTCAATCAAATAAGACAAGCTTATTGCCAGAACAAGAGAATTCAGATTTTTAAGCATTTGATAGATTAAAAGGAAAGTGTCACGACATGTTAAATGGATATTCAAATACTTTAGGTCTCAGTTTTCATCTGCTTACAGATCATATGCCTTTGCTTAAAGCTGCATGGTAGGCAGAGACCAAAAATAAAGGGCAAATTATTTTTTTCACTCATGTGGTGTTGTTCATTGCAATGACTCAGTGAGGGATAAACTCCAGTGCATGAAGATCATGAAAAGACAGAAAGACTAATGGATTAAACCTGATCAGAAACAGATTTGAATTCAGAGTGATCTCTAAAATTCAAGGCAGAACACCTAGAGCATGGTGGTGCATGGATATTCCCAAGTGAAACTGTGGTTAAGTAACAGAACTGTATAGAGAAGAGGTTAATTTGGGTCAAAAATGAAGGGAGATTGAGAAACAGATTTATGGTAAAACTTTCAAAGGCAAAAGCAATAATTGCACCCGCAAAAGGCATGTGCATCATTGCTACAAACAAAAACACATGCTTGGACTCTCTACAGGCAATCTGGCATCTGTCTCTCATTCCCTCCCTCCTCATGACCCTGAGACCTCTCTCTCTGGAATTTTGTTCCATGAATATTCCATAATGCTACACTCAGCTCCTATTTTCAAGAAAAGTCAGCATTAGCTAATAAGTGGAAGTTCACAGCATTACTGTCAATCAGTGGTTGGTTTCCATGAGAATGGAGACAGAGCTCAACAGAAAAATAGTGAGGTTCAGGCACAAGTGATATTCTGTCTACATATGTTATGTATGTACCACTTTGAAACTACAGAACTAACTTGTTTGGCACTTCATTTATTAGCAGACTCTCAAGGGTATCTACAAAATAAGCCAAGTTTAAACAACATTCTTTGGGGTCTTTTTGAAGTGAGGCATAAACAAAATGTATTATTTCATAAGTTTGGAATACTGCAATTTATTCTTGTTCTTACTCTCCTCACTTCTTTCTATATGCTTAAAACCATCATTAAGAAAAAGACTGAAGCTTTTTCTTTTTTTCTAGCTGCATTTTATTTTTTAAATTTCACCCACCAGGTCTCAAAGAATAACAATTTCTATCCTAAAATAATTAGAGAAATTTCTAACTGATTCTGTGGATTAAAGGGAAATTATCTCTGTTTTGAAAGAAGTATGCTACTATTCCTGAATTGATACAGTCTGTTTACAATAAACAGACTAGGCAATATGATGCAAGGGCACAGGGTATGCACGGCGTAGAAATTTACACAGGGACATTTGTCTTCTACTATTTTTACCCACTCATCAAAGTTTCTGGCATATTCTCCCCTAGAACTAAACAAAGTAAACAATGCAAAAAAATAAGGAAGTCAGTTATTTCCTTTCTTAGGGGACCAAAACCCAGAAATCCTATAAAAAGTAGATACATTTCAAAATTTAAAATGTCATTAAAATTTCATACAATTGGGTTAATAGATTTATAACGAAGTACTATGAAAAGAAGGTAGTTTCATAACTTTAACATAAAGAAGGATTCTGTTTTAAAATACACACCAAATTTAAGACTATTTAGACAAAAGCCCTTGGTCTTACTTCTGATTAAATTAATGGAAAATGAGCTCATGGGTGATGGGAGAGAAGCAAACCCAAACTAGCTGACAGATACAGTTAAAAAGTCTAATTCTATTCAGTTGTTTCAGTGTGACTGATTTCGAGAAGAATGAAGCAGTTCTGCTGGGACAGACAGTCTGGGCAGTGGATGGAAAAACAGGAAGAGACTCTGGCGAGAGAACGTCACTTGGGTGAAGCCTGTACAAGCTAGAAATCACTTGGCCTCTCCAAGACCCACCAAGACAGAAGAAGGATAAAGGAAATGCCATTTGTATGCATTCTTCCAAGTTCCCACTCTCTCTCCATTTTCCTCAACCAAGAATCTCTGCATGTATCTACCTAATGAAAAATCTATCTTCTTTTCCTCAATGCAAATCTAAGAAATTCATGGGACAGACCTGTTTCAAAGGCAAACAAGAATTACACGATAGCCACACAGTGGGGGAATTTTCTCCCTCTTGAGATGCTCTCTTTTTGCCCCTGTCAGCCTTTGGTCAGCCTTTGAAGCCCACTCACATAGCTCTCTAATATAATGTAAGAGGTTTTTAATCAACCAGACACTAATATAAAACTGGTACTTGATTTCTATATTGGTATTCAATTGTGTACTGTAGGAAGCTGAAGGACCTGGGCCCAGGACAGTTATAATCCCCTTCTGCAGTATTCAGTGAAACCACAATTTCAAATGTTTATTCTAACATGTTTTCAATCAGCATTCTGTGGAAGGACTGAGGTCCATTACAGCTATATTACATGGTAGAACAAACCAGCCTGACCCCAGGCAAAGGCTTCATCCTCCCTGTATCTCAGTTTCCCTGAGTGTCAGGCTGGAAGAGTCAGTCTTTTTCACTTAATAGGGATGTCTTGGGAATTACCTACTTAACATACAGATGAAAAAAGGCTCTGAAAGGCAAAGTACAGTGGGGCTGAGCGGGTAGGCTTGCTGCAGTAACATGGCTGTTGCCAGCAGGCAGCAGGTAGCACAGATCTCATGAAAGATCACTCGTTGATTTTAAGTTACATTCATTTTTGTGCCTGTTCCGTAGCCCCCAGAGATTAAATACAGCTGAGTGCTATTATACAGTTAGATCCAGCGAATGAAAAATATACTCTTTTAGCAGTTTTATTCCTTTATCAATTACTACTTTAAGAGACTTGTACTATATTATTTTATATTGGCCAGTTGTAAAAATAATTTATTCCCTGAAGAGTTTTATTCCTTTAACATTTCAAATTTTTTTGTTCGATGTTTAGCATGTGACCATTTTTGACAGAGAATGAAAGGAATACTTTATTAAAGGAGCTAATATAGCTCCTTTTCTTATGTATATTTTGATCATTTTTAAAATAAAAGATCTGAATAAGATTTCCAGTAACGCAGAAAATCCAGTAAGATTTTTCTGTTTTCAGGTCTCTTTGCATTACTGCATTATCACCCTGGGGGGGAAAAAGATGGAAACCCTGTCCAGATTTCTGGTAAAGTACCAGACCTGTTGAGGATCAAATCCCCTTTCCTCCTTTCTTCTAGGTACATCTTTTTTTAAGCTTGCTCCCACCAATGTGTGTATAGAATAGAGATGTGTTTCTCACAGACTTGAAACCCTGTAGAAGAGCCATTGGGATGAAAACCCATCAAGTGAGCATAGAGAGCCACTACAGAACTAACAGGAAAGCATTCTTGAACACTATTCAATGACTGACACTGTCAGGTAGCTCTGTGACTTAGTTTTCTCTCTAAGTGGCTCAAACCACAATGAAAAGAGCTGTTGTGATGAGCAAGATGCCCAGCTGGATTGAAAGGGCAAACCTCTGTTTCATTTGAGAACATGGTATCATGGGGTGTGTGATATCACAGAACATGGTGACATCAGTACACGTGCCTCAGTTGTGGTCATACACAGTACAGTCAATCAAGGATGAAGCCATCTGGGATGAAGTTCATCTAAGGATGAAGAGCAGAATGCACAGGATGTGCAACAGAGCAGAGCTGGTGTTTGAGCACAGCTGAAATAGAACGAAGCTTTTGTGGAGACAGTGTTGCATAGCCTCATAAAACCTCTGCTGCTCAGCAGAAGATGTTGGTTTCCTTGCCAGTTCATAATTCAGATCAGATGAAGGATTTCCTGAGGTTCGCAAGCCCTGTTAACGATAGGGAGCCCAGCTCGGAGTAACTCTGGAGCTGTTAAAGTGAAAACACGCTGTATACAAGGTTTTGTACAACTTCAGTGCAAACCTTGGAGGCCCTGAAGACTCACCTGAGTTTCACGTTAGGCTACTGAACTCAAACTAACTGTGGGAGAAAATAATGGCAAAGTTCATAGCCAGCATCTTTCATCAGCAGTTCTCAAAGTAGTTTGCAAAGGGATTGCCTATTTTATGAGGGCAAAACCACTACAGTGTGGAGGAACACCTTGTTCTATACCATGGAGCATAGCAGCAGCAGCAGAGCAGGGAGAGAACTTGAGTTACTTGTGGTCTAGGCCACCATATTTCCCACAAGACACAATGCCTGAAACAAATTAATACTACAAGTTAGCAGCAAAGTTTTGTACAGCTCTAATCAGCAGCCACAGAACACCAGTCCTCCACAAACATCTGCTCAGTTATATAAGTTTATTCACTTGATGTGGATGAAAAGAAGTCCTTCACTAACTGGAATGACTTGTGTCAATCTTTAGCCCTTTAAAACATTGACTAATTTTAGACTTTCTGTGTCTAGATACATTTGTAAACTATTAAAACAGTCTCCTGGTACATGGAAAACATATGGTTCCAACAATGTTATTCCTTCATGAAGGCCTGTTTCTTCAAAGTTTCATTTAGCTGTACACTAAGCTTGTTTGTTGTTCAGAATGCTTGTTTTTATAACTATTTTCCCTCCTTTCCACAGCTATTTTCTGGAATGATATATATGTACATGAGTAAATATATATATTAAATACCCATACTTTTATTGACTGAAGATGTAATGATATAGTGCTAGTCAGAGAAGAGTATAAAAGATGCATATCACCAGGAACCCATTCC
The DNA here is from genome assembly GCF_026979565.1 of Vidua chalybeata. NCBI lineage: Eukaryota > Metazoa > Chordata > Aves > Passeriformes > Viduidae > Vidua > Vidua chalybeata. The sequence continues at coordinate 67,806,802 of NC_071531.1, forward strand.
CTCTCATAGCTGGTGCACTGCAAGTTTGCAGGGAGGAAATGCTGCTCATTGTGCATTTTTAATTGCTCACACATTTGGTGACTACATTAAAAAACAGGGAAGAAGACAGCCTGGCTAAGACCAGGCTAAGACCTACACATCCATTCAGAAAGCATCCCTACATTTTACTGAGGCTACAGTCTACTAATGAAGAATGTCCATTGTTTCCTCCACCACTCCTAAAATATTAAGCTATAGTTGCTCCCTGTTTTAACTGTTTTTCCTGGGACAGTTTTCCATGTCAGACTATAATCACCATGTTTGGCTTGCTCTACAGCCACCCTGCATTTGCCTTCCCTCTCTGGACTGACCGCAGCAAACCTTCACTGCTCTGATCACCGGTCAGTTTGTGAGCTTGAAGGAAGCTGTGATTCTCTCGGGCACCTGGCTTGGCACTGCAGACTGCTGCTGGGTAAGGTGGGAATCTTAACCTTACTTTGCACTTCATGGTTGGAAGGGAGAAGTATAGCAAACAAAACCAGGCTAGTGTGAAGTGGGAAACAGTCATCCGTAACCAATGCTTGGAGCAGGCTGCAAACCCAGGAACTCCACGAATTCCCTCAACCTTTGGTGGAGAAAAGTTAAGTAGGAGGCCATTTCTCAGCAGCCAAAATGGGCTACAGTGAGCACCACACATCCAGTTCTGAAGAACAGTGGATCTGGCCTAACACCAGGCCTGAATACATGAGAAGTGGACAAGAACAATGTCACTTATATAAGAGCAAAAAGCCTGCTTTAAAAACATGGAGAGCTGTATTTCTTAGAAACAAGCTAGACCTATAGTGACAAATTAGGGAAAATAGCTGAGAGAAGTGAGTAAAAAGGATGGAGCAGAAACAGAATTGGAAAAGGCATGGTGACAGAAACACAGGATATAAGTTTGGTACTGGATTCTATTGCTGGATAAGGAAAAACAAAAGCCAAACAAGTCCATAAATTCATTTCAGATATTAACTGCATTGCTTAATAAACTTCTGTAACATGCTCATATTACGAGTCCAGAATGGTAATCTATAAAATAATCTAAAAACTTTTTCAAAGGTGTTTTTTTCCTTTGCATTTTACAGCTCTTAAAATCAAATTTAGTTTTTCTGTGTGAATTTATGCTGCCAAGGTCAGCACTGACTGATGTGCACACATCTTGTTTGTACAAAGAAATCTAGAATATTGCTCATGCAAAAGTGTGGATGCAACTCCAGAGGTCAGAAATAAAATGCTTGTCCATGGAATCAGCATTAATAAATTAATAGATTTATGGCTCAAACAGTTTGCCCAAATAGCACTGTTTTACCTCCAAGCCACAGAGTTTCACTAGGCTATGTCCACCTTCAATCCATAAGGCAAGAAGAGTCTTTGAATTGTGAAAGTGGAAGGGAAAAAATTGGTAAAAGAGAGACCAAGGACATGACAACTAGACCTGGCATGGGAGAATAATTGTCAGTTAAGAAGAAGTAATGGAGGGAGAGAAACACTTGAAGGAATAGGTGCCTGTACACTGACTGGAGGTACTTTCAAAAGATCTAATAAATCTATAATGCAAATAGAGAGAAGGCTGCACTAGGACAGAAAGAGAATAAGGATATATAAAGATAGATTCCCTTTATGCCTAAAAATGATCAAGGACATAGTAATTATCATACATACTTTTTAAGTGAGCACATCTAAACTATCGGGCTTGAATTCTGACCTCTTGCTGGATGTAAAATTAAGTTTCAAAAACGGAAAAAGAAAAAAATGAACTTGGCCTCCAGATGGGATGCTGAAAGAAGTGCTTCTTGCTGTATTTGTCCATGCACCTTTTTTGCCACTCCTGCTAGAACAGCGTGAAGGACAATTACTTCAAGTGTAATGAAATGAGTGCCCTAGTGTGAACGCTTCTCTACAGGAGATCCATGACGCCTTGACAAACTGAAATGCCAGAACCCTCTGCCATCACTGCTCTGTCCGGAAACTGCCCTCAAATATTTGAGACCTTCCTGGAATTAATAAATAAGTGCTGATTTGGCCTGGCTGGTTGCTGCCTGGTATCCCTGGCTGGCACTGCCTTACAATGGATGGCATTGTTTTGTTGCAGCAATTCTTTTGCTTTTCTTCTTAAATTTCCAAGTGCCAGCAACAGGAAGACTGATTAATTTCAACTAATGTGACTGTTGAATCAAAGATATGACTCATTTTAAGGAAGCTTTTGTTGGATGCTTAGTCTATAAAACCATGCATACTTTAGATTATTTGGTTATGTAGGCAATATGATCAGGCTGACACAACCGTTTTTGTTGAACTCAGGTATACATAACTTTTGTACTGAAAAGCTGGACATGAACAAAAGTTGTGGTGCAGCCTCATGTAAAGTCTATAACCAATCCTTTCTGTGCTGTCTGGAAAGACATGCATAGTATACAGTGTTGAACTTATCAGAAAACGAGAAAAAGCAAATAAAAGGGGAAAAAAATGTTTGTCAGCCTGAAGTCAGTGCAGCTGTAGTACTCAGGATTTGCTTTATGCAATATGCATAAATGTCAGGTCACAATGCAAAAACTGGAAAATGAAAAAAGAGTATTTTCTCTTGTTATGCTTTTGTGCCATGGAGCAGCCCATAACACATCAGTTAACTTGGGGCTCCTTGCTGGACTAAACAGAATAATGCATTTCAAACATTTCTTTAATGAATAAAACTAAATGTAATACTACAGATATTGTCTCTATTTTTTGAAGCTCACATATACAGAGCTAAGTTTCAGGGTAAGTTCATCAGAATGCCTTTGGAAAACACTCGTCTAGGATCATACTGTTTTCTTTTCTATCTGTGCATTTTCATAACCAGCTTTCATTTGCAAAAATACTTCCAAATGTTAGTTATTCAGGACTCACAATGACTGAAATGGAAAAACAGTGGTAAAGGGCCATTGTGATCTACTCAAGGCCACAAAAAAAAAAAATCCAGAAAATTTTCTTGTATCTGAAGCATGCTTTCATTATTACAGAAATAACTGCTCGGATCACCCACACTTCTGTAAGAAAAATACAGTCCTGATCCTATTATGCAAAAGTATTTAGAAAGAACTAATTTGCAAGATAGATAAATATAACATTCATGGTCCTTTTGATACATGTAAAATGCATGGCCCTTTTACAGAGAAGAAAGGAGGACTGCTCTGGGTGTCCAAATTACCTTCAAGCCTTCACTACCAGGTGATTTGACTTGAAAGTGCAAAATACATGCATAAAGTGTCCTGAATAAAATGGGAATATATGGGGGCAGATGCTCCATTAAGCCCAGTCCTCCCTCTCCAATGGAGGTCAAGAGTAACCATCTAGAAGAAAATGTATAAAACAAGAGCAAACCTCTTATCATACCTCCCAGAATATTCTCCTTCCCTTCAGTGATTTAGCTGAGATAACAGGGCATTTGGAAATAGAGAGAAACAAACAAAAATTAAAACAGTCCAGAAATATGGAAGATTACCCTACATTAAAACTTGTGTCCATGTCAAGCAATGTCAGCTCAGGGGAAGCTCAAGAGGAAAGCTCAAATAAGAAATAAAGAAGACCTGTTCTTTTTCTGACTACAGACAAATGTGGCAATGTTGGGTATTGTTCAAGTCCCTTATTTAAGTTATCTGTAAAATAAAATCTGCCTGTAGAAAAGAACCTGTAAAGAGAAATCTATTATATCATAACAGGACTATCAAAGGAGGAGAATAATTCACCCTGGAAGGGCCAATTATTTTCATTTATTTTAGAGAAAAATCTAAAATTCTGACTTTCAAATTTTCAAAATAAAGCAGAAAAGATTTTTATCCTTAACTGCAACTTTGACCCTGTCAGCTAAGAAAATTGCTACAGGTTAGACCCAAAGGCTGAATTCCTGAACTTCAGAGTTTGGAGGAAGTTTAAATCCCAACTCACACCAAACTTGTCAGACTTTTCCTGTACACACATGCTCCTGTTTTCCTGCAGGGGAAGTGTGTGTTGGGGGAATTCCTCTAATACTTTTCTCCTGTAAACTGGTACTCTTTTTACCTTCTCATCTGATGGCATTCTCAGTATACAGATGGGAAGACTCAAACATTTGGGATCCCTTCCTCTGTAGCTACAGAAAGGATTTATGTATTAAACCCATTAATATTAGCAGAAGTATTGTGAAGAAATCTGCACTAAGAAAAGAAAATTACCCTGAGTTAAAAAAAAAAAAAAAAATATCCAAGCTCTGACATCTAGGAACCCCTGTCACAAAGACAAACAAAGAAGTAAGGAATGCAGGACAACTTATTTGCCCAACTACAGGACATATGGTCTGATAAACTCAAGTTGCCTTGATTCAGAACCACAATTTGTTACAGTTTAACTGTAACAAGTTAAACATTTTCAAGGTAGTTTCACTTTTGTTTATTATTGGTTTGAATATTCAAAAAACCAAAACTGGAATAACTGACACATATTCACACAGGAGGGAAAGCAACCCAATTCCATTCATTGTTTTAAATACAACAGAAAGCAATGTTATTCCCACTAGCAGAAATGGATCATAAAGCTACTCTTCAGTTTGTTCAGTCTTTGCTGCACTCAAAAGAAAGATACAGAGAGGATCCCTAAGCATACTTTCCTGTTTTTCTCAGTCCACCTGGAAAAGAAGGCTGAGCTGTGCATGAGTTACTCCCAGTACAACCAAAGGCACTGCCTATGGGGTTCTGCAGTGAATTGTCTGCCTACAGGGAAACCTTATGAAAAGCCTTTAACAGATTCCTGCAAGAAGAATTAAGCAGTTCTTCAGAGAACAGATGGAAGGAGAAAAAAAAAAAACATTTTTCCATCGCCAGCACCTGCTCTAGCCTCATATAACTAGATGATTATAGCATTCCTGTCTTAAATCATTCTCAAAAGGGGACCAAGTTTAAACTTTACAAACCTCAAACCCTAATTTAACCAAATAAAATACTACTCAACCTCGTTGAATGCTTTATACAAATTCTTAAATAAAGGAGGTAGAGTTCTTCTCAAGTGAGACATCATATTTATTTTGACTTTAGACCTAACTCAAATCCTGCAACTCTGTGAATAAGAAAAAAAGAAAAATAAAAGTATTTCAAGTGCACTTGCCAGATTCCAAACTGGGTAAATACAATTTCCTAATTTCAGCCTATTTCGCAGTTTCAACAGTCTAAGTTTTCTCCCTTTATAGTTTAGGTTAGTAATGCTCTTGTTTCTTATTCCAAAAAGGGTCCTGTTTTTTTGAAGCAGATGATAAGATTCCTGTGCAGTTTGTTTAAAAATTTAAACCTCTGATTATGAAAACATGCAGTCATATATTTAGCTTACAGCTGTTTAGCTATTCCCCTGAATTTTTAGTCCTACAGGACTAGTCACGTACTTTAATAACAAGCAGTTAGAAGTATTCACAAGAGTTTATAAGTTCCATTAGAATTTTTTCAGGTAGACAAACCTACTGAAATTCAAAATACTAATGCCAGGATTTATACTTCTGTCACTGCACAGAAAATATAACAAATATATATAACATAAAATGCTTATATAAGGTAAATATTTCAATATTTACAAATGCAGTTCTGAGTAGAACTGAGACATCTCAAAATCAGTGATGGTCTCAAATTCCAGAAAAAAACAAATCTTTCTGAGCCATTATGTATTGCAAATTACAGTGCCCATCATAGAATTTTTATAATTCTTACTGGTAGCTTTTCATGTTGTTACTACTTTTTACATAAAAAAAAAAAAAAAGTACTATTGATCAGAACATCTATTTTGTTTTACATCCTTTTTAAACAAGAACATAGACTATTTTCCATAGCACTCAGCCTAGAGGTACCTACATGTACAACATACAGGTGCCACTGGAAGCATTCCCACTTAGATAAATGGTTTTTGGTGCAGACTTCTTGGGAAAGTTCCTGGAGCTGTAACAATAATTGCACTGATGCCAATGAAAGTTCTGGGTGTGCCATTAAATGAGAAAGAGGTCCACACAGGCTTGTACAAATTAGAAATACTCTAAACAGACTGCAAATCTCCTGCTGATACTTTAATTTGTATTTTTAAATCAGAAATTCCTTAATCTGCTTTTCACTTAGCAACATCTTCATTTTATCCTGCCTTTCACTCAGAAATCTGGTCATATGTATGGGCAAGACCAGGAATGTAAAAAACTAGCATTAATCCTGAAGCACTACCTGCTTGTTTCTTGGTCAAAATCCCTGCTGAGATCTATAAAAGAGTATGGGCTAAAAAAAGCTGCTGAGAATTTATCTAACTCAAAAAACGGATGACACATTACAACATGGTCCTGTGACAGTCCACCCAAACTGGGAGAACTGACACGCAAAAGGATTTCTTCCATGACCTGCCAAATGCACTTTGACTTCTTTTTAGCAATTTCCTTAGGCCTTTTGCTGTAATTCAAATGAGTTTAAAGTCCATTGTCAAAAATGCAGCCACCTTACAGCACTCCAGTTTTAAATCTCAGGAAGACATCCGTGCACCTAAACCATTCTCCTCACCCTGCCAAATGCTTTGTCCAGTAAAATGATACAAAAGGACTGATTTGACACAATAGGCACTGCATTCTACTGCTGAAATTATGTATTGCTAAACATCCATAAGCAACATTAAGACTAACCTAAAACCAGTGCTCATTACTTCTTTCACTTTCTTTATGAAAAGGTATAATGCACAGAAATTATTTTATGTCCCAACAAGTTCTTAAAATAGGCATCCTCTCCAAAGCTGCACAGTAAGAATGTCACAACATTTTGTTGATTGGTACACTGCACTTCACATTAGAAGCCACAGAAAAAGCCCAGGCTGAAAAACACTTGTGGGGACAGTGGATCCCCCAAAAAAAAAAAAAAACAAACTACAGAAACAACAGAAAATAATATTGTAAAGAAATAATTCAGCTGCTATTGGATGAATATATAATATATACACCCTGAATAAATATATTAATTATATACACTGAAATCAGTGTTTATATATACATATACACTTCAGTGTATATATATATATATATATATATATATATATACACGTTGAAAAGTTAGATGGCGTGGTCTCTAGTCTTTCATGGAGTGTGCATGAAGGGGTTCTAGTTTTTACACACAGGAAGTAAAAAAGCACATTTTGCTCTTTGTATAGTCTTACATAAACTTCATAATGTCAAGGACAATACATCCTCCTGGCTGAGGGACAAGGAGAGCTGCTATCAGGGAAAGTTTGCTGAATGACACTCATCTCTTGTCACACAAAATGCAGCTCTGGAGACACTAATGATGTCTTATCTGCAAAGGGAAAAGACGTGAAGTAAATATAAAATTTCTGTGTACTTCCCTATGTATTTCTCTGTAGCAAAATGATGTATTAGGCTATGGAAAAGAGTTCCTGGGAACAAAGTGTCTCTAAACTATGAAGCATATTCTCTAGAATAAGATAATAAGGTTTCCACTATTTGTCTCCTTGGAACTTTCCTGTACAGTTAAATACAAGTCTACCAGTGTACTATGCCACCTGTAGAAAAATTCCATGCAGCAAAAAAATCAGAGAATCATTTAGGTTGGAAAAAACTCTTTAAGATCATTGAGTCCAACTGTTGACTGAGAACAGCCAAGCCCACCACTGAACCATGTCCCCCAGTGTCAAACTTGCATGTGTCTTAAATACATCCAGGGATGGTGACTCCACCACTTCCCTGGGCAGCCCATTCCAATGCTAAACCACTCTCACACAGGACCGCTGACCCAGAATGGAAAGTGGCTCAGTGAGCTCTTCAACCAGTACCTCCACTCAGTAGGCCTGGGTGGATTTCATCTGGCCCCACAGGCTTGTGTGTGTCTGAGTGGTACAGTAGGTTGCTAACTACATTTCTTCTTGGATTATGGAGCTTCATTCTGCTCATCATCCCTGTCTTCTGGCTCAGGGGGCTGGATATCCAGGGTAACAACTGGTCTTACACTAAAGACAGAGACAAACCTCTCAAACTGCATCCAGCCAACCAAAAAAGGATCCTTTGCTTCCATGGGAATCAGCATCTTTTTTGATACAATCTAGAACCCTGCATCAGCAGCAAACCCTGTTTGCTGTCTCTTTACCCATTTAAATGTGCAGCTGTTATCTGTTTGCTCAGCAGGCAGGGCAATGAGAAGAGACCCAAAAAATCAATACATGTAACATAAATCTCTTTAACCTCAAATCAGTGCCAAGCCCATGAATCAGGGTATCTCCTTCTGAAAACACCAGCATTCTGCATTCTGGGCAGAAATACCACCTTTCTTTGGAAATCCTAGTGCTATTATTACAACCTTACATGAAAAAAGCTCACAGCCCTTTTAAGGTCAGTACTGTTCTGACCTCCTCCTTCATACAAGCAGTAATAGTCCTGGGCGGGCTGTCACAAGTACTAGGTTACATCAGACTCTATCAAGAAACACAAAATATAGTAAGGATCTTGTTGAATGCTCCCCAGAAAATAAAAATAAGAAATTGCAAGTGAACCCTTGCTCTCCTGAACTGTAGGTTTCATGCCCCATCTGAAAATTCCATTATAACTTCTAGATACAGGATCTGGATGATGATGATGGTAAATGTTGATCTTGTGGAAGTAACTAACACTGACTTTGCATATCCTTAACACCATATCTGGAACAAAACAATCAGGAGTTTCCTTCTACATGGTGTAGAAGTATGTGTGCAATGCTGGGAGTGCTCATCGTGTCTCTCAGCTGCACTCCTGAGCCATGGCAGGAAAAAACCTCCAGCAACAGTCAGTAACCCACGGAGCACAAGCAAAACCTGTGTTTTGGAAAAAATAGGCCTCACTGAACCTGGAAAGTATTACCATATCTTGCTTTCCTGTGTCGGAAGTTGTTCACCTCCATTTAAAGCAAGACAGAGCAAACAAAAGTCTATTCTATCTCCTCTAACATGGCACCATGTGACGGTTCAAGTGTTTGCTTGTGTCTCCTTGGAGCAGGTGATTCAGATTAGACATGGCTGCAAGGGAGAAGAGTGGCTCAGAGCTCAGGATTCCTTTCAGGAGTGACCAACAGAAGATGTGAGTTTGCTTATGCACCACGTCACCCCCTTGGTCTGATGAAAGCCTCCACACCTCCCCTCCCTCCCATCTCCTTTAATCTCTGCATGCTGCTATGCGGAAGGTGCCAACTTGAGAACAGACAGTTCTGAAAAGAAGGCAATTAAAAAAAAAAAAGCACAGTACTTTAGAAATTTAAACAACAAACCCTGTGATCAAAATAATTCATAAAGGGAAGGATTTTATGAAGTCATTTCACGAGCACACAATGCCTTTTTTTTTGCTTTGTTTTTTAAATAAATCCGTCAGTACACATGCCAAGGCAACACATCTGAATACAATATCAGTAGACACACCCTGAATCCCTGTGCTTGTGCTCTCCCAAGTTACAGCAAAGGCTAAAAGTTGGGCTTTTTGCCCAAATTTTAACAATTATCAATTTATTTCTTTTCGTTTGGGTGCATTAGTTAAAGCCTTTTTCTTGCCCCTCGCTCCCCCTTTCTCCTCCTTTACGAGAGTTTTTTTTCTCCTCCCTTCACAAAAAAAAAAAAAAAAAAAAAAAAAAAAAAAAAAAAAAAAAAATCTGAAAAATAGATTTTTCTCTTACTGACGGTAAGTGTGTCTGCTTTAAAAAAAAAAAATACCTAAAGAGATCTAACTTATAATGAATCCCTCTGGCATAAGGAAGCCTGTTCTAATCTCTCTTTATAGGGCTTGAGTGATAGTTTTGCTCAACGAGTATTGACAGGGCCGTCCTGTTTCTCAGGCTTTCATTTTCCCTGAGTTGGAAAAAGGATACAGTGCATTTTCACATTCTCCTAGTCTGCAGTTGTTTTTATATAAGAAGCAATTTACTTGGGTCACATCAGGTCAAATGGGAAGCCTGCCCAGCTCTTGGTTTTAAAGGAAAAACATACAGAAAGACACAAAAACACAGCAGTTTCCTTCATTAAATTCCACTCTACCTGCCATGGGCTTGCAGCCACAATGGAATTTCCCACCCTGGCTGACCATAGCTAAACTTTTTTTCCTTCTCTCAGTAAAAAGTCTTACTAGTTTTCTTTAAAGTGAACTTTGAGGTGAGGGTTATTAAACTTGATGCAATTGTCCTTTTCAATAAATAAATAAATTAATAAAGGCCTTCATGGGACTGTGGCCAAATGTTGAAGTCCTTATTGAAGCCCAGATTCTCATCTTTGTTACAATGCTGTAAGTCAAAAGCAACTCTTCTAAAGTTGTTGGAATTGTGCCTGGGTAAAAGATCAGGATCTTGCCTCAGTTTTTAACTCATTTCTTACTCAGGGAAAACCTCACCTGACTTTAGTATGAATTTGCCTGAGTTAAGACTGCCTGTGAAGCACAGCATGAAGCCTGTCTCTGCAATGTTTAGGTGCTCTGCTGGGCTCTTCCAAACTCGCACTGCCTTCAACACTTGAAAGGAATGGCACCCAAATAACTGCCTTTCTTATTACTTAGTAATTGCAAAAGTTACCTGAACTAGGAAAGCTTACTCCCAAGGAAAAGGAAAGCAGCCCCAGTGCACCCCCAGCCTCCCAAACCATCACTGGAACCTGAGGTGAAATTGTACCCTGAGCTGCAAGAAGAAGACGCTGAAGAAGTGACTCAGTGTGAACACTTAAGAGCAATAGATCACCAAAATGCTTCATCAATTTCAACGCAGCCCCTAGGAGAACCAGAGCTGCTTGCTTTGCTTTGACTACGAATTTATTGTACACACAGGCAAGGGGTGGGGGGGGGGAAGAGAGAGATAAATAAAGGATATATCCTGAACCAGAGGTGAGACTGTTTCTTTTAAGATGCTAAAAAGGTGTTTAATTCCAATTCCAATTCATCTAACTATCAAAGCATTTATACCTGGCCTCTCTCTGCTGAGCACCCAGTTGTTCCCTCTGCTTTGCTACTAGTTTGCATTTAACTACAAATGCTATAATTATGTTTGCCCATAACTTTCTGCAAAGTTCTCCTTTTGGTCTGAAAGAAGACCAGTTCTTGCAAATGAATGATGCAAAGCATAGAGCAGATTGGGGGCAGGTGGAAAAAAAGTAGTGGAGGATCTGCTCAGCCTTGACAGGGCACCACAAGTGAGTGGCCCCTGCCCTTTCTCACAGTTTTCTCCACGCTGAAAAGCCGTTCAGATTGCTTACCCCCGCCCCCCCACCCCAAATAAATAAATAAAAAAAAAATAAAAAAAAAAAGGAGAAAAGGAAAAAAAACCCAAAACCAAAAAACCAGTTGGCTCAGTGCCCCTGTATCCTCTGTTTTCCAGACACTCATGTGTGAAACAATGGCACTTTTGCCTGAATCAGGGCTGGAGATTGCTGAACTTGGCCTCTGACAGATTTTTTTTTATTTACCATCTTGACTTTCATCCAGAGATCACAAAGGGGCTTGCTCTATTTATCACACTGGACAGACCTTTGAAGCAGTCTGAGCCGAATGAGAGCAGAGTCCCTTCTTGCCTCGCAGTGTCCTTTCCCTGGCTGTCCCAGAAACAAATGAGTTTTTGAAAATTTCATATACTCTCTTTGGTTTCACAGTCTGGCTAGTAAGATACTGCAAAGTTCTCTATTTTGTTCTCCTACAGTCAGATGGTTCTTTTCTTTTTCTTTTCTCCCTGCTCTCTCTGGTGTCTGTTTTTCTAGTTGATTCATCTATTATCCCTCTTTACGTAATTAAATTTCTCTACTCAGTGTGTCATTGTGCTCAGGCTGTATTGTGCTCTGTCACCTCCAATCCCTTTCCTTGAGAAACTCCACATCCCAATTCCTCTTTAAAGTTGCTTGCTGAAGCATTTGTTCTTTCAGCATCCCCATACATTTATAAACTGGAGATTAGTTCACTTTGTCTGTGAACTAATGTCTGACTTCCAAAGCCATTTGCTGCTTGAGACCATTTCATGACCTTGTCTATTCATGTGGATAAACAACAACACTAAAAAAATAAAATAAAATCATCTGTACTGTGAATTAGGAAGAATAAACAGCAATTGCATGGAACAAATACCAGTGAGGGTGAAATTAGTAACAGTCACAGTTTTTGCTGAAGTTGCCCCTGCCTGAACTATTTTACTTTGACTTACCTTTAGACAGTAGGATTTCACAAGTTAAAAGGATGATATACCTTTTTAGTAGAACCAAGTAATGTACCATAACATTTAGCTCATGATTCCAGAATTTCTATACTGAAGAGTCCCTAAACTCACAAACTTCTGTCTAGATGATTAATCTGAATACTCTGCAGTTCCCCAAAGCAGTGCATTATTTCCCACAAAGCCTTTAAAACTTCCTACTAAATTCAGGATTTTGAAGTGATGTCTGGCTAACAGATGTGCTTGTTCTGACACTTTCAGATATCTTCCCTCAAAACAAGAGTCCTTTCAACAATTCAAATTCAAGTCAATGGCAAAATTCCTATTGATTTAAAAAGATATGCTCAACTCTTGAAATAAGGTACTGAGCCTATAAATAATTTTGTGTGTAACATCAGAATAAATACAGAAATTCCAGTCTCCATGTGTATCCATCAAATTGTTTTCATTATCTGCTGTTTAAAATTATGGCAGAAGACAAAATAAAAAGAGTTTTGAAATGGTTTACAGGAGGAATGAAGGCTGAAGTTAGATGCAGCTCAAGAAGCTATCATGAGCAGCAGAAGGGCTGCAAGAAGGTCTCCTTTCCCCCGAGAATAGGGCTTTGAGCACCCTGGTCTAGTGGAAGGTGGTCTGGAACTAAATGATCTTAATTTAAGGACCCTTTCAGCCCAAACAATTCTATGTTTCTGTGATCAGATGTGACATTTATGGCAGCCTCCTCAGCAGATTTCCATTCCTCTGAAATGGTCTGACTCAATTTGCAAGACATCACACACCTCATTTCTCTGCTTTAACCCCCTTGGATCTGCATTTCTTCTCACACAGATGTACAGTCCTGAAAGCTTCCAGGCTTTAGGGTCTTTATCCACAGTCTGCAAGACTCAGAGGAAAACTGGATCATCTCTATGCAACCAAAAATGGTATAAAAGCAGACAGAAGTGAGAACCAGAACTTTTTGTGTCTCTCGTACAAACTTCTACATGGTAAATGCCTCATCAGAGACTCATGATCTGTTGGAGAGAGAACCAGGAGACCAGGTGTACCACTGAAGTCTTAGAGAAACATTTGCCAGCAGAGCTTCAATTCTGGTCAGGGAAACTTAACAGCCTTAAACACCACAACTGACTAAATGAATGTCTTATAATTTTATAAATGACAGCAGGAATGACTGCAATTATGCTTATTAGCAGATAAAAATGTCTCTAAAGGATTGGATTGGGGGGGCTTATAAAGGAAAACAGGAAACAGGCTCATTGAATACATCTGTGGTGCATGGTTAATCTAAGCCTTGCATACGTTCATTTTCCATGCCAAGCATTATCAGTGTAAGACATGATTATAGTCTACCAGTTCTAGGGGTTAGAGCTTAAACTACTATGGAAAACTAGCTTAAAATTATAACCATGTTAAGATATTAGACATATTTTCTTGAAGATCTGCTTAACAATTTTGTATTTTGACTGCTTCAACAATATTCCCAGAATGAAGCCTTTAAAATTAACTACATTATTTGCTAAGGATTTTTCTGAAGCCAGACTAGGAAAAAAGTTGCAAGTATTTTACAAGTTCTCCTCTATAATCTGCTCGTTCTGCATTCAGTTTAATTGAAATTCCACATAATTTATGATTTTTACAGCCTTCAAGAGTGGTAGGAACAGGAAAGAGAAAGTAAGATATATTAATCAATCACACTTCAATGATTTTGATATTTAGGATAAAATCAGCGACCCAGAAAGAAAATATTTATTACTGATTTCAATATCTCTGGGATTTAAGATTTCTTATTATTTATTTGCTTAAATTGTAGATAATTTAATTACTAAAGTACCTAATTGATAAAGTAAATAAAAATAATCACTAATGATAAGTTAACCACTAACAAAAGCAGTATTTATCCTTTAAAAACAGTTACATCAAGAGCAACTAGCCTTCTTGCCCTCAGAGCCAGGCACGATTCCTAATTTCTATACAGTGAAAACCATAAAACACATTCCACAGACAAAGAAAGGTGTGAGGGACCTCCAAAAGCAATTTGCAAGCTGGAGATGACAAACTCTCTCAAGCAGCCTGCTGTTTTACTGCTCAGCTGGGCTGGGCTGGGCTTGCAGCTGGGACCTGGGTGAGCTGCTGATCTTGGCCTCCCTGGTCCTCGCAGCAAGAGGGATGGAAATGATTCAGCGGTGCCCTGTGTCAGCGCAGCCCCACTGTGCATCACACAGAATCCTCCCATCACACAGAATCCTCCCATCACACACCATCCACCCTCCCATCACACACCATCTTCCCATCACACAGCATCCATCCTCCCATCACACTCTATCCTCCCATCACACACCATCCCCCCCCATCACCCTCCATCCTCCCTGCTCAGCCCTGCAGCTGCCTGGAGCTTGGAGTGCTCATGGGCCTCAACACAGCTCAGTGCTAAAACCTTCCCTGCACTGGTAGGGCAGACTTTGTAAGGTAGGTGAGGATACCCAGATTTCTAACTTATATTGCATCCATCACCACAACTGAAATACTTGGTTTTTCTTTTTTCACATTTCAAAACTTGCCCAGATCTTGCTTTTTATTAATTTAATATTATTATCATTATTTTCCCCTAATGTGCAATTCCTGCATGGAAAGATCTAGCTGGGTACTGTGTTTGAGATGCCAAAGCTGTCTGAATTCTCTAGGAAGATTCAGCATTCACTTGCTCAGAATGGCAAGTTTCAATGAGATTTTCCTTGCTTTAGTCGGTTTGAGCTAGCTCTTTGGCATTGTCTTATAAATAATAGAAGCTACACACTGCACTGTTATAACATCACTCATCTAAAGATCTCATAACTTAATTAAGAGGGACACTGTCAGGTTAAAAATCATATCTTTTTTATTAAGTAATTTCCTTATCTATGTTACTAGTAACATTTTAGGCTATTAAGCTGGAACAATTTCTTAAAATCTAATTGAACATCTACTACTAGCATGTATATATTATATATACACACATCTGGTTTACTCTCTGAGATATTAAAACAGATGTGCTAGCTTTACTTTTGTTTTAAGTTGGTTTCATTTACAGATTTTCATGTGTGAACAGTGTTCTTCCTTCAGAGTGGTATAAACACTTCACAAGAACATTTATATGCAAACAAAAAATTGTATTAACATCCACAAAAATAAAACATATGTTTTTGTTAATGTAAGACTTGCAAGGATTCAACAATAAAACTTCATTTTTGGAGAAAACTGCCTAACATTGTATGGTGGTTGTTTTCACTTTCTCTAAAGGGAAGGTGACAAGTACTATTTCTGTAGTGCTTAATTATGGGAGAGCACAAATCTGTTTGCTGTGAGGGAATACATCATTAATAAATTCATTCCGCTATATTTGAGCCTCTTCAGATAACCAGAAGTGTGCTGTTACTTCGCTGAGGCTTAAAGCAAGGCTTGCTTTTTGATGGGAGAAGTTCGCTGTGAGGAAAGTTAGCATAATGAAGTTTCTACCTGTCAGAGTTCAGCTCAGCTCTAAGTTGTTGAAGTCTACGTGGCACTGCCATAATAGGGGACAGCCACTAAAGCACAGCGGGGTCCCTGGGAATCAATAGAAATAAAGTGTAACATCAAAAACCACACTGCGTATTTTTCCAGGCTTCACTTAATACAGGGTAAAACTAATACACATGATCAAAGTCACACAGTGAGTTGATGATAACACCAAAACAAAAATCCATAACCTGCACCATTCTTTCCTCACTGAACTGCTTAGTTTCTTCCTGACGTTTCAATGTATTTCATATGAAGAGCAACAAAAAAAAGCCATTTCTCACTTTTACTCTTACTAGCTAATACAGCAAGAGAGATGGGGATCTGACTTTCAGTAGGCCATTTTGAGTCTCAAGAGATTCCTCCTCTTTTTCCCTTCCCTAGGTTCAGTGATCAGCAGAGCAGGTGTTCACTTGCAGATCCAGAGCTCCTGACACAAAAGGAGTTTTATATTTCATTTTGCTTTTCAATGGTCCATTGCTCAGACATCAGTCCCAGAAGACATTCTGCCAACTACTGAACTTTTTAAGCAGGTGGGGGTTGAAATGAGAAGCAGGTCACGGAGACAACAGCACGAGTCAGCTCTGTTTAAAAAGACAACTGCAATAAGACTAGAAAACCCAGCCAAAAGGCCTCTCAAGAGCCAGTGAGGAGCCATGGGGTGTGCTAAAGCCAGCCCTGAACAATGGTGGCACAGCCTGATAGTCACAACTAAACACAACGCTGTTGTGCATAAGACTCCCTGAAATGAGAAATGCTAGGGTTCTTGAGCTTAAATGAGACTGCCTTCAAACTCAGCTGCAAATGCTACATGCTCAAGTCTAACACATTTCACATTGCAGAGACAATATAAACTAGGCCAAGGACCACCTTCTATGACAGGAATAACTAAAGAAACATTATTCTGCCTGAAAATGTATTTTATGCAGTAAATGTGTGAGCTTTCAGAGGTACCCTTTTGCTGGCTGGTTGCAGTAGTGGGACTTTAGAGTATGTCTGTTTGCTCATAGCCAAACCTCTGATAATCTCTTCTAAAACTTTTGTTATTTCACATTAACAGCATTTTATGTTGGGGTCAAATACAGCTGCATGAGAGTCATAGTTTTCAAAAAGGGCAGCAGTGTGTATCCAGGCTGCTACAAAATACGGATCCCAAAGACAGACTTTTCATGTCGCATCTATTCAGGATCCAGGACATAACAGCTTAGAATCCATGGCATGGGTCTAAATGGTGGCATTCCTATATCATCATCCTGTATCAGCCAACCAGAAAGTTGTTTCACAGGCTTGGTTAAGATTTTCAGATTATTGGTGTTTCATTTTCATAATTAGTAATGTGTGGAACTTGTTTTGAGTGATAGTGCTTTAGCACTGTGAACCAGCCATCATTATGTACATCTCAGCCAAGCCAGCCAGGGACAACAGAGAGGATAATGCTTTTCAAAACTGTATTTGTGTCTTTATGTTGTTGTCTTAAAAGTATGAGGTCTGATTAATCTGGTATTAATGTGTATAATTGTCTCATTAATCAGCACAGACCTTTTTCAGCTCTATGTATGCTTCAGCAGTGAATAAATTGTAACAGTGATGGTATTTTTTCAAGTAAGACAATTTTAAAATGTCACACACACATATATATGTCTGAAGATATCTGCCTTCCTCCCTGGCTATTCATAAGACCAGAATATAAAATTTAAAGGGAGCTTGTCTAATACATCAAAATCAAGCCTAAGAGTCAAGCACAGCTATCACCCTTCATGCCCACTTTGCTTGCTTTAAGGCTATATTAATGTCCAGAAAGCAAATTTAGCGCTATATTTCTATGCTTAGGGAGGTTTCTCTTAAAATTTAGAAACAAATCCTTAGTTCATGGATTTAAAAATACTTCTGAAGCCAAAGTAAAAAGAAAAACCCAACACATTAAGACTTGATACAATTTAAAGTTCATATTTACTGTAATTACAAAGGAAAAATATCACAGCAAACCAGCTGTAGCTATTTATAAAGGAATTTAAGACTGACTCTGAGGTCTGATATCCTTCTCTGGTGGACAGGCTGAGCACACAGAGAAGATGTTTACAGTATGGTATACTCTTTAACTGCTAAAACAATTAGCCAGAGCAATCACAAGCCAATGGCCTCAACCCTTTCCACATAAAGGCTAACAAATTCAAGTTGACCATTACCCTGAAATAATCCTGGTAGGCCACAACATGGTGATATTCATTACATGAACACCAGTTCAAAGATGTTGCAAAACACAGGTAGAAAACTTGGTTCTTCAGAGCTGAGCACTAGCAACAAATAATTGGATTTTCAATGCTGATTACACAGGAAACTAAATGAGTTTTTGTGTTTGAATAGTTGATTGTATTCCCCACCTCTGTCTCCTTTGCCCATTCTTGGGCTCAACATGCCCTAATTCTCCCCCTCAGATACACACCAGATCATTTACATTCTTCCTTCCTCTTCCATTCCTCCAGCCTCTGCGTCCATAACCAGCTATCAACCCATGGTTTTATGAAGTATTGATATTCTCCCTTCCGTCTTTAGTCATGGCATGAACCTGCAGAAGGGCATTTTTCCCCCAGCCACCATTCTGTCAGGTTGTGTCAAGCCTGGTAAGGTAGTAGCTGCTGCAGAAATGCTCTGCTGGGAATGGGTCCCTCTAGGGTTCATGCAAAGGACTAAGATGGAGTCTTTTGGTCTATGTTTTACTATCATCAGACAGTACAACCACTAATTATAACTTTGCCTTGTCTCTCACCTCTCCCTGAACCATTTCCTGTCTTCCCTATGAGTAGAGTTAGAAACAGCAGAGTACATCCTTTGGGTATGTAAGGAAGGCCTCCTTCATTAAATGCTATGAAGTGCTTTGCTATCCTCAGAAGCATGGTGTTATTTAAGTGCTAATCACTCTAGTCTCCAGTATGTCCAAAATTATTTCACTTGTTACCAAAAAGCTCCACTGTCACACATTACATTGCTGCTACACTGAAAAATAATTAACAGCCTACATTTTGGGGTCCATTATTTTAGCTGTCTGCCTGATTAGGGAATTATCCAGCATTCCCAAGTTTTCAACAGAGAAATTAGAAAACATTAAAAAGGTAGGCCAGGGAACAGCTCTATGAAACAACTCATACAAAGAATGAGAAAAGAGACCATTCCTTCCAAACACTAAGACTAAACAGTAGCTAAAAGTCAAGGCAATCTGACGTAGCAAGCAATCTATATGATAATTTAAGAAGGCAATCTTTTAGATAGAGTCCCAAAGTTTATCAAACTCAAGTATTCGGTAAACCATTCTTAACCAGAAATCCTAAAAGTTATGAAGAACAGCACACACTGCTCAAAACAGGAAGTGTAACATATGGTGATACAATTTTTAATTTCATGCAACATATATGACAGGATATATACAAGGGAAACAATCCCTAGTACTTCGACCACTAGAAAATGAGGAATTTGCAGTCTCCTCTCTTGCTTGTTCAGAACATCTTCATTCCTTGCCTCTCTATATGCAACCAACTCGATCATCTTGAAGTCTAGCTGGTATAAGAGAAACAATACCCTTGACTGATGCCAGCAAAACCAGGTGTGGCTGAAACTGCATCCAAACAGACCTCAGACTTCAGTGCCCCGCAGGATAAGACCTGCATCACTTCTTTATCCTTCAGAGCTATTCAGTTACCAAATACTTGGATTACAAAAAAAAAAACCAAACCCAAAAAACCCAAAACAAAACAAAACAAAAAAAAAAAAACAAAAACAAAAACAAAAAGACCCACAAAACCACAAAACCAAAACCAAAAAAACCCAAACCAATCAAACCACCCTTCCCCCTAAAAAAAAAAACAAACAAACCAAACAACACAACAACAAACCCAAACCACGAAAACCCTAGGTACTAGTGATACAGAAGTACCAGTGATGCAGAAAATTCAATAAATAAATAAACCAACCTCCAAAGCTTTAAACAAATATATAAGTAAGCTGCACAAGAACAAATCTTTAGTTGGAGGTAGAGGAGCAGAAGTCTTACAAGACAGTACAGGTATTTTAAGAACCTGAATCTCAAGATCAAACTCAGCCTCCGAGGCACAAAAGTCTGGAAAGGGGCATCTTCCAAGGACTCTTTCCTCACATTCCAAACTGGTGGTTTGGGGCTTTTTTTCCCTTACTGTCTCAAAGCTGTAGAAAGTCATCTTTCTTTTCTTTCCAGCTCCAACTCCTGACTTCCAACACTGCCAGCCAGGCCAGCACCCAATGCACTCTGCCTCCAGCCACTGTGGCACCACATGCCCAGCTGTGCTCATGGAAGTGGAAAATTTGACAGTATTGTCAAAGACACAGCTTGGGATAATTGTTCCTCAGAGTTCCTCTGTCAGTGAATATTGTTATATTCCTCTCACAGGAATGTAAGTATATTCATATATACTTATATATGCTATACCTTTCGTATTCCTCTGCTCGCAGCCACAGAATTCCTCTTTGCCATTAAAGCAGCAGTTAAATGTGTTGTAATGTGAGAAAAGATTTTAAAATCTTGTGAGGATTAAAGCCAACAACGCCATAACTGTATCTGGTTTAATAAGTTCTTTGTGCAGCATAAACATGGGAAGGAAAGGAAAAAGAAACCAAAATGTATCTATGTTTATGTAATAGAGATGGATGTGCTTCATGCCTGTAAAATCCTTATTTTATAAATCTAGTACATAGCTTACACTTGCGTTAATGCAAGAAAGAAAAATTACTATTACACTACAAACACTTTGGGGTAAATTTTAAACAAAACATAGAAAGAAAAGCTGTGCAATAACTCACAGCCAGGCAGAGATCTGGCACTCACACAACAGATCGCAGTATGAGGAACCATTTTCACCTCAGATTCACAATTTCCACCTTCAGATCAATCTAACCTTGGTATCTATCTAATCCCATTGGAAGGCCTCTGTTTTTGTGCCTGAGCTGCCCTCGATGGCCAGTGCCTCCATCCCACTGTTCCTGCGATGCAGAACATGCTGCTTCTCCAGGTCCTCTGGAAGAGTGGTGCCAAAGTGTGGGACAGCCCAGGGCTGAGGTGTTCCAGGCTGGTATGGTGTTCAGTTTTCCTCTTTAAGTACATTTTACATGGGTTTGGGATGTTTTAGGGACACAGAACTGAAAAAAATATGTCAAAAAAGTCCTGCTCACTCCAGCAGGACAAAGGCTACACTTGCTGATGTTTTCCACTGATTTTCCTCTGTTTTTCCCTGTCCCCTGCCACAACCAGTGATGTTGTACCTGATTACTCGCAAGTCATCTTTTTTATTTTTTTTAATGCTATCCAATGCTTAAACTATCAAAACCAGAGTCATGACTGGAGGGACATTCCCTCTGCTGCTTCCTTCTGTTCCTTTTGCTACAAGGTAAAGTGACATTGCTATTGGAAGTGGAATAAACAACATTCCTACTCTACCCACAAAACTTGAATGACAGTTTCTAGGAGAAATTTTCCACCCTCATATCTGTGCATGCTGCTGTAAAGGTGAGCCTTACACTGATCTCAACACTTTTAGGTGAAACCTTATGTTAACAGAGCAAATCAAGCCACCACCTCTAGCTGGTCCCAGACCAGGCCTGATCTCCCATCAGAAACAGAGATGACTTGAAACCACAATAATTTAACCAAAGCCACTCAGGTATTACACTGGTATCTCAAAGTAGCTTTGGTGATCCAGAAAACATAAATAAATAGCTGATGCTCAGTGTGGGAAGAAACGTGGTTGGCAATATATTGATATTCTTTCTTTTGATTACACAGAACAATGTTCACAGCCTCTACCTCTTCTAGTAATCCTAAGAAGGGTCCCCTCCATTTTTTTCTACACAGAAGCAGGTGTACCCTATTCACAAATCAGTGTGTCTCTTCCAAAAATTAGTCATGATGTGAGGTGATTAAGAAATACCTTAATAACCAAATGAAGGTGCACAAAATCCTTTGGCACTCAATGAAATTTAGGCCAAAAATATAAACCATGCATAAATAATAAATGTATTTAGTTGAATGAATGCCTTTTCCTATACATTTTATATGTTATGAATTGAGAGAAATGAAAAAACATGAAGTAGATACATGTGTATATATGGGTAAATACACATGTATACATATATACATACATACATATATACACATGTATACATGTGTAAATACATGCACACACAGAGGGAAAATTATGTGGCCCTTTCTAGCATGAAAAGGAAATTATTAAAACTTGGATAAACAACAACGGAGGATATGACAGGGGCAGCTGGAGAACCACACTAGGGGACAGAACTTCTAAGTGAATCCACATAAAAAAAATGTCTCCCCTGACAATCCGTTGTTCTTCAAAGAGAATAATGATTCTAGAGATGAGTTTGCATTTGTCTTTGGATGTCACAATAAATGCTAAGAAAGCAGCTGAATGAGAGTTATTATTTCCTCTGAGCAACGAAGGATTCGGGTAGACTGTCAGAACACCAGCACCCGCAATCAGAGGGCAGATACAAAGCAACAGCAAACTAGCAGGGAGCTCAGAATCTGTCCAGGGCCTGAGGAAAGGAAGATGAAAGAGGCCATGGGGCAAACTGAAGATCTAAGAAAGGTAGATCTAAGGACCACAACTGCAAGGCAGCTGTTAAACCATGAGTGAAATAGGAGCACTGTTTGAGAACAGGAGGCATAATGTTTTCCAAGACCAAGAGAACACAAATGACTGCAGATTGGCAGAGAACGTGCTCCACAAAGGTCTATGCTACTTTGTTGGAATAACTCAGACAGTTTGGGGGTACTGGGGCTGCATCCAAGTCCTTACCCTATTCACATATGCTACTCTGAGCACAGCAGAAGGACTTGTAACCCATCGGTGCTCAAGAGTATCACAGCTATATTCTGGGCTATCTAATCCTCCCTCTCTAATTGAGTGGGCTGGGCACAACATAAATCCAGCCCTACCTCTCAGTAACAAGATGCTTTTCCAACTGGCCTGATGGAGTACTTGGCCTGGTGATGACTCTCACAGTAGATGTGCAATCTACCCTCTGACTCCCTGTCGGTTTGGACTCATTGCCTATATAGTCTAATACTCAAGACTGCAAGAGATAAAAGGGAGATTCCTGTTTGACTGTATAAGACAGTATGTTACTGACAATAGGTAAGCTACGTCCTTGGCACCTACTGTTGGCAGAACTGGTCCTTTCCACTGCACACTCTCGCCTGCAGTGCTCCTATATGGAAGAAGACAACTGTAAATGACACTAAATTATCTTTCAAGACACTTTAAGGTAGCTGGAAAAACATCACAAACTGACCTAACAAAGTAGGGTGTAACCTCCCACCTGGTCAGGCTGCTTTGGAGTGTTAGTGTCACAATACTGAGGAACATGTTTCACTATTTGCTAACTTTCATGGCACATCTGAATATCTTTGTTTAATCAGAACTAAGTCTAAAATGGACTATGGATTGTGTTACGGAAGCATAAAAATATCTTCTAAATCCACAGCCCTGTCCTACGCCCCCATACCATTCTATCAAAACATACATGGGAAGACATTTACAAGTTACAGTCTTCCAGCTAAGCTTAGTTTCCTGTATATATTTCAAATGCAATGTCTCAAGAACACACACACACAAAAATCTAAAAATGCAGGTGAGGGCTGCACAGTGCTGAACTTCAAATTTTAGATTTGAACCATGTATCTTCTTATCCATTGGCTTCAGTCTTTCAGTTTTCTCCACTACAGCTGGGTTAGAGGATGAAGTTCAAACTATAACTGAACAAAGGGGAATGCTGCCTTTTCTGTATGTCAAGGTGCTCACCATTAAGGGAAACACAGAATCACTGTTTAATTTGGAATTTTCAAAGCTGAGATTTCTTAATTTCAAGGACTGAGGTAAGTCTGTAAATTTCAAAATATCTAGCAAACCATCAAAAACAAGAGAACAGAGCAATCACCAGAATCAACAGAAGAGAATAAAGTGCTTAAACTAGGACAAAGAAATAACTGATATGGATATTGGATTTGTGTGGTAAGGCTTTGGTAGCAAGGGGGCTATAGGGATGGCTTCTTTGAGAATCTGCCAGAGGCTTCCCCTACATCCAAGAGATCCAGGGCCAGATGGCTCCAAGACGAACTCACCGCTGGCCAAGGCTGAGCCCATCAGCAACTGCGACAGCTCCTCTGGGACAATGAAAAGGGGGATAAAAATCTGCAGAACAGCAGCAGTAGAAAGGAGTTAGAATACGCACGAGAAACATCTTTGCAGGCATCAAGATTAGTGGAGAAGAAGGGGCAGGAGGTGCTCCTGGAGGCATTGGAGCAGAAATTACCCTGCAGCTCCTGGTGCAGACCATGGTGAGGTAGAATGTGCCCCCACAGCCCATAGAGGTCCATAGTGAAGCAAGATCCACCTGCAGCTGATGGAAGACATCACAATAGTGCAAGTGGATTCCTGAAGAAGACTACATCCCCTTGGGAGGCCCATGCTGGAACAGTCTCCTCGCATGACTTGTGACCTCAGAGACAGAGAAGTCCACTCTGAAGTAGGTTTGCTGGCAGGACTTGTGACACTGTGGGAGATCCACACTGGAGCAGCCAGTTCCTGAAGGGACTGCACCCTGTGGAAAGACCCTGCTTGTAAAGAACTGTAACTTGTGGGAAGGGCTCAGGTTGGAGAAGTTCAGGGAGGGCTGTCTCCCATGAGGAGGACCCCATGCTGGGGTAGGGAAAGGGTGTGAGGAGTCCTCCTCCTAAGGAAGAAGGATTGGCAGAGACAATTTGCATGATCTGACCTAAGCTCGCATTCCCTATCCCCCTGTGTCACTGCAGGAAAGAGTTAGAGAAAATCAGGAGTGAAGAGAAACTCAAGAAGAAAGGAGGAGTGGGGAGAAGTTTTTTTAATATTTGGTTTTATCTTTCATTATCCTACTTTGATTTGACTTGTAAAAAATTATATTAATTTTCCCCAAGTTGAGTTTGTTTTGCTCGTAATAGTAATTGTTGAGTGATCTCTCCCTGTCCTTATCACGACCCAAGAGTAATATTTTCTCTTCCCTGTCCAGGTGAGGAGGGGAGTTATAGAGTAACTTTGGTGGGACCCTACAGACCAGCCAGGGTCAGCACATCACACATGGAATTGGGCTTTTCATTCTCACAATCCTGTGGTAAACCATTTCACTTCATTTTTGGTTTAATTAAGGAAAAATTTATTGAAAACTCTCCTGCTCAGAATGAGAACATATTAATCTTTTGTTCTGAGTAATAAGGTGTAAAAAAATGTAGTCCTGGCAGGATACTAATTTTTGATGTTGTCAATTAAAAAACTTCTCCTGGTGTTTTGAGTGGAAAAATCTCTCAGAAAGGGTTTTTTATTGAAGCACCCAGTTCCAAGTCCTGGATTATTAGGTTAAGCTCCATCAACAGAGAGACCAATATAAATGCTTTTCATACCATCTGCCTTGATGCCTTGACAAAAAAATAAAGAAGGGAAAATACATAAGTCAAAAATTCTCTGATTTTAACCTGTTTCCCTTTAATACAAAGCTGGGAAATTCAGGTCCTAAAAATATAAAAACATGTGATTGCTTTTTTCTTTTTATCTTTCCTCAAAACCTTACAGAACATCCCAAATCACCAAGTGTTTCCAGGACTTAATTTCTTTCTATATTTTGAAATCAGAAAAGCAGCTTTAAGTAAGTATAGGCACTAGTAAATCATTTGCTCCACTCCCTTTTGCTCTTCTGAAGAGAGCTTGTTACAGTGCATGCATTTTACCTGGTGTTCATTGGGAGGCTCTATACAAGGCTTTTGATTTTCTTGTTTAAAAACAAATCAGGGTGGTGTGCAGGGCCTTGCAATATTAAGCAACAGCTCCAACAGCTAATGATGGAGGACAGTGCCTCGGTGAAGGTGTTAGCAATCCATCTGGCCAATTAGAATAGAAACGTAGGCAGAGTCCAACACTATTTCTCAGTTATGGTGGCTGTGACATCAAGACTTGAGAAGCAGCGAGATTTGGTGTGAAACAATCAAGTGAATCCATAGAGAGAAAAATCAGGGAAGAGCTGCTGGAATCCCACAGCAGAGAGGAAAGGGAAAACTATCTGCCAGAGATGTACCTTGACTTATCAACACAAAAGAGGGTTGGACTTCAAAAAAACCAAACCAGCGCAGACATGAAACAGATACTGATAAAGTCTGTCTTCCTACAGATTTGCAATCAGAGCCTGTGAGCAGCAGACAAGAGGAGTACAATTGTCTTTGGTCTTCTCTCCCAGAACAAAGATAATGTTCTTGGTGAGCAGAAGACAGCCTGTGCTGTGGCTCTTCTGTGCTGGCCAGCCAACTGTCCTCTGCCAAATATGCTTAGCTGATAACTTCTGCTTGTTTTTCCCTCCACAGAGGCACTACTCTGAGTTCTTCTCCTCTCCTTAGATACCCATTCTGTAGAAAACAAATCAGCTTTTCAGCTCTTTCCAACTCAGCTGAATGGTATCAGCACACTCAACAGCTACATACGGGTGTGACAGACAGCAACAGGGACAGGCAGTCCCCCAAACTCAGATGAGGTAACTTGGTAACCAGTACTCCAGAAATCTGAAGTGTTTAAAATCTGAAAGTGGATCCAAACTTTATCTTAAGCCGTGCCTAAGGTAAAGAGAGACCAAGGTCTTGTTCTGCTTCTGCCTTCCCATTTGGACCTCCGTGAGGCCTGAACATGCACTCCTTTCTCTCGTGGGTTATTTCTCATGACTGCAGAAGCAGGCCAGCAGGATTGCCCACTGCCTAATTTGGAGATGGACACTGTACAGGACTACACATATTTCATATCACAGGCTGCTATAAAACTTTTTTCTTGTTTGTTCTTGTATTGCAGCTTCAAGAGCATCTTACTTGAACTCAGAATTAAACAAAAACATTTCTTCCTGTCCTTTCCCACCTGAGAGATGACTGCTGCTCTCACTTTGAGGAGGTTAGCACAACCCTTCTCTCTCATACCCAGTCTCCCATGTCAGCTTTTATTCCTTTCTCTCACCTTTCAGCCATGACAGGAGAAGGAGTTAAAAATCTCATGCTGTTTTCTGGCCAGTACCTTCTTAAGTATGTCACCCCTCCCCACGCACACAGGAGTTGCACTGCCCTCTCCCTGGATGGTTCCACATATCTGTTCTCTGAAGTTACAGAGATGGGAATGATTTTCCTCAACACGAAATACTGTATAAAGAGTGTGGGTGGGAAATATGCAGTGTAATGGAACTGAAACCCCATAAGGGAAATCAACGCAGGCAGCTGCTGATACACTATTTACTTGGATAAATCGTCCATTTTTCTCCCAGGCCAGATGACTTGAGGTATCACCTACCCAGGATGGCAAGTGCAAATATAAATAATAAATAAAACTAACTGAGGAAGAATTCTCACTGTAATGGGGTTTTGTAGAGAACTAAGTTTCAGTTAAACTTAATCCTTGCTGTCTTCTGTGTCTCCAGCAGCAGAAACATCTGGTCGGTTTTAGATTCCCCTTGGATTCCCAACTTCAAAGGGAGTTATAAAGAATAACAAATACATGTACTGGCACTGAAAAAAAAATTAGAGCAGCAGGAGAGAATGGTAAAATTGTCCTTATTTGACTGCTAGTGACAGGCGCCACAGGCAGAACTGTGAGAAAAAATCTTAACGGCTCAGGCAAATAAGATTTTTTTTTTTTTTTTTTTAATGACTGGCTCTCTGTACTAATGACGCAGAAAATCTATGGGATCTGCCCCATAATGGCAAGAAGCACATGTGCCAACAAATATGCACGCAAGGGTATGCAGAAAATAGATTTCAAATCAGATATGTACTAAATAATAGGCAGGAAACTAGGAACTAAATTTTTTTCCCAGCCTTTTCACTGACAGTGCCCTGTGTGTACCGCTGGCTAAATAATACAGGTCCAAATTTTGGCCCTTTAAAGTCAGTAGGTTGTTGTAAAGTATGGCCAGAAACAATGGCTGTCACATGCACTTTTCAAATCCTGCTTCAAAACCTCCAGGAAAAGGAGCAGGTAAGCAAACACAGTAACAGATGTCTGCAGTTCTCTGTCTTTCCTTTACTCTCTGGTGGCTGGAAAGTGAATGCTGTGCTCCTTTCATGAATGCAGCACACCAGCAACTACTTATGACATGTTCCTGCCCTTACATGCAGTGAAAAGAAGCATCTAGCTTCACCCTGAGCTTCTGAATCAGTGCACTCATGAAATAATCACACCCCATTCCTCACTTCATCCATGCAACATGACCTCCTTTTTCTATTTATTGCTTACTACTTCAGTCATAGGGTTAATAAAATAAATGTAGTATGAAGGATGTGTGAGGATTCAGAAACCTGTGTGAAGTCTCCTAGATGCTAAGCATTAACTTGTGCTGTATGAACATTAACTCTTGTATGAAAGCTGAAGTTGTTACTCCCTGTCATCAAAACTATAGACTCCTAAACGCCTGGCATCATGTAATGCAAATTTATAAGATGGATGCCACAGAGGAAAATTACAGAATAGGCTTTTGCAAATAGTATTAAAACCACAGCCATCCTTCCTTCACCTCCCTTTACAGAGAGTCCATAGAATATAAGTTTTGAAAGCAGTCATCGAATAAATTCCAACGATTCCTGAATCAAAGAGACTGATCAGCTTGTGTATATTTGATGAGACAAGAAAAGCTGTATTTGGCAAATAAATTATTTCTTACAAATAACTCATTCAGTTCTGTTGCTGGAGCTGCAACCATGACTTTTTTCCTGACCTTATTTTGCCTTATTATGTCATGAGGTAAGCAGCTTCCCATTGTTTCATCTTTAAAGATATTTCAGGATTTCTTAAATGCCTCACATAACAGCAAGATGATATAAAGATTTCCCCATAAATACAGCAATCTTATTTTTATATGAACCTTTCAGAAGTTTCAGTTGCAAAAATCTGAAGTTCTTGTACAATGCAATGACCAAATGACTTAGACAATTCTGCAACAGGCCCCTTACCTGAAGGACCCTATCCCCAAATTTATTTCTCACTGAATACTAAAAACCTGCAAGTGAAGATGCTTTACAAACTGCTATAGAAATAGGAATTAAAGAATATACTGTGAAATTTGTTATGCCTGAGACAGGAATCAGCAATTTTTGAAGCTGCTGCCATATCTCTGTTAAACAGTTGAGTCTGAAAAGGGAATCCAGAACTAACATAAGTGCACACAGTCAGGAAGACAGTTCTATGGATGTGTACTGCTAATAGCTTTTTCAGAGCTAGTGGGATAAACTCATTTCTTCTTCCCAAGTTAAATTTTGGGGAAGTCTCTGACTTCTTGACCTGAGGACTGTTGATTCTTGAAAGGGAGCCTGCTTTCTTAGTGGGGCTTCATCACCTGTGTTGCTAAAATCCGCCTATGAGGAACCCTTTTGGAATTATGCTTACAATTGCTATTTGCCAGCAAAATGGCCCATTTACCTCTACAAGGAAAGACTGAGCAAAAAGATCAGGAGATCTCAGGGTTCCCCAAACTCATACTCCCACAGGTGATTCCATCAAATTACACTTAAAACCAAGTTAACATCGGACATTTTCTAGCTTTTTTATTTGCACCAGGAGAGCTGTACTACCAGTGCTGATCTGGGGCTGAAGGCAGCCCAGGCTGCAACAGCTTGAACAAGAGTTGTGGGTTCTGACTGCATCCAGCAGTGTGAATTGAGAATTTCCAATGTGAACTTGATCCCCGGCCTGCTAAAAGCTGAGGAGAGAGCTTAGATGAGGCTCAATACACATTCCAAGGGAACTTCATCTACTTTCTACAAGAAATGTGGGGACATCCACTAACAAACACCTCATGAGTTATGTGCCAGGACTTCTCAAAACATCTTTCCAAATGCTTCTTTACATCCTGTTTATGGCCCATTACATTCTCCTGCGAGTAGGGCTGGTAGACCAGCTCCTACATGGTCTAATAGTTTCTTGAGTACTCTTCCTGTGCTCTTACATATCTGCAGGCATCCAGGCACAATGCAGCAATTGAACAGAACTGTTATAAGCACAGATCAATTCCTGACCAACCCTCAGCATGCACATATACATTTGCAAAGCATTAATGGCATGATAAGCTAAAAACAACCATTCCAGTAGTATCAGCCAGCTAGGCAAGACCTACAGATGCTTTCTGTTTGCTTGGGGTATTTTACTGCTTATATTATTATCTTTGTGATGTGCGCTGCTCCACCAGCATGCAGGAAATATTGAGAGCGTGTCCACAACATAAACTGTTTTATTTCTTTATTTACCGAGCTCTGAGGTGAGGAAGCTTTTATTTTTGTACTTTTTAAGGCCTAAATACATTAATATCCCAACCCTTCATGTCCAGGACCGGTGCAAAATGTATTCTTCAGATGAAATCAGTCTTCTTAAGACTAAATTTAATTTATACTGATATAGCAGGTTATGTGATTAATCATGTAAAAAAATGCTAGTGAATACAGGAGATAGCTGTTGGATAAAGCATACCTTTCTGTCTGTCTTGTCACAGGCCTCTTTACAGAGAAATACTGAACCAACAACACTCTTGCACTATTGCACCAATATATATTTACTTAAAGCAGCTTTTCTGTATCACAAAATACCCATTTTCTGGTTTGAAAAACATAAACAATAGGTTAGGTGGTCAAATTAATGGAATAAAAATTTCAATTACTTTGTATTTGGTATTACTTTGTCACCTTCTGTTTACCTCCAATGGGAGTGAGAACTCCAAAGTTTGCAGAACCACAACTTCCACTGAATGGGTGATCAGGCGTCGACTGACCTATCCCAAACTTACAGAAGTTGCAGTGCTGATATTTTCAAGGAATACAAGATCATTGTATCTATCCAAGCTCAAGGCAGACAGACCTGAATAACCAAGATATCATGAGTGGGTTAAGTAGCTCAGTCCTTCGAAAAATAGGGATCATCACACTATTCAGACAAGGTCAGATGCTTTACGTTTTCCAGCAAGAGAACAATTCTTAACTGTGTTCTGATTTTTAATCTCCACCCTTGCCCTATTTGTCTAACATACTCCCCTTATATTCATGGTTTTCTTTTGTGGAGTGCTGTCACTGAAACAGATTTAGTCCAATCCTGAAGAATTTAAACTTAGATGAAGCAGTAATCTATAAAGTAAAATGTCCCCAAGGCATCTACCACATTGTGGCCCTTGACAAGACTGCTGCCAGAGGAATTTCACTATTTAAGTATACAGCTTCTACATGAGGAAGAAAAAGAGATAATGTGTTATGGGTGTTATAGAGGATAAGAAAAGATGCAAAGCCATAATCAGAATGTGTTCTTCTAAGGGAAGGTCCCTCTTAAATCAAATCTAGGAAATAACAAATAAAGTGAATACACTAATATTAACTAATATTAGCTTTACACTCACACTATCATTACCTTCAACTGTTTTCTCCCTTTGCAAGCAGCTGGACTCAGATGGGCACCCAGAATTTGATTGGGAACCAGCCCACAGAGATGGGAGTTAAGAGAGCTGAAACAGTATCAGAGGCTTCCCAATTTGCTAAGCAGAAACACAGAATGCATTTCCAGGGGAGATCTACATACATTTATAGAAAGATGGATTCTGATCAACTGTTACTGAACAAAGATAGAATAACATCAGTACAAGAAGATTTCAGCATAGTCTAAGGGTCTGAGAATTATTTACCTTTGACTGAACACCACCATGTCAACTAAAGCATTAAGTGCTGTTTCTTGAGTGCTTCCAGGGATGGTGGCTCCACCACTTCCCTGGGCAGCTCATTGCAATGCTTTACAACCTCTTCAATGAAAAAAATCTTCCTGAGGTCCAACTTGAACCTCCCCTGGCACAGCTTGAGGCCTCCTTCTTCTTGATCTGTCGGGTCCTCACATTTTTTTTTTTTTTTTTTAATTAAAAAGATTCAGTAGAATTCTAATGAAGCACTCCTTTAAGCACCATCTAGAAGAGCCCAAACACAACCCAATATTTTTGCTTCACAGGATAGCTAGACTTTGAAATTTGCTTTTGTTTCACAGTTGAATTAAACACTGCATTGCAAAGTTACCAATGAAACAAAAATAAAAAATCATTTCAATCAATTGAATGTTGTTTTGACAAAATAATTTTGTTTTGATAGCTACACTCAGTTTTGATTTAAATTTTATATTAGAACATAAAATACATTTTTGAAATAAAAGTTTGATACAAATGCATTTCTGTTCCACAAATGCCAAAAAGCTTTATCTGAAAATATGAATAGAAAAAACAAATAAGAATCCTGGAAGTATTTTTTTTAATAAACTAGTATTTCCACACAAAAAGAATACCAGTACGTATTTTTTAGTGCTTCTAGTCCTGACCTTCAGTACACTTTAGTGAGCCTCAGAAGCTTGCGATACCTCTGCAATGGTACCATTATATCAGTGACAATCTAATTATTATTAAGAATCCAGCTGATATGCTACTTTTGTCTCAGAACTGGTGCAGCTTACGGATCTAGGAAAGGTAAGAGGCTGTTTCAGACAGCCAGTTATGTAACAACTAACACACATCTTGTTGGGTCAAGTACCATTCATTACTGCTGCCATTTGGGGAAGTATCAGAACCAGTTCTGAGCAGGATAAAGCATCAGACAGAGTCACAGACAGTCCTACTCCTCCAAAAGAAACTAAAGTGAGGAGAAATGAAGGGAATGTCAGTTGTTTCCGCTCTGCCCTTTAACTTTAAACTTAACCGGTAGAAAAATGTAAGAGCAGTTGTGATTGATAAGATATTTAACATCTAAAATTCATTTAACTGTTTGCTTCACCTGCTAAGAAAGCTCTTGATCACTGCTCATACATTTTTAAATTACTAAAATGCAAAATACCATGAAGTCATGTGAAGCTTGACTGGAACTATAAGACAAATCTTGGCCTAAACAGGAAAGAAGTGAGGGCTTTCACTCAGATCACATAGCAGCAGGAGTGCCAACACATGAAACTGTTCAGAAAGAGAACTGAAGCACAGCACATCATTCCCAGTCATCCTTGGCTGTTTCAGCACTGAGATGCTTACAGGAAGTGGTTGTGTCCCATGGCATTTGGTGAGGGGCTTCTGTAACATGGTCAGAATCTCAGTAAGAACCAAAAAAAATTTCTTTCTCATAAAGTGCATTTCTGAATGCAGTGCTTGGAGAAGAAGTAGTCAAACAACTGTACTGTTTAGTCCCCCATGAAAGCATTTTTAACCAGAACGTGAACCTGCCTACTACAACATAAGATGCCACACTTGGCAAGGCTGAGCTGAGCAAAATCTTGGGGAAAACTGTTGGGATTACCTTGCTTGTGAGTTTTTTAGGTATTAGATTTGGGGAGAGGTACTTGGGAAGAGGTAAGAGTGGCTAAAATAAAAGGAGTTTGGCTTGCATATCCTCACCAATAGGTTAGTAGCACAGGAGAGAAACACAAAGGCTTGTTCAAAAGCTTGAACTACAATGACCTCTAACAGAGCTTTTCCTGCTGCACACCAAGCAGACTGTTGAATTTGTGTTCTGCATACTGGACCCATGTGCTGACACTTTCCACAATCTGAAAGGAATTGAAAACCCTACCCTTCATCTTGTGCGTGCCTGCAGCAAAGGCTGCCTGTAACCCTTTCCTAACAGTAAGATTTCAGAGGAACTGCCTGAGGAAGATGACTGAATCCTCACCCTGAACAAAATAAAAATACAGATTTAGAGACCACAGTAAACAAGAAATACCCAAATGCATGCCCATGCCTCAGCATCCTCATCACTAGCAGTCAATGGTCCTTGGGCTTAGATCCACATCAAGTGAAAAAGGTTCCTTTTACAAAACAGTCCCTCTTCTGAACAAAGGACTTTCAATCCTTTTACCAGCAGCTTCTCTCTCCCTGAGCTGGTCTTAATTATTAAAACAAACAAACAAGAAAACTCCTCCCTCTGCTAAGCATCCCTCCACTCTTCTCTTTTAACTTTCCTTGTGTCTCCCTTCACACCTCCCTGGGTTTGTTGTTTTTAAGCTCATGCACTAACCTGCTCTCTTTGTTTTTTTTTTTTTTTTTTTTTTTTTTTTTTGTTCTGTTTGCTTAAAACTCCCAGCCCCAAAAGCAAATTTGGAGAAAACTGGCTTTCTCTAGTTATCCCATTGTTCTTCTCAGGCAAGATCTATTTCAGATGTTTCTATTTCAAATATTTAATGACAGACCTATTCATACAAAGACATGCCAACACCACTCCCCTGTCTCTTTGGCATGATGCAAAACACAGAAAAAGATTGTCACAAGATACAAGGACTCTGTTAGTCAATAAAATCAACTTCTAGCTCATAAACAGTATGTAGCAGATTCCATACATTGCCACATCCCAGAAGCACGAGCTTGACAAAAGCAGTTTCAAAGGGAATGCCATGGGCCAGGCTCATCCTTTTAGCACTATTACAGTGGACCTTGGCTGGCTTCCCTTACAAGAGGATGTGTAGAGAAGCCAAAAACTGTATTGAGACTTGGAGAGTTAACTTATTTTTGGGGTCTTGTCTTCACTGCAATGTTGTTTGTAAGTACAATGCTAATGTTGCCCCCAGCACGACTCCCACCCACAACAGAAGCCTCTTGCTCAAACTAAGTGCTATTTTAAATTGACTCTTTGGCCTAAAAACAGATTACAAGTGGCAGCACATGGGTTGTAGTTACAAGTGTCAGTAACACAGTGGGAACTCATCAGTTCTCTAGTTGTGGGTTTAAAGGGCTGATCTAGGATCCCGCCTTGTAAATGGGGTCTATACTAAAAACACGGAATCCTTATTCCCAGCTATCTGCACTAAGCTCAAGCAGGTAGAGGTGATGGCCAGACATTAATAATCTGCTTTTCCTCTCCTTGAACTTGCAGTACATTCTGACAAAGAAATTCTCCAAATTTTCAGAAGAAACCGCATGCCCACAAATCAGGATCGGTGAGAGAACCCTTACAAACACCAGTCTGTAATGCTGCTGTAACAAACTGAGTCAACACAGCTAAAACAATACCAGTGATAATCACTTTTACCCAACACCTCTGCCTGCCCAGGCCATTGTTTGGAGTGAGGACGGCTTTTTGCAAGTCTGTTAGAGTCACCATCTTTGAAACACAGCACAGCTGTACCAGCAGGCGACATGAACACAGATTTTAGCTTTGTGTGAATTGCAGGTCTTACAAATACAGTCAAAAGCATTTTAAGGCACATGTGGCATGTGAGAGCAAGTTAAGGTGTCCATAGTCAGTTGCTGTGTGGCAACTCCAACCTCTTGCATATTGACTGTTACCTACATGATCCTTCTCTTCACTCTAATAAATTGGCATAAGATGAGCAAATCTAAGGACTGGCAACTAATACAAACCACCACAAAAGTGGCCATATTATCATCTCAACATCTCATGCTCTACTTTATTTACAGTCTCCAGGGCTGTAATCCCAACTGGTAGTTTTAATTAGTAGTGAATGTACTTTCACAACAAATTGGACCGTCTCCTTCTTGGGCATCAGAGACCCCTTCCATAGATGACTGTGGATTTTGAAGAGACAAATTTTGGGGATGTTGGGCAGACAGTTTTCTTATATCACATATCTGAAAAGCTAGCATCACTCTCTGGCTCACAAGAGGACTTGGCAGCAAGTCATACTATGACTATCCAGAAGACTCTTCCCTCAGTATCAGAGTAGGAAGACTCATAACGGAAACTTGCAACAAAGCACAAATAATTCTATTTAGAAGTCAATACAAAATTGTGGACTACAAGGCCAGCTGCAGGAGCTGTCTTTTTCTCTTGAGTTTTGAGCCAAAACATGGGATAGCATGGCAAGCACCATCAGAGTATGTAAATATCTACTCTTGCTTTTCCCAATCTGTAGCCATTAGCAAATGCCTTACTGTAAAACTGCAAGTGCAGTAGTGTTTTAACAGTCTTTTTCCTCTCTTTGCTCTGGGATTTTTCTTTTCTTGGCTGTGACTAGTTGTAACCAGTTGTGAATAAGTTGTTATCCCTCTGTGCAACTCACAGCAACTAAAAGAAACCAGTGTCATTATGCAATTTTCAAAAAATAAAAAAAAAAAGAAAAGAAAAAGGAAAAGGAAAAAAAAAAGAAAAGTTTTGTTTTATGGTTAATTATCCATGGTCTATTTACAAAATAAATCAACCCATTGTGCACCACCAGGATTTGTGGCCTCATTTGAACTTTGCTTTTCATTAATCACTTTATAAATAAAAGCTAACTAGTCATTTTTTTTCTTCATTTTGGTTTATTACTTGCATCTGGGTATAAATTGTAAAAATGGTGAAAGAACAAAGTATGGATTATTCACCCTCAGTTTCATGACTTACATGATCTCAGTCTTGTCTTTCTCCACGTGCCTAAACAGATGCACAGTCCAAAAATTCCAACATTCTGTAAGAAATGTAATCACAAGAAGATTGAAATATTTTTTATACTCAAAACTTTGAGTTATATTAAAAAAAAAAAACTTTGCAAAAAGCTTGCCTTGAGAAATGAAAAGGTGGGTAAGCATCTACAAACACATTAAAGCTACTGAAGGAGGCAAATGAAATTACTCATGTAGACATCTAAGTAATACACAAATGTTTGCAACAGCTGAGTACAAAGCTATTTTGTTTAGACCAAATCTACTTGCAGGTAGGCTGGAGAAGGCAGAAAATGGATATCTGATTTCTTTACGGTGTTTACAGTTTATACAAGAAACCAGAAATATTTTTTCTGAAAATGGTTTAATTTCTTATTAAAAAAAATAAGAAGTTTAGCTCTTGTCCCTATGAAATGACAGAAGACTACTGAATTTCTGAAAACTAGCCAATGGAGAGGCAGGAAAAGGACATTTTTAGCTGCTTTTTTAATAAAATCCAACTAACTGTAATAACACTTATTTCATTCCGACAGGAAATAAGATATATATTAGCATAATACTGAAATTCTTAAGAAAGACTGAACAATTTATTTGTCTGCACTATGAATTGTTCAAGTAAAATGGACAAATCAGAAAGGGTGATAAACAGACATGATAAAAGTATATACAATGACAGTATTTGAAAATGTCACTCCTGCTTTTTTTTTTTTTTTTCTTTTTATTTACCAGTCACCCTTTATGTCCTTTGCTTTAACTATGACAAACAAGGAGTCAGAGTGCTCCAGTTAACCCCTAATGAAATGCTACAGAGAAAGTTGTGCTGTCTGGAGGTCAAAAAATGTGATTTTGCTGCACTCCAGACTACAACTTTTTATTTCTAAACTCCTGAGCTGGATGCAAGTATAAAGGTGACTGAACTTACCCAATAGGTATATCTTAGAAACTAAGACAAAGAATTGAAGCTAAGAAATTAGATCATTAATACTATGTATTATTACTAATAAGAGCTCTGAAAGATAATTTTTGCTTGCTTGATGTGAAAAAGGATTGTAGAAATTTGAAAACTTAAAGAAACCCACTGTTTAAACTTAAAGAAACCTCCTCCTCCACTTTGCAGATGGCTGAGATGCTTTAACTTTCATTTCCAAACGTAAATTAGCTCCTACTTAAATGAAAGTAAAAATTTAAAGCTGCCTCCACCTGATTGCAAAGCACAGCACCTGGCCTGGGAGAATGGACAGGCCTTCAAAGAAAATAAAAGCCTTTTTAAGAGACTCCTCGTATGAACGCCTGCCCTTGCAGCAGCAAGCTGCAGCCCTACAGCCGCTTTCCATTATAAATGCTAAACTGGGAAATGTTTAACATTCTTTGTTTAATCTTTGCAGTATAAAGAAAAAACAGCTGATCCTCAGAAACATGACATCCTGAGCAACCATTAGTGATCTGCCTCCCCCTTCCTCAAAGCAGAAGAGGCCACTTCCAGCCTCAGCAGTGACTGACACTTTTTAATCAGGAATGTATATTTAGATGGAACCTAGAAGATGAGAATGTATATTTAGATGGAACCTAGAAGATGGGATTGAAACTTTGTCATTTTTTTGTTCCAGTGATGTAAGGGGCCGAAGGCAACCAAGATACTAATAAAAAATGTGAAGAGAAAAACAGTTCAAGAAATATATGTAGTGGAAACTATGGACAAAAGCGGTTTCAGATGCTTTCTGCACTGCTTTCTGTTAATATCTTTTCACAGCCCTTCCATGAAGAAGAGTGTCATTATTTATTTTGACTTAAAACATTATCAACCAAGTGTATTTTTCTCTTGTTCACAGTACAGTCAAAGCAGCGAGTCCATCTATTTTGCTGCAACCAGTCATACATAAATCAGCACAAACTCGGGAACGAGCAATCCTCTCAGCTGCTTACACAGACAAACTCTCTTTGTATCTTGTCTCTGCAAGAACTTCCCTAAAGAGGAAGAGTTTCATCACGCATCCAAAAAGTCACCCAAGTCAGAGGTTTCTTCGGTTGAAATTATGAAGTAATACCTCAAATCGAGTCCCCACAGAAACTGAACTAACTGAAATAGTTTTTTTTACGAGATTTTACCCTGAAGCACACTTTCCGGATCACCAAGTCCAGCTCCCTGCTCTCTTCTACTACAGATATTAAAGGTCACTTCTTAAAGAGTTGTTTATAAGCCTCTGCATCAACAAGGTGAAGAAAGCTTAAACATCCTTCCCACCCCAGCGATGAGCATTCAGTAGCTGGCAGTGACGAGACCAGACATCCAGGGAACAAATCCATAAGCAAACGAGGATGCTCTCCTTCCCCACACGGGCTCTGACAGACAGCACGGAACATCCTCTCCTGGAGCTCCCTGATGGAGGCGCTCAGTCCAAACAGAGCCCTTGCTTCGTTTAGTGACAACACAAAAACATTAACACGGTACAGAGGCAAAAGCAAGGAGCAGCCAGGTGCTGGCCCAGCTCGTGGCACTGCACACATGCCTACAACTTCTCCACACCGCTGGACTCCAGTGACCCTTCCCTGCAGGTGACACGGCCCACCTGCACACAAGGGTTAATTAAACAGCAAGGGCAGGAACACACAGGTTCTCTCTGGGAGAAATGAAGCAGCTGCGTAGTCTGCTGTGAATGTGGAAGATGATAGCTTTGAAAAGGACTGCAGGAACATTCAGTGCAGCTAGGCCTGATACTTTTGTTAAAATTACTCCAAAAACATTACTTCTTGCAGCATTTCCTAGGGACTTTTGCAAGGCAAAAAGACCAGTGGAACTACTGAAGGCGCTAGCAATGAATTACTGATAGTGAAGGACACAAAATTGTCATAAACTTCAACCAAAGTGTTAGAGTTGCAAAAACGACTGTTCTGAGGAAGGCAGGGAGGGAGGAAGGAAACCTTGCAGAATAATTGCTAGATAAAAAGCCTACCATAGCTAATGCAGCACATTGCTGGCTACAGCAAAACAATTCAACTAGCTATTTTTCAAATATACCCAACCCTAAGTATGTGTCAGGGAAGAGAAATAATGAAATTTTGAAATAAAAATGAATATAAATCTCTTTTCAGTTTTGTTGCTGTTTTTAAATCTTTAGGGTTCATATTTAACCTTTTCTCTAAAATAACAAACTTGAATTTAAGAAAACTAAGGCACAGATCTTCACAGAAACAGGACTCAAACAGCTTATGTTTAAAAATAAAATAGCAGAGTCTTTTTAAGTTGTGAAGTGAAGACTTATTCATTAAAACTGAATATTAACATCTCATTTGAGAAACTGTTCAAACCAACCCTTTTGCCTATTTTGCCTATGAATTTAGGCAGACAGAAGTTTCACAGGTTGCATGTCTAGCATCTGGTCAAGTCAATTCACCCTCTCCTCCATAAATTAAAATTAGATTTCCATTCTGCAGAACACACAAAATTCCCTCATTCTGGTTGCTGTTCAACTGTGCATATATAACCAGAGTTTTAGCAGAAGGCATTTACAAGGGCTTTTCCCTTTTTAAATTAGAAAATACTCAGGAAATAATTAAATGTTTGTTTGACCATTAAGGAAGGTTAGTGTCTTGATAGCAGCCCACCCAAGCATACAAAGCAAAGCTGGGGACTGGAGACCTGGGAAGTTAGGGGTAACCCAGTGACATGCAGAGAAATGTCTCAGTAACTGAAAAGCAGGCAGATGCCTTTAAGAGGGGGAAATTGCTTGTCTGCCATTAAAAGTGATCAGGTTTTCTACAACTATTCCAAATAAGTCTCCCACTGCAATCAGTGCCGACAAAAAACTTACCGACTGAGACTCTGAAAAGACAAGCAGAAAGTAATTTTCACTCAAAGACAAATGATCACTCTTTTGATTAAGTCAAACACTGGACTCATTACTGAGCATGTTCTCTGTAAAGTTACACCATTTACCTCTTCCAAGCATTTTATAAAGGGCTGACATCTATGAGGGACACCAGGATAAGGGATTTTAAGGAGGTTACTCTCCTCCAACACATGCAACTACATTATAAACTGGTATTGACATGCTGATTCAGCCACACCTTACAATTACAATACAATTACACCTTACAATAGGTTTTCAGGCCCTATAATTCCTACAGGATAATCTTCCACAATTTAATCACCTGATGACCAAGGTTATTTTCATTTATGTATTGTCATTACTTTATATAGGGCTATTGAGTCTTATATATGGTCGATATCCACAGTTTGGTCTGTGTGGCAACACCAAATTTTTTAAGCTCTACAAAATATTTCAATGCCTTCTCCCTGTGTATCTGAATTGATTTTATAAACACCAATAAAATAGGTTTAGAATACTTCTGAAAGGCACAATAGAACAATAACTGCCAGCATAATCCCTAAGTGACTTTTTACTGAGACACAAATGGAGGCAGAAATTTTCATTCCTCTGCCTAGAGCCAAAGCAAGGGCTGGTTTCAGAATCCAGGTGTTCCATACATTTCTGAATATATGTGTACTCCCCAGCAGTTTGGTGAAATATATTTACACAGCTTAAAACGTACTTACAGAGCTTAAAATATTCCACTTCCTGTTTTCACAAAACCCTGTTTGATTTAAAGTTTGTCTCAGGGATCACTGTTGAAAGATGTCAGCTTCAAAATTTTTTTTCTATTATGCCTGAAGTAGGCATAATTCACACACAGACTCATTTTATGGCTCTTTTCTAATGCCAGAAAAACACTTTAAAATAACTGAGGATTGAGCCCTATAACTTTAGAATTGACCTAATAGACTCCTGACATCATATCAACAGAATTAGTAGCATTACACTGGGGAAGAATCTGTCCAAGAATGTGCACGCAGAAAAGAACGACTCGTAAAAGGCAAAAGAAAACAAACCATGACACAATGCTCACAACCACAAACAGGTCAGATCCTCAGAGGATACAACTAGGAATAAATTGGTTGCAATAGCTACAGGAATAAATTCTTCCTGTAGTATGAACAGAAAAGAAAGTATGAACTTTTGTTTATTACCGACCCATTTCTTCCCTTTCTTGAAGCCGAAGAATGCCTCTCTTTTCTTTTTTTAAAATTATTATTTTAGCAGGGCTATATGTACTTCTTCTTGCATTTGACAGAAGTAAATTAAAATATCCCAACCAATTCTAATTA
This sequence comes from Vidua chalybeata, assembly GCF_026979565.1. NCBI lineage: Eukaryota > Metazoa > Chordata > Aves > Passeriformes > Viduidae > Vidua > Vidua chalybeata. Next base: position 67,848,142 of record NC_071531.1, read on the forward strand.
GAAGAATCTCTGGATCTTTATGGACATCAATCACTTAAAATAGAAATGAATAAAGTTCAACACAACCTAAAATTTCACTGTTCTTCTGCACTTGCTGCTGTTACACAGAGACTGACCTGACACTTGCACTGAGGTCAGGAGAGGAAAAGGAAAAAGCTTTCATTGTATACATCCAAAAGTTGAAGGGAGGGGGAGAAGAGAGAGGAGGAGAGAGGCAGAAACACGGTGCAGAAGCCAGGGATGTTCCAGAGCACACTGTGACAAGAAAATACTCAATAAGAAATCCTCCAGCCAAAACCAGATCTTAAATGGATCCATTGTCTTCCAGCCTGAAGCCCTTAAAAAGGCTCAAAATTAAAGTCTGTGCTGTGGGCACCCAGTCATTCTCTCCTTTCATCAGGATTTGCAGGTTTTAATACAATCTGTCATCAGGAAAAACAGTGGAGCTGTACAGTCCAGAGAGGTAACAAAAGCGAAAGGCAGGCGAGACTTACATAACTGGCTTTTTACATGAATATTACATTGAGAGATATTTTGCTTTTCAGAAAGGAAAAAAGATTAAAAAAAAAAAAGCTCAAACTAACGTCAGAGAATTCAATCCAACTTCACTTACTCCTCGTCCCTCTTTCACTTTGCAACATGTATCGAATAGCTGAAGTGAGGTGTTTTTTTTCTTTTTTCATTACGTCTAAACAAATAACCAATTCAACCTTAAACACTTCATAACAGATTGTCTTGTATTACCTGAGAAGTGCACCACATCATGGAAGCTGGAAAAAAGTCTTATTTTCAAGCATAAGCAAGCCTGCCTTGCTTATCTGCAGCACAGGGCAATTAGAAATGACCATGGATGTTAAACAAGCTCGCCTCTGTACAGTCTGAGAAAAGGGAAAAAAACCCTGCAAGTCTCCCCATCTGTTATTTCCTTTTTTTTTTTTTTTTTTTTTTTTCTTTTCTGGTCTCTCTTTGGCTGTAGAAAAGCAAAATTATGCAAGAGCTTTTGAATGTAAAGCCTGTGTGTGCCTTTTCCCTTTTTGTCTCTGTGTACACGGTATGTGCTATTGCATAACCCAGCACAGAGTGGGAGGCGAGCATTTACTATTGATTTACACTACTCGCATTGAGCAGCGAGACACACGCAAAGCAGCGCACAGAGGTGACATGGACGTGCATTTAAGGCTTGTGCCATGGAGAGAGGGAAGCCAAGCATGGAAAAACAGAATTGTGCCTTTCTGAACTAAATGCAATTTCCCCAACCTTTTTGTTTTCATGCCCTTTGGTAGAAGAGTGGATGCCTAACAAAACCCACAAACCCCTCTGTCCAAAAGTAAGGTTTCCCTCCCACACACCCATGCCGAAATCCTATCAGAAACTACAAAAACCTACCAATTAATGCCATTGTGACACTTCTTGTGTCAGGTGTAAAGATGCCTAGCAAGCTCTTACTGACCAAGAAGGCCCATTAAGGTTACAAAGAGAATTCTTTTTTTAAGTAATACTATACGCGAACCTTTTAGTAATTTCTTTAGGACCTATTTTAGGCTTTCAGGAGCACAGAAATCATAAGACACTATGCACAGTATGCAATACAAAGACTTGGATTTTTTGACATGATTGGGTGATAGGGAAATACGAGAATTAGAGACTGGAGACAAGGGAAGTTCAACCTATTTTGTTATCTTATTAAGCCTGCCAAAATATTCATGTTGTTCTCTCTTTTCCACACACCCGGAGTCATCAGTTTAGACAGACAGGCCTCTAGCTCATTAATGAGAATAATTTTGAGTCAGTAGAGGGAATTGTCTCATTCACACAGGTGAATACCCATCACATTGCTGAATCCTTTGCCTCCAAGGTGAGATATGGCTGGGCAGATTCTGCCTGCTCCCACTTGACACTAGGTCCTACAAAGCAAGGGAACACCACCAGCCTGGCACAACACTGGACTCCCGGGCATCCATTTATTTATTGTGTGTGGGATTTATCTAACAAAGTCAGTGGGATTTCAAAGCATGATAACACACTTTAAAGGATGCTGAAAGACTGAAGACTAAAAGGAAGTTTATTACAAGCCACTGCAGACACTAAGCCTCATACCAGAAATGAAACTGAGTGTGCTGATTAAGAAAAAATATAAAATAATCAAAAAATCAAGTATAAATGCTCTTAAAACTGCTTTTGGGTTATCTTTACTGGAAAACACACATTCCCCATTATTATTTTCTTTAGATTATGCTTAATAGGCAACATGCTTCTTCTTCACAGATCTGACATCGGACATTTTTACAGGTCCTAAAATAGCACAGTGAGCAAACAAAAACTCCATGTTGTAAGACAGGCAAAATCTATTTTAAGGAAATTACACAGATATGCAAGGTTTCTGACTATTCTGTTTATTTTTTTTTTTCTTTTACCCAGGTCCACATCTACTAACATGGTACTATCAGCCAGCATGCAGTCAGGATCTCTGTCAGGCTGTTAGGAAAAGAAAACATTCATTCACTGTCTCGCACATGCTTATTCATTTTGTTTGCACATAACTGGAATTGCATTGAAATTACCCAGAAACGTTTTACACAAAAAGTCACGTGCAGCCTAACTCTGATTTGTCTTAAAATGAAACTGCCCTTAAAGGAAAAGAATAAGGTCTTCATTGAATGGCACCTAGTCATGCAACCTGAATTAAACACTTACTAATAAAGATGGGGCCAACTGCAAACATGCTCAGGCATATTCCCTTTGCTCACCAGGGGAATGCTGGGGGAAAGAAATGAGATCCAGAAGGCAAACTCTACTTCCCTGTCATGCAGTCACTAGAAATGATACTCCACAAGCAAACTTTGAGTGATGCTATGAAAAGTGAGTGTTTCATGAAGGCTGAACCAGAGGACCAGCACATGAAACAATGAAAACCTGCACTCTTCTGCCAAGACTGCATGTCAAAAAGAATGTATTTTTCAGCACCATTTATACACTTAGTCTAGATGTTTAGTATATCCTCATCTAAAGGGACACAGCTTACAAGCACAAAATGCTTTACAGGATGTTATATAAAATAGATACAGAAAGAGACTAAAGAAATAACAGCTAAGGGGAGCCAAGCTCAGATATTGGTAAGGGCAGCTCCAATGCTGCTGTGCTTGCTTTATCATTGTCCAGAGTACACCTATTTTTAAGCCCTTGTTAGCATGTCAGATTCTAAGCAACTAGCTGTGGACTCTACATATCAGGTTCAAACAGAGATCTGATTCACCTAAAAATATGAGGATACAAATAAGGGAGTTCAGATTTGGTATATTCTGTTCTTGAGGGCTATCAAGCGAAGCTGAATAAAGTTTCCATTGTAACCCACTTGCCTTCAATCACTCAAAAATGTTGGAAACTTCATTACATAAATTTTCTGCTCCTAATGTTTACCTAATTTTAAATTTCACAAAAACGTGAATAAACAAAAGTTCATCTGTTTTGCACATACAGAATGAGGAAAAAACATCCAGAGATTTAAGAGAAAGGGAAAAAGAGAGAGCTGAAACTATCTATAGAAAAAGCACAGAAAACAACAGAAAATACAAATGGACTCATAAAGTCAATACTGGCTAGATTTCTTTCAAGAAAAAGGTTTCTACTCTGATGAAAATACTTAAGCTTTTAAAATTACACACAGCTACAAAATCCTATCAGACCTTTTATGAATACCATCTTCGATACACATTTAGGTCAGAAAATCCTAAAAGAACCCCCATGTGTGTGCTAAAAAACCTTGTATTTGTATCTAATTGTATATTACATTCTTTAATGTCTCTGATAGATGTTCTCCCTACAAGAGAACATAACTACAAAGTAACATTATTTTTCATTATGTTAGACAGCTGGTTTGGATAGATTTTTTGGGTTTTGATTCGTGAAACACATTAATAGCAAATGCCTTTTGCATGTATCAAAGATACTATAGCTCTGTATTTGCAGAAAAACAATGTGACTTCTTATTAAAGACTATCATAAGGGAGAAACTAAGGTTATAAACAAGTTATTACTCTAGGATTTCATGATTTTGTATGTAAGCTTAATGTTTCTCAAAACAGATTCTGTCTTTTTAATGACTGTAGGAGGACATAAGCACAGTGCTAGGTTGCCATGGGCTTTTAATGGCAAATTGAATAATAAAAAAATATTAAAATTATAGAGACAAAACCTAAATATACTAGGGATGCTTGCCAACTGTTCCTGCTAGTTAAAGAATCAATAAACCTTTGCAGACCTTGTGCAACATGACTTTACTTGCAACAAAAGTAATTCACAACAAGAATGCTTTTCTTGGCAATTTACCTTTTCTTTTCTCCTACCGACTTCTCTTTCACATGAACCTTTTGGACTCCAGTGTTTTGGAATGACCATGACACAGCAGAAGTTGCTGAACTTTCCCCACCCCTCAGCTAACCTATTAAACATGTGTATGGTGTTACTTCCTAATGGTTCCTACAGACTGATATATTTCCAAGAGGGTTTTAGTCAACATGAATGGCAGTAAAATTGGCAAAGACTCAGAAAGCAAAGTCCAAGGAGACTAGAAAAGAACTCAGAAAAAATGGTCTCTGGATAGTTTTGCCATGTCTGCTAGAACCAAAAAAAATAGAGGCTATGTCAGTGTTTTCATAATAAACATCAGTTTTCAAGATTATAACTCAGCTGCAAAGATCTGATCCAGACTGAAATCAGCACATGTGGGGTTTTAGATCAAGAGAATTTTTTTTTTCTTTAAACTTATATTTCCCCTACTGTAAAAGCAATCTAATATTATAATTTAATCTGGTAAGTAATTACTAATTTATCAGAATTAGGGAGAGGAAGCAGAAAACAAAATTCAGAATTCACAGTAAATGCTTTCTGGGATTGCATAACTTTCCTTCCAGATATTCCCTATGAGATTTTGAAAAGACTGTATTTCTAAAGTAATTGTTGGATTTCTAAAAAAAATAATCCTCATCCAACAAATATTAATATCTGTTTTGCTCCCTAAAAGCAACATCTTGTTTTTGAAGCAAGTGTTTTATACTGTGCAGCAGACACAGGAAAATACTAGGAGGGATTCAGAAGAATTTACAGGATAGGCCAGTTGATTTTTGAAGTACTGTAGTTTATCACATTAATTCACCTTCACCACTCCTAAAACACACAGGTTTCATCCTGAGGGAGCCTGAATAACTCAAGAATATTCAGACAATGGGTAGATCACACACCTGAGGCATCCCTGAAGTGCAGAGGGCACTGAGAGGTCTAAGAGCTGTGCCCAGAGCCAAGAGCATCCTCCAGCCCGGAGGCTGGAGCTGCTGCTGCCAAAGCCACCATGAGCTGCAGCACCTGAACCAAGGCTGCAGCTCCTTACTTCATGAGGCTTTATCACTAGCTCAGGGACAAGAGGAAGTGCCTGTATCAGTTAGGCATTTCCCACAGCTTCTCTTTGTTCATATAAATGTGACTTCAAACTCCTCTTTGAGTTTGATTCAAGTATCTCAATAGATACAGTAAAAACAGGCACCTTCACAGGACATGTGGCTCGAAAATCCAATTTTCAAGAAGCACCTAGGTGATAGGAAACTGTGGTGTAAAGTGAGTATGTTAAAAAATACCTGGAAGAGTTTATTTTCAGGTATCAAAATAAGAAAGCTGAGCAGAAAATGGCCTGCACCAAACCAAGTAATTCATTCAGGAGCAAAATCCAGATATTCTGAGCTGCCTTTTCTCTTTTTATCTGCAGAGAAAAATTATTTTAAACTAGATACTTCAGGAAAACCTGCATTACATGAGCTAAATACCACAGTAAGCCTTTTACCACTTGACATTTTAATTTTCTGTCTTTGGTTCTGTTTTGTCATACTAAATATGGCTCATCCAAATATGAATATACACATGCTGGTGTTTGCCTTTCCTCTGCTTTGCTGCAAATTCCTCAGAATACTGAAACTTGACAATACTCACCAGCCAATCAGTTTATTTTGAACACAAATAAATTAGTAAAATACATAATAAATAAATAAATAAACTAAATTTATTTTGAACACAAATAAATTAAGAATTGTTTGCAACACAACACAAAGCATCGTCAGCAGTATTTCCTACTGTTATCCCTTCATTTTTACTCAGGACTGTCAGAGCACTTTGTACAAAAAGACAGACACTTATGAACATCCTGACCTGTGAGAAGTTCCAGTGGAATCATGACAACGATTAACCAAACAAGGTATTATTCAATTACCCAACTCTGTGACATATTTACTACTAATTCTACTCACAAGTGGGAAAATAAGTTCATAGATTCTAAATAATTTCTGCAAGATTGCAGTACAAGCAAGTGATCAAGCTGGAAATAGAATGCCAAACTCTCAGCTGCCAGCCTCTTGCTGCAAACTCCTCAATACTACCTGTATTATACAGAGAAAAATAAAACACAGCATTGACAAGTTTCAGACATTTTCCAGCAACCTTAATTTATCTGAACAACCTCATCAAAGAGCTATAAAATAAGAAAAAAATTACTTTTCATCCTCTGAATAGCTATGAAGTTTTCTTTATCTCTAGTATAAAGTTAAGACTTTTCTGATTTTAACTACCTATATTACAGCTATGGATTAGCCAAAGAGAGAGAAAAGCATCAGAGACTTACAAACAGAAGGCTTAGACACACATATATGTGCACACACTCAGCATTATTTCTGAAAGTTAATTTTGCACTTAAATGCTCTCCTCAATACTCTACCACCCAAGTTCATCTGGAGAGACTGTAGGACCTGAACCAAAGAAGATTGGTTGTATAGCAGAAGCTGGAAGTTGACAAGCCTGGTGTGTGAGGCTTATTGCAAATTAAAATTAAAATAGAAACTAGAGGTAGCACGTTTTCAGACTGTGGGTCAGGATTTCTATTTTACATACTTATTTTAAGGTAAAATTACAAATGCCATGCTTTGACTTCAGAAGAAACCACACAATGACTTGTATTAAGCAAATTCTTAGATACTGTAAATTTTCTGTCACAATTGCTGCTCATATTGGAAGGAAGTTTTCTTACCTTTTTACTTTGTTTGCCAAGAGCCAACAGTGTCATCCCCTTAGTCAGTGTCAGCTACTCTTTTATTACACAGAAGGCAAGTAATAGCGTAACTGTGCTGATCTGCCTGCTTTCACTCTATATAGTGCCTGTATTTATAGGCTTTTGCTTCTATCTGAATCTATATTTATCTGCTTTATCTGCCTACAGTGCATCTGCTTCTCATACACACAGACATATATACATACACATGTGTGCATACACACAAATACACAGCCACACACAAACATACATACAAGCATACCCAGAATATGGGTGCTTACAGCAGGCTTCTGTTCCGCAGCAACATTTGTATAAATATAAACATATGCAGTGCACACAATATAAACCAAGGCATGCACAAAGAAAATCATCAGCTATTGCATGAATATGCCTTGCTGGCTTTGGGAAGGTTTATTATTCAGCAGGCTGCCTAGTCAAGAGGATTGTATACAATTAGTTTCTTTACACTACTCTGCTGTTGTAGCTTTGCAAGCAGTAGCAATTTATGCTGTTATTTTGCTGGGAGTTTTTTTTCCCATGTAAGCATAGTTGGCACAGTTGTGAAATCACTGCCATCCTGTCAGGAGATGGATTCCCTGTTGGTACCACTAACAGTTTCCCTCAGGCTAGTCATTAAAAGGCAAGAGTTAGGCCACCCTACGCCAGTCCAGGAGAGCATTCCCTAGAGGGAAGGAAGAACGTACAACCTCAGATCCAGGTCGATTTGGCAATTTTAAAACTAAACATTCCTTAGCTCTTAAAAATAAAACATCATTTTCCCAAATTAACAGAGAATAAACGGATATATTAATCTTCACATGAGGAAAAACCATCATGCCACAGTTCCCCATATCACCAGACAGAGTTGCAGGTATTCTGTCCTATTACTTAGACTGGAACTATATCTCACCTCAACCTTTTTGGTTGCTGGGGAGGCTTCTGTTAGACAATGAGAGCTGCCAGGGGAGATGATGGAAGTGGAGTATGTGACAGTAAAGATCTCTGTGTTACCATAATGTGATAAAGCTTCCATCAGACCAGTTATCTAAACAGATCACAGCATGTGATCTGGACAACCTTAATTCAACACTTGATTAATTCACATCCTACCAACCCTAAGTTCCAACACACCTCCATGGAGGAGGAGTTTCCACAATATAAGAGCAAAGTCAGGCAAGAAGTCACTGGGGATTTCTTTCTGTCCTCCTTATTGCAGGAGGGGGGACATTTTGGCTTCCCAGTTGTTCATAAGGCAATGAAAATGAACTGCTGATTTAATACATGACCTCTGTACTCTTCTGAAAGGGGCAGGAATCTCTAAGCCAAAAACTACTGAGCATATAGGCTAAAGAAATAAGATACAAAGAACCCTCTGGGTATCAAGGGCAGCTGAAGAAGACAGTCTTGCCCATAATCCTTTCTAAATCCTGCAAAACTTCCAATAGGGTCAAACAACACATCCTGGAATTTTACAGTAGTAAGAAACTATACTTAATTCTAAAAATCCGGTCTCCTCTGAAAACCAGGTAATAAGTACTTTAACTTAATGAATAAACAAATTACCATTAGGATGTGTTTAAAACCCCCAAGCAAGTTTTGTAACTCAAAATCAGAAAAAAACCCCAACCCCTTAAGAAGACTTTTTATGTCAAGATCATGCTTGATAACTAAACCAGAAATACTACTACAAAATCAAAGACTTTTGGATAATTCTTTCATTCACTCGATCACACTGAAGAACAGCTCCTGTAGTAATTTTATGCTTATCCAGTATTAAATGGTCCATTTGAAAGGGTTTTCAGAAAATCTACAGGCAAGATGGTATTTAAATGTAAGATAGATATACTTTTCATACAAATTTTCTATGTATCTTCATTTAATTTCTTTTAGTCTTAATATTCCCATTTCTCAATCACTACACCGAACTGCAGCTACTGAAAAAAAAATTTGTTCATGCTTTCCTCCCTGTTAAAATTGTCCTTACCCTGATGGTTGACACAGCCATCTCAAAGTTTTAAAAAATGTAATTCCATCATCTTAATTTACTAGTTTTTTAACTGCCCAGCTCAACTTAGTAGCAGGGGATCCACTCTACTTGAAAAGTTCTGCTGTTTTGCCATCTACAAATAAAATACCAACTTAAAAGAAAAAATGATTTTTGATTAGCTCCTGCATTATCTGAGCACCATCAGTCTGGTAGGATCTATTATGAAAATACTAAATACTGCTAAGATGGCAGTTCGTGATTACTGTAATGACTCTGCATTTATGAGATCTTTAGCAGTGACCATCTAGCAACTAGTCCATTAATTTTTTTCTCAGCAGGATATTTTATAGTTTTAGTGTGTTTAAGAGCATTTCTAAATTGGAAAACATTATTTAATTATTCACGTGGAAGCAGATTGATTACAGAATATAGTTTTTCTTTGAGTGTGCCCTACAATGTACCCTTATACATATAAGAAAGTATTCAAGCACTTCTTTGATGCACAAATGTACAAACTCCTGCCTCGTTTGTTCAGGAGTCTTTGAAATTTTGTAAGCAGAACATAAAAGGAACCTGTTTAATGCAAACTCTCTCCTTTCTTATGACAAAAATAGTGAATATTACTGGAGTTCAAGAAATGTACCCTTCTCTCTTGCACTGAAAAATATAGGCTGGGACATATGTCTAATACATCTTACATTGCTTAAATGAACTCAACTCTGACACACATCTATCCCTCCTTAGGAATCCTTCTATTTGACTTGCTAACTGATAGCTAGGACCTTACACTATATTATTAAATGGACCAGCTTTAATGGGACGTCAAAATTGAAATTAAACTAATACTTTGTTTCCAAATAAATTAAAATATATAAATTTCCTATCCTTCCTTTCCCTCAAAAAAGGATTTATGTCATTTTATACTGATGCAACTCTATGGGTTTATAACTCAATATTACATTAGTATAACCGTATACATGCATGAAGTTGATCTGGTTTAATTACTTTAGTAAAAATATCAATCCTTTCAAATAGAGCAATTAAATTAGCTAAAATCTAAGCACATATTGGGCCTCAGTAGATGTCTGAGACCTTCTAAGACAAAATGGTAAAGATCAGCTGTCCATTCCAATGTTCACATTCCTGAATAATATTAAAAAAGCTGAAACTGCCCAAAATATGTCAGTTTAAAAGTAAATAAATTACATGCACTAATGTGTTGAATCAGAATTTCAAGGACCAACAATAAGCATTTATATATTAAAATAAAATATTTGTCCAATTTATCAACAGACAAACAGTAGTGAGAAATTATAAAAGAGAATTCTTTCAATGAGCTCAGTGAAATTCAAAGAATGACATGGACACTGTAAACCAACCAGATCTGTTTAGCAGCTCTGCATAGAAGAGGCTGAAACCTCATCAGGAAGGACGGATCAGTGCTGCTTTCTAACAAAGTCTTAAGCCTCAGATACACAGATACAACTTGGCACCCTCATAATCTCTTCATGTACCCTCATCATCTCTTCATGTGGTCAGCAACACTTAAAGATGGAAACAGGGTAAGAGCTCCTGGTTCTTGCAATGCTTAAATACTCTGTGGTTCTCTGACCACAGAAAACAGCCTTATTTTTTCCCTAGAAGCCAGCACAAAAAAGTTCTTGAGAAACAGAGAAAAGCAAAAAGAAAAGAAAAAATTGTTTAATTCTGTAGATCATCTTGACCAAAATAATGAATTACCTCAACAAATGCTGACAAAAATTTCAGGAATTGACTATTTTAATCCTACCACTGATAACTTTCCCGCAGAACTGTCACAAATTATTTGTGTCCTAACACAATGGAAGAAAAGTATCCTAGTCCCTGCTGTAAGCACTAAAAAGTATTGAGTAAGATTTTTGTAGATAATTATCTCAGAAAGTTTTCTTGAAGGCTCAGGGGGAGCTGAAGCAAATCCCTGGTGTGGGGCAGTAAAGACGACCATGCTTTCCCATGGAAGGATGAGAGGATGGGCACAAGTGGAAATATATGAAATTCTGTTTAAAAAAACATGGGGAAAAAAAAAAAAAAGGTCTTGAGGGTACTCAAACACTGGAATTGCTACTCAGAGAGGCTTTGGAATCTCCATCCTTGGAGATACTCAAAAATTAACTCGACATGGCACTCAGCAATGTACTCCAGGTGAAGCTGCTTTGAGCTGAAGGATTAGACTAGACCTTAGTGGTTCAGTGAAATCTTTGCAGATAGGAATTTAGAAGCTACACCAGAACAAAATAAAATATTTTCCCATATATGGCTTTATTTGACTTGGTCCTGCTGAGAAATATGAATCTTGACTCCAGGCTGTACAGGTTAACAGAGCAGATGGTAGAAGTATCAGTATGCTTTTATAATGCCTTCAGTAGCAGCAAAGGCACATCCTTCACCATGCATTTTGTTTTTGATAGCTGCTGGAGAATATCATAGACACTCAGGTCACCATCATCTGTACACTATCAGATCTCCCTATCTCTGAATGACACCTTGCTTTAGAGATCAGATCTTCATTCTGCATCTCCACAAAGCCTAAAGACTCTTTGATCCATCTGATGTAAATATGTCCAAGAAGAAAGTAACAATTCTCTGTACACATTCAACTAGATGCATTGTTCTAGGCTAATAGATACTTCTGCAAATCCAACCTGTGAATGTACAGACCTGACTCAACTGATTTACATCATTAAAACTAATATGCAAGTTCTCAGTTACCCTAAATTCAGTTTTCAAAAAGTAAAATTATACTATAAATACTATATAATATATATAAATAAATAATTATATATTTATCTATAACTATATACATAAATAGATATATAAATAATGGTTTACAAGCCAAGATGAACCAGTGATACAATTCCTAGAAGTCTTAAAAGTATTTCCATTATTTATTTTTATTTGGTATGTCTAAGAACTAGAAACAAGCAATTGCAGCACCAAAAGAGATCAAGCAATAATCATTCAGTTGAAATTTCAAAGCCAGAGGGACAGGCAAATACCAGCCACCATGACCAGAAAACCTGAATCTGGAGAGCGACAATTAAATGTATATAGAGCTACTCATATTCTTAAGAATAAAAAGCAGTCAAAAAATGCCAAAGCAATGAAAAGAAATTTAGCAAAGGCCAGTTTCCTCTCATACACTTGACCTCCAGTGCTCTCATCTCCTCAGAAATACAGGGGAAAGTAATAAATGGTAAATATAATAACACAGTCAGAATCCTTTGGCCATTCTACCAGTCTGAAAGATTTAATTATAAAAGACAGTGTTCTGAGGCATATCAATCTGTAAAAGCTTTTACTAGAGCACAACCCTACTGAATTTTCAGCTGCTCAGGATTAAAATTAATTTACCTTCTTATGATTTCTGTAAGTATCTACAAGTGAGAATTTTTTCAGATGTGATTGCTAAAAGATGTGATAACAACTGATTAGAAGAAATGCTTGGACAGCAGTGTAACTTAAAAAGAGTTATTGTCCAATTCTATTTAAGGAAGAATTTGCATTTCTACTGTCCATTTTTTACTCTCCACTCAGAACATACAGATTTCTTACATAGCCAGTAGGTCATACTTTCAAGAATGCTACTTCTGAAAGTTTAGAAAATGATTAATAAAGGCTTCAATAAATGTTTATTAGCTGTTGTAAAGGATTGAGTGGAAGAAGCCAATTGATGTTTATAATAAACTACAGATAGATCTGTGATGTGCTTACAAAACATATAATACTCACTGTCCATCTCAAAAATGTTCTCAGAATACTGATAAATCAACTATAAACTTCTGTGAATTGTTTATAAAGTGTGTCATCAATATAAGTGTAGCTGGATAAACAATGCAAGATAAAACTTGCAAGGGGGCTATTCACTGTAGCTGTAAACACACGGAATACTTCATTGTGCAAAAACTTGAGTAACAGTCTTCTGCTTTCACAAGCATTAATCCTTTTCATCCCTCAGCTGGTGATCCAAATCTTATCTCCCCCTCCTGCATAATACCTGCAGATACATCAAACATCCAGGACCAAATTGTACCCACAGAGACATGGGCCAGAAACTCCCAGAGCATCAGTAGGGGAGTATGGTTTTAGATTTTCAAAACCTTGGAGAAAATTCCAACCCAAGGAACACCAGGGAGTATATATGTAGGGGGAATATGTGAAACTCCTTAAGGAGCTTAACCAGTGAATGGATTAATACTATGAACACAGGCAGGTGTTATCTATGTAACATTTTTTTTCCCTTTACCCCTGTGTAACCATAAATTATGCATTCTGCTGTTAAATCAGTAAAAATCCTTTCATATCAGTCAAATGACCTCACATTTCATTGAAAGCAGAACCTGTCCTGAATGTCACATCAGTGAGAACACAACAAAATGGAATTCTCTTTTGAGAAGCCAATGCAGAATTTCATGGCATATTAATGAATCTTTTCTGACTGGGGTAAGGCTTTCACTTATTGACACATACTAAATAGCACAGACAACTATCAGTCCTTGCTGCCTTTTTTAAAAAAGAAGTTTCCTGGTGACAAAAAAGGCCCATCCAGGAAGTTACACACTGTCAGGAAGTTTCCAGGAGGGAAATAAGCATATTGTGTATTGCTTCTTTAAAAAATATAAAAAATGAGGATAGAATTGCTTAAAATGGGATTTCACCAACATTGGCACTAGAGCTTAATCTTCAGCAATGCCATTCCTCATCCATATTTCTGCAGAAATCATAGCTGTGCTTTAACAGTAATCTCATATATTGACTATTTTCAGTAGAAAGTATCAAGAGTATCATGCTCCAAGTATTCTATGTTTGCAGTTCTATGAAGAGAACAAGATTGTCCATTTTTCATTGCTTATCACCTAATTCTATTATTTTAGGCAGTCACGTGAACTCTAATATCTGAAATTCAAGCCCAACTTCCTATCTACCACCCCTGACTGAACCAGTGTGCTTCCACAGGTTTTCCCAGAAGCACAACTACAAAAGTGTGGCACAGTTACGCTCAAGAAAATACCGATGACGTACTGGTTTGGGAAACACTGTCAGGTGAATTCACGGCTCCATGTCAGCTCTGATTGTGTCAGAGCAGCACATCAGGAACACATTATAGTTCTGATGGGAGGGTAATGAATACAGCAACATATTACACTGAGTACAGGAAAAATCTTAGGGCATCGTAGAAAATCTGGAGAGAGTGATTATATAGGCTTGGGGGGATAGCAGCAATTATGGAAAGGACATTGCCAGCCACAACTGAAAAGCAAAGAACAAAGCCAACAATATGGTATTAGTCACATGATCTGTCTGTGTATGATGCCAAACTATTCAAAGAACAGAATGTTCTTTATTCACCTCACTTTAAATTGCTTGAATGAACCCAGCATTTATGAAAATGAGAGATTAAAAACATTGATATCAAGCAACCTTTGGGCCAAGTCTTACTTATCTTATTAATGCAAGTAGTTCCACTGATTTTAGTGGATGCAATTACTACTGACTTCAACGGAGCTACTCACAGAGTCATGAGAGCAGGATGTTGCTCATTGCATAACCAAGCTTCTCTGACCACCACAAAGGGTGCCAACTCAACATTTCTGATGCAATGTCCCCCCTTTTCTGGTAATGGATCTCTTGAGAAGAAAAAACTGTACACACCAAATTCTGTGACACAGAATTTTGTGACACCAAATTATGTGAGCACAGCACTGACTTGATTGAAATGAACCATTTTATCTTCTTCTTCAGAAGCAACAGATAGAACTCCTGGACACCAAAAACTTCATAGCATGGTTTTATTGTTAATTTCTTTGATTTCTTATGAATGAAACATCTGTGTGGGGCTGGAATTACACTTCTGCAAGGACTGCCCATTCTCTGATGATTATTGTGTATTTGAAAAGGATAGTACAAACCAAACTGATTTACAGTCAGCCTCCTGGGCACAGGAATAGATTGCTTCCAGCAGCAGGTTTCTAGCAGTGGATAGCCCTTCTGAAGGAGACTAAACTTTTCCCATTCCTCCTGCTCTCAGATTTAAATTCAGAGTCTCATTTATGACCACACCAGTTTTCTTCTGCAGTATCCCTTAGAACCATGGCAGAATGGAGGAGATTTGGGGGACAAAAACATAGAATGCAAAAAACAACATGACTGAGAGAAATAGAAGGGAATCACAGCTTTTGACATCTTAGGAGTGATGCTAAGGATGCTATCTCTTAGAGGCTCATTCCACTTTCTGCAGTCATACTGCTTCAGTGCCAGAGGTGGGAACTATTAAATGTATGAGATGGCACAACAGATATGCAAAACTCAGGAAGGCAGAAGCCTGGAACTCTTTTTTTTTTTCAAGGACTTGAAGAGGCAGCAAAACAGTATTTTATGGCAGTTAGATCCACTGGAATATACTATAAGCCAAGAATGTCTGTCTTCAACCCCAGCTTTCCACAATCCACTTCCTATTCTGAATGGCTATTTATGGTAGGACCAATTCTAGGTCTTTCTTATTTCATTATAAAATTTGAGTTATCTCCATCAATCTTAAACTCCTTTGTGGGCAGCAAGAACCACTCTGAAAATGTTCTGCTGCACTAGTTCTTACTCATTGTGGTGAGAGGTTATTCATTGCCCTGTGAAATTCCTCACTGGATCCTGAATGTAGTTACAGATTCAAAGATGACACAGATCTATATATTTAAGGACAGAGAGTCCAGATACTTTAAGAAAAAAAGTGATCTTTTCTTGCACAGCAAAGCTCTGCATGTAAGACATGATGAAATTCTTCCTTTATAGAAATAATACAACCAGGCTTAGGTCCTATTACGTGCACACTTTTTAAACAATTATTATCTCAAGCACACAGAATAATAGTTAATATTTCAGATTTTAAAATACAGTGGAGCCTCAATTATCCAAATTCAGTGAACCCAGACAGGGTTTTGCCCCTTGTCATTTATTAATTAAATGGTAAATTGCTTCTATTACCAATTATTTCCACAGATCCATGGGCATGCAGGGCATTCTGGTTATGGGTAAACGCGATTATCAAGCCCTATTCAGTGTTCTTCCCATGTTCTTTAGATAATTGAGATTCTGATGTACTTTGAAACCCATTTAAAATATTTTTTACAGTGTATTTCTGGGAGGGCTTCCAGGTCTTGTAGGTCCTCCGGGGTAGAGGCATCCCCAAGATTGTGGGAGGCAGGAAACTTGACAAGCCAAAAGACAGGGAAATGTGTCAGCCAATACGTAACATAAAAGCAAAACTACTTTGTGAGCTCAATCTGACAAATTTCTAATCCCAGAAGTGTATTAGTTTGAATGAGTGACTGGCTGAATAGGATGCTAGCAACTCAGATATTACATTAAACTTGCTCTTTTTGGAGGCTGGTCTTTATTTAAGAGAAGTTTAGCTTAAGAAACCTTTAGGTGTGAGTGGTCCTACAAAGGAGAAATGCTTCTAACTAGAGAAGGTGGAGCAGCTTAAAAAAATGCTGTGGAAGAGATATTAAGGGCAGAGGTACAGAAGTGTACACAGACCAGAAAAATGCAATAACTATGAGTGAAACCATGGGATCTCTGTATCAAAAGAACGTAAGCTGATAAAAATCAGATACCAAATATAGCAAAGAACTGCCTCAACAGGCAAAACAAGTCTGCTTGTCACTCTGAGTAGAGTATCTTAAACAACCAGGACAAATCCATAAGCACCTCAATACAAAAATTAAGGACGAAGAGGTGTGCAAAATTAATTTGGAAAAAAAAAAAAGGACATAAAAGACAAGTTCAGCAGCTGGAGAAGATTATGCATATTGTGATACTAGGGTGCACTTCATAATAATCAGAGCAGGACATACAGATGAGGGATTGCTGCTGTAAATAAAATATATATAAATAAAATGAATAGGTAAAAATTAAAAAGTAACAAAAATCACCATGGGTTTTAATTCCATGCCTACAAAGAAAGAGCATGGTGTTAGAATCATACCATGGACCATCTTACTAAAATGCTGATAGTGACTATGCAAAGCAAAATGGAAGACTTCAGAGGCAGAAAACCTAAGGAAGAACGAGCAACTTTGTTTTAGTGCTAAAATAACTAAACCTACTTTAATATGTGCATATTAAAGAACCACTTTGTAATAATGAACATAACACAAGTAAAGTCAGTTCTCTGTAGGTCTGAAAAAATAACAACAAATAATCCACTACAGCTAAATATAATTTCAGAAAGAAAATTCTATTTAAAATAAGGAACAGAGAAGAAAGGAAATGAAAAAGCAGCAGCTAAGGGTAAAATGTTTTAAGATGCTACTGTTAGAAGATATGTTATCAGAGATTCACGTCTCTTACAAGTAACAGGAAAGCCTTTCCTTAGAATAGCTGTAATAATCCTGATCCCCAGTCATCTGCCTCAATAATTTTGAGGAACATCTCAGCAGTTTGTCTGGTAGACACAGCCTGAGGTACTACAGAGATCCCTAAACAGTTCTGACTTACCTGAATATGCTGGGTTGTAAACTGTCATAATTCAGTTGCCACTTTAGATGGAAAATCCTTTGCAAGAGGGCAAAAATCTCCAGGATAAATGCATAATATGATTCCTTTAAATGCAAGAACCTTGCAAGCTGTTCTGCAGTAATTCATTTCTACTTAGAACATACAAAACAAATGCATAGCCATATGTGAAAACAATAAAATAATAGGATTTTTAAAGCAAGCCAAGTGAAAGTATTTAATAGAAGTAAAAAGACACCATTCAAAAAGAGGAAGATATTTTGAAACAGAGAAAGCAGAAAAGAGTGTATATTTTGTTGATAAATAAAATGTTGAATAAGGCAGGCACAAGAAAATCTTGAGGAACAACTGCTTAAAGACATAAATAACCTTTCTGGACACCTTACATAAAATCTGTTTCTGCCAACAGATGAGGTGCAAAAGGGGTGTACAAAGCACAAAAATCCCAAATAAATTCTGAGCAGTTCTGTTCACTACAGAGTAGTTTTAAAAGGTTTACAAGTTAAATCCCTCCTCTGGAAGGTTAAATCTGAGAAAATGTGCAGTGGAAAGAATAAATGGTTCCCATCTAACAGTTATAAAAGAAACTGTTATAAAGAAACTCAGTCATGAAAGAGCTTAACTAATAACTCTTGCACAACAAAAGAACAGAAAGTGATTTAATGGCAATAGTAAAAAAGGGATTTAGGAAGATCCACATAGATCACTTGGTCTATAGTCAATGCCATAGAAACTGGTAGAAATTATAATAAATAATAACAGACACTTGAGTAAATAAAACAGGGAAGATACAACATGAATTTTTGCAGATGGAAATTTTGATTCACAAATCCATAGAGTTCTCAGAAGGAGGCAATGGGCATATGCTGCTAAAAATTAAAAAAAATAAGACAACCCTCACCAAAGTAATCTTCTAAAAGAAAGTTATCATGACATAGGAGGAAAAAAAATACTAAATATTCATACAACAAAATAGGATTTAATTTATCTCTTGCTACACTGGAAAGACAGCATGGAATCCTTGTGGGTATACCTACGAAAGAACCAGTTCAATATTCAGAACTGATAATAAAGGAGGAGAAAAACCCTTACAAAAAGCCCTTGGGAATTATTAAGAAAGAACTAGAAAATAAAACTAAAATCATAATGACATCCTTCTAATAAAATCCATCGTAGACTCCATACTGAACACTCTATGTGGGTTTCAACTCTCAAGACAAAAGAGGAAATAAGCAGCCAGAAAGATGCAGAAAAGGGCACAAAGGTGTTCAAAGCATGAAACAACTTCTGTGCAAGGACAGATTAAAAATAGTTGGGTCCTTTGCCCTGGAAAATAAATGACTGAGAGAAATATAAAGGAGCTTTATAAAATCATAACAAACAAGGACAAGGTGAACTGCTAATAATTGCTCCCTATTTCTCATTACACATTTCTAGAAAGCATCCAAAGAAGTTATCAAGCACCAGGTTTAAAGCAAACAAAAGGAAGTATGTTTTCACACAGTCTGTAATTAAATTGTGGAATTCATCAGCACGGGATGCTTTTGATGCCAGAAGGAGAAATGGTTTCAAAAAGCAACTGGGCAAAATCAGAAAATACAGCTTAGGCTTTAACAGCCCTTTCCATCAGGGCTATTAAACACAATGATGCAAAAGCAGAAAATGCCACTCCACGCTAAGAAATGTACATTTCTAAAGAGCAGAATGAACCAATCTGACGCATATCAGACAGCAGCTAAGCTTCCACATGGCTAACACATAGATCACAGAGATTCCAGCTTCAAAATGAATTTATGGAGCACATGGATTATGGCTGCAACTGATGATTTACTATTGCACTGTCAACATACTGGATGTTGATTAATATCCTTCCCCAGGTACAACCATAGTTAAAGTGTATGTTAAGGACAAAATGTTAAGAGTGAAACAGAGAAATGTTTGGAGAACAAGATATTCTTTTGGCAGACTTGCAATATAGAGATACAACATATTTTCCTAACTGGATGAGATTCCAATAGGTGATATTCGTTTCTGAGATGAAAACCACCAAACTTATGAAATTACTGGTGATGATAACCCCTTTGGTTCTAATGGCTGTTCAGCATTCACACTATGGAGTGATTTGTGTGGGAGCTGCACTTAGTCTATTGTGCATGTTATGCTCAAAAATGCCTTTTAAAACCAAGCAAAAACATTCAGGTCACAAAGCAAAGCATGCAAAAGTATGAAAATATCAAAATGAAGTCTGTCACAACAGCTGTAGTGTTACAATACAATCTTCCATGTTATGATTGTGTATTTTGCGCTCTGTATAATGGATAGCATCCAGGGAATGAGACTAATTCAAATACTCTTCTTTTTATCCTCTCTGTTTAGTGTGTGGCCCCAAGCCTTGTTTACTGAGTGGCATACAAGTCTTACATGAAATAAGATGGGGTTTTGTTACTGGATTTTCTGTGGTACTCATCAATATAGCCTCTGAATATCTCAACAATCTTTCTGAATTAATCCTCACAATGTACCCTCAGATGTCTGGAATTATTTTAATTCCTCATTAATGAAAATTATGAGATTTTTTTTTTGTGGCCACACAGGGAGCCTGTATCAAAGATCTGTTAATTCTAAGGGGTGCTGAGCATCTCCTGAACTCATCTTACAGAAGGAACACTCCAAGAATTCTTGCTCTTCCATCAGATCTGCAACTCATCTGTAGTATAAACCCCTCCAGTGGGGGTGAGATACCATGGACAGGGACCTCCTTCCTACCACACCATCTCTCTAATCCTGTGAATTAGGAAAAGTGTCTCAAAGGATACATTGCTGCAAGATTTGCAAAGCCCTTAGAGGCATTTAGATCACTGGTACAACGAAGAGCAAAATTACGACATTCTGTTGTTACAGTCTTATGCAGGAATTTCTCCTTCTGATTTGCACTTTCTAGGATTCTTGCCAGCAGAAAGTATTTAAAATTATATTTTTCTAAAAAGTCTCAAGCAGGGGCAGTGGTATGGATGTAAGAAATCAACCACTGACACAAGGACTGTTTCTGTAATGTTAAAGATTGCAATTTATAGTTGTGGTGTAGTTTGTAACTAGGAATGACAACTTTATGAAACACTCTTTACATACTGCACTTGTGTTCTAAGTGCATGAAAACATATTAAAAAATAGCCTTATGTTCTGCTACCTTAAGGGTTTCTCTCATACCTACCACATCCAAGAAACTGAGAATAAAGCTCAGTGTCTGTTCCTCTACTGTGTTTCCTATTGTGCCTACATATTGCAGCATTTGTGGTCTGTAAGATCACACACTGTAGGAACAACTTTCAGTTCTCTGTGACAATAGGGTGAGCTGAGGACAGACTGGCAATATTTGGAGATGAATTTCCTGCCCTTTGTGGGTTTCAGTTAGACTCTTCGCATTATTTGAACTTTTGTGGTTTAATTTTCTTTGTTGTTGTTTTAATTCTAATGGCAGAAAATGACATCCCTCTGGAAGCAGTGAATCTCAGGATCTGAGGAATAAATGGCCATGTTTTCTCCTTCTGGCATTTTAAGATACATCAGCAAACAGAGAAAGGACACAGTAGATCGGTAGAATGGCAAAGGGACGTAGAGCTTCTTATTTTCTAATAAAGATACCAAAAGCCCTAGGATCTGGTGATGTTTAATGGTCTTCTGAAGTAATTTCTTCCCATTAGCATACAATCACAACCACAGGCTCAGAAATTGCCCATACTATGGGGCAGAAGATTGTTGCATGAAAGCTGCCCTTTCCTCTTTATATGTTTGAAAAATAATCATAAAATAAATCCATTGTAAAAATAAATAAGCCACTAAAACAAATAACAAATGACTCTTCTGAGAGGAAGAACTGCCAGTTATGGGATAATAGCCACTAACTATTGCCAGGAGTTTTCTCAGATTCCAGGGAACATCAGCATGAGAGAGTTTTATTTGTCTACCTTGACTAACATATGTAGAAAGGAACATTTCTGATTCTTCATTTCCTCATTCTCTTGGGTGTCACAGCTTCCTAGCCTTTGCTTCTGTTTATAGTCATTTCTCAATATATATTTCAGGAAAAGAAAAATCTAAATAAAGATCATAGACTGTTCCATTATGTGCCCTTCCTCTTCTTCTTCTCCTCCTTTCTTGCATTTGTGCAGTGTTGTGGCACCTATTAACTACCCATGTTTTCAGAATGACACTATACAAGGTGCAGGATGTACCACTGTGCCCTAAAAATATCAACAACAGCATTAGTCTCACAATAATTAATGGCAGGCATTATGCAAATGACAACTTTTTCACTGCAAAATAATGACATTTCTTCATTTTGAGCAGAGTTATGCAAAACAATGAATTGGGGATGATAAATCACACAGGAGAATTAAGTAAGCCATAACGTTCCTGCCCAGGCAGGCAGAAAGACAGACAGACCAACAATTTAGAACACGTTGTTTGTTCTCAAACCGCTATTAAGGAATAAATAAAAGCATAGCCAGCCGGTCATTAGAACGTATGTATAATTTAGTTTCCCCCCTTTAGGCAACTGTGCATAAGGGAACGTTAAATTCTAGCAATCGAATTATTACAAGTCGCAAGCAAATTTTTTTTTATTAACCTTAATAAGTCATTCACTCAGAGACTACAGTCATCAGGCAAATAAAATATATCACATGTCATTCTCTTACACATTAACTAATTTCTTATGCAAACATCACAATGTATAGCAATTACCACTGCTCAAAAAGCCCCGAAGTCAGTTTCAATTTATTTTACTGCCTTTGTTCTTGGTCATTTCCTGTAGAGCTTTCCTATCTAACCCCATGTTTTAGGTACAAAATGAATGCAAGTAGCAAGAAGCTACATCTCTGAAATGTTGCTGCACTTTTTCCTCTTTATTGTGAATACTGTTGGAAAAAGATGTCAGTCGGTACGATGATCTTGTGAGCTTCAAGAATCTTCTCAAAGGTAACACTGCTTGTATCTCACAAAGATAAAAAGCCAACACTGACCAGAGCACCCTCCCTTCCCCATCCCTTTCGCCACTGCATGCTTCCCATCTCCTGAAAGAGCAACCCCAGCCCAGTCCTCCCAGTGCCTCCTGCAGGGAGCCTGGTGCAGGACAGTCTGTGAGCTCCCCGGAGCCACCATTCCCATACTGCTCCCTGAGGAGAGGCTTCCCAGAGAGAGTGGGACTGGAGGGGAGCTTTGAACTCCCCCTACGTACCACACTCCTCCACTGCTCCTTACAGTGCCTCCTGATGAAGCGGAAGTGGCTCTAAGCTTTTAACAGACAGCACTCCTGGATCTCTCTTTTTAGTGATTCCTGCTGGGAGAGTCTGATGTATCAAAGAGTTACAGCGATTAAAGTTGGAGAGACCTGAGGAATTTAATAATTTAGTCCATCCTCCCACCTGAGCTGGGGTATGCCTTATGCTATTTTCCCCGATGCTCTATCTAGTCTAACTTTAGAGAATTCCAAATAACTGGGCTCCCACCTCTTCCCTGGGGAGGTTATTCCACAGTGGCATACCATAAGACTGGAAATTTCCCAAGGTATTTGCTGTAATTTTATTTCTTTATGATTAGTTTTATAAAAAAGGCTTTGGTTTTCAGACTCTCAATACTGCCATAAGATTTTGTTTCTGTTTTAGTGTAGAGACTGAAACTGCACCAGACTTCCTCACATCCATAGCTCAGCATGACACTTAACAACATTATCCAATGAAAAATAAAGCTGGATTTGCAGCACCTAAATTTAAGTCTTCATGGTGACTGCTGGCAAGAACTGGTATGAAAAGGGATCCAGGACAGGACCTTTATGGCCAGTGCACTATTACCTCCCTTCTAGCCACATCAGCTGCTCCCCTCAGGAAGCACTGGTGGCCATTCCAAACACACATAAAGCAGGGCATCAGCAAGGATTACATATTCCCCACGAGGAGGTTAAACTGCAGAGGTCTTGTGAAGCATAGTGAGGGGCCTGGAAAACCCACAATTCATGTGTCACAGTGAAGAGTCAATGCCAGCTTTATCGGAACCAATAGGAAGATCATCCATCCTTTTCCCTTCTCCCCAGATGTTAGTACTCTTGCCTCTAACAAGGACAACTAAGTCATTCACACAGACAGACAGAGAGCCCAGGAAAGAGAACAGTTGTGCTGGAAATAACAGGTGTCTCTGAAAACAAAGTGTAGCAGTTGACCACCCCCCTCCCATTATCTATTTCAGGACTTTTAGGATTCAGTGTAATTCACCCTGCCTTGGAACACTGCAAAAAATTCTCCACCTCCAGCCTCTCATCCGGAAGTTAATAACATTTTGCAGCTCTCCTTAAATAAAATCCAGCCCATCCTGGATCAATAAGACTGATGCCTATTTCCCTAATGGCAGCCGATTGCCATTTGCTATTCAAATCAGACTAGATAAATTACAGTACATGCCAAGGAACAGGCCAGTGAATTAAGACAGGCCTCCTGAGGACCAGTGATATTATTAATCTTTTAAGACACTATCATATTTCTTCTTGACAGTGTGCGTAGACTCTCAGACATGCTGCACTCAGATTGAAATATCAGCTGCTGCAAAAAATCAATAGCGTTAGAAACACAATAATTTTCCGTCTGCAGGGCCCCCAGTAAGCAACACTTGTGCTTCTCCTCCTTTCCACATATATGCTCCAAAATGCATTTGTTTTAAAATCCAGGCCTCAATTCTGAATAGTCATGGTGGTGGACAAAGTTGCTTTTGTTGTCATCCTTTGCCACAGAAGCCACAAGTGAGCTTCTCGATAAGGTTGCGGTTCTCAGAGACAGCAGAAGGTACTCCAGGGTCAGATACTCACCCAGTATACTTTACCCTTCTCCCCACACCCTCCTGCTCAGTCTCTTGCTCTCTCATTGAAGGCTTTATGAAGATAGATATTGCTAGAGTTCCTACTGTCCCTAAGAAAAACACCTTGGACGTGAACTGACAAGGAAGACAGTACACGACAAGAAAGGAGAAAGCTTAAGGGATTTCTCTTCAGATTGCCAACAGATAGGGTCAATTCAAACAATTTTGATCTCTTTAGACCTGTGGATGAATTCAGTAGAGGCTCTGATAGTCAAGTAAGCTGCCCCTGGTTTCTCAACTACTCTTTATGCTGAAAGGGAGAAAGAGTCTACAAGTGAAAACTATTCCTAAAAGGGTATTTTATGATTTACGAGACAAGTGGGCTTAAACAAAAATGTGTAACTTGGAGGATTGTCAACAAAATGTTAAAATGAGGTTTCTCCTCACCCTTGACACAGTATCATTTAACTGTGTGGAAAAGAAACAATTCTAAAATACAACAAAATCAGGAGTCTCCACACAATTCTAAGCTTGAGATTATTCGGCATATAGCTGTGTAAAAAAACCCCAAACACTTACAGAAATGGACCAGAGTGGATAAATCAAGTCCAGGTTGGCTAAGCTGTGATTTGAGATTGCCAGATTTCTGGCATCCCTGGTCAATAGTGACCAGGAAGAGTTGATGAATGTCCCAGTAGGGTGAGAGGAGTGAAGCGATGAAATCATTCAAGTTACATCACAATTAGCAGTTGCCTTCTGCCCTTAAAACATTGTTAACAGCACTGGCAGGACTGAAGACCAAAAATATTAACTCTCCTCTGACTCTTGTAGAATCATGAGGGCTTCAATTCAACTTCCATTTAAAAAGTGGGGTAAGCATGACCCACATGCAATATAAACATAGCCCCACCTTCTGATGAATGCCAGGGTGACCTGGCTGATGGACATGCAAGGCTGGCTGATGTCAGCAAGGTGCTCATTAATAAATGGGTGAGGAGCCATTCTGTGCAGTTCTGGGGTATGCTTTACCTTCTCTATGCTGAACAGAAGACCTGGCTCACCTCCTTCCTTGGAAATCTTAGCACTTCTTTCTCTGTTGCACAAAGTGACATGCTTAGACAAAGAGAAGAGTGAGATGCCACCAGGCTTGCTGCTGGGGAGAGGGTAAGTTTAACTAAGGCTGGCCAGTGGATAAGAATTTTCTTCATTGGGACAGAAATATCAGGTCTCAAACTCAAAAGTCTTTCTGCTAAAGAGAAAAGAGGGTGATATGATGAAATGAAGATATGATGAAGTGTTCCCATCAGCAGCATGGTGCAATTTTCCTGGAGCAAAGGAGGCTCAGGAAACACCTTTATGGCTCTCTATAATTACCTGAAAGGAGGTGGTAGCAAGGTGGGAGGCAGCCTTTTCTCACGTGCAAGTAGCAAAACAAGAGGAAATGGCCTCAAGCTTGTGCCAAGGGAGGTTCAGATTGGACATCAGGAAGAATTTCTTCACTTAAAGGGTAGCTAAGCATTGGAACAGGCTGCCCAAGTAAGTGGTGGAGTCACCATCCCTGGAAATGTTCAAGAAATGACTGAATGTGGTACTTAGTGCCATGGTCTAGTAGACATGGTGGTGTTCAGTCAAAGGTTGGACTTGATCTTGGAGGTATCGGTATCTTCCAACCTTAATGATTCTATGATTCTATAATTTTCAATTAGAAAATTAGTTACTTCCCAGTACTTTGCACACATCTGAGGAACAGACCTGAGATTCACTCTTGCTCCTGATTCTCCATGAGTTGGATTTGATTCATGCACCTGAATGTAACTGCTCCCAGTATATACAAGTCTCACTCTACTTCCAACAGGTTTTGGTTGTGCCATGTGGGATCTAGGAATGTGTTGATAACACTTCAAAGTACTTGTGAAAATGTCTTAGTGAGCCATGTGCATGTGGAGCTCAGCCTAAGCTGTGGGGCTAATATGAGCATTGGCACAAAACTATGCGTGAGCAAGCAGTATGAGGGCTAAGGAGTAAATATGAACAGACAGCATCATGGCTGAGGAAGGATGGGATTTGAGTCTTCTGCTTTTCCTCTCCAGTCTTCAGATCACTCCTCTGCCTGCTGCTCCTCTTTCTCCTCTAGTCTCCTCCTATCTGTGCTATGTCCTCTAACTATGGATCATTGCTGCTTTGATTTTGCACAGCAAAAATCATTAATTCACACAGTACTATGGCTAACAGCACCACAGTTTTGCAAAAGATGCCGTGGTATCTAAGAAAACAAACCTACAAATATCACTGAATGATAAAGAGAACAGAAATCCACTTTTCCAGTGCAGGTAAGGGACTAAAATAATCTATACAGCCTAGAACATTTTGAATTGGGTCTTCTGAAAAGTTCCTGAGTCAGTCCAAAGAACGTGGTGGTGGTGGTAGTCTAAAGCTACCCCAGAACCTGTGCCACATCTAAGCAGAAAGCCCCAAAGGTGTAGCTCGGCTGCACTACAGCATCACACAAAACTCCCCACATCAAAGCTTGTGAGAGCCATTACATTCAGGAGGCCTCATCTTTGGGTCTGTAAGCACACCGAACACTTGAGTATGAATTGAGGTCTTTAGAAAGGTGGGAATTTCACATTACTGTCTATTTTAACAAGGCGTTTCCACACTAAACTTGTACTCCACCTGCATGTATCTTTTTTATCTTGACACTAACACAATTTATTCTGATCGATAGAAACTAATTTCTTCTTTTCTTCTTAGGTACTGTTATATGCTACCCTATGCCCTCCTTTATCCTCGCATTTGGAAAATAAATAATTCCTGTCGCAACTGGCCATACAACTATTGTTCAGGTTTCCCTGATACTTTTCCCTTGGGAAATAAGACACCAGTGGTTGTTGCAAGACCATGTAACTAGATGGACTTCCTCATGCTGAAAAATACTCGAGATTTAAAAGAAGCTGTGCACATCTTCCTTCTGACATTCCTGTTTCTAACAGAAGGGATTAGATGGAGGGTGAAAGAACACAAATAAAGCGTTAGGGCCATAGCTACTGGTCAGAACTGCTTCAGAGGAGATTCTCTAGACAGCCTCCTTCGGATAGATCCTGCTGGAGTGGAATCTGAAGACTGTAATGTATAAATACCATTCAGAAGTTAAAACAGTAGTGACAAACCCAGTTAGGTTTAAAGCCAGATTTCCATTGCAAAACACCCTGCATGCCATCCCTGCTGACAGGCAATGCCAGGCATTGCTGTCAGCCACAGGCTACAAAAGGAAGAGGAAGAAAGTAAATGTATTGCAAGTTTAAGGCACAGACACATACTGCTAAAAACTGCTGTCTGCTATCCTTCCTCACCCCCAGTCTCTGCCCCAAGACATTGCTCTGATTTTGCAGTACAGAGAACTGGTCTGTGCACAGAAATCTACCCACAGACTAGAGCTCCATTCATCTCACCCTGTACTTGGCCCCTGCAGGTGTAGGTGTTAAACAAGCCCATTCTGTGAGGAGGAAGCAGCAGAGGGATTATTGTCAAACTCCATTTGTGATTCACAATAATCCACCAGCTCATTCTATAAAAACAAATGGAAACTGGGAGTGCTTTCAGGGCAGGAGAGCTGGGAGAAAGTGACAGTGTAAGAACTTCATTCTAGGTGGGTGGAATAGAAAGTCCAAAGCGCAACTGAGATGGTAAGGAGTTGAGTGACTGTATCATGTAAGAAGAAAAAGGAAGATCTGTGTAGAAATAGCCACAAGACAAAGAAGATGCAAAGGGAAAAGCTGAGAAAAGTAAAGGATAAGAAAATAATGTGAGATAAATGAGGATTTCAAGGTGGTTCGGGGAAGAAAACCTAAGTAATGGAAAGATGTCAGCAAATCCAACCACACTTAACCCAACCACAGGTTAGGAGTGCCCTCTCTAAAAGATGAAGCTAGATAAAAGGTATGTTTCCTTTTCTGGCCATTAGCATCTATGACTAGCAATAACTTGAGAACAAACCATTTTTGAGAACTTTGTCAGCTAGTCTCTCCACACCACAACTGCAGCCTCCCTGGCATGGCCAGAAAAATAACTGAACAAAATATGTATTCAAAACTTTGGATCTCTTCACCTCTTGGTAACAATCCAGCTTTGCCAAGGTCAGAAGTGAGAGGTAATGAACTTCTCCAGAACAAGTCTCCATGGTACATGAAAAAGAAATTCTACCAACGATCCCTGGTTGCACCCTTAATAAAAGAGGTGAAGGGGAGGAAGGTCTGACACCAAAAGATCAGGAGCATCCTAAATTCTCCCACTGCTTTCAGTATGAGTTGGTGCAATGAGCTGCCACACAGCTGTGGGAGGTGAGCCATGCACCTGTGCAAGGCATGCTAAGTAATGTGTTATATAGCAAGCCATGGCCTCTTTCTTTGTGTGAAGAAACACTTCCTCAAAATCATGGCTAAATCTGCTAAGAGGGGTTGGAGGAAACATATCCTACTCTGGCAGATCTTCTGCCTTTCTCACATGAGTAGAAATATGATTTCTCACACTCATACGACTCCATCCCTGCACTGGAACCTCTGGTGGAGGCACTCAACTCAGGCTTTAATTATGAAATGACAGTACTGATGGCTGGCTTTGCTTGAACCACCATGTGTCACCAAACTGATGGGAAATATGTAAAAAAGAAACCCAGTTTAATTAGCCTGAATATTTTACAGTGATTATTTTCTACAAGAAAACCATGCCACATCTTGATTTGTCACCTGTCAGGGTGGTGTTCTTATCCACCATGATCTCTCCTTGCTTCTTCATCTCATAAAAAAAAACAGTGGTGAAAATGACAGACAGATGCAAACAAGATTTTGGTAATTACAACCCTGCGGCTGGTGGTTGTTTGAACATCGTTTTATTTCTTCCAATCAAACAAGTCCTTGGACTTCACAGCCCTAGAGCATCAGACAGGGGTGAAGCTGATTATATTATGACATTACAGTGCAGACTGGCAGATCAGACAAAGTGGATTTCACTCAGTAATTAAACTGCAGTATCTTTCGTCTAAAGTCCAGGACAGGATTAATCGAAAGGTAGCTCTTTATCATTGCGATTAGTGCTGGGATTTGAAGAGTGACTCCACAGATTTCTGATTTGATAGCTCGTCCTGGGTACCAGCTTATCAGAGACTGCACATCTGTCTCACTTGTAAAAACAGCATGAGGTCAAGATCTATTTACCAAGTCACACCATTTCCTTTATTTTATTTTTACTTGGAGGAAACTCAGATATATTTAAATATTGCAGTGTCCTTTGGCCTTCTGTAGCAGTACAAAGATTTCCATTTAAGACCTGCTAACATATAACTCTGCCCCCACCCTAAACTGCATTGTATCCATCTATTATCTGTAGTCTGTAGTCTACAGACTCACAATTTTCTCTGTACCTTTAAATTTATTCTTCAGGGTCCAAGAAAACCCACCTGATTGTCAGAAACTAAACAGTACAAATTTCACATACAATAGCTTTTTAGCTGCTCTAAAGTGGTCTAGCAAAAGAAGTTTCAAGCTTTCAAGGCACTCCAAAGATCTACTGGATGAAAATAGAGTCTTAAGAATTCGGTTTTTTGTCAGCATTTTATAAAATCCCTAACATAAAGTGCCAGTTAATGCCTTTTTTTTTTTTTTCCGTAAGTTTCCAAAAAGCTTTCAATGCTCCTGCTTCTCCTCACAAGGCTAATAAACACAGAGCTGGGAAAACTTTCTCAGTACAGCCAGACAGTTTCCTTATGCTGCTGGCTGGGGAAGCAGCACTCCTGGCACCTGCCCTGATTTACTTATTAGAGGAAGGAAAATTTCTGCAAGTGGAAGTAAGGCAGGGAAAAACAATGGATATCTCTTTTTATTTTCTACTGCAAGTAGTCATTCTGTTTAAGAAATGGAAAAATCAAGGTAGGACAAAGTAAAACACTACTTCTTCCTCCCATCACGAAAATACAGTTAGGAATTGACTTAAAATTCTGGAGATACTCTCTACCTAAAATCTCTTGCAGTCAATGCTGTTTTGAATTACACTTTATGGAGAATACCCTGGTAAGAATCCCAAGAGATTCTAAAAGTGTATAGGAGTGGTTTGGCATTTGCCTTTAGGAAGTCATATACTTTTTTAGGTTCCTTTCAACAAGTTTTCAAGCCATGGCAGTCACAAAAACTGATGTCTCACAGGCCACTATTACTAGATTCCAACTTTTTCCCAACAAAGGATAAAAAAAAGAAATGTATTTGTGAAAACATCAATAAAAATTTTATTTGTAGCTGAATGAGGTTTTTGAAAGACAAATACTTTTACTGAAAATTGAAAGATTATTTTTTGTGGAAAGAAGATGAAAATCAAAAGTATTCTATCTGGAGTCAATTCTTCAAAATTTTTAGTCCTCAAAAAAAAAAAAAAAAAAAAAAAAAAAAAAAAAAGTCACAATTTACACTGTTCTGTTTCATCCACAGAATAGTCCTGTGCCCACCACATTCTATACAATTCAGAATTACTTGGCCCATCTGTACAAAAGGATAATTGCCACAATGTCCTTTGATATTTTGCCTATAGCAATTTTTCTTCGCATTTGTATGAATCTCTGATGTAGATTAGGAAGATCTAAAGCAGGGGCAATCTCTTAATTTCTACCCAAACATTTATTAGAGACAGACCCTAATTCTGTTTGGGGACTGGGTATTACTACAATCCAAACAACAAACTAAACAATTCCCCAGGCAAACAAAGTATTTTATTTGCAGTTTTATTTTTATTGTTATTTTTGTGATGGAATTTACAGAGAAAAAAAGCCAAATTATTCATAACCATTCATTTTAAGTCTTGAAAGCTATTTCACAGCTCTTGGAGTCACAGAAGACCCTCAGTATCATGCAGTCTGATTCCCACACAATAAAGAACTTACAATTCCACACAGCAATTCCCATAGCAATTCTAATGACTAGTGTGTATGGTCACATAACATTTACTAACAGTGATGATCCTAATTTAAGGAATTAAACCAGCAGAATATCAAAAAATATCTTAGAAATTTGTTTTATTAGGTACTTTCTCTGCCCAAACACCTACAAGTGGGGAGAGCAGAGGAAATCTGGCCAAGCAACCAGGCACAGGCAGAGAAACATCTCACAGATGAATGACAAACAGTGCATTTCTTGGTCAGCTAATAAAGGCACAGGTAAGTAATACCAGGCAGAACAGTCTCAGTAATCTTTGTTTAAATGGCTAGCTAAATATGCAATAAATGCTCACTGCTATACTTGCTCTTTGAAGAGGTATGAAGGTGTGAATTTTATTCCTAGTCCTGCTGCTGATACTGTAGATACAGATTCAACTTGCATAGGGATTTCAAAGCTAGTATTCAGACCACTAAGCTATTCCTCAGACCAAGCTAAAAACAAAATGCAAATAAATTACTGTGGATCCTGAGCTCATGCTGTTTCCCTCCTGCCTTTCAGAATTTTCCCTGTTTTTTCCTCTGAAAATTCTAAAGTTTTAAAAATATTATTAAACAATCAAATAAGCACCAGCCTTTATATTTATATTTTTTTCATTTCTGAGTCTTTGTATTATGCTTTGATCATAAATTCAGTATCTTCCCTCCAATCACAAGGACTAGAAACTTATTTTATAAACAAAAAATAAAGAACTTGACATTATCTGTTTACTTCAAGAGTACAATCTTTAAGAAAAACATCAGCTATTATGACACTTTCAGTAAAACTGCAACCACTGCCAGCAAAGTGAAACATTAATCTAGGTGTGCACATCCTTCTGGTTTTCACATCATGTGTAAACACTGAAATTCCACAAAAAGAGCCTTGTAGTTGTGCCTTGCTCTGGAGAAAAGCTGGAGAGCATAACACATCCATGACTTCACAAAGTGGTCAATCAGCAAGTGCTTCCCACTAAACAGGAAAGGACTCTTCTATGCCAAATCCTGGCTTTGGTAACAGAGTGGTACATTTCATATTAACATAAACCAGGGTAAGATTTGTCCCAGTGTAAACACAGCCAGAATTAATGTTATGTTTTACAGGGTTCCTAAACAACTACAAATTTCATCCACCTGGAAAAGGGAGAAATACATGTCTTGCAGCACAATGTGGCTTTTTTTGAAATGAAATCACAGCTGAAAGCTTGGATAAGACTAGTCAGGAGAGGAAGAGAAATTCCCAGCCATGAACACCGAAAGTGACTGCATTTTTTTCCCCCAAACTCTAAAGATGCTGCCAGCATCCAGTTCCTAGGCCATATGTTAGTAAAATGAACCAAATCAACCCATAATCCTAATCAGGAGGTTACCATGAGGGCTGAAACTGTGAGACACTCAGTAAGGATCAGTTTTTCTCAATTAAAGAAATAACCATAACTACTTTCAGTCGAGTCACTCACATTCATAATGTATCAGGCCTCAAAAGATATTTAACATCATATATTAAGTATATCAAGCAGTCATTCCATTAATAACACTTTGCACTTCTATTCTGCTTTACTATGCTAGTAGACCAAAGCACTTTGTGATCATGAATTAATCAAGGCTACCACCACCTGTGCACTGGAAATAGTTGGCTGGCATCCACTTAATGACCCTGGATGATATCTGGAGATGTGATCCTCATTTTTCTATCTCCCAAACCAAGCTTTAACCAGAAAACAAAACACCAAGTACAAACACCAAGTAACGATGGTTTCCCCAAATTCACCAAGTACTTAGCACAATCAAAAGAAATCTCTCAGAGTAAGCAGAGATCATAAACTTTGCCTTTACCAAGGTAGAGCATATGAAAAACAGAACTATCAAAGAAAGAAAATGCACAGCTTGCAGCTTCCTAAATTAACATCAAGTTTGCCAGGATAACAGTTTCTTATTCCACTCATGATCATTAGGCAGGTTTACATTCCCTCTCTCCTGTGCTATGCTTACAGGCAACACATGAGACTACCCATTGTGGAAGACTAAAAAAAATTGGAGAATAAAATAAATAAAATGACCTTGCTAATTTCTAAGTTTGGTTTTAGGATGGAGTTTCATGAAACTAAACCCATCAGTGATGGTGATCAACAAAATATAGGTTTCTGCAAAAGGTTTAAGCAGGACTGGCCATATTGAAAAACTGCTCAGATTTCACCACCAAATAAATTTATGACTTCAAGTCCCTCTAAATAGAGCTCATAATCCTGAAATACTTTGCTGACTTTTGATTTGGTTTCGACTTAAGTAAGGAAACTGAAGTCAATGGGAACTTTTCTAGAATAAGGTCTCAGAAAAGAGTTTGCAAAAGATATTACCCTTATTTTTACAGTAAAAAAATAGATGCAGAAAAATATCTGTGCCTGAAGTGGAAGAAAAAGGTTCAAATTTCACAATGTTGCTTTTAATAAGGATTATGTCTTCAAAAAGAAGACCCAGCAGATCAGACTGATCATACCTGCTTAGTTGATATATAACCTCAGAAAAAATAATGCCCACAGACTAGGACAAGATCAACTCACGCTATACACTATCTAGATTTTTAATCCAACTGTTTAAAACATATGCTATCCACCCTGAGTAACTTCAGATGATGCATATTTTTCCTTTGTACTTCAGATTTTACCAAACTGCAGATATTTAATACTTCCCTCTCGTATCCTGCACAGATTTCATTAATATGGATGTAAATTGCTTTTCACTTTTGTTTGATATGCCTTGCAATTAATACAGAGGTTAAACAAAACAGTTCCACTTCCAGGAAACGTTTCTATGACCAGTAGGCATAAACTCATGACAATCTGGGAAGTCAAGTCATATTCATGACACTCGGCACATGTGCTGAGGGATCTTTTATACTGTCAGGTACAAACTGTAGGCTAATTATTCTTAAGTGCCCATCACACCCTCAGTACATGGTACAAGTAGAAAGAGCATTTAAAGGTAAAAATTTTGGTCTATGGGTTCACCTAAATTGCCAGAGGGTAACTGATGTTATCAAATCAGTGCTTAATGAAATCAAGTATTCTTTATATTATACACCATTTTAACAGAGTCCAACATTTCATCTAATAACTGCTTTAAAAGGATTTGTCCTAAAACACTCTATGGTAGGATTATCATCAATAAATCATACCCTAGATGTGGTTTCAAGTATGTAGAGTTTGGGGCTCAGGGCTCAATGCATTTGCTTAAACATAGCTTCCAAATGCCATCAGAAAAGCACTTTGGTTTAATCACATCTGGACATAGCTAGCAGATAGGATTTAGCACTTCTGAGATAAATGTCTTTTGGGAAAAGCAGCTGAAGGCCAGGTGGTGTATCCTACAGCATCTCACATGGTAACAAACACCCACACTCGTGCCTTTATTGTGCACCCAGTACATGGCTACCTTTCCATCTATTCACTGTTTTCAGAACTTCTTATCCTCAGCAAAAATGTAAAAAAGTCAGATTGCTTCTGTCTCTGGCTTAAACATAAAAAAAGACATTAATGAAAAACTCTTCTCACAAAACTTTATGTTATGTCCTCCAAGTCATAGTTGCGAAAATTAATACTCTGTCTCTACAAATTAAACTGGCTGCAACCTATGCAAAATTTCCTCTCAACAAGGGAAAATTTGGAATTGTAAGAAAGGACATCCCTTTTAAGATATATAAATACACTGAGGCAAATCCTGACAGGAATTCACAAAGTCCTGACTGAGCAAATTGTGTTGGACTGCATTTCCCCTGACTCTTGAATTTTCCTTTCAAGATTACGTGATTGAATTTTCCAGACTAGATCCAGAGTCTACACTAGTCTCTTTCACCAGCCAACAGATTTAACCCACTAATTTCAAATGTTTGCCCAAATGCTGTAGGAAGAAGGTATTATTTGCCCTAGTTCTTACCTTCCTTCTTCACACACTCTGAAAGCTACCAAGAAGACAAGCTGACATGAAGAGGTTTCTCTTGAAAACCAGAAATATCTCCCTGTAAAGCTCACACAATGCATTGTCAAATTTCAAAATATGAATTTAAAAACACAGAGACTTATCCATATTTATTCAAGATCTCAGAGTTGGTAAATATGATTAGACAGGGATTTGAAGATAAATAATATCATCTGCTGTCTCATCTTCACTATTTTAAAATAAGAAGCCCAACATTGGTAGAAGCATTCAAACTGCAGCCTATATTCTTATGACTCTACAGCTTCTTTTTATTTCACCCACGCTCGATTTTTTTGCTGGCAGTGGTGGCTCTTTTCCATGGCTGTATTTTCCCCAGTATGGCCATTAAGAACAACACTTCTGGCTTAGAGCACTGAAGCACTCAGCAGGGCAATGGGCACCCAGAGGAGACATGGGTTTGGATTGGAAGCAGCCTCGGGGACCTCAGTCAGTGGAGCACAGATATCCTATAACCACACACTTATTGAAATGGGAGACTCCTCAAGCAGAGGGCTCCTGTTGAATTCTTGAGTGTTTTTCTTTCAGGGGCATTGTACTGTGTCTGAATTCAACAAGAAATCAAATTAGGACTCCTGGGTTCCATTTCTGGCCTGCCACTTACCCATGATAAGATATTGGGCAAATCATTTAGCATAAATAAGCTTCAGTTTACAGAGCTGA
Organism: Vidua chalybeata; assembly: GCF_026979565.1. Classification (NCBI taxonomy): domain Eukaryota; kingdom Metazoa; phylum Chordata; class Aves; order Passeriformes; family Viduidae; genus Vidua; species Vidua chalybeata. The sequence goes on from NC_071531.1 coordinate 67,884,214, forward strand.
AATACTGCACATGGGTGCAGTAAGGCTGATGAAAAGTACCATAATAGTATTATGAAAGTCCTTTCTCCCAGATCTTTAAAATTCCTTATCAAAGGTTGTCTTAACCTGCCTTGAATCTCCTTTCCAAAGGAAAAAAAAATTTTGACTTTCTAAAGATTTCCTTGCAGACATTAGCACAAGACTTTAGAATAAGGCTACATATGGTGCAAGTAGACAAAAACAATTTAAGAAATCATTGCCTTTAATTTCCAACATAGAGTAGCATAATATGCTAACATCTCTTTACATGTTTTTTTTCTGACTTTAGCTTATAGTTCTGGGTATGTGACAAAGGGCAGCTGTCTCCCTCTCTTGTCATCTCAGTCTTGTCCCAGGAGCTGTTCCCTTCCACTTGGTTTGGTCTGTACTTGAGCCCTCCCAAGCAAGTATTGGTATGTGTGCCTTTTCCAAACCAAGGAAATTAACTTAAACTCAGTCTTTTAATGCACAAATTAATGTTCATCAAAACCTTGGGGATCAGATACAGCAGATTAGAAGTACTAAGGGGAGTCAGGCTACATCAATTAATATTTAAGACCAATCATTTAATATACAGCCAAATTCAGGAATAGTGTAAGGTACTCATGCTGAGACATATCCACTCAGTGCTACTCTTTACACATTATGTACATGGCAACTGAAAAGAGCTCATAAAATGTAAATGCAAACCATTTAGGGCCAAATATGTAGCTGCATCATTACAATTCTGTACCCAGAGAAGTCCATCTTCTCATAACCTGCAAACCTGCACAGGGTTGTACACACAGAAACAGAAAACTGAAGACTAACTTCTTTAGGGCAACTCCCTCATTTTAGTTACCAAGCTTTTGACAACATGCATAGAAGAATTTCAGATAACTTTTGAACTGTTTACAGACTTCATCCAGACTTTATGACCTATGAACAGAAGTGATCCCTTATAAGAGGAAGTATTTCACATGCCTTTCTTTGTGACAGGCTAAATACAACCTCTAAGTGCCTAATATTCTTCAGCTGACTGCAAAGGGAGCCCAAATGAGGATGGAGGTACCTGCACCACAGGTTAGCCAAATGCCAGCGAGAAGATCCTTTGACCCTGGCTTTCAGAAGCTCTGAGCACTTCTGGAATTTCATTAAATCCATAGAACCTACAAGTGCTTAGCTCTTATGTGAACCAAAGATGCATAAAAAGAAGCCTTCCAGAATTAACACACAATAATTGGGAGACCATGTTGTGAATTCATTAACAGTTTGTTAATTCAAAACATTAACATCATAAACACAGGGTAGGAGCCTTACAGCTCCTGCAGGTTTTTTTTTTTTTTAAGGTGATGTCATCTCCCCAGCTACAAATAATACAATGCTCAGACTGGCCATGAGGAAGTCTAATATAAAATACCCTTCTACAGACAGCATGACTTCAGCCACGATGGACTTCTACCAGGAAGACTTTCTGATTAGCTATTCTGCTGTGATAGCACACTCTGTACCTGCTCTAGGGCAAGAGCATTCTTCAGCAAACAGGATTGTCACCAAGGAGCTTCCTTCAGTGTTTGTGAAAATTTTGCAATTGTCTCTTTTTCTCTTCACCAGTGTACTTTTTCTTCCTTTCCTCTTCAGTTAAAAAAGAAATCTAATCTTCACAGATGGAAACTTAAGTATTGCCAGGATGGTCAATATACCCAACAGCCATTCAAACTGGTCTGATAAATGAAAGCATTTAAATAGTTGCAACCAAAATAAGCGACAGAAGGTGGGAAAAGAAATGCATAATTAAGCCAGCTACTGGGGTACTGTTTATGTTTTATCCTTTGGAGCATTGCAAAGTACAGAACACAAACTATTACTAGAATTTTTGTATACCTTAATATATGCATATTAAATCACAGGTATGTGTGATACACAGAATTTAGCAAGAGCATAAATTACCTTAGCTTCTCCAAATGATGTGCCAGGGCTGTCAATTGGTCATTCAAACCCACTGCCAGGAAGATTGTTCAGTAATATAAAACGGCCAAACCAAATCATGACACCACACAATCACTTTATGTGATACTTCTGTGTTTTCAGGCAGCACATGTTGGAAATACCAGAGATGAGGTAAACAAGATTACACAAATTAACAGAATCATCCTTCTCTTTTACATGTCACCCCGACCTCTAAGGGTCAAACTAGCAAAGAAAACACAAAGTAATAGTAGAGGGAAGGTCTTCACTGCTGTCCTTTCTTTCCCCTTCACTAAATGACTTTTCAGGGACTTTACTGCATGTTAAGCATCTTTTTTGCATTGCTTAATATTGTTATTAATAATTCATATTTTTGTCTTTCTCCTCTCACTCTGACAACTTTTATTTTTAATCAATGGGCATGTGTCAAATTGCTTTGTTATTTATTTATAATGTAAGCTGACAAAAGAATGGGATATGTGGTATAAAGATGAGACAGTGTTTCTTTCCTACAGCTGATATCCTCAGTAATAACTATGTGTCTTGTTCTAATCAGTAGGGTCCAAAAAACTAATTTTGTCACAAATAATGGAGGACATATTTAGTATATTTGTACAGCTGGATGTCTCTCCTCTGTCCCCACAGTCATGCACTGACATAAAAGTTGAAAATGTAGGTTTATTTGTATGCATGCACATTGTCTTTGAGGAAGAAAAGGAGTGCACAAAGGTGTTAATAAAAATGTGCCAAATACTGATGTGCTTATTCAGACAAATGATCAATGTTCTTTGTCCCCTAATGTATCAACAATTCTCACAAGTTATTTATGTCAGAAACTTTCCTACTCTTTTCAGCTCACAAAACCTAAATAGAATCACTAACTCACACAAGACAGAGAGGAATTCAGTGGCACAACGCCTGCTTCAGCCCCCCTTGCCACATAACACACGGGAAACCCCTTGCAGCAGAATGCATGGGGAAATGCATCACCAGGCACCTTCCCTCATAAAGCTGGGAAAACAATTAAATGCTTCCTCACTGAACATGTGAGAAGCAAGCTGTTGATTACAATTGGCTCCTACGTTACACACTTAGAATTTGACTCTTACAGCCCTTTCATGCACACATATTTTACCTCAGCTGCTACTAGAGAACTCATTTAGCTTCTCTCTGGATTTATTTTTGTCGAATGGTAAAAGTGTCTCTTAGCTCCAGCTGAATGGAATTCACTGTGATGACTGCCTTGGTGTGTCCCGAGGCAGGAGGCAGCCCTGTCTGGACTGTGGGAACTGTTTGGTGGAACTTGGGATTGTATTCCGCAGCAATGTTTGCCTGCTAGAAGGATACTGCCATACAGGGTGTAATAAAGCACAAAGCCATTGGGGGAGGGGGGGAAGGGATTAGACACTTTTTTTTTTTTTAATATAAAAGGGTTACCATGCCATGTGATTTCTAATTCAAAGGAGGGTGTAGACTGAGGTTGTCTACTTGAGAATCCTTCTTCCTGAAAAGCTCCTACTTCCCATTTTTCTATAGTCACCACCACGTGTTGTGAGTGGGAGTGTGTTTGAACTTTTTATTTCAATGCCTGCTGAGACTGTTGGTGCAATAAAGTGACATCCCTTTACATCTTGTTCCAAGCACAATGTAAGATCAGCAGAGTTACCTGGTGTAGCTCTGAAAGCCAGCCAAGCAAGAGGACATCAAAAATCTCAAAGCCACCATATAGGCTGGCCAGTGAATTTGAGGAGGCACATCAAAGAAAGCAAGGTAGAGGATGAGGTTGTTAGAGAATTATGCCATTAGAACAATGGCTTGGAAGGAGGAAGAATTTACTTAGATTTTCAGAATAAACTGTCATAGTCCACACATACACATTTGCTTTTATTTTCAAGTTCTCTGGTATTTCATTCTGTTTTAATTTATCCACTATAGAAGGGAGAATAAGAACAGAGGCATTTTCTTTGATGTTATCCTAGCCTTAATACTTTCTTTCAATGCCTCCTTCACCATACACATCATGCTGAGAATAAGCATGGCATTCAAAGTGAGGATTGTCCCTCCTGATTTACAGCTCAGGGACAAAGAATACAAATGTCTATTTATTATTCTTAAAGACCAGTTGGTAACCAGATCTACTCATCTTATGCCTTCTTTTTATACAGTTATTAGAGAATCCAGACTCCAGTGTGGTCATAATGGAAGTCGTCAGTTCACATATTTGTCATGAACACCACCAGTGAATTTCCCTTCTCTACCACCTAATGAACCATTCAGATTTTGAGTGCCAGAGGAAACAACAGCCATTTAACACACAATGAAGAACAGAAATACAGTAAAATCAGGATAAATCTCAGTTATCATAACTAACTCCACTGCATAATCAGGACTCAGGCACATATGGCAACAGCACAACACAAGAACTGAAGAATGCTGTCCTGGAGAGTTGCCCTTATCCAGGGAGAGCAACTGAGCAGGTCAAAACTTGTTACACTGCTGGGTAATTAGTCTGCAATTTCTGATCTCAGAGGTCAAGTGCTCCCCTCATCAACCTTCCTCTCCCAGAAGAACCTCATAGAATTAGCTTTTATTTCTTTTTGTTACCAGTTAGGAATTGCATAAGCAAGTAGAAAGAGAAGAGTGTTCTTGTCTAGTATTCCCAACAACTTTGTGGACTTTAAAAGGCCAGAGGAAAATCCTCCGGGTGTGCAGATCAGGTGGGCTGCAAGACCATTAAAACCCAAGCAGTTTTTAAATAAGGCTAGTGTGCTGGAAAGCATCAACTCTCACTGGGTATGAAATAATGCCCATTTCTGTTCACTGACTTTTTGTATCTTATTCAGGAACACAAAAGCAAAGGTGTGTATCAGTTATTCAGTTGTTGTTAGGGTTTTTTATTACTAGTTCAGGGTTTTTTTTTCATATGAACCTGGCTTTATTTAGGGGTGAGATTTTCACAATGTGGAGTACTGGTCTGTTTCATCTAAAGTGCACAGTAAACCACTCATTGACTTCTATAAATATAAAGTAATTCCTGACTCTTGAGAAGCTTACCCTAAAAAAAAAAAAAAAAAAAGCAAAACCAGCCAAACAAATAGAAATAATCATTGAGCGTCAGTATGTATCCAATGCTTATGGGTGGTTGTCTTTTCTCACCATAAATTTTTCATTTCCTACTAGCTGAATCTTTTACTTTTTCCTTGATTCATATTATGCTTGAGTAACAGATGTAGTTACAAACTGAACTGGTAAGTCAAAATGTCTAAGAGGAGAAAGAGATTGCCACAGTTATTATTGTCACCTATTCAATACATACTGGTACACACATATTCATATGATTACAATCTGCCAGTAACATGTAGTGAATGAAGCTTAAACTGTTGCTTCATGTGTATTCAGTCTAAAATCAACTAGAGATTAAAAAAAAAAGGGAGGCTTGTTATGGTAAAGAAGGGAGACTACATAGGATTACTGATTGAATGACTTGGATCTTGGGATGACACGAGTCAAAACAATTGGATCATCTGAGGCTACACAGAGGCTGAAAGCAAAAAAATCAGCTTGAAGTTTATGGACATGTGCGTGCTTCCAAGGAGTGTGGATCTTCTGATTCTGAGAGGAAAAGGTTGGGGCATCTGTTTTTTTTCTTCCTCAATTGCCACTTTATTTGCTGTGTGGCCTGCTACATTTCTGTGTCTCAATTTCCAAATCCTTAAACAGAAATTGTTAATTTCTACACAAACAGCAACACCTTGAGATGGTTGGGTGCATTCTGCCAAAGTTCTTTTGCCATTGACTGAAGAGACTGCTGGTTTTCATGTAAAAAGTAATGGCACTACTGCTGTCATGAAACCAAAGGAAGTTTATCTTCTCAAAGTATTTACTTCTGCTCTACAAGCCTGCCTTATGCAGCATGTACATTTTGAAATTAAGTATACTAAGAGATAAATATCCTGATTGTATTTACACCATGAGACAAATTTAATTGTGCCTTATACACTGAGTAGATGCTTTGACCTTCAAAAGATGCCAATCAAGACAGAATTTGTCTCAGAACCTTTCTCTGCCAAAGTTTTCCACAATCTTGCTCATGTGTTTTACAGTAATACTTTCTTTTTTCCCTGTTCATTAACTATTAAAATAAAATATTCACATGACAGATTTTTGCCTCAGTTTTCCCACAGCAATCATATTTCCTCACCCAAGAGGATGTCAGGAAGCTTCATTAATTGTTTCTGAAACATTTACAACTTTTCATAGAAAAGGTAAAGCATCTGTCTCCTAAAGGAGAAAAATAATTTCCAAATGGATGAAGTATCGCAGCTACCCTCTGAAGCACACATATTTTAATTCTTCACTCAGAGATAAAGAATTCAAGATATTACAATCAGTTTGTCAAGTACATGTGTATTATCTGAAGACCAGAGCTTGTGTCTTTTTCCCTCCAATTCCTCTTTAATATCAAAATGGAGTTTCTTTGTTGAAGTAGCTCTGCAGGTGGTGACAGGCAAGAGGTTATGTGAATTAAGCCAATCATCCCACAACTAACAGCACCAGTGAGGCTTGGTTTCCTTTAGATTTGGGTTCTCTTCCTCTGTGATGTTCTGGTCATGATATCCTTAGTCTTCCCAGTTATGACTGCCCTCTCCCACTTCTTCCTCCCATGCTCTTTCACTCTTCACCTTGGCCAACACTCACAGCTCCTCCAGCTCCTCTTCCACACTGAAGGGCCAGCACCCGGCAGGGGCTCAGGAGAAAGCACCAGACTCATCTGGGAAAAGTGACTGGCCCAGCTGGAAGGACCACCCTCACATTGGGCTCTGGAGTGCACACTGAAGCCTCTCTTGAAGGCAGGAGTAATTTCTGCCTCTGCCTCATTTCTGGTTTTAAAAACAAGGGCAGGAATTGGGCATTTCTGCCAAACTTGGTTAAAATGAGACCGTTTGAAGCTAACAAAGGAGGAGGAGGGTGGTCTCCTAGAAATGAGGCATCATCTTTTATCAGTAACTTAGGAGTGCAGACACCCCTGTCACTTTTACTTGTATTTTTCTGGATTCATGGATTGGTAAAACAAGTTTTTTCAGGCCACAATGGATATTTTCAAGGCCACCCATGAGAAATACAAAGCCCACTTAAAGTACAAAGAAATTTCCAGCTGGCAGCAGCTTGCTTGAGCTCATCTTACATCAGTTTTTTTAGAATTTCTTTTAAAAGCTGAATTAGAAAAAATAGAAACTAAAAATGAAAACTTTGTACAATTTGTAAATCTAATGTAAAAACATAAGCAGTTGATGCAAATACAGAAACACACTAAAGAAAGAAAAACAAAAATAAAAACACTTGAACTTAAAACATATCACCAGGGATACACCACCAGAGATGCCTACCGCATACTTAAAGACTGTATTGTCCCTTTTAGAGGATAAATTTACTTTCTTTCTACACATTAGAACTGTAGAAGTATTTTAACACTAGGTGAAACTAATAAAAAAATGATAAGTTGGGAATAAGCTCCACAGGTATGAACTGAAATAGTTCTCTGCTGTCAACTAGAAAAATGGGGATTGAAGATGGAAGAGATTAGGGATATCTCAGGATTAAGGAAAGAAAAAAAACATGTCAGAAAGCTATGCCTTCAGGACAGGAAGCCACTGGGAGTTTGTGGAGGATATTGAGCCACTGTTTGCTGAGAACTTGAATTAATGTACTAAGCCTCTGTAATGATCAACTCCAGTGAATATATCCAGCCTGAGATCCACTGAAGGAATGATTAGCACTGAGTTACAGATCTGAAAGCAAGAGAGCATCACACAAATATTACTCTGCCTTCATGCATAACACAGGTCCTAAAGTCCAGCCTTCTACATGCAAACCAAATGAGCCCCATGGGAAATAAAGATCCACTGGGTTTCACTCGGTCACATTGAGATCCCCTCATCCTACCACAGCCCTGGAGACCCCCAGTGCAGCACTGCACCACCTGTGCAGGATCCCTGGTGCCTCTGGGCTGGGGAGGAGCCATGGCTCTGCACAACAGGACAGCTGTGCTGCCCTAATGTCCCCACATTCCAAGTCCTTGCAGTCCACTGCTGCCATGGGGCTGGTCCCATGCAGACTCCTTGGCTAACCTGGCTCATGACCTAAAGAATGAATATTCTCCTGACCCCTGCGCAATGTGACCCTGATGCACAGCTCTCATGTGCTGGGCCTGAAAGCAAACAGCACATTTGGGGAGCCTTGGATTTATTTCAAAATAGATGAAGTCCTTTTCCAAAAGAAACAGGAACATTAAAGTCTTTGTAATGGAAACAGTGAGACATGGGTTTCAGACTGATCAAGCCGAAGCAATCTTCAAGGCAATCCTTTGTCACAAACAAGCAATATTTTCACTCCACACCCCACGGCAGACCCCTGTGATATATTTTATTTCCTTTGCAAGTGGCATCAAATCATTTTCCAAAGTCAAATACATCTACCTTCCTTGCTTCTCTCTCTTGGGACTCTTTGAAGGAGAAGGAAAACATCAAGACTAGACTGTGTTGTGGGATTAAACATGTCAGGAGAGAAACAAGAGAAAACAATTACAGGCATGATACATAATACAAAATAAATTGGGAAAAGTGTGGGAGAAAGCACAGCCAAATAATCTGAGCTATAGCTGCATAGAGCATAAATTCCCCCTATGATTTGCCCACTCACCATCACTTGCCTTAGGATTCTGCTGTACTTTGCTTCACTACTGTCTATCATTCACACACATAAAACCAGTGCTGCTTTGAGATACTCTGCTTGATCATAAAAAGCCTTCCTACCCCCAACATCTGTCCTCCTGCCAGCACATAAATCCCAGGCAGATCTGCCACGCAGTATCACCTCTCCACAAGACTTAAGCTTCTGTACTTCTGCACCTTTTATATATCTCGCTACTAACATAGTTTTCTGAGGACTGACTCACACTGCAGCTTCCTTTATTTCTAAAAAGACAGGGTAATCTGCCCTTTGTAGAAGCATCCATTTTGTCTGATTTCTATTCTTCTTGGAATTTCATGATGTCACATCAATTCTGCATCACAGGAGAGTAGGTGAACTGGAATGAGGGGGAATATAATCATGGAAAGAACAAATGCCTTCACAAAAGGACACCATCACTGCCTTATATTTATTTACATTTCAGATGTCATCGGAGTTTTGAATGGCTGCTGTCATACTATCTCTGATACCTCCCTATGTGGAGATATCTGTGGCATTTCTCTGCTTTTCCTGCATCATTTATACAATATGCTAAGTACAATCCTTAATGTATCCATTCTTTTGCTCTCCTTCAAAACTCCTGCCCCAATAATCCAAAACCTCCATCCCTGACCACCTTTCACATCCAAGGTTAAAGAAGCTCTCTGGAACTTCTGTTTGTTTGCATTTTCTACATCTGCAGAGGGAAGGGATTGTATCACCTGAGTGATGCCTTAAACATGCAGAGAAGAAGTAACACCTTTATAATGAAAAGGTGAGCCTTTTAGGGAGAGAGGTCTTGTCCCAGTAGTGATGTACAAAGAAATGCTAAAGCCTCATTAGTACTCACAGCTGTAGGGAGAGCTCATTCAACTCAGCTGATAATTACGTGGAACAGAAAGACCAGGACAACTAAGGCAATTTGTCTGAAAACAGGAGCAGGAAAGCAATCTTTCCTCTAAGAGTATCACAGATATTCACAGTTGGCTACAGTACTCTTACAACTTAATTCTCCAGCAAGACCCCATCTTTTAAACAAAAGCAGAAAAACATATCCCTATAACCTTCATTTCTCCCAGCTCCTCAAAAAGTTTTCCATCCTATTCATCTCTTCATTTTAACTTTTCAAAATGTGTTTTAGCTCTTATGACTTGTTTTTCCAATTTTTATAAACTTTGCTCCAACCTGATGACTAATGGAAAAATGTTTTTACGGAAAAATTGAGAGCATGATGCACCAGATTCCATAACTCCCAGAAAAACTTTTACATAAGATTATTGATTTATATTACTTTCTTATTCCTGTATTTATTAATTTTAGAATGTGATTATGGTTATGGATCTGTTTTCTAATTGGACTAAACACACTGAAACACTTTCCTTATAATCCAGATTTTAAAGACGTTAATATTTAATGCTTGGACAAACAGAGCCATGCTCATTATATGCCCTTTCCTTGTTTCTTGCTACTAGCTAAAATTCTGATTAGGTATCCTCCTGATTTCCTTTTCCTTTATTTTGCCCTGAAATAGAAGACCAGTACTCCAGTACTCAAATTAGAAGGCAAGAAGCTGGTGTCTTCATTTTTTTCTGCCTCTAGCAATGCAAAAAAACATTATTTTGTTGACTGGTATAAGTTACTTGCTTCTGCAAGGATAACTCTTCAGACCTCTAGACACCACTTCATAGTCCTCTGCTATACCAAGACCAAATGTGCTTAAGAGCACCCACAGCAATGAAGGGCTCCCAGCATGGATTCAGTAAGCACACCCCAGGGATTTTTCAGCTGGATCACAAGGCTTAAGATCACAAAATCAGGGCCTAATGATGTTATTAATAATGAAGCATTGATATTCTCATTTTCATTCTGAATTAGGATTCATGGTAGTGTAAGCAAAATCCAGTATAAATTACATCTGAAGTTAACAATAGCTGCAGAAGAAGTGAAAAAGTGCAGACATAGCTCCTTCACTGCTGGAAGGCTGACTAGATATTTTGTCTACTCTATATTAAATGTGTAAGATAGCACAGATGTGACTAGAAACAGGTAATGGTGATGATATGATTTTTCTTTCTTTGTTAATGATCTACATGTGTTGTTTTGTTTGAGGTATTCAACAATTTACTTTCTGTATTTCAGAAACATGCACTGAGTTGACTCAGTATCTAGCATTTCAACACTGGTATACACTTTTCTTTCCTTAACCTTTCCCATACAGGGTTCACAATGATCTGTAGAAGGAGACATTAGTTATTCCTCTGCTACTGTCCTGCTTTTGTGTGGGAAACAGGTATGAAAAGAGTTTTGCAAATGGCTCAGTTCATCAATGGCCATGATGGAATTCTGCTTTAGCTGTGAAGCTTGCCTCATTCTTCATAAGGGATGGCTACTTCCAGCATACATACACTGTGTCTGTTTAACCTACCATAAACGCAATTAAAAATATATATGTATTTGGACTCTAATGTCCATCTTTTTGCTGTTTTTCCTGCTTTTTTTTCTAGTTTGTCTGGGAAACAGGATTTTTTTGCTTTGCAGAGTCTGAAAAGGGAGCTGCACCTGTTAGTTCTGTGATACCTTAGGGCTCTCTAGTCAACCATCTGCTTTTCAAAATCTATTTGTTCTCTCTTGGGCAACCAAGAAGGCATAAAATATGTTTTATCACCTCAATGCTGAAAGTGATCCTTTACACTAGAAAAATATAGCATGCCAGGTAGAATTTTAACTAAGGAAAAAAGAAGAAAATTTCTGGTGGAAGGCAGGGAGAGGCAAAAAGAGGAGGCAAAAGATGAGAGAAGGGGGTGAACTGAGAGGAGACAAGCAGGAGTAAAACTCACTTGCTTCCAGCAAAAGTCAACTTGATATGCCCTACTGTGACCCAGGGACTTTGTATTACATATTTCTATAACATGCCTCTATATATCTGCAGAAATAAAAAGATAAGATTTGACAATCTAAATGGAAAAAAGCTTTTTTTTACGGACACTTTTAAGTGACTGCTGGTCTGGACTTAGGGCTTGAAACACATGTTTCAAAGGAATGAAGTATCCTAGTACCACCCAAGGAACAGTCCTGCGCTTTGCATGCTTTTTCCAGTAAGAGTAGACCAATGACTGATTCATACCTCCATTATATCACAATTGTGCTTTTATTTGGCACCCTCTCATCTCTTGCAAGTCACTTGCAGATGGTCTAGAAGCCACGGAACAAGCTGTACTTCCTTTCCATGTCAGCCATCTCTATCTTATGGAATCCTTCCAGTTTGCTGCACACTAGGTACAAGGATACTTCTCCACAGATACCTCTCTTGACTTCAAAACCCCTCTCTTTCTATAGGATTCTGTAGCTATCTTCTATTAGCAAAAATAAAGAAATAATTTGCACTGCTTCCATCTCCCATAGCTCGTTAAGTCCACAGAAGCCAACACAGGAAAGGAAATGGAAGGATTTAGTGGGGCTGTTCTGGGCCTCACACTGAACAACAGGAGGTCCAAAGGAAATACTTCTGAGACTCCCACAATGAGGTTATATAAGTTGCTGTCATGCCATCACTTTGGGTTTTGCAGTCAGTGCTGATCACCCTGTCTCAAGCAGGATAGAGGAGAAACAAAAAGGGTTCAGAGAGTAAAAGACTCATTAAAACCCTCAAGAGCTTTTCATATGAGAAAAGTTTAGAAAGCATCAAAATGACAAAGAAAACAAAGAAGACTGAATGTAGTGGAAGTGATATAACTGCACAGAGAAAATAAATCTGTCTTCCCAAGAAAAGAGGGGACAGTCATTAAAAGGCAGAACACTAAAACAAATAAAAGGATTTTTACTTTTCATTCACATGCTATATAATAAACTTGTAGTACTCTGTACCCAAAACCCCAGATGGGCCAAGATTTTATCTGTTAAAAAAGACTAATTATTGCAATAATAATAAGAAAGGCCCTTATAATAATAAATATAATATAATATAATATATATAATATAATATAATATAATATAATATAATTACAGAAATAGTTAGCATAATACTGAATAAACAGAATAGCCACAATTATGCTACAATAAACTATGAGGACTAAAAACTGCCCATGCTTAAAGACATAAGTAAATTTTAATTTGATACCTATTAATGAGAAGTTACCCCTGTGCTAAAAGTTAAACCACCATTATTCTTTATGGGGAACTTGGTAATTTTTTCCTGAAGGATCTGATACTGGGTTCTGTGACGCTTTCTGTGTGCCTTTCCAGAGCTGTGTCTCCAACACACATATGCCCCCATCAATCAAGTGTTCAGCTTGTTCTCCACCCCTGAACACGGTCAGTACAATCAAAATAAACCCCCTGTAAAATCAAGGGAACATGTCTGCTCTTCAGGAATACGCGCTGTTTTCATTGACTTGTGAGAAGTGAGACTGCTTTAGCCATTACTTTTAATACACATGATAAAGTGGGGAGAAGAAATGAGGGACAGCATTCTGTAGGTTTGATAAAAAATGGCAGTGCTACAGTTTTATTTGATGATTAAGATGTGAGTAAGATTCATATTTTAAGACAAAGTAATCTTAACCACCTATACATCTCCATGCCCTTTTTTAGTATTAGAAAATGAAGTTTGCATGTGGAATAAACAAAAAAAAAATCTTCCATAAATTTGAGCCAGCTCCTGAAGAGTCAAATGAGCCTCCTGTGTTACAGATTTCTGTCAAGAGTTTTCAGTCTGATATATAATTTTGGGTTTAATTATGAGGCCACTTGTCCCACAGAGAGGCTATTAAAACAACTTTTCCCCTTTAAACAGCTGTCTACTTAAAAAAAATGTGGAAGCTCAGGTATATTGGAAACTTTCATCCATTAAATTTGGCTAAAATTGGTGAAACTTGGGAGGGAAAGAAGTAGGAAACAGGTGGGCAAACTGTAGAGAGGAGGAAACAGAGTGGGTTCCCCAAAGTCTCATTTCCCTGGGGAGCCCCACCTAGGGAAGCCCTGGGGATGCAGGCAGTCCCTAGGAGCCCCTTACAAAAAGTTCCTTCCCTGCAGCATCTCACAAGCCTTCCTCCAGTGAAATCAGCATGGCAATACAAGCACATACAGGCAGTAAGTTCCTGCCCCACATTAAGTTGATGTGTAGTCTTTTAATTAGAGGCACCTCCATAAAAGCCAGCACCCATTTAAACAAAATAAAACCGGGCTATATACTTTTTCCCAGCTTGTTTTGTTTCCTTGTCCATCGCTACCTCTGTGCTGACAGAAAAGCACACACTGCAGTCTGCCTAAAAGACTGTCCTCACTTCCCCAACTTTCAGGCAAAATAGAGCTGTGAAACCAAAACACCAGTTCTATAAGAGGCAGAGCAAAGTAGCAGTCCGGTAAACGATGGCAATCTAAAGCTTTAGAAGAAATATAGGCAGTAATGCACACATTCTTACCTGCACAAGTCTGCACCATCAGCCTTTGAGAGGTTTTTTTACATCTACTCTGTAACGATGCATTTTTTGAAAATGGTTCTAGTGCTCAGGAATGCCAAGAATTTAGGAAGAGAGCCACAGCTTAAGAGAGCAATTATTTGCCAGTAAATACTCAATTTGCTTGTCCTGTGATTTTTCTTCTCCTAACTCGCCCTCTCCATAATTCGTCTCTTGCTGCGTCATGAGCACAAGAAGTCTTTTCTTCATAGCATAACACTTCAGTTTGCTATTTTGTTAGCATTAATTAAGAATTCCCTCTACTGGTCATTTTCTATACTCTTACAAATAGCACCTTGAGCCCCGGACATTAGAAGGCAGTGAGTCAGTGTGTGGGATTCAGCCACCATTTATAAACACCTTCAACCACATTCACCCAGTTTACAATATTCAGGACATCTCAGCTGAATTACTGCTTTGTGTCCAGTTTGTATTCAGATGGGGGCCATATGTTCCTTCATGTATTAGAGCAGAGCTCATTAGCACTGCTCCAGTCACGCCACAGCAAACTTTTTTTTTTTTCTATCTTGCCTCCATTTTAACCTGATTAAAAATATTTTCTCCAGGGTAGGTTTCTGGAAAGGAACTGCTCAAATCCAAAGTACCGCTAAAAAGGATATGTGTAATTTTAAAATTAGTTTTGAATTAAAATTTGCTGAAAAAAACCTCAGTTGTTACTTAGGATTAAACTGCTTACTAAAAGCACCTTCTAAAAATATGGAAGAGTCTTCACAAAAACTCTGTTGCAGTAACCACAAGGGCTAAATATTCAGCGAGCATACAGACCTAGCTCTCCCATAAGGATTTAGGCACACAGACTATTTTTAAAGAGGGTATGTATGTATGCAACTGTGCAAGCACCATCATACAAGTAGATTAACACCTTGCAATAATGGGGAGAGTGGGTGTAGTCAGAAATCTGGATGTGCAAATTGTATTTCCTAAGAAATTTTGTGTAGGCAAGTCCCATTCTGCTCAATCAACAGTAGGCAGAGAAATACTATATTTGGAAAAAATTAATAAAATACAGAAAGAGTGACTTGAATCATGCACATTAATTGCTAAATGAAAATCCAGGTTCTGAAATACAAAATAGGAACACCCATATTGGGAGCAGAAGCAAAAAAAATGGCACACCTAGGATTCAACAGTATGATAAAGAATGCCTTTGAATCCATTTTAGGATAGAAATGCATCATCTGTTAAAATCACCTTAGGTGTGGCTACTTCTCACACGAGTAAAAACAACTTTTGGGCCCCAAATTGAAGATTAACATCACATTATAAACGCTTCACTGCATTTAGAAGGTCTGTGTGCATTTCATATGATGCAGTGATATTGTAGAAACCCAAGGAATTCCCACAAATCCACAGCATAGTATGATAAAATGTGTTAACAATTCCTCACATGCAAATAAGCATTTCGAAACAACATGTTCAGAGCACAAACTACATCAGAGGCATCAAACAACCCCTAATAAAATGCATTTATATTATGTATATCCTAAATCTACTGCTAAGAAGCAGACAAGTTAGAAACATACTGAAACTACTCAATCATCTTTAGGAATATCGTACACACACACATTGTACACACTCTCCTATAGTGCCATATGCCAAAACTGATTGTGAGTTCATGTTAAAAATTATTTAACTTTTCTCCCCAAACACCTAGTGTCTGTTTTTCTGGGGCACTTTTGTCCTCCACAAAAGACAGCACTCTCCAAAACAGGATGGGGAAACAAACAGCTTGTGAAAGGTGAAAACCCCACTTCAAGTGCACCGCTCCCTTCTTCCCTAAAACTGTTTTTTCTCTGACAGCTCTAAAACCAGTGCATAAATAATATTTCCCATGGCTAACATACCTACCTACACAAGTGCCTTGGAAACAAGAGAACTTCCAAGCGCCTGTCTAGGACCCATCCTGGATGCTTTGAAGTAGCCAAGAGTTCAAGGTTGAGGTTTCAAGAAGACAGAAGTGGACCTGTTCCCCCAGTGCTCATTTGTGAGGGAAATACCCTGAACTTCAGCTAAAGAGCTACATGCTAATTGTACATAACATTAACTGTTTACCCTTAGGCTTTGGATTACACTGCCATACATAAAGCGTTTCAGAATTAAACCTGACTATTGTCAATTTTATGTTATGAATAATTTAAGAAGAGGGCAAAGAAGAGTAGATCAGTCTTAGGAGGTACTTTCAGGTTAGATTTATAATATTTAGATAAGAATCTGAAAATGAAACTTTAAATCAACTCTAAACAAAATTAAAGTACATTAAAGAAAATTAAAGTGGCCAGTATAATTCTGCTGTTAAGGTTTAAAAGTGAAAAGTAAATATGAGCAGAAAGAAATTTAATTTTTGTAAATAACTGCAAGCAAGCAGAGTTTGTTGCAGTATTTTGTAATAAATAACTTTCTGAAAAAATGGATAAGAGCTTCCCAATTTTTTGTTGTCTTAAAATTACGTGCTTCCACATTAATATACTAATTTGCCTTTGCAGAGCAGAGCTTTTGAAAGAAGAGCTGACACACTTAAAAGGGACAATTGGGTTAAAAGGGAATTTCCTGGATAAAGTCAGAACATAACAAATTCTTACTTATCCAGTGTAGTTAATGTAAAATTATACTCTTCTCAACAGGGACTGCATGGTGAAAGGGATATCTGGTTTGTTTAGGAGGTGCCCCCATTAATTGGATTTTTTTTTTTTTTTTAATGCTCTAAGCAATCAGCCAGTAGAGCCAGACATTGTCCTCAGGTAACCCCACACAGCTGCCTCCAGTGCAAAAGACTGTCACTTCTCAGACTTCATACGCTGTGATCCGCTTCCTTCCTTCCTTCCCGCTGCTCCCCCGGGGCTGCCAGCCCAGCGCAGCGCAGCGCTCCCCGCTCGCCCGGGGACCGGGCGCTCACGAGGCCCCCGGAGCCCCGGCACGGCTTAGCGCGGCCCGTCCTAAGGCGCCTCTTAGGGCAGGAATCCCTGCAGGAATCCCGGAGCCCCGGCACGGCTGAGCGCGGCCCGACCTAAGGCGCCTCTTGGGGCAGGAATCCCTCCCAAAGCCCAGCGACACAAACCCGACTGCGTGGCCGCTCCGCCGTTTGAACCTCGCGTTTGTTTCCCCCCCCGCCCCTTCGCAGCGCCTGTTTGCTTTCACTTTCAAAAGTACTTTTATTACCCAAAGCTGGACAGGCGTTCTGCAGCGCTTTTTCTAGCGGGGAAATCTCTCTCGAAACAACTTAGTGCTTTCGTTTCTGTGTCTCAAAGGCTCCCAGCACTACCATCTCCATCCCACCTCCACACTGGATTAACTCTCAGTATTGTCTATGTAATGTACACCACAACATTAGACACAGACGAGCGTCTTTACCTACTTAGAAATGAAGAAAGCAGAACTCCGAACAATAAACTTAAAGAAATCATTAATTCTGAGGAAAAGAAAAAAGCAAATTAAGCCCCACATTTAGGTATGCTGAAGAGCACAAACCATCTCACCTGGTGACATAAAGGATTCAGCTGGTCCTGAACAGTTAAAATTCAGCTGCTCAATTATAAATTTTTTTCCCGGTAAATTCCTACTGAAATCAACAGACAAGCTTCTGGACAGTAACACTGATACAAACCTGAGCTACTTCTATTAAAATCCCACAGATTTAGAAAGGTGTGATCATGCCCCAAACCTGCCCCAAGGCGGCGATGCCTTAGGGAGGACTGACAAGATGATTAGTAAGAACCAGCTTGCTGTAGAAAGCTTTCCAGTGGACAGCTGTCTCCTGGCAGACACCAAGGTCTCCTGCAGCCGAGTGGGGAGATAAAGGTTGTCACTATTTCCATTAGCAGTGTTAAGAAGCTAAGAAGGTACATAGGGACACGTCTCTCAATCCAAGCACAGTACACGAATTTATTATTTATTTTGCTCTCTGCACTGACATGATATTTTCACTAAATAAACCTTATCATTTATTTAGTAAAAAAATTATAATTATTCATTATAATATCATGGATCTTATAACCAATTTTCTGTACACATTCAACAATAGATTATTCCACAACATGGTAATATGATGTAACTAAGGTCAGGCATGGAGGCGTAGTTTGTAGAGGCTGTTACTAAGTGACAAAGGAATTTAGGGCATCAGTGAAAAGGTTGCATTTGTTAACTGTTCATTTCCAAACAGTGGTGGCTCCAAGGGAGTTGCTTTTTTTTTTTTTTTGGCTGGATTTTTTTTTTTTTTTTTAATGGGATTTCCTGCCTACCTCTGCTGAAAGCTGCTGGAGGAGAGCTGGTCGGGTGTTTTGGTGGAATAATAATTCTGGGGAGATTTAACAGACATCACTGATGTCACATTCCAGCCTCTGCTATTTCTTTTTTGTTTTGTTTGTTTGTTTGTTTGTTTGTGGGTTTTTTTTTGTTTGTTTTATACCTCTCCACTTAGAGTTCATGCAGCACAGTTATTTCCAATATAAAAATATAAAAACCCACCAGGAAAAAAACCTGTAATACTTTATCCTATCAGACTAATAATACACAGCTTATGTGCTATTTAAATCAGAATTGCTTTCCCCCAGTGAATGGTGGATAAAATCGTTCTAGACTGCAGCAGATGGAACTGGAAACTTTGTCTTCCTATTTGTATCTGGGGCACATATGATCAGCCTGTGTGAACAAAGTTACAGCAAAACACGAAAAAAGAAATGTGTTAGGTAGGGACATAATATATCACAGAAGCAGCTACTCTAGAACAACCACTTTCACTCTGTAGAGGTTATCAAAAACTCCAACTGAGCCAGGCTGGGCAAGCTCACTCGCTATCCTGCAAGGATGAGAGGAGCACATGGGGTGAGAGGAGCATGCAGAAATCTCCTCTGTGCCAAAAGCCCTACACAACACGGAGGGAGATGTGGACATTTCCCAAAGCAACTGCTGACAAGGTGTGCTCAAGGAATGGAGAGGCTTGCTGCAATTGCCTGGAAGCATGGATAATGTTCTGGGGGGATCTTCAGGACCATGTGCTGTCAGGAAAATCCAGCACTGTGGCGCGGGCTGGGAACCCAATCCACACGCACATTTTTCCATTCTTCAGAGAGCAGTTTTATCTCCAAAGCACCTCTGCAGCAGGGAAAGAGCATCCCCTTCCTTTTACAGCTGGGGAATGTAGACACAAGTATATTATTGACTTTTCCAAGGTTACTGAGCCAGACAGGAGCAGCTGGATCTTGGTCTGGTCTGCTGATCAGAGCCTAATAACACCAAGCAATCCTCCCTCCAGCTTCAAGGCCACAACGTCTGCGGTTTAGTATTTTCACAGAGGGCATAATCTGGGCACGCGTAAGGATGCGCGAGACAGGAAAAAACCTCTTGTTTGATCTTCACAGGAAACCTTAGCCCTGAAGTAACCTTGAGGTAACAGAAATAATGAAAAACATGATTTTTACTTTCAAGTTTAACATGTGAGGTTTGAAGGTCATCAGAATGGTTTTGTCTCTGAAGTGAAAACTGGTGTTTTTACACTATACTTTCAGCAGAGTGGTTTTAAATTATCTCTGCAAAGATGGATACAAACAATTTGTTTACCAGGCTAGGAACTGAGGGGGAAAAAAAATCAACAAGATTTAAAACTCTCCTTGGCTTAATTACCCTTAACATTTTATTCATTTTATCAAATTAAAAAAAAAAATCAGCTTGGCTTTTTTTTTTAACAGCAGAGTCAAACCAACTGGAAAATTCACCTCCTACAAGAAATTTTGAAAGGGAAAACTCCAGATAGCAATATGCTAGAGAAATGTCTTCAGCTGCAAACAGAACTATATTGTATGAAATCTTATATTTTGAGTCCCTACCTCTGCTTTCCTCCAAAGGACAGGGAAAGCAGTTGGATTTGAATACTGGATTAGACCTTCCCATGGAAAGGGCTACTGCCTACGATACGGACATACAGAAGTGTATGCCTGTAAATTTATTTTGCAGACTACCTGCACACATAAACACATAAAAGAAATTATGATAAAGTTAGAGAGCATGACTATTTCTTTAAAATTATTTTTCCCCTTCCCTAATGCATGTTTCTAAGTTATATAAGTAGTTTTAACTTAATTTCAGAAATGGGGATTATTGGAGATCACTAATAATTTTTTTCAAAACATACAAGAAGCAACAGCAATGCTGGAAATGGACTGGAGCTGCACGGTCCTCATTCTGCATCTTCATGGCACTTTTCTGGGGCCCCAGTGATCTTCTGTAACCACTGTGAAACAGTGATTTTTATATCTAGAGATCAAAGGGGCAGGATCTGTTCTCTGGGGACACAAAGTCCTAGTACCAGCTAGAACTAAATGCTCTTAAGTTGCTCACTGTAGGGAACTTGGAAAAGAGACTTTGTTTTGCATCATTTATAGCGCTCTGCAATCAAAAGATTTTAGAAAAAACAGAAAAACACATACGTAAGTTGAAATAACTGCTCCAGACCTCATCCTAAATTGATATTATACAGAAAAATAATAAAATGGACATGGATCTCTTTTCCGTTTTATTTGGTTCTATTTAAACACATATTTTGCTGTGACAAACTGTATTCTCTCTGGTCTCTCAGACAGTAGGTTTCATGCATTCTTGCATATATTTGAACTTTTGATCGTTTTCCAAAATTTCACTGCTAGTATCCTAGGCAGCCATCAGTGGGCAGTGATATGGGTCATTCTAGTTCAGAATTAAAAGGAGATGAGTGTGACTGATCCTTTTTCTCAAGGCCAAATCTTATAACAAATCATCTGGAGAATTGCCAGCGACTTCAATGAGACCAGAAATTGTCCCTACTGTTATCTAGAAAACTTCATGTGCTGTATGAGAAAATCAGGGTGCAAATTCTCCAGCCAGATTAGACTCATTCTCCTAAAGACTAGGAGAAGGATAATCAGACAAAAGAGCAAAGGGAGGGACTGCAGATTTTACTGATGCCTGTATGCTATTGCCCATCACATTCCAAAATAGATGGAGGAAAAGCAGGGAAATGTGAGCAGTGCTGCATCAATTCTTTCTGAGCAAAACTGGAGATACAACTTTTTTCAGTACAATTTAGAACAGGTTTTATTATCTAAATAATGTATATTACATGTAAATAAAATATACAAGTACACAGGGCTGCTCTTGTCTTAATCCTTTATGCTGTGCTTCCGGCAAAGAGTGAATGGATGAAAATAAAGCTGGAATATAAACAACTTATGAAGTGCGCTTTTTTTTTTTTTTTTTTTTTTTTTTTTTGCCAGAACGTGACAGGACAAGGGGAAAACCCATGCTTTTGTTCCCTTTTTTTGAATTTCATGCTCTGGAAAGATGTCAGTACCTCTACACAAGTATGCATGTGCATGTATGTATGTCGGATTTACTAGAATGGCAAGGAAGAAAATGAGGCGATCTCAAAAGAAGCCAAGAATCTGGGACTTTGAATTCCCTGACTTCAATAGCGTTTCAAGGACTGGGAATGTGACAGATACTGGCATATTGTGTGTTGCTGTGAATGAGGGGTCGACTGAAGCTTTAGAGCGTCTCTGTTCCCAAACAGGGATACATACAGCTCCTGAGGCACATCTGAAAGCTTGGGATGTGATGAGCTATTCTTGACCCCTCCCTTTCCAGCATGCAGTGCTTACCCCAACGAATGCCTGGCCTTTTACTGACCTTTAATTTCATAACAGGCTCATGTTGACAAAACACTTCAAAATGAGATCAACATAGATAGGTAGCTTGTGCTGTGATACAGAAAAGAGTTTTCAAAAGCAGGGAAGCAGAGGAGAGAGGCAGTAGTGGCACACATAATGGGAGACCTACATGTTCAGCTGTTTGCATGTGGGGCTATCATCTTCAAGAACTGCATCATACTATTAAAGCATCTTTTTCCTTTTTTTTTTCTCCTCTAAAAGCCTACAAAACTTTGGGTTTTTTTTTCTTTTAGTTTTCTTTTTGCTGGGGCTTTTTGTTGGTTTTGTTTTTCGAATTTCATTTTAACTAGTCCTGTAGTTCACTCAGTTCTATTAAGCAGCCACCTCTGAGTCAAAAGACAAAGGCAGATGGAAGGTGGAAAGAGTCTGAGAGGAGAACCAGAACCAAAGAATTTAAAATTTGTGCTTCAGACCTCATAAACATCCATTTTAGCAAAGTTACCTTGTCTCACTGCTCTTTAAATTCCAGGGCAAATACTTAGAGTGATAATTTAGCCACAGAATGTTTGTATTAAACAGGGGCCTCCTGCTCTCAAATTTCTATAGTTTACAACAAAGAGTTTATTAAACACAACTCTTTCTGTCTGACATTCAAATCCATCTCTGCAACACACTCTCCTCTGGATTTGCGCCACCGAATGAAATGCGTTGGAAAAACAAAATAAACCAAAACCCTGCTGTGGAAACAGGACAAATCTAGTTTCACATCCCCTGCAGAGAGAGAAACAAGACGGAAGTAAAAAGCACCAAATGGAGCTCATAAAGCTTCACTCTGATCTCAGCCTCCACATTCTGGCAGAGAGCACTACCTAAGAGATGTGCTCTGCTTCTAGTGAGAACAGCCTCTGATTGCACCATGAGCACAAAAATATATTGTCTGTGAACAATTACCCTGAACAAACTCTGAATAAGGGAAATCTGACTACAGAATAAGGGGAAATGTGGTGGGAGGCAAGCTAATTGTCCCCCTCCCTTGCCAAGACCTTATCTTGCACGCCAGCCATCTGTAGTAGCTGTGCCTGCAACTGCAGTTCTGTGGGCTATCCTGAACCTCCTTCCCACAAACTGCACCACAATGAGGTGCAATCATCTTGCCCACCAGACACCATCCACCACAGAAGGGAAGTGATTTGAGTGCTGCAACAAAACCAGTTTCTTGCTTTATGTTCATTTTATCACTGGTGGTTGCTCATATTCCTTCTAACATTCCATGCTGCAATGCACAAGTGGAAGGAGACTCATCCTAACCTACAGGTGCTATGAGGAGTCAATGAGGCTGGTGTTAAAATTCACTACTTCTTTCTCTGTCAGCATATCTACAAATAAAAATAATTTATTTATTTGGAAGTCACTGCCCAAAATAGGAGCAGGTACTGAACGCTGTGAGACCAACATGACAGAAGGAGAAGAATGCACACCTGAGTACAGGCTTTCTCCATTCCTGGATCCTGGACATCTCCTTTTTAATAACATTTTGAGGACAATCAGCAACTTAGAAAGTGCATAGTGGGTCAGGACTCTTTTTCAGGTTTTTGTTTTGTTTTCTACTTTTATACAGAATCCACGTGCACTTTGGTACATATATAGGCAGACAGTAAAGAAAAAGCACACAACTAGACACAGGGAGGACACCTGGTGATCAACCAAGCTCTCACCTTGCTTGTAAAACTACTCTGAAATTCAGGTAGGAAACAGCTTTTTCTTCACGAGAGCACAGCAGAATGCTCTGCCCAAATATGGGAGTTTCTGTAACACAAAGCATTGCTGACAGCTTTCTTGTGAACCTCCTATGATCACATTCACTGCTGGAACTTTGAGTTGGCTTTATTAGTATACTGGGTACTCTGCCTCTGCACATATTCATCACTGGGCTTTTACTGCAAGAACATCTCCCATTTCATATGGCAGTCTCTGTTTTAGACTTTAGTCCTTTATTCCTTCAGAAAGCAATGTTCTGCTGCTGTTTCTTTTTTTTTTTTTTTTTTTGTTTGTTTGTTTTTGTTGTTAATTAGTTCATTTGAGACTATTCCTTAAATTTTTATTTTAATGCATTTTTGTGGGGGTCTGTTAGTGGCTTCTAAACCTGCATAAACTGCCACTGATTTAAAGTCGTTGTTATCATACATGTATGAATCTGTTTGCACTATATGTGCACATGTATGTGTGTACATGTGCATGTGTATGCATGGATTAAAAAAAAAAAAAAACAACAAACCAAAAAACCTTTCCAACTGCTTCTTACTCCCTCCTTCCTTCCCCATTCTGAGCGGGTTCCTGCTATCAACTGCTGGAGTGTGCTCACTCTACACCTAGAGCTATAATTATTTTGCTTTAATTTTACAAAACCTTTTGTTCCATTCCCACGAGCCCACCTGATCCTTATATTACACTTGCTCTATTAAAACACTCATGCAGAACAAAGCACAGTTGTACTGATTCATAAGTAACTCATCCCCCACCCCCTCTTTTTCTTTCTACTAGGCTCATGCATCTTACCAAAGATTCATGACACTGTCCCTGATACCACTCCATGGTCCCATGTTAGCCTTTTTCTCCTTTCTTTAAAAGCATTATTTTTATGTGCTCAGGGTCCAATTACACCATTGTGTGCTGCTGTTTTGAATTGCTGTTGTTCTCAGTCATTTTATGTTACGTTCTTTGGCACAACCAATATAGTGCAGAGGGTGTTACGGAATTTATTTGTTGTAATCAGACTCTAGAATTCTTTTTTATTACTATTATTATTATTCATATTCATAGGGTACAAGCAGCAAGGCTAGCCCTACATTTTCTCATGGCAAGCCAAAGTCCATTTCTGGCAAGCCTCTGACACCAGCCACCCCTATCTGCAGAAAAAGGGCCCAGCAGCAGCTCAGATCAAACTGATCACTATTATATGGGCATGGTCTGCATGAACCATTAGGCTTTACAGAAGACCAAAGACATCAACAACACTTGTAATAGGATCTTCACAGAGGCACTGGTCATTTCAGATTAAAAAAAAAAAATCAAACCAACCTCTCATAAATTATTGCTGAAAAATGGAAGGACAGAGTACAGCCTGTCAGTAAAGATGGGAATAATTAAAGTGCTGTTTCATCTTCTTGTCCTGTACAACTTCCTAGAGCTGAGACAGCCTTCATTTTCTGGCTTATAAAGCACTAAGCATTTTGTTAGGACTAAGTAGCAGATAAATAATCATCAGCCGGAACAGTGCATGTGCTAGCAAAGAGCAAATAAAACCAGAAGGTAGACACCTTGTAAAGATGGAGAGCAGGACATTTTGCAGTGCTCTACTGAACACCAGAGGAGGTAGGTGAGCACAGGCCAGGCAAAGGGGTGAGAGAAGACAACAAGAGGAAGGAAAATGAGGTGTGTGTATGTTTTTCTGGGTGACATGTTACAACAGTGAATACCAATGCTGTGTAGCAATTAAAGAGAATAACAGGAAAAAAAAGGGAATGTGGCAAGGCACAGAACAAACACATCTCTATAGGGTACAACCGAAAGTTGCAATTTACCAAAGAATAACCATTCTGCACATTTTATGCAGCATGTCAAATCTATCAGATTTTTCCCTTATTAAATCATCATTCTACAGCAACAATCATTCTCTCAATCAATCCCCCGTGTTAACAACTCTTAGTAATGACTAACTTGGCAGGAACTGATGTTTACATATATTTTAAAGTCCTGAGCACTGTTCTGTATTTTTTGGATGCTAAACTTCCTTTACATTTTGTCTCTTATTTTTTAACCTGTTTTTAAAGGACGGATGCATTCAATTGGAAAATAAAATTTTGTGACACACACTCAGATTATGTTAATTCAGGAAATTGGCAGTGGGATAAGAACAAAACCATTCACCTCCTGATTGCTGATTCAAATCTAGCCCAAGTGAGATAGTCACAGAAGCTAGAAATCTCCCATGGTGGCTTTGTGATTTGAGATTATTTTTTATGAATCTCAATCCACTTTAGGCCAAGAACCAGAATCACAAATCCACTGCCTGAATGAGCATTAAGCGGCACCACTGCACACAGTAACAAGGGAGATGCCAAAAAGCAGACTGGTTCTGGGGACAAACTTCCAACCTATCCTAGGAAACAATCATTAAAAAGCAGGGTATTTTGTTCCACACAAATGTGGAGCAAAGGAAATGTATATATCTACCCACCAGACAGAAAAAACCCCCTTGTAATCACATCAGCTGATTGATGCAACATTTACCTGATGTATCTTATGTTGTGGCCCCATATCACTTGAGAGCTGAGAGACAGGGAGGGCAGGAGGAGAGAATACAGCAAAAGTTTTCCATCATAAGCCCTGAAGAAGAAGCAGCAAGCTCATGCAGTCCTTAAACCTTAAAATCAAAAGACCCTCAGAGCTACTGAAGGTTTTGGTCATTATTTGCTCCATTTTCCCTGCCTAGATAAAAGACACATTTATGTGTCATATAAATGAGACATTTAATTTTGCAGAAGACCAAACCTAAGGAGTGCTGTGCTGCACTTTTTATTTTATTTGGGACACGACTGATTAACAAATCTATTAGCAAAGCCATTTCAGTAAACAAACATCCTATAGCACACAACAAAATGGTGATGCTCAGGCATATTTCCCATGGCTCCTTCTTTTAGGGAGCATGAATCATTAAAATCACTTGGGAATTAGCTATTCCAGCTTCCTCCCTCAGATAAATTTGCTAACCTGAGAGAGGTAAAGATCTCAGGACTCCCGAATAGATTTAAGTTTTCCCATTGTCTGTGCTGAAATGGAGCCAATGCAGGTTCTACCTTTGGATCTGCACTCGGGTACCTCTCTGTTATGTGTCATTTCACGTTTGTGATCTTTATTCCTTAGAAACAGGAAAAATGCACAGCTGACACACCATGTTTGTATGCAACTTGGAATTGTTCTTCAGTGGCTGTAGCTTGGACACGCATTTGACTATTCAAAAGGAAGTGAGATGAGAAAAAGAGCTGCCTTCTATATGGCCAAATATTGCTAATTTTACATGGGGAATTTTGGGAGCAAGTAGTTATTCTCAAAGTTTTCAGAGACATTACTGAAAGTATTCATGCACACAGCAAGAAAAAGTTGGTGGGAAGGTCTCCCATTTTCTCCTTCCCTTGTTCTTCATTAATTTTTTCCTTTTCCCTTTTTGGCAAGAAGAAGAAGGAAGACACTGACAAATGGAGGGGGGGGTATTAATTTGATGATCCTTGCCCAAAATAAAATTTTTGAGAAGGAGTAGCCTTATAGATTGTAAAGTATAGCTGTAAATACAAACACATGTAAATACTTCTATTACATAAAGTTACAGTAAAACATATAAAAATTCTAAATATACTTAATAAGACAGATTAAATACAGTTAAAAATTCAGCTGCTAAACTGGAAGAAGCAGACAAACAATAGTAAAACTATTAATAATTTGAAAAAATAATCACATCTTTTATATGAATTTAAACTTAGGATGTGACACAGAGAATGCTGATTTAATTTAGGAGTCGTAAGGTTAATAATACTGATTCACTGGCAGAGAATTCAAATACACATTGCATCTTCCTAAACCTTTTAAATTGTTTTGAGTATGTTTTGGGGAGGCTCTGAAATGAGCCAACTTGTCAAGGGAACCTGTATCTGAGTGAAAGCCAGTGTTCAGTACATGACTCCAAAGCATAAATTATGAGATTCCTTAGTCCAGCAGAGCAAGGAACCACTATTTCAGGGAACAGGTATGGCTTCACTGAAAATAAAAAGAAGTCATTTTCAGAATGTGCAGTATACAACTTCAGCTCTCATTTAACATAAGTTTTTATGGACACTGACTACACTTCAGGAAAGCACTTGTGGACTTGCTCAGTGTTTTCAGGAAAGCTGAAAGCACCAGGAATCAGAGAGAACTCAGATCTAAGTCTACTTCAAAGTGCCTTGCCTATTGTGAGGAAAAAGGCAGCACTAGGCAAGCTCAGGTGCAGGAGCTGCACACAGGCTCACACTGATATGCTGAGCAGTGTGATATGTGTCCTGTGCGCTGGTGTGCTTTTCAAACTGATTTTATGTGATTGATCATTTTGATCCCTAAATCTGGACTCTTGGAATTTTTGGTCTCTGTGGAAGGTCAGATTCTTACTCAGAGCTGGTTTATCTTGA
Organism: Vidua chalybeata; assembly: GCF_026979565.1. Classification (NCBI taxonomy): domain Eukaryota; kingdom Metazoa; phylum Chordata; class Aves; order Passeriformes; family Viduidae; genus Vidua; species Vidua chalybeata. The sequence goes on from NC_071531.1 coordinate 67,912,237, forward strand.
TAGGTGACATGCTGGGCTTCCAGTACTGGCATTTAACCAACACCTTCAGTGACAGCATGTAGGCTGGAACCAGACCATCACTTTGTACCAAGTGACCTGCAAGCTGAGAGACTTTACCAAGACTCAGAGGACACAGACGTTTACTGTGACATTCCCATGATAACGTGTTCACCAGTACGGAGAATAACACAACAGTAAATAAAACCTGTTCAGTTATTTTCTGCAGGAAAAAGTCTCAGGTGAAGAAAGACTACCTCAAGTGAAGATGCCGTCACTTATACATGCCAGACTTGGTCTTGACATGGAATGTGAACCTACAGCAAGATTTGAATTTTACAATTAGCTTCACATGCTCCAATTAGTTTCTCAAGCTGCACAGAAAGCAGAGGAAGCTCAATAGTAAGACAACAGTGAGCTTTTGAAAAAACATTATAGGGAATAATTGTGCTCTGGAGAATTTATTTACTTACTAATACAAACAGTACACACTGAGATAACATCTGGCAGTGTTTATTACAATGAAACCCAATCAATACTTCTGTCTACTACAATATCTGTCCACAAAATAGTCATTCCTCCTGGCATCCACAAGAAATACTCAACTATCTATTACAGTAGCCTTTGTCAGCAGAACCAGAGGTTGGCACCCTAATTCTTCTATTAGAAAGAGTTAGATGTACCTAGACACAAGAATGATGGTGGAAAATTGGAGAGAGAGATGCAGAAAGAATGTACACAGTTTTTCTAAAGAAAATTTCTAAAGAATATTAGAAATTAATAAAATCAAAAAAATGAAATGTCAAACCTATGAAATGTTTTGGGTTGGAAGCCACCTTCAGGATTATAATGTTCCATCTTGTTCCCCCTGCCCCAGGCAGCAATACATTCCACTAAAGCAGGTTGCTCAAAGCCCTGTCCAGCCTGGCCTTAAACACTTTCAAGGATGGGGCATCCACCACTTCTCTGAACAGGATCCCTAAAGAATTTCAAGAAGCAGCATATCCCAGATCTTTTTTCTTGTGCCTCAGGGGAGGGTCCTGGTCGATGGAAAGTTGAACCTGAGCCACCAGTGCCCTGGAGCCAGGAGGGCCAACCCTGTCCTGGGGCCATCAGGCCCAGCATCACAGCCGGGCAGGGGAGGGGATTGTCCCGCTCTGCTCTGAGCTGGGGCGGCCTCACCTGGAATATTGTGTATCGTTCTGGTCACAACATAAGAAGGGTATAAAGCTGTTAGAGAGCATCCAAAGCAGGGCAATGAGGATGGAGAAGGGCCTTGAGGGGAAGCCATATGAGGAGCGGCTGAGGTCACTTGGGCTGTTCAGCCTGGAGGAGACTGAGGACAGACCTCACTGCAGCTACAGCTTCCTTGTGAGGGTGAGAGGAAGGGCAGGCACTGAACTCTTCTCTGTGCTGACCAGTGACAGGACCTGAGGGAATGGCCTGAAGCTGTGTCTGGGGAAGTTTAAGCTGGATATTGGGAAGAGGTTCTTCATCCAGAGGGTAGCTGGACACTGGAACAGGCCCCCCAGAGAAGTGGTCACAGCACCAAGCCTGACAGAGTTCAGGAAGTGTTTGGACAATGCTCTCAGGCACATGGTGTGACTCTTGGTGTGTCCTGTGCAGGATCAGGAGTTGAACTTGATGATCCTTGTGGGTCCCTTCTAAGTCAGGACAGTCTATGATTCTATGATTACTTTTGCTAGTGAGCTACTAGGCCTTTTGAGGCACTTTAAAGCTATAAGTAAAGGGAGAAAATTTGACTTCTCATTTCCTTTTGAAGTCAGGATTCAAAAAGAAGTGATACTGAACCTTTCCACATAATTAGAAAGCCAAAAATAAATTCGTTTTGAAAGTTCTGTGTATTAGAATTTCCAAGGAAGCCCTTTCATTTTTGCTATTTCTGTATTTGCATTATTGCACATTGCTGTAGAAAAACTAGCAGTGTTTCGTGCAATGAAAAAAGTCACTAAGCATTAGCTTAGTTCTTACTGAACCTTCACCTTTCTGAAGTCTAAGTGCCTCTTGTAGTCTAACAAACAGATTGACATGCCATAAGATATACATTACTACTTACTTGTCACAAAATTAAGCAAAAAAAACAAAACCACACATAAAAATCAATACTATTATTTCTTCCTTACATTTTAAATTGCTATAATTTTGCTTTTGTTGAAACAGTCATTTCCAAAGAAAAATGATATGTCTGATTAATGTGACTAGACATAAAATAAATGTACATTTGCCCCTGTTTAATTTCACATTTTGCTTGCTCATTGTTCAAGGCATTTCTATTTGTACAGGACCTAGAGGTGAAATAAGACCTTCTGTGCTACACTAAGTCCTGAGCCATGGGCTATGTGCAGAAGTTATTGTGGTGATATGTTACCTTTTTCCCATAAAAACTTCACTTTGACAAGATTATTGGGATTGTAGTTATGAACTGGGGAGAGCTGGGAGAAGAGGGGACACAATTTATTTTAATCTCTCCTGGTCTAGATCTGATGGGCAGAGGAGAGCACATTTTAATTTGGACTGGTACACTGAGCAGCCACTATATGCCATTATATGTGATGCCTGTTTTTATCATTTGTGTTTGGTAAGATTTGCATTAGGATTTCTTCTTAAGTTTCTTATTATTTCTTTCCCTCCACACCAATGATGTCTTACTCTAGAACTTAAAAGTCCTAATGACATGGCCATTAAGAATGAACAGGGGAGGAATTATAGCAATAGTGCTATATTGGCAAAATGGTGAAACAAAACAAAACCTGACCTTCCAAGCACTGAAACTGGTGAAAATCCCACTAAAGTAAATGGAGTCCCTGCTTAAAGGGCAACAGTACCACCCCCACTGCTATCCATTTAGCCACATGAATTTGTGCTACACTTGAAAATACACAGAATATTTGACGTAGCTTTAAGTGAGAAGATTGAGATTTCAAAAGTGCGGAACAGGCTCCATTATCTGTATCTAAAGAAACACAGGACAAATCCAGTCTGGGTTCTGAAAGTTCTCAACACTGAGAAGGATCAGCACAGGAGTTTCCACTTGCATTTCAGTGAAGCAGAGGAATAAAAAGGCCAAACTGGGACAGAGACCGGGACTTTTACATCTGGATTCAGGGCAAGAAAGAGCCCAGCCCCAATTCAGCAAAGAATAGATTTGTCTGAACTGTATATGAAATTTGCCAGTTCCTCATCAATTCCACAAACTGAATAACTGTTTTGTAAATTAGTATTAAAATTGACCTAGATAAAATGGGGGAATGGGAATAATTTCTAACCAGTACAGTCTTGTAACCTTTCATAAAAGAACTCCAAACCACCTGAAAATAGGAATAAATCTGAAATAAACCTTCATTTAACCACTACTGGGCACAAACATGCATGTGACAAATTTTATGTCACTTTGGTAATTAAAACCGGATAAATCTAGTTATTCCAAGAAAAAAAAAAAAAAAAAAAGACTCTCTAAAGTAAGCTGGATGTCTTTATATTCCCACTTTTTTTTTACCAAAAGGTAAAACCCTTTCATCTCCATCAGTTAAGGAAAGTCCTGCATTTCCAACAGGACATCAGCCAGAGCAGTTGGTGTCTGCCCCTCACCTGGGACAGGACTTTTGGAGAGAGGGGAAAAGGAGAATACATAAATGCATCAGATATACCATAACCCAACCCATGTAAAGGCCTAGCTCAAGTATACATGTTTGCAATGATTCCTGTCTCCACTGAAAGGAATTCAGAAGAATCCCATGGACTTTTTTTTTTGGCCAGGATTTCCCTCTTTATCTATAAAAGAAGTGATCAGAAAATGGCAGCACTTCATCCAGAAATGGTGTGCAGAGATCTGGCAGGGATCACAGGTGATAATTATGTTTGCAGAACCTCTCTGGGCACTACAAAGAACACTGGCTTTGTCACATCGCTATCCTGCAGCCCTGAATTCCTCCCAGTTCCACAGCCCTGAGTTGCCAGCTCTAGGAAGCAGCAGAGGGGAATTATGAAGTCCTACCCCATTCAGGCAGTGGGACCAAGTACTGGCAGCAGTAGAAATGAGACTTAAGTGCTTCATAACATGGATATTCAGGCTTCCTACCATGTTAGCAAAGAAAAAGGGAGAAAAGCCTACTACCCCTTTCAAACTTCCACCAGTGCACCCATGATTAATCATAACACAGCTTTGAGAATTAGTTCAGCATTAAATAAAGAAATCCTATTTTGTTCTACAGTATATTTCTTTTACAAGAAATAGAAGCATAAGGAGCTTAAAGAATATCTACTATATGGTATGGCTACATTCTAAACTGTATGACAGACATAGCGTGAGAGATTTTTAGAAATTAAATTCTTTTAAATGTAATTAAGTCATAATGAAGACGATCACATAGAAAACTGTGCCACTGACAGTCTGACAGTGAAGGGGCATCAGAATTGTTTTTCACCATGCAAGGCACAGGAAAATTCTGGCTATCTCATGTTGATGAAAGGCAAATTCTATAAGGGGACAGAAAATGCATTCATAAAAAAGTAAAATGTACCTAGCACATTTGGAACTCCCTAGGACACAAATGATTTGCAGTAAGGAAAAGTATCTTGCTGGTAAGAAATCCTGTCAATGCAAGAGTCACCAAGTCTTTAGTCTCTAGAGCTTCCCTCTGGTTGCCTCTAGGCTGAACACCATCCAAAAAAAATGCTTCCCTTTGCCCTTAATACATCCCAACTACTGGACAAAGCCCCTAACTCTGGGGTTTGAATTCCACTTGGAGTCCTGCACCTAAATGTTACTGCATCTAGCTTTGGACCTGGCAGCACAGTGTCCTCTCACCACCTATTTCCAAATCTTTGCAGTAGTCTGAGACTTGCATATGAGAAAAGAATGATGTTTTGAGCATCACAGAAGTCCAGGGACTATCTGAATGCGAAGCTTCAGTTCAATACCAGTCCAAAACCTTATCTATTTATTTTTGTTATAGATTATAATCATAACTATTAGTTGGGATTACCCTCCTACACTAAGAATTTTCCTGAGCTCTTGCCAAAGGACAGTTCCCTGGACAGGGCAGGAAAACACTTAAGGTGACCATGACTGGTATCCTGAAGAAAATAAGTCTTTGCTAGACATCTAGAGCTGTACTAATGTCTGAATGTTCTCTTCAGTGCCATTCTGGAGCCATGACTATCAGCACACAGTCACAAGAACACCATAGAATAATACACACTGCTAAAGAGACCAAGAGTTTGCCATGATAAATGTGTTCTTGAATGGCAAGCATGATCAGAGGAAGGGCAGATGTAGCTGTAAAAGAGCAGTATTTTCTAAGCCACACACACACACGAAAAAGCTGAGAAGTAGTAATATGCCAATTTCTGACACAGGAAGAAAACCCAAATGGGATAATTTGTGGTGTGATGTCACATGGCCAAGAGGCACCAAGACAAATTAAACAGAACTGAAGCCCTGGCAAAAGTAAAAAGAATAATCCTTTTCTTCCTGCAGAATTGAAACAGTTATGAGGAATCAAAACTTTTACATTTAGGTGCCATCCATTAGCGTCATTACCTATAGCAACCTTGCTTATTGACTCAGGGATTTTTCACATCTCTAAACATGTTATACTTCCAGTCGAGTTGATAGACTAATTTAATTTACACCTTCCTGGTCACCTGGTTCCTGGTTCCTCAGCATCCTGCCTGCATTCCTCAGGCTTTTGTGATGCCCTGACTGCTGGAATTTCCCTCTGGTTGCTAACAACATGCAGGCTAAACTGTCAATAAGGCACTAAATTCACCCCAAAGGATGATCATTTTAGAGCTGTTTGCTTCAGGAATCCAGTATCACTTGTTCTGGGGAAGTGACAGCCACTCAGACATAAGAAAGTTAGTCGTGTATTAAATCAGGGCAACAGACATAACAAAACAGATTATCCTCTTCACTTGAAACCCTAATGAATGGAAAAAGGAACTGGGAAGAAATGAGAATTCATCTGTCTCTGACTCTGATTTTTCCATTGATGGTCTGATCTTACAAACTCTATACAAAGGAACTGTACCACTATACCCCACCTAAATGAACTGGGGCTGCATGATCATGATCTAATCTGGTTTGTATTCAGAGAGGACATGCAGCGATCTGGTGCACAGCTGCTATCATTGCTGTTGAGAAATACACACCTTATTTCTTGAAAAGTTTCTGCTGGTAAGAGTCACCAGCAGACTGGTATGATTCTTGATTACTTGCTGCAAATCTTGGAAGAAATGAGGTAACACTCTTCCATTCTACAAAAGATTTTAATTATTCAATATTTCAAGAAGAACACTGCATGAACTACAATGAAATTTCTAAGGAAATATGATGAAAAAAAGATCTGCCAAAGAAAGCAACAGGTTCAAAAAATTGTTAATGCAGGTTTTGACTCAGAGATGCCATCAGTTATTGCTGACAACAAAACATTTTGCACAGTCAAATACTTATTTTTTGGTTATTATTTAAAAATAAACAAATAAAACAAATATTCTGATCTCTTTTATGCCAGTGGAAACTGTTAAAAACAACAGACCAATTTTGGCACAACAGAATAAAATCTCTTCCTAGTCTATTATCTAGATACTTTGGGGCAATGGCAGGAAAGAGTGCAGTAAGAATGAGATACTCTATAGTAAAATTCAGAGCTAGACCATTTAGCCTAGTGAAGAAAACAGACCAGAAAATTTGGGTAACTTACATTCATCAGACTGCCGTACATCAGACTCTGGAATTTGAAATGATTCAGTGAGAGTGTCCTCAGTGACACTGATGTAAATATACAGTAACCACAATGCCTTTCTCTGGAGGCCCTCCCATTATACACACTGGTTTAGCTAAACGATTTAATTTCAGATAGAACAAAATAAGAGTACTTTGGAAAAGGCCAGGTCTGTGTTGCTTTTTTTCCTTTCATAGTTCATCTAATGATATCTCTGGCCTGAGATAACCTTCCTTGCTCAATATTTAATCTTTATTTTACCTTGAAGTAGAGTACCAAATGCTTTGATAAATGGAGTGAAAGATTTTCCACTTTCACCATAACATCTTCAGGTGCTGAAATGTTGAAATGTTTTACTGCAACTTGCTACAGCGGTGCTACACAGGGAATCAATGCTTATATTCCCATGCCTTTTTAACATGAGTGAATCACAGCCCATACTCCTTTAAATGCTAAAACAACCACACACCAGAGAGCCATTTTCCTATCCTCATCTATCGTGGCCACTATTCTGCAAAACAAGAACTTCCACCTATGAAAAATGTCATGATTCTACCCACTTGTACACTGCAGCTGATGCTCTTAACCTCCAGACCTACAACATTCAAACAAAGCCCCACACAACCCCTCCACCTCCCAAAAAAAACCCTTGAACATCTGTAAGAAAACAAAAAAACCACGAGAGATTTAATAAAAAATAATTCCCAACTCCTTTTCTGTACTAAGTTGTGAATGAGACTGATGCAAACCAACCTGAGAACTAAGAAAATTGTCTTAGTTCTTGGCCAACTGCATTTTGAGATTTGCAGTTTCATGAAGTGAAAACATCTTTCTAGGATGTTTGCATGAAAATTCAGAAAACAGAGGCAATCATAAGGAAAGAGAGACAATTACAAAGCTCCTAATCTCCTGAGACATTTACCTTTTTGTAGCAGGCTTTACTCCAGCCTCATTACATATTTGCTCTGATCATCAATCCTATTTGAAACTTTCAACTGTCTCCACATTCTTTAACAGAGGAGCTTGTATCAGGCAATACCTGGAGTGTCTCCATTAATCCAAATTTTGAAAACCAGTAACTGAAACAAATCAGTATTTGTGCACTGACTGGAAAGAAACCCCTGCAGACTCACCACGACTGAAAATGTCTTTCTCTGTCTATACAACTCCTTCCTCTATCCTTCTCTAAAAAAAGAAGGGTCAAAGTAAAATGCTGGCAGCCCAATAAAATCTTTGAAGACACAGTGTGCTTTCCAGTTATGAGAGGATGGAAAAATGAGCATCCTGGAGATCTTTTGGGAACATTAGGCTTTATTAACCAGGAATGTACTCGCCACACATCAACATTCCCAAATGGTACGCTGAATCAGATAAATGCTGGGGAGTAGCAGAACCCATCCAGTTTGGTCCTCTGTCTTATGGGAAGTCCCAGCACACTCTGGGAGGTGGTTTTCCAAGCCATTCCTTAAAAAAGAAACCTCCCCTGCTTCCATAGTACCTATAGGTTGTGTGTTCTAGCACTTTACAACCCATATAGTCAGAACATGGCTCCTAATATCTAACTTGGTAATTTTCACTGCTCATTGAACTGATTTCTTTAGGTCTTTCTCCCAGTGAACAATTAATCACTATGCTCTCGATTATAAATTTTCACTTGCTAGTTTTTTTTTGTTTGTTTTTTGTTTTTTTTTTTTTTTTTTTAGTATATTCTCCTTAAGGTACAACAAAAGCAACACTTTCAGAAGCATGTAATGCCAGGTAGGGCTCCTACACATCCTCTTGCCCCTGAGCCAGATAACAATCAACCAGCTTCTGCTTTCTCCACAATTTTAACTCTAGGACAATTTCTTCCTTGACAAACATTTTTGACCTCTCCACATTTCCACTGGGGTTTCACAGGTAGAAATCAGGGCAGAATTTATCCCCATGAGTTTCTGGATTAATACCTTGGTAAAGGAAGGGGAAAAGGCAAAATTAATTCTCTTTGTTAGTGCTAATGCTATTCCTCAGGGATAGCTGGCCCCAAGACATTGATCTTTGTTCAAAGCAAGCACACTTCCATACTCATTTCACACTTGCAGCACAGCTTCTACAAGCCAATGTCTGTATCAAAAAAAAAAAAAAAAAGGCTTAAACTCATGAGAGTCTGCATTCTGTCAGAGGACCAGGAACTGGGAATGGACTCAAAGCCCATCTTAGCCCACCTGAAATTCTAGCTAAAACAGCAAGTTATAGGAGGAAAGGTCAGATCCCAGATCCATCGAGAATCATGAGGATTCTTGCACTGTAAAGAACATGATAGTGATTGTTTGTTGCTTGAAAACTCTTCCTTCATCTAAAAGCAGAGCTGTGATGGACGAAGGCCTCCCCAGCCCTGACACCCTGACGCTACACATGCAGCCTTCACCCTGGCATGCAGCTTACTGTGTCACATTGGCTTGGCTTCTGCCTCTTCCTTTCCTTATGCCTGCAAGCTCAATTGAACTTATGAAAATTCAAACTGTCTTCTGTCTGTTTCATACATCATCAGCAAACAATCACTAGACAAAATGAATTTGCTCTGTAATTTGGAGGTTACACAAATGCCTCTGCTGTATAATGCAGAAAAAAAAGACAGGAATGAAGTTTAGTATGCAAGGTTAACTCAGCATGGAGGAAAGTAGCAAAGAAACAGAGGGAGAACATGAACAATAAAATACTCAAAAGTGGGGAAAGTGACATGAGAAATACTTCTGTAAATTGGAGTAGGCCTTGCTACTTTTGAGTGATGGGATTAAACAAAGGCACAAGCAAGTTGTGAAAGATCACCCCCAAGAGTGGCTGTATCACCATTCCTCATGATTTGTCTACACAACATACTTATTTATAATAACAATGGTTACTATTTATCCCCGAAGAGCTCTGCAAACACAAATTCACAAATTCAGTAATGTTCACAGAGCTGTATCAGTTTGAACCAGACTGAAAGAGCGATCTGCTGAACATGGCACAGTGAGGTTAAATGACTTGTCCAATGCCACTCATTATCCGTAATGAGTATCAGTATGTGCTCAGTATCCATAAAGATTAGAACACTAGATCTCTTGGTCACTGATCAGATCAGGCTGTGTAAAGCTGAAATCTTGACAAACCAACCTCTTTTTAAACAAAAATAACATGGCATATACTCCTCATTGCCCTCAGCCCATGGCAACATAACTAAAACTATTGCTTTGAAAGCACATATTTTTCTTTCACACACAATATGTGTGCTGTCATTATCTTATTCCAAAATCATGCAGACACTGACTGTGAGCAGAGGTACCTCCTCACGCTTGACTTAATCCTATATGGAGTTAGTTGCAAACAGCAAAGTACTGAACCACATCCTTAAAATTAAGTATTTGAGTAGTCCCATTGACCTCAAAAGATCTGCTTGCCTATCAACCCAGATGACTTCAGTTCAGAGAACCCAACATAGCATGAATCCAGCCCACAGACCTTTTGCATTAGGAGAATATCTGTACCACATTCAGCAAGTGGAGTTTTTCATTGAACTGTCTCACAGATGTTCAGGTGATGTGTATCTTAATGTTTCTTCTAATGCTGTGTACCAAGTATTTTTTATTAGACAAAATTTGTCTCATCTTATATTAATCATTCACTTTAGGGACATCCCTACATAAAGGCAAGATTTCCACCCTTTAATTAAATAAATAAATTACAAAACTACCAGGATATGGCTTGCCTTTTCTCTTTGCTGTTTTTGGGTTAATACATGAAAGCCCAAATGGCAAGTTCACCTTTTTAAGGCTCTTACAATTAGAAACACCTGATTACAGCAAACATACAGGAAACAAAAGAAATCCTTAAAGCATACCTTCCTCTATAAAAAGTGCCACTATTTTTATTGTGTCAAGCAACTATTTACATGGACAAGAGGTATAGCAAGAACCACATCCTCATTTTACAGGATATATTTGCTTTTGTAAAACTTTCCTCACCTTGTTTTTCTGTATTCCAGAGACAAGCTATGCCAAGGCTACAGAACTCAAGTGCAGCTACAAGTTTAAAACTGAGGGTGTTTGTGGCTTTTTTGTTATTGTTGCAGTTGTAGTTTATTTTTGTTTGTTTGTTTGTGGGTTTTTTAAGCTATTACTACAAGAAACTCAAGGATTAAAAATATGGCCCTTTACTTCATGGAAAGGACAGAAGACATAGGCAGAACAGTCTTAGGAGTCATGACTCCATTCCCACTTTGACCACTGATTTACTTGGACCTTGAGAAAGCTGCTCAACATCTCTCTGTGAATGCATTTGACACTCTTGATAAAAAACGGAAACCAAAAATGTTTCCTGAACATGAGTTTTACATTTGTGTATTTATTTTCCCTTCAAAATCTAGAGTCTCATATAACTAAAAAAAGCTCATTCCAGCCAGCACAAATTGCTACTCTTATTTTGTCTTGGGCTCTCCATGCAGGACTTAGTGACCATCTGGATCCTAAGGATTCAAAGAAGTTGCCTTAATTCACTCTTACAGTGCTGCTGCATTTTGGAAAGAGAATTACTCCTGCTTTCCAACAAAAATTTTCCTGGTTGTTCACACTAAATTGCAAGACAAGCATGAAATTTGGTACTCACAGATTCGGAAGAGTTCCCCCATTTTTCCCTGAACACCTCCCTTTAAATTGCTGCTGGACCCAGCAAATCCACGACTGTTTTCAACTCAGCTCACCGGTGTAATTGCAAGGTTAACCTCTGGTGGCCAGGGAAGCTGCTCACATTCAGCAATGAAGAGCAGAGCATGTTAAATACCATTCACTGGCCAGAGCCTGCAGTTAATACACAATATTTAAACAACACAATGGCACGGCCCTTGCCAGTAATGTAAAAACACAGTGGAGTAGAGCCAGAATGGCACAATCTGCCTGTCTGAGTCATGCTTGGCGCTGTGTGCTGGAGGGGAAGGCTTTAGCTGCCCACAGTGTTACGTTACCCTCCAGCTAGTTTACAATAAAACATTAAAATATATTAAAAAATGGGGGGGGGGGTGGTAAAGGCATGATAAATCCCCTCTAATAGTTAAAATATTTTAAAACTGAAGTATAAAAGTACCATTTTAGAAGAAGGCTCTGGATTTCATTACAGACTGCACATTTTGATCTTAAACAAGAAAACAAACTGACTTTGCTTTGTAATATTCCACAGCTTTGTACTGTTCAACTGAAATCAATCTTTTTACTTCTTTCTACAAGCTTCTGGATTTTTTTCATATATTATTTCATTCAATTAAGAGTATCTGAATCTGCTGTATTTCCCAATCCTCTTTTGCATGCCTGTTGTTCAGTCACTGAAGTTCCAAATCTTAATTATTAACCCAAATACATTCAATAAACAGATTCTAAATAAGGGTAGATCAGATGATGTGCAATCTGACTTGCATTTATGGAATAACTATGCTCTTAGAAAAAGACTCCTTTCTTGCTGAGACGTAGATGTTATTTTGACTGTTCTGTTGTGTCACAGCAGAGATGAATTAGGCATTTCTGCCTTCATCTGCACCCTAAAGCAGCTGAAGTCCTCTGTGATGTCATCAGAAAGTTATTTTATTCCTCATACAAAGGAGAAGAATTTGTTACGGCATCATGAGAAGAGAATAAACTGTGTTTTGTGCTATAAGGAATTTTCTGCTACTTTCTGTTATCTCTGCACCAATCTGCACCAGAAATCCTCTCTGACAAAGCAACAGCAACTGTAAGTCAACAGAGATGCACAGTATTCCTAATACTATTCAAAACAAAGCAGGGAAGAATGATCTATTCAGTGCTCTGAAATTAAAGATCTGCAAGATGTAAGTTCCTTTATAATTTTTAAATAAAACATCCTTTGAACTTCTAAATCCCATTCAAGGGGACTGTGACCTTTATCCAAGACCAGCTACTGTGCTAACACTTTGGATGCATATAGGGGGAAAATACAGACAAAAGGTACCGGAAAAGCTTATACTTACAGGAATGCAGTGTGGCTTAATCTTTTTGTTTTTAAGGTGCAGTGATTTCAGCATCTACAATGTAACTTCAGGCAGTCTGAAAAGAAACAGGTTAAAATCTCTTTCAGTTATAATTGGTATTTCAGATTTAATTAAAAATTAAACTTTCATAATGTTTCACCATCCAAAGCAATGCATTATCAGTCAAGCGTAGCCTTTTTTTTTTTTTGTTAAAAGAAGCTCTTCCCAGAGTAGTTTGTAATGAAAGAAAAAGGGAAAAAAGCAATTGAGAGTAGCAAAATATATTTCTTCAGCAAAAGATCTCTGAATAATTTGGAAAGAAGCCTTCTGCCACTTAATTTTAACAATCAACCTTATACTAATTAAAAAAAAAAAAAACACAATTAGAAAAGACAGAAAAACCCCACCACATACCAAAGACTGTGAGGATAAAAATGTTAATTTCAGCAAAACAAGGACATTGCTAGGACCAGAACATACGCATCAAAAGGGAAAATATGGTTTTACATAATGCCAGCCAACAACATTTTTTACAAATTCGTTCTACAGCATGCAGCACTTTCAGACTGTTGCATGGAGAAGCACAGGAAGACAAGTTCAAAAAAAAGAAAAGCTGGTTTTAAAGTGTACAAGGCAAAAGGTCCCTTGCAATCTTTTGTTAAGGGGTATGAAATAGCTCATCTATAAAACTGCATGGTTTCTTATCATGCAAAATAAATGTCACATTACTGTGCAAAACAGATGATTAAGAAGTGGTAGCTGCAGACACAGCATTTGAACAGATGCAAAAAAATATTTTTTTTCAAAACACAGTTGAAATAGTTGGAATGACAATAAAACTCCAGGGGTTGTATCATAAATATAAATTTAAATGTTAGACTGGAGTTTAAAACCTGTGGTTTTAATTATATCTAATTATAAAGGTTCCAAAACCAGGAGAAATGAGAAAAACAAAAAAATATTAATAATGAATTAAAACAATTTTGCAATAAGTTGTCAGGATTTGGCCTCGTAATAACAAATCATACAGCAATATACACAGACACATACAATGTACCAATGACTCCTTAAAGGAACAAATCAAAACTTCATTAAATTTTATTTTTAAAAGGTGACAGCAGAACTTGCCTAATTTACCCTATTCAAAGTCAAAGCTATTCTCCTTACCAGCAGCACACTCACAAGATGGTCAAATAAATCCCAGATGCAAATCTAATACTGTTTTTAAACGTACCACAGGCTGGGAGCAATTCCTAAGTGTAATTTTACTTTGTTCTTCCATAAGTAAAAATCCAATTCCTCAGACATCAGTGTTATATGAGGCTTTGCAATCCATCCTCATGGATGTTTAAAATAAAACACACCATACCAGACAATATGCTGTCACATAAACATGTTCATACACGGACCAATACCACAAACAAAAATGAGCTCACAAACTTATTTGTACTTTTAAGTTTTCCACTCTGTCAAGATCAGAGGTATTGAAGAGCAGGAGGCAAAGCAGAGAGCACAGAAGGGGACAGCACAGGAAGAATAAGAAACAATTCTTGAGCATTTGAATGAACAAGAGCCCCCTGATAGAGGCACTAGGATGATGCTACCACAAGATAACCTTTATAGGCTTGGATGAAATTTTTCCTGAAGGAACCACATGTGTTCCTCCTCTTCCTTTAGACAACCTTATAACAAACAACTATCCTTCTGATTGACATCTAATAAGGTAGACAAACAGTGAAGAAATCCAGGCAAAAAATTGGTAAATCCATCAGCAGCAGGCAACAGCCCAACTGCCACGTATGGGATAACAGTTTCAGCCTCTGAACTTCCATTTCTTTCACTTTCTTTCCCTTCCAAATTTACCCCTTTTCTAAGATCTTCAGGACTGTAATGCTGGTTTGCTGGCAGGGAAGGAGAAGGGCAGCAGTATTTAAAATCCAAAGCTATTTCTTCTAATGAATGCAGTGAAAAACTGACCTCAACTGAGAAAACAGAGAGCATTCACTGAGGGTGAAATGTATCCCTGTGTAGAGAGCCAGTATAGAGACTGCACCACTGAAGCCCTATTCCAATGACCTAAATAGGAATAAATTGGTGCATGGACTTCACCACAGTGAATTTTGTCCAAAATTACAATTTTTTCTGTAGAGAACGAGGAAACACATGGCCCTCTCCTGTCAAAGCACAATGGCACAGCACCTCTTTCCCATGCCTTCCCACAATCCTGACAACTGCTCTTCAACTTCCTAGTGGTTTTAAGCTGAAGTCTTTTGTGCTTTGCCCACGTTCTTCTGATTGGAAAGGGAAAGAAGGGAATGCAACATTTGGCATTACTCTTTAAGTTAGCCCGAGGACATAGTGCCTGCAGATAAAGTGGTCCCTCTCCTCAAGGCAGGCATAATTAGCACATACCGTGAGTCTTCTAATACAAAAAACGGAGCCTTGGAAAAAGCTCTCTGTAAGAGCTTGCCTTCCTGTGCACAGGTGAGGATGTTTAACACTTGTGGGCCAGGAGATCATGATTGTTAAGTGAAAGGGGTGCCCCAATCCCCTTGTGGAAACAAAGAGACATGGCTCAAGAACAGTCAAATGAACTTCTGCTTGAGAGGAGCTCAGGAGCTGGAATTGCAAGAATGAGGAGTATGGCAGGTCAGGAATGAGGCACGTGAGTAAAGTGTTAACAGAATAAGTGTTGCCTCTTAGGAAAGGCTTTAAAAACAAATATCAGAAGATAAACATGTTTCACTTTGCTTTCTCACAATTCCTTCTTGCCATAAAACTTATGCAGAGTGTGAAAACTGTGAGAGGAAAGCTACCAACTCTACAACGACTGAAGTTCATTAGCAATATTCCATGACTTGCATGGGTCCCTGACTCTACTTTGCCTGACTCATGGTTATGGTCTAATTCCCCACTTGGATAAGAATCACATTCCTTCAATCTAAAAAATTAAAGACAAGGAAAAGAAGTGTAATTTTTTATTAGGAAACATTTCAGAAGATGTCAACCTTCTGCAAGCTCTTAGCAATAAAGAAGTTCCACGTCTGTAAGGCTTTGATTTTCCTCGAGTACCTTAAGTCAGCTGGAGCAGGTCAGTTAGAGTCATATACAACTGAATAGTTACAAGGAGAAGGAAGACTAGAGGAGACTACAGTACAACATTTTTTTGCTATCTTTAGAAATTTCTAGATATAGAAATTACAACCTCAGTCAGTTGATCTTTTTCAAGCTCACTTCTTGAACTGGAAGTCCACAATGAAGCCACTGCCACAAGTAACCATTCAAAGAAGGTAAAATACTGATGTCCTTACTCAAGAAAACAACCTTCTTGATAATATTAAGGAACTCGTCTTCAACAACCAGGGAATGAGGGAGGAGGGGTGGGGGGCACTGGAAGACAAATGGACACACACAAACAAAAAACCAAGCACTTTACCTTCAAGAGAATATTCAAAAATACTCATGGGCCAGATAAGAGACCTCAATCCAACTTCAGAATCTAAATAATTACTTAGGATATAGCCCAGAATAATTGTGTCACAGAAACGAAAAAGGAAAGTCAATTGTACAGGTCTACATCTAACCACAAAAATACAAACTCTGAAATTGGAACCAGTATAGACACAACAGCACAATGCTCTGTTCAGGTTCACTGGTAAAACAAAAGAGCAAATCTTATTAACACAGATATAGCATTACTTGACTGTTTTTTTAGGTGAACGCACTTTAATTGGTATTAGCTCTATAAACAGCCTCACTTTTGTCACCTGTTCCTTGTCCTGAGTGGACAGAATAATAATTAAAAAAAAAGTTAATTCAGTGCTTGAAAAATCTTCCCAAAGAGTTTGAATTGGAAGCTCTTACTACACTTTCAAAAATATGCTGGAATTTAGGTTATTTACAGTTCTGCCTTCAAACACATAGCCATTTGTGGCTCAAACCAGAGTCACAGGGCTGCTGTTGGGAGAAACCTGGGAGGCTTTGTAATTTGGCAGAATGGGAGCAGAGGACAACCTACAGCATTGTGCTCGGATTGTTCCTCCCACTGCAGGAATGGACAACAGGAGATTGAAGATTTCTTTGTCAAAATGGAAAATCTCCATCTGTTACTGGTTCACTGCAAAGATGAATGCCCACAGAGATTTTGTGTTCCTCATGGCATTCATCCTTTTGAGTTTACTTTCCCAGTGAAGATGACACCCATTACAAATTTTAATTTCCAAACCATGGCTATTTCAGCTAGAAAAGCATTTTAATCAGGAAAAGGTGTATTTTTGGCTACAATTCACACACACCCCACATCCCCCAATAGTATTTGAACTATTTTTGTTCAGGTATGATAAAACCTGCCTTTGGGCGAAGACTTAAGACTCCTTGAAATCTCAGTTTCAGAAAGTTAGAGAGAATCAACTGTATAAAAGCTGCAATGCATAATCCACTCTAATGGTCATTTGGAAACAGGTACTAGATGCAATTTTACCACAAGGGCCCTCAAACCTGTTAAACGTGTTGGATCCCTTAACAACAGAGTCCATCCCCTTCATTTATTCCTACGGCTAACACAGTAAGCAACAAGCACTTGAGAAGCCCAGCTGTGAAAGCACATGAGAAGCTGAACTCAACCCACAGAAGAGCTGATCTCTATAACTGCACTTAGGATCTGACCTGGGCCCCCAGTGTTTAGGAGTTTAATGGGTAGTTCTGTTATAGTTAGGTGGGACCCAGCATCCTTCTAAATACCTCTTGAAGCTTTCCTCCCACGCAGGGGCGATGATGGTAATGAAGTTGGCTGCTGAAAACCATGATATTCCTTATTCCAACTGTTTTTTTGCACAAGCTGTCCCTAGATCCTGTTTATGTTCCCAAGGAACAGGAACAGTGACAGCATGCAGCTTTCATGAGGCCTTGCCCAAACAATTCTTTCTCTAAAGACACAGTTTTTTTGTGAAGCAGCTCTGAAGCTGATATTCACTGAGCATCTCTTGGAATACAGCTTGAAGACTTTACTAATGCCCTTTACAAGCCATTGTAGCATATAAGCTTCTCCCACTTCTTTTCATGGTTCATAATGCTTTGATCTTCACAGCCTCACTGCTCCTGCTGAATGGTATCATCTCCCATGGCTCATATTATCTTTAGTGCATAAAATGATAATACCTGTTAAGAAGCAGGCTCTATCACATAATCACAGCAGAGCCTTCACATTTATTCTGGTTTAACAGAGAAACTTACATCAATGAATGTTTCATTGTGATGGGTATTTCAGTGTGGTGACAAACTGGGCGGATAAAGGAAATGTGGTGGATATAATTTGTTTGGATTCTAGCAAGGCCTTTGACACAGTACCACACAGGAAGCTCATAGAGGCACTAGAGAATTATGGTCTGAATACTATTACAATAAGGTGGATAAAAACTGTCTGACAGATAGGAAGAAATGAGTTATTACTCAATGGTATTACAAAAGAATAGAAAGAAGAATCTACTCTGATGCTGAGCAAAGGGTGCTAGGATTATTATCACTACATAGATTCATTAAAGATGAGAAAAAGAATGTAAATATTGACAGCATCCAAAACAGATGACTGAGAAAAAAGAAATTAATCAAATGTGAAAGGTATCAAAATTGTAAGATCTAAGTAATAGAGATGTGTAAGAGCCAAAACAATGCAGTATTTAATGTATCTTAAAATGTAAAAAAGTTATCAAAAACCAATATAGAATTTTGTTTCAAACTCAGAAATAGAAGGTTTTCACTGTGTTTGCTTGACTTCATCATGTTACTATGCACTGGTACGGCCTAATTGTGAAGTTGGCTCTCTTGGAAAGCAAAATAAAATAATATATTTCAGTCACTGTGGTAAGGGACAATCATCTGGCCTATTTTCTTAGAATATCAGTACTAATGATTAAAATTTTAAAGTTTAGAGTAATCACATATGATATCCTTAAATTCTTTTTTGGAAACAGGGTACTCTTTTAGCTGTAGTTCCTGAATTTCCAGTGCCCTGCACAGCTAAAGCCATTTTATTGCTGATTTCTGGTACAGGAAATGACATTGAGCTATCCCCACAGAGACCCTGTGTACGTTCAAATGGGTACTACCTCTCCACTTCCTTCACCGATCTGCCCCAAAAAAAAATCAGCCTGACCCTTGCCTGTGAAAAGGCAAGATCCTGAATGAAAAGTAATGTACTTAGATTAAAAACCCCAGGGCAATACACATAAATCTCGTGGGACATATGGCAGAGAAGGTCAAAGTGATAAACCTTTATTTGGAAGTCTAGCTATTCCAGAGTGCTGAGCAATTAAACATAGCAGTTGACTATTTCCAGGACAAACTCATCCGTATCAGCAGGATGCGAAGTTCACTATATCCTGCCTCTTTCTCTTTCCTTGTGTGGAGAACACACCCCCAGCACCACAGCCTGTGCTTACTTGTGCCCCTTCAAGAATAAGGCCAAAATAACTTTTAATGCACTCTTTCTTGAGACAGCAAAACTGAGTGAGTGAGTGAGTGAGTGAGTGAGTGAGTGAGTGAGTGAGTGAAAGCTACATGTTTTCAACTGTAAGAAATTTAGGAAAGTTGTCACAACTCTTCCTCTTGACTTATTGCTCATGGTCATTGTCTTGACATGTGACATCAGGAGACTCTACCTTGTAGTCTCAATTGCCTATGAAATCCATCATCTATGGTTTTGGGACCTTTGATCTTCTCCCAAGATCTCCAGTATTTCTTCTATCCTCACACAGCAGCCTAAGCCCATCTCCTCTCCCTGACCAGCATCTGCTTCCCTCTTCACTGTGAGAACCTGCCTTGTTCACACCGCAAAGCTTCCACTTTCCCTTCTTGCTGCAGGCAGAGAAGGGAATAAGATGAAGGTGTGGCACTTCCTTCACAGGAGAAAGAGACAGTGAGGGAAGTGTATTAGCAGAGAGGCATGAATTTGTAGGTCTCATGTCAGAAAAATGGAAAGAATCAGAGGTGGCAATATCCACTTCAGGTCTTTGGAGCAGCAAGTGCAAGTGTGGCTTCCGTGGCTCTGACAGACTTTAGAGGAACAGTAGGTCCATCACTGTTATGCTACCCTTAGCAGAAGCCTTACCCCACAGGCCTATATTGGGAGGAACTTGGGATTCTGATGTGTAAGAAAATGCTATCTTTTAAGAGTAAATAAAATTAATAAAAAGCAAAGTCAGGACTACAGACTAAGTTTTGAGTTCATACAAGCAGGTGCATCACAAGTGGTATCAGGACTCTTCCAGATTACATGTGGACAGATCTGATTCCACCATATGCAGAAGCACAAATCAATGCAGTCTTTTACTTCAGCATATTATCTATGCTTTTGCCAGAAGGCTATTAACCTGAAGCCCAAAACCAGCTCCATCTTGCACAATGTCATGCACAAACCATGCCCAGAAGTTTCACATTATTTCAGTTTATGTAACTGCCATATTAAGCTCAAGGCCCAAGGAGGATACTGAACAATATCTTATTGTACAGGCTATTGAGATTCAATATTACAGGGACAATGCTACCAACCCCCTCCAATTTCATTCATCTCAGAAATCTTTGCAAATTTAATACCAGAGGACTTGGAGACCTTTGGACTGTACTGCAAATCTGCTGCTTGAACTTTTAATGTAACATTGATGCAAGCTCTCAAATATCTCCCAATAAAGTCCATATATGTAATTCTTGTTTAATTAGACATCATCCTACAAGAAGAGAAACTCAAACCCAGCTGGAACTATATAAAAGTTCAGGGAAGTTCAGCTCCTGCACTGTGATTTGGCAAAGCTCTATTGTAATTTTTTCCCCAGAAACAATGCAGAATAAAAAAAAGAGAATATATCAGCAATGATTTGAACTGATCACTGTGTCAGAACAGGAAATAATATCTGGAAGAAAAAAGGAGAAAACAATGTTCCATTTACTTTCAATATTAGTAGAAACAAGAAAAATATTTTTATACTGTCAGCCACATCCTGCAAAATCTAGGTAATAAAGCAACAGCATAATGGCTAGATAAGTTTAAAATGGATTTTTAAAGAGAATGGCTACTATTTTCTGAAGACAAAGCAAATCTAAATACATTGCAGGACTGGATTCAGAGACCTCAGCATCCCTTTGGCCTAGTCCATTACAAATTATATTTGTAGTTATTCCAGGGACCTTGAGATATGGAGTGCACACACTTGAATCAATGTAATATTTATCTTTGCTTCAGATACTTAAGATGAGGAGTACATGGTAAGAGCTCAGGTTCATGGGGCTTCTGCAACAATTGAATTGCTTGAAGTTCCAAGACTAAAATTCACTCTGGCTTCATTTGCCCTACAAAAAAACCAAAACACACCTAACATACAACAGAAAGTTATTAGGGAAAAAAAGGTTGGGTATTCAACCTGTTCCGTAATCTGTGTTTAAACAGATGAGATCAAATGTACCTTCCTGGTGGTCAACCAAACTACAGAATTAAAACTGGTACATAATTTCTTAGCAGTAAAAATATTCTAACAAAAACCCATGTACAGAAAAACATAAAATTAAGTTCCATTATGTTAACACTAACACTGGGCAAAGTCTGCAAGACCACATGCTAATTGCATTCTAGATAAAGAAGATGAGAAGTTCAGATATGCAATTGGTAACTAAATTTCTAATAAAATAACAACTTCAATCTTTTTCAAGTCTTTTCCAAAATACCAGAAGTGATTAGAACACATTGTGGACCAGTCACTTGCCAAGTTTCATGTTTGAAATCAAAGCTGTTTTAAAATTTCCTGAACAACAAAAAAAGCATTTTAAAACTGGTAACATTCAGTCATGGTGATATAAGCAAATACCAGCCAATCTGAATCTTGGAACATTCTTGATCTAATGCCTTTATATTGCAACGAAGCCCAGAAAAATATTTCAGGCCCAATTGCTGAGACAGTGAAAATAATATTCATAAATAAAAAAGGATCATTTACATATTATACAACTAATTTTTTTGTTTCTTCAATATGCCTTGAAGGAATTAAAAGGCTAGATCCTTCAGGACTTTTGTTGTCATAACTAAGATGCATCTACATTTACCAAAGATGAACCCACCTGTAATTTGTATGGAAGAGCTAAAACTCTTCTTTTTCCCTCCTCTGCACCTCCCACAGAAAGAACTCAGCACTCTTCAAGCATTTTCTCTACAAATAACTATAAAAAGGAAGTGGGTCTATCAGGGAGGCACTGCTTAATTTCTTTGCATGTGCTGAGGAACTCTTTCTGAATTCATGCAGGCCAGCACCATCTCATGATCTGCTTCCCCCCCACCCCATTAAACAATTCATAAGGAACGAAATTTGAACCTTTACCTTCCACAATAAAAGCACTTGTGAAATACATGAAGCCTGCCAGGATGCAAAACACCAACTGCTATTCCACTCTGTGCTACCATTTTAGAGATTGCTGGATATTTATTCTAATGTAAGCAAGCAAAAGAATGAAATACGATAAGAAGCCAAAATTTAGGGCAATAGTTTACAATAAAAAGAACATTCTAGGAGTCACATGTACCTATAAATTCTCATTATGCATCTGTGTGTACTAATAGAGACTATTATATAAAATACCATATTATTTAACATCAAGTGAATGGAGGTTTGGTTTTAATTATGTGTAGCTGACTGTCCCTGTAATCAGTTAGTACAATAACAGGGCTAAAATTTCCAAGCAAATTCAGCCTTTCCTCCTCAAATCTCAAAATTCTTTAGAAACACGCTTTCTTTTCCATTAAGAGATTCAGTGATGCCAACAACAGATACATTATTTCCCCAGCAGGTCTGGAGATTCTGGAGCAGATCTCTGAAGTCCAGCTGCCAGATCTTCTGCTGCAGCCATCTGACATAAAACTCTCCCACATGCATTTCTCTCTTTTAGCTGAAGTTTTTACTCCTTAACAATGCCCTATGACATTAATGTCTCTATATTTTCTGACTGACTGAGCCTCATATTTGGGCAAGAAAGAAACTTTCCATCTCCTGAGCTATAAGTGAAATCAGCCTAGGGTTTTATGCAGTCAGTGATCTCCTTTCTGTTCTCACTGACTGGAAGTCTGCATTAAATATACTGCAATAAATAACCAGTACAGTAGGGCCTGATATTCACAGAAACAAATAAACATATCTCTAATGTGAATTGCAGGAGAAAGCTTGTATTTTTCTTAGTTCTAAGCACCTTAAAGTTCCAAAAGAAGGAACTACTACACAGGAAATGTGTACAGAATTATTTCCTAGCTCTGCAAGGTACCATCTTACATGAGATGGTATCAAAGCCACTTAAACATATTAGCTTGTTAAATTTGCATCCCCTTGTTGTTCTTAAAATCCCAATGAAATGTTCCAGACTGCTATTTGTAGGACTTCTGAAGAGTCATGCATTACCACCATTTCTCTGAAACCAGGATGACAGTCCACATACCATTGGTGAGACTCTTGCTGATGGCCTGCAGAAAACTCATTAGTCACACTGCTCTGGCTCACCTCATTTCCAGTTCCTAAACTTCATCTGAAAACAACTTCACCAGCACGACCCCATGCCCCAGAAATACAAAACAACAAATCCCCCACAAAACCAGCTAAAAGCACATTCAAGATTTAATTTTGCACTGGAAGCAACCCCAGTTAGTTCCTGAATAGAAAACTACACAAGCTAACCTGGAGGGGAGAGAAGCCACACATCCACAAATAAGAGGAGAATTGTCTCTCATTTCCTAGGATGTCTCCCACAATAAGATGTGTCCATATCAGGAAAAAAGAAAGAACCCTATCCTTAAACTATTAAAAGTACAGCTTCAATCAGGAAGGGTTCTTAGCTTTAAACTATCACTGTGCTAAAAATAGAAATGTTCAGGAAATGCATTACTCTTTAAAGTGATTTCACATACAATCTGTAAGCATGTTGCCCTTTTGGGTAAAATGACAATTGTTTGAAAGCCAGAAACATTAATGTGGAAGGGATCTTCAAAGACAGTTTGCAGCCAAAAAAATTGAAATCTGTTCATTTTTTTATTTTCTCTTAAAACTAGTTTGAAAGGATTAAGTAAAGTAGGGATGGCAAAGAAGAAGATTGAAAAGAAACTTCTGCACTTTTGCTTTGGAAGATTTTGTTTATACACACATAGATATATACACATAGAAAAAAGAAATGCAGGTGTTCTTTTCTTTTCATAACATTGTAGGCATCTCTGAGGGACAAGATTTGTAGCAATCCCCATTTTTGTCATGTTTTATGCAAATTTCATGTTTTCATTTTATCAGATATGGCTTATAAAAGAAAACTTAAAATTCACACAGTTCAGGTTACAAGTATAATGCTGCCATAGTTTCCTTTACTATTTTTTTATTTTAAGGAATGCTTATTTTTATTTTCTCTTATCCAGTCCCAATGCAGTTTGAATGCTGCACTACTGTTTTATTGGAAGGTATCGTGGACAACTTCTGGTTTGGTGGGTGCAGAACACTGGGTGATTATATCTAATATTAAACTTGGAGGTGATAAGAAACAGAATGTTTTTTATTCTTCCAGGAGGTCAAAATACTGTTTGTTAATTTTCTAGTTTTTAAGCAATGCTTGGAAAAATACGGGATTGTTAAAAACCAGCTGTTTGAACACACAGTGGTAATAGCTAATAATGATTAAGAACTATTTGCTATACATATTGTTAACAAATGCCAGTCTAGTAAAGGTTTGCTTTTAAGCTTTAAGCTGGCTTGATTTACCAGACTTCTAAATACTTGTTTGCTGTAACTGATGCCAATACCCAGCTTCTCACTACATGGCTCACGCATTGCATCCCATGATCAAATAAGAAAAGGCGCTCCAGCATACATTACAGACAGGTGGCAGGAATGAAAAAAGCCTTCATGCTTTACTTTTCACAGATTTGCCAGTGTATGACCAAAAAAACACCCCAAGCAAGTAAACTTAAGTAATCTGTTTCTCTTACAGCAAATTTCAGTAAGTCACAGATAGTAAAGGAAGAGTTAAACAAATCTCTCCTAATTTTCTGGATCTTTTATGAATGGGAAGGCAGTGTTCAGGTAAACTTTTCAATCCTGCAAATGATCTTAGGTCTCCTTTCCTCAAGCTGTACAGTTCATACCCAAACTATCCTTGAATCAGAAAAACATTTTCCCCTGAATTATTCAAACAGCAGAACCTGCCTAAGTCTTTCCGTATGAATCATTATCAAGGCAAATGACAGCATATCTTCAGAAAATATTGACAGCCTGTTTACCACTACCTTCTACCTTCTCAGTATTTGGCAATAAAGAACCCTGAGATCCTCAGTCAGGGATCTGAAAATTACCCGCATCCCACACAGAGATCGATTCAATCAATCAGTATTTTCTTACTGCATAAAGAGACAAGTGGTTTGCCAAAGGTCATAGAGCAAATCATTGGTTGAGCCTGGAATAACTGAAGATATCCTGTCTCTGGACACCAGCTTTTTCTCTTCATTTCCGTAAGGCTAGAATTGTGCTGCCTGAATACATCCTCTCATTAGTACTCTTCATTTACCAATTTCGACCAGATTTGTTAAAGAGTTATCACCCTGAGTAAAAAGGCTGATTCCTACAAACTTCATAAAATTAAAAAAAAAAAAAAAAAAAAAAAAAAAAAGGAAATAAGCAGGGGGAGAGAGATATTAATTTCCCCCACACAGAACCAACAGTACAAGTTCATACCTTAAGCACCACAGAACTGCATTTAAAAACACCTCAGAACCCAGGAAATACTTCAGTGAGAGTTCACACCTTCTTAGTCAAGAAGTCAAACAACCATAACACAAATCCATAGAAAACCTAAATTCCAATGCTAACTAACTGTTTCTAGAAAATTTCTGTAAGTGTATTCTTCTCTAGTGCAACCTTCAGCAGACCTGATAAAAATGAACCCCATGAGAAGCAGTCTTCTCATTACCTTCTTGAGGTGGAACAAAGATTATGTATCACTAAGAAACATCACTACACATATGAAATATGTTATTAGAGGAACTTCCTAATATTTTAGCTACCTAGTAGCTTTACCTACTAATGTCTTAAGATATCCAGAATATCCTTCTGATTCCAAAGTAAGGGGAAAAGCTAATTTCTACATTATTTTTTTTCCTGCAACTTCAAATCAGTCTGCTTCTGGCTTCGGAAATCACATAACTGCGTCAATAGTGCAAGGCACATTCAGATGTGACCATCACAAGGGAAAGGTTAAATAAGTGACTTCAAGACTACATGAACAATCTGAAGTTGCTAACCAGCCATTCATTAGTACATACTTCAATTGCTTGAAGTGGGAGAAGGATTCACCATAATCTGAAAGCATTAATGAATTGGTTAGCAATGGATATTGGCTCAATCAGCAAATAATTTTTCCCATGGAAAAGGCAGCATAGATGAGAGATTCTCTTATAAACATCGCAGATGGTCACAAAAACCTGGGCTACAGCTCCTGCATCAAAGAGTAATTGCTGCTGAGCAGTGGAGGAGGAATGATGTAGCCACTGTAAGAGAAAGGACAAAATAGAACACACCATGGTCTGCAAGAGAGGAGGTGCCCCAGGACTGAAATGCAGCCCTGGAAGCTACCAAGTTTTGAGTGGGAATCTAAAAGAGTAGACTGGGAGCGAATCTGTAGTGTCCTTTCCACATTTTATGAGATTTTTTTTGCTTATTTCTGTTGGAAAAACAGGCAATGCGAAATAACAGTTTGACTTCTGTGTTGCCTCTTTTAGGCATCATCAACCATTTCAGGGTGTTGTTATAAAAGACAAGTCTAAAAATAATTTTTCCCTCTGACAAGCAGTATGATTGCTCCATTAGCCAATACCATCACTTTTCCAGAAGCTGTCAGTAAAATGGTAACTGATACCTACATAGGAAATAACTGCAATACCTCAGGTCACACAGTGTGACAGCGATGTGTGAATGCTGACTACTGTGTTCACCAAACTTCACTTTCCACTTCCATATTTCTTTTCCTTCCTAATCATATGATTCAAAGGATTGTAATTTAGCAACCCCCAACCTGACAACATATTTATACCTTAATCAAACCCACACCTTGTGCTTCAAGATGCCTAAAGAACTGGAAACTGAAAAGAAAGAACCAGTCCTTTCCAGGGCTTCTACCTTTTCCACTTGCATTCTGGAAGAGTACTGTGTGGTCATCCCTTATGACTGAAATATCTGCAGACAGTTTTCCTCTCTGCTTATTCCATTACTGAGACCAAAATTCTGGCCCATGATCCCATAGCTCCTGTTTACACCCAGTACTGCAGAGTTTAAGCACTTCATCACAGAAGGAAATGCTGGCCTTCCATGCAACCTTCATGCATGGAAGTGGTGCACAGCTTCTGAAAAGTGTAAGCACAGACAGAGCAATGTATTCCAACCATGCTGGGGAACACCATTATCTGAACAGTTTATTTTTGTCTTTCCTGAGTCAGAACACGAACACCACCTGTGGATTAACACTTGACGACATCTTTTCCTGCTTCTGAAAAGCATCTTGCTGTGCTACAAATCTTAACAGTCTCATCACACAGGTAGTCATGACACTCCCTCTTACTGTGATTTTTGTTTCCCATTATTAAGCTCCATAATAATAATTTGGGTAGCACTGGTAAAAGAGTGAAGAAAAAAATAATATACTACCTCCTGCACTAGCAGGATAACATTAATTTAATCCTCAGGCCAAATGAAATAAAAAGAGCATCTGAATATCCCCATCTAGTATACAAGTTCAGTATTTTATCTGAGTGGGAAGTTGGTGGCTCAGGTCCCCCTTTTTTCATTTTCTCCTGTGCTCTACTTTACATCCCAACTGTGACTGCATTCAGCAGCACACATGAGTGATTTCCAAATCATCAGCTCATATTTAGTCCCTATTTTCAACTGCACACTAGAGACCTGCACCTATTCCACAAATAGAAAAAATCCTAATGCTTTCCCCTAGGCTCCTGCTTAGGATTTCATTATTAATTATATTTGAAGGTTATACAGTTAAAATACTAACTTTTTTATTTGAACATTTATATTAAGCTGCTGAGATTTCTAGCAGCTTAGCAGCATTATTTCTGTATAAGAAAATAAGCCTCTTAAATTCTGCACACAGGCCTCTCGTCTAAAATGAAGATTTTAGAAAGGCACTGAAAGGTAACACTGAGTTAATGATGCTTTTTAGTCTGAGACCTCCAAGACTGATCCCACAGAACTCTATCACTTATGCACCCCCTTGACCTCAACCCTTTCACCTGCTCTGCCAACAGTTTCTGAATACAGATAAAGTTTAGCAAAAAGTTACTTCCAGAAGATGCCTCTCAGATTCGTTGGTAGTTACAATTAATTACATGGATTTTCTATTTCCAATGCAATAAGTAATTTAAGTATTTGGTAGCAAATCCAAGAAGACTGTATTTAACTATTTTCTCCAGAGAATATCAAGGTTAGGCACAAGAGTCATCCTTCAGGAGTGGTGCATATTACGGATAATATCAAGGAAATTTTTTTGCAACATGAATTTTGGCAGACAAACCAGATGACCTCAGCAAGAGGAGGTCAATGCCAACCAACTCCTATTTCACAACACAAACTGAAACTCCCAAATTTTCGATAACTGGCTGAAATTTTATTTTAGATATAAACTAGAGTAAATCCAGAATACTGACACTTGTACAAAAATCAAGATTATTTCTTAGTTATGACTGTGTAAGAGAAGAGAATTTTTTGCACTGAGCCAATGTAGTTCCTAGTCTTCTTCTTTAATCAATGGATGTAAGCCAAGAATTAGATACTTAATAGGTCAAATGCTGAAAAAAATCTAAACAAAGAATGAACACAGGTTTTTTCAGATACATATTTTATATTTATTCGTGATAACAAGACAAGCACCATCTTTACATATGTCAGAGACTGGATTCTAACTCACAAATTTTTTGGTTTTTTTATCCTTTGCCTCTTGATACAGCTCAAATAGACCTTTGCTTTTGGAACTTTTTGCCCATGCTTTTGATTGTGATGTACAAAAAGGTTCATTTTACTGGGTCAACTTCAGATTTCAGAAGTGGACCTATCTACTTACAGATCCGTACAATCTCATGAGGAGTTCCCGCCATTCGCTTCCCCTCTTTAAAGGATTCTTGCTGGTCTGCAGCACTGAAGGTGCTCCCTGATCACCATGACCAGCTACAAAATCCAAAGTATCCCCATGGCATTGCTTTCAAGGTGACAACACCATAAAAGCACCCAACTGCTCTGAAAAATGAAAGCCCCTTCAAAAAAAAGAGTTGACCCTCATACCTTGATAAATGAGACTATACAAATACACCAAACTATGCTCTCTTCACAAGATCACAGCATGCCTTGTACCAAGTGGCTGAGTCAAAGCAAAGTTGCATCATGATAACTACTCAGCAGTTAGAGCTGTAATATAGTCTGGAAATTCATCTCTTGGAAAATATTACTGGAAGCATTAAATAAAATACACTTCATATACCTAGGGCTTGTTATAATCACCCAAACTCTATATAAATACTAACTAACGACAGCTAGTTTAAATGAAATATTCAATGTTTAAACCTTAAAGCACAGTGAAACAACTCTGCATTTAAATCCCATTAAAGGAAATGTATACAAAGCCTTTGATCAATTTTTCTCCATGTAAAAATAACAAGGAAGAGAACAGATAAGTTAAATAAAAATTCAAATAAAATTCCTTCCAAGTTTAAGACATGTGCAAGAACACCAAGGGGCATCAGGGTGCTCCTTCTAAGCAAGGCAGAATCCAACAACACAATTTTTAATCAAAGGCACAAAATGGAGGGATCCGTCCTTGCTCTCTCTTGTCTTTTGAAAGGAGCCATACACACCCCTTGTGTCTTTTAACACTGTCAGGAAGCTGTCTGAGGACAGCCTAAG
Organism: Vidua chalybeata; assembly: GCF_026979565.1. Taxonomy (NCBI): domain Eukaryota; kingdom Metazoa; phylum Chordata; class Aves; order Passeriformes; family Viduidae; genus Vidua; species Vidua chalybeata. The sequence continues at coordinate 67,941,933 of NC_071531.1, forward strand.
TTTCAGCATAACTTGCAGAGACTCCATCTCGTGTGCCAAGTTCCAGCCTGGAGTGAATTTTTAACAGTAGAGTTATAAACCCGTGAAAATGGGGGCTTACAGTTGAACTGCTGACAAACCCTTCCCTGCGTGGTGCACACGGCGCCAATAATAGACAAAACTGTCCCATTTTATACCATGCAAAAAGGCTGGAATTCAGCTGCTATCAGGCATAATAATAAACTTCTGCTAGGGACTCAGGCTCTCAGCCTCAGATTTACATTCCCTCTTGTCACTAAGAGTTTTTAAGTTAAACAATTTTACATGAAAATGCAGTACACAACATTTATATTACTGATGGCATTTGTTCCAACTGCTCTCATGCTGAAATGCTGTGCAACTTTCCTCCTGCTTTCCACCTCCCCTTCCCTATCCTGAAACACCAGAACTGGGTACTGACCTGCTCACTCCTTCTACTCTCGGGCAGGGCCTCATGAAAAAAAAAAAATCCCTCCAGATTGCCTTCTTGCTGCACTCATCAAGCCACTCCAAGAAGGAGGGAAAGAAAAAAAAGAAAACCAAAAGCTAACAGCAAAAAAGCTGTGGGTTCAAAGTTTCCTCCTGCTTAAGAGCTGAGGTCAGATATGGAAAAACTAGGAAAAAAAAAAAAAAACAAACCAAAAAAAACGAGGCTTGCTTCTCACGCAACAGACATGAGGGAAAAAAACCCCATCTGGTCTAGAGAATGTAAAAGATCTTAAAGAGTTGTCACCCAAGTTGCCCCCAGTCACCAGAACAGAGATCAGCTATTCAGACAAGTTCTTAAGCACAACTCTGCACTCCTTTGAAGTTTCCTTTTCTCCAGAAAACTATCCTTCACTCCCCCTAAGGAACAGAATTACATCAGTGACCACCAAGTTTAAATTTATCTGCCCAACATCTATATTTTACTTTTTAATCCATCTCTCAGGAACAGCTTTAACACATTTGGATTTTTTTTTCTGTCATAAAATATTCTATTTATTTCCCAGCAGCTGGTGTCAAAAAAGTTGTTGTTTTCTTTAAATATTACTCTTAAATAAATAAAATCTGTTTTCATATCATGTAAAATTAGTTTTGCCTGCTGTGAGTTTGTGGCTTTACGAAGTGATCATTTTTCCTATGAATTATTCAAAATTAGGGTAAAAAAAGGAGAATAAAAAGATGATGGACAATAGCACACCATTAAATTTGTCTAAATGCTGCAGTCATACTAATAGTTCACTATGTGCAGCACAGATGAAACACTTTTTCTTTGTCAAATGTAGCCACTAACCTTAATTTAGTATTTCAGAGAGAGGTACTGAAAGAGATTCATTTCATTCCTGTGTCCCCCTGTGACTTATCTAGTTGGGCAAACAACAGACAAGTCTCTTTTTGCCAGCAAGATATCAATATTTCGGACAACAAGTTTTTGCTTGCTTATCATCTGTTCCATGGCTCAACTAGTCCTTGATAGCCTTTAAGTTTCCGGGCTTTTTATTTTAACCTATTCTTTGTTTAAACCTCTGGTTTGACAGTGTCTCTCTGTCTTTTACAAAGAACTATTAGAACTGTTAACATTTCCTCTGGAGTCTTCATATTACCCTGTCTTTCAGAACTGCTGTAACTGCACAGCTGTAATTATTCTCACTTTGAATTCTGACTGTCATATTTAGAAGGGTATGAAGGGTGGGATTTTAATAAATCATTCAGGCTCCCCAAGGTATATAGCTTCTCACCAAATCTACTGAGAACTTTTAAGGGAAGGGCTTATGGACTGAATGTATAGATTAACTAAGACATAAAATTAATCAAGAAGAATGAGAAAATTATAATTAATTTTTGGGTAAGAAAACTCAGTTAAAAATGAGTTAAAAATGCTATTTCAATTGGTTTATCACCAAGATCTTCCTTGTAAAGGCATGAAAGCAGAATGCATTTATGAAGCTTCAGAATATGGCTACTGAGTAAAATAAGTCTACTCTAAAAGAGTGGGTTTGAGACTCATGAATTTTATCTATCATTAGAACACAGGAATCAGTTACACTCCATTTCAGCTTCTACAATCTATACATTATGGCCATTAAAATATTTCTATCGGAGTAATGCCCAGAGTCAGATCAGAAACAACATATTGTACCATACAGAAATAGGGATTCCCTACCTAATATTTTTAATACAATATTCTTCACAAACACCAGCCATCCTTTGCCATCCTTTGAGCAAGAAAGAAGTTTCAATGTTCAGAGAGAGAGGATTTTTTGAGGGAGAAGGAGACTGGGAGGGGTTTATTTTTCAATAATCAGAGTGAATGTCCCTCAGAATACAATGCAAATGGATTTAAATGAAAACCCTGGACCTGGAGACTGGAATCCTGGATTGTTTTCTCTCACCAGTATCATAAAAAGTGGAGTGTTTCATGCAGTAATGGTATGTTGATCACAAAGTCCTTCCACAATAAAGCACAAACACGCCTGTTGTCAATTAAAAGCAAGATTACGATAATGTCCCAAATTCCATTATCCCACAGCTACAAGCCATTATTCTTTTTTCCAATTTAATTTTTTAAAGTAGGTCATTCTGGTATACTCATATTCCTTTTTTTTTTTTTTTCTGCCATCCATGCCAGCCCAATTTTGGCCAAGTCTTCATACCCTTGAGAAAAAATAAAACCCACATATTTATTTTATACAAAATTCAAATATTTTTATACACAACTCTCACCCACATCTTGCAATTTTGTATACACTAGACAATCAAATGCAGTAGTCCAGGAACTTTGCTTGCATAGCCTTTCAACATTTTTCATTTGGAGGCGAATGTAAATAGTAAATATTTCTGGCTTGCTAGACACAATAGGGTGCTTAAAGCACAGAGCATCTCAAGACCTAATAGGAAAGAAAATAATAAGCTATCTGAAAGGAAGACCCATCTGTTTCCAGGAGTCATCAACCTCCTGCCTCCACACCAACACAGCTGCTTCACAGCCATCTCAGCAGTACCTACAACTCTGTGATGTTTGCAGAATTTCCCCACTAGATTCCCTTTGTGAACTTCAGGAAATGGAAGAAGACACCAGCTCAGGAAAACCAAGCTTTGCCTGAGCTTCAGTACAAACAAGAAAAAACTGTGGGAATAGTGTCTTGATGCTCACAAAGCAGATACATATGCTGAATGCAAGGTCAGAGAAGATTTCAGATCCAATTCAAATGTTTGTAAGAAATCCCATAAACATTTTGATGGATTAAAATTCCAATTAGGGACCTTCCCCAGTGTCCACTCTGCCTATGGGGACTGCTGGGATTTACCAGTGCTTTCCATCCACAACCACACAGAGAAGTTACAGACTGCTTCTCTAAATAAAAAAGTGCCCAAGTACATTGCAGTATCCTTAGCACTGACTTTTGCTTTGGTTTTTGCTTTCTTGAGTAATACACACTCATTAGGGACACTGTAAGTGAGCAAAATGTACAAATCCACTGACATCAGTAAAATTGCACTGATGTATGCTGACTGAAATTATTGATAAAGAACTGAAAGGTAGGAAAGTGATTAATGCTAGTTTACACAGTTTTATGGAAAATAGGACTTGTCAAATAAACTTGATTTCATTCTTTGGTAAGGATATTTATTTTATAAGCCTAAGAGCTTATACACTTATGGTTTTATAGGCATTTGGCTTAGGACTACTGCAGAACATTCTAGTTCCATCAATGAAAGCATGTGTTGAACTGCTAACTAATGGAAGAGCCTCAGAAAGCTATAACTCTAAGGGTCTTCAAAAACAGGTGGGTTGAAGAAGATACAGGTGAAATTAGCAATTACAACAACACTATTCAACATTTTGATCAGTGACTCATAAGTTACAAAATCACTGCTGATAAAAATTTCCAGGTGATGCAAAGAATGATAAAATATCAGGAGAACAGGGCATCAAGAGCTGAGGAGAATCAGGTTTTTCAAAACTCTGTTCCTTCAAATAAAACTTTTTAGTAAGGCAAGCCTTCAAGAAAAAGGAATGCATGATGTATTACAGGATGGGACATAGGTGCAGGTGGGGTGTGCTGCATCCTGAAAAATAGAGATTCTGAAAAGGATTACAACAAATAAACAACTGAACATGAACAAGCAGTGCAATGTGGTAGAGATGACCAAAGCAAGCCCTGGAGGCATAAACAGGAGGTAGTGGGTAGGCTTTAAAAGGCATTCATACTTTTCTCCATTGCATTGTTTTCTAAAGGGATCTTCAGTTGGGTGAAGAAAGGCATAACAAGAACCAAAGTCTGGAATGTGAAGCCAAGAATGAAAGAAAGAAAAGTCAAATCGAAGCAGAAACGAATCTCACATTTTTAAAGAGGAAGGGAATTGACCAGTGGAACAAAACTATCAATGGAAGGGAGGAGCTTTAACCTCCTAATGGGTTCAAGATGGAGAGAATCTGTTTGTGCAAAACTGGGTTCAAAACACTAACAACCTTTCTGACCTCAAACCATACAAAAAGAAATTTCTGACATTATGTTTCATGTGACCTTCAGAGTCAAAAAGAACATTCTTCCTTCTGAGAGACCATAACAAGCAGTCCTCCCACAAAAGAGGAGTCCAGCACAAGGGAAAGGTTTCACTACTTCTGAAGATTTCTGATAAGAATTCTGAATTCTGGAGACAGCCTGGAAAGACACTGCTCATATCCTCTGAAAAATATGTGTTGCTTTGTTTGTTAGTTGAGTGACTGTTTTTTACCAAAATACAGCTCAGTGGAGGGCCATCACTGAGAGCTCACATTGAAGCAACTCCCAGAGCTGGAATGTTTGGAGTCCTCTCTAGGTCTGCTTCTGGATTCAACTTCACCTTGTGCTAGAAGCCAAGTCAGGTCTGCTACCCACCCAGTATGTTAAAAAAAATCATAAAAATCACAGAACCTAATTGGAAGGGACCTTAAAGACCATGTAGTTCCAACCCCCTGCCATGGGCAGGGACACCTTCCACTGGACCAGGTTGCTCCAAGCCCCAGCCAGCAGGCCATGAACACTTCCAGGGATGGGGCATCCACAGCTTCTCTGGACAGCCTGTTCCAGTGCCTCACCACCCTCATAGAAGAGTTTTTTTTCCTTTTATCTAGACTAAAACTGCCCTCTTTCAGTTTAAAGCCATTATCCTGTGTCCCCATTTGTTCCCATAGGATTGTTTTTCCAGTTACGACTCCTGGAATTCACAGATTCTGAAATTTGTTTCAAGGTTCACGTTCAAGCATACATGAGATAACGCTGAAACCTAAAGAAAGAGGTTTTGTCCTCTACTATATTTCCCACCACCCATGCTACTGAAAGTTCACATATGGTCTAAGAATACTGCTACAGCTGAAGAAAAAAAAGGCATTAATGAGATCTCTTTTATGTCAACAAATGGCTAATTTTCAAGTCCTACCTGATAGATAGAGCTGAAGAAATAAACAACTCCCTAAACATCCTGCTGGACACATCATCAGAGCTGGCTTCAAGGGAACAGCACCACCTACTGAATTGCTCCCAAGGGTCCCTCCAGTTATTCCTGGTGATTCTCTTGACCAAGTACTGACCAGCAACTCTAAATAAATCAAACCCCAAGATGGCACGGCTGCAGGCACTCAAAGTGATAAGAGATGTTTTCCATTCCTAACTCTAGCTTTGAATTTTCCTTCTACCTGCTGTAAATGGTTCAGCTTATAAATGCAATCGTTTTTTTGATGTCACTAAAACTATGTTTTAGTTACAGTTACAAGCAAATGTCACTCATCTACACACTCTACCTACTGCCTGAAAACAATATGATTTAAGGAGTATGTCAGCAGTAAGAAAAGACTCTTCCCACTGGATTAAAAATGTGCATTTTAAGAAAGGAAACACTTTTAGAAAGAAGGAGAGGGAGTCTTCTGTTTCTGTAGTTTATTTTTCTGCTTAATGAAACAAGGTTTCCAGCTTCTACAATACAGCTGCAAAGGCACTTCATTAATCTCCTGAGTGCACTGCCTCTCCCCGCATACCTGTAGCTGCCCTGCTCAAGACTCCTGAAAATTATCTGTTGGCATTGCTTCAACATTCTTATGAAATAAAAAAAAAAAAATTAAAAAAAGTATCGAACTACATCAATTCTACAACTTTCAGAAAGAATATCAACAAGTTCATTGTCTGTACTTCTCCCATTTTTTGAAGACATCCAGCAGCACTGAACTCCAACTTGCTCCCAATTGAGAATAAATCAAAAGACCGTCTGTAGAGATCTACTCAAGTAAATGACAAACAGGGGAAGAAGTCATTACTGCAATCTCAATACAGACTGCGTCAAATGCCAGATGCTTGTTCAGGCCAAAGCCTTCAGGGATGATTAAAAAAACACACAAGAATTTTCAGAAGTGCTCAAGTATGCTAGGAAAACAAATGGCATGGGAAGCAAAGACTGCTCATGTCTCCTAACATCAGCTAGATGACCTGAAAACCCCATATGATGAAATTTGGCCCAAGGATTTAGACAAACCCAAGTTCGCCCACCTTGTTCTGGAGTATTTATCTTGACTCACCTATTGAAAATGGATGGATATGCTTACATTAATGCCCTCTATTTTTAGAGGAAACAGCATCAGTGAGCCCCAGACCTCACCATCTGGGGTTTCTTGGTTTAGAAACTAAACATTAATTATGAAAGGGCTTTACAGGGTTCTCAGATATGTAATGGCAAAGCTACATAGAGGAAATAAAAAGCTGGCGACAGGGCAGTATTCATAGGTCTGATTACTAATTACATTTGCTTCCTTATACTTGCACCTGCCATAATTACGATAAAGGGTGGAGTTTCAAGTAGAGTTGATAGAGAATTTTATGACAGAATTCCCTCCAGAACACTGGAAGACATCATATGTTTTACAGTGCAATATTTGTTAAAAACACAAAGATCTTTTGTGTCATCCATGTCATAGCTAACCCATAGCTTAGTGATTTCCCTCACAGATGACAAAAATGGTCTGTACTGTGCAAAGTTTGGCTGACTCCAAATATAGAACTCTGTAGCAGAATGGAATGGAAAAAATCCTTGCTTACAATTTATTTCATATATGGATTTTAAAAAAATCAAGTCATTATCCCACCAAGTGAAAATTCTGGCCTGTGCTCCACTCAAGGTTTGGAGAACGAAAGGGAAATTAATATGTATGCTTGCATCTATTCATGCAGTTACATTTTAACTCTGCAGTTTAATCTCTTCTTCTTCACAATATCACAATATTTTTCCTAACTGATCTCCAAGCTTGAGCTTCACTTCTACATAAACCACGACATACTGTTTTCCACATGCATACACTGTATACAGTAATAAGAAAATCAAACAAAAACTATGCAAGTGGCCAAAACGGAGGTAAGAATGAAGGCTTATTTGCTGTTGTATTTTTTCCTCACTGGTGGAGCGACTTCCATAATGAAGTCCCTTCATTCACTAAAAGAATTGCTCTTCATTTCAGCATCCATTCTAAAAATAAAATACTGGAAAAGTGCTTGATAATACTTATTAATGCAATAAAACAATATATACCATTCTGGCACCAGGAGAACAAGCTAGTTAAGCCCATTGTTTTATTTTTTAATTCGCAGGAAACTCATCCCTCCCACCACCTACCTCACCCCTTCAAGAATAAAATAAAGGTAAAGAAAATAAGACCTTAGAGAATGGGCAGTTGAGCAGAGGACTAAAATACCCTGTGCATCAGGCAAAAGTCTGTAATATTATCTAGAACGACAGCCCAGCCATTGTTAGTGCTGCCAAAGCACTGCATGTTCGCTGTATCACCCCAGGTCCCTGGAGAATAATAAAGCAAGCAGATTAGACAGAGATGGATGTCTCCGCACCGCTTCTACCTCCGCCAACCACGGTGCTGCTCCGCGCTCCAGAGCACAGGCGGGCAGGTAAACCCATGGAATGGGCACTCCGCACTGGTGGGGGCGGGGAGCCGGGAGCTGCTGCCAACCACCAGGGCCTGTTAATTATTAAACAGTTGGTATTGCTACAGGCCTGGCACTGCAATAGAGCAATCTCTGTTTCAGCAAGAGTAAGCCTGATTACAAGAGCGCGGGAGCCAAATCATGTTTACCATCATCGTCGAGAAACTCAGTGCCCCCAACAGGCACTTACCACAGCGTCTGTCCGTCCATCCGTCCTCTGGCTGCCTCCCTGGGGCAGAGTAAAGAAGAGATGGCGGTCCTCATGTGGGACAGGGAAGTAAGGTTTTGACAGCATGGTCCTCAAAACTGAAAGGTACTCCCTGTACTGGCACTGGCCAGTCCATGCCCTCCTCTCCATTTTTATGAGCCCATACGTAGCCTCAACTCACCACCTCAAGCACCTGATGTCACCATGACTAAAAAGCAATCTTCCACCTCTGTGCAGGGCAGGAGTCAACAATGCTCTTGTGCATATAGTCTACTTCACCTCTCAGCAAGGACAGTGTGCAACAGAGAAAGCACTGGAACGGGTTCCCAGGGAAGTTGTGGATTGCCCAACTCTGTCAGGGTTCAAAGTCAGGTTGGATAAGGCCTTGAGCAGCCTGGTCTAATGGGAGGTGTCCCTGCCCATGGCAGGCTAGGACTAGACAATCTTTAAGGTCCATTCCAACCCCTTACCACTCTATGATTCTATGACTTTACCAGTGTAACTCCTGTGATTCAACGAAAGGCAACACTGACAACTTGGTATTAAAAGTTTTCTTCACTTGTGCTGGAAATTATCCCAGTACACAAGAAAAATCTGGAACATCTCCCTACATACACATGAATTTCGACTGATCCAATTTTAAAAAAAGTATTTACAGGAATGCACAAAGATTCAGTCACACTCTATAACAGAAATTGTGAAGTATGGAATCTATTGAGTAAATGTAATTATCTAGAGCCATGAATAAACAATACTGGGTCAACCCTCAACAATCTATTGCAATCATAACAAAGGAAGATCAGACCATGTTGGTGATATGAAACCCTCAGTTTTAGCTTGCTTGTTTAAATGTACCTCATTTTGGTAGCCACAAGAGGCTAATTGCATCTGATGGCTGCTTCTCAGTCTGCATAAAACAAGCTCAATGACCATTCACTTCCTGATGAACAGGTATTTCTCCAGTTTTGGTGAGGTTCAGTGCAAGGGTGGGCACCTGTAGTAATGTAGTCAATTGAATCGCCAGCACTGGTTTGCTACGTGACACTGAGACCTGGTGGAAAGTGACTTTTCGCACATCCCCCTTTCATGAAATGGGAAAAATGAAAAGCAATGCATGTAAAAACTAACAACTGACTCTTTAATATTGATGAGGAGCTTAGCAGTACTGACATGGTATGTGTGCTTAGAAACACGAAGTTTGATTTTATTCTGCATCACTACAACAGACCCTGCCTGGTCTCATCAGCAGAGGGACAGCAAATGCAGAAGCCTGTGAAAACCAAGATTTAATTTTAAGTTGAGGTCACTCCCAAGTTAGGAAAGCCAGAAGCACAGTAAAGCAGGATCCTTCAATGAACTCATTATGGTTTCACCATGAGGAGAGCCCTGAGCATCATGAGGAATTTGATAACCAGGGAAAACTGGAGCCTGCCATAGCTCCTGGGGAGCACAGGAAAGTGTTACTCAGACAGGTAGTTAGAAGCACAAGCCGCCACCTGCTCCTGGATCTCTCTCTGTTTTCCCCAGCTGACTCTGGCCCTGGCTGCTTTCAGCTGGCCAACACAGCTGTCCCGTTCTGCTGGAGCGAGATGACCTGCTCGCAGGGGAGGCGGGAGCAGCAGCTGCGCACCCCTTCCCTGCCACCTCCCGCACAGACCTCCTGCCCCCGGAGAGGGGGACCAGGCTGGGGCTTCTATTTAGATGCTCTATTTTCATGAAAAACCCTTGGCTGCAGCACACATGATCTGCACAAGCCATCGTCTAAGCTGCAAATGGCAAAACCAGCAGAGTCTGAAGAAGACCTTCCAAGGTCACCAGGAGCAATGGCTGTGCATGACTCCGAGGTGCAGGGAAGGGTGGGTACAGCACACTCAGCCACGGGACCTACCCTATGGATGTGTACAGCAGACTTCAGTCCCCAGAGCTGCCAATCTGGCACTAACACATAATTTGCACTAAATAACCTTTCAAGGATTCAAACACAAATAATGTAATAATAGCAATTAGACCCTTTACTAAGCATAGCTTAGTAAAGCTATGACACATGCAGTCCAGTCATTTCACAGAAAGTAAAAAGCACTTGACAAAGGAATCTGCACCTTCACAGGCACTAGAGGTGTGCAGGTATATGTAATAATTGCATTCCTTGTGTATTAATGTTTGCATATAAGAAATGCATGCTGAGCTAGCATAACACCTCCTTCCTCAAATAATAACTAAGTTCCATACTGTGCCTGAAGTGCTCTTTATATAGTACACAGAAATGGGTTATGTAAAGATTAGAGCTGTGAGAGTTGTTCAAAACGTAACTAAAAATCTAGCAACGAAATCCAATTCTAACCTGAGTTTCCCCAACACAAAACTCAGGCCAGTTTTACAGAAAGATCTGTGAATTTTTTGATAGTTTTGACACTGAAATCATACCAATCTTATACGAATAAAGAGAAGGGAGAAGGCAAATTAAGAAAAGGATAAAAAAAGGATAAAAGGATAAAAAGGAAAGAGGCTGGAAAAGAAAAAAAACAAAACAAAACAGGAGCAGTAAGGTTTTTTCCCTTCTTCCCATGCTACTGCCCTTCTTTCCCATGGTGAAAAGGGGGAAAATAGCCCCCAGCTTTCAGTGAGTCTTGTTATAGTGGAGCCATGGTGCAATGTGTGGAGCTCAGCGTGTTCAGATGCTTTTGTATGTACATGCATCGTTACTAGGAGATGACTAGATTTGGTACTAGGATAATATTCCACCATTGTGTGGTGTTTTCCCATCTGATGTTGCCTTTTCCCCAGTTTAAAAAAAGAGAAACTAATAAAAAAGAAAATTAAAAAAGATACAATAATTGTTACTGCACACTCTAATGAATTATTGTGTTCAAGGTTCCTACAAAAAAAGTAATATTATACTCGGCTTATGTTTTAATTGATTTATTAATATTTTATCACAGGAATGTAATTTAAGCTCCTCATGATTTAGATCTCATAAACCTTTAGCATTTTGCAAATTCAAATTCCAATTTAAAGCCAGGGCGAGCAATTAACTTTTCTATCATCTTGTCAGGGGAGAAGGTTCGTGTTTAATTTGAGACAAAGTGACAGAAATATATATACACTGTATGTATTACCCCAATTTAATTTATGAGTCAGCACCATCCACCTTCCAAATGTAGATTTAATAGCAGGGGAGGAGGGAGTGAGGGGAAGACCCCCTGCTATTGTGTTACTTGCTGCAATATTTGCCCCAAATTCACTATGAAATACTGCCCCTGGCTTATTGAACTACAGGGCTAGATTGATTACAGCTCTATTTTCAACCCTTTTGTTTTAATTTCCATTCACTCATCACTTTCTCATATAGAGTACATTCTCTCAAATGTCAATTAGCATTTCCCAGCCAGCAATGGGCAGTTGAAGCCACAGCAAGTACAGCAAGAAGCCACAGCAGCAAGTTGGGACATTGCCTGTCCCAACTGTGCTGATTCCTGCCCCAAACAGTCCCCCTAAAAGGCAGGTATCAGACAAAGAAAACTCCCTATAGGATTGACTCAAGTTAATACCTGCGGGGTCAAACCCTGTAGTCCTCCCTGCTGCATCAGTCACACTGAAGTCTGCATGGTTCTCATTTGATTAAGGAGTAAACAGAATAAGAAGTGGTGCTACTGAACTATCCTGGCTATTATTTCCCACTCAAAAGGACATTCCAACCTCTTTATGTCTAATGAGGGAAACCAGCAGTCTAAATTTGCATAGGCACAGATCTGCATGAACAAAACAGTTGGTTAGCATTTGCATGTGCTGTTTTAATAAAGTAAGGGAAGGGCTATTCTATGGCTACCTGCCAGGGACTTCCCAGATCTGCTGTCCCCACAACGCAGCACAGGAGTTGGTTCAGGAGCTGGAAAGATGACTGAGAACATGGCCCACATATCACCTATTGGTCTTTGCTGTGTCCCTAAATACTTACATAAAACAAGCTGTCCTTTAGCTTTCCAAGGGAGGAGAAACTTTACTGTCATGTGAGCACTGTGCCATTGCTGTCAGCAAGCCTGACAGTCCTGTTGTATCAGGGGGAATCGTTTCAGAAAGGAAACTTCTATACACAACCAAGCTGAATCTCAAGAATCACAAAATCTTGATGCTGCAGACTCAGGCGCAGACAGTCCAAGACATTGGAATAATCAGGCCTCATTCTAATTTCTAGAGCTGTCACATACACTGTATATGCAGATTTAGCTCTACATCCAAGCCTGAGTAAGTACAATTTTAAGTTTCAGTGTTCAACAAACATGTCAGATGGAGCCAAGTCAGAAACATTCTTTCTCCTCATGAAATGAAAATTTTGGCCCTCATCTTCAAAACATTTGAAAATCAAAACTTCTTTGAAGTAAACAAAAAATCCCCACCAGTTTAAATTAAATAAAATATTTTGTTTAACTTATTCCAGCCCACTTCTCTGGAATTCTTAGTCATCTTTAGTATTATTTTCTTTCCTTAGAAATAGAAAAAGAAGACTCTTGTATTGAAAAATCATGACTCCTTTAAGCAAGCAAGCAAACAAAGAAACAAACACAAAATGTATCTGTATATATGTAAACAGATGAAAAGTTCATCCAAAGCTTTTCTCCAGAACTTCCTATGCAGTCTTATAACAGCTTATGGTAAAAATCTGCATAGCAGAAAATAGACTTGGGGTACATCCATTACACAAAATCCAAGTTGCAGGATATCTGATATCCAGTCATATTTCACTCTCAATACACACTGGACTTAAAGACAAGCTTGGAAATCTTCTTTCATGCCTGATTCATTTATGAAGCTTCACTCTATTTTAAAGCCTTATCACTCTCTAAACTCAGGTAAAAAAAAAAAAGAGCTCTGCTGTCATGCATATTTTTAGACAAATTATAACGGGGTCTTGCAATTTCCTTTGTTCTGTGGTGTCTGCACTACTGTTAGACACCATCCCACACTGGCATCACTGCTGAGGTGTCCTAATACTTGTCTGAAAAATACTATTAACTGCACATCACAGGCATTTGAAGTGCATAAGAAAACCATAAACTTAATTACACTAGAGTACTGGTGTGATCTCACATGAAATTTGAGCTTCTGTTATTAAAAATAGGGAGACTGCATTTACTTAATGCTTCTTACAGTAAACCAGTCAATTCTAAACTTTCAAGATTGTATAATCAGACAAAACAATACTGGGGGGGAAGAGGCTGTCTGTGGAATTTACTAGCACAAACATTTCACATGTCAAGCAGCAAAAATTTGTTTATTCTGCTAAAAAGAATATTCCTTGAATTACTATTGTATATGAAATAGCATAGCTAGTCAGAGTGCACAGCATAAAGACTCAGACTAGAAAAATTTACAGAAAAGAGTGATTGCCTTATTCCATCCCCCAAATATCCCAACATGTTCGGCATTTTGATCAGCTTTTAAATTCTTAGATCTTTTCTTAATGCTCCATAGCCATTACATCCACTCATGACACTGGGAAAATCTTGTCCCTTTTCCATGAGCCACCCACTCCTAGGCCAAGAAAAATTTTGGTTTTGTCTCTACTCTTCTGTTATCCAAGATTTCCCTGTCTGAGCCTATGAAGTTTATCTCTGGAAGAAAAATAAACATTGAGGAACCCTTCCACTTCCAAAACCACAGCCATGAAAAGAAGTGTATTGTGCTTGAATGAGGATCATGAATTCATGGCACTTAGCAACACCCAGATTTTAGATACTGAGCTGAACGGCACTCCTTGGAATGAATCACATCCAGAGACACTGATACTCCTATGGGTACCCTTGCACTTGCAGGTCTCCATTTAGAGGCAGTGGTAATGGCAGGGGTGGAGGGGGGAGGAATTAAATAACCTACCCAATCGTTCCCTAACCCTCAGAGTAGCAGAAGAGCTGTGTTACACAATGCCATTAAACCACCCCTTTGCTTGGAGAAAAGTAAAACCACCCCCCTTCGTTTCTCTTCCAGTGCCCACCAATGTTACTCCCACCTCTTCACTCTCTGGGACTTTGATTAGGGAAGGTGTGTACAAAGCATAATGCTTTCCAGGCAAAGGCTTGCCAAACATGCCTACCTCACAGAAATCCAGAAGTTTCCAGGTGGTAAAAAACTTTTCCAGGAGAAGAGTCTTAAATCTGCTCATGACACAAACCTGCCATGAGAACACATCAGCTGGACTCTGAAGACAAGGATGCTGAATCATCTGAACATTACAATTTACATATTTAGATTAGGAAAAAAAAATTTAGATGTTTTATCATCAAAGATCTCTCCCAAGGGTAATGGCTCTGGCAGGAATGTCAAATCTTATATTGTGCATTGTCAGAGCTATTACACAGCAATGTTTACTGTTCATGATGCATTATTTCAGACATACTCAACTGACTTTAGCTTAGGCATAAAAAATCCTATGTTTTCTGAGAATTAACGATGCCTAAGGTAGCACAAGAAAAAAAAATTCAGATTAACCTAACTCACACCTGCTCCTTCCAGCAAAAAATTCACGGTCACTCCAGTTGGACAGAAGCACTGCAGCTTTTAACACACAAGGTAAAAGTAAAATTGTCTGTTGAGGAGTGCATTGCTGTAGAGTATCCCACCTAGAACCAAGTTCCCCTGAATTATACTCATTTCCCCTCTCAGAAAACGGGAGAAGAATCTTTAGGGTGGGCATAAATGGGGGAAGAAATAAGCTTCTTCCAGTCTTCTTGAAAACTGGCATTTGAAAATTATGTTACCACATAGTCTTGCAAATCAGTACGGTTTTGACTCACTCTCCCCCAACTACCAAATTACAAAAAACCAAAAGACAACCCAGAATGACACCTTAAGAGATTGAAAACAGAAGTAGCAGAATAACCTGAGAGGCAGGGCCACTCTTTGAGAAAGGGCACTCTTCAAAAAGTAGCTTCTGAAGCGCACCTACACAATTCATACACTACTTTATTTAACGTTTCTTTTCATGTTTGCCCAGGTTCACGTCAAGGGTACTGCAACTGAAGGTGTTTCTACAGCAAACTTTCATGTCCGCTGCAATTTTCCCTTTCAAATTCAATACAGTAAAATGAAATGAAGCAAAATGAAACAATCTTTATATACCAGTTCAGCAAGCATTCCCTAGACCTCATTGTGCTGCATCTCTCATCAGCTCTCATTTACTCAGACAAGACAGAAAAGATTTGCAGTTCCTATTACATTTTCCCACCCTATTTCCCATTCTGTGTGTAATTTTTTTTCCTTCAAATAATACTGATTGTGTCAACTGGAGGGAAAAAAAAAGAAAAAGGAAGAAAGAAAGGAAGAAAGAAAGAAACAAGCGCACTTTGTATTCTCTCTGTAGTAATAAAATATGAAAAAAAAAAGAATTCACAAGAAAACAGCTGAATTCCCAGTGCTTAGAAAACGGACCTGGTTACAGACAGACACATTCTACTTAGAGCTGCATCTCCTACTAAACTGTCAAAGTGTCAGGAAGAGTTGTGTGCACTTTTGTCAGTGAATAAATGTGGAACATAGTGCACTTCCTACCAACTGAAAGTCAAAATCCTGGAAATTGCAATTTCATTGGGAGAGTAAGGAAAAAAAGAACCAAAAAAAGGAAAGAAAAAAAAAAGTCTTGCGCATACCAGCAAAGTGAGGCAAGACCAGGGTAGGCTGTAACTACTGGTATTGACTTTATTTTTTTTCTTTAAAGGCAATCAAACAGAATGTTTTAAAAGGCAGAAATAGTGAAGAGTTAAAACAAGTAAGTGAATTGGTAAGAGAAAGCAGAAATACTAACTTGCTTTGCAACTCACCAAAAGATGTCTGATTTTACAAGCAACTCAACTGAAGCATATTTTTTGCTTTAAGCACATGCATGCTCTCACTGTAATCTTGAGAATAAAAGCACCCTTTTCTTTTCTGCTATGTTCTGCCTCATTTACTAAACAATTTCCAGTGTTAGTAGTAAGTGAGGCAACTGGCCCTAAAGAAAACAGCCTCTTACTAAAAAATCTCTATTCCACCCCAAACCGGTCCATCAGGTGTTTTATGAGAAGACTGGTTCCCACCAAAACCAGCATGTGATCACAAAAAAACTGGAAAAGCTCAGGGAAGATGAATTAAGGTTGCTCTGTCAACTTCAGTTCTAGTGTTCACAGGTGTGACTTTAGGTAAATGAAATATTATTTCACTTTTTCTTTCCCCCCATGCATTTAATTCCCTGAATTTCCAAACAGCCAAGTGAAAAAGAGCATCTGCTACATACCAATGTATCAGTGCTTTGTGGCCATCAGCAGTGTGGTGAGCTGCAGGACAACCAGACAGACCTCTACCTTTTGAGAGGCTTCATTAAGAAGCTCATAATCACAGTAGGTCCTTCTTACTTTCATAGAACAGCTATTGTCAGGGTGGTGAGATGCACAAGCATAGAGTAGAATAAAAAAGAATACTTCCCTGCCACAAAGGTCATTCAGTTGATTTCATTCCAAACCATGAAGACACAAGAACTCTTAGATGTTATCAGAATATTTTAGCATGGGCAAAACCTTTTTTTTTTTTCTAGTAGCATATTTATAAACAGCCCACCTAAGGCAGAAGGAGCTCTCCCAAAACTTTATGTTTAAAGCTACTAAAACGAATTAAAATTTGTTACGTGTTAATAAAGCTTATACTCAAATGAAAGCGGTTTCTGTGATGGAACTGCAAGGCAGTGAAACCAGTGTCTAATAAATGTAGATAAAGTGCATGAGAGAGCAGAAAGGAAAGTGCAAGGCAAGCTGGAACATCCAAAACATGTAATTTTAATTTACACAAATACAACAGAAGCATGGGTTCAAGGGAAATTCCACCTAATAGGAGAAATGGTGACTGATTAAGCTGAACTCTTCCTACACATACATTATTTTCAGGCAACTATGCTCATTCAGTTTAGTGGAAGAAAGTGCCAGCATCATTCCCCAAATCTTCTACACAATCCCACTGCCCTGGGGATTAAGCTGCTGATAATAACAATAAGTGAGAAAGGGAAGATTTTTTTCCCAAGACCGGGGAGAGAAATGTGTAACAGGAACAGAGGGTCAGGAGGGGTCCCAGCCAACAGGAATTTTATCATCTGTAACAACCTCAGTCACTTCCTCCTGAGAGAAAACACACATCATCCTCATCACCACTGAATGGACTGACAATACTGTTATTTGTTAATTAGATGAAAAGCCGAAGTAACTTGATCCCACCAGACAAACCCTATATGGCTTTCCTCATGGACCTGAAGGTCCTGCTTTTCTGAAGTTCCTGCCACCACAGCCATCCCTTTCACTGGGAGCACAAAGACAAATTCACTACTTTGGCAGGAGGAGAAAACCAAACCACCCACTATTCACTTGGCAGTGTTCATAAGAGGCACTATCCTGACTGCATTCCCCAAACTGCATTGCTCCTGTAAATGTATACATTACAAACATGCAGGTCTGGAATTTACAGTCAACAAACAGCATTACAAACAACCACCAGAAAATGTATAAACATTTGTAGGAGTAGAAATCTCAGCCTGGCTGCACCACACACAGTGTTTATTTATCTTCCTTAAAGAAAACCAATGGGAGAAGACATTTGAAACAACGTTTTAAAAAATGTGTCACTTTGTGTTAGTTTATGTCAGTGGGGCTTCTTCCAAGTACTGGTGTCACAGTAAGATATGGATATGTTTAGATAGTTTTCTTGTTCCTTTACTCCAGTCATGGCAGCTAGGCACGAGAGAACGGAGAGGAGAAGGGCTGCTAGTCTGATTGAGTTTAACATTTAGAATCTTTGCAGCTCAAGAGAAAATTGCTCTGTATTTGTAACCTGAATGCAGGTCAGTAACTTTAAAAGGTCAGGCTGAACGTTTAAAAGCTTATTGTTATTACTTCTCTACCAGCTCCCAGTTGTGTGAATGCCAATGAGCAGACTCAGCTCCTGCTGGGCTGAGTAGCAGTTTACCTGCACCTCTGAACACCAGGTCCTCAAGAAAATGCAAAAGGAGTTGTGAAGCCATGACTTTCTGCCATACAAGCAAATTACTTCCTTTTTCACTCAGGACACACTTCTTCAAGCACAGGAGACACAGATTTCCTTATTGGGGTTTCCTCATTTGTTGCTAACTCATTAGCTTCATGTCAAGGCAACTGAGTTTTCTCTATCCGCTTATTTCACTTTTTAGGCATACACAAACTATTTTGGTGCCATCTTGCACTAATTTACACAATACTGCAAGATATGGTGATGATTCTTAATAATACAACTCCCCACAGTACACAGGACTTCTATAACCCTTTTAGTTCAGAGATATCAAAGAACTTTGCAAACAATACTCTTGCCTCATAAACCACCTCCACTGTGTTAAGTCTGTGTCATTAACCATACTTTGCCATCAAGATAAACTAAGGCAGAGCAAGGTGATGCAATTTAGCAGGGTTACAAATACAGCAAGAGGGTTAGGAGCAGAATGTGAGTTTTGCCTTTCTAGTTCCCCAGTTTGCCAGAAAGATAGTCATCTGTGATGGTGAAATTCAACAGAAGTTATGATTATATCTCAGGTACATTTATATTTCTGAGATGCAAATACTACGGAGTGAAGTTTATGCTGTTGGCCTTTCAAGGATCTTCTCATTCTACAGAACTTTTTAGATACTATAGGGAAATATCCACAGGAAAATGAAACCTGAGTTTTCTCAGGATTTGACTCCCACTTGAAAATATGTGTATGCTCAGACAGCAAAGCATGCAGAGGTTGAGGACACTGTCTCTGGTGTGTCCCCCTCTCACTTAAGTTATTTACATCACATACTCTCCTCCCCCAGATCTAAGGTACTAGATTTGATGCTGGACCATTCATTTGTCTAGATTTCTAGCACCAGAAAGAATTAATAAGAATTAATTAATTAATAAGAATAGATGAACATCTGTGACATATAGTAAACTTGTTTTAAGGATCAGTGTCTTGTGGAGTAGTCACAAAGCCAAGAAGGAAATATTAATAATTTTCAGGCTTTGGTTTAAGCCATATATTAGTGATTCTTTGCTTTACTTCCTACCCAAATACATTTTAAAATTTGTCACGCCTCCCCATAAATTAGTGCCTTCAATGCTTAATTTTTCAAGTAAAATTTCTCTTACATTGCTGGTGCAGTAACCTTCTAGTACTGATAGCCTTATATGAAACAGTCTTTTGTTTTAATGACTTCAAAAAAATCTCTTAAGATCCTTTACCCAGGACTTTTATGAGCAAGTAGCTTTCTGCTCTGGAAATGTCATCCCCATTACTAACTGAGAAAAGTACTGCTTGTGTATCCCACACCAACACTGAAACATAATCAAATAAGGAATACTTGTTAGATATTAGACACTGAGCATAGTAAGAGAGACACACTGAATCTTCTGTAATTGATGGGAGAACACAGCTTAGAGAGAACAGATCTTGTTTCACAGGAATCCAAAATTCTAGTTTTGAATTTAGTGCTAAAGGGGAAGAAGAAACACAGCCTAACATACATTCCACTGATAAGGAACCCTACATTCCTACAGCTTTTAAAGGCATTACACTGAAAGAAACACATTTTGTATGCGCATACGGGATCTTCAGCCATAATAACGCATGAACAACTGCCATCCATGTTACATTATCACTATCCCACTAACCAGTGCTTAAAAGGTGACTCTGTTAGATTGACCAAACTCCCTTAATTTGTGATTTTTCTAGTTATGCACCCTGACCTATTAAGTGGGCGCACGTTGCACCCTTGTCATTAAAAGACTCCCCTGCAATACATTTGCCCAAATTAGTGCACTCAAACTCCTACAGAAATTATCCAACAGCATGAGCTGACTTGGAAAAAAAGTCTGCCTTGCTGTGAAAGAAGAATTACCCCATCAGAACTATCCCCCTCACGGCTTTCTTTTTTTTTTATTATTTACTTTTTAATGGAAGCAAAAACCCCTATCATCTCACCTACTCCTCTTTTAATAAGGAATGACTGCCGTGACTACCCCCATCTAGAACCACCATTCACTGCCAGCACCTCTGCTCTCCTCGTGTGCTTAGAGAATAACTGATTAGCACTTTGCATAATTAACCTGATTAGCACTGTGCATAATCAAACTGATTAGCACTTTGCATAATTAAAAAGAAATAATAATAATAACAATAATAAGCAGTAGGTAATAGCAAAAGCTTCTAGTCCCAATGCCTGTTCGTTAGCTCTAGGATTAGTTTAGTGTGGCATATTTTATTTCTTAAAACTATTTCTTTAAAGTTGCACAAGCTCCTGAGAGGTGCAGCTTTAAAAATTCTCATTTATTATCAAGATCACTAGTGAAAAAAATTAGTTGTTCCACTATTACAACTTAGGATTTCTTGTACTTCCCACTGCTGAAGCTGAAGACATTAACAGGATGGATGCCTGATCTGATGCACCAGGGGTTTGGTTCCCATATCTGTCTACAGTTATTGGATTCATCATCACAAGATACAGAAGTCTCACATCTTGTAAAGCATATATATGCTTGCAATGTACTTCAAAAGTAGGAAAGCTGTATTATTATTATTATTATTATTATTATTATTATTATTGGTGAGATGGATAAGGTAGCAAGATGCAGATCCTCAGAAGTAGGTAGGCACTGAATCCTCTCCTGCCCGGAACAATTATTCCAGACCACAGGAAGCATGGGAAGGAATACGGAATTCATCAGATCCCTGCCCCTAAACCTACATCACTCTTCCCCCATTTGAGTATCACTCATCTATATGTATTTTTTTCAACCTGATCAAGAATGTGAGAGCTAGAAGGTACTTTGTTTGCTAGCCTGTCCCATGAGTATAAATCTCACAATTAGGGTTTCAGGATTAATCACCACTTCCCAAAATCTGAAGAATGTGCATAACTACACCTACCTAGATTGCAAACTCTGTGTAAAAATCCATGTTAAATGCCTGCATCACTAATGACTCAGTTCTCCTGGACATTCCATACCAGACAGCCCAGAAGAGTGGTGCCCCGAGTGAGTCTGTAAAACACCAATATTTTCTGCTTGCTAACATGGCCTCATCCCTCCTAGTCACCAATATATCCCATGTTACTCCTCACTTTAACCCCATCTCTCTCTAGCGTCCTTATATTACAGCTCAGATTTCCTTTGCATTCCTCACAATCTTCACCTTACATATTCTATTATGCCTTCAAGAGTATCTGAAATATTCACTGCCAGACCTCCACCATGCCCTCACAATCACCCTGCTTACATTTCCCACTGGGTAGCAGACACTTTATGGCTTCTCTGCTGACTGCTAAAGCCAGGGTGGTTGGGACACTGGGCAGCTGGGGGTCAGCTTGTTCTGAGTGATCAGTCTGACTGCTCCTTAGCTGCCCAGAAAGTAATGTAATGCCCAGACTGCACACATTGCTCAGATGCAGCACACAGCATGGACATGTCCTAGAACTGTGGCAAAAATACCCCCACTCTGTCCAAGCTTCCCTTGTAAGATCTCTCTCATAAAATAAACCAATGAGGAACTGATGGGTGGAAATGGCAATAAAAGACAATCTCATCATAATTAGCTGGACATGAACTACCCATGCAGAGAGGTCTCTCCATCACTCTAAGCTAAAGAACCCATATGAACAACGAAGGGTGCCGAGCTAGTTACTTCACAAGTTGTTTAGTTTCAATAAAAATGTGTTGCTGTAGAAATTTCTCAAGTCCAAATGTTCCTGGAGAAGGTAGTTCCAGTAATTCTGGGAAGGAAGCCAATCCTTTGGCTTTATATGTAAATATTTAAACAACATTATTTTTATATACATATATTTTATACACATATACATATATGTCTTTAGACTTCCAGACTTGCAAAACTGCAACAGAAAAAATAGGCAAGTTGACATACAGCTATCTTCTCTGCCTGAAACCATGCTAACTGACCATCAGAAACAAAATACAACAAAGACTTGAAAATAATTGAGCCATATCAGCTTTGTATACTGGTCCACTTAAACAGAAGGGCTGAAAGATCAGGAGTAGAAATTCAAAATGTAGATACAAGTCTCAAATTTCATCTCCTTAGAAGTGGCAAGAAAATAAGGTTCATCTATTTTAAATCTTTCAGAACCTAGATGGATACAAGTGCTCCATCCATACATGTGGAATCTCCAGTTTTGGATGACACAAAGCTTCACATTCTGAGCATTTTAGTGTTATGACGCCTGACAGTAAAGCTGCAACTTCATGTTTAGAAAGATCATTGCTGCTTCAGGCTTAAATCAGGTCCATACCTCAAAAGGGATAACTTGGCAGAAAATGTAAGTGAAAGAATGGAAATCTGGCACTGAGCACTGGTGAATAAATAAAATGGGGGAAAAAAAATAAAGCTTTAAAATTGTTGAGGAGAGGGTTGACAAAATGGAGGAAGATGATTTAGTGAGAAAAGGTACCCAGTCAGGGCACATGATGAATAAATCAACCTAAGAAAATAAAATTTACCACATGAATTCCACCTCTATCTAGTCAGTAAGCAGAAAACACACCCTAGTACAAGATACATGTGTATAAATTCATAGCTACATGATTTAAAGAAATAAAATACTTATGAGTACGATACTTACATGTCTCTACATATAGCACAGCCAGTGAGTTTTAGGAAAACGGAAGTGCACATACATAAAAAACCACACAGAAAATAGGACCAAGAGTAGGGCAAACCTTTTAGAAAATATTTTAATGGCTTTATAAAAAGCCTTCACCCAAAGTTTGAGGGGCTTTTGCAATCTTACATTTTTCTATTGCAAAATACACCTGCTTTCTTCTCTTTTTTCCCCCTAAACTAAATATTTCTTCCATCTAATGACTCTCTTTATTAGACAGCATCTAATTTGCATACATTTACATACAATTTAACTGCTAGCTTGTGAGAACAAAGAAATGGCTCTGTATTGCACTGAAGGACAATACTCAGAAAGGAAGGTATAAAAACCAGCTAGCTCGGTGGCTGTATATTCCCTTTGTTTCAGAAATACTAGGAGTTTTAAACACACTACTTAAAGGGTGAAAAAGATTATTTTATCAAACAATGAAAAAAGATACAGTGCAGCTTCCTTTTAACGCATTCTCTCTCTGGCCTGGTTAATGGGATTTAAGGGTCCAATACTTCTTTGCTTTCTTCTGTTTCTTTTATTAGAACTGATGGATTTAATTCTGCCACATATTTTACTTCATATTTTATTCCTATAACAATCTACGCTGAAGTTCAGCTGCAATGCTAATTCAATACTATCTTCCTTTCCTTGCAGCCAGCCTGGAATACAACTGAACGATCTCTGATAGGCATGAAGTGGTCTGCCCTCAATGCCCAGTGCTAATGGATTTTAGAGAGAGTCTGCCAGAGCTTTACCTCATGGCAACAAGTCTAGAGACAATGAAAACTTACCATGTAGCTGACTGGGAATCAACAGGAAGGGAAGCAGGGCTGAGCTTCACTTGTGAGAACAGGGAGGGACTGTGGTCAGAGTAAATGCAGGATGTAAAGGATGCGTCAAGCCCTCTAGTTCCCTGAGGTGAGAGGGAGAAAAAAAAGGAGGAGAAAATTATCTTTTGAGACCTTGCATGAAGGAAAACCCTTTAGAAGCAGTTTAGAAACCCTTTAGAAACAGTCAGGAACTCCAACACATGCCCTACCAAAAGCACAATACAATCAGCAAAGCGTTTTTCTCCAAAGGCTCTGCAGTTGGGGTACCAGTTGCTCAGGGAGCCACAGATCTAATCCATGTAGATCTGACATAAAAACCTTGCAGGAAAAAAAATAACCACTTCAGGCTGCACGCTGCAGATGCCTACATGCCCTCATATGTGCAAAACCTAGGGATACAGAGCAGTTTTCCCATTCTAGCAGAACTGCTAGCTTCACTTCTGACCTCTCCTCATCCCAACATCAAACTCAATGACTTGTGCTCAGTGGGGCAGAAAAATTAAAGTATCACTATTCAGTGGTGTAGGGATGAATGAAAGATGACCCAATCACTCACTGTCCTACAGAAATTACAAGAGAAATTAGAGATTTACAGAGTTACAAGAGAAACCTCTTCTGGTGTAAACAGACCTATTGCAATGGAATGGAATAGGACCAGTCTTGGTAAAAAGCACTAGGCCAAGTGAGCCTGCACACAAAGCAGGTGTAGAATTCAGGACCCAGCAGTCATCTGCTCTGTTCAGTTTGCCCCACCCAGCCATGTAATCTGGGGCACACTGGCTTTATGTGATCAGCACAAGGCCAAGTGTTAATTCCATGGGAATTCTCACTCCAGCATGAGGGGTATAGTAGCACTGTTACTGACTGTATAGGAGCCACATCACAAGCTGTACACACAAGAAACTTGTCCTGATACTGCCCTGATGTGACTCACTGGCACTCAAAACACATTATGGATTATTTTCAGATGCAAATTTTAATTTAAAGCTGGCTGAAATGTTAATGAAGTTTTAGCTCTTTTTCAAAGGGGAAAATTCCCTACTGCTTACAAAAAATGTTTTCTTTTTTTTTTTCCCCTCTGCCTGATCTGCTTCTAGTGACATACAGCAACCAAACCTCATAAAAGAAATTAATCAAGGCTTCATATAATTTTCCCTTTTCAAGGGTGGAAAGGTTGAGGTGTGTGATCTTCAGTGTTTCTGATGTATACCAAAATGATGCATTAGAAAACAGTGGAGGAAGGAAATTCCAAAGCCATAGTTCCCCTGATTATCATATCCTATGCTCACAGCTGTATCTTGCTGAAACCACTGGCTTATCATTTCTAGAACCTTACAAGCATGGCTGTGTTATGATGTAAGCTGATTTTAACTGTCACAATCTCAATCTTCCCTCACCTCCTTCCTCTCCTTGTCACATGTCCCCAAGTCCACCCTAGAGCCAGGACTGCATAAGTGCCTGGTTCAGGGAGCTTTCAGCTGAATTAAGGTTTCTTTCCCATGTGTTTTTAACCACATCAAACCCTCGTTGCAGCTCAAGATCCAAGCAGAAAACTTGGGGATTAGAGCTAGGGAGGCAGCAGAACTGTTCAAGTGGAGGAACAGCAACAGAGCAGCATCAACACTGGTTAGTTTAAGCTGCTGTAGACCTACACCTTGTGATGTCTAGGGCTGCTTTGGTATGACATGGCAGAAAGACTCTTATCACACAGCTAGAAGCCAAACCAATCACAGCTTTATAGGTAAAAAAGACCCCACCTCACACACTAACCTAAAATAAACTGCTGGGCTACACAGATCATACAGAACAGATGCAGTCTGCCTCTGATGAAAAATAGCTTGAGATAATGGTGCACTGCTACAATCTGCACCAAGGGCATTTTCCAAGTGGCAGGTTGAATTAGCCTCAAGTGACATGCATTACAGAGTAACACTTCCCTGAGGCAATAAGGCAAGGTCCCACATTCGAATGGAAAGAATTGAGCATTCTTGCCAAAGGCAAATGATAAAGCATGTGATTAAGAACCACTGTTACCAGAAGATGGTGAAGCTCTTGAAAAATCTTTCAAGGACTTCAGAAAATACACCTGGAGATAAAAAGCAGGAATTTTCCTTTATATCTCTACAGTAACCATTACTACACATCTCTTTTGCTGGTTTCCAGGGAAGAACATCAATTCTGTCCTGACTAGAAACTAACTTTGTGACTCTCAGTAGTTCTAAAGCCACTCCGTCCAAACAGCTGCGCAGGATGGGTATCTGGATTTCAGCTGAGTACAGAAGACACTGAAGTTCCCTTCCTTTTGCTTCTCCGCTCCAAGGAATTGGAATATTTTACATCCTATAAGAGAGATCCTTTAGTGGTAGGGAATCACCTGACACCACCATCCACAATATCTTCAAGAGAAGGAGTCACTAAGGAAGAGCTTCACTAGCCAGTTAGCACCCACAGGTGATTCACAATCTTTGGAAATTAAAGTAATTGAGAAAAAGAATCAGTGCAGACACCTGATCTTCACCTGCTTTCATCAGCTTAACAACCAATGCCCACCTTTTCAGTACTGCAGTTAGAATTTGTACTGCCAAGTTACAACCAGGCCTCAAGGGCAGGACATCAGACCAGGCATAAGAATTGGTGACTTTTATTCAACAATAACAAAAAATGCTTTCCAGCATATGGGAGTCTGAAGCAATGGCATCTACACAATTACTATTTTTCATTCCAGTCTTCTACACACTCTCAAGATGGTTACAGTTATTCTATCCACCACGGACAGCTGTATGGGTTGCTACACAAACCTATACATGTTCAAGTTATTCAATCCCTAGACAAGAGGCTTGGCTGGTTTCCCCAACAGAAGATTGCCATTTTCCTTCAACAGCCCTTAAGGTACAGTTACCAGTACAACCCATTTGTGTAGATATTCTTCCTGTGGTTTCACTGAATACGTTTCCCTGCAAGATAACTGTCCTTTGGAAAACATGCATACTTAAATACCCACATGATAACAGATATGTGCAGACACATGTATAAAACAACCTTGGCCAATACATGTTTGATTGAATTGATTTTACTCTTTCCACAATACAACATGTGTCCACATCAGATTTGACTGTCTTTAAAACAATGACAGGAATCTAAAATTGTAAATTATGCCAACATTTGAATACTTTCTATTCAAGTGCTCTTGATCAGTTGAAAAGTGTATTACCACAAAACTAGCCTCAAATTTTATCTTCTTTTTAACAATTCTTCTTGGAGCTTAAAGTAGGTTAAGCAAATTGTTCATCAGATTTTTCCCTTTCTTTTCTTTTGTTGTTATATAGTCTACTGAAGCTAAAAGATGAAAATGTAAAAGCTGGTTTAAGCAGAAGAATAATTCAGTGGAAGTCCTATTGCACCAAATTAAGTATTGGCATTTATCAAGTTCCACTCTTTGTACATGTGGGTGGGATTATCCAAAGGAACAAGGGTGTGATTCTCTTTCCACTTAAATTACGGTAAAGAAGTCTAAGTTGAATCCATCAGCAGCATATTCAGACCAGTTCTGAGCATTTTTGAAAATCCTCCTCATTCCAACCTGCCCAGAAAGCGGGCATAAATAAATAAAAAAATAAACTTCCACCACCTTGTGTCCTGGAAGCACAAGCTGCAGTTTGTGCAGCTCTATCAAGTTAAGGATGCTGCGAGTTTCTTTTTAAATACAACCAATATTTCTGAAGTTACTTCTTTCAAACATTCACTTAGATTTGATAAATTGTATTAAACACAATTTGCCTCAGCAGCATTTCAAAGCATGACAGGCAGAGCACGAGCAGGTCATTTTTACAGGGAGCATACAATCTCCTCAGTTGTGTAGACAGCCTGGATTATGTATGCAGGCCCACACTCCCCGAGATAACAAAATTACCCGGCTCGCACTCCAAGCCAGTTAGAAACTGTGGAGTTGCAGAGAGCAAAGTCAAGCCCGAGCCAATCAGTCCTGCTAAGCAGCTGCTATCTCAGTTGCTTATTAGTTCACCAGTACACTGGCCATGACCAAAGGCCTCAGATGGGCTTGCAGTATGCACAGAACAAAATTGTCTCTGCTTTCAAATACCACAGAAACACAACCATGAATGAATACTATCGAAGGGTAGCAGTAGGAGAGAACCCTCTTGTTAAATTTACTCAAAACATTGTTTTTTGAACGCTGAAGAGAAAATCCTTACCCTTGAATACTGTATAAATAACAGAACCATGCTGTTTGCTGGCAGAATGCTAAGTTTCATTTTCAGAAGAAAAAAAAATTGTATAATAATTTTTCCTGATTTAGATGGGGTTTAGGTCAACCTTAGCTACATACAAATGAATGTTTTGTTCAAATTACAGGGTAATTTTAATTAGGACACCCTGCTAGACATCCTGTTGTTCTATTTAATGGACTTTCTCAATTATGAGAAGAAACACCTCCCCACCCGCCTGCGACTTAAAGTAAAAATTATGCTGAATAAATATACAAAGACAAAAATTATTATTCTGTATTAGATCTTTTTATTTCTGTTAATCTTTATTTGGCAACTGCTGTACCAAAAGGGCAGAGTTCAGAATCCCACACCCATTAAACACCTGTTAAAAAACCACTTGAAGCACTGGAACCAGCCAAATATGTCCCAATTAAGCAGAAACACTGGCACTGCTGTCTCGGGTAAGGAACACCCCTTGCCACTTGCTCTCATTAGGTTAAACGGGTTTCTTGGGACATAGCTGAATTCCTGATTATGCACATTGCAAATGGATGGAGAACACCAGAACAATAAAATTTAATTCAGCATAGCTTTCTGCCCAGTTGTCGAGCATGGAATTTTTGGGAAAAGCAAAAACTGAAGCTTTGGGAAGTGGACAAGAGTTGTATGTTCTAAGAATGCATGAGACAGCTCATACTTCTTTCAAGAAACTGCCTGGTTAATGTAACAGAAAGAATTGGGTTGAGATTTCTTCTTGAAAATGCTCTCTGATTTAAAGCCCATTTTATTTTTGCTAGCATCTCCTCCTCTGTAGTTAGCATTAGTTTGATTTGTTTTCAGAGTTCTATTTGTTAGTTAGAAGTTTCTTTTTATATTCACTTCAGTGTTAAATTGGTCACTGATTTCTTAACTTTGTATGTTTATGATGCAGTGATGGAAGGCAAAGCCTGGACAAGAAAAGATTTGTTTGTAGATAAGACACGAAGTACTGCAAGTTTTCCAAATATCTTTGTCAACTTAAATAAGTAAAGGCACTTCTAGAGAGGCCAGCTGCATGGCAAACAGAAGAATCTTGCCTGTCATTCATTTAACCTCTTGACCCCTGTCAAGGATGTGGGCATGCTTGCCAGTAAGTGACAAGTCAAGTGGTCTTTTACCAAATACTCAACAATACATTTCAGGGTGGTGCTACTAGACAGAATCAGAGTAGAGTGGTAGTGATTAAAAAGTATGTTTGAAATGGTTCTAATATTCATGCTCAATCCTCTATAATCCTGCTTCATTATCAATTTATTAACTTCCTTTGTTGTCCTTTCTGTCACCCTCCTGTGCTAGTTACTAACATATCTTAGTTTGAAAAGCACTGTATTACTTAGGCACAAAAAGATAGCAAGCTTCACATAAAATCAATCAGTTATCTGTATCCAAGTAAGAGATGTACAGTCTCTGAATGGATACATTCACATCAAATGTATAAAAAGCATGGTTCAGCACAATAAATACCACTTCATTTGCAACTCATCGCCAGGATGTTAGCAGACTGAAAAGAACATCTATATATTTTTCTCTTTGCAAATGCCAGATAGATTTCTTCAGAACATAAATCCTGCTGGTTCTTTACTACCTCTTGTACTTAGTGTAGAATTCACAATTATTTAGTGCCTACATTTCTAAAGTAAACTTTAGTACATGAAAAAAAAAAAGCATTCTAGAAATAAAATATATCAGCTAGCACTTGCTGCTGACCTAAAACTATATTTATTTTCAAGGCAATCATAAGAGTGCCAGATGCTTTCTTGTTCTGGCTGGCTACAAATGGCACTAAGAAATCCTAAGATAGACACCTGTATACTTACTCTTTGCTTGTTTCCCCCCCCCACCCCCAAGTATTTTTTGTGGACAAACAACATTTTTTAATTTGCTATTGATATTTATTTAGATATCCATGGGTGCTATATTCATTGTGGTGTTAAGAACAGCTTCCCTTCCATAATCCTACTGATCTCATCAAAGGATGCTAGGTACTCAAAACATCTGAAAAAGATAAAATAATCCATGTTTACTCTCCATTATTTAATTCACAAAAAAGTGTCGCTTATAGTGAAAATGTTTTAAAATAATATCTCTAAAAATTGAGAGCTACAGTCCTTGTCTGATTCTTAACTTAAGCCTTAGTAGCTTCCCCTCTTAGAACTGGTAGCTGACATTTTATTCAGTAGATGATATCTGCAGCTGCAACACTTCCAGACTACAAAGAGCAGCAAAAGCTATCATTACAAATGGATGTTTTTATTGGTAGACATTTTGAGACTAACCAAAAGGGAGTAGGAAAGACAGATCATAGACTGGAAGAAAACAAAATAAGTCTACAAACAAACAAACAAAACACTACAAATCACAACAGGACAAGGGAAAAATCAAGCGGTGACATTATCTTACTGGATTAGTAAAAACAATTCTGTCTTGATTGGAATTCCACTTTTCTTTTTTCTTTTGTAGTTCCATCAGTAGTTCCAACAGTAGTTCCAACTATTAAAATGTTTAGCTGCACCACTTTCACAATTACATGTAGGTAGTTTATCAGTGTCTAAGCACACAATGCAAATTAGAAGGTAAAACCAGGAGTATTTTGTACTGCAAAAACAAATAAATAAAGGGAAACATCTCCTGTATACTGCAAAAATCCCACACCCAATTAATTCTATATGTTTAAACTGACATTTAACTTCCACTGAATTGAAATTGTATTTTGAGCCCCAGAGAAGTTGCCTTCAGTAATACCTTTCAAATGCCTGAGCTCAACAAACCACAGAGAGCTGTGGATTAACACATGTGCTGGAGCAGAGATGAACTATTCCATGGGAGGAGAGACTTTGTCAACATCCCAAATATCTACAGACAAACCAAAACCTTTCACAATGTGATATAAATGCAAGATGTAGATTACAAGGAGAGAAAGAAAGAAACAGCTTCAGAACACAGAACATTTTGAGGAACTGACTTTTAATTACCCAAAATAGCAATTTTTAAAGCTATTGCATGAGGCAATCAAGTCCCATACATTAGCAGAGGACAAAACCCTCTCAACCCTAGAAATAAGTGGTAATACCAAAAAAAATGTGGGGGGCGGGGGGAGAGAGAGCAAAAGACCAAGAAGTGAGATGTGGGGTTAATACCAAATATGAAAACAGCTGGAATTAAAAATCCAGATACATCCTTTATCTCTGGGGCATAGAGGGACAAAATAAAAGGGAGGCACATAAACTATATGCACAAACAAAGGGGAAGTTAGTGGAGGGATATATTAAAAAAATTAACGTTGCAATATGCCATCTTGTAATATTACATTGAAAACCACACTACTGTGTGTTGTTACTGTATTTGGTCAAGTGCACTACTGTGTTTAATTTGAACTTTGATTACAATAACTCACATGATACAGAGAGGCAACCAAGCGACTCACGGTCCCTTCTGAAATCTTGCCATATTAAAAGTTTGACTGGAGTAGGAACACAGTAACCAAAATCTGTGTATGCTACACCAGAGGAAGGGAGCAGAAGTATTGAACAGAACCTTCCAGGACTCCTTGGTCATTTGTTACACATGAAGAACAGTAACTTTGCCGTGCCAGCAGTGAGACCTTTAGAGCAGCAGATAAATTTGGTGCTGTCTGCATCAGACACAGCAAACCATGGGCTGCCCAATTTTCTAAGGAGGGCACAGACGCTCTGCACACCTGAGCACGATTAAGTCTTACTGCTTATGAAGAAGAGAGTCAGTGTTGGCAGGGCAGTGGCTTGAAGGGGAGGGAGGCATTTGGAGGGGAAGCATAAACCTGTTTCTGCTCACTACCAACAACTTTATTGCAGGCACCAGTAATGAGGTGGCTGGGCTAGAAGGGGAAAGGGATATAGGAGCTGTAGTGCTTTATCAGCTCCAAGACCAATGCTGGTTTTGGCACTATTTTCACTCTAGTGAGTTACAAACAACAAAAAAACCCAACCAAGCAGGTGCTAGCAATCTGAGAGACCACATGCCAGTTACAGCTGCTTCAAACTGATTCAATTACATCTGCCTGAATAGTCCCAGGACATTGAATCCACTTAAGGGAACCACAGGTCGAAAAGAGACCCAGTACTTTGGCATCTTAAGACTCCATTAATTTAAAGTGGAAACCCTCCCAGCTGAAATGGGAGGAGGGTATTCATATAGGGTCTGAACCATATGATCATACTCAGACTAGGACAAGATGGAAGACAGCATATTCATGACACTGATCCCAGTACAAGCCCATTAGAAATAATGCCTCAAAATTTTCCCGAAGCAGTCTGACAGCACTGCCTTGTTTCCCAAAACACTGGGTGCAGTACATTTGCTTAAACATGCTCTTGGGATTGGGACTTCACTCCAAACCTTGTTTGTACAAAAAGGGGCCAAGCAGCTGGGAAATTCTGGAGTGTAGTGTGTCCTCATTAGCTTCCATCTGCCATCAGAACTCAGCTCATGGCAAGTTTGGCTAAGTCCTGGTGTTCTCAGGTCCAAATCTGGGTCAGTTTTAATTACACTATACAGAATTCAGTGTGCAGTTTTTAAATCCTTATTATACAGCGCAGAAGAACGGGCAGCTCTCCAACTAATCAATTTTTTAAAAGTACATATATAAAAATTTTAAACCAGGCTAGACAGACAGTGGGTGGAAGAGAAAAAAAAATATATATATAAGTGAGTACAGGGGTTAGTTAAGAGAACTGTTAGCAAAAGTGGGTCACCAGCAAGTTCTGCTTTAAAACTTCAAAGGAAGGGGAAAAAGGAAAAAACTCTTCATTTTTTAAGACACTGAAACTGATGTGCAAGATGTATACAATTCATACTGCTTCTAGAATCAGCATGGGTTACACACAATAATTCTGCAGCCAGATTTTTACGAAGGGGAAGATAGATCGTCTTGTGGTTACAGGACCATAACAGGCACTGGCTGACTTATTCCCATACCTTTAACTGTGTTATTGCCAGGGTTGGGGAAGTCATTTTCCTCAAGGGCAAAGGCTTTAAGCCCACAGGTACAAAAAAAGGTGTGGTGGTTAGAAGTATAGTTCAGTGGCAATCTTGAGGGTGACAGGGAAATGCAGGATGTTAGTCTAAATCCTTACCTAATTAATGTGTTTTAGACTACTTCAACTGCTATTTATTTCCTCTTTTTCTATGCCATCAAATAGCCATCAGCCAGGTCAGAACTTGAAAAGAGTTTTTCTTGCCAGGTTGCTGGCAAACAAAATGATAGAGGCACAGATAGCTGCATGTTTTTCACTGAACAGACACTTGGGACAGGATAGCACGCCAAATCTTATCTATGCAAATTGGGCTAAAATCTACTCTCAAAGTCAACAACCAGAATGTGCCCTGTTTAGAATCTTTGTCAGATGCAAGGGAGCAAGTAGAAGTCTTCAGTGACAGCTACTGACATAAAGGTAGCTCAGAAATAGAGAGGGATGATCAAGGAGCAGAGTAAATAGCAATGAAATGATAGATGCTTGTTAGATGAGCATAATATTCTGCCATCTCCTTACACAAAAACTACACCTTCAAGGATTTCCAAGGATTTTTTTTAACTGTTTCTATTAAAAACTCCTGTTAAAAAAAGACACCCCTTCACGCACCTTGTTAGCATCGTCATAGTTTTAATTTCAGAATTATAACATAGCACAAACACAACAAAATCATGCACTCTCTCTTGTACTTCTTCACTTGGTGGCAAATCCATACATCTCCAGCTGCTGGATGAACCTAGCACATTCTGACACAGCATGAAATGCACCACAATTTCCAAATCAACAAAAGCTACAAGACTGCAGTAACCACTCAGTGTTCTTTATTTGAAAGGAAGCATTTTCTTCAAGGTAACCTGCCTCTCTCAGATGTGGCCTCTCTTATACAAAAATCCATACATTCAACACATTACACAACAATCCAAGCAGTAATGGAGAACAAAGTAAAAAACCCCAAAATCTTACTGGAGAAATATCACAATCTTAGGGATCCTCAACTTCTCCATTTCAGTACCTAGTTCTCAAATGGAGGAGGTTTTTTTACCCATACCACCTGACTGGTCTCAAGTCCTATCCCCACCTGGGCCCACTTGTATTAATTAGGACAATTAGCTTCACTGTCTCCAAATAATTTTCAATTTAGTTAAGCTTGGAGAAAAAAAAGCAAGCTGAAGCCACAAACAGATTGGGCAAGGTGACCCTCAACTACTGAAGAAGAAAATTACCCCATGGAAATCTGTTTTCTGAGGGTCTGGCTTCTTAAGAGAACTTTTTGCTATGAAGTTTCAATGCAGATCAGTAGCGGAGCAAAAGGGAGCAGGAGAATGATAACACAGCAAACACGAGTAAATTTAGCCCAGACAGTATCAACTGTAACAGAATGATCACATTCTGTAGCAGAAGTGAAATTTCAGTGCTGAGAAGTAGACCATTTTATCTTTTAAAGCACTCTTACTGAAGTTAGGCATGTCTGATGGATTATTTGAAGACATGATCCACCAGTGACTAAGCAGAACAGCCAAGCTGTGAACTATACACAAAGAGTGGAGTAACAATGCTATCTAGTGTTGCACGTCCTCTGAAACACTGACAAGGAAACTCAGTGATGGAACAGGGTGGCTACTTGGGAAGCCCAGGATGAGAGGACTGTGTAGTTTGAAAGGGAAGTTCATCTTCTAATTAATTTTTTAGTTTTATATCCTGTACTGATGTTGCTTTATTAGATGATTTTACATTCCTCTTTCTATGGCTTCACTTCCTTTTCCTCTTCCTCTATTTGACATGCATTAGAGTAAACCAAGCCAGAAGGTAAAAGTCAAAGATGGCTAGAATTGTATCCAAGTGCTGAGGTGGACTTTTTCTATGCTCTGAGTAAACATAAGGACCACAAATATGACAACAGGTATCATTCACTACCTGCTGCAATGGTGGAACCACAGAGCAGAAGGAACGCTACCCCTTTAAGTGTCTTTACATATCAGTGTCTAGACATGTGGAAGATGCAGTGTTGGAAACAAGCTCTCCCTTGCTCTCCTCCCAAAACAAACAATAAAAAACCCACCACTAACAGCAACAAAACCTAACAAGATGAGAGACTACAGGGTGAAAGGAGAGGTTCTGCCCATGCTCACAACCCTAGAGGCAGACTTCTTTCTATCCCTTCCTCCCTCTAAAATTGTGTTTGGATGTGACCCAAGTTAAAGTCACTGTAACTCTTCTGTCTTCAGCTTACAATGCAGCCACTTCCGACTTGTCTATTGTCACCCTGACTAGTTCAAGATGTACTTGCTAGCCCCAAAGTCTCACCAGGGAGCCTATGGAAGAGGAGATTGTCTGGTATTTCCTGAACAATCCACGCTGTTCTTGTGTAGCAAGGCTCCCAGTGAAGCACATCATCTTGCTACAATTCTACTCGTGAGGAAGATGTGTCATGGCGTATGAAGGCAGGTATCATCTATAGCAACAAAGCAAGGATGCCATTCTGAGACAGGGGACATTTCATTTTGCAGACTGTTAGAATCCAGGGATGTTAAAAACATAGGAGTCATTTACAGAATGAATTAAAACACAATGGTCACAAGTTAGAAATTAAAGAGAGAATCTTCTCAGATGTATTTCCACTAGACTTTCAGGCTACTGTGTTCATCTTACTGTACCTACATATAGCATCTCACATAATCCCCTTTTTTGGGGTCTGTCCTCTCCACTGCATCAGCTGGAATACCTGAGACATCAGTATGATTTATAAACGCAATAAATCTCTCAACTTTATTGTACTTGGCTGCAAGAGCTTTAAGTCATATCCTTAACATTTGAATGCCACTTTTCTATTGCACTTTATTTTTAAG
The DNA here is from genome assembly GCF_026979565.1 of Vidua chalybeata. Classification (NCBI taxonomy): domain Eukaryota; kingdom Metazoa; phylum Chordata; class Aves; order Passeriformes; family Viduidae; genus Vidua; species Vidua chalybeata. The sequence continues at coordinate 67,977,718 of NC_071531.1, forward strand.
TGGGTGTTTTTGGCACTATACAGTTTATGTAAAATGAAGCAATACGTAAGAAAATGCAACACCTATTCTCATGTGTTTCATAAACATCCAGCCCCTGACTTGTGTGTGCTGTGCAGCACAGTTGCTATTGCCAGCTAACAACATGTTCTAAACTGACTTAGTAAGTCCTACAGATCTAATTTTTTGAATTTTAGAAACAGTGGCGCCATATTAAAAGGAATTTGCCAAAATACCCGCAGAGAAGGAAGAAACCTGCGATTTTCTCACTTCAGTGATGAGATGGTATCAAGAACAGTGGTAAACAAGGCCAACCAAAGAGACCACAAATACTTTCCTGAAGAATAATACTCCTGTATCTTGTTCTTGAATAAAAACTGAGAGTTCCCACTAAAGGGATGTCAACTTTTCAAGTTTTTTTAGTCCTGCCTGCATGACAGAAGACAGCAAAAATAGCACACAGACTTACACACATATCTCAGTTTATTGCCTTCAATGATTTGATAGCCAAACTAATGTCAGAAGACGAATTCAGAAGCCCTTTATGGCAAGACAGATTATAACACAAGTTTAAGACAGAAAAGGAAATTACAACAGAAAAACACAGGGACAACCATGAAAAGAAAGTTTACAACATAACTGCTTTTGTACAGCAATATGAGATAAACACCAATTATCACAATTTTCTAGATGAGGAAACAAAAATTTCTGATCACAAAATAAATCAAGGGACTCATGCTGAATGTACATGATTATGTCATACTCTGGTTTCTATGAATTTTATATCATTTACCCTCAGTACCTGGCAACTAGTGCTTTCTGTATTGGGATAAAGAACACAACAACAACAACAACAGATAAGCACTGAAGCATGCATTTGGAGCACGGTTCAAATAAAAACCTACCATGCCCACATCACATCCCTCTGCAGACCAGCAGACAGGCTCAGGAGCATGTCCCTGACTCTAGCCAGGGCAGTTACTCACTGTACCTACGGGCAGGACAAATGAGAAGTCTTGCTGCCTTGCACTAAATCTTTCTAGTTGCTGGCAAACCAATGGCTAGGCATTTTCTGAGCAAGGGGTTATATATGTCATATATACATATATGTATATATATTTGTTACATTATCTTTTCATTAAGTGGTCCTGGATAAGCTTTTTTTTTTCATGAGTGTATCTAATTACCTTAGTAGTCAGATTTCCTTCTGCTTTTTCTTTATCTTGGGATAATGACTTCTGTTGTCAATATTAGCACTATGTGTCTAAAGGAGATTTTCTGGAACTGCAGAAAAGAGATCACTCCTTCTTGGTTAAAACTGCATAGAGTGTAAACAGATCTCAAGACAATGGCAGATCTGTTCCTATCTCATGATGTAGATTTCAACAGATTGTTAAGGATGTTGTAGCTTTGTGGCTTGTTTAACTAGATTTATCACATACTAACTCCTTTTACAAGAGCAAAGAGATGCCTTATTGAGCCAAGAGGCACAAACTGAGTAGATATGAAGATGAAATGGTCTGAAATTGCCAGTCAAACAGTGTGACTGCATCTGCTGCATGGATGCTGCCTAAATAGGCCAAGATGAAGGTTGTAAGGATTGATTTGATCCTGATCTCTCCAAGTAAACAAGACCTAGAAATCAAAGCTCATAATAAAATTTAAAATTATCCAATGAAGTCATCTTGTATTTCCCCACTGTAATGCACATATAATGTATGCATGTGTCTATGTGCACACTCACACTCAAATTCATCTTATCCCCTGCATTTCTATGTTCCACCATTGCAAACACACTCTGAAAGAACAAAATTGCTGGAGGTAAACAGCACCCATTGGAGCAGAGAACCTGTGTGCCACCGTTCCCTTTTACTAATCAGAAAGCACCGATTCGCAACTCCTTGCCTCACCTCCCTGCCCCTTTATCAAGAAGAACTCACCTTACATCCCTATAATGCTTTCCTTGGCCAAGTCTGCAACCCCAAGGCAACCCAGCTTCCACTGCAGGCAGCAAAGGCTCGAACTCAGCTCGGAGTTTGACATGCTTGTTGCATGTCACACAACACAAGCAACCTGCTAACGAGCTGCTATGTGCTCTCTCAAAGTCACAGCTGCCAGCAACAATTGAGCAAGTGCAGCCTAGCTTTTCAGGATTCCTGCCTGTTGCCCAGGAACCACACAAAGCACTGGAGATTTTAAACAGGTGCAAACAGTGCTTTTCTCCCATGTCAGGCTGCACAGCCTCTGCAACAGCCACACAAGAAGAAGCAGAAAGCAGGAAAGGAACTTCCAAAATGCGATCAGAGTTCCTGGTGATAATGCAACACTTTGATGACCTGTGAAAAACAGGTTGCACATAGCACCATAAGCAGAAGCAGGAAGGTTTGGTCAGGCTTGCCTTCATGAAACCTGCTTTTCCCAGAAATATGCAACGATATTATAATTCTGGTTACACATTTTTAAAAATTTGTCAGTGTTTCTCACCTGCAAAATATTTTGTTAATTTAGGAAGTAACATCTCTGAACAAGCAATGATTCAGAATGTGTAATGAGCACCAAAAATAAATGAAAAGGGTATATTTCAAAGCTTACTTTTAGAATAATTTGATAGCTGCAGAGGAATTCTTAATGCACAAAACTGTCTTGCAAATAAGTGGCTTAAAAAGCATAATACAAATCACGTACATTAGGTAATTGTGTGTATATACAGAAATTCTACATGTACCATCTGTTTACAGCTCATTGCTTAACATTATAACCCTGTACATACACAGCTCAGTGCATAGGTGGTACCGTAGGTAAACACAAATTGTATCTCCTGAACTGAAAATCTGTGAGTCAACTTTTAACAGGCTCGTTAGAAAAGACGGCACTAACTCCAGAATGGTTTGTTTTGTCAATATTGCCTACGCTGTGTTAAGGTCATCAGTACGAGTTTGTTACTAGCCACGTTCCCACACTGGTAATCAGGCAAATTCCTGTTAATTTCAGGCAGAATCTCGCCCGAATCGGAAGGGAGCAGGAACTGGTTAAGGCCATTAACCAGATGGCCACTGAGATCTGGCGTTCTCATGCTGTGGTCAGCTGCTCTACCTGCTCTTTCCAAGCCCACTCACAAGCCCAGGCACAAGTATTGAGCAAGGCTCTTCTGCTGTTCCTTCAGAAATGTAACGTTACAATGCTGATACGCATGCAAAGGGCTTCTGTCTAAACTGGAAGCACTCAGATAGGTTTCACCTTCCCTTTTGGATCCAACTTTTCACTTGGATATGAGGCTGAAAAGGCTAAAGGGTTCTCTTGCACAGACGCCAACAAAAACAAAGGTAAACTTAGAATTTTCATTAACTGTAAATTACAAGAGCAAACAGAAATAAGGATTGATGTGAGCAACAGGGAATGCTAAAGCTTCACCAAATGTAATGTGTAATGCTTCAACCCAAACATATTTTGGGATGACTGCCAAGAAGATGGGTATAAATGTGGGAGGCTTAGTAGAGTACAGTTTGAGCTAAAATGTGTAAAGTTTTCACTTGTGCTAAGGAAACATTCGTAGCTAGGTAAAAACAAGGCCTTATGAAAAATCCAATTTTACATCAAATCTAAATTTCCCTCAGCAAAGCAACTGCTCTCTTCCTAAACTGATCCTCGAGATAGCTGGCGGTAGCATATAATTATTGTAAATAGTATTGCCATGGGCTAGGCACTAGATGAATATTGTAAATTCTAGAGGTGTCTTATCCAGCACTACGTGGTTTGATGTATTCATGTAAACCTGGATTGGAATTACTCATCATGACGCTTCTGTTATTTGGTGGTCCAGTGACATCTGTACAACCAGGAGACAGAAGCGTTGGCTTGGTCTAACAAGTTTTCTTGTGCTATCTTAGCTTACACTGTTATATGTTAGCTCTTCAGACCTAAAAATTCCTAGTGGTGAAGGATAAAGTATCCTAATCATCAGAGTTTCTCCAGTGACGAATATTACAGTATCCCACATGTTTTTGGAGCTGTAGAGGAAAGGGCATTAAATAACCCAATAATCTCAATTTGCTGCTGAACATCCCCCAGCAGAAAAAGGCCTACATGGTTGATGTTTGGTTATCTGCTATCAGAACTGTGCTCAACAGTAAGAGTACGAGGTTCTTCTAGCTCTACTAGAAGACTAGCTCATGAACTAAGATTTAAGTTTACTTTCAGTGAGATAAACAATTAATAATTCTAGGAAAGGCAAGAGGCTGGAGAGTAAAAGGCTATAAATGCTATAGAAATTTTCAACACAGACTCATTTCTCAGCTTTTCTAAAGCTACTTTCTTCTTGAGTTGATAGAGCAATTATTTCAGGAAAAAAGTCAGTGTTAGTAAAGCTTTTAACCTATTTTTTCTGCATAGACTTCAGACAGCTTATACAGTAATGAAGGTCCAAGAAGGCATTTTACTGGCTACCACTTCAGCTTTATTCATGTGATTAATTCCAAAATATTTGGACAGCAACACAAGCTACTTCATGTTTCTCCATGTTAAGTGCAGGGTATATCCTTCCCTCTCTGTGCCTGAAATGATGCATTTCTTAGGTTTCCCAGATCTGCAGCTGACAGATACTGACAAGCTTTGGATTCCCCTTTATGCACCTCCAGTTTCACAGATGTGGAAGTAAGGAGTTCCTATTGGAACATAGTACAGGAATCATACTAACAATACTCAGTTCATCCCAATACTTGGCAAATAAACACAACCCTCTGATAAAGAGGTGGTTAAAACAGGAACTTATCCCATCTAAAAGAGAAAAAACTAAAAAGATACCGCCTATTCATTCCATTGTTCCACATGCAGATCTATTCAGCTGTGAGGACTGAAGGTGACAAATAACTCTAGGAACATATGCACATGATGCTACTTGTCACCAGATGTTATAACACAGCCTCCAGTGGCAGGGGAAACTGTCCTTCCATTCACTCGAGAAAGTCTTCTCTAAGGCTCACATTGGCATGAGAATGATGAGAGCATGTAGGAAGGACTCAAATGTAAATGCAGGTCAGATTTCTTTCTAATGGCTTAGTAGCAGGGGAAGACATTTCTTAGGTTGTCCAAGAACAGAAAGTGTGCAATAAAGTTTTATGACGACAGTGATTCAATAAACTCTCTTTAAACTCTAAGTAAGAATCCTTGACAGGCCAGAATTCACTGCTTTGGCAATGACTGTAGGAGGAAGCTATGTTTTCTGTAAAGTTATACTTTCCTTCAAATTACATCAGGTGTGTGCACCTCAGCAAAGCTTTGAGGAGCCTGAAATAAAGAATGTATCCTTTCCTGCAGTGACTTCTGCAAAATAAGAAACTGGATTAACCACAGTCTCTCCACTGGTGCCAGCCAGACCACGAAGTGTAGCATCAACACTGTGCTTGTAATGTAAAAGCTACTGTAATTTTAAAGAATATCAATTATACATCGTGCCACAGAAGTACTATAATCTGACTTCGAATTTCTTACAAACTATGTCTTCTTGCACTCCTACATAATACCAGAATAAGAAACACTGAATTACTTTCTAGAATATATTTACAAAACTCTGGGATATTCTAAGCAGATACAAGCTAATATTATTATTCTGAATAGCAGTACAAGCTGCCCTCCATCCACAGAACCATGCTGTCATTTTTGTAGTTCGGATGCATTTTGCAGCAAGACATAACTGTTCTTTCAAGTGCACTGTACTGTTAGTTGTTGTCACAATTATTTATAACTGGGGACATCTATCTCCTACTAACCTTCTGTTCTGGTCCAATATACAGGAAACAATTCTCGAAGCATTAAAGTAAAATTATAAGAATTTAAATTCAGTATTTCTTAGCCAGATTCTGCCCTCTGGTTTCAACTCTAATCCCAGGCAAGCCAAAGATGACATTCAGTCTTCCACTTCCCACAGTTGTGGGGTTTGTGTGTATGAAAATTTAATTTTCATGAGAGGTCAGGATAGAAGATGAAGATGTACAGCTGAAGAAAAGGGTTTTCAAAGGGACCTGTAAACATGAGACCACACGTTGCATTTCTTTTCAAAATGTATCATAAATGTACTGTAGCATTCTTTAACACAGAGAAACAGCAGAATAGTGCATGAAACACTCAATGCCAAGAAAGAATCTGTCCCTATTTTAGCCATGAATTATCCTACAACCTTGAGAAGATTACTTAACTGTTTCATTTTTCTGTTTCCCCATCTATCAAAAGGGGACAATGATATTTCATAAAACCACTCTAAGATTCTTCTAAAAATGAATGTAATTTGGAAACTTGTAAAACACATGAAATTTCTAAAAAAGCTCACTGAGAATATAAGAATAAATATTGCTTTAAATATTTGTTGCAACATTTTAATACAACTCATGCCTTCCCCATAGGTACTTTACAATATTTTCAAGAGTTTACATGTACTGTTTACAATTATCAGCATATGGGATTTGAAGATACTACATGCTTAAGTTTAAACTTCCAACTGTTGGTTGAAACACAAATATTTTCAAGGACCTCGGTAAGAGATGGACTGGGTCCTTTTTTTTTTTTTTTCTAAAACAGGCAACAGTCCTTCAGCTGAGGTAGCACTGGATTCTTTGAAACCCACAATAATCAGCAAACTAAAAGAAAAAGAGGTTAACACTGTGTCCCGCCTCCCCAGCACTCTTTTCAGCACTTATATGATACAGATGCCACAGAAGACTCACTCTTACTTTGAAGTGCAGGAAAATATATCATGGTAAAAGACTGAGTGTCATTCAAAGCATCCTTTGAAACTTCTTTAAAAACTGAGCTTTGTATCTGGAGAGGTTTTAATGATTAGTTTATTTTTCTGTACTTTTAGACCACAGCATAGAAAATTCATTACATGTATAAAACTCAACAAACTTTGCAGGCTTTAGATATTCAAATACCTCTACTTCTGAAAGTTTATCCTGCTTAAAAATGTATTTGCAGGGTGTGATACAAAAGTAGCTGGACATAATATTGTAGGTCTAATTCCAAGTCATCAATCAGTTTGTTACATTTTCAAGGCAGGTATTTCAGTGCAGAAGAGAAATGTTTTCTCAACTTTGTATTACAAGACTGGATCACAGAGCTTCTTCAATAACCTACATTACAAATGGGACCAAGCATGGAAATTGCCAGGCCCGAAAGATTATATTCTCTGGGCATTGTTAAGACTATATTCTCTGAACATTGTTAACAATCAAAAATAAGATATCAGAACTGGGGATTGCTCACAAGTTTAGAGACAGCACTCATTATAAACCAAATGCTACAACAGTTGTATTACTGAGGGAGAAAAAAGTTGGGGAGATTCTACAGCCATTTAATCTCTCATAAGTATTTCATTCACTAACTTTGTAATACAGACAAGAGAATTTCTGTCCTTCAAATGATTCAATCATATTTATAGCAGATAAAAAATTTACAGGTATTACATTAGGTACAGTCACCTTATCTCCAAGTAAAAAAATGACATACATAGTTGAATACAAAGGCAGCAAAGTGGATTTTTTTATTCTTATCAAGATTAATATAATACTTAAATGCAAACAGGACAGCTAGATAAGAATTACAAAAGACATTAAATTTCTCCTATTTTTGGGTGTGATTGAGAAAGCAACACCAGGCAAAAAGGAAAAAACCCAGTCATCCAAATTAAAATGATGATGAAAAATATATATGGCCCAGAATCTGTGTAGACCTCTGAAGAGAGACTTCCAGCTAGAAGAACAGGAGTGATGGGGGATGCTTTCATATATTTAAGAGCATAGAGTGTGGAACAGCGTGCAAGAGCACAAATGTGCCCACAGAGGCTGTGCTAGAGCTTCAAATATCTCCAGCTCAAGTGGCTAATGGGAATGTGCAAAGAGACAACCACTTCAAGCAGAACTTTTTACTGATTAAGTCACTACCATATATCTCAATATGTTCCCTGCCATATTGGCAGCCTGTCCCTTTTTTCCTTTTAACTGTGGGCCAGATCCTCAGCTGGTATAAGTTGGCATCGCATTTTGTTGCCTTCAGTGGAGCTAAGCCAACTGATGCCATCTGAGCATCTGATATTATATTTCTGTAGCAGTTAAAAATGATACAGTGGCATTAATTACTACATTGTCATGTCTCATAACCTCATGGCAGGGGTGGAAAGACTTCTCATTTATAGTCACCAGTCAACATACAGAGTGGAAGGGTCAATTGGTCATTCCATGCTCAGTTTGATGGCTGTAAAGCTACTAGTCATTCCGAACACAGGAAAAACTTCATTTTCCTATGTGATTTAAATGCTTTAATTTTGTTAACTCATAAGCATGTAGTAGCTACTCTATATCCTTAAAGCACCATAATCCACTGCATCAAAAATGTAATGGATCTGACATGCAGAAGAACAGGCAACTGGAACAGACAAAAATTCATTTAACTGAGAAACCCTAGTCCCTCTGCCAATAGTAGATGCTAAGGGAAAGAGGGATAAGAACACTTTCATCTGTAAGCATTGTGCTACAGCCTAACAGCACATCAGAGATGCAGACACAGAAAGTCTGCAGTTTTGATAAGAGAGAAAGTGGTCAAGGTTTTTTTTTTTTTTTTTTTGTTTCAACAAAGGGAGAAATGAAGCACAGGACTAATTATGGACAACTGCCTTTAGTCTGGACTATCTCTTACAATGACCTGACATTCATGGTTTTTACCTTTTGTGTAAAAGGCCCATATGTTCCATTTCACTGCCGAAAGAAATAATCTTAACAGAAAATTGCAACACCCAAATAAAATCTGTCTTCTCCAATGAAATAACATTTCCTACTTCGTCCCCAACACAAAAGAAGTGTAACCTACATTACAAAGAATCAGGGTGGGCTGAGACACTTGGATATCCAGTAGAAGCAATGCATCTACATTTTAGATGCAGCACAATGTTCACTAACTCACACAGTATATTGGTTGTGTCTATATATCTGAGGGAGGGATAAATGGGGAGATAGTCTGTGGCACTGAATCTGTCTTGGCCTGCCTTCATTTGCATTCTTTTCCCTTTCCAGTATTTCCTCTCATATATAATTATCTCCTCAGCTCCCAAATTATTTTGTTTTAAGCACTTCACAGCCCCTGGACACTCAACATTGAGATCTTACTGAACATTAAACAAGCAGATTGCCATATTTGTCTTTAAATAGGTACTAACCTATCAGACAAAAAACTTATTCTCCACCTACTCATTAGAATTTGCATGTTAAAGCAGCATGCACATTCCTAACAAGCTTCCAAATGGGGAAGTAAGCAGATTCATTCTACAGGTAAATGTATAATCAACTGGCCTCTGGTAGACTGAAGCCTATGTCCAAAATACAGAGGGTTTGCTATGGATATAATGTAATTACCAAACAACAAGCAAAGGCCAAAACACGGGAAGATAAACCCATGACTGACTTCAAGAGGTGTTTTACTTGAGTAAAGATAATGAAATTCAGGGCTTTAGTCACAAAAGAGCAGAGCTACTGAAAAATAGAAACAGAGAAAGAGACTTTAGAGAACACAGTTTATGGGGGAAGGATAAGAATAAACAGGAAAATGAATAGGAAACAGGAGAACTAAGGAACTGCAGGTTTCAAAACAGACTAGTATTTAACATGGCAAAAGAAGTAACTGAATCTACTGATATCTACTAGGAAAATGCCAAGATGCTGATAAAGTGTCCTCACAGCCACACACTTTCGCTGTTAGGTTCTGATAGGAGAACAATGACATGAGCTCCACTACTGTCATTCTAGAGAGCATTCCACTGGGAACAACTTCAGATGGAGAGATCATGGACTTTCTCTCAGACCTGGGTGTATCTGAATAAAGGTTTGAAACCTATTACACACACAGTAGAAAATGGAAGAGTATTTAAAACAGACACATTCTGCCTAACTCAAATAAATTTAAACCAGTTGATTAAGAATATGACTTAAATTCATACAAAAAGTGTCATCCATCTTTTAAAGCTTGGTCTCCTGTTTCTACATTGTACTTGGCAGAAATATGACCATATTCAGTCATTTTGTTTTAAGTCAGTCATGGGATCCTGCTGTCCTGATATGGATAAGAATGAAAATTATAATCTTCAAATACTTAGTTCAACTATTATTTAAGAAATACTATTCCTTAAATGAGTCATTCCCTTCACAAAAGAATGCTCATAAAAATATACACCTTAATTAAAAAAAAAATTGATTTTCTAAAAATCTATAAGTGTGTTCAGTCATCCTTACCACAGGGGAAGAAAGTAAGTAGGAATTTCTGCCTGACAGAAATCCTGCAAGTGACAAAGCTCCTAATTTTGACTTCAGTGTAAATTTTGCCTCAGTATGAGTTCACAGGGTTTGGCCTGTGCTTTGCAGAGTTGACTGGGTTTCAAGTTTATTACTTAGATAATAGTTTTGCTAGAAGCTTGAGAGCTCTTAGAAGAACTGGAGGGAATGAGTTCAACAAGAAATCAAAGACATCAATTACTATTGTGCCCACTGGACTTTAAGTGTCCAGTGGACACCAGCTGGCTGGGTAGAAAATGGGAATTAACACAGTTTAGTTTTAGCATACTAACATACAAAGTAGAATAATTACTTCCTCCCAAAAAACATGGTTGGAGTTTATATTCTCATTTCTTATGTAATAAAGTTTTCCTAATCTTTATTGTTTATCAAAAAACCTTGTTTGCAATGTTTCTCTATAAAACTGATATACCCAATTTCAATTTCTAATCAGAAAAAAACATGCAGATGTTACTAATAGGTCAAATGCTGGAATGCTTGTCCAGGATTTAGGCTGTCCACTGTTACAGACACAATATGAGTAAGACTCCCCATGACATTTAGCTGATGAGTCTGGAGAAGTCTGGCCAGGAACCTTGATCATAAACAGAAATTTACAGGCTATGCAGCCTCATAACATCCATGTCTCAAGTCTATTTTTCTGTTTTCTATATATTGACCCTTTTTTTCTTCCCTTTGAAAAGGAAGGGAACCAGGTAAAAAAAAAAAAAAGAAACAAGCCCATAACAGAGTTGTCCTAAATCTCTCTGAAGAAGCAGACACAACAAATAGCTCCTCAAATTGAATTCCGGGTGAAAGCTCCTTGCTCCAGTTGTGTAGTCCTAAACAAGAGAAGCCATGCAAATTTTTTTATGCTGCAACAAACTAGCCTTTAAATTTGTATTTACTCCAGTAAATTGTTCTTACTTTAACCTGTGATTTCACTAGCTAGCAATAATTTTGGACTGTTGCTCAGAAGACATCTCTTTGCTTTGCTAACTACCTGTTATGATGTGTAAGTCACTGCAGAATTTAGCCATGTAAATTTTGAAAGCAATTTGCAGCTCTGAAACAATTTTGAAATATTTCTTCAAATTCTATGCTGTCAAAACTCAATAAAACTCCAAAAAGCACATAACATCTATAAGCACTGCAGCTGGCTACACAAAAAGCTGCATAGAGTAAGGGTTATCAGAGCAGGAAAACACTGTTAATTACTAAGCATTGTTTCTTGAAGCATAATACCCCTACCTGGGAACTACACATTCTTACCTATACATCATATCAATATCACAGGGGTAAATATCTCTAGGGAAAAAAAAAAAAAAAAAAAAAAAGATAAATTCACAACTTAACTAACAAGGTACTCACTGCTTAGAACCTATCTGAAGATGTTCAGCTAACAACTTCACTTTTCCCTCTCCTTCTTTCAGCAAAATGTGGAACTGTGAGCATTACAAAGATTGAATTTCTTTTCATAAAAAGTTAAAGGCTCAGTAGAAGCCAATAATAATTTTGTGTTAAAATATCTACATAATAAGAACACCACTGTGATGGTAAATTTCCACCCTGCACATTAAATACTAGTCTACTCAAGCTTCTCCTATGCCGCTGGCTTCCTCTACTCAGGAAACTCAGGATAAATCTCTGCTTGGATTATTCTGGTGTGAGCTAGCCCAACAAAAGGGACTTTTATTCTGATATGGCTCAACCAAAAAAGTACTCCAGACAGATATACAAGGAAAACAGAATATACCCCACAAACAACAATCACACCTCCATTATGTATTCAAATTTAAAGTATTTACAGGATTAAGCAGTAACAGCCCTGACATGATAAGACATAGTATGGCCTCATCCTGCAAGCCTCTCATCTGAATAATCCTAAGCGTGTGCAGGCCCTTGCAGCAATTGTGAGGTGTAGAAAACTATAAAATTTGGGAGGAAACAGATAAAAAAGCTGAAGCACAGAATAACAACGTAACTCACGTAAAATTCTACAGAAAACAAACAGAATTTCATAAATTAAACTATTTCTGACTTTTAATCTTTTCTGTGGGTCTCAAGATCTATCCCATGAGAATAAGCATAAAAAAGCAAAAGCAACCCCTCCCATGACATTTTATTATATTTCTATAGTCGTCTCAATATACCAGATCAATTGCATTTGAAAATGCAGCTATTAAACCATAAGTAGACCATCTTTGAAGCCTTTGTTTGTCAATTGCATCAAACAACAATTCTTCTGCAGACAAGAAATCAGACTGTATTTTTACAATAATTGCAAGCCATTTCTAGGAAGAAAGAGGTAGCAACAATACCCAAGGAAATAAAATAACACACTTTTGTGCTTTCCCATCAAACCCGATAGTGGTAGGGGTTTAAATCAGTCAGCGGCAGCTACGCATGAGAGATTGCACTCTGCAGGCTCTATCAGTCAGAAGTCAAGGATACACGTCCATGATTTATCATACTTTTCATGGTAATTAGCTAGAGTGCCATTTTGCTTCCAGTAGCATCACTCAACTTTCTTTTTTTAATTTGGTCTTTTTTTTTTCCTGCAAATGAATTTACATATTTCTCAGTCTCATCCCCTACTATGTTTTATTTATGAATATAGGCCTTGCTGATGGTAACTTTAATGTGAAGAAAGTAGTAATTAGTGTACCTATCTGCTAAGTTAATCCCTTTCCCACAATGTCTGCAGAGAAGTTTAAGGTAAGTAACAGTTTGCAGTCAATATTAGGTTTAATTATGCTTAATGAGGGGAACTATCTCTGTTTACTAACTGCACCTAGGTGTCTAGCTTCTATATGAGTTTTTCTCCCAACCTCATTCCACACTGTTAATAGTGCCACTGTGCAGGGTACTTGTGGTGCTTTAATCCATAAAACTTCTCCAGGAGAGTCAGACGAGTGAGGCACCTGTTACAATACACATTCAGAGGGAGCAGAATGGCCTTAGAACAATGACAGCTTTGTGTAAGGATAAAGTTTTACCATCTCACATTTAGTGGATGCAGTGCATTGGAGAAAAGAAGCTGAAATGCCCAAAAAGCCCACAGATGTTCCTCAAGGTCCTCCTCTTAAAAACTAAAACAAAACTAAAACAAAATAAAATAAAATAAAATAAAATAAAATAAAATAAAATAAAATAAAACTCTTCTTCCCTGGTTTTCAGGGATAATCCACTTGAATATTTCCCCTAAGAGTTACTGTGATCTTTTACCTCATTGAAAGCTGTGTTAAGAATTAATACCCTGAAGTTGTACAAAGTGAATGAAGACTTCCAGTTGTATTTCATGAGCAGATATCTTCCATAACCGAAGAGATTCTAGAGGCAACTGAAGATGACACCAATGTTGTCTTAGAACTCCATACCAGCAAGAGGTCAAAAACAAAGCCTCAGACTGAAACCCAGTTCTACTTCACTGCCCTGTTTTCAGCATCTGTACAATGCTGTTACTTCAGTCAGAGTTTTCCTAATGTGAAGATCTAAATTTCAGTTTACTTCAGTACTTTTTGCCATAACATTTTCCTTTGTGATTTCATGTATTATCCCCTTAAGAAATGCATGCAATGGGAATTTTTAATACATATTTATAACTACCTACAAAAAATGTACCTTCCAAAATCTTTGATTCCCTGGGATGCATAGATTTAGGGGGTTTTGTGTGTGTGCACAAGGGACGAAGTTTGCAGGAGAAGTGCTGAAAAAAAAGCTGTTTGATTTCCAATAAGAAATGGAAGTGGAACACAGAGAGAAATTGTTCTGTAAATGGAGAGGTTACTTCATTTGATTTTTTCAAAGCAGTAAGAAGCGAGTTCTGCATTTCATTCATATCAGAGAAATGTGACATTTCCTCAGATATAGCTTAAGGGTTTTATTTTTTTCTTTTTTTTTTTTTTGCCCTAGTGAGCACTCTGTATGAGTCCACACATTCCCTCCTTATTTTTGCTATTGGCAAGACTTCAAGAAAAAATCTCTGGTTAGAAAATTGATCAAAACAGCAGGAAAAACTTCTGCTAAATCATGCTTTTTGTTTTTATAAAACCACATATTTTACGATTACTTGATTGACAAAATAGAAGTAAAGTAAGATTTTATTTAAAGGCTAAACTCTGTAATCCTGCAAGCTATATCCAGATCAACTGTACATAGCTTTGACGGTACAGGTTTCAAAATTTAAGCTCAAGGCTTATATGTACTTTTCTTACAATATGCCAAACTAACCTTAACACCCATATTACCAGATGTTAAAAAAAAGGATGCTAAAGGAGAAGTGTGATTTTTTTAACTGATATTTTTGCCTCTCAACACAATGTTCAAAAAGATGTGATCTGAAAATGTAAATACAAGTTTAACTACTATGTAAAACTGTTAATAGCTACACAAGAAGAAAGAAAATATACCTGTTTTCAATATATTCTTCCTTTTGCTGTTTAAGGCATCAGTATTCAGATAAACATGGACTTCATTATGAGATGGAAATTATTTACAGGAACATATATTCTTCAGAAAATTGATGAGGTTTTGTACCCAAGAAGAAAGAAGAAGAGGTCATGCCACTTCTTGAATACAAAGTCCAGCATCTTAAAACACTGCAGAATGACTCTGAGGATCTGAAAAACTTAAAAGAACTCATCATTTAAAGGCTAGATTATGGAAACTCTAACTGGAGAATGAAAACAGCACTTAATACAACAACACCAGGAGAGGGCATATTCAAGTTACTTCTCACCTGCTGCTGCCTTTCAGTAGTGGCATAAACAAAGCTTGGGTAACTGAAAATTAATCTATTTTACTAAAGCACAGTCCTAGAGTTAGAGATAACAGGATCACCTGCAGGCCATGGATGTTCAGTGTACATACACGAGCAACTGTCTCCTCAAAAATCCACAGGCAGCTCTCCAATCTGTAGGAAGCAGATCTCCCTGAGAGATAGATGGATGAGGGCATTTTACAAAAATCTGTGCAGCTCTCCACCGCAGCCTTGGGAAAATAGTTCCACACTTTTCTGAAGAGCCTGAGAGGATGGTGGGCTTGCTTATTTGGATCAGTCTGGATAATAACTAGGTTTTTCACATTGCAATATTGCCTCCACACGTCTCTCTGCTCAGAGTCACCAATCATAACGAAGAATAGTGGGAGGATGAAGATTTTTAAAACTAATTGCAAAATAACCAAAGAAAAGCTGTTTCTCAAACATAAAGAGTTTGCTTGGGTAAAAAATATTTTTTCCCAAGATCTAGTTCAGTTCAGTTCCCCCTAAATTAATGAATCTCTGCTGCAGTATAATGCCTTGCCAAAGGGAAAGATGTTATTTCTTCATGACCTCTGAAGTCATGATAAGAGTCTCCAGTCTTGGTGGAGGAGATAACCTGAGAGTGATTCAGTCTGGCGGCCCCTGGAATCTCAAGGAAGCTTAAAGTTTATATGGAAAGAGTGCACCTCACATTTATAGCCCAGCCAGGCAGGTGGGATTGGAACATTGTGTTTCAGCCACCTACCAATCAAACTGTTAAAATGTAACTTACAAGAGAATGCTTAGACAGAGCTACTGACATCTTGGGGCAGTCCCATCTCATAAAAAAACCCCAAACATTTAAATGTGCCTATAAACATAATTGTAAAGATATTTTAATTTAGAGGAAGGAAAAAGATTCACATCAAAGTTCTGCACCTAATGACCACAATTCAGATTTATAAAAACATACATAATTAAAATGCTCTATAAGTGACTAAGGAGCAACATTTCTTGCTTCTTTTCTTCTTTTCTCAATATTGATTTATTGCCAGAAAAAATACAAGTTTTCAGCTGCTTTTCTCTCAGAAGAGCCTCTGCCTACTTTCATGAATTCTCCCTGCCATCCTAAAGATATGCCTTTGGAAGGCATAGAGACTTGTATAATCCCCCAAGTCCTATTAATATCAGTAAGAATGATACAAATTTAATTCCAAAGACCCAAAGTGAATGACTAAAATGGCCTCGAAGCTGATTTTCAGAGTCAAAATGGTTTATCTCATCTTCTTGGCACTAAAATGTGCCGCTGCCACAGAAGTGGTCCAGCTCCCATGGCTGCTGACTTCTTGCTGTCTCTCATTTGGTTGTCTGCCATTTCACTCGTGGTGCAGGAGGAATAGGGGCTGGTCTTTTAATAACTCACAGTGCTGAGAACACTGAGTTATGCAGGAAGTTGTGCAGGAATGCTACTCTGCTCATCAAACTACTGTTATAACTAAGGCTGGCTTTGACTGGAAGGCTTGCTAAATGAACAACAAAAGCACCTGGAAGGTGTTCAGCAGCAGCATCACAGTGTGCCCACACAAATGTCTGATTCATGTCTAACAGGAAAACAGATGTCCATCTATTCAAAGAGGGGACAGGGAGAGAAAGAGGGAGATACTAACACAGAAAGGGAAAGAAATAGAGAAAGAGAAAATAGGGGAAATAAAGAGAAGGAAAGAAGGAGAAAGGGAGGGAGGGAATTATTTCACCATACTACTCAGTGAAAGATGCATCTCCTGAACTTTGCAGGACACAATAACATTTGAAAAAAATCTTGAACCACCAGATGGAGGATTTTGCCCTCTCTTTTACAATTAATTCCTTGTCAAGCCATGTTCTACTTTTACAGAAAAACAGTCACTGTCCTGAGCTATCCCCTGAAGAAAATTAACTTTCCCAAAACAAACACCAGAGATATTAAAGCTCAGTACTTTAATCTGTCTGGACACCTGAATGTGACATCTGGACAGCAAAATTGCTATTTATCCTTTCCAAAGAATGTAAACTGAGACACTGGCACAGAATAGAGAATTAAAAGTCAAATTATGTTCCATGTGGCAGAAGTGGCAAGTGTCACCTATGCCACGTCATCCAGATACTACCAGTTGATCTGCAGCTCAGATGAAGAAGAAAATGAGAATGACTGCAAGTTTCTTCTTGGCTTTGAGCTGGGCATGCATCTGATCAAAAACCATAGCTAAATATCTTGTTCTGAATTTCAAAAAACTTCTCTGGCATATACTTCTTGCCACCACTTTTTCACTCTCAGTGAAGAGGGACGTTATCTTTTTTATAGAGGAGGTATCAGGTCATGGCCCCTGGCAAATCAATATGAATCACAGGCCACATGATTCAAATGTACTCTAAGGAAGAGAATTTTAGCATCCTGAAACTCCATGCTTAAAGCACTGAATAAGGAAGCCAGTGTGTTGATTTAAGAGGCCAATCCTTTCACATTCATTATCAAAAACAGTAAAAGAGGAAGAATTAAATATTACCTGTGACTTATACCTAAAACCAGGTACACTGGCGTGGCACTGTTAGTTTTACTAGAATATCTGCTAGATAAACAGATATCACAGATAACACAAAAAGATATGCATGCAGGTAAACATAAACACACATGCACACACAATACTGAACTTTGGGTTCAGGCTCCGGTAACCCATGTCCCCCAGGCACAAACCAGCTATGAAGGAACAGGAAAAAGTCAGTGTAATGGTTAACTAGCCCAGTGGGCTATTATTCATCACAAGCAGAGAAACAGCAGTGCAGGCTGCAACGCTGGTCCCCTCTCCCTCTGGAATGCTACTGGATGCCTGGAATTAAATTCAGCAGTGAAAAAAACCAGCAAATGTAGTGTCAACATGAGAAAGAAGCTGAATTTCACCTCCTGGAACTACAAGTAAGGAGGACTTCTGCATGGAAACAGAGATTTCCTGTGAAGCTTGATGTTGAAAGAACATGACAGATTCCAGCATCAACATTTATCAAACCTAAAAGCATAGGTTTTGGTAGGATTAACAAGTTATTGGTATCAGATCTAGGCAACTATACCCTATACAGCAGCAAGTGATCAATTCTTGTGGCAACTGGCCAAGTGTCAATGTTGGTAGCTGCAACCATGGCCCAGGACTGCAGAAGAGGGTTAAAGTGCATCCATTCAGGTGAAAGACTAAACCAGGAGAATTCTTACAGCCTATCAGGAAAATTCCCTCAAACACTTTCAAAGTCTTTTACAGCACTGCATTAAAAGTGAACATACCACAACACCCACTGTTATCTCTTCCAGTGCTACCTCAGTAAGCATTTTGCACAGTGGCAATACACTACTGCCTAGATTTCAGCTTGTAAAGACAAATTTCATCTGTTTTTTACCTAGTTTTCAATAATTTAACTTCATCAGCCACAGCAGAAATGACAATCAAAAATTCAGGTTTATTTTTTATATTTCAACAAAAGCATTGGCTTCTTATTTAAGAAGACCTTGAAATACATGGTTTAGAAAAAAAAAACACACCAAAAGAAAAGCAGATTCTTGCTTTCCTTAAACTCACTTTCCCTCTGAAAGGGTTTGCTCTGTGTATGGATAATTCATTTACTTTAATTATTTTGAAGTGCTTCCATTTGAGTGGGTAGAAGTCAAGTATCCACAACACCAAAGTAGGTCCTAGAATTAATTGTTGTAAACAAAATGTTCTGCTGCAGTGGCCCAAATCCACACAAGCAGTAAGACTTGAGTATTTTGGCTTTTTCACAAAGAGCACCCAGATCCATGAGAATGTATAACAGGACTTACATTTTATGGACAGGTCATATCTTTCTAATTAGGATCTTCAGTTGTTACCATTTGTTGAATGTTTTCAGTCCAGATAGCTTTCTGGTTAATTAGGTACACACACTAAAAACAACAACAAGAAGAAAACACGCCAAGAAGGTCCTAGGAAAACTTCCGATGGAAGCGTTTGGACATAGTTATGAGCACACATCCACAGAGAGAAGAGGAGGAATCTAGGGAAAATACACAGGATTATCCCTTCACAGTCAGTGCACACTGACTTGAACAAGGATTCAAAAAATAAACACATCTAACATTTAAATCCCAGGCTGCATATTCAGTGACACCCTTTTTCTCATGAGTGTTTGTACACTTAAAACCAAAACCCCAGCAGCTAAACATCTACAGCTTTGAGGAATTTCAGTTCTCGATTTCATGGCAAAACTACCATCCAAATGTTCCACCACATCCACAGGCTTTTACTATCACATCCTGATTTAAGGACACAAATGCAAGAAAACTAAAACCAAATACAGAGCAAGCAGTTGAAATGAAGAGTCTGTGCTATCCATCCCTGCATAGATACAAAGATGTGATGTAGGCATCTGGAGAAACAGAAGATATCTCCTCTGGTATGTCTCGTACCTTAGGTCTCCCCATTTTCAACTGCATTCCTGTGCTTTGCACAAACTTCCACATACCTTTATAGCTCATCTGCACTGTTGCCCATAGTTACACCCAGTATCTACAGGAAAGCTTGCAGCCCTGTTCCTCCATGGAGGTAAACAAGAGAGGAAGGAAAATAGTATGAAGGAAAGTAGGAAATAATTCTGAACTTACTTGCCTGTAGTTGGTAGCCATATCTTAGGAATAGTTGCTTTAAAATACAAGTTGTTATTGAGGTTTGGTTTAAAAATCTCTGCCAGTTTTGACATTCAGGTGAATGTATTGCTGCTGGCTCCAGAATAATTTGCATATCTTATCAGTAAATAAAATGTCTGAGGTGTGCACCAATCTGGTGAAATTATAAACAAGAGTCCACACAAGTACACATGCCTTCCTCTTTGATTTCTGTCCTGTTCACTCCTCTGTAATAAATCATATGATCATCTCATTCTAGCTGGAGGTTTAACTGTGCATGTAAAAAGGAAAATGATAGCAGCCTGTTCTTACCCATACTTTACAGCTGAGAACATGACAAAATTGTGATTTTGGGGAACAAGCAGAAAGCTTATTTTGTGACCATCCATCTCCTCATTTATTGCTACAAAATTAGTGGAAAATCCCGTGTATTTCTGTATTTTTAAAAATAATTTCCCACCCTGAAAGTAAATAAATAAATTAAACTACACCTCTTTTACTACAAAGACAAATATACATGTCTAACTTTATGTCCTGCAATTAATCTCATGTATTTCAACAGGAGTAATCCTAATGCTGTAAGTGAAATACATGTGTAAATCCTTGCAGAATCATGGCCTGAATTGCCAACAGTTATACGGCACAATTAAATGCCTAGATCTAAATATCTCTACAGAAAGATCAGAAAAAAAACCAAAAAAAACCTTTAGGCATAATAAGTAAGAAAATCTACTCCAGGGAGTGACTACGGGGGAAATAGCATGGAGGGTGTTGCCTTCCCCTGGGAAATTCACCTGTCACCAAATCCTTTTATAAAGTCATCTTCCTCTACCATTTGCCACCTGCACTTACCACTCTGTTCACTATCACCAAATATGACTCTCCCTTCCCACACTTCCTCTGCTGCTACATGAAGAAGGAGACAGGATATGCATCTTACTCATTCTTTTGCACTGTGAAGCAGGATGAGAGCACAGTCTGGCCCTTACATTAACTAGCAGGGTAATAAAGAGTTCATGTGCTAATTTACAGGCCTGGGGTGCACAGCTTTGCTCCTTAGCCAGTTGCTGAACTGTCCACAGGCTGGTGTCTCACTGAAAATTCTACAGTAAACCCTTTGGACAATCCTTAACCTATCACTGGAGTCCATTAAAAGAAGCTGTTTGATCAAAATGTTTATAAATTACATACTCAAACCGCCATAAACATACATAAATGACACACTCAAACTGCCCAGCCCTGCCTTCTGAGGAGTAGCCTACCATTGGCTTTCTTCTGCAAATACTCATGAATGGCATGTGAGAAGTTACTCATGATCAGGTTTTTTACAAAAAATCCACGGCTTACGCAAAAACTTCTGCTTGTAAATTAACTCAGTCAGAAATATTAACTAAAATGCCAGGAAAACAAAGTCAATCCCTTAAAAGTTCAAATTACTATTTGTCACAAACATTTCACCTCTACTAATGAACTGCAAAAATGAATGATAGAAATGCAAAACTGTATTATGTTTAGCAGTTAACATTTTAATAAGAAGGAGATTAGCAATTTTTAATACCTCCAGTGCTTTGTTATATACAGTAGCACAATAACTGAATATTTTAATTGCTAATTATTTAGACCTCATTCAGTTCCCACTCAGGCAAAACTCCCATTGAGGGACTCTTGCCTGAGAAAAGAGCTACAGGATTTGTTTCACTGTAATTTGAAAAAAACTTTATATATCATAAAAACTATCAAGTAATAGTGAGACAAAAATCATTAAATCCTTAGCAATATTAAATCCTACTGAAATTCCCACTGACTCTCAACGCCAATGTTTTCATATTAAGTAAAACAGATAATTGCAGTTTACCAGTTGTAACTTACCTGCCTAATTTATGCCCAGATATGCTGGTGGCTCTTAAAGAGGTCTAATAATGTTTTGATTCCTCTTAACATATCCCTGCTTTTCTCCTGTGGGAAATCTCAGTTTAGATGTGATAAGGAAAGAGCATTTCCAAACAATTATTATGTCAACACCTTCAGAAACACAAACACTAGCATTGGGTTTTACCTTTTGACTTCGGCCTCCAAAAGCGTTAAGAGCAGCTCTCAACACTTCTTTCTTATGCTGCTGTAAAGAAAAGAAATGAATATGTTTAGGGATTTGCACACAAAAAACCTTGAGTTTCCGTAACAGTCAAATAGCTGGTGTTCAGTGGGGGAGGTGGGTGGAATGCTGTATATACATAAACATACACCTATCTGAAGGAAGACAAAACATAGTGCTACACACTTGCATGCAGCGCACAGGTGACAAAAAATAAACTAAATGTACTAGTATTTCAAATGTCATGC
Organism: Vidua chalybeata; assembly: GCF_026979565.1. Classification (NCBI taxonomy): domain Eukaryota; kingdom Metazoa; phylum Chordata; class Aves; order Passeriformes; family Viduidae; genus Vidua; species Vidua chalybeata. The sequence goes on from NC_071531.1 coordinate 67,999,790, forward strand.
CAGGCACATGCTTCAGAGAGGGAAGTTATACAGCTGGACGCAAAATAAGTAGGGAGCAATTTGTAAGACTCCACGCTTCAAAAAAGTAATTTTTTCCATTAAATGTAGTTTAATTTATCTTAGGGATAACAACAAATGTGTGTCATAACCAAAGTTTTGCCTCTTATGTTTGTCATTCAAATGCATTTTGGAAAAAGTTAGAGTTAAGTTCTCTAATAGGTTGAGTCTAAAGAGTTTCTTTTTTTCTTTTAATGAAAAACATGTGTAACATTTTCATATTTTCAGCTAGAAATGGCTTTAATAAAAACCTCTCCACCGGCTGCATTGAAGAAACAAAGAACCAAAAGCAGACCTAGTACCATATACTGTTAACTACCAAAATGTTCAGAAGTGGCTGTCACATGGCTGAGGAAAAAGTAAGCATTTTGAAGACTGAAAGAAGGAGGTGGGCACTCTCCTTCACCAATTCAGAATATGGTTTAGGGACCAGATTGGCACAATTTCCAGTTCCTGTTATAAGAGGTTCACTTAGATTGCAGTGCTCAAATCCATTCCAGTCAGGCTTCCTGCTTCCTTGCAGAGGCAGTGAGATCTCTTTGTTCCTCTCAAGTGCTGACTTTCCACCTAAGAACCTGTGTCCAAAGCTAATGCCAGGACTAACTAAGACTACTGGTATTCTTTAATAACGAATAACCAAATAACCAATAACAAAAAAAAATCTAAAAATATAATTTTAGCTCAATTACTAAAATAATTTTAAAATTAATAATTGGTTTATATATTATAAAAATTATATATATATATATTGCTAGTGGGGGTTCTTCATAGCTAGTCATGAAATCTTCACTCCTGGGATTATATGTAAGAACAGATTACTCATCAGAATGAACTCATCTTTGGAGTACCTTTACTTATTTAGAAAGAAAGCAAACAAAGTATTCTTTCTCAAATAAAGAAGATATAACAGTGGGTTTTCAGGCTTATTGTTTCCAAGCCTGACTTCCCACCAGTTCCTGGCTACTACACTGATGCTTCTGTTTCTTTCTCTGAGACATGCTCACAATTTCTTTTCAGATCTTGTCATTTTCCTTTTGTTTTCTGGGTGCCTTCTACCTGTGGTCATTACAATCAAACGATTCCTCCAGCAGCATTTGCAGAAATTTTCCTATGACAATCCCCCAGTCTGTGTGGCTCAGTCCTGAGTGTACTTGCATAGTCTGCTGGATGGCATCTTCCACTATTTTCAGGGAAGAACTTTATTTTGCTTGATCTAAGGCTGTGCAACGAATGCTTCAGCCCTCCTATGGTCTGCAGTTGCCTGAATAGAGAGAGACTCACTGGACAGTGGCTGTTAGCACTTTCCAGCATTACACAAGGATGGTCTGGAACAGTCTGTCAGATCTGCACAGACAATGAATAAAGCAAAGCAGAAAGCCTAGATATTGAGTAATGAGGATGGGGTTTTGACCTTTAAATGCTGCTGGATGGATTGCACGAGGATATGTTTGATTCAAGCGATACTATTAGGTACAAAATTGTACTGTTTGCCTAATGTCTACCTCATCTACCAGCTGCACCACTCTGTGCTTGCTGGCACACGACATGCTGCAGTGAGAGACGGCTCTGCTGAGTGAGCCCAGTAAGAGAGGGTGGTACTGGGGAGCCTGAAAAGCATGGAAAGAGCATGGGAAAATCTGATCACAAGGTGTGAGAGAAAATTTTCTATTTTAAAACCCATTGATCAGTCAGACCTCCAGCAGTGTTTAGACTCCTCAAGCTCTGCAAAGGATTAAATCCAAGTCAAAAGTCTCAGCTTCTCTTCTCTGGCCTACTGGCATTTGAAAATTTGTACAACTACTCATGATGACAAGCTACCCTCTTGTCAGCTGTAATTTTTGCCAGAAACTGCTGTACAAGAGTCTGTATAACTGTAACAGTTACTTTATTTTCACAATCATTAATTGATCCTTTCTAAACATTTGAATGCCTGAATTTAATTAGAGGCAACATTTCTGCCACAGTTTTTATAACTGCTTTTATACATGATTTAAATTAATCAAGCCTTATACTTGAGATGGTAATTTGTTGGACCAAGACAGCTCTTTCCAGGCCATACACTTTGTTTTCAATTCCAACCTCCACGTTTAAACCTTGTGTTTTAACTTAGATCAACAGCTTATTGGTGATTCAGATTATATCATATCAAGTAATACTCTCAAAATCTGATGCATCTGTATGACATCAATGGAGTGAAAAATTCTGCTTGGAAACCACTTTGTTTTCTTCACTTTTACATGAAAGTTAACTCCCTGTACAAAGCAGAGGTGAATACTTCACAGCATAGGCTCACTAGAGGCTTACTGAGCTCAAAGCTGTAAGTCTATCAGTCTTCAGAGAGGCTTGAGGTAGGCCATGGTGATTTCCTAGCAAAATGTGCTTTTCAGGATGAAGTAAATGAGGTACATTTATTAAGTCTGCTTTTTCAATATCTAACCAGAATGAGATCTACCACAAAAGTAAGAAATATAGAAACGGATAACTTAAACAGTCCTAAATTAAAAATGCCTCTTCCACTATGCTAATTGCCTGTACAGTGAAAAGAGCATTCTGTACTGCTGAAAATGCAAATAAGAGGAACTATACATGCTTTTTCATTTCCTTATGTTGATGCCTTATAGGCTGCATGGCCTTCTGATATTTGCTACTAATGAAAAAAACACTGTTCAGTGACCTATCATCAGATTAAGTGAAGCCAAGATAAACACATTCCATTCAAGATATGTGTCAATTTTATTTACATTTTCTCTCAAGGTTATGGTGGGAGTAGGAAATGGTAAATGGTAATTTAGGATGGTAAATCTTCTCTGTTTAAGATCCTATATTTAAGAACAAAATTGAAAGAGTAAGATAAATTATATTAGCATCACTCCAGTTCAATTCCTTCCAAACACAGTTATCTCACATACAAACTGAAGTCCAGCAGCAAGTGAATGAAAGAAATCACTGTTTATTAATGCTAAGAATATAGGAGCCAAAAAGAATCTCAGACATGATTCACTGTGAGAGTACTCGTAAATCTCTTGGTCTCTTTTGAGATTCAAACTGCCATGAAACTTGGGCAAAGTATATTCTCAGCAAAATGGATAGTGCATGACAAAAATGCTCTAAAAAAATTAGATTTGTGTGAGACTTTAATGTTTGTGGAAAAGTTTTATCTGGCACACTTAAAGCTTGAAATCCCCTCATTTTCAGGGCAGTATTTCTAGCAGAAGAACAGATTGTCTCACACAGGTTCACCACTACCCCTCAGCTTTGAATCAAGGGATCATGTTAAAAGGTCAGGTTTTGGGGCTGCTTCAACCCTTCACTGGACTTACAACCACAGGGCAACTCTTACTGACTGTAGTAATGTTTTTTTGTGATATGGACTTTGATCCACTGAGAACTAGATTTGCGATCTCTGTAACTTTTCTCAAGAGTCAAGCTTGTCTGTCTGGGGGAAAAAGAAAATAAAGAATATCGTCTTCTATGACAAAGACATTGTCTGAAGAATTTCTGAAGACAGCTGTCCAAAGCAGACCACTGACCTGGTCTGCAAGTATAAGATAATGAACTGGATATGATTTGGCTTTTTTTGTGGTAAAGGAAGCTTTGTACATGTACAGAAAAAAATTTAAAGAAACAACTGTATTACAGTTACATCCTTCACACATGAAAAAGTCATTCAAGAAACAATTTAAGTTCACTGTGCGCTACTCAAATCTATTTGAAAAATACTGCCTGTGAAAGACTTGGATTAACTGTCTAGGCTCAGGACAAAATTATCTTTGAAGGCAGCAGTCACATGATGGAGAAAAGGGAGCATCTGTAATGCTGTCTGTGAGGTTAAAATGCCTTTACTTCATGTACCATAAGTTTACTTAAACAGAAATCATCACCTTGAACGTGAGAAGCAAATGGCATTTTTAATATCAGAGCAATGAGCCTGTGTATTTCTTCAGAAGGAAATAGCAATGCAGACAGGGAATTAAAACATGCCATGGTAACAGCTGAAGACTTCAACTGTCAACAAAATCAGGCTATTAATTTTCACATAAACAGTCTTTTAAAACCTTTGATTTTTAATATACAGTGCAAAATCACTCTTGCATTTCAGCAGCTTTTGTGTTTTAATGCCGATCACTTCAGCTGACTTTTCACACTACTCTGTGCTTTGTCTCCCCTTTGGAAAAGGTGAGTGAAAATATCAGATATCTTATTCTGCCAAGACCAAAGGAACAGTTCAAACATTCAAAAATATTAGGCAGTGGCCTTACTTAAGGTAGGAAGTGAATGTGATTAGCAGTGGGCAGGGGAGGAGGGGAGAACCAAACCTGAATACAAAGCACTTCTCTTTCTCTATTTCTTCTATTTCTCAGGGCTAGACTATGCAAAACAACAAGCAAAAATTACTGGACAGAAATCAGAATTATTTTGCTTCTCATCACATTCTCTTCTCAAGCGACAGATACTGAGATTCAAGAGGAGCCTGAGAAGCTATTGGCCTGTTCATTACCACTGAAAGCTGCCCAGACTGATCCACTTGGACTGAACTATCGTCTGTCACAGGATGCAGTCTCTCAATGGATGGTTCCAAATGTGGCTGGGAGAGCAACTCATGCTGCTGTGGCCTCTCCATACCTCCTCAAAAGACAAGGATTTCAGGCTTTACATCTCTCAGTTTACAGCATCTCCCCAGACCGTAACTCACTCAAACAACACAAAAACAGACACATGATGTGTCTGTTACCCATCTTTTCCTTCAAATTTCTGAGCTATTTCTGAAATGGAGCACAGCTGGAACTTTCCTTTCACTGAGACAAACCAAATGTCACCTCATAACAGAGACCTCTCTGTCTCGGGAAACACAAAGTAGGAATCAAAGGTGCTGCTTTTGTCTGAAAAATCATTATCACCTTTAAAATTTAATTCCTTTAAAGCACTAGAGATTAGTCTGGAGGAATGCAGAAGGGAAGTGAGAGATGACAATTCTCCATTCTCTCCAGAGATTATGTGTCCCTACAGATTTTGTTTTCTGTGCAGTACTTAACTCCTTGATGCCTTTTCTCTCATGATCTCTTCCTTGGCAGAAAGTTCTTCAAATTTAAAAATCAGAACATGAGCCAAGTAAATGAAAATAAATAAATAAAGTTCAATGCCTATAAAAAGTACACAGACTAACCTGCTTAATTATTAACAAGTAAACATAACAAATTCTGAATTATTTACTTAATCTTTTTCAGCTAGAAACCTCAGACTTTTAGAGCATGAAATACATGCTTTATTTTAGGACACAAACCAGGTATTTTATAAGGTTATGGACTTTTTTTTTTGGAGATTGGGTTGTTTTGAAGAATAAACATTTCTTATTAACCCCCAAATACTGTCCTCTCACCAAACCATGCTGGAATTTTAAATATAGAAATAAGAGTTTTAGTATAAAGATCCTGTATTCACGTGTTTGCTAGTGAATAGGATGGCTGTTTCTGAACTGCAGCTGAGCAAAAATAAGATTCTTGTGAGGCATATGCACCTTTCTCAGCTTCTGTACATCTGCTAGGAAGATGCTAGATTAAGAGGGAAAACCTGGTGAAAGCTTCAGACAGAAATTCTACAATAAGGGATAAAACAGACCCAGTAGAATCACCTTTTCTTTACTGAATAAAGCTACCCTGCTGAAGCAAACCTCATCTGTGCCACAAACTAAAAAAAGGTCATCACCACTGATCCCTGAGGTTCTGACAAGATTCTGTTCTAGGCCAGACCTCTAGCTGGGCCCATCTTTACGTTCTCCCTTCTGACAGATTATTCTGCCCAATGCAGCGCTGATGTGACACAGCCTTTCCAGGTGATATGCTGAAAATGAGGGAAGTTCAAGGTTCCTTGCTGGATGAAACAAGTGACCTTTCTTTACCTGCTGAAGTTAGCACAGATCCTTTGAAGCCCCAGCATTCAGTAGTGTAAAGCAACGCCCATCTCCTCCTCAGTAACCTCAGGCCATCACACAGTCACAATTTTTCTGTCTGAATGGTAATATCATCATGACCATCACGGCAGAAACATGGTTGTGAATCTCAGACAACTTTTCTCAACTAGCATTTCATAGGAACAATTCTGTAATATTGCTTTTGAAGCCCTGGATTAATGAAGACGTATCACAGAATCACAGAACATACTGAGTTGGAAGGGACACACAGGGATCATCAAAGCCCATCTCCTGGCCCTGCACAGGACATCCCAAGAGTCACACCATGTGCCTGAGAGCATTGTCCAAATCCTTCTTGAACTCAGTCAGGCTTGGTGCTGTGACCAGTTTCCTGGGAAGCCTGTTCCAATGCCAATTAATATACTGTTATTCCCTCAGCATTGATACAAACGTGTACAGTGTGATAACTGATAACATATTTATTAACCTATTCTTAATTGCTATAATGGTCAAACATAATTTGTTTTTTTTTGCCCTGGTTTTAGATCTTACCAATTTTGTCAATATTTATGTACAATTTTTTTTTTTTTTTTGACTACCAAAGCCTTCCAAAGGTACAATTCAGGAATTCAGGAGATGAGACAGTTAATCACAGAGTTCGCTTAGTCTCTAACTTAGGTGGCCTACTTATGTTAGCAACATTTTATTAGCACATTATGCTGTATATTTAATATTTAGTACAGTGTATGAGAATGGTTTACTGTGTAGTGCTCACATAAATGACTTACAAATTCTGTTTGACACATAGAGTGTATAAGTAATACATGTATTTTTGAGTATACCTAATGCTACAGAAAATAAGGATAAGCAGAAGACAGAGAAAACACTAAAATGTATCTCTGATGGACTTAAAGGCTAGCTTACAAATACTTCAGTAGACAAAAGATGCAGCATTAGTGATATCACACAATGCCAATCCCTCCTTTAACTTTTGATTTCAAATCTTCCTCTGGAAGCCTCAGCTGAAGGAAAAGGACTTTCATTCAACATTGCTGGAGTCTCACAATGGAAACAATTGCAACAAAACAAACAGCAAATCCTCCCAAAGCCTTTTGTATTTTGCTAGACCCAGAAGAAAAAGTACAATCTTTCTTTGAGTTTAGAAGTGCTTTCAGGACATTTTTCAAGAGGCAGATACATTGGCTATGTCCTCATGAATTATGCAGCCTTTCCAGTGCGTACTTACACAATGCTAGCTGGAAGCCCCTGGGAAGGATGCCCAGTGCATATGAGCAGCAGGTGGTACCAAAGGAGAATCACTCAGCCAAAGCAGATCCAAGCTTTAAAGAGCTGGGGAGCAGCTCTGAGCAGGGATCCCAGTTATCTGGCTATAGGTATAGCTCTTTTGGTTATATTGGTGCTCAGAAATTACTACTGAAAAGGAGATTTTGATTTTAGTCCTTAGTGAGGATGAAAAGTACACTGGTTCTCATGCTCCTTCTATTTACAAAGTGAATCAAAGCTCAGACATCTGTACAGGCCAGAAAAGGGAAAATCACAGAATCCTTTAGCCTGACATGAATCAGCCCTATGTCAAAACACCCATAAGCAGTCCTGGTACAATTCTTACCAATTTACTTTTGATCTCTAGCTAGTGAAGCATTCAAACTCATCAGAAATATGATTTTCTGGTATCAATGGGCAGGTGAATGTAACAGAGTGAAGAAAGGATGATAACCTCCCAAGACAAGTGGTCTCCAGTTGACTCTGAAGCTCACAATACCCCAGTTAAGAAATAAAAGGTCACAGAAAGGCAAGAAAACTTATTTGTAATCAGTTTTAGCATTTTGTATTTCTTCTGCTGTGTAATATGTCAATATATCTATCAATCCTTCCACAATAAGGTTGCTAAGACAGATGCTAAGACTTCAGTAAATATCAAATTTCTTTTCTGCAAAAATAGGTGATCACAGCGAAAGCATTTTTTTTTCTGCTGATGAAGTATTTTCAGTATTATTACAAAGGACTCTTACTGTTTATTAAAATCCCTGACAAAATATCAGTTCCAAAGCTTTTCCCACTGTCATCAGTTGCTGTTTGTCAAGTGGCATTCAAAACATTTTTATTTTTAAAAACAAAAACAAACCAAAATTGAGCCTATTTTCCATTCTTTTTATTCTTGTATTTTACTGAATTTTTCAATATTACTCCAATACATGTATAAGAATTGTAGGGCATACCTAAAATGCTTCACAATAGAAAAATTTAGTTCACATTTCCTCTAGGAAAAAAAAACCCACAAAACAAAACAATCTACAAAACCTCTCAGAAAAATGTGTCTTTCCCCAGTTATATTCAGTAGGGAACATTAAAAATTCAATATTTGCCACTTTGCAATGACTTCTGGACACAAAACAGTTCCTTCATGCTGCAATAGGTTTGACTAGTCTAAACATAAAGGGAATTAGAACAAAAATACACACTTGAAACAGTACTAAAAATGACACCCACAAAACATCTTCGATCCTGACATCACTCTTCCCCTTATTTTTTCCAGTCATTCCTACCATTCATTACAGATATTTTTTTTATAAAGATTAATGTATAAAAACCAGTACATAGAAATCAAGTAACAAGAATGGCTCTAATTAAAAATTTATAATATTACAAAAATAGCTATTATATTAATCAATATGAAGACTGAGATGTTCAGATCAGTGGCACATTTTTAGTTCTAACATTCATTCTGCTTTAAGGACATGAGAACAGTTGATTTAGTAAAAGCTGAAGCTGAGATAATGTCAATATATAGTATCTGGATTAAAACCTTGTTGGGAGCTATACTGCAAGCTAGCAGATATCTCCATTACAAGAATGCATCATATCTCATAGAACAAAGTTTGTACAGATTAAGATTTGAAAAAACAACCCAAAAAGGGTCTCCTCTTTTAGCTGAAAATTCACCAGCAAAACTGAAGGGGTAGTTGTCAATCAAACTTAACTATGCTTTAATCTTATCAAAATCAATAAGATTCCTTTAACTCACTGCTTATTACACAGCAGAGCTTTTTAATCAAGAAAGCTTTAGTACAAATACTTTCCATAGTAAAATCCATTCTATGAAGTGATACCCCACAAAACATGCAATCCGCTTGAAATTATTTTAATAGGACCTACATATATAACTTCTGTCTAAATTTTTCTCAAACTTACATCGTTCTTTTATTTAATACAGGTCAATGGATTATGCAGGGTTTTGTCCTGTTATGTTAAAGGAGACTAAACAAACTTTCTGGAACATGTCATATAATACAAAACTACATTTTCTGATAAGAAACACTTTATATTCAGTTGAGTTTTGAGATCACAGTGAGATTGATGTACTAGGCACTGCCGTGACACAGACTAGAAGACAGTTGACACTAAAAAAAACTTTTCAGACAAGCCAGCCAAAAGTTGAAAGAGCAGGAACTATTTCTTCAGATGAGTTGAGACACACAGATTGGAGTTATTCAGGAAATCTGTGACAAAATACAGTGTTGAACTTTTATCTCAGGTTATATTCCACTGCTTTAACAACAAAGCCTTCCTTTCTCTCTCATTAATTATATAATGCAAAAAAATCCCAGAATTATATCTACCCCATTAACTGAGCAATTCCACACACCATGCTACTTCAGATTTGCAAAATGCCAGCAACAAACATCTCAAAGCACTTTAAAGAAAAACCAAATAGAACTAGGTTATCCTCACTCTGCAAGTAGTGAAATAAAAACACACAGGCATTAGGGTAAAGTCGTCTCATCTAACTGGGCATCTAAAAGACACTGTGGCCTAGGCTGCTCCTTTTACCACTGGAACAAGGCAAGCATCTTGAGAGGGCAAGTCCTTCTCTTCTCAGATACCGGGCTAAGTCTATCACCAAAGAATTGTCACCCTCTCTTCTGCCTATTCTTTCCACCTAGCCTAAATGTCTGAGACTAAATGCCTCATGTTTAGCTGAGTGAGCTATAAATTTCTATTCCATCATAAAGTACTCCTACTCCCTGTTCTCTTCCCTTTTTCCTCTGAGACAAAAACCCAGTGATGTGCCAAGGTCTGTATGTGCTGACTAGTGAGCACACCCATGTGGAAAGTTAGGTGCACACTGCCAGACCTGTAAGTCTATTGAAAAATAACACAAATAGAACTCACTGCTTCTTAGTGTCCAGCTATCCAGACATTCCCAGAGGTACTGGCAACCAAAGAAATGGCTGTAATCTCTAGGTCTAGCTGAGATTTGTGCTGCCTAGAAACCCCAGAAAGCAAGCCCAGAATATCCACGATGCTGTCACAATATAAATAAAGCTAATAAATAAAACTCACATCAAAATGAGATTTTTTTTTTTTTTTACAAGAAAGGTGATAAAAGTCTGCTATCAGACTCTGATCACAAGTCCTACTATTCAGAAATGGAAATACATCTGAATCTCAGTGAAAATTAATCTGTCTGTGGCTGAAACAACTTTTAAAAGCCAGAAATGATTGTATAGTTTTCTCTGTGAACTCAGAGATGAGATTTAGGGGTCCAAAAACGTTTGACTTTTCTACTGCAGATCTACACGCATCAGAAAAATCTGGCACTACACTTCATTATAGGACCTTGAAGCTCTGAAGTAACTGTGAAGTGGCATTTCAAATAGCTCTCAAAATGAAAACTGGTTAACACAAAATTACAGTGATGCCTCCTCCAACATTAAAACAGACACTGGGAATGAAAAATTTGTTGTCTTGCCTTTCCCACAAAAGAATGACTTTGACTAACAGCTTCCATTCTATGTGTAGAAAGTTAAGTAATATATTTCAGTGTTTTTGCCAAGTAAAGCCTGGGAAGGAGTTCTCTAAAGAAATCACAGGATACCAATGGAGTCACATGAAAAAATACCAGCACTTTCACTCAATCACTTTTGAAGTTCTAAAGGGAACGAGAATCAAACTTTGCAAATTCAAGCTTCTCTTTCTTCAGTTCCTGGCAAAAAGCATCCAGTCAGGTACATGGAAAAGCACTAGAGTCTTGCTTTTAAACAAGTACTGCTGCATGGCAAATGGGCCTGAATCGTACAGGCTCATCCCAAGCAGAGCAGCTCCCAGGGGGCCACTGCTAGGAACAACAGTACCACACTCCTGCCTCCCTGCCTCAGCAGGCCCCTCTGCTTAAAATGAAAGCAAGGTGCCAACAGCCATGGGTATCCCTCATCAGCAGAGAACAATCAGCATTTAAAGCAGCAGCTGAAGATCAGCTCTCACTGTCTCACAGCTGAGCAGAGAGAAGGGCGAGGGATGAGAAGGAGCTGGGCTCCAGCCGCAGATCCTGCCCCTGGGAAGCACAGCAGCACCCCATCAGCTCATCTGTCAAAGAGCAGAAGGATCTTCCAGGGCAAGAGTAGTGGAATGGCCTTTCCTAGGAATAAACGTGCATTGCAGACCTTACCACCTTCTTCCAAACATGCAAAATGTATTCATTTGACCTGCCCGTTGCAAAGAGAGCTGTGCTCAACAAAAAATACCTATGGAAAAACCACAGTGCCTTTGAGTCTTTCTCCAGGTAAGAGGATGAGAAAACAAAGGGAAAGCTCTCAGTGATGATATGATCCCTGTATCCATATATTGACAATGCCAACACTAACAATTCCTCCTGCAGGTACAACCCTGTCAATAACACCTTTGGACAATTTTTTTAAGGGCATGAAAGTAATCTTAAGACTTTGCAGAGTAATATCTTCACATCCATCTACTAGGTTAACTTTCCAAATCAACATTATGCATTAGGAATTAGACTGACTGTTAATATTTATTTTTATGGGGAGGAAGAAGAATACCTCAATTCTGAACTTTCCCCTTTTGTTAATGATTAAAAATTTAATTAAATATTAACTTTAATAAATTAATAATTTATATGACACATCTAAAATTTACCTACAACACATGCTAGCCAAATCTATTTGTTGTTTTGGGAGCAGGTGGATGGAGTGGGTGAAGGATCCACAAAAAACAAAACAGTTTCCAGAGAACTATATAGAACATCATCTATTTCTCTGAGAATAACATCTATTATTTAGTGTGGAGCAAATATGTTCAGAGGCTAAATGGTCTCTTTCTGATGACAGAGGTATTTTTTTTTTTCCTCTTTTCGTTTAGTACAACATGCCTCTGATATACCAAAATAGCTTTTATAAAAGGCAATCTTTATTAAGTAATTTTTAAAATGGGAATTACAATATGTACCAGCAAAAATTGCTTGTCTGTTTACTTACTGATTCTTTACAGAGGCCAATTATTTTGCCAATGGGCAAGATGAAATCTGTTACAAAAAATAAATGGGACTTATACTTTAAATCCCATGCATAGCAGAGAGTTATTTTGTTTTTAGGTCTGGTCACTTAAAAAAAAAAAAAAATGGGACATTAAATTGAAGGCTGTATCATACTTCAACAATAATAACTGGTGCCCCAAACACTTTCCACCACAAATCTCACTGGCAGGATTCCTACTTTACAAGAGAGCAAAAGCTATCAGAAAAACAAGTCGGGGAGAGATAAAGAACAGAAGAAAATAAAAGGCTTCCTAACTTCCAGTCTTTTGCGAGAAATGATTAAATTTCTGTTTCTAACCCAGAGACATTACATCATATTATTTAAAAAAAAAAAAAAATCCTGCCTTTTTAACATCTCTCTTGTATATCCACCTTTGCATTCGCATCTGTGTAATCCACTATCACGACTAAAATAATCCATCAATAGGTATCACAGCCATTCCAATCTGAATGTGAGTGTAAAATTTCAGTCCTTACAATATTGTTTACCTGTGTGAGCCCCTTAAAACACTGAGTATTTCTGTTCAGCAGAGTCCCTCCAATGCCCACAATTAAACAACCCTCCCTGTGACACCACAGACAGCGCTTCCCAGTTACGAAGAGTCATGCCCAATTTGAAGAAGTCAAGAGTTAACAGCAGGATGCTGTGGAGAAAAAGCTAATCTTATGAACATGTTCAGATTGCCATTGCCCAAAAATCTGAGTAATGTTCCAGATATGTTATGTTAATCTGTTACACAAGATTGTCTGTAATGTGAATATTTTTTAAAGAGTACATGAGGGTGGTGTTGGGGGTTGGATGAAGGCACGTGGCCAAAGTTATTACAGAATTGAAGAGGATTATTTTAATTATTATTTTACCATTAACCCTCTGCATGGTCCTATTTAACCAATGCCATTGTGTTTATGACTCAAATGATCTATAACCATTCTTTGTACTTGAAATTACTGTTGATCACTGAGCATTTCAGAATAAAGATAGGTATGATTAGATGTATAAACCTCATTTGAATGTAGTTTTATGCATAGAATGGATTTCTATCCACTGAAAAACAGCCCTTAATAATAAGATATCAAGGAAAACACAGTGAGAAATGATATTTTCTGAATGTGATCTGTGTATTCTAGATACACCTCATAATGAACGTGACCAAATACTGAACACAAAGTGAAGAACAAACCCTTTGTGTGGATGCAAAATTTGAGTGGCAGGAAAAAAAACATTACAGAAGATAAGGGTTTTCATTCACAATGCAATGTAAATTAAAAACCATGGATACAAAAGAGTAGAAACAAGAAAGGTAATATAACAAACTTACATTTCACCCTTCATCTTTACAAGGATCAAAAGAGGGGCATACATCTTCATTCTAGTCGAATGGCCACTATAATAATAAATTACAGTAGCTTATACAAGAAATAAAATATGAAGGACTCGGTTATGTTTTAAATTGAAGGAATGCAAATCATAACTAAAAAAGAAACAAAACAAACTGTAAAGTCTATTTTTTAAATGAGGGGCAAAATATACATGCAAGTAAGGTATATCTATATTTATGCAATCACTTTGCTGTTGACTTCATCAGGAAAAACATGAAGCTTGGAGACTTCCCTTACCAAACCAATTTTCACTCTAAATAGGTCTTGATGGTTGTAGCTGCAGAGCCAGGAAAAAAAAAAAAAAAAATGAGGCCAAATTTTATGTGGTCATGCTAGCGTGGTGGAAAAGCTTTTGTGAGGATTTGCTGCTGTGACTGCATTTGTACATCTGGACCCCCACAGCCCTTCAAAGACTTAGACATCCATAGATACTTACACGGATTATTAAATGGCCTGTTAGTAAAAAGAGGTGGATTCAGGACACTGACATATTTGAAATTGGTATCTGCAACTGGACTCTGACATTTCATTTGGATGCTTAAAGCATTAATGTTATTGTATCCTGAGGATCTATATTAACAAGTTTGACGTAACAGATGGAAGCTTTTTCAGAAAAATGTAAACAGCTGATCTGAGAGCCAGCACTTTCTATAGACAGAACTTACAGTGAAATACAGCACTCTACTGTTTATTCCAAACACATCATGGCATTGTAAGTAGTCCACTTTATGCAGTGGAGAAATACAGTTAAATGTAAAAGGAACACACATCAAGAAAAGAACATTCTCCCTCAAATTCTCTGCTTCTGACCTATCAAAAAAAAAAAAAAAACCCAAAAACAAAACAACCCAAGTTACAAAGAAAAGATTGCCCTCTATAAGTCAGAGCAGAAAATTTGAAACAAACCTCACTGAGTCTTCTTGCAGAGCTACTCATTGCTCATTCCCAACATCATCACATTTCTGAATTTTACTAATTTAAATATTATTCTCATTTTAATATCTGTTAGACTAGACCTTACTGATTGTCTGTAATGTGAGTAGCTTTCTAAACATACACTTGCAAACCTGATGCTCAATAAAAATAAACAAACTACTTAATACATAAGAGAAGCACAAAAAGCAGTATTTTTTGTGGAAATTGGGTTTTAACTATTCTTCTTGGATTACCCTCTTTCTTCTTTAAGTTGTATGATTGTTCTTGCACATCTATTTTAAGGACATATTAATAATATTGATTATTACAAATACAGGACCATCTAGTTTCTGAGTTTTTCACGTTGTATATTTGCTTTTGCACAATGGAAATTAATAACAATGGCCACATCTGACTGCTGTTGCTTATTGCATGATTTCTGTGATGTGCTAATAAAAGAAACTGAAAGTTCAGTGCTCTGGAATGATAACTCCAGTTAGCCTAATGTTTACCATGGGAAATTACCTATTGGACAACCCTGCCCAGAATCCTTAGCTTGAAATGGGACAAATTTCAGTTTGTGAAGATAAAGAGCCAGCCTAGGGCATCATTAGCAGCAGTGCTTGTAAGCTGTCCTCTGTTACAAAGGATGAAAGATGGAAAACTGCAGATCTTACATGAATGAAATATGCAACAGATTCCCAGAACTGCATGTGAACATGGCTTCAGGTTTTTTTCCCTTGGAAAATAAGGAAATCAAAACGTTTAAGGCAGCATTCCCAAGTAATTGATAGGATTATCTTAATAACTTGGTTAAATAAGTAAGCAACAAGAAAAAGAGATCCATGTTCACAACAGGCAGAGAAAGCAGCGCAGAGCTGAGGGATGGCAACTGCTCAGAAGTAGCACTAAGGCTCTGTGGTCAGAGTCCAACTTGTATACCTTTTTACTCAGATGCTCTTCTCTTCCTGTGAGCCCATAACACGTTTTTAAAATATCACCAGCATGCATCAGAGAAGAAATATCCACATTTATTAGGTTTATGAGAAGATAAACACCATTAGAAGCGGTTCTGGTATGACAGCTCTCATTTTGCACTTCTCCATTTCTAACTTCCTTCGTCAATGGAAGGAACTTCTCATCCACTTAACACTTCCATTTATTGTCTCAAGGCCAGATTTTCAGTACTTTCTGTTCATCTCCAGCTCTCTGTCTGCAGCTTTGTATGACAAACTGACTCCCCTGCTGTCATTTGGGATACTTTAACTGGGCAAAGTCCACATTCAGTTACCTTAAATATTTCTTGAATATCTATTCAGTCTGTGCTTTAGTGATTTCCAGACTTTAGTTTACATTCTTTAAAATTTGATTTTTGCCCCAAGTCCAGTATTTTTACAATATAACCTTTATATAAAACGAATGTTCCAGTACATACAGAAGATTAAAGGAATGAAGGAAGCACTCAGCTCTCCTTTAATTTTACATGTGTTTAATGTTATCTTGGAGAAATTTACCTATTTTCATTTTGAATCTGATCTACAAACTATGTTGGATGATTGTGCGAAGAGTCAGCATGAGAACTGCTTAAAGAAATAAAACGGAGCCAGGAACAAGCACAGGATGTTCAGTGGCAAAATCCACCGGATAATGTTTGCTTACTCTCTTGGTACTTTTGACTTTATTATATCCAGAGGATTGGAATCCAGAGGCAATCAGGCTGGTGGGTTTTGTCTGGCCTCTTACACACGGAAAGCAACTAGACATTTCCAATCTGGGTTCAGCTACCCAACTCTTCTTCTAGTCTTGGGAATGAAGATGAAAGCAGGCTGTTTCAATTAGCTTGGCTATAGAGATGATCTTGAGCTGTGAATTAATTGATTTGAAGACCAAGAGGGACAGCTCCTGCATAATAGAGGCCATGGAATTGCGATCTGTAATTATAGTTAAGTTCAACTCCAAATCCAATAGAAATCAAAGGTGACCATATAAGGCCCATCTCTAATCAAAAATGGCTCTTTTCCCTAACCACTAACTGTAAAATATTCCATGTTTCTTTCTATTTCCAGAAAGCCATCTGGATCTAAAGTTAACCTGTGTGAAAGGTTTTTATTCCTGCATGGACAGGAACAAATTTTCCACTGCTTCAAGAAAAGACTAGAACAATGAATGTATTGGGAAGTGGGAGGGGGGAGCAGAGCCCTGCCTTTTTGGCAGTACATGCAGAACATTAGTTAGGGTAGGTGGAGTCCTTGCTGGGTCTAACCAACTGCTCAGATTCCCTGTAACATTTTAGTGGCCCCCAGCTTTACACAATACATCTCGGGCCATAGAGAAAAAGCTCATCTATACATATATTTTAAAAGACACAAAACTCTAGAGCGCGTATCCAAAGCAGATCACTTGCCTTTGCAATATTCTCAAAACAAAATGTTCCACCAGCAGAACTGATAAGGAGAGCCAAAAAATGGAAAACACTTGCTACCAATTTACTGCAGTCACCCATAAACTATTACTAGAACATTATGTATTGGGGTTCAAGCCAGAAAGCTATTAAAGCGGACTGCACTAGAGTCTTTCCACTATGCTACTGAAGCATTAATAAGTCTTTAGAGAATTGTGTTTATGTTGAAAGAATAATCTTATAATCAAATTTTCACACACACAAAAAATGCAGCTTTCTAGAATTACAGTGTGCCTTTGCTCTCTCCCCTACATTGGCTAGTGTCTCCACGAATACCATCATTTTCTATGTTTCTGTCTGGCCCAAACCCTGATCTACATACTTTGTGTTCCAAGCTGGACAAATTTCAAGATAAATGGTGCTAATTGACAGTGTTAATGGGCGCAGGATGCACCACATCCTTTCCCCTGTTGTCTCTAAGTGTCTTTCACAGTCCTTACAGCCATTCTTTGTATAAGGCGAAAAAGAGTTAAAAGACAATGCTTTCACTTAAACACACAAATAATAAACATCCAGTGATATTCTTGGGGTTGTGTTTCCATCCCTGTTACAGGAAAATCTCTAATAAATCAGAAACCTCCTTTCCCATTTCAGAGACAGCACAATACCCAGCAAGACAATTATGAACCCAATCATTTACTGTTTTCACCTCAAGAATTGATGTTCCCTTTGAAAAGGTGTTTGCTTTCTTTTCAGCCACTTTCCTCTGATGGCACCCAGGTGCAAACCATATAACAGAGCAGGCCAGGTGGAATGAATTCCAGCTCCTATATCCCTGGAAACTCCTTAAAATGGTACAACTTGAGTTTAAATGTACTAGGCCATCTCACTCCAAATAAGACTTAAGATTCTACTTGAATAAAGTAAGAAAAAGACCTAAAATTCCAAGAAGGGGAACCAGGTCCCTTGTATGAATTTATTCATATTCTTCTACGCAACTAGTTAAGAGCTGAAAACCATGGTATTCATTGTTATCATCATCACCAACATAATATCCAAATAACCAATTCAACAGATATTCCCACTTGGAGTCCTAGGGAGTCCAGGCTGGGGGAACAGTACTATGATATGACAGGTTTATGATAATGTAACACCTTTCCTGATTTGCCCCTTCAGCTCCTGGAACATCCTTAAGGTTTGAGAGATGACTGGTAAAGCACTCCTGGCTGCCAAGAGGACCGTAGCTGTTCTCACCGGGCAGGAAAAGTTAAATTTCCTCGCAAACAGGGAGAACCCTTGGCAAGAGAATATCATTGCAATGACTCTAAATACTAATTTTGCTGTTTTCTGAACTTGTTGGCTAAACGCCCTTAAATTGGATCAAACAGTTCTGATATCCTTGACAGCAAATAGTCTAATTTGAAAAATAGTAAAAGCTTGCAGCTCTCTCTGATGTCAATGGAAACTGTAGAAACTTAGTATAATTTCTTGACTTGGGCCTTTAGAATAAATTGAATTGGGGGTCAAGTGTATCCCTTACATAACTTCACTTGTTCCCATGTGGTTTTTTACCTCTTGATTAACAACTGTGGCTATTGCTTGCTCAGGCAGCACATTGATGAGTGGAGCTTTTCTACTTGCTCGTGTAATTAGTTACATTTCAAGCAAACTTACAACAAAAATAATAACAAATCATTTCTACCTGCGCTAATGCACAGGATGCCAGAGAGTGATTTTGCAGGAGATAAACAGGCCACATTTACAATTAAATCTCTCTCTAGAGTTTGCCTATTTGCAGCAGGACTCAGGCTCTGCTGCCATCATTCAGGTCAAGAGGTCCTTTTTGATTCTTCAAAGAAAACAGAGTCATGTGCCAGCACAACAACTTGTCAGGGAGCCATTTTAGGTGAAACCCTTTGCATACTGCTTAAAAACACACTCTATGCCAGGAAGGGGAATGAAAATACTTAATCACAAAAATCAACACCCCAGAAAGGCTTGGAAGTGATCAGGTCTCCAGAGGAGATTTCTTCTAGGACCTCTGCAACAGTTGAGTTATTGCACCTTTTGCTCCAGCCCCATTAAGCCCACACGCTTGCAAAAAGTTGTCCACTGCTCCACTGAAACGTTTACATTTAAGACAGGAGTCTGGTGCCCAGGAGAAATGTCCTAGATGTTTTCTATGCTTAAAAGGCAAGATGTGCCTAATATGATTTTTCTGTAAAGAGCAACTGAAGTATGGTATTAATAAAAAATAAACTATGTTAACTTATGTTAAATCCTCCTCTCTTCTCCAAAAATACACAGCTGAAAAAACCCTACCATAGCAGTACTAATGCACAAGCAAGTCCTCTCCATCTGCCAAATATGTAGGTCATTTCAACGAGTGACAGAGACAAAGAGGCCTGATTTTAATTCATGAAATATTCCTGCTAATAGCAAAGTTATTGAGACATCTGTTAAAAGCCTGACCTGTTATAATGGGGGGATATCTAAAATTACTGAAATTTCTATTTAAATTAATGCTACAATATTTTATTGGGCATTTAAAAGAGGTATTGCTATTAACAAAAACATTATATAAATTAGAAAGAGGCCTACAATAATCCTTCAGACAAAATCTGGTCCTGTCTTCTAATAAGCTTTTATTTGTGCGTGTGCTACGTGTATATAATATAGGAAATACGTAAAAAAAAAAATCTAAATCTTAAGAGCCATGGCAGCCTAGTTTAAAGTTTGGCAGAGAACAGTTGGCAGACATTAGAAAAAGAAGTAAATATGTTTCATGGCTTGTATATAATTGAACATTCTTCAAATTCCTGTAATGGAAATGTCAATACCATGGAAATCCTTGAAATGTGGACACAGATAGATAAATGTGACTGGAGCCAAACACCTCCACCCAGAATGAACAGCAGACCTTCAGACAAAGAAAATCTATGTAATAATAAACTACCCACTCAGTAACAGTAACTAAACTAAGGTTTTGCCTTTGGGGTAGTGGTGAAATGAGCAAGACAGGGGAGAAAAGCTGTCATATGGACTGCCCTGTGGAGGCAAGGCACACACAAGATCTGCCTCCACCAGCACTCAGAGAAAGGCAGCTGAGCACCAGGGAGGACCCTCCAACACTGCATGCATGGCTCATGATGAAAACAGCTGCTCTTGGGTTGTGGGATTCAACAGAACAGGACCAATGACTGCCTTTCTTTGTGTTAGGTGATGTGAGAGAGGATGCCTCACACACAGGGTGAGTACCTCAGTCTCGGAGACTAAACCAGCATCTCCTTGCTGAATGCTCTTCTTCCTGCTCTTCTTGGCTCACTCCCAAAAGCCAGTGTTAGAATGGGGAGGCCACAGAGATATGAGCTAGAATGAGGGACACAGATCCCAGGTCTTCATCATGATTCCTAAGAAAACACTCAGAAGAGCATCTCAATCCCAAACCAAAGTACACATGCAGTAGCCTTTCTTCTCTTTCTCACCCACATCCTGGTTTCCTCAAAGATGCCCCATGCCCACACAGGTGGTTGTTGTAGGGCTTTCTACAATTCTGCCCTTGCTATGGATGCCTTGTGGACTGATGAAATATTGAAGTGTGGCCAAAAGGTATGTGAATAACCAGATACAACTGAGGAACAAATCCTCAAAAAGCTGCTAGAAGACTTGGAATCGTGGTGCAGGATAAAATATAGCTCAGAAAGTTTACCAGTAGACCACTTATATGCATTTTATGTTTAATTCAAGGTTTCCTTTTTCTGAATCTAAAAAATGCTACTAGCAGATAAAGGAATTTTCATTAAAAATGCCACTTTGTTTCCAAGGGAGAAAATGCAAAGGTGTAACTTTTCTAAAAAGTGTGGGTCAGCCAAGGTAAGCCAAAGACCTATGAAAAAAATACAGAAAATACAACGTCTAATATTTGCTCCTCCACTATTGCCAGATATCATGCATCCCACTGTAACATCCACATAAATCATAGCATAAAGTCACTTGATGTACCACCCATGTGAAATCTATTGCTTTTGTTATTATGAAATTAGCTAGACAGAGGTCTGGTTTTAATGTTCCTCCTGAGATGCTCTATGAATGTTCAGAGTTCTATGAGCATGTCTTTACTTTTTCCTTCCATGATCAATATTTTACCACTTTTCTTACTGCTTTTTGCTTCTTCTGCTGCTGTGTGAGACACCAATGTATAGTGTAAAATACATAAAACAAGGAGGCAAACTGCCTCTCCTGAAGGTCTACCAAACATGCATAACACATTCTTTTCTTCAGCACTCAGCTATAAAAGCACTACACACAATTAAAAAGAGTGAAAAGGGAAAAGTGATTTTAAGCTGCCAGCCTCCCCATGGCAATGAAATGTCCAGTTTTGACTTCACCACTGCCTAAACTCTGAATACTTCTCTGTCCAATTCTAGTAACTTCTCAACTGTATTTTTTAATGGATTATGAGCCCACCTTAAAAAGCAAATTATCAGCAAACAGTGCCTCAACAGGTTATATTCTACTTTGCTAAGATCAAGGGATATTTTCGTATTTTTTCGTATTTTTCATTGCTCTGTCTAAATTCATGCTCTTCTGGCACAGACAGCGACTTCAAGAACAATTCTTGAAATCCCTACTTAACTAGGATCAAATAAATGTCACTGAAGAAGCCTAACTGTGCCTTTGCTTGCAGTCATTATGAAAAGAAAATGGAGTAAGAGTCAGATCCATTCAGAAGCATGCAAATGTCCATCAAATACTTCCCATCCTTTCATCCTCTTGGACCTTACTCGACAGACCTTTCTCTAAGACCATCACTGCAAACAAAAACAATCCTACAAAAAGTACAATCCTACTGTGGACTTCAGGTAGGACAGGAGGACAGTGGATGTACACTACAGATACTGAACTTTGGGTATAATTTCCTATCAGAAAACTGCACTGCCACCTTCACAGACCAAGGAATGTTGACAAGCAGAATGGTACTTCAGTAGATTATTAAAATAATTGAAAACATCTTGTAAAAGAAACTCTTTCACTTGGAAAAATAAAAACTTCTCTGCAAGTTTTTGTACTAAATATGGTTAAAAGTTACAGAATTGAAAGATGCTAGTGGGAGAAACCTTTATTCAATTTTCAGTGCATGAGCACTTCAGAGCTTGTGTAATAAAAATATTCACAGCTTGTCCATGAAGTCAGGAGGTCCCAGTCCTGTGAGTAGGTCTGTCTCCTC
Organism: Vidua chalybeata; assembly: GCF_026979565.1. Lineage (NCBI taxonomy): Eukaryota > Metazoa > Chordata > Aves > Passeriformes > Viduidae > Vidua > Vidua chalybeata. The sequence goes on from NC_071531.1 coordinate 68,022,030, forward strand.
ACACCCTGCACTCAGCTGAATTCACTGCAGTTCTCTATAAAAATATGTGTAAGCTCAAGGGCTTAGTTATTTTCTCTCTATATTACTTCTAACTTAGTGTTGGAGGAAACAGAAGTCCTTATTCACTACAATCTTGCTTTTTAAAGAATGTTGACTCTGCTCCTCATGGGCAGCATAGTAAAAGCTGTGATTCTCTATTTTGTTTTAAAATACAGCAATTTTATGATACTTTGTTTGCCTTTAATGCTGAAAGCATTGCTTCAGCATTTTCTAGACCAGAGCAGAATTCTCCCCATTTCAAGAGACTTTACTGCTGTCTTATTTAAAAGGAGAACTTGTACATGGTTGGTCCCCATCACATGTAAAGTGACTTGATCATAAGGCAATTGACCATTCTTGGGGTTTTGGTTGTTTTTTGGGTTTTTTTTTTCAGTTTTTTGTTGTTGTGTTTGTTTGTTTGTTTTTGTTTGTTTTGGTTTTGTTTTGGTTTTTTTGGGGGGGTTTTGGGGTTTCTTTGATGACTTCTATAAAACACGGGGAAACATTAATAAGATCTGGAAAAACACTGGGGAAAAAATCCAATCCGTAAAAACCCCACTGAAACCAAATTCAATCTCCACTAATGGCAATACTACCATATATTATCATTAAATGTCAGTTTCTCTGAAGAGATCCCTTTTTCTAAAAGTATTCACACACAGTTGTTTGCAAGACCTTTTTCTGGCTACCAAGCTTCACTGGCAAGTTGATGAAACTTTAAGGGACGTAAGTATAATTTTCTTTGAAACAAGAAAGGGACTGCAATGGAAGAGAGAGGTACAAAGAGACCTTCAGGTGGCCCAAGAGACCTCAGGCTTGGCCCAGCTTTCTTTAGCACCCCTGTAAACATGGGAAGATTGAAGGAGAGGGAACATGAAAGGATCAGCTGGGGGACCAGCTGCCGTAACAAATCATCACCAGAACTTTTAGGCATCTCAGAAGTACCACAAAGGTTTACACTGGGCCCAATGCTACTAAAACAAAGTCAGAAGTTTCCACTTCTGCAGTGAGAACTGGAATGAGGCCTTGGTTCCAAACTCAGAAGCTGCAGAGCCAACCCTTCACCAGCTTATGATGACTGCATAAGTGGACTTCTACCAGATCTAATTTTTTCACTGTACATTCATTTCAGAGGGATATAGCGGAACAAATCAGAGACCAAGTTTTCTGATTTAGTCTTTAAACAACATAGTTGAAATCTCAATTTCTTTTTGGCTCCTTGAAAATAAAAGCCTTGGGATGCAAAGGGGAGGTGGAGAAATGAAGCATGCATGCTTTACATTCCTGGTTTGTCTCGCACCTTGAAGGATAATGAGAATGCAGGGACCAGGGGCCTCCAGTAAAATGCATTCTGCTGTGACTTTTGCACCCACAGCTGGCAAAATCTTTCCAATTTCCAGTATTTTTATTTCATAAAAGATAGTTAGAGGATAAGTTTCAGTTTCCCCTCTTCTTTCACAGGCATAAGGTGCTTCCAAGGACAATGCCTGTCCATATCCCGGACTTGCCCTCTAGGTGTCACCTGAGCAGGAAATTACTGTTCTCAGTCTCGGTCTGTTCCCTTTTACAGTAAGTTCATGGTGTATTTTCACTCAAGAAGGTGTATGCTTGAAAGGGATTCTGTAAAGGTGCCAAACAGACCTCTGAAGTTCAAGTCTTTGTAGAGATTAGAACTTTTCTGAAGTTCCACAACACAAACAGGTTGTCTTTTAACATATAAACACAGAAACCTCACTTCAAAGCAGACAAGACTTAAGATGTTTTTTTCTTCCCTAGGAGTGAGAGAACTGTATAAAAGATTTCCTAAGTGGCTGTGATAGATCTCTCCACAATGGCTTGGCACATGCTGTCTGTACTAATAGCTTGTCATAAAAGGATGATCAATGCTCTGGAGCACCAGCCATAGGCTGTGGAGCATTAGGTTCACCCAGAGGCTCTGCACTGTGGCAAGTGGCAACCTCACCACACTTCAATTCATCATCTAAGAAATGAAAACAACAGCTCTGCCTCTCTGTCAGCGCTGCACAACCGACCATGTTAAAGTTCTGTTAGCAAATATGAGGGTAAGAGAAGTATCACTCCCTGTTGCTGAAGACTGAATTATTTGTTCTCAGCCTAGCTGGTAGGGCTTTCCATGCTGAAAGCCAAGGGTGGATTAGGATTAAATTTATGGTGGATTGGACAAAACCTACAGGACACATGCACAGAAGCTACTTTTCTCATCTGTGCCTCTCCCTCTCTTTGAGACAAGTGCAGTGAAGGGAATACTATAGTTTAAACACCACAGAAATTGTGAGACCTTTGAATATTATGCTAGTCATAAAATAGGCATTTAAACAGTTCCTGAAACTAGAAGAGGCTTTTAGGGAATGGAATGCAAAGAGAAAATACAGGATGCTGGAAGGCAGTATGGAGAAAAACAGATTGAAAAGATTTAACCTGAAAATTTTCTTGATTTATTTTCTTATTTGCACTTTGAGCTTTCATAGTCAACCAAAGCTTTCCAGAAGTTTAAAATGAGAAAGAACCTTTAAGACTTCTGGACTACAGCCTGAATTCAAAGCTTTTGTCCTTTCCACTTGTTTTCCAACACCATTACTATCCCGTTTACCTTAAAAAAAAAACCCACTTAATCCATCAAGTGGAGTTTAATTTATACAGAAAAAAATTTATATATTTCTCTGAAGATCAGACATTCCTATTTCCAAACTCTGGACCAAAATTTGAAGTTAGACCTTAATGTGGGCTTAATGTAGACTTAAAGCTAGCTGGTTTTGGTTAAAAGCAAGTACAATGAAATGTAAGAAATAAGGAAAAGTTACATGAGAGAAACCACTGGGGGTTGGATTGTGTTGGATTTCTGTTCATGTTTATTAAACATTTCCCAAGAAATAAAACATTTTTACCACTGAATGACTTCTACAGGAACCCACTAAACAGCATTCCAACTAGTCTAAGAAATAGCAATATGTCAAAGAGGAAAGAAAGCAACTGTGCTCATAGGATCAATCAAATTCTCTTTTCTCTTTCCCAGGCAAGACAAGTAGCCCAAACACAGATGAACAGGAGGGATGCATGTGGGCCAGCACAGAAACCTCAAATTTCAATTACAACTCATTTTTAAAAGAGACTGGGTATTTCTGATCCCAAGACAAATCAAGCCTGAAAAAAAAAAAAAAAAAACCGCAGAGGGCATTATTTCCTAACGGATGATCCAGTACTGAAAACAGACTGTAAGAACTTCAGGCATGATTGAATCTACTATTGAAATACTGAGCTGACATTTGAAAATGACACAATAAATGTGTACAAATGGAGACCAATTCTAGAGTAAAGCTTTTGTGAAAGAAAATTTAAGGCAGTTCAAGGTGGTTTTCATACAGGATAGGCAGATATAAGTGAATAAGAACCAATGAGAAAACCCTTTCAAATGCAAACACCAACTACCTAGCATATAATTTTGTTCTTTTGGGACTACTGAAAAATCCTGCACTTACTAAAGTGATAATAGTACTGAGCTTTCCATCTCAACTGACCAATGTCATGCCATCCTCAATTTATCTCTCACACAGAAACCAGTTTCCAGTAAAGAACTTCTACAAAAATACTGCATTGAGTACTGTGGTCGTAAAATTCTAAGGGTGCCAGCAAACTCAAAGATTGACAAAGCTGTGATCAACACTGGCAAAGCAAGTTGGAAGACAAAGTTCAGCTTCTGTCCCATATATAACTCTGCAGGAAAAATAAAATATTAACTAACCACAAGTAGAAGTTTGAAGTCTTTTGATCTGGAATCATCATTCTGTATTTAATTCTGGTTTATGTAATGCCTTCTTCCCTCCACACCCCAATTTCAAATTTATTTATTTTTTGTTCTGGAAAATGGAGTTTAAGTATAGTTATCTGTTATTCTTGCTGATCAATACCATCTGTGGCAAAAGACTAGGGAGTTATACTGGACAGATTAGACACTGAAAAGCTTTTAAAATTACCAAGAAATCAAGTGCAACATACAGTTCTGTTGACTGGTCTGGATTAACTCCCAAAATTGGCCGACAGAAAGAAGTGAGAATCTTTCCAAAAAGTTAAAACCTGTAGCTAATAAAACCAGCTGCAATATGAAAAATTAGGTCCTTCTCCCTTTAAATCACAACCCATAGAGTCACTGAAGTAAATCCCTTAATCTTTTTTCAAGTAGCTATTTTATCCCAACTTCCTCTGTGGTTTATACCCTCAAAGCATCTACACCACAACTCAAGAATAGCCTAGACAAGGAGCTTCAAGTTTCTTTTCTTCAAAAAGCATCTAAAGTAAAAATTAAAAAAAAAAGAAAAAACTCACAAAACCCACCACCAAAACCAAACACAAAAACCCCAACGCCACAACAAAATAAAAAAAGACCACAAAACCACATGAACCACAAACCTGATTTCAGCCTTCCTGATCCTATAACGCCTTGTCCAAGACCATGCATCCAAAAGAAATATTCACAACTCTTAAAGCCACATTATATATTCACTGAGGTGTGCAAATGATTAAAACAGTATATAGATATTATTCTCTTCTCACCCTTGTAAACAATTTATGGACAGGAAAAGTGGAACAGCAATTTTAAGGCCTCAGGTTTATATCCATGGGCAAGTTTTCCACTTTCTTCACCACAGTATTCAATAGGCAAGTCCAAGGATGTAGCAGTCAGAGGCCCTGCAAGGCCTCCATGGCGGTCACTAGCCTAAGATAAGAAATGCAGAGTCATGATGAGTGGAACAGAGCTACCCCTCTTCCGCACATCAGACCCCTGTTATCTCTCTGTAAGGCTATAGGTCGTATTCTCCTCGACCCCAGCCACTGGACAATTTCCGATCCCCCAACAGCCTATATAAACCCATACCATTGCCCAGCTCAGACGGAAGAGCTGTCACTGGAGCCCTTTGCAGAAGCTGCCAATAAAGACATCTCCACAAAACTCCACACGGCCTTCACCTCTCTCCAGCCCTGCGTCTGCTGAGGCACTTTGCGAGCACAGAGCTGAAATCACTAAGAGCTGAAATCACTCCACAAGTGCTCGCTAAAGTAGCCAGCGGCTCGGAGCTAGCCGGGGGGCCCAGGCAGGCTGTGCCTCATCAGCACAGTGCTATCCGGGACACCTACGCCGGCTGCTGCCCCGGGGGCCAGACGGACCCCCGGGGACTCCAGGCTTCAATACAAGGAGATCTGTCAAGATTCAGTGGATGGCAGCCAAATTAACTTGCTCAGGATTTCTAGCAAGCCAAGGATGGATTGAGATGCAGACCCAGAAATCTACATCTCTTAATCTCTTGCTGAAACGTAACAGCTGATGAAAAACCTCAGTAAAACATTTCAGAGGAAAGATTCAATAATGTTTTAAATGATGATGTTGCTTCTCAGGGAAAACCAGAAAAGTGTATTTCAGATGTTGGACCATGCCTTCGTCAAACAACAGTAATACCACAGAGTCATAAATCGATGCCTTACTCAATAAACTATAGCACAAAAGGTGCTGGATTATGAAGGTGGAAGTGGTCCCTTAGATAGTCTTCAGTTTAATGGTGACACACAAATTTCACCAGGAAGGCAGACGTCATTACCTGCACACCACAGATGGGAAATCCCAGGCAGAACAGTTGGGTGACATACCTCAGACCACGGGGGAAGTCCTATCAGTACCCAGGGAAGCAGATCCTCGCCCTCAGAGTCACATTCACATTGTGCCTCTCAAATTGCACACTAGGCCAGTCTCCATTTGACAACAAAGGTCACTCCTACCTTTCAGTTTTTATGAAGAATAACACTACAGATGTTGACAGCTTGTGGGATCTTGATGATCCCACTAGCTCAGCAAAGGAAACACCAGTGTAGCACTGAAGGTTACAGACTGAAGTGTAGGCTCACCAGATTTTAAGGGAACATGCCAGAGGCAGATGGTTATATAGTTATGAAAGGGGAGCATTGTAAACTAAAACCACATTCTACAAACTCCTTCCTTGTTTAGACATATGCACCCTGACTATTTACTAAACACATGACACATCTTTACATTTCATCATCTGCATCAGCTCTGAAATATTTTGTGTTTGTTTTTGCTTAAATAAAAATAATCAGGAATTTTCACACCTGGTGTTCACATTTAAAGTCACAACACAGATATAGAATCACTCATGAACTGGGAAAGGGACACTCAATATTTGAATTATGGGTTCCCATAACATTTCATTCCTTTGGTTAATGCATTTCTTTGAACTCTTCTGTCCTAAGTGCACAGGATATATGAGCATATCAACACTTTAATGACAGCCCAAATCACCCACTTTCCATTGCCGCAGATTGACATGTCATGGAGAGTGTGATTAGGAGGTCATCAGAGTACACAAAGCACCAGATTAAAGCTCAAAACCAAGACATATTTGCTCCTTGGGTTATTAAAAAAAAGATCAGCAGAGGAAAAAAAGCCCTGTTGTAATTGAAAAATATGAGGCTTAATATATTGTTGAAAAGCCTTCTGTGCAAGGCTGTTGGGAATTTTTTTAAGCCAACAGTATGGTATCTTTTGATAGTTAAAATATGCATTTATTATAATGTAGCTTCTACTTAGGCTGGCATCAGGTTGACAGGCCAGCACCACTTGTTGCTGCACTAAATTCTTAAAAAACAAAGCAAGGGGGGTGGGGATGGGAGGGGAGGAGGGGGGATGTAAGCAGGAGGACGAATGTTTTCCTGAGATCTTTCTGATTCTGCCTGTACATCAAACTGCCGATTATGTTACAAAAGAGAAGATAATTCTTTGGATCGCTGTATTTCTCTCAACTCTAGCCCACTACGATTCAACGTCTGCTTTTATACATACAGGAATCCGAGTCTGTCAGTTTGCTATTCTTTCTGAGAAAATCCATCAGAAAGAAAGGAAGCAGGCAAGCTATCATCATATCCCACTGATGTCCAGGAAATGCCAGCCTAGCAGCTGTCACAACAAAGGAACTTCAAAGTCACAGCAAAAAAAACGGACAATTGCCCTTACTAACACTGTATCATTAATGAAAAATTTTGTAAGAACAAGAATCAGCTTAAGAAGGAAAAAGAATAATAATAATAAAAAAAAGTAGGCAGAGGGATATTTGGTTTTTTATTCCCTCCCCCCCACCTTTTTTGAAGGAGAGATCCAAATGCCCACATTCTCCATAATGTCCTGGATTAAATTCTTCAAGAAAGTTATCATTCATGCCACCTCTAACCTTATGTCTTCTTATTTAAAATTTTCAAGGAAAAACGCTTCCATCACATCCTTGGTGCAAGAACTCAAGGATGTGCCTTTCTCATGAGCTCAGAAAATCTTAAAACTCCTTGTCTCCTTGGATGAAGTAAACAGATGTCTGCCAAACACTTAGGTTTACATAACATTTCTTCTCCCTTATTTATTGAAAAAAAAGGCTTTTTAGAAAGCACTTCATATTTTGAGAACATTGGATGCTTTCTTTCCTTTTTTTAGTATTTTTGGCAAATTGCATTTTTGATTATTTAAAGATAACCTCTATTCTAAATTGCATCTGACTCACATAACCTCCATGCTTTAGAAACCACAATAAAAGCACCATATATTAACTATAAATGAATAGGGAGTGAGTCAGTGAATAGTTAAGGACATTCCATGAAAACGCATGAACTGCATACTAAGTTTTCAGAAAAATATTCTATTTAACTTTTAGAATTAACAGTATAGATTAGCTGGAACAAAGAAAATACTGTGTTTTCCTTAAAATCCCAAATGCAATGTGCTTTATTTTCTTTATGTTTGTCTACTGTACAAAAAAAACCTGTAGTGAAGTGACAGAAACAGTGGTATTTTCAGAGAAAAAATAGTCACAACTTCTACATACCAAAGGATTTCTGTAATTATTGGGGGGTTTTAACTCTTTCACTGGGAATACCTAATTTTTTGGCCTCTGCAAGGCCATTTTACAACACTTACAGTTTCTTACAGAAATTACTTCAGGGAAATCGCATGTTTTCCTCTAGCTACTGAGTTCAAGTGGGCTTAAGTTCAGTACTTTGAGTATTAAAGAAAAAGAGACAAAAAAGCTGATACTTCTACTTGTCAAGGCTTGTATTCTCAGCAATGTCTTCATACTGAATATATGAAGAAGTTCATTAAATACAATTTTCCCTGCAGCATCACACTGCAGATCCAAACGATGGGGAGCCATGCCCCTTCCACATGCATCCCAGATCCACTAGGCATGGTATAAATAACTACATAAAAATCCTAAGTAGGGGACATGAGACAAACAGAATTCTTACAGCACAGGGTTATGGTTATAGTCATAATAACTCCCGTTCTATCAAATCCATAGCTACTGTCTGAAAAACAAGTGTTTTGAACATCAAAATCTGACAGAGGTAAAACATTTACTACAGATGAACGTAAGACAAAGGTTTGCCATTACAACTTAAAAGCAACAAAAGCTGGCTGGACCATAATCTGAGAAAGAACTGTAAACATGATGTGGAAAAACATATCTGGGATAGGGCCTTAGCTATCCTGACAGATATGATTCACTTCCAGAAAAGCCATTAACCACGTAGGTGCTGAGCATGCTGGACCACAAAGCTAGGGAAAAACAACAACAAACCCCCCATAGTAAGTAAGGAAATGCTCAGTAGGCCCAGGTATCTAAACCCAAAGGCATGCAATATTCTTTCCTACTGCCTTTCTTGACTTAGGCTGCACTAAGAGTTTGGATGGAGAATGCAGGTTGAGTTCCTACAAAATTATCCAGCCACATCTCAGCTATCCCCCTGGAACAGACAAGTAGGCAGTTGGGGACACCCAAAAATAACAGAAGATAACATTATTGATTAGTTACTAATCTAACACTGGAACATGGGGACTGAAAAGAAGAGGTTCTTGAAGCCAGTATTCTGCAGACATAAATTAAAGTCATGCAGAGGTCTCAGGACAGACCACGTGTTAACCCTAAAGCCTGTGTTGGTAAAATCTCACCTTGTTTCAACCCCTGCTCATCTGTCACTACCACACAGGGCAAGTTCAGGGTTCAAAAGACAGTCCACCCACCTATAGCTTTGGCTCTCAGCAACATTAGCTATCGTCTCTGTTAAATGACAGCCTGGGACAGCAGCTCTTTGAGCCAAGTAACTAAATAAAGAACCCCCAGGCAGGCTACTAGTAACAAACCTTAACTCAGCGGCCATTTTCTAAACATGATAAAATAAGGATTTCCTCAAATGAGACTGGTGTGGGATATCATAAACCCCTTCCTACTTAATCCCCATAGGAATAAAAATAAAAAAAAACAACCCACACAGCTACTACAAATATTTTCACCTCTTCTCCAATGGAGAAGTACCCTCCCCTGATATCTCTGCCAATAAAATGAGAAGGAGGAGTGAAACTTAATGAGATATAAAAATATAACTGGATTCCTTTTTGTATCATTTGCTAGTTTTATTTTTGGACTGTTTATCCACTGAGGTGACATGATCTGTAGCAACACAGCATAACCCCAAAACCCAGAATCCCTCTCGGCAGCACTTGCTCTGGTGCACCCAGGCTGAAGCTAAACAACGGCTGATGGTGCACAAGCGGATCATCCACACTCAGAAAATGAAACAACTGACAGAAGGATAAAAAATAATTCTTATTCTTGAGGTTTTACACGGTAGGTGGCCACATGTGCAAGATAGCAAAGGATGGAAAGGCTCCTCCCTAGAATATGACTGCAGCAGATAGCCCAGCATTTTCAGCTGGGAAGGTATCAGTTCTAGTGAACCTAAGGAAAACAGCAACTGCTTTCTAGCATGTAACTTTTTCAAAGACATTTTTCAATAGCAGAGGAACAAAATAGGTCACAGCAACACCTCACCTGCTGTCAGCAAAGACTGTAGTGGTTTCCTGGAACAAATCTCTTCTGTAACTGAAAATGGCCCATCCCTTCAGCCTTCCCTTGACAGCCTTCCTTTGTGACCTCTGTCTCACCAAACAGTCTCCCGTTTTGCCCAACCAGGTACTTTTACAAAGCAGAACAATGCTTTTATGAAATCAAAATCCCCAGTCTAGCATACCAGAGGACATTTCAAAACATATCTGGCTCACCTGGTGCAATTCCCCCGTCCTCTTCCAGCAGTTTAAAGTTTAAAAATCACTGAAGTTGGGCATGCTCCCAGATTTCTATCTGGAGTACTATAAAGAATGGCATTTGGTTTGCTTTCTCCTGTACATACCTGTGAAGTAAGACCTCCTTATATTCAGCCACTCCAGAACCGAAATATTACAGTAACCTAATATCACACAAGCTTAAGGGCCTAGCCCAGATGTTTGCTCAGATTTGCCCAGTGAATTCAAAGCCACAAACACAAACTCATTCTATGCACAGAAAACCCTTTAACAGAGCTACTGCTTCCCAATGAGTTACAGTATGCATGCAATGCTGGGTACTGCTCTGAAGTTGGAAGCAAGCACTATTTATACTGCAACAGAGAGCAAGTTTGGTCTTAACAGGAGGGATGCCAGCTTCCCAAGCTGGCATGCAGCATGGTTTTGCACACAGGAAAATAAAAATGAGGAACAGAGGGCAGAGGGGGGAGCAAGAACTGTAGTCCTTGCTCCTTCTGTCTGTATCTCTTACGAGTGCAAAACCAGCTGTAAACAGTAAAGAAGTCCCTATTTAGAAAAAAAGCCATCCCAATTATACAGTGGTCATGACAGTTTAATATTTTTAGACTTAAATTAGTCCACTACAATTCACTAGAGCCTCCTAATTAAACTGAATATACAGTCTAAATTTCCAGCTTTTATCAGAATGAAAAAAAGTACGGGCTGATGACTCTTTAAGTTGCAGGGAAAAGTCTATGAAAAAATAGTTTTTAATGTGATTGCACCAACTTACAGAGATGAAAGAAGAGGATAAAAGGAAAAAGAAAACACCTAACATGCCATGTTAATCCTTTGCCAGGATATTCCAAAATGCTATTCTTCATTACATTTCCTTGAGTCTTCTGCATATATTCTGTTAGTGACAGCTTTATTCTGCCTACGCTTATCAAATGAATGGGTGCATGTACAGCCATATGATGGAAAAGTGCTTCTCCATAAGAACAGCAGCTGAGTGCAGCTTGCTGCCACCAGAATGAACCCTCCATGCTGCAGCTCATCCTGCTGGAGCCCTTGGGAAAGCCCAACTTGGATGTCTCACATGGGTGAACCCATCTGCCCAGAGTCCAACAGCCACCACTGAAGCATCACTTGGTCTCGGCAGCTCTCAGAAATGGGTGACTGGAGACTTGAAGACTTGGAGACTTGGAGACTGGGTGACCAGACTGGAGAGCTTTTGTGTACTCTTGTGTGTGATCTCTGGGCTATGTGAGACTGTAGGCTTTTTACCACCATCATGAAGAATACACTCCAGGACTTCAGCTCATGCATGTCTAAGGAAGTTTTTCATGTTTCATGCTGAAATTTTTCCTTGCTGAGTTTTACCCCTTAGAACATCTTAAAATAATTCATTTTTTGTCTTAATATTTTACACCCTTCAAATACTTGTAGATTGTTATCATATGTCTTAGTCATCATTTAGTCCAAACTGTACATATTAAAATCTTGTAATCTTTGCTCATATTTCAATCTCTTCAGCCTCTTAACTTCTGTTGCTCTTCTCTGAATTCTCCACTGAATTCTTGACAAGTTTTTGGCAACAGAGTGGCCAGAATAATAGTGTCATGGACACCTTACGGCTGTACAGAGATGAAGAGGGAAACTTGTGCAACATTAAAATGACATTAGCTCTTTCCCAAAAATCAACAAATATGTCTAATCTGTTGTTCAGGATCACTTATTTTTAGTGGCTGCATCATGAAATACTCTGAAATACAAGAACAAATATCCACCTAAAAATACTAACTTGGAGACAAGAGTTTAGTATACTCAAACTGTATTTAATTAGTCTTCACGTCATCTGTGAGGAAGGTGACATGGAACGGTATTTACCTGAAATACTCAAGAGCAAATGGCTGAAGGGAAGTCTCAAAAGAAATGATCTACAGAAAAGGGACCACACAGTTACAAAGAATCCAAACAGTTTCTTCACCACAAACCAAACTGAGGAGCAAATTACAATCAAAGATTCAGGAGAAAAAGCAACATTTGACAAAGGAAATATTTTAAAATAGATGCAACTCTTCCAAACTCTGGAAAATCAAAGCATACCAAATCTCTATAAAATAAGAGAAAGCATGGTAGCTTTCTGTGAAAATAGAAATAGAAAATAGAAATAGAATAGAAATATTCTTCAGATAAAACTCATCAGACATGAGACCAAGATACATATCATCTATTATCCTCCTGAAAGTTAGATATCTAGCTGAAGCAACCATAATCATCTCCAGAGAGCCATTAATCCCATCCTAAAACTGCAATATATTTAGGATGAATAGCTCTCTAGAGGTATTGCTCCTCCTCTCCACTGATAACAGGGAGACTAAATAGCTGTCTCGACTGCATTTTCCTTGAAGATGACTAAAGTTAAGTAACCTGTACCCAAACATCATTTATAGCAGCTGGTCTCTAAAGGAATTAATGTAAGCAATCAGGTTGTGCAGGCATTTTAAATATTATCTATATTATCTTCTCTGGAATTCTGGAAGTTTTCAATTATTTGGTATTATAAAGCCAGCAACCACCTAAAAAAAAAAGAGAGAGAGAAGGAAAAACTTACTGATTCATATTCAGATGTCCTCCCAACACGTCCCAACTTCTTTCCAAGGGCTAAATCAAGGATTACTGAATATCTGCTTGCATGGAAGATTTCCTTCCATACAAGCCTTTGAACATTTGTAGCAACATTACAGGTTCAGGATGACAGAAATCTATCACTGCCTTTAGAGGAAGGGTTCAAATGCTCTGAAGTGGCTATTAAGTGACTAAAGTTTGGGAAAGAGCATTCAACCTTCATCTGGTTCACAACAAGCTGAAACAGAAAATGAACATGAACAAAGTTACTCAGTAGAGAAGACTCACACAAAACTGGGACAGAAAACCAGACAGAAAAGTTTAGTTTTAGAGGACAATTATAGGAAACCATATGGTTGCAATGGCACTGATCTGCAAAACTTCAAAAAAATTCCAGAAAATTATGTCTGAGGAAAAGTGAGAGAAGAAGAGTGAGTCTAGTAAGACATAGCTGACACAAGAAAACACAAACACTTGCCACAAGGAATGTGCAAGCTAAGAGAAAGGAAATAATTTTAAAGAAGAAAAGAAGGAAGGGCTTAAAAAGAAAATTGAAACCAGAAATGTAAGAAAATAAATATAATATATTGATAACAGAACCACTTTTAGGTCAGTAAATTCAGATTACAAAGGAATTAAATGGCTTTTAAGTGAGGTCAGGGTACTCTTCTGAACATTTCAATTCAGGGAGATAACACAGGAAGAAAGCACAAAAAAGAGACCATAAGGAATAAATAAAAAAAAAAAATCTACAAAAAACCACCTGAGGGATATCAAGGCTCAAAAGTGACTACCATTTTCTAGAAGCAAGGCTGAAGGAATCAGTGTTCCTCATTGTCCTCACAGCAGAGGCAGGGATCAGGCAAGGACACAAAGACTAGAGATAGCTGCATCACACATGGATACAACCGGCACCTCTAACGAGGGATTTTTCTTATCTGACCATGGGAAATGTGGTTAAGGACAAGAGGACATTCACCTCTCACAAAAGGAGGAGAATGCCTGGGCACTAACTTGCCAACCTACTGGAAGGTCTTTTAACAAGGACTAAAAGGAGCAGGTCAGGAAAATATCTAACAGCTAAGTACAAACAGCAATTTATAATGAAACATAACAACAACAACAACAACAATAATGGAATACAGGAATAATAAAAGCACAGACTATCCTAATAAAGAGGAAAGAAAGAGAATAGCAGGGTTTTAACATCACTAAAGTACAAGCTCTTTACTGCTACCAAGACAGGAAAAAAGTCCTGAAGCAAACGGGGTATCAGAATATGTAAGTATAAAAATTACATAAACATGTAGAGACAAAATCATAATGGTTCAAAGCACAAAATTAACAAGGAATGTCAAGAATAGCAAGAAACCATTCTATTAGCACATTTAGGTAGATGAGGAAAAATGTGGCTCTGTTAATCAATGTAGAGGAAGTTCAACTGACAAATGATGTGAGTAGGCTGAAATGCTTAACACCTTTTTTTACCACCATTCATTCAAAATTTCAAGTGGAGAGACATGGATAATTCTTCTCTAACTTAATAACCACAAAGAGGGTTATGGTCTTACTCCAGAAGGAATGGCAAACAAATTAGAGAGTACTAAGCTAAGTTAAATATTTTTCAAGACATTTGTATATTAATTCATCCTGATCTCCTTAAGGAATTGTCTGAAGCAGACTTTGTGACTTTGTAGAACACAACAAAAGACTCAAAGAATAAATCTAGTACCTACCATGCAAAGAGGGAAGAGAAAAAAAAAAAGAATAAAAGAGTGGGGAAATTCCAGACCACAGAATTTATGCTTAATTCCCAGAAAAAAACTAGTGAACAATGAATCAAACCTGCTTTTAAGCACCTAAGTATAAAAGATGAGTAACACTCAACACTGATTTAAGAACAAATCATGCCAAAACAGCCTAATTTACTTCTCAACAGGAAAAGAAACCTTGTAGAAAGAAAATGTCACGTACCTTGACTTTATTTTGGCCTTTGACATCATATACTTTTACATGCAAGGTAGGAGCAAAACAAGCATATCCATGGTATCACACAGATGCAAATCTCTTTTGGATAAGGGAATCCACGCAGTAATTATCAAAATACAAGAATGTATCAGCTCGGTTTCTGCCCTAAGTTTTGTTCTATTTGACATTTTTATTAATAGCCTAGATGATGGAATAGAAAACATTTTTATTAGACCTGTAGAAAAACGAACCTAGGAGGGCAATGAGTGGCTGAATAAAATTCAAAATTACCTTGGCAAATAAAAGAAACTTCAAGAGGCACTGGATGAGATTCAACAGGACTACAGGTAATTTACCTGGGCAGAAATTATTAATGACACTAATGCAAGATGGTGATAACAGAGCAGGCAGCAGTTTTTCAGAAAATGATCTACAGTTCCTGCGAATTATAAGCTTGATATATGTTAGCAATATCTGACAAACAAGGAGTCAATCATCTTTTTAAGGTTTCTAGCTCCAAGGACAGAAGAAGTAATCTTTCTTTATTCAATCTGGGCAAGTTTCATGATGTAAGAAGACAAATTATGGGTTGTGCTTTCAAATTAGATGTGAAGCATCCATCAAAAAAAACCTATATTAGACATTAACAGAAAGTCTTTAGAACAGAATCCAGTACCTGCTAGACCTTTCCACTAGCCTGATGCCAGAAACAAGTCTCACCAACATAGCAGCAGAAAAAAATTGCTCCTCCGCTTACTATCAGAGAAAGAAAAATGAATCAAATGTATGAAACTCTGTGAAAGCAGCAGCAAAGGTAGAGTGCTGGAAATCAATTGCATCAATTGTACATCTACCAGCACTAGGGTAGATATTCAAAGCAAAAGTTCCCTCTACCCACCATGACTAAACTATTTAGTTTTTTAACTTGACAAATTTGTTAGCACATTCATCAAGACTGTACTACTGTATTCAGAGAGCAGAAAATCTAATAAGTGGTCCTCAACTCCATTTACTTTCAATGTTTTCAAACTTTTCCAATAGCAATGAATTTTCTTGTCACCAACACATTGTCAATGACATCTCACAGTTCTGTGTTGAACCCCAAGTGTGCACAGGTGGTGACATGTCTGTACTGTTCCTTCTTTCCCTTCAAAACAGACCTCTACACCCTGTCACCTTCCCATCCTTCTAATGCAGATTCTACTTACACCAGCTATTTACACAAATCACTGTCCACACCCTCCTGCCATGGCTAATTCTATGGCACTGGTCCCTGCTTCATTCCCTCCCTGCCTTCCTTACCCCCTCAAAACCTCCTCCTCTTACCCCCATCCCACTCCCTGCTCTGTTCTCCATGGCCTCTGCCTCACTGCCTTGGGTCTCCTCCCCTGCCTTGAGGAGAAGGTGCAGACCCTGCCACGGTCAGTGTTTTGGCAGCAGCTGCTGGGGTGGAGCAGGCTGCGTTACCACCACCAAGAGAACCAAGTCACTACCTGCCACATTACTTGCCTGAAGCACTTCTCAGATGTTCAGGGCAAATACCTGAGGAAGAATGTTTATCATGTGGTCAGATAAGAATCTTGGCAGCAGGGCTGGGAGCTTCTAGCTGTTTGAATGGCTCAAATGTCTCAATGGATTGCTCCAGTCTGCGGCAAATATAATGAAAGAACATTGCAGAGACATGATTTCCCAAGTCAGACTTCATAGCTTTTTGCCTGCCTAGAAGACAGGCACCTCAGCTGTCCCAATGTATAAGACTTCACACAGCAGTTCGTGTTACCTGGGCTGTCACTCCAGACAAAAGGCCTGCTGGCAGATAGATCTCCCTGAGCTCAGGACTTCACTTGGAGGCACAAAACCCTGCAGATACTGCTAAGCACTGTGGTGTCTGATTCCCAGGATCACACACAGAAGACACAGCTGGCCAGCAGGGTGGTCTGATACATCTCACATCCAGAGACCCAGAGCAGAAGAGATGCTGCTGTGCTGCTTTTGCCAACACGTGGATTGCACACAGCATGGCTGAGAAGTGTAATGCAGAGAGCGACCCTATGGGCAAATCCCAAATCTCATAGTACCCTGGAGATCTGAAAGGTCTTCACATAAAAGAACACAAAGTCTGTTCCCATTGATTAAAGTCCACCTACTTGACAGGGAGCTATAAAGTAACAGTAACAATGTCTCAAACAGACATAAATACATAGTATCTATTGCTTCAGGTAACACAGGAAGTTTGCAATTCTTTCTGAATAACTAATACAGCCATAGGTACAAAGACCTGTTCCTACTAATGTGGTGGCAGAATAATTTGCAGAATGAGAACAAGATTTAGTTTTAACATTTTTTTTTAAGAAATTGAACCATTATCCGAACTAATTATTCAAATACTTCTTATACATTCAGACTTTTTCCAAAAGCACTACTAGTAAACACGGGCATAAGAGTAGGAGTAAGCACACATATAAACTACTCTCTCTACTTCTGTGATGACTGCAGCTAACTCTGAAGCCACTGAAATTCTGCTAATGACAAGACACAAATCCACATTATAACAAAACTGAAATACCAGGAAGCAAATCCATGCCATAGTGATTCATGTTTCTGACTCTGTCTAGCTGCTCAGTGATGTCTGCTTCTACATTACTTGAAGCCTGAAATATCCAAACAGCTTTCCTAATATCCACATATAAAATTTCAGAAAAATGAAGCCATTTCCTTTAATGTGTGAATCAACCTGTAGTTTGCATAATATCTAGTGCAAATTAACAGTGAGATGAAGCGCTTATTAAAAATAAACAAACAAAAAAATCTCTGTCATATGCCTAAGTATGAATATCCATTACTAAGTCAAACAGAACTCCAACTGATTGAAAACATACTGTTCAAAGACCTGGCCAAATTTGCCATGAACTTCCTCCACGGCTAGTTTTTTCCAGACTTGTTCATGAGAAGGCTTTCCTTACCTACCTCAAAAGTGTTTGACACTTTCAGAAGCTGAGGTGACCAAAGCATGCACACAACTTGATTTCTTTAACAGTTCCTGCCTTCCCACAGATAGCCATACTTGTTACTTTCATGTAAATATCACATTCTGCAATTACACAACTTCTTAAAACAACATTTTTGGCAGAAATGTCACACCATTTATCTGGAATTTCTAAGCTCACCAGACCAAAGAGCGCTCTGGCCAAGTATCATCTAAAATTGCTCTTCTAAATGCATATACCAGTAGAAGTTCTTTGCATCCAGCAGCTTCAGCAGGTGCTTCTGGGCATTAAGAACTTTGGTAGAAAAGTGGCTACTTATTTAGAAACATAAATACAGAATTGAGCAAGCAGGATGAGATAATCGGTTCTTTCAGAGCTTAAGTCTTGACAGTTTTAGGACCTCAAATATGCAGTTAGCATACTTGAGCAAACATCTCCTCTTTAATGATAGCAGGAGACTATCTGCAATGAAGTTTTCAAGTTGATTATTTACTTTCTGTACTAGCCTGATTGAACCAGAACCTACAGATATTTTCAAAATCCATCCTTATGCAGAGGGTTTTCACAGTGCAAATCCAAAGTTGTTTAGCATGGAGATTTTATCAACTAACTCACAATTATTCATTAATTATGAAATTTATGAATTAACAGCACTTTAACCTTATATCTGTACTGAAGAACAAATTGAACAGGTGTAATGCAAGTAAGGTTGGCAAACATACTGTAAAAGAATCTTCAGAGCACAATCTCAACATACAATTATGAGCTCTTATTTTCACACTGTGGATATGCCTCTTTAAGAGACAATGAGTTTCTCCCAAGCAGCTTGTCATTACTGTGCTCCCACCATATTCTGTTCTGCCATCACAATCAAACTATCCCAAAACCCTCTTTGAACTACACTGGAGTAGTCAAATACAAGCACAAACAGAACTTGTGAATATACTTGCTTTTCTTGTAATAATTCTAGAATTCATTGCAAATACCCAGTATTTGGTATATTTTGGTACCAAATACACAAACTTTGGTATGTTTTACATTGGAATTTTTAATGTACAAACTGACTGTAACAGAAAGCCATCCTCAGTATCTGTGGACCCCTCAAGAACTGCACAGGAAAACAATGGTGTCCAAGGAGAGGGAGGGCAATCAGTACTGCTCTGTCAATAACAGTGCAATAGTTGGCATTATGATATTTCCCTCAAAGCAAACAAGCTATTGAAATTTGTTTTGTTTTGGATCCACAGTACAGAATTAATTGCTTGGGACAGTTTATCTATATCTTAAACCAAGCCTGCATAGGGACATTGAGAATGTTAAGGCAAATCAACTAAAGGTTTGACACCAATGTGCAGACATTTAATTGTCTTGAAGCTGTGAGTAGATGCTCTAATTCAACAGCAAAGCTCCCTGTAGCTCCTTATTCAGTTAAACTAGATTGGTCTAAGACTAATTTACTCCCGAATTAAAGCAGTCCCCCAAGGACTCAGCAAAACTCATTTTTGCATACTAACTTCATGCACTTAACCAATTTGCCTCAGCTCGTCCTGAGCCCCCCAAGCCTTATGGAGTTTTCAGCCCACAGCTGAAGGGAGCTTGGCTACTTCATCTCCAATGCTGGGAACACCAAACTGAGTGTTTTCCTCAACATTTTACTTCTAGAACACAGAAAAAAACCCAAATTTAAAGAGAAATTCCTTGCATTGCTTTGCTGCTTCATGCTTCAAGGTGATAATTCATTGGATTTGGAGCTGATAATTACCTTGCTCCTCTACTCTCAGTCTTCAACTTTGTGGAAGACAGCTCTTGAAAACTGGCATGTTCACACATACACAAAAAAACCAGACACAGGCAATGAAAATAATGCAGGTGGACACTAATTCCAAAGAGGGATTTGAACTGTCACATCATCTTCTTTAGAGGCTTCAAATTGTGTTTAAGCCATGATCTACAGATACTGGTTTTGTTCCTCATGATTTGGAAATGGCAGTCATATCACCATGTTCTAATGTTTCTCATCACAACCACTGCTGTGGTACCTTGGAACTCTCTGGGAATTAATCATATCCCATTAATTCAATACTATTTCAGTTCAATACTAATCCTAAACTGGGGTTGATATTTCTCAAAATATTCTAATAAAATTACCTATAGAAAGGATTGATTCTTTTTAAAACAAATTAGTTTCTTCCTTACTGTGAGAGCTCAGACTGCCGTTTTATTTAGGTCAAAATGTAAAGCACTTCTCAGACTATAAGCACCTAGGAGAAGTAAAGGTGTCCTTCTTCCATCCAGGGTCATTAAAAGTTACCTGGATGGTGGCAGTAGTTGGGGATTACTTTGTTTTGGCCTTACTGCATGGATGTACCCATTTCAGTCATGCTTTGAGTGTACCCACACAGACACACTTGTGCACACACTTGTGCAGACAAAATCCCCAGGTACCTCATAAAAATAAGGTCATTGACTGAGCTATCAGAATGATGAACAGTCTTAGAGGCTCGACTGTAGAGCATCTAGTGGAAAGGAGAGTTTAGAGGAATAAACAAATATACATAATGCCTGCTGTTTCCTTTCCACAAAATAAATTAATTCATTATAAGCAAACATCAACACCTTTAGAGGCTTCAAATCCTATCAAAGCTGTATTTACTGACACTGGGTTTTGTTCAGCACGATTTGGAAACTGCAATCTTGTCACCATGCTCTAACATTTCCCATCATGACCGCTGTTCTGGTACCCCAGCACTTTCTGGAAATGAACCATATTCCATGGATTCAATCATAGATCTAACACTTTAAAACACCACTCAAGCCAGGTACCACCAGAATCCAGTGGGTAGTAGGTAACGTGGGATGCACTGGAACATGGACTGTTCAAATTTGCATTTTCGGTTCTAGATGTTTTTGAAACAATGTACCTAACCCCTCAATGTCAATTAAAAAAAAATCCCAATCCCAAAGGGATTAATAACAAAAATAAGTATGCAAATGCAAGTGAAGGCCTCTGGACAATATTTTCATTGATTTGCTGGAGAGAAGGACCCCTAGTGTCCAGCTGGATTTTAGCCAGCCTGGAGTTTGGTGACTACACAGCATCCAGGATGAAAAACAACCTAGCTTGTAAAATATTTCCTGCAAACACTTTCCCATCCTTCTTATTTGGAAATTGACTGATGAAAGGAAAAAAAAAATATAAATACAGTCCTGCTTTCCTAAACTAATTATTTCAAAATATAATCAAGGTATCATGTGATCACCTGGACTCTGAGGATTCATCATTACTGATGAACAGGAATATGCCTTGGCACAATAGTTTCAGTGGTTGATTATACACTGCAGACACCTATAGATAAACATCTCTATTTGTAAAAAATGAGCACCATCTCTGAGAGCAGTTGCTGATGAGGCTTTAAAAGCAGCATAAAAAAATGTAATGCTAGAAGGATAAGGCTGCCCAGCCCTGTCATGTAGTAGCTTTGCTTTCTAAGGGGAATAAAAAATCTGCACGATTCCTTATGATCAGGGGTTTACCCATTGATTTGGATAATCATTCAAATGGCTAAACAGACCTCTAATTTGAAAATAAAAACCGATTGATGCAATCACAAACAAGTTCTGAAATTGTGATTTATAAAAAAGAGGGGAAATCTTGTTCTAAGCCAAAACACACACACAGTTACCTTTTTCTAATCAGAGCATTCATTTCTCCTCATTATGATCTCACAAGCACATTAAAATCTTATTAACATTAATTACTTCTGAGCGTCTATGCATGAGCAGCGACAGGCTTGCGTGCGTGCGCGTGTATGTATGTGTGTGTGTGTCTCTGGATCATATCTACATTTATATACCTTGCTGCACTTTGCTTATAAAACATGTGAAAATATTGCTGCTAACACCAATTAGCTAATTTCACACACACAGATAGTAAGCTGCTATCTCGCTGCACAGCTTATTATAGACCAGCAGACAGATGGACAGACAAACAGACGCAAAAAGCATCACGGCTCCTCCTAAATGCAAGATCTAAAATGCCTGGCACCCCCAGGAGTGCGAGTTTCATCCTCATAAGTCTGAGGGAACAAAATGACAAAAATAATAAAAAAATAATAATAAAAAAATAAGAGACAGTCAAATATCCTATTTTCTACACAGATGGGTTCAATGATGAAGTGATAGAGACAAAGAAAAAACTGGCAGGCAGACAAGCAGCAGGCGCACAGAGGGATAGACAGAGACAGATAAACAAAGCAACAGAGAAAGAGATGAAAGCATATTCATACATGTGAAATTGGGCTAAGCAATAGTAACTTCAGCCCACCAACAAGGTAAGGAAAGAGATGGCAGAGGCAAGAGTCACCATAAGCGTGACTTCGCATGCAAAACCCTGACACTTTACAAAACTGTTTAGGGATTCTATTTACACTGAGCCCATTAAATGCAGCAGTGCTGCTGGTGACACTCAGCTCCACCACAAACTCCAGAACAAGCACAGGAATCTATGCACCTCTATGGAACCGCACCTTCCTCTTCTTCCTCACCCTTTGTTTCTATCTAATTCAGATTCACCTCTATCCTACTTCTAAATCTCATCCTCCTGAACCCTTCTCTCTGCCAGGGGTTAAGATACAAACAACATCAGCATCACTCATTGTGCCAAAGCCATGTTTATCCATCACTGGGGAATCAGCCTCTCAACTGGGTCCTTTGCAGAACCCAGGTGGATAGTTGCTGGTCATTTTCCTCTCTAACCGAATACCCATCTCTGCTCATATTCTGCAACTCTGAAAAGAACTGCAGCCCTGAACTGGAATTGAAACTTTCATTGACATCAGTAGGATACAAGGCTCTGAAGTGTCAAAATTTGCCTTTCAGCCCTACTATCCTTTCTTCCACTTCTGCATTCTTCCACTGATGACATCATCAGGCAAAACACTATAAGGAGGGAAATTATTAAAGCCAAGGAAGATGGTTTCCTTATTGGGAAATTTTTTGAAATGAACATATCTTAATTTCTCATGGTAACATATGTGTTTGCATTTTCCGTTCACTCCTCTCAGATCAAGAGAAGTTAAATATGGCAATAATTACTGTGTTATCCCCAGCCTTTTTTACCTAAAGGTTTCGGAGCATTTCACAAGCTGTTCATGAAACTTCAAGGCATGCAGAAGATTCTCCCATCACTCTAGTTCACTGCTAGGGAACAGAAGAGCAGAGGTGAAGTACCCAGATCAGTACAAAAGTCTACAGCAGACACAAAACATCCTCTTATTTATATTTTTCATACCTTCTCTTCTTGCACATGACATACCTAAGGCCATTAAAAACAGTACCTGAATTAAAAAAAAAAAAAATAAATTCAGTATCTGAAGATTGTACTCAGGATCCGTGATTTGTACTTATCTCACTCATGACCTTCTCCTAATGCTGCTTATCCAGAAGAACCTACTCCCATACAAACCCAGCACAGCTGCTGAGAAAACTACCATGAATTCAGTACAGCAAGTTTGGGACATATTGGGTGAATTCCAAACATCCAAATCAACTATGGTGCATTCTCAGCAAACCTGGTGATTCCAGGAAGCTTTGGAGCTCCTGAGCATGGGCATTATTACAGTTGTTGTCTTGCACACTAGTGGTGAGCTTGGTGCACCTTGCCCGAATTCTGCCCAGCTCAGTTTTACTGTGCATACACAGCAGATCTGATTACACTGCAGAGCAGGAACCATGGCATATGGCCCCTTCTGCCACAAGGAGCAGGTTCCTGACCTGCTGAGGCAGAAAACAAGGAAGCAAATTGAACACCACTCCATTTGCTTGGCTTACTGTGCTTCTTTTGTTAAGGTTAAATATACAGGCATTCAGAATAAGGATATATAAAAGTAAAAGCTTTTGAAATAAACAAAGAGCAATAAGGATTTGAAGCTTTATAGTTTTATGCATATGACAAAGTAGGCTTTTTCCTGCATATTTCCTAAAAAATAGAGTATAGACCATTAAAGTCTCTCTCAAATCATGCAGGATTTCTTCCTCTAAGAGGAGGCAAGATTCTCTCTGACAAGGCAAGGAGCCTCAACAGTTCTGGTTAAGAGACGTTCACCCAGAAGTTCAGCTCATTTGCTGAGGCTTTCCAGAAAGTCTGGGGAAATCCGTGGCCTGTCATTCCTCCAGATTCCAAACTCTCCGCTGTGTTCCCACCTCACTGATATTTAGGCATGTTGAGACTTAGGAAAACAGGACAGCCAAGCAAAATTTCCCCCTAAACACATCAGTGATCCCCATCAAAAACCACACAAAGACATGAGTTCAGTAAAATGGTTAAGAAGTAGGGATCCACTAGATTTGCTGACTTAATGCCTGTATAGTTATTGACTCTATAACCCATCTTTCCCCCAAACCCATATAGATACATAAGGGTTCATGGCACCCAGAAGGAAAAATGGTGTATCCTATAAAGCACTGTTTTGGCATTTTTGAAGACTACATACATCCTAATTAAATATGGTAAATGTTGTACCTCTGTAAGTTAAAAACCAAATCTAGAAACTGATTTATTAAAGTAAATGCATACCAGTGAAGGTGCTTAATGACAGAAAAAAGCTAACAGTTTTTATTACTACAACACCATGTAGAGTCAACTATGCAGTAGGGAACCTTTGTAGAATATCCCCGTGTCTGAATTTTGCATGTAAAGTGGACACAAGTATCCTAAAGACTAAGACTCAAATACAATTGACTTGAGGATCTCTCAAAGGACCAGTGCTTATCAGCAGAATGAATCTGAGAGACCATTCAATCTAAAAAAATGGCCATAGATGTGTGAAAGGGAAACAGGGGAAAAACGTCTACTTAGAGGGGAAAGATATTTACAGCTTTTCCTGTACAAAGAAGCTTGACTTGCCTTTCTCAGGCAAGGTGGGAATTATCCCAGTAAACCTGGTCTCCGGCTACTCTATTCATCTACTTTGCGAACCTTACTGTGTTGTGTCTGCCAAAAGTTCCAGCAGTCTGAGACAGTATGAGAGTACTTAAGAGGTGCACTTGGCATCCAGACCAGCCTCGAGATCCAAACCCCTTTGTGTCCTTTTGGAGGTTAATAAGACAAGGTTTTACTGACTCCATCCTGGCTCTTATAAGCTTCTTGGGGATTACTGAAATTGGAAATTGCATATGAAGAAGCTAGTTCATCCAGTTTTTAGGAGGGACATTCATCCAATTTGCCCTTAGACCCCTGAAATGTGAGACATGCCTGAGGAGTGTTCTTTGTTATAGTCTCACAAATAAATCCAGTGATGGTGAATCCATATGTCTCTGATAAAGGCAAAACCTTATTGTGCATACCAGCTTTTTCTTTTGTAAACATACTACACTAGATGAATTTGGTTCTCAAGGAAGAAAGTATTAATTGTGCTGGCTAATAAAATTTTCTGTTGCTGTCCTTCCAATCTGGTCTTCTAAGCATCAACAGACATTAAAACTGGCTCTTGGGAAGTGAAAAAATATCAGAAAGCGGTACAAAACCAAAACTTGTTTGCAAGTTTTCAAGAATTGAGATCTCAAGATCTTGAGAATCTCATTCTCGAGGAACAAAAAGTTAAATGCAGCTATTCCTTGTACAGTTTTCAGGTTGAATATACAAGCACCTCAGCTCCTCCCACTGTTCATTCTCTGAGAGATGCCTCAGCAGCAACACAACTGTGCTCTGTCTAGATCCAGCACCTGCGGGCTCCCATAGGCTCCCATAGGCTTTGTCCCCAGTGACAAGTTTAAACAGACAATCCTCTTTAAATGCTTGTGCCCAAAGGACCCTGAGAGGGTATTTTCTTCTCTCCACTTCTCAGACATTAACAGCCATTACAGGCATGCACACAAGAAGTTCAGGACAACTATTTGAAGACACGTTTGTCTTTAGACACGATAGGGAGCTCCTGTCTTCTCTTGATGACTATTTAATGGATCAAGCAACACCACTATGTATTTCAGCCAGATACAACTTTGCCTTTTGATTATTACTGTACAAAAAGAGGTGGCAGACTGGTCCAGTTTTTGAACAACTACTTCTTGGACAAAACTAACACTGGAGCTCAGGATATATCCAACTAAGAGAAATCCAACCATAGGAAAACAAAAAAATTGAAGTTACTTTAACTCAGTTCAGAGAGTAAGTACAAAAAATAAGCAAACAAAGCACCAAAAATGTTTTTTCTTAAAGAATTCTGCTGTTAAAGACTTTGTTGACATGTTGGCGTATTAAATGTATTTGGCCTCAATATTCAGTTTCTGTAGAGTCTTTGTATCTCATTTTGGAAGTAGAAATAAATCTTTAATGGCAAAGAAGTCGCATATGTGTTACAATACCACAGTAATGTAAAAAAAAAAAAAAAAAAAAAAAGAAGTCTAACAGTCTTTAACATAGCCAAGAATCATCTGAGCTTCCTTTGTCCATGGAACATGGTCTTTACTTTTCCAACTCCCATCTGCATGTACAATACACTGAGGAAGGAAGAAAGGCCTCACTTCCTTCTTCTCTCTATGCCTCGATTGTTTCTGATTAAAAAATGGAAATAATAATGTTGATTCAACTACTGAAATTAGGCAAATCTAAATTAGCTACTTTCATTAAACACTGTAAAATATTTGAATAAGTTTCTTCAGAAATGCAAAGTGCTATTTATCCATATCAGCAGCTATCTATGGCTAAACTGTCCTAGAACCTTTTGTGAGCATTCTCTCCTCCTGCTGAACTCAGCTGATAATTGTTCTTTGTTTTGAAGGACATGTGTAACTCCTTTATCTAAAAAAGCCTGGGAAAGACTTAGAACTGGCACATCACTTTTTTGGTTAATGAGAACAAAGCAAACTAAAACAACAACGACAAAAAAGAAATCACACAGGGTCTCAGGATTAAACCTTTGCAGATGAGAAAAAAAAAAGGCATCATTTTGAATGCTAAATTCTTTGCTGCCTTTGCCTGAGCATTATGAGAATAATCACCAACACCTTGTAAAAGCAAGCCGTTTCATCAAGTGCATAAGCTGAGATTTCAAGGAGAGATCTGGAAGAATCTTATTAATACACCTATGTATACTGCCACAAGGGACACAGTATCTAATACAGCAGAAATGAGGTCAAATGCAGCAGCACTGTCCTAAAGAAAACTGTCTCCTGGTCACAAATCACTTGTGGAGTACCATGCATCATCTTTAGTGCTTCAGACACATGCCAGCTGCAGCCAGTAGGGAGAAATATAAAGCTAAATTCAGCTTTTGGTTCAAGGCTGGTTCTTCTAAATTTCATGGAATTGGTTCACTTTTACAGAAACGTAACTTAGGGCAAAATACGACCCATAAACATTTTAACAGATACATAGACATTCAGAAATTTCACATGGAACCTCTTATCCTAAGAGTACAGTCCTCTGAAGAGGATTACTCTATGATGATTATTCCAGTCCACTGCTCATAAGGAAAAAGGAAAGGGCTGTGGCCTCGTCCCACCCCTCTTCTGCTCCTTCTCATACAGAACCCTGCTGCTAAAATTTTCTCCCTCTCTTGCCAGTGGGACCTAAGTTAGCCCCTTTTTGCATCAAGTTCAGACTTTTTGTCCTCATTTTCTTTGAACAGCTCTGCCCCCTGCCTGCGTCTCAGCTTTTACTTCTTCTAGCTGCTCACATTCTTCACAAACCTCCTTCCTAAATGCTCTATTTGTATCCTTCTACCACACTGAAGCCAATGTTCCATAGTAACATTACTCCAGACTCTAATAACTCTTTAAAACAGCCTACAGTCTATTAAACTGTGTTCCTGCTCAAGCAGACTTCACCAAGAAACTCCAGAAAAGTTCATTTTAGCTCACTTCCTTTTTGCTTTCAACCTTTTTTTATCTGCAGAAGATATGGAATGAAAAATAAATAAATTCTGGTAGCAAAATAAATTATCACAGGGATGGATATGGATGTGATCTAGACAAGAGGGTTCTCACTCCAGCATAGAGATAGTTTTAACTGAGATAGTTCAATTATTAATAGGAGTTTGGTCAAGACAACCTAGGGCTGAATGCTGTGAAATTACATGGTTCAAAAAACACATGCTAAATCCACGTGAGATCCAACATAATACATCCTGCATGAGCAGGGCAGAACAGTTTTACTGTCATCCAAACTACCGAAGTAAACACTAGCTCTTAACCTCCATGTGGTAAAAACCACATGGTTTTTTTCCAAAACAAAACCAAAAACCCAACCAAAACCTAAAACCCGAGACTTCAGGTGTCAGTTCTAGTCTAACATGCCAGAGAAAGACCACAAGTATTCAAAAACTTCATGGGGAGGCTAAAGGAAAGCCATTAGAGTAAAGAAAGAAGTTGCAATGCACTTCAGGGTGATAACAAGGCACAAACTCAAGAGGGAAGGATAAAACTTGCTAGTACAGCTATAGCTAACACCCTTCTATCTCCTTTCAGAAACTGATAAACGTCATTATCTCTATCCTGAAGACAGGTAACTGAGACACTAGGAAATGAACTGACTGAAAATAACGTAGAAAACTAGAAACAAACAGTGAATCCTGCTTCCCTAATGCACAGCTTATCCTCACCAGTACCTTGCATACAGTAGTGACTGCACTGCAATCTGATTAAAACTTCTGATACTGCACTATGACTTTGTGCTTACAAAAATATTTAAGATCCTTGTAACCACACTGGGGAAAAAAAAAGTTTGTCTACCAAAGTATTAAGAAAGGCCTGGATGGGGATCTCGTCCCCTGTAAAAGGGGACTCAGAGACTAGCAGAAAAAGCAAGTTAATTGAAGAATCCAGAAAGGCCCAGCACTAGGGAAAAATAACTGAGCTTTCTCTTGTCCGACACAAAATTGTGCATAGCTGACTGTACTGCAAAAGCACAACCGGCTTTTAATCTCATTCAGGAGTAGCTGCTTTCACAGCAGTGAAATGTTTCAGGATGAGCCTGACTGACTTGGTGGATAAATGATTTGAGGTCGGCATAGCCAAGAAGGAACCAGCTCTTTTAGGATATATCACCATCTTAAAAACACTTTTTCTATCCAATGGGAGCAAGCTTTGAATCTTTCCAAACTTGGCCGTGGCTTGGAGAGGAAAATAAAAGCAGCATTTTCATGAAATATTGGAAATTACAAAACAGGGCTTGGATTTCAAACAGTCTGCCAGGACAGGCTGGGCCTTCATGTCGCTTCTAATCACTTGTATTAGTTTAGCACCAGCAAAAGGTGCCAGATTGGTCGCCCCGGGCGTTGTACTCTCTATTTGTCCCCAGAGCAGGTACAGCAGGATGGCATGCTATCACAGAGATGTCAAGGCCTGCTACAATTCCTCCCATCCAAGGACCTGGTGAGAGAAGGGTGATGAGGTCTCAGTGCTGTGAGCGCCCACACGGGGGCCAGTACCCTGCACTACGTTTCAGAAGGATAGGATCCCAAACTGCAGGGCCTGTGAAAGGGAAATCTAGGAGCATCAGTCTAAAAGTATCCTTCGAGACAGTGAGAAAGAAGGACCAGGGATCTTTTTCTTTGCATTACATTCTAGATGTCTCAAAATGAATGAATATTTGAGAGAGCGACGAGGCCAGAGAGAGTCAATGTACTGAGTACAAATGAGATTTATATGTGGCTTGAGTCACTCCAGACAATTAGCTACCCACCAGGCTGTTTGGTTTATTGTCCCTACTGGATAAAGATTTAATAAGCAGTCACCTAGATGGGAAACATGAGACTTGCAGAAAGGAAACTTTTCATTACTCTATGTGGAAAACTTGAGCCCAGTCCTGCAACAGCTCTGCACAGCTGATTCCCACTGGTGTGTCAACAGCTGCAAGATGAAGCTCTTTTTCATGACAGTCCACATAGGTGGAAAATATGGCAAACACAGGACCATCTTTTATTGAATAATTACTATGTCAGAAATCTTCCACCCAAATATTCTATGGAAATTAATACAGCTTTTTTCAGTTTCTTCTCTCCAGTACTCAATCTTACTCAGGACTCAGGCATTTTTTCATAGCATAGAAGTGCAAAATGCTGGATTTTAAAAACTTATCTACTGGGGAAATATGCTGTATAGGGAATATATTAAACAATTCAGTCTATGTTTGGAAAAGAAATACAGATTCATCACAACGAGGAAGGATGTTCAAGAGTATCCAGAAAAAACAGCCAGTATTCAAGCCAAAGGACAGGATGAAGTGGGCACAACAGTATAAAGCTGACAAGCAGATTTAACTGACAGTGACAGAAAGAATAGGAAGCTGACAAAGCCTAAGCCACATTAGAGCTTCTTCAGATACTACATACACTAAAATTGAAACTAAAAGTATCAATGAGAACATTTGATAAAACGTTCAGATGGGAAAAATCCTAGAAGCAAGAACAGCAAAACAGAAAATTCAAACTTTGGGAAATCATAGGAAAAGGAACACCTATCAAATGTAAGACTGGGGGAAAAAAAAGCTGAATTATAGATAGAACATTTCATGACCTCTCAACAGTCATGCTTTACGAGGCTTTAACACTCTTCATCAGAAGGCTTCTTTTGCTGTTACTACTGCTCGTTGCAAGAGAGCTCAAAGCCATTCATTTGGTACAATTTTTGTCAGGCAGTGTCCCAGAGGGTGTGGCCCGGTCTCCTGGGAATAGCATTTGTTAGTTTTAGAGAACCAGCAGAGGGAGCACATCAGCAATTAAACATGGTTTTCTTGTGTTTGTGCCTAAACAATGAGATTTTTGGTTGGCTTTTCTGTTGTTGTTTTGTTTTTATTCTCAGCATTCCTCTGTCACTAATGCCTGTGACTCACTCAGCTCTCAGATTGCTGGGAGTTTAGGAGCCAGAGTCATGGAGAATAGCAGGCTCCACACCCAACCCACATAAAAAGACAGTGGACACAAGCTTTTACCTAGTTGTCTTTCTTCACTTTCTCCCCATGTCAACCTACATTTTCCACATTCCTGACATCCTGCCCATGAAATCTTGTACTGCCACATGACAATTACTTTCACATTCCTGCACTGTGACCAATAACTTTCTAGTCAGAAAGAGAGGTATATGGATCTCTAGGGAGGAAATAGAAATCAATAATTAACTTTCAGTCAGCTGAAAGGACAACTCTGAAGTCCGTAACACAACTTTCTCAGTCCTACTTTCGTATCCTCAAGGGATTCATCACACAGCTATTGATGATCTTAGAAGTAAGATATTAGAAAGCATGTCTTTCAGTTGAGAAGGGGAAAAAAAAAGGAAAATCAGTAATTCCCATGCTGTATTTAGCTCAGAATCAAATGACACACTATATTTGCTTACATTTTTAGCTCTACCATAACCCCAAGATAAATTCACTCTGAAAGTGTAACATTAAGAGGTCATCTATGGGTGTAACTTACAGAATGGTACCATGTATGTCCTGTGAAGGATTTCCCATAGGTGCTCTGCAGAGGGTTTGGAAGCACTGCCTATTCAGGTTTCCTTTCTCTTTTGCTGTGAAGTAAGTTACCAACTGGTAGTTACCAATCGGTTTTAATTCAGACTTTCATAACCACTGGTTTGATACTAGCTTAAAGATTCTGTAAGACTTTACAGGTTCTGGTTCACTTTTGGTACTGTCATTTACACTTGTGCAAACTGCACATAAAATGTTGCCTAGTGATCTGTGTCCACCCACTGCAGAAAAGCACAAGGAAAGAACTATGACACGAGGTATTGAAGAAGGAAGTCCTACAGCCAGGGTTTGATTAGGTAGGACTAATTTGTGTTAGAGTCCCTGTCTGCCATGAAAGATCTTGAGCAGCAGTGTCTGAGAACAGCAAGTACAGCACAAGCTGCAAATCCATCCTCTGTGAGGCTGGCAGAGCAGGTTGTCACTGATGGGATGAGGCCATTCTTGGCATGAAAGGATTTCAGCCTCTGTTCTGGAATAGTCCACGGCCTTTCTTCCCATAGTGCCACCTAATGCCAACTCAGCCAGTGGCTCACTTCTCTGGGAGGTGAACATCTGTTCCCTCAAACAACCTGGGACCCTACATGCTCATTTCACCAAAGCCAACAGCCAGCTGTGAGAAGAACTGTGTTTTTTTTCTTTAAAGACAACTTTATCCCATTAGCCCAATTTCCCATTCCTGTATTCTTTCTACTTCAAGATACAGTCTTCCCTGCACATGTTAAAAGCTGAACTTCTTTCCTCTTGCAAACCTCAGGGATGTGTAGCAACCTGCCCCACAGCACTGACAGCCCTGGCTGCCCCAGCAGCTATGGAAGAGGAGGTGGCATATGGCCCTGTGCCTTTGGTGACCATTTTACAAGACCCATCTGCAAATAGAACTCCCGCCAGCGCTGGGCAGTCAAAATGTTGTCATAGCACACGATGGTGCTGGAGGATTAGGTACAGAAGTGTAAGAAAACATAAAAGACATAAGCAGTAGTCATTCTGAAATGCTCTCCGGAGAATTGGATCTGTGCCGTTAGAACTAAACATTAACTTTTATAATAAATACTAACCAAGAATATAGTCAGCACTATCAAAGGAAAAACCACCTGGACAAAAGCCCTTGCCTTTATTTACTCCTCACTGAAAGTTTAATACATCTGTGAAAATATCTTCAAGTTAAAATGCTACAGATCTTACAAAAGTATCTCAAAATTTGGTGTATGGTCAAACACTACTTTTCACCAAGAGAAAACTGGCTTCAATAAATTATTAAAAAGCCAAGTTATTTTTCACAGTTGATACTGTTTGTTTACTTTGTAAAATTTTCTTGGACCAAGCTAACAAGAACAGTGAAGTCCATTTCACTGTGATTTGCCATCATTTTCCCTCTGCCCCACAGTGTGAATGTCAGACTCTTCAGAGGGAACAAGTTATTCTTTAACAGTAACTATTTTCAGTGCATTGTTTCAGTTAAAAAAAAAAAAAGACTTTTATAAAGGATTTGGATTTTTCTAAAAGTTTTGTTAAAAAAAAATATAAGTAACTTGATGTTAAATTTCAGTCTTTAAATTCCCATTAACATTTATGAATCTCTTTCAGCAGAAGCTCTTTACCATACAGATCGCAGTTTAAAGAAGTCCTATAAAAATACACTGGAGTGAAACCAACTGAAATCTATAAGGCCACAGCATGCCATCAATTTCTAAACAGAACTTCTATTCAAATTATTCTGCTTAAAACCTCATATGGTCTGCAAAAATGAGCAAGGTTTTCTTGAAATGATTTAAGTAACAATTTATCTAAGACTGTAATCTCTCTTGTATGGGATTTATAAGCCATCCCACAGAATTCTCTAGCAGGGGACACTATTCCCTATTTACATCAAAGTTTTATATAAATAATATTACAATTTTTTTAATATTCTGCAGCTGTTTTCCCTTATGAATAAGCTGGGCCTATGAAGAAAATGTGAAAATAGGAAAACTGTGAGTAATATTTATAATAATGATATATTCAACTCAGGAAATTGCTACAACTGTCTTTATCAAAATAAACAAGATAGATATTTTTTCCTCCTTTAAGAGAAAAACAACATCCTCCACTATTAAAAATAATTTGACTTGGTATTTGTTTGGTATTTGGATTTAACTGTCTTATATCCCATTTTTGGTCCTGTTAAAAAAAAAAAAAAAAACAAAACCAACAAATCAACAAAATCCCAGCACAAAAACATACACACGCAAACCCCCAACAGCACTGCTTCTCGTCTCCCAGGAGTGAGAGCGGCACATACACACGCCATTCAGCCCAAAATTGCTCTAGCTACAGGGCATGGCAAGGCATGAAATAACTGCTTCAGAGCACTTCCTCATGTGGGTGTGCTAGATAACTGTCTGCTCCAACACTAAAATAAAGCACAGTGTGACCCAACGGGCAGCACCAGCCCTGCCCCGCACAGCTGCCCAGGCTGCGGGCAGGGGACCCGGAGCACCCCGCGCTGCCCCGCACCAGCAAACCTGGCCGTACCTCCCTGGAACACAGCTTTGGCATTCCCCGAGTTCCAGCTACATCACCATATGCTGGATTTAAGTTTACTCAGGCATACTTTACCCTTTGCTGCTGTATCCAGACTGCAAACGGACTTTGTGCTATTGAAAGAGCTAAGATCTGTTTTGTTTGGGTTTTTGTTTGTTTGCTTGTTTTTTGGTTTGCTTTGTTTTTTGGTTTGTTGTTGTTGTTGTTGTTGTTGTTGTTGTTATTTTTTGATATAATATAGTTGGGGCTCAAGGAAAATTACATCCTAGTGAAAAAGGTTTTACTATTGGAAAGAAATCTTACCGGATAATGAAAAATGTTTCTGCTACTATGACTCTCTTTCTCTGCTTGAATTCTTCTTGCCTAGAGTTTTCATAAAATCAAGAGGTATCTCATAGCCATTTTTAAAGTTGTTCACAAATGTTCAGATGAGCCTGGGCTTCTGCTAAAAGTACATGCACAAGGACCTGAGGACAGGTCCATATGCTCTCCTACAGAAAAACTGGGCTGTTGAGGAACGTACACCTGCATTGGTGCAGGAGAAAATGACAGGTGCCTGCAAACCCCTCACCCATCCCACCATGAGCAGGACGGTTGCAAACACTCCTGCTGCCTCACTCCAGGCTGACCACCATATAGAGGCATCAGCAAATACACCTTTAAGGCCCCTACATTTTTTTGGCATAACTTCAGCATCCCCTCTACGACCAATCTGAGTTTCAATGCCTGAGATTCAAACTTCAGGAGAGGAGGAAATACCTTGCTACAGTTAACAGGTCATCTAGAGCAACAAACACATTTTAAGTCTATCAACAAAATATTCATTTAGAAGTTTGAAAAAAAATAAGGAGGAAAAAATTAGTAAACAATAAATGTCACTCCCCAGCTAAGAGACGAGCCACCAGATTTTGTCACACTGATACATAAAACCTTGAAAAGTTTCACTCATATTCTGTAAAAGCTGCTAATAAAATGGAGCAAGTCGTTTCTGTAGTTAAAGTGCCAGTGAATAGATCTCCTGCTTTGGATTCCAATTAACTTAGTTTGTTCAGCAAGGAGGCACTTCTGTAGAAATGGGGACTCGTAAGTTAAAGGACAGCTGAAAAAAACACCAAACAACAGCAAAAAAACCTGTTGGCAGCAAAAGTTCTTTCTGACTGCAAAATAATGGATTTTTAAGAAACATTTCAAAGGATTCTAAGGTTTTGGAGAATCTCCTAGGCAATCTCAGGTGGGTTACGAATATTGCATTATGGACTTCTTTGTGCTAAAAGGAAGGCCTAATGCATGTTTTTAAGAAGTCCACCTCTTGCTATTAAATAAATAATTTTCTATTAAAAAAGGTGATTGTTACTGCTCAGAGACCTCCAGTGATCAGCGTCCATTTTATATAATTACTCAGGATTCTCCAGAGCACTTTATGTAACAAACTTCCACTAGCCCTTCTCTTTTTTCTTTTCTTTTTTTTCTTTTTTGTTACCAGCAGAGTAGCAGTTTTACTCTCCAACAGAAATGACAAGAGCTCAGGAAAAAAAGACCATTTCAAATGGATCAGTTTAAGCAGTCTTTAGAACCCATGGTAAATCTGGGCTCCAAAAACTCGACAATGCTAAATGGGCTATGAAATGCATCACAAATCCCTCCCCAGGAAAAAAAAAAAAAAAAAAATCAATTCAGAGAAAAACTTAGATGTTTGAAAATACAAATAATCAGCATATTTGTAGAATGAAAAATGGTAAATAAATAGTTACTATTTCTGGACAAAATGGCTCGATAGATTTCATAATTTGCCACCACTGTAAAAAATATCTATTCCCTTCCCCCCTCCCTTCCCCGTCAGTACACACGGAAACACAAGCATAACCATGCATAAAGTGGGAGGGTGGGGGGCAGCCAAGGATACAAACTCCCTCTTAGAAAGTTTGAATTCTTATTAACCCAGTGATGCCTCCATAATGTTACATTAGATCAGCAACATAAAAGTTAGGATATATGTCTCCTTTTTTCCTAGCAAAGGAAACTGCAAAAACACTAATAATGAAAAATAGATGTTAAAAATATCCAGGAGGAAAAAGTACATGTACAATAACCAAAATTAACCCACTCTGCCCCCAAACCAAAACAGATAAACAGCAAAATCTCTTAATAAAATTCCTGCCAGGAAGAGTGGAACCTGCTTTCTCTTTTTTTGCTTTTATTTACTGTATGCCAAGCATGGACTTTAAACTTACAGTGTGCATATATATATAGAAAACAAAGAATGAGAGTCACCGTTAACCCTGGTCACCGGCATTACAGTTAAAAGTCATTGGCAAATACTAATAAACCCTCATTTAGCAGTAAATAAGGAAAACATGATATATGGATGGACAGATGGAACTGCATAAACAGAAAAGAAAAAGCAGAGAGACCCACAAACATACGGAAAGAGCTGTTTTAAAAGAGTGAAAGATATTGATTTACTTGGAACTAGTGTTGGAAAACAAACGTATTTGTTTCCTTAATGATTAAAAAAAAAAGTAATTAAAGTGAATCATAAGGGGGCACACCCTTAAATAAGTCGGGGGGGGAACATTTGTAGAGGGTAAGGCCTTCTATAGATGTTCCGAATTTTAAGCTAGCAAATAGGTCTGGCAAACTTACATCTCTAAATTAAAAATCGAGGGAGGGGGGGCGGCGGTGGGGGGGGGGGAGAATAAAGAACTGGTGGTGGTTTAAGGAGAGTAGAGGCTTTATTCTTTTATGTTTTATAAAAGTTGACTGGCCTACCTTGTTCCCCAGTCCTCAGTTTGTCTCCTCATAGTCGCTGTCTCCCTGGAAGTACAGTGTGAGTGGTAATGACTGCCTGCCTCCCTAATGAGTCCATTTTCCTGCTCTTGATGTTGTGTATATACACACACTGCAACCTACCTTACAAACCACAGAGACGGGAAAGGGAGAGCGAGCGAGAGAGAGCGAGCGAGAGCGAGCGAGAGTGCGAGAGACAGGGAGAGCGAGAGAGGGAGAGAGAGAAAGGCGCACACAGACAAAGCCCTCCTACCAGACAGCAGACAACCCTCCTTCCCCTATCTAGCAAAATACAACTCGGCTAATGCAGCAACAGGTTCAATACTGCCAGGCTGAGGCAGCGTAGCAAAGGTATACGGGGCTGAGCAGGATTGCTGGCAAATAAACACTTAGGTGCCGGCTGGCTCCACCTTTCTTATTTATGTTACAGGATGTTGGCATGCATTGTTTCAGACAGTCCATATGATTATCATAAATACATTTTTTTGTGCATATTAGCATGGAGCGCCGAAACATATCAGCCATTCTGCTCTGTAACCTTATAGCTCTAACACATGCAGGGAAGGTGTAAACATATCTCTTTTGACAGGCAGACTACACAAAGCCCACTGATGATTTTAAAGTCATGAGATCTTTCAAGAAAGACACTCCTGGAGATAGGTTTCCCCAGACAATAGGGGAGCAGAGAAAATTGATCTTGATGAGGAAGAAGTCTTCCTAAGAGACTGCACGGTAAACAATTGAAAAGAGAGGGCTATTCTCCCCAGCATTCCCTCCTTTCAAAAAATATATATTGGGAAGCTTCTGCCCCTACAGCTATAATAATGTGCTGTGCTTATGTCTGAACAGGTGCAATGCATATAGTACATGGTGTTACAAGGACAGAAATAAATCTCTCAAGTAAAAAAACATTTTCCCAGTTGCAAACAGGCCAAGGTTATTTAAAATACAGGTCTAATCTGAAAAATGTTCTCCCCACTCCCTATATATTTTTGCTGGGGGAAGGCGAGGGGATGGACAGGTGGTGGAAGGTGCGAAGGAGAAGCAAAGATAGGAGAAACAATACATGTAACCAGTTACTATATTTTTATTTTTACAATATTCTGTCACATCTGAAGAAGATGTATGCTGCTTCTAAAATAATTTTCACTCAGCTCTGCTTCTCATCACGTGTAAACTTATGCTGTCACAAAAATTCTATTTATTTTAATGACAACTACAGACATGTCAAAGTAGGAAGACCAGGGAAAAAACATTTTGCACCTGTGTTTCATCCTTGGCAAAGGTTCTTCAAGAACTTTATCCATAGGGTGTTTTTTAGATGGAGATACTAGGTCAA
Organism: Vidua chalybeata; assembly: GCF_026979565.1. Taxonomy (NCBI): domain Eukaryota; kingdom Metazoa; phylum Chordata; class Aves; order Passeriformes; family Viduidae; genus Vidua; species Vidua chalybeata. The sequence continues at coordinate 68,059,895 of NC_071531.1, forward strand.
AAAAAAAAAAAAAAAAAAAGTGATATTGCCAAGGTCATGTTGTAAATCAGTAGAAAACCAGACGAGAACTCAAATCTCCTGAAGCAAAACAGACTTTTCCTGGAGTAACTCATACCCACGTAAAAGTTAAGTGTCCTGTCTCAGCCAGTTGTGTAGGCTCCCTCTATTGTCAGTGGAGAGACAGGCACCTCCCAAATGCAATTCCTCCCAGCTTTCTCTGTCTCCCCACTAAAGAGGGAGCCTACACAACTAGATTAGGCTAAGCAGCTAGCTTGTAGTTGGCTAAATTAAGTAAAATTAATATCACTTTTGATCTAAAGCTCTATTACAACATCCTGCTTCCCAAAATACATTTTTATTATCACATTTATTATTAGGCAATATATGCCTAAATTGTAGTGATGGAAAAGGGATAGCCTGCTGACTAAAAGAGACAGGTAAACTTCCTAGATTCATGGATTTGTACCCTCAGGCTGGCTGGATATTCATGATTCACAGAGTCTTTATAATATTAACCAGCCTGGTGACTGGTGAATTTGATTAGCTTTGTTCACTGGTACACATTTTTGTATTTTGCTTATAAACATTCTGGTTTTATCCAGATGTACAGTAAATACAGAAGGATTAAGTAATTTATTTCAAAAGGTTAATTTTCATTAGTTTTTTCATCAAAACACAGCCTCTCTTACCTTAGGGTAAAATATAAAGAGTAAAAAGCTCTAATAGATGCCTTAAGTTCAACTCCTTGTGTAATATTTAGCTACGTACACACCTGGCATATGTAGAGGCAGCTCTCTAAGTTACTCTAAATATATATTACAAAAATTTAGTCATATTGCATATTTTCTTCTCTGGACCTTATGACCATAATCACCTTATTGAAGGGTATGTAAGGTCAGGAAAGCAGAAGGGGCATTTGTAGACTTTGCTTCTAACTGTGGTAACTCGATCTGGCTGTGTAAGTACCAATTGAGCAGTCATTGCCTCAGTTTTTCCATCTGTAAAACAGACTCAACTGTAGTTCCATGAGTAGATGGTACTGTAAATATGTGAAGAGTCTTCCCATCTCGGCCTGGCATCTCTCAGAGTTTTACAATGGCAAATATTATGGGGAAAAAAAAACAACAACTTTGTCAAGGGGACTTGTATCAAAGCAAGCTGATGAAAATCACAAGTTTTCATATCCTTATATTCAGTTCAAATAATAGGAATAGTCTCTGAAATTTAAAATGTAAAAACCAGGTCTACACCAAACTGAGAATATCAGATGTGAGAAGTTCTTAGCAGCCTGGAATATTTGACCCCAAACTAACATTACTTCCTTTGTCCTACCAATCTTCTACATATCTGAAGAGATATTTAAAATGTACCAACTTTGCATAAAAAACCAGACTTAAACCCTTCAAATTTAAGACATTCAGATTAAAATCTGCGTACTGAGTCAGAAACACTAAAGTTTGAAAAATGTTCAGATTTGCAACTGATCCAGATCTAAAACCTCTAAGTTGGAAGGCACCTAGATCCTTAACTTTTCTCTAACTTTCTAGAGATGTCATATATGCATCTGAACCAGGGTAACAGGCCAAACTTCCTCATGTTTTGAGGGTTCACTAGAACTAAGCCCAGTTCCACTCACTTACAACAATGCTTAGACTCAAACTGCAACCCAAAGCCATCCCTTCCAAAGTCGTATGGAGTTTGTGTATTCATAGAACTATAGAACTAAACCAAACACTTTCAAACCTCAAGATTATTGGAAAGCAAATATGGAGTAGATTCCAACTTAAGCTAGTTTTGGCCTTCAATCTGAAATTAATCAAATTAACCATAATCTTAATAAAATCCAAATATATGTTTGACCTGAATGAAAAAACCCACAAGATGTGATTTGCACTACTGGTTCCTTGCCTGAAAGTCTTTCTTAGACTTAGATCCTAACCATCAATGGCTCGATTCTGGGTTGTCTTATTAATCATTTAGTCCATCTAAACCATTTAAAAAAAAATCCTGAGTGGTGCGATTTGAATGACGAATCCTGATTTAATGTTTTGCCAACATAAAACTTCCCATTTGCTTGATTCAAAATGCTCAATGAAAGTCTGCTCACCACCACACCACACTCCTGTGGGCCTGCAATTTCTCCTCTCCATTACATGAGGAGATCAATGGCTGTGCACTTGGATCATTTGCAAGAAGAGGAAGAAGGATGTGTTGCTGCTGGCAGCTTTTAGCTTTGTCACAGGACTGAACACAGACCTGCTGTGTGACAGTGAGGCACACTGCATGGCAGTCACACGGCCTGGCCATGCAGCCCAACAGGCAAGCGAGCCCTTGGCATGTGCCATGATCGTACATCTCCCATGGCACAGACACCAAATTTTGGTTAGGCCACACACGGTGTCACCCCACGAGAAAGAAGCTGGAACAGAGGGCTCCTGGCTGGCTTAGTAAAATGCTGCACTGTCCATCCTGAATGCAAGAACAAGCAATGCTGGTCTACCTGGTAAATGATACTCCTGCTTTTCTTTTTCTGCAAACTTGTCTTCTCACTTCAGAGTTAGTTTCTAGCAACCATCATTAGCGAGGCAAAAGAGCCCTAACCCCTCTAGCAAAGCCTCCAAAAGAATGAAAAAAATACTAGCAACCATAAAGGCAGGTGAAAGAGTGGCGTGTTTGGTGCAGCTGGAGCACCCATCTCCAGTTCTGCCAGAGAGCTGCAGAGCCCTGATTTCCAGTAGTAAGGGGAAGAGAGGGAAAACCAAGGTGCCCACCAGAACTGTGAAAGACTGTTGCAAATGACAAGATTCTGGATGATGGTTTGAGAGGGAAGGAAGGTACTTCAGTGCCAAATAACATCCTCTAGACTACTCTAGTCTCTCCTCTCATACACTTTATGTCTCCAGGAGCACCAACATGCTAAGTTTAGACATATCTTGTTGGCAGCCAAAACTGGAAAAGGAGTCATGGCATCATGTAAACATGTCTGAGGATAGGAGCTACTTCCTTCAGAAAAAAAAATAAAATTAGCCTCTTAGCAGATACCCAGATACCTAAGGGTTGATTTTCAAATGCTGAAGAAATTTAAGTAAGACTGACTCCATGAACTGGTTGGGTACCTTGCCTATCCCTGTGATGGGCTAAAACACTGGTTTTGATGTACTTCACATTTCTGCCCTATGACATTTCCTTTAAAACCTTCAGGGAGCTCTGCATTACCAGAATCCCAGGAACTGTTCCTAGAAACCAGGCTGGTTTAACACCATACTGCTGTTGAAAATCCCAGGCAAGCTTCCATGACAGCTCAGTTTCAGATGGTTATAGGCAGGACCTAGAAAGAGTCACAGCAACATGTCTGAACTTGATTGCTTCCACTCTGTCCCCTTAACTACGTCCATGGGTCTCTGAGACTCCCCTGCTGTATCACACCATCTTGTTGCCAGCCCAACAGGATTGGTGATTCACATGTCTCTACTGGTGTCCTGTAGTGCCTCTGCAACTTTGTGCAAATGTAATGAGAGAGATGCCAATTAAAAAAGCTCAAGAGTCATGCAGTGTGGCAGGCTGATTCAAATTACGTACCTGTATGAAGTGATTAAAAATGGGTTTTTTAAACCTGAAGATAACAGGAGGACAGTATGTTTGATTTACATCAGCAGGGGCTGAAAAACGTAGAAGGACCACACAAAGCTCTTTATTCCTGCAGATTTACTGGTGATGATGCTGAGGACAGGAATGGGGAAATACAGTGCACTTCAGGTGCCTTTCTGAATATGCAAAGAATGTCAATTGTTCTCCCATCTCAGCAGTCACTACTTACTGCCAGACCTTCAAATAAGTAATACTTTCCTTTAACAGAGCAACTTTGGTCCATCATACCATATTTCAGGTGCATGTAATCATAAATCAAATCTCACAACTTCTTTTGGCAACAAAAGTACTGTCATTCTAATTTTACAGATAGCAAAAAATAAATGGAAAAAAGTTAATCCCTCTGTTGAGAACAGAAAGTGAAATTGGGATGTTAGCCCTTCCTGATCAGAAGCTCAGGCTATGTTGCCTCTATGGATCAGTCTCTCAGACAGCCCAGCTGATTGACAAGACTGGGATGCACTTATTGAACCAGAACTCGCTTTTCTATTGTTTTTTCTGTTTTTTTTTTTTGTTTGTATGTTTGTTTTTTTAAACTCAGAATGTCCTGAATAATAAACCAGATGCAAAGCTGACATGTCTCCAACAGTTTAAATACATTTGTGTAAATACGTGTGCAAGTAGTGTGTACCAAATACCCACTTTCCTTTGTGTGGTACTACCTGTACTTCAGTGGAGGAACACTTTGCATGACGTCTGTTCCCCTAGGCCACTTGCATTAAGGCCGCAAAATGGTGTTTCTGTTGTATAATCATCCCATGTCATACATTTCTCTAATACTGTGTTGGGCAAATGTTACTGCTACATCAGTAAATTGTGAGAGCGACATCTCACAATGTAACAATTTTTGTCCCAGCAAGGCCAATCCCTTGTTTTTATATTCATCAACACTGGTGCATATCAATCACCACCTACAGGGACTGAGAGTCTTCATCAGCTCCAGAAGACTATCATACCAACATATGACTTTCCAATTCAAAAATCAAAACCATACAAAAAGCACACAAACTTGGGATGTCCATGTGTTATTAACTTTCTGTCCTGGATGTGTAGTTTGTGTTGCAATTGTTTAACTCCTAGCAAGGTGCAGTAATGTGTAGCCTTGGCTATACATATATGCTCATCCTCTCCACTTACAGGGTGCTAGGATATTACCTTTATTTGCATGGGCAGGCCATTAGTGACCAATTTAGCTGTTGCACTAACATGCCAAGCCCTCATGCAATCTGGGGAGTTACAATGAAGTCAGATCTTGTTACATAGCCCACTACATTGTAGGGGGTGCACCCTCTATTACGTAACTATAGGATTCCCAAAGGTTACCTCTGATTCCATTAGAGACACATGTTGCAGTTCAGCCAACATTTAAGGGCTTAGAAATTTGATTATTTATGAAAATCCACACTGAATCCATCCCAAACTGAACAACAAATAGTAAAAAGTAGTTTTATCACATGAAAGAAGCTTTGGTAACAAACAAATCAGGATGCACATTCATCACTCTCTTCTGCCAGATAATCAGAATAACCAGGAAAGACTTCTGTTTTTGCCACAGAAAGTTAAGGAGCATGCAGACTATTGAATGCTGTCATAATGATTTCAGAAGGGAAAACTCTGAAGCTCAAGGTGGCCAGCATTTCTAATTTTACCTTGTTTAAATAGTAGGGGGAAAACTGCCAACAAACCAACACAAACTTCAGCAATTCTAGTGATTGTCATAACAGTTGAGATGCACTAAGTTTATCATGAATGAAGATCTGATCTAGATGGGGGAAATAAGAGAGACACATCACTAGCAATATTTTGGAAAACGTTATTTTACCCTCTGGGTGCAACTAAGTATTTTCATAAGCCTATTAGCGTGAATCCATTCTACCTGGAAAATATTTATGTCAGCATTTTCAAAGATGCTACTCATTCAAAAGGTAATTATCTCCTAGTTTAGAATATCACATCTGAGAATACTGCCCCCCAAATGAATAGCCATTTCTGGAAAAATAAAAACAAAAATGTAATGTAAGTGTATCAGATGTATGAAGATGGAAATTTCATACTTGAACATTCATTGACTACATGAAGTGGACAAAAACTTCTCTACAGAAAAAAAGACAAAGAGTGTTGAAATTTCAAACATCCAAAAACTCTTCAGTAGACTCCAAAAGTTATGTGATTCTCTTAAAAGCCTGGGATTTTTTAAAAATCTCTGTTATGATCAGTAGCATTTTTAAAGCTTTTTTTATGCAATTATTAAAACTAGAAATTTCTTTATGTATTTTCTTAAAGCTAAAGACCAAAAAAAAAAAAAAGAAATCACAGTATGTACAATAATGCTGCAATATTTGATAGAAGCAATATTAACAAAGTGGCATTATTCATCTAATATGAACAGTATTTCACCATGACATCCTTTCAATGGATGTAGGATTATTTTCCTCAAACACAGTCATACAGTGAGAAAGTTTGTCTATAAGCTTTTTCTCCATGTATTCTAGGCAAGGGTAAACCAATGCTTTTACCAGGCAAACTGATGCTTTTACCAGGCAAACTGAAGTCGTAAGTTACTGAAAAGTCTGGACTTTCACTCAAAGCTCCTTGGTTTCTCACTTTGAAGCAGTTCAGCCCAAAATTTCACTGTGGCACCTACTGTCAGCTGGCCCAAATTCCTGCTAAGTCCCTGTGCTCAGTTTTTCTGGATATGCACCCCTAAAATCCCACTGCCAGCTAACAGAAAACATAAAGCCCAGGGACCTAGGGGCATTTAGGCCACGTGGCTTTGACCTGTGAGCACAGAAAAGTGCCTGATTCTGTTTCAGGGCTAACTAAATATTGTGAGGCCATTCAGTAAAGCAATGGAAATGAGTAAAACATCAAGCAAAGGCTTATCTTTGATAGCCTCAGAAGCCCACTCCAACAGCAAACAACTGCTGAGCCCTGTATCAAACACACAGGAAACACTAGTAAGGATGTAACCTTTTTACTAAAAGCAGTGCCACCAACTATAGGTAAAAAAGTCTCATGTTCACAAACCTTCATTATGTGTAGACCTGACCATCTCAGGATTATTTTTGTGTGTATATGGGCAGTATTTGTAAGCTTTGAAACATTTAATCAGAGGTTTCTGAAGAATAAAGAACCAAGATGCACTAGATGTAATAAAGAAAAGGAATGTCCTGGTCTCTTTTTTCTTTTTTTTTTTTTTTTTTTTTTTTTTTTTATGTAAGCTAGGCTCTATTAGAAAAACTAGACTGGGTCAAATTAGACCTTCAGTTTTAGCCTAAAGGAGAATATTTTTTGATAAAGTGAACACAGTTTGCTCAGCTGTTTTAAAGGACACATTTAGAGGTGCATTTCTTTTCCTGAAGTATTACTTGAAGTTCATTTTGAAAGGAATAGATGAGAGAGTTTATTATTTAAAGCCAAAGAAATTAAAAGCAAAAAGTTGTAATAACTGAAAATTAAGCCTCAGGTCTTATTTTACACAAAAACAGAGATAAGAACCTTTCTCAATCAAACCTGTCAAAAATTGGAAGATCTAGCAAGGTTAGTGGTGGTGTAAGTCTGACAGAAATGAGCTTTGGTATCCTATAGAAAAACAACTCTTTTACTCTTTTACTGTGTTTGAACAAAAGGACCTTTCATTACAGAACTAGAACATACAGAACAAGGTGACATAATATTTTCAAAATGATATAATAGAAACAAAGTGTACCAAATTCAATGCCACTCTTCAGTCAGGCTTTGTAACAAGCCCAAGTCAGATACTATTTTATGGTCAAAGGGCTCCTCTTCTATAACTTTCTTTGCAAATATTAGCTAGGACTGTAAGATTTTTTTGTTGCTACCAGGATTATCTATGATTATATAATGAGAGATCTCCTTTGTAATATCTGTGCAATTAGGCATAATTAAGTTTGTCAGAGGAACGTTAATTTCCTGATTTTTGAGTAAATAAAGAATCAATGTTAACATTGCACTAATCAGTACTAACTAACATTTAATTTGTTTTGTTTCAAAGTCAGAGGTCATATTGTGAAACCATTTGATAATATACAACAAAAAAAACTCAGCAAAATAAACAGAAGTTGGAATAAAGATAACTTTATATTAACTGGTACTTTGCTGTCCTACTGTTCCATTTGTTGAGTTGTCCTGAAGCCAACAAAATATTGGTAGGAATCAGGATTCAAATATGACTTTAAGTAGTCTCTGTTGTAGTCTCAGAATGCATCAACATTTGTTTTTAACACACTGTGATAATATCACAGATGTTAGAACCATAAATGCCAGTATACCTTTACACTTTCTGTTTCAGAAACAAAGGTACTACCACTACAGCTACGTGGAATTCTCACCAGCTTCAGGAAACCATTTGAGGGCCAGGCACCAAGCAAGGGAAGAAAATTATGACTGATAGAAATCCCACATAAATATCGAGCTATACATCACACATCCATCCAACTGAGTAAGCAAATGAGTTTCAGCCTGAAATTCCTAAGGATTCCCAGAGTAAAGCTGCAATGTACCTTAAAAATTCATTGGGGATTCTCAGATATGGAATTATGGGGGCAAACTGTGAGCAAGTTGTTAACGGTTACCTGATGCAGCACAGCTATTCTCAGTCATGAGAGCTGAGACTGCCTATTTAGGCACCATGTGCAGCTCATGTAAGCATCTTTAAAACAGGCATGAGAAAAGTAGCCACAGGGTTATATGAAGAGAATTTATGGGGCATTACTCTCCCACATTGCTGTTTCAACATAAACAGTACTCTGGGCTCCAAGCATCAAAATGTGACAATGCTGAAGGTCTATGTAATATTATTATCTCTTCTTTTTCCTGACTTATTTCTTGAGAAAAAAAAAAAAAAACAACAGTAAAGCAGTAAATAGTTTCTACACTGAAATGACTGACAATAGTCTTCAGAGTCAACACTGCTTGACACATCCAAGAATTCTTGTACTAGGAGACTGACTGGAAGCAAACAAGTGTCAGCTCACATCTAATGCAATCTTTAATTAGAACCTCACAGGCAGGCTACAAGCTTTCTACATCCTAAATTAAAGCTGCAATTTTGGAGCGCAAAAAGCCAACCACCAGGGAACAAAAGCACCTGCATACTGCTAAAAGTCAACTCAGTCTGACCCCTGCTTCAAAATATGAGGATAAGTGATAAATTACATCATTTTCTGGAGCAGACAAGATATAACAATTGCTATGGATTTTTAGTGTTAGGTACTTAATGATGCTTGAAGTTCTTTGGGATAACTACAGGCTACTCCTCTAAGAAAAGTTATGTGCAAGACAAATAAAGCCCAAAAATCTGACTTACAGGTTCTATCCACATTCATATTACTACAGCATCCACAGGTCTCAAAGCTTAACATTATCCATCCCTATCTACAACAGGAGTTCACTTTCAGAGGAATGAGAATACTTGCTTCACAATAGCTCAAAGGTGTTCAAATCCCTGGCAGACACTAACACTTCATTCCATTCATTTTAATGGAAAATAGATGTCCAAATTCCCAAAGACAGCCCTTTTACCACTGGGCCTAAAGAAGGAGATTACTTGAAAATATCTTTTTATCACAAGAGAAGACAGGGAAAAAAATTCCAATTAAAATTGGTGGAATTGATCGAAGAATGAAAGCCATCAAGGAACAAGACAGGCAAAATGGGGAATAAAATAAGGGAAAAGTGCATAAAGTTATCTCAGTCTCCTCAAGGAGTAAAAAAAACCCACTTCCTACTAGAGTAAAAGAAGATGTTTCAAGTTTGTTTTCTAACTGCTAAAAAGAAGTGTAGATTATAGACTAGGAAGTGGATTGAAAACTGTGGCAAAGGCAGACCATAAAGCTGGAAGTAAAACATCGTACCATGAATTACTCAATTGTCACAATTAAATGGCCAGAAGTTACTTGACTGTTTTAGGAGTAGCCATAAGCACCCCTAATATCACAGGTTATACTTTGAACTGAAATCCTTCTGCTCAAAAAGCATTCCTAGGCAATACTACTTGGGCTAAAAAAAGTATTTCCTACAGCAGTCTTTAGGCTTGTCATGGAAATCTGCACACGTCTGGGATAGGCAGTGGATTGTGGCATGTAATTTAAAAGGTACAGTAAAAGACCCTGGCTGAGTTGCAGCCTTTACCCTGCTCCTCTTAGCACTTCCAATTCCCCAACTCCTCCCTGCTAACTCAGCCTTTCAGTACTAGCTTGTCTCATGTGCACTCAAGATTAGATCAAGTCCTGGGAATTTCTAAGCAGAGCTCTAGGCCTAAGACCATCCCTATGGGGACAGGGAAGGATTTGATGAATAAAGAGCCAACCATCCCACACAGTTACTACTCCACACACTTCTCCCACTGCGGCCATGCTCTCAAGCCACAGAAAGCTTCTTGGAATTTCCTGTGGTACCCGATACTTCTTTATCACTCTTAAAGCAGTATATGCACTTCCATTTTTGAGAAAACATCAATAAACAGTTTAAATAGTTACTTGTAAAACTGATAGCTGTATTTTCATTTAAGAGAACTACAGCTAAGATTGCACAGAGAGGGTAATCATAGCATCATAGAATGGTTTGGGTTGGAAGGGACTTTAAAGATCATCCAGTTCCAACCCCCTGCCTTGGGCAGGGACATCTTTCACTAGAACAGGTTGTTCAAAGCCTCACCCAACCTGGCCTTGCACACTACTGGCACATGGATGCACACTACTTTGCAGCTGTGAGAGAGATTGAAAAAAACAAACAAACAAAAATCCCCAGAGGCAAAAAAAGGCAGTGAACTATTGAGAACCACTAAATAAGATAAATATGAACAAAAGCAGCACAAACTGTATGGTACTGGTAAATTAGCATATTTTTATTTTTTCAGCAACTGAAAGCATCTGAATTGCACTGGCTTTTAGAGGGGTGCTCCCCATGGTCTCCCTCGTAAACACCAAAGCAAAACTTACACAGATGTGATTGGTGAGACAAAGCCCTGACAGACAAAGCTAGAGGTGTTTCAAAAGCAGAAATACATTTGACCAAAAATGGCCTGCTCAGCCTCTCACAATAGACCCAGGAAAGATGTTATAACATTTTGCTGTAGGGGTTGCTTATATATAGTTTGGGAAAGAGTCCATGAGTCATGTTACCTATATTTACAATGTCAGATACAGAAACAATCCAATGCTGACTATTCAGGATCTGACACTTAGAAATGTTTACATGAAAATAACAAAGAATTGGAAGAAGTGATGCTTGAAAAATCAAGCTTTATTTTCTATCTGCAAATAAGAAATTTAAACATTCTAAGACTCAAGAGGAAAGTGACATGAGTAAAGCAGTTCTGCCCCTCTTAAAAGACAGCAAAAAACATGAACTCTTGCCTTCCTACTTACATGGGGAGTAACACTTTCAGGGCCTGACGAGAGAGATGCTGCTAGTCAATGGAATAATTTTTCAAATTATGCTAAAAAAAAGTGTAATAAGCAAAACAAATTTTGAACATGAACATATAATACTTCTAGTATCTACCATTAAGTAATCTGAGTATTCTATAACAAATCTAACAAAGGCCAGCACTCTCACACAGGTTTTCCATCCCAACTTAAATCCAGACTGCAGGCTTCTTGCTCTACTGTTAATATTAAAGATACCAATATTACAAACTGGAGCTTAATGATCAAGACACAAAAATATTCATTTATCTGACTTCAAGAGAAGTTGGAGAAAGCAACAAATGTATGCATGTACCAAAGTAACAAAACCCAAGATAATTCTTTAACAGTATATAGTGTAGGCATTGTCAAAATTATCCAAGAAGTTAGGATGACTTCATATCCATCTCAAAAAATGCAGACAATTCATTTTTGAAGACTCTTCAAGATGAGATGTGCTTTTAAGTGAAACTACTGAAGCAGGACTCTGATGAGTTTCATGATCCTGAAAGTAAGATGTTTTAAAGCTGTCATTATCATTATTAAATGTAGCTGCAATGATGATTTAAGTCTGTGTTCCAAGTCTCCTAGATGCTCTTAAACATTAGACACCTTTGTGTTTTGAAGACCCAGAAATAAGCTTACCAGTTGATTATGCTGTAAAGAAAATCTCTGCTTAACAAGACAGAAGCAACCTCATTTTGTCTTAATGATGTTGCCTTCAGTGGAATACAAAAGGAGCAACTGATAGCAATGATTGAAACATTTCTTTTAGAGACTTGTAAATTCAACTGTCCACTACAAGAATCTCCAAGAGAAGAAGCAGGAGAATAATAAAAGAAAAAGTAACAACATTGAACAGTGACATTAGTGCACGTTGGCTATCTGAACATGACAAATGATTTCCTAATGACCACAAGTTTACGAACAATGAAATGTATGTCCTTGTATGCTGCTATTAAAAAATGAAAACCACAGATATTGGTGCAGTGTTACCAAAGATATCATCCAGCAACAAGAACTGCATGAGAAAGCGATCTTTACTATTTGGTTTGACAGGAAAAAAAAACCAAATTTGAAACAAGAATGTTTAAAACTATTTCTTCTCCTTCTGATATATGGCTGCTCAGTGCTGTATTTCAGCCACACTAAGTGAAAAAGTAATGGCCAAACTCTTCTGTACTATAGAGCCTAAAGACAAATCTGCTCTTACCAGCAGGCTGGATAACTCGAGTAAAAAAAGGGTAACCTGAGTGAAAAATTGCCCCTGGTTCCCAGAGACACTCAGTGTTCCTCTCAGGAACACATGATTCTGCATTTGCATCAACAAGTGTCTTGAAATTTGCACTACGAACAAGAAGGACTTTGATCAAAAAAGAGCACACATTTTTCTCTGCAAGGAACTTTACAGAGGGGTACTAAATTTACAAAAGCAGTTGAAGGAGGTTTCAGAGGGACTTGACAGATTACAGGCTGATGACACTACCATTACAGCCTCAGTGGAAATGTGGTTTGATCTAATTAACAACAAAGAACTAGAACCACTGAAGAACAAAATTAAAAAATTATTCAAAGACTCTTGGAAGCTTTCCATTTCATAGCCACCAGGATGGATTCGAAACACAGACGGATGGGATTAAACCCAGGATAAGGCGTCATTGAACATATTCCATGTATCTCCAACATTCTAAGATTAAAAACTGAAGATACATATTTTGCCCTCAATATGTGATTAAAATTTTTATTTGATTGATCACAATTAATTCAATCATACAGGTGGAAAATACAGATGTTAAATTAGGGCAGACAAGATGGCTGAACTTAGGAATGCCGGATTTTAGAACAGATGCATTGCTGTCCAGCCAACTCAGCATCACTTTTTACACATTTTTAGTTTATTCATATCGCTTTCATTGAAACTGTGTAACAGCATAGGTGCTAAAATCAAAGAATCTAGTGAAGCACACCAATATGCAGAGTTAGATATAAAGCCTCATAGACCTAAATTTTTTCACAAACTACAGAGAGTATGAAGATGTTCTTAAATACAAAATCACACACTTTGCATTTTAGGTAACTTGTCTTTGTGTTCAAGGGATAAATACACCCATAAAATACATCACATCATTTGTGTGTGTTGTTTCAGTGGATAATATACTGCATTTGAGAGTTTCCTCCAATAGGCTTTTGCAAAAAAAAAAAAGTCATGCTGGGGAGAAAAATTCAACTTTGATACATTGGCTGCTGTTTCCACATACAAGTTTTCTCTCCACACCCAACAGAGAACACATACCTCAGCTGAACAACTGCGAGCATATGTTAGCTATGCCAATATCCTGTGGAAAGTAACAAAAGGCTTTAACTTATTTTTAACTGAGAGAATCACATAACTACAAAAGCTTTTCCTTGAGAATTTCAAGTCAAGCTGGGACTACTGTACTTCCCTCTTTGGGAAGTTGTACGATTATTAATCTTATAATTAAAAAAGTAGAAATTAATGAGGAAACATGTTAACATCAGATGATTTATGGGCCTATTAATACTAAAAGTGTATTGGGAAAAAAAAAAGAGGGGAAAGGAAAAACCCATTGTGCAATCCAGTTCTGATGAAATGCTGGACAACTTTGAGACTGATAAAGTGAGTCACTGCCAACTGACTCAGCATGACAACGGGAGTTCATTGTTGCCTTCGGACTGAAGGAAGCAAGCATGCAGTTGGTTCAAACCGGATTTGTTCTTTCACTAAAATGTGCTATTTCCGCCGTCTTCTTCTCCTCCTCTCACGTCTTCCATCAGACCCTCTGGTGTCTCCAGTACACACTGCGTTTATTAAGCCCTGCAGTATTCAGCTAACATTGGATACAACACACATTAAGCCCTCAGATGCTGCATGTTACAAAATTAACTTAAAAGGCTGGAATGCAGCTCCATTTTTAAGTCCCAGTATATTTATATTTCACATATGGTTTTCACTAGGCTATTCACAGGGGGGACTATAAAGCATCTCAACATGTGAGGTACTCTTGTAAACCTCACCATGTCCTCAGTTGCACTTACTGTCCTCAGGCACAGGGGATGTTGTACTGGAAGCATTAATATGTATATACGTGCTGCTTTTTACATCCACATTTCCTTCTGCTTGTAGGTTTGGCAACAGCAGGATGGCTGAATTCAACTCAAAAAATGGAATTCCTGTTTGTCTCCAAGGCTTTCCAAAGATTAACTTCTGCCAGTCACTGCAACTTCCCCCCAGCACCCTCTGAAGTTAACAGAACAAGGAGAGCTCAGCAGCTCCCATGGGGCTCAGGACCCTCCAGGATCTGGGCAACAGAACTAAACAAAATGTACTGCCTCCATCCTTGAGATCACTCAGTTATATGAGAAGGGTTTCCTCTAATATTACAATGAAGTGGATTTACATTATTTACATACACAAGACTGACCAAGAGAAAGGCTCACCTGTTGCACAACACTGCATGGCGTGCATAGGGTAATGTTACAAAATCTGGTTTGTGACTCTTTACCTTCTCCATACCATCATTCACTATTTTCTGCTTTTCCAATTAAAGCTGCTTCTCCTGAAGTCTGAAATGTGAAAGTCATGTTTTGAGGTTTTTTTTTACAAGGGATTATTAGAGTCTTAGAAGTCTACTGATTTTACTGTAGTTTAGAAAAGATTCTTACAAATAAAATTAAATTATTTTTGAAAAGAAACAAGCAACAAGAAAGGTCTACACGTGTTCCAGCAGCTAAAGCATATCCAGCTATTACAATTTTTTAAAATGTATATTTTGCCAAAGGGAACTATGCCACATCAAAAATTGTCATGCCAGGTGAGAAAATCTCAGAACTGAAGGGTAAGACAGGTAACAAATATGGGTTATATCCAATATGAAGGTAGAAAACTTGACAGGTGACTTGAACTAAGTCATCTCTAAATATGAGTTTATCTAGTGCAGGAAGCTACTAATGCTTTCCTATTTCAGAAGGGTATCTTAAAGCTTAATTAATTGTTCATAAAGAACTCTGATTCTCAGATGAGAAGCACCAGAAAACTCCAAAGTATTATTAATCTCAGGTGCCAAAGAATTATCCCTGCTCTTGCATGGAATGGGTCTGAAATATTTGTAATTTCTATGATAGCAATATCCCCAGTCCAGTTTGCAAATGATGAGAGTAATCCAAGTAAAATAAATGTCTGGCCATCAGAGTAAACAAAGACATCATCTTACGAGTCCAATCTAAATTGTAGAGATAATCAATATGAGAATAGCAGTGCCCACAATGAAACCTGTATTAATTATGAAGAGAGTTTATGAAAGAAATTAATCATTATTATGGAGTTCACTGTAGGAATTTAATAGCATGAGCCAATTCTACATGACTCTTATGATGCTTGAGGTCAAATATGCTGAGTTTGAAATAAACTTTAATCTACTCTGAACTAACTTTGTATAAAAAAAGAAAGCTTCTCATAAGTTCCACTGTACTGCCCAAAATAATAAATCTATTCTATCCCATAAGTGCATGTGGTCTGATATACCATCCTGAAAATAGTTTCTAACATCTCTCTTCCCTCTCTTTTCTTTTGTTTGCCTTATTTTGTTTAGATTGGTGCTATAGGAAAATTATATACACTGATTACAAGAGAAAATTTGATATGGGAGACAAGCAATATATTTTTAAGCTTACTTTGTTTTTGGTTTTTCTTTTTTTTTTTTTTTGTTTTTTATTTTTTTCCTTGAGTAACCAGTCTTCCAAAACAAACAGAGAAATGTTTATGGAAATAAAGAAACAAATTATAACAATTTTAGGTAGCATACCACAGTCAAATAAATACCATTTTCTAATAAAACAAACTGGGAGAAAGCCTAGTTGAACTTAACCCATAGTAACCAAGAAAGCAGTTCAAGGGACTTTCTGTTCCAGAATCAGAACCATTCTTGAGAGCTAAAGATTCATATCCTTTGATGAGCTTTAGAATTCTTTTTGTAGGATTATAAATTCTTCTATGAGTGCAAGTGTTGAAAATGCTCAATGTAGGCTTAATTCCACTTCCAGTCAAGTCCCCGTTGTGTTCAAAGGGAGAATAATGAAACTGATGCTGAGAGCATTTGAAAGGCCTATACTTTATATTTATTTGTTTTTGTGAAGTTCATCTTACACAAAGTAAAAGGAAGACATAAGTAGTACCCGATCTTACTGATGTGAAGTCCATGCATGGCAAAATTCCATGGATCAGAAGTAGGCAGGGAATTCTCACGGGGTCTCTTGTTAGGGGTACTTCTGAGCTTGTGTGTTTGTGTGTGTGTTTGTGAGGGGAAGGAAGCCAAACCACTGGGATGCAGCCAAGCTGTAGGGTTGACTACCCCTCCATATGCACTGAGAGATGCAGCAGTAGCGTCTTCTTGCTTTTGCAAAATACGGGATTAGCCATTTTGGAGGCTCCTAATAATGTATGCAAAGCTCAAAATATGATCAATAATTAGGCGTGCAACAGGAAGAACAAACCCTTAAAATTTAACAAGAATACTCTCCAATTAAAGAAGTCAAAAACAGCTAAGTGTGAATATTTCTCTGAGCTTGCTTTGTTGATGCTGTAGGATTTCTTTGTAGTTGTACAATTCTGCTTGCTAAAATTCTCTTGGCAACTACAGACTTCCTTACTTCTGATCTCATCACACACAGATGGCTCAGGCTTGTAAAATATTATTAGGGGACGTGCTGGAGTGGCCTGAACATGGGTCACTCCAGCAGCGTAATCTGACTCTCACGATTTCTCTGGATTTGTGTAACCTTGAGTTCTGCCAGGGTTTCCCAACCTGCAAAATGGGAAAAGAGTCTACCTTCTAACAAAGTGATGAGAAAGTGTGAGTGAATATATGTGCAACCCTATATAAAAGGAAGAGTGTTACTGCTATTTGGGGAGAGTAAGATAGCGTCATGCGAACTTTTATTCTCTTCTCTGAAACAAACACCGACATAGATATAAATAGTGCCTGCAGAAAACCAAAGGATGAACTTCTGTATGTTTTTTTTAAACATTCTGTAGCTTTTGCATGTAAAGTCTGCTTAGAAGAGTTTTGAATAGTTTAATAATTAAACCAAAAATCTTTAGTTCTAAAAGTATTAACATTTACCAGAGTGGATTTATTTTTCCAGTGGTGTCATAAATTCACAGTATTTACCCACCAGTTCTGGTTTTCATAACAAGACTGTGGTTTTTATTTTGATCCCTGGATAATTTATTGCTGCAGCACATCATTTTGCTTTTCTTTTGGAGGTTCTGAGGAAAAGTAATTCTTTACAGACACTGTTCAGATGGTATTTTTCAATTAAAAACACTTAAAGCAGAAAGGAACGATTGTCTGGTGGAGGACTGAAGATCAGAGTTCAATGCTTGGCTCTACAATAGACTCCCTGGGGACATTTTCAAAGGCATAAATGGCAGGTTGGCACATCACTCCCATACTTGCTTTAGTGGGAGTTAGTTGCCTCTGAAAACCTCTATTTCCTTTCCCTGGATTATCCCAATAAAATCATCTAATTTTTCCCTGTGTCTTGGTCTGCAACCACAACAGTGGAAATGCTAACATTTTGTTCCCCTCAACTCTCTCCTGACTTGCCTTTTTAACTAAAAGCTTCCTGAGGCAGTGCTGCTTTTACAGCATGTAAAATACCCAGCAGCAGTGGATGGGGCACTGATCTCATCTGGGACTCCCCCGTTCCTGTTAGAATGTACACATGCAAATAACATCAATACTAATTGGGAATCTGCAGTTAGCATGCTTATCAGGTCAGGTCCAGGTTATCATGCTGTCCAGGAGCAATGCTGCTCAGGGATAAAGCACGACATTATCAGCCCAAGTGAATGGCATCCACAGAACTGGAGCTGGACAGCAAGGCTGGGTGAATATCTCCCAGTGGCACCCGCATGAGCCATCACTGAAAAAGGGGAATTATTAACCTTCTTCATCTCAGTCCTTGGTTTTCTGGTAACTTCTGTTCCATTTAAGTCAACACCCTTTCACCAAAATGTTACATTTTTCTGGAACAAAATGCAAAGCCTTAACAAATGTCCACAAGGCCTTTCAGAAAGCAAATCATGAACCTGAGTATGTATTTGCACCACAAGAGTATAAGTACTCAGCCACTGTGGTACAAAACCAGGTCTGTCTTATTTATCTTGCAAGACAGGATTAGGCACAACAATTTTTGTTTTCAAACCACAAATGTAAAATTCCCAAAAATGTTACATGTGGAACTACTCAAAGGGAGTGAATGGCAATATACTGAATAAATGTGCATGACCAGTAAATTCAAGAAAATATTGATCTGTATTTGTTTATTCAGAAAGTGGAGTGGCCCACAGAATTATTCTACTAAAACTAATAATTATTTTTTCTACTCTACTGAACTTAAATGCATTGTGACCATGAGTTAAAATAAAAAAATAAGCAATTCATATTCCATGTGCACTCGTTCATTATCTCCTGTCCTACCAGGAATTATGATGTTTGCCAAATGAGATGAGCCAGTGCTCATTATATTCCAGAACATCACCACTGGGCAATGACGTCTTTCAGATACCCACTAGTAGTCAAACCAGGCTTTTTGTTTTCGACCTATTGCATAAGTTATTCTCTAAGCCATTCATCTTTCTCAACAATTTCTTTCTGGCTATAACCAAGATCCTAAGTTTTGTGGACAATTTTTTCCCTGAAGTTAATACAGCAAAAGCCAGGAGCATTACAGTAGGAATTATTTTTTTATGTAATATATTCATGAATCCAAGGCATATCTTTATGTTCTAGGCACATCCTCCATTTCTTTCTCCATCATATTGTATCATCTATGCAATCAGCCCAGTATGCAATACAAGACAGAATTCCTACAGTAGATGTACACAATTCAAGAAAGTTTGTAACTCCTCAGGGAGATTTACTCACAGATCACCTGTTCACAGATTTTAAATGGATGTCAGAAGAGCTCCAGGATTATTACAGACCAATAATGGGAAGGGTTACAACAAAATATCAGTATTCTTACAATATAGAACTGAAAGTGGCTTTGATTTTGGATACATTAACAAACTTCAAAAGGATTGGTCTAAATCTGCCAGTGGAGGAATGTAGCTTGATTGCATCATGTACTGGGATGCTGCTGCAGTCTGATCCAGAAAGAATGACGCATCACTGTCTGACATAGCTCTGATAAAAGATAAGTAAACTGTATGATTGCCAAATGAAGAGGTCAAAAAAAAAATCCCAACAAAAACAAAAGAGCTGATAAAGCAAATTACACCAACAGAATTTGCAGTGCAACATGAACAAAAGAAACCCAAACAAACCCCATTCCTATTACTGATGGGATGCCCCTGTGTCCCACATGGCATCACTGCAAGTGGATTCTACAGAGAGTGAAAACGACACAAGCCCACATTTCTGCAGTAACAGCAGCCCACACAGAATACCTCCACTTGCCAGCTAAGAAACCTTGACCTACTGGCCATGTGCCTCCATTTCTATCCCCATGATCCACTAAATCAGTCATGCCTTAAGGTAGATCGCAGTCATGGGTGACAAAACCTAAACCTTTTTTGTTTGCAACAATCCTTGTATTTTCCTCCCAAAGGCAAAGCATGCTAAGGACATTCTTTACATGTCCAGAGGCCAACAGCCTGTCACTCTCTTTACACAACGCACTACATGTATCTAGGACATAGAAAGGATTATTTAAAACTCTAAAGGAGACATTTATACCCAGTACACTTCCAAAATAAGGATGGCAAGTTGCTGAAATAACTTATTTAAAACTTTTTCTCAAGTACAGAGTGATAGAATTAGAGTAAAATCATCTAGAAGGGGTTGGAAACACTTTCTCATGAAGTCTTAAACATCACTTCGAGTGACATTAACTTGAGCTACACATCCCATCGGAGAGCAAGTGTCAGCAAAGTAAATGCATTAGTTAAAGCTTAATAGTAGTTTGGTGTTCAATATTCTGAAATATTTAATATGTTTTTTTCCCAAAGTAAACTGTTATTCAGTTTTAATGAAGACATTAACCTGCTTGATTTGTAAGCTCCTGTGGGAAGTCAGTCTAAAACACTGTCACAAGAGGTAGGCAGATGTAACAAGAGCTGTGACAGGAAATCAAGCATATTTTAAATGTTAAAAAAGCAGCCAGACAATAAGTCTCAATATGCTCTTGTTTTCTTTTAGTTTTGTTTATTTTTTGGTAATATGATTTCTGCCCTTTAAAAGATACCAATTAAGGCTGGCTGTAATGCAGTCTGAAGGTAACTGTGGGTACTGAAATCTACGTGAGTCCTCACCAACTATGTTGTAAACAAGAAGTGGTAGGATACAGAGTAAAAAAAAAAAAAAGTTTGGATCAGATTCTGAACTTCAAGACACTTGCAGTCTCCAGCATTGTAGGGTGAGAGCTTTAAACTGGAATCTACTGTAACACTTTTAGTCACAGTTTGAATTTTCCAGACTGACTTTGAATACAGTCTACTCTTCATGGGAACAGCCCGTCTTGTGAGTTTTCAGCTTGAAACGATAGTGATATAACAAGATGAGCAAAAATGGTGAGACCCCAAGCAATTAAGGTGGGTGTGTACTCTTCCTGAAATGCATATTGGTGGTTTGACAAGGGAGACAAGCTGGCTGCTTTGTTTCACAGTAGCTGTGTTTAGTTCATGCTGTCAAGCATGGATTCTGACACTTAACAGTATTAATATTGCTATTTCTATTGATATAATTAGCACTTCTATAAATAATAGCTAAGGCTGCCATAGCTAAGTATATTACTGCAATCAGCACCATCAGGCCCTTCTTCGTTACACACCCTCCTGGAAATGCAAGCTGATTGATCTCAATAAGAAGACAGCCACTGAGAATGCTGTTGATTCTAGCGGCCCAGCGAGGAGCAGCTCCCACCACGTAGAAGTCTCTCCTAAACAACTAGTTTGTATGTGTGAGACTAACATTTCTCACCAGTCTTGCACCTGCCAACGTTTGAATGCTATAAATAGGGACTCTTCTTTTCAGCCACACGATAAAAAAACCCTCACATTGAGTTCAGTGGGTGTTATTCATACACTACAATGGGGGAGAAGTCCTACAAATTGCTTTGGAGACAATCTGGAACCCACATTTAAGCTCCTCCTAAACAGCACAAAGATTTTATTTATTTACTTTACAGTTATGAAACAGAAAACTGCGTAACAAAACAGATATTGCTGCTTTTAACAGAAGAACAGCAGCACCTGCCATTTCAATCCCTAACTCCATTCTGGTACATTTAAAAATAGAGAAGAATGACAGTTTTTCTAGAGGCCCAAACTTCAGGCACTTCCAAGCTGTTTCCCAGAACTTTGCCCTGTTTTTGCTGCACCTAAAAGCCGTAACTTCTACACGAGTTTTGACAGTGTTTAATATCTACCTTGAGGTACTTATGCTTAATGACTGCAACTTACAACCAGCACTGGTGGGAGATGGAAGTGTACAGAACCAGTGGTGGTGGAAATAAAGCCTCAGGGTCTCAAAAGATGCATACAGAAATACAAGCAGTTAGAAATTATCACCAGTTTTGGAAACAGTGGGTATTTTCTGCTTTCCTCATCTTCCATAAAGTGATGTAGGTAAACACTGTATATAGCTATTCTGAAGGCCAATATTTACAGTGTCTGGAAATAGAAAGTATTATGTATAAGAAAAGCAGCCTAGATGTCTGACTGGAGTTTGCTACAAAAATGCTTTAAAACTTCCACTTTCTTAAGCTTTAGTCAAACGGATATGCTAAAAGTCATATGGGAAATTAGGCAATTTGTGTGCACAATTACTATTGGGTGGGAGACACACAGTTTTGAATCCTGGAAGTTCTTCCTGAAACAGTACTTGCTAGCTGCAGTACTTGAAAACTGAAAATGGTAAAGAGGAGACTACAATTCCAAAGGAGCTTTGAACTCCTGTACTACTAATACAGCTCACTTTGTATGAGGCCAAAGCACTCAGAGAGCACTATGTCTTTCAGCAGTATCAATGCCAAAATCATTCCTGTATAAATCCACTGATGTCACTTCACTTATTTCAAAGAGGAAATTCATGTCTAAGTCACCTTCTGTTTTCTGATGTAAACCCAGAATAACTACACCAAAGTTTATAAAACTACTGACACTGGCATTTATTGTCAAACCAAACAGCCAATGGAAAAATTGGCACCTACCATCTGAAATTATTACTTTAGATAATAGTTATAACCCTGATGGCTGCATTTTGGAATTCTCCACGTACACACTTTTGCAAATATTCGTGATGACAGCACATGGTATTATTCTTGTTGCACAGATAGGAAACAAAGAGTGAGCAATTTTTCCCTAAAGTCAAATATGCTATTCATGGCAGAGGACTTCATGAGGCCCAAGTCTTAAGCCAGGAACCCAGACCAGTAAACAAGTACTCAGTCTTCAGTATGCTTTCAAGAAAACATAAGGAGCAATAACTGGCTTGAACACCATATTGGATTTAAAAAATAAGGAACAATGAAGGAACAATTATTTCTTTGAATAAGCTGTTAAAGACTCAAAATTAGAACTTTCTCATACAAAGGAAATTTGATAACAAAATGTCTTATTCTGGTATTCCTTGAGGCATCTTTCACCAATATCTGGGAAAATAAGAGTATAATCTGAGATCCATTTATATCAGGAAGCACAAAATGATCTACACACCAAAATCTTTTTATTTCCTGCTCACTCTTCTCAGGCCACAAACATGGGACTTCCCAAAACAACACAGACCTTCCAAAATCACCTCTGGTTGTGAAAACTAGTCAATGGCAACTATTTTCTTCTGTTTCAGATATGCTCAATGATTCTTCTCAGTGAATACACTGCTCATGAAAATTGAAGAACTGAATTTTGACTTGCTTGGGTTGCTCTGATACCCAAGATCAAGGGTCAGAGTGCCTATGTAAAGGTAAACAAGCAAAGTTTACTAATAGCTGCCAATTTGAGACACTGTATTTTTTTTTTGTTGTTTGTTTATCAATAATGTAATGATTTGTGCACACTCTCTGCAAGACCTCTCTCTTCAGAGAGCCTAAACTGCTGGTAAGATTTCTTGGGCAATTACAGATGAATTCTGCTTACTTAACATTAATTTGGTACTTCGAGCAAATTAAAAATAATTATTTTTCCCCATAGCATCTTCTACATTAATATCTGCAGTCACTCTGGAATCTTAATGAGCTAAACTCAGTAAATTCTGCCCATTCTTGGCTAGAGGACTGCCTTTTCCTTCATGATACACATTTGGGAACAGTTTGCAAATCTAAAATTCCACCTCGCTTGAAGGGATTTACAGCCTCACATGACAAACTATACTGAACAATACTGAGGCCCTGTGAAAAATAAACAGAAAGAACACACTTATTTTCTAATACCAAGGTGGAAATAGTAAGTCTTGAGGGCCGCCTGGAATTTGACCAAGGTTACCCAGCAAGGATCAAATCCTATTTGTCTTAGGCAGGCAGCCCTGCCGAAATCAAATAAGCCTACAGCACAGATCAGTATACTAAGGCTATGGTTTAACCTCTGAGGCATGCTATAAATCCTGTGCCACAAAATAGGTGCTATGGATTAATTTCTAATCCCAAATTATAACTTGTCATTGAAGAGCTGAAAACCCAATTCCCCTCACAGATTTACATAACAAGAACAGAACCACGCTGAGATTTAAGACTTTACTTACAAAATTTCTAACAAAATATTTTCCAGGATACTCAATTCATGCAGTGACAAATAAATCACGCTGAGGTAACAAACCATACACTATGACACACCACCTTTTTTTTTTTTAGTCTTCCTGCATATCTAGTCATTAATTTACCCAATAAATTAATTCCACAAGTGGCTCTCCAAGTCATCAGTTTGAATTATCAAGTTTCTGCTGTATTTCCAAAACAATGCCAGGCATGCATGTGCGTAGGAGGGATGGGACAATGAAGCCAATAGGTGCAGCTGTGGCTGGGAGGCAGAAGGTCTGTTCAAACTCTGTCACTGACTGCTTTTTAACATTGGGAGGTCATTTCAGTGCTGTTTCATTCAAAGTCTTTCTAGCATATAATATTTTGGCAACAAAGCCACACCTCAAACATTTGGAAGGCAGAAACAAGCCTTTATGAACTTTATGAAATCTTATTTTCCCCTGAAAAATCAGCAACACTGGGGGAAAGGGGTGTGTGCAGCCAGTCTGTTTGGGTTTCTGGCCTTTGTATCTTCCGCCCGTGTAAAACAGAAAAAAAAAAATCAACCTTCACAATGCATCTTTATGCAAGTACAGGTGAAAGACCACCTCTGTAAATTCAGATGATCGAATGGGCTAGCTGGTATCTCATACATATGGCACTGCTGCTGCACAGGATCTGAACAGTTGTTCACTTTAATATGAATGCTGGCAACCCTGATTTTAAACCAGAGGGCTTAGGTTCCATTCCTAATGTTACATCATAGTAAGACCAAACATTAAGTCCTCAGCCAGAAGGATTTTTCTTGTATTTTACTTCTGTGCTACAGCAAAAACAGGATACATTTTAAGACTCATAAACCATTTCGTTTTGGAAGACACAAGGCATTCATATCTTTAACAACTGACTAGTCACAGATTGCACATGCTATCATAAAGTTTTCTTCTCCTAGAAATGATGATTTTTTAAAAACACCTACAGATTAAATGATGAGATTTAAAATAATGCTAAAATTTTCTGTAATGTTCTTCCTGCATTACAAATGGACTATTAAATCAGTGAAGTGCCAATCAAATGCTTTTGTACTTTGAAAGAAAGGTTTAAATAACAAAAGCAGTTTTTCAGGCCTCTCTCTCCCTCGGTAGTCAGTGTCACCTATGCACTAATTACAACATATTTACTCGCTCTTCTAGTAAGATCACGACTGAATAGATTTTTTTTTAAGAACATGATTTTTAAGAAAAGTTGCAATCAGAGCCTCGTGGATTCTGCCTCTTATTAATCTAGCTTGTCTAAGAAAAAGATAATGCTGTGCAGTAAACTTCAAGATATATGACAGGATTGAATAATAACAGCTCTGGATTCAGTTTCCAGCTTTAAAAATCAACTCGCTGCATGACCTCGGGTGAACCATTAATTAACTAGGGCCAAATCCTCTGTGGATTAAACACAATGGAACTAGCCAGTTTATACAAACCAAAGATCTGGCCCCAAGTTTCCAGAAGTTTTGAATCGGGCTGGCCAAACACTGGAATTTTTGTGCTGTGAAAAAGATATTTCGTTCTGTTTCAGAGTAAGAAGTAAAGCTCTCACATCCTTTGTGTAATAAATATTCCAATCAATTCCTTTTAAAGGGGGGAAAAAGGAAAAAAAAAAAAAAGGTGGAAGTCTCTAAGGGGAAGATTTTATTAACTGTGTTTTCTCCTTGTAAGCAGGAAGTAGAATTGACAGAAGTCTGCAAGGCAGGTAGCCATGAACCATCACTTTAGTTTTCTGGCCAGAATAATGTAACTTCTTTTTCCCAGTAAAACTGGAACTTTCTTGCAAAAAACTGCAACTTCACAAATACCACATTTTCCACTGGGGAAGGAAGGATCCTCCCAGTCAGCTCTAAAACTGTGCCCTCATTGCATCCTCTGAACAGCTGAAAGAGCTCTTGCCTCTGAGGGGTTTTTGTGTGTGTCAGAGAAGGATACAGTACTTTCCTATCACAGATTTATTTTTATATTTATTTTTCTTTATTTATATTTATATTTATTTATTTATATTTATTTTTGCCTTGAGTTACCCTTTCTTGCAAAGCACCCCGAGACTCAGAGATGCGAAATGGTTCTGTATTTCTACAACCTCAGCCCCGTAAATTCCAGAGACATCATTTCTGTATGAGAGCACATCCCAGGCATTCAAGAAAGACCCAGGAAGGCTCTCGGATTCCAGGACTGTGATTCAGTAGCTATAGACAATAACAATTTTTATGGAGATACTTTTTGCTCCTAAATAATTACTCCGCTCGGAGAGCAGAGCTCCAGGCTTTGCACATTAATTTGCTTTACTCGACAGCGAGTCTTACTTTCTCACAATTTCCCATTTGCCATTCAGCACAGAGGGCTCCAAGGCTGACAGGAGGACTTTCAACCTGAGAAACCCCGACTTGCCCGGCTACAAAAGGAGGCGAAGTCTGGGAACACGACGGGCAGTGCGGCAGCTCGTTTACTTCTCCACCTGCAAACCCATTTTGCTGACTGACAAACGCCGAGCCCCCTCCCTGCTGACGGGGACACGGAAAGCCGGGCACACGACGCTGTCCCCTCGGCACAAGCAGCTGCCCGGCGCTGTGAGGAAGGACAATGGACCGATGGCTCGGGAAGCGCTGTGGGACGCGCGGTGCGCTAGGGTGGGACGGCGCTGCCAGAGCCTCCGCAGGGAAAACGAGCAACAGCTTATTTGCTCCGGGAGCCCTCGGGGATGGCATCAAAAACGAACCAAACCCCAAAAAAACCCCAAGCAGATGAGCTCTGCCGTGCGGGAGGACGAGCGGCTCCTCCCCAGCCCGGCATCCCGGGCACCGGCACTGCCTTTCTCCCGGGGGATAACCCCGACCTGCCCTCCCAGAACCACTGAATCACAGACTGGGCAAGATTGGAAGGGGCCACACTGGGTCATCCGCTCCAGCCTCTCTGCTCGAGCGGGGTCATCCCGGAGCACACTGTACGGGACTGTGTCCAGATGGTTCTTGGGCATCTCTTCCCTCCCCGACCCTCGCTCGCAAACGAGCGCCGCCAACTTTTCCCAGCGGCGCGGCTGGAGAAGGAGGAGGAGCAGCGAGGGCGGGGGGGGACAAGCGGGGGGAAGATCGGTGCCAAGTCTCCCTCTCCGGCCGCGCGCACCCTCAGGGGAGCGGCCCCGCCGGCTCCAAAACTTTTTCGGGACGCCGAAAAAACTCCGGGAGGCGGCGGGTGCGAGCCTTTCCCCCTCCAGGATAGCGGCTCCGCGCCCTCCCGCAATACGAGCTCTCCCTCCCCGCCGGGACGCGGGAGCCCCTCGCCCCCCCCAACCGCCCCTCACCCGCCCGCCCCGCCCCGGTGGGCGGAGCACGCCCGGGCCCCGCCCCCGGCCGCGCGCTGACCCCGGAAGCGCCGGTACCTCTCTCATCTTCCCCTGCCCTGCGCTGGGCGCCGCCGGCTCGCGGCACTTTCAGAGGCGGCCGCCGCTGCCTCGCAGGGCCCCCTCATTGGCCCCCGGCCCCCCCGCCCCGCCGGCCCGCACCCATTGGCTCGCAACGCCGCCACTCAAAGCGGGCCCCGCCTCCCGCCGCCGTCTGCGCTCGCCCCCCTCCTCGCGACTCACGGCTAGTTCTCGATAGGCGAAACCGGTCCGCTATGCGCCCCTCCTATTGGACGGCGCAAACGTCGGTCAAAGGGGCGGCGCCTGTCATTGGCCGGATTTTAGAACGCTAGGGGGCCGTCTTCGCCGCTCGGGAGCGCTGAGTGGCTGGGCGGAGGTGTCAGTCGTGCTGGCACTAGGGTACCGATTGGCCGCCGCGGGCCAGGCAGCAAGTTAGGTTGCGCTCCCCCCCCGCCACGCCCCCCCCACCCCCCCGCCTTCTACGCATTTCTATTTCCCGCTTTATTTATTTATTTTCCTCCATAAACTTAAATGACCCTGGTGGGGGCGGGGCCGGGGCGGGGCCCTCCCGGGCCGGGCGACCAATGGCAGAGCGGCAGCGGGGCGGGGTCGGCGGTAGCGCGGGCCAACGGGAGCGCGGCAGACGTGCCGCGCTCGGCCAATGGGGCGGTGCCGCCGCCCCCGCCCCGGCCCGCGGCGGTCCCGAGGGGGCCGGGGCCAGGGAACAAGGACCGGGGGGGCGGCCGGGGTGTCCCGGGGGCGGGAGGAATAGACACAGGATGGTTTCCTTCCTCGCAGGCAGGAGCCGCGGTGGCGCGCCCGCCCCGCAGCCTGCGTGAAGCGCTCATCCCGGGAAGCCAGGGGAAGGCGTTTTCCCAGGAGCGCTTCTCTCGCCCCTGCTCTGGCCCAGGGATCCCTCGGCTGCGCGCTGTGGGGCCTCTGTCCATAGGGGTGGAGCAGAGAGCCCCTCAGGCAGAGCCGACAGGTGTTCTGGCAGCAGAGGCGGCCTTCGTAGGTGCTGGGCTTGCAGCCAGGTGCGGAGCGTTCTCTGAGCCCCAAGAGCGCTGCTGCCTCCAGGAGGGACCCGAGGGCAGTGGACTGTGTCAGCCTCCCTCCTTTCCCATTAAAGGGAAGGCCCAGGCCTTCCTTTGTTGTAATACTATTACTGTATAGAATTTTTAACTGTTCTCAACATCTCTTGGGATTTTTTTGGGTTTTGCTGGTGTTTGTGATTGTAGTCCTTGATGCTTGCACTGTTCTTTCATAGCTCTGCCCATCTGACCTACCTTCCCCTTTCTGCATGCTTCCTTCTCGTGTCCGATCAAATTAAACACACACTTTATCTAAATTATTCGCTTAGTATCCTTCCTTCTTGTGCACTAGGTTAGTTGAGATTTGGTGGTTATCATTCCTCTGTAGAACACTGAGCTTCCTACTTGCCTTTTTTCCCCCCAGACTATTCCTGCATGATCCAGCATAACACTTCTCCAATTCCCTCATCCTAGCAATTGGTTATGTTTGCTTTTCTCTGTCCTTCTGTTAGCATGGATCACCTAATGTGAAGTTACCACCCTTACCCACGTTTCTTCACACGTTCCCATCAAAAGTGTTTATATGTGTCTCTTGGAGCCATGCAGGGAAGCACTCTCATTCCAGATGGTTTCTCCATCTTCCATGTCAAAGTTTGTCACCAGTTTTCCAGGAAACATCCCTTGTTGTGGTCCTTCCTGCACAACCACCTGTCCCATTGCCATGAGCTTTGGTGGTTCCACTACCTGCTTGGAGAAAACTCCTCTGTCCCATGAGTTGGGGATTGTGGGGGTTCCTTATCAGGACAGGGCCTGGCTTCTTCCCTCTCATCATTCTCAGGGGCTTCTCTTGAAGCAGCCCTCACTCCCTTTGCATATTTCAGAACTGGTGTATAGAAAACAAGGCCATCTCTTCCCCCCCCCGCCCCCATTACCTTCCTGAACAAGGTATTACCTTTATCTTTTTATTCCACTTACATGGGTTACATCTCATCTGGTACTAGAAGAAGGTAAAGATACCCATCAGACACAGATCACTATTGTAGTGAAGCACCAGGATTTTAACCACGGGCATATAACTGCATAGCTGCTTCAACATAAGCATATGCTGAGGTTCTGTGCCCAATCAAAGCTTTAATTTCCTTCTCATTTCTTATGGCCTGTTCTGCATTTTTAAGATGAGACAGAGTGTGAAATAAAATACTCAGAAAAATAATTTCTCTAGGGCATATTCTGTTTGATAATGTCATACCTGGAACTTCATCTGGGCTGTCAAAACAATGTCGCATGACAGTAAAACTGAATACACTTCATATACATAAATCTTCCACAGTCTGTAGCTAAGTATCAAGAATGAGCTGAAGGCTCCTGTAGCTGAGCTATTCCACTGCGTGAGAAATGATGTGACCATTAGGGAGCAGATAGCTCCCAGCTAGTAACTCCAGATAACAGTGTGTGCAGGTGGCAATTAATTAATACATGGATGTACATTCATGAGGTGTGCTGTGGAGGCACTGATTTCGAAGAGATCCAGAAGAAGATGTTCTTCTCCTGGAACACCGTTTATTGTCCACCATGGTTTGTAAGGCCACATTTCTGGCGGGAATTGCACTTGTATCAGTGATGCCCAGCAAGTTAGCGGTGATTTCCTCACACAAGAGGGAACAGCATTTCCAGTGCTGATGTGGGTCTGTTTCTTTTTGATGCCATCATTAACAATTGTAGGATAGTGAGCACACTTTTAAAATTTAGGGTTAGAAATCATGCTCAAATATGTTACAAACCTCTCAGAGGCTGTTAAGAGAACCAATTGTATTACTTTCAGGAAGCAATCCAACCAGTAACCTGGTATTTTATAGAATTGCTTAGCATGATATAGAAATATAAATCAACTATAGAATAATTATAGTTAAGAAATTTCCTCCTCGAGGAGGCAAAAAGATGGCATAAGAGGACTAGAGAGGTCAGGCTAAATCACAAGTGAAATAAAAAGCAAAGGAGAAGAGGACAAATCTCATGTTAGGGTATCCAAACACAAGTGTCATACCAAAAGTAAGCCCAGGGAGAAATAGTTCTTCTATAGCCAGTGCCAAGGAGGCCTCAGCTGAAATACAGTATTTGGTTTCATACACTGCAATTAAAAGAGGTTATAAAGATCAGAGACTAAAATCTTTGGAGTGGCAACGGTAAGGGTCTTAGAAAACATGGCCTACAAAAGAAGAACAAAGGAACTAGATTTGTTTAGTCTAGAAAAGGAAAGAATGATTGAGGGGAACAGTACAAAGTTCTGGCAGTAAACTTCTGTGGGTTCAGCACTGTAATAATCTTTGGAGGCCATAGGATCCCTGATGGTGGATGTTTTTAAAATTACAACAGATTGGGGTCAACTCCCCTCTGGGCAGTTGCCCCAGGCAGCAAAGCAGGAAGATCATGAGTGGCATGCTGTCTTGCTGGGACAGGCTGGGAACTGCAACACTGGGAACAGAGCATCTGCAAGAAACAACCCAACGCTCCCCAGGGCTTCCTGCTCCTCCTGAAGACATGATAGCACCAGTCAGCTCCATGGTAGCATGTCACCTCTCTAAGCAGCAGCGTGTGCCAGCTTCTGCTTAGCTTTCTTGTTGGATTTCATGGCAAATCCAAGATTACAAATACAGTCAGGACAACACTCTGGGAGGCTACCAGGCACTAGGTGTCAGATCCTGTCGAGTGCTGTCTACGCTTGTCCCTACAAGACCTTTCAGGTCTGTCCTAGCATTACGTTCTTGTGAGCAGCGATTTCATTAGAAGAGCACCATAACAAAAGGCCACTCTGAAGATCCACATTTTTGTGCTGCCTGAGTTCAAATCACATAGGGAACAATTCCTTTCACACCAGTAGAATTGCAAACAAATGCCTTTATTGGTGAAGTAAAATTGGACTCTCGTAAACAGCAATATTGAAATGGGTTGCATTTTTGTGGTAGCTTTATGCGTGTGAATATTAAATTCCATATAGATGTTTACAGAATTCAAGTTTTGGGGGATGAATGCCCTGCCTTAATTGGCAGGAATGAAGAAATAGTCCCTCATCAGGCAGAGCTCATAGTGAAAGCATAAAAAGTCTAATTTATTGCATATTTTCAATATGACTTCATTTTCGAGCATTTTGTGACAATCTGACCTAATATTGCACTGATTCACACAATAGAGCTGTTCTATTGTACTTTAATGACTGGAAATGTAATTTGCTTCCTGTTTAATATTTAAGCCAGCAATAATACCAAAAAGGCTTATTGCTCCTAAGAAAAGATGAAAGGGGCATAACTCTTAAGGTTTTTTTGTGTTCAAAATTTGACCTACTTTAAAAACACTAGAAACTCATGGGAATGGTCCTCAGAATTAAAAATACCAATATAAGATTGTTGCCTGGGAATTTCAAGATACATCACTTCCAGCTCATAGAAAAGCAGAATTTCCTTCCCAAGGGAAATCCAGATAATTCAAAATTAATTTTTGTCCCAAAATACTGAATTAACAGAGTTTTTCCACAGAAAAAAATGAAGTTTGAAAAGAAAAAAAAAATTCTTAACTTCAGAAGTATTTAATTTGGGTTTGATGACTGTCTTGAAATTTTTCAGTCTGGCTTAGCTGAAGAGGCATCTGTGCCTGTTCCAGCTGCCCCTAGTGGCTCTCACATGACCAATGCTCTGTGGTCTTGCTTCATGATGCTCCTTGGAGAGAACAGCTCCATGGCCATTCCACTTGCCCATACAGCTTTTCTGAGGGGAGCAAGGAAAACAAGTTTTTTTGTAAACATGCAGGGAAGACAACTTGCAAAGGCTGATCTGAAGAGGATAACAGGAAGGTCCATTATCTGAACTGCTACAAAAGTGAGGTGTATGGTGGCTCAGACGGGCATGCAGAGCCATGGAAATAAAGCAGCTCAAATGGAGAACAGCACAACTAAAGCATAACTTTCACCTGGGGTGCAGTGGTGAATCTGCCCTACTCTTTCCCCCATTGAAGGGTCATTTCCTTTTCATTTGGCATTACTGCACATCCCATTATACTTTTGGATGATTGTATTTAGTAGCTCTGCCAAGCCTTTCTTTGTCCTCTGTTCCCTCGCTTCCTTCTCCCTTTGGAGACCGCATTCCTCCTTGTTTGGTCTCTTATGGAGGCTGTCTCTATCTCAGGGCTCCGTGAGCTGAGTCCCACACCTACATGGAGAGGAAACCTGAGATCCAAGGCTTCATGAAATTCCTCAGGGACAGAGCCATTTCCAATTATGAACATATTACAAGTAGTTAGATATATACTGTTAAGCCACTGTCATACTTTCACTTGACAGATGGGTATGCTGGTCTCTGCATAAATTTACATTGGTAAATATACATTTAAAAAAACCCAAACAACGCAAACTATCACAAGAAACATCTGTATTTTGCCAGGCTCGACTAAATTCACTCCTCTAGAAGCCCACACAAGAATTACAGGTGTCACTGAGAGGAGGACAGATAGGAGACAAACATTTTCCAATGTTTTGTTTCACTTGGTTTTATAAATAAGAGTGTGGCATCTCTTTTTCAATCATGACATTTTGACAAATGATGCTTTGTGTTGCCCTTGGGTGAGAAGAAATGTGAACAGAATAGTTTTGGGCAGTCTGAAAAGCAGCTTGGGAAGAAGGACTGCTGTGAATTATTCTCAGATCAGTCATTTACTGGCTCCATATATTTGGATACCATACTCAGTCCTTATCTATTTACCAAGGTTGTACTGCTTCAACTTTAGTTCAAGCAGTATTAGCATTTAGTTCAACTCCAGTATTAGCATGACTATATTGGCATTCAAGTACTTTTATCAGAATAATATGCTCATGTCGGGCAAATCTTACCACTGTAACACACCTTTGTACCATTACAACTGCCAGCACAGCAAGGAGCACTGCTATAACAAAAAGATAAAAATCTCACCCCTTGCCAAAATACTTCTAACTAATACTGAGGTGTGCACAGCCCACCTTTGCTGCCTCACTTTCCTCCATCTAGGAAAGACTTTTAGACCTTTCCTTGCAGGGTTTGTGAGCTTTAGTTCCTATCTGCAACAGGGCTTTGCAAAGTCCGCATGAAATGTGCCAGGGCTTATTTTTAGTCAGTCACAGCTTTTTTAAGTCTCTAAAAAGTGTTTGCAAGAGGTAGCTGTACCCCAAAACACGCCCTAGCAGGGGTGTTCAGCTGGGCCTGCTTCCTTTTCCTGTGAAGATTTCACTTGGCATTTGACTCAGGCTTTTCTGACAGCTATTTCATGAATTACAGTCAGACCGTTTTCCCTGCCGCCTTTTACCCAGCAGCTGAGCAGGAAAAAGCCAAATCAAGAGACTGCCATCTGTGGGAGGAACGAGGGAGGACAGCAGAGCCTCCATCCCTGCCAGCACCTGAGGGGAGTTGGGCAATGTTGGGCTAATTGTTGGTGTAAATGACATCAGCATTTGGCCTAGGATCAGTAGCTTCTCTCCGAATAATTTAGTAAGTACAAATATTAAAAATACTTGAAGTTAGACATTAACCAGATGAAATGTTTAGACAGCAATAGTAAAATGCATTTGATCAAGCTTTATGGACTGAAACTCAAACAGAGTTTTATTTAGCAAAAATAATGGGGATGCAATTTCTAATTAATCAAACAGGAAAAATTCAGAAGCAGCTGTCTTTTGAAATTAAAAATGTAATTTCCAGGACAGCTTTGGACTTGTTCACAAGAGATTTCCTAATCCACAAATCCATTCTGATGGCTCTTTTCCCACAGGCACTCTCTCTAAGCACCAAGGGCACTGAAATTTTCTCCAGGTTTGTTGTTCATTTTGAAGCCATGGAGCAGGATACACTGCAGCAGGATTTCTGCCCCATCTTGCCTGCTGAGCCCTGCATTGACTCAGTTGTCTGCTACACTGGAAATGAGAGACTCAGATCCAACATTAGCAAGAAGAGTCTGGATTACATAGGCCCCAAAAGATGCATACACTGAACAGGATACATAAGAACGGGATCCTCTAGATTGTCAGGCTCTAAAGGTTTACATCCATGTGTTTTCCAAGTATATAATTAGAATATAGTTAAACTGACATTATTGGCATAAACCCTGTCTCACCTGCTTTCTTCCAAGGAGGATGGGGTTTAGGCAAGGTGCAGGGACACCAGGACAGCCAGCCTGCCTGTTGGAGGATAGCCTGGTTGCAGGAATCTGGGAAGAAGGATGAGACCTTCAAGAACCTAACTGGATTTTAAGTGCTGTAGACTTCCATGAGGCCTGCAATCCCAGTCACCTCCAAGAGAATGGAACTCCAGCCCAAAGCTGTTTGTTGGTGTCTAAGGAGTGGGTCACATCTGGCTTGAATTTAGCATTTGCTCTTTGTTAGCACTCTAAAGGCTGTTTAATTGATGCTCAGGCTGTGTGTGTGTGCATGTGTGTATGTATGTATTAAGCAAGAGACAGCTGGTCCTACACAGGCAAGGTTGACTGTTACCCCTGAGGCAAGAGGCCCATGGAAAGCAGGGTGGCCAGTGTTTTATTATTGCCCTCTACTATTCTTTGACCTCCACTTGATATATTTTTCCATAACCCTAGGCAGCGAGCTCTTGGTGGGTGGGAACTATCTGTTTGTTATTGTCTGCTAAATGAGGACCTCGCTGTGGAATACAGCTTCTGAACACAGACAGATATTACCAACAGGCAATATGGCCAGCATCTGTCTTAACTGGTCCATCACCACAGGCAAGGTGGGTATCACCTGAGCCAGGCGAAGCCTGCAATGGGAGTAAAATGCTGTTCCCTTACAATTGTGCCAACACTGGTGAAATATGAAAGCCATAACACACATTAAAGCATGGATGATACACATCTCAAGAAGCAATAGCTAGATAGCAGCACATGAAGGTGACCTGCAAACCTCTTGAGAAGGACAGTGGTGAAACAACAGCAATTATGGTCAAAAGTAATAGTGTGAGAAAATGCTGTTTCCAGGCATACCAGAGGCACATACTAGGCACTGGTGTTGCCCTTTCAGTTGCATTTGTTGCTGAAAAGTGAGTGATGTCAGCACATCAAGGAAACTTCCAGGAGACTGGTACCTGCATTTCTGACCCCCTAATATTTCTTTGGCATGCAGAACAAAGGAGATCTTGCCTTGCCTGTGGTATCTGATATGTGACAATGCTTGCAGGATATCAAAGGAGCAACAGTTAGAGTGGTTGCAATTGCAACATCAGGGATAAATGAAACAAAGCTGTACCAAAATGAACCTGAGAGGCCATTAGCTCAAAGTAAACATAACCTAAAGGGCCATGGGTATTCCCTGATTCCCCTGGAATAGCATCCATTTTTTTTGCCATGAAACTGCTTCAGAATGCAAGTCTTTCCTAGGGAAGCACTGAAAGCATGAGCTGAATGTACCTGATGCAGTATTGCCTAACTGCTTCAGTGGCCTCTGAGGCTTTAGCTTGGGAGGAATTACAAGCATTCTGTTCCTCTCCAGGGGACATTAACTCTGGAACATAATGCTAGGCATTAAATTACAAAGCATATAATCATTGCACTGCTAATCAACTCATGCTCATACTAGAATTCTTACTTATTCCTTACACCTTCCCAGATCCCACAAGTTCATGTTGCTTTCTACTCATCTGTCCAATTTGGACTGACAACTCAGCCCTGTCTGAGTGGTGGCAGGACAAAAATGTTTGGCATTTTGAAAACTGAAAGTAAAGAGATGAAACAAACCTGACTATAAAAATATACCACATGACCTAGTGATTCCTCAAGATTGTATTTTCACATTTAATTTTGGTAAACATGTATCTTTAAGATTAGAGTCAACACAGTCAATGTCTAGTCTGCTGCATTGTCAAGATAAAAATCCAAGAGGCTTTTTAAAGGGACTGTGTCTAGCTGCCTGTGAATTTCATGGTGATGAAGGGCCCTGATAGTGCAGAACATTGTTCATGAGGCTAGGAACCAGGAAGCAGATACTGGGACCTGGGAAGCAGGTACTGCTTGTTTGTGCTGTGCACTTGCTCAGGGTTTTTGGACAAATGATTTATTTGTTGTGTCTTTCACCACCACACCCCCCCAAACCCCCCAAGAGAAAGTAGTAATAACAGTATTCCTAGCTTCTACACAAAAAATTAAAAGCATAAAGGAAGAGGAGTAGAGTTATTACTCACAATATCTACTATCATTAATCTAGGATAAAGAGTATAATGAGGAAGTACAATTGGTGGTACAGTGGACCTCACTATACTAGGAGTAATGGAGTGAGATTGGACTGTGTTAAGGTTAGAGATCCATAAAAATGTTAACTTTCTTACTGCTTCCAAAAATAAGTTTGTGTCTCTTTGGACAGCTGACAGCACTTGCTGTATCTAGTGGCTATGCTGAAGTGACAAGTCTCAACCCTGGCTTGCTCCCTCATTTCTGTTCACATTAGGTTAGGACCTAGAGGATTGCAGGACACAGTGTTGCCTGACTGCTGAATGATGTCATCCCCAATCACTTATGTATCATGTTTCTGAGGCACTGAATCATTTCCCTTTTTGTGCTCTTTCTGATGAAGAGGAACTGGAACTAAGCACTTTTGCCTTTCATAGCCTCTATCTAGTAGTATCTGGCATGGGAGCCAGTTATATTGAGCAGGCTGTGCTGGAACGTCACATTTCAACCAGAAACACTTAGAAATTATGGTGCTTGCATCCCATCTAGTGGAGGGATCAGATGAATTCATCAGCTGCTTGTTGCTAAGTAAGCACATACTTCTGCTGTGAGTGTAGGAGCAGAGCTATCAGCCTCATCAGGATGCAGGCAGTTCACACAGCATGCTCACAGTGGTGACTCACCCCATGCAGAATGGATTGAGTGCATTTCTTGACATAAAATTAAGTCTGAAAGTTTACCCTGATGTCAGGCATTTGCACTAGGAAGGAACAACTGGCTACCTTTAACTGTGGGCAACAGCTTTGCTGCTCCAGGGCATCAGCATGAGAACCAGCTGTAATTTCTGAGTTGCTGCCAATGATTAAAACTAATTAGCCATTTTGAGGCTAACAAACACTTCGCAATTCCCTCTGAATCCCCCTACAGCTCCATAAGGATCATGATCCAACTTGAAAAAACTTTCATCTGCTTCATAGGCAGGATGGGAGAGTGAGATGTCTTTTCTTCCTCCATGGAAGAGGCTGCAAAGCCAAAACCTGTTCAGTTGTCCTAACCTGAAAGAAGGCACTGTTCACCAACAGGTCAGGTGAGCAGGGCATGTCACAAACCACCCTCGTGACAGTAGACTGAACCATCTGTACAGATCTCTACAGATTATTTCGACTTGCACTGAAATAATCGGGGGGTGATTTCTGACAGGTTTGAAAATGAGCTTGAGTGGCTCCTTCTTGAGAAGAGTTCATTCTGCCAGCCCCTGAGCCTCATTCCCCACTGGCCCCCTGCAGCTGCACAGTGCAGAGCTCCACCAGCAGACATCTGCTGTTGGTGCCACATGTAGGCAATTCCCACCCTGCATCTCAATATCTGGGAGTCACAAGTGCCAGGGCAAAAGAGTTATTCCCAAATAGAGGAAGGGCTGCCCCTTCCTGCTCTTTTACTGCTTTAATAGTGCCTATCAGGCCACCTCTCCTAAAACAAAGTGATCCAGTTTTACAACCAGCAGTTTCTTAGAACCATAAGTCTTGCTGTAACACAGAGAAAGCCTGTGGACATGGAACAGTCTGTATGCACGTGAGCACACAAGATAGGTGAGCATGCCACCCTCCTGACACATTACCCACTGCCAGCTGGTGAAAGCCTATTTCATAGATCAAGCACAGATTTCAGCTAAAAGAATTTCTTATGTATAATGAGAGTGTTAGAAGGGGGCTGTTCATTCTTCCTCATCTTCATACTTGGTGATCACCTGCAAGTTAAAATGCTGTTTCTGTATACAACAAAAATAAAATGCCTTCTTGTACCTGGCAGTGCCTCCAGCCTTTGCACAAACAGATGCAAATCATGGTTTTTTTAGTATGAAAATAAGTGCACTAGATGGCAGTGTTCCTTTTGGCTCACTGCAGAGACACCGCTCCACCATGATCTCGTTCAGAAAGCAAGGCCCTAACAAGTGTTGACATTGTCATTCCCAGGGTATTCTTCCAAATTTTGGGGTTCCAAACTTGGTGTCTTTCCAACTGCATCTTTGAGTCCCTTCTGCCATTGCCTCTTACGAAAGTTTTGTGTTCAGTTGTGCACTGTTGCTTCTTGCTGTTGAGCCCTCAGAGCTAGCACTGGACCAAAGGGTAGTTGCATTCCTGTGCACAGGGGCTATAGCTCATATATTCCTTAATCTTATTCAGACTGAGTTTAATCAGTAAGTTTTACAGCAATTTTTCAGTACAAGCTTTGATCTGTTGTCTGTATTACGCTCCAGATTCTTTGTAAGAGAAGGTGCTTTGTCAGTGTCTTAATATGAATCGGAAACTTCTGGGTAACACATGGCTTTCCTGAAGCCAAGGAGATATCAACTCTGGGAGATGCTGGGAATGCTTTGAATCAGCACACCTTACCAGGGAAAAACTACATCTAACTACAGATTGGGAGAGGAGTAAGTAATTTCAACAGCTTTGTATTTGAGCTTGCTCTGTCCACTCACAAGTGGGCAAGAGATACATTAGGATTGCTCACATCTAGTGATAAATTTAACTTCAGCCAGTGCTCTCAGCCTTGCAGGTCTGCCCCCTTTTGTCCTCAAAGTAAGGCTCCAATTCATTTAGCAACTTTTTTAGGAGAGAAAGTTACTGTAAACTGCACTCTTCAGCAGAAGTTGAAGGGATGGTGAGGATTGAGAGCAGCTCAGAAAGAGAACAGGTAAAGAGCAAAACAGTGTTCAAACTATATTGGTTGACTTCTAACTCATAATGCAGAAATGCAAGAAGGCAATAATTTAGAAGGAAAGCCTGATGGTAGGGTTAAACAGATCCCAAATGGCTGAAGGACAGCAATCCTGTCACCACAGACTCTGCTGTAAAGTGAAAGGTAGAGCAGCGTCCCTGGTAGTGAATCCCTGGGAAGCCCCAGCATTGCACTGCTATGTATGGCAGAGCTACATCTCCCCTTCAGTCCTGCACTCGGCCCATTTCTGCACACACTGAAGGAAGACATAGGAAATTAGCCCAGTCCTCATCCCAGCACAACTGGTCTATGGAGATAACACAAGCATTTCCTTTCCAGTAGACCTGAGCTGAGTTCCAGACCCTTTCACCTATAGGAGGAAAACTGATTTGGTGTAGCTTTCACCCTGGCTCTAGGCTCAGAGTTCAGTCCAGGCAATTATGTGTAAGTGGCGGATATGAAGACTTTTTTTTTTTTTCCGAAAGAACAATAATAACTTTTTTTTTTTTTTTAATAGTTTTTTTTCTTTTTAAATACCTCTCCGCTGACCACTTGGATGGAAACACACCAAAGCTTTTTGAGTACCATACCCTGCCACCAACCCTGTACGGCACGTCAGATGACCTGCCTGGACTGCATTTCTTGGGAGCTTGTAATCTACATCCTGATGCCACACCGTGGCAGCAAGCTATGGTGTCCTTCTAGTGGCAGAAACTCCAGCCCCTGTGGGGTAGTTTGGTGGCAAACGCGGTTTTGTGTCCAAGAGAGGGCAGCATTCTCCCTCCGCTGGGAAGGTGGGGAGGAGGGAGCTGGCTGACCACGTCTCTTTCTAGGAAAAGATGTGCTTTGTCAGATGACATTTCAGAACAGACTTTCAATTTAAGATTTTGTGCATCTGTTTAGGGAGATAACAACTGATTTTACACCTTAGATTTGCTAGGGACAATTTATCACACACCTGTAAGTAAAATCCAAGCCAGTTCTTGGTGTGCCATCCTCAGCTGCCATTCCTGCCTTTATTCCATCAAGAAGGCGTGGCAGTCTCCTGGTAAGCAGCATCCCTCCACAGGTGGTGGCACAGTGGGAAAGGCAACTGCATCTCTATTTCAGAACATATAGCTTTATACTGCAAGGTGGTGGTGGAGGAGGGGAGGTGGAAGAGAAGAACAAGTGGGCAGATGCCTACACTTTTGTTACTGTTTTATATTCTTGCATAGGTTATAGCAAAACTGGACCTCAGAAAGAGCAGCCAGTAAACATAAGAGGAGACTCCAGCACTTCTCAGTGGTTTGCATATCAAATGGGGCCTTCTGTTTCCTAGAGCTGCATCTCTTCCAATTACCTGCATAATCCACCCAGGTGGGTACATTGATGCTCATACTCTGTACATCTGGCAGCCTTCAAGCTCTGAGCTCCTGATGATCTCAGTGGAGTTGTGGTGCAGCTAAGAAAAATCCAGCCTGTGCTGCAGCAAGGGAGAAAAATGTACAAAAACCTTTCCCTTTCCAGGTTCCTTCTGCAACAGGTGAGAAGGAAAGAGAAAATCTAAGTAGCTTCACTGCTGCACCACTCCCTGAAGTAAAGGGGACTGATCACAGAAGGGTTCCCCATCACTAGCATACTTGGGAAAAGAAATGTTCCACCAGCATTTAATTTCAGAGCTGCATTTCAGAGCTCCTGTGGTATGCTTCTTATTGGCCTAATTAACAAGCTTGAAAGACTAGGAGTCACAAGGTTCATATGTAAACCAGATGGTAGACAGGACATCAATAAAGCTCTTTTAGATTATGCTGGGAAAAAAAAAAACCAGAAGCTTTTCCTTGAAATAGTTTCAAGAAAATGGCATTTGATTTACAGCCCTAATATGGCATATTATTTATACTGTTGCAAACCTTTATGAATGTGAGCTTCTCACTGAAGATGAGTTTAACTTCAGCAGTGGATGAGGGTGGTTTGGATGTAGTGCT
This sequence comes from Vidua chalybeata, assembly GCF_026979565.1. Classification (NCBI taxonomy): domain Eukaryota; kingdom Metazoa; phylum Chordata; class Aves; order Passeriformes; family Viduidae; genus Vidua; species Vidua chalybeata. Next base: position 68,101,037 of record NC_071531.1, read on the forward strand.
TGGAACACTGAGTCATTGTTCTAGAGAAGAAAATCTTACTGCAATCTCTGCTATTGACCTGACATGCAGCACTTCACCCCACCCTGCTGCCAGCCTATTTTAAAAATAGGAATACTTCCTTTATATTATGCTTTGAGATCCTTTTAAGCTACATATAATTAATAATCCTAACAGAGAGAAGAAAATGGAGGGTTATTAGAAGTTCAAATCCTTCAGTTTCTGAGTACTGCTATATTTAAGTTGGCAAGTGTTTTCACCATTTTGATTAGAATAATTTCAAAGGAAAGGCAGGATGAGCCACTCTACACCGATGCATTCAAACACTGCACAGTTCACAGAATCATCTCTGACTCAGTCCAGTCCTTTCATAGAGCCACATGGAAGGACTTAGGCCCTGAATATGCACGTGAGAGCCAGCAACATTGGCATTTGTCAGACTGTACTGGGGACATGTGGTTCCCGGCACAGTCCCCCAGTTTAGTTCATAAATTTAAGATTAGCAGAACTCAAATCACCATGCCATAGACAGCAGGAAGGATCCAAAGAGCAGTGAAAAGATATGATTATGGATAAGAATGCCCTAGCCACTAGACTGTGCCCAAAGGCCAGGCACCAGTTTGTTCTGTCTACTAGCTCTTACTGTCACATCTCCACCACAACCAGTCATTTACACTCCCAACAGTAAGCAAGTACTAGGATGTGAGCACATGCTACACTTCCACTTTTATTTACTGGAACAGACATGGCTGTCAGCTTCACTGTCTCTGTGACATTGGATGCTGGATTCAAGCATGAAGAGGAAATCTCTCTGGGATAACTACAGTCACTGTATAACAAACCCAGCATGGAAACCCAGTGGAAACCATGAAATGTGAGTTTAGCAAAAGCTTGGTCTGATCTATTGACCAGGCCTATTGAAGGACAACTGGTAGCTGAAAAGCAACTGGGAGCATTCAGAGCTTGGTCTGATGAAAAGCTGAGTATGAGCAGAATAGTGCTTTCTGCAGGCTGTGCATGCTGGGGTCACAGGGGATGCTGGATATCCTCTTTGTTCTGGGGAAAGAAAAGACCCCACACTCAGCTGTCTGTCTTTACCTGAAGCTCTGACCCTGACTGATTTTCACAGAAAGATGGAAGAGGCACACCACACCCAATTAATTAACTTTTGTACCAGTTGTGCCAGTGGTCAGAACAGAGGTCATCTGATATGCTGGTCTCCTGTGAATCATGAGACGTGAGGATTTACAGCTCCCAGACCTGTTTCAGTGGGAAGCAAAGATGTCTGGTCTGCTGAAAGCAAATGGGATCAGTCATTTTCCTGTATTTCTTAAATGGGCTAAAGGGACCCAGCTCATTCAAGCCACAGGGAGGCCCATTAATATCCAATAAGCTTTTGGCAGAATACAGAGCAGCAGTAAAACACTTGCCAGAAGGACTGAAATGCAGACTTGGGACTATGAAGATCCAGTAATAGGCTGGAGCACCTACAGTGGCAATTAGACAGAAGTGCATAGATCTAAAAATGCCATTCAATACCCCTAATCTCCTTTCCCATCATACACCACCCTCCCCCGTTCACCAAGACTGTAGGCCTCAAGTCCATAGATCCCTTTAGCCCAGAGGATATTCACAGTGCTGCTTGTGCAAAGCTATTGGCTTGATAACCCCCTCCACAGACAAGTCCATCCTACTGCTTTCTTCATAGACGGAATGAGCAATGGGAACACATCTGCATTCCTGTGTAGGTAACACCTGCACATCATGGATTTCCAAACTTAGCTTTGCTTCTCTGTGTGCCTTATGGGAGCGCCTCTGTGCTGAGCTCCTACCTCTCCCTGCCTGGAGCTGAAGTAGTAGGTACAAATCACTTAAACCTGGATTCCCCCACATTATGTACAACTGCTGACCATGGTCCTGTTCTAGAGAGGCTCCCCTCGGGATGCATTAAGGGACAAGAATTGCTTGCTTATTCCTTTGACAGGCACAGCAATACACACCTGCAAACAGCAGAGGATATGAGAGCTATGCATATGTAAGATGGATTCTGCTGTCTGCCACAAGTTATTTGTCCCTCAGTAAAAACAGAGGCACTGTCATCTTTGGGGCCATGGAGGAACTGTTTGCATTTCTCTTAAACTCTCTCCTACCCTTGTCTTTTTGTTTCCTACACAATACAACACTGACATGAGACAAACCAGTCCAGCCCTTAAACCAACACACCTGCAGAAGCTCCATGCTCAGTATTGAGGGAGCAGCAAGCTCCACAACACAGTATTCCTGCTGTTACTCCCACACAGTCAAATCCCTCTCTCAGAGTAGTAAGTCCTAGACAAGCAGATGGGCCTCACTGTGTGTAATGACTGTGTGGGCAGGGACAAGGACTTGCTCAGCCCAGAACTTCCCAGTTGCCTGGGTTTTGCCAGTTGCCAGCTGACCCTGAGCTATGCCCTTGCTTAATGAGCAGCTTTCTGCTCTTTCTGTGCCATTTATCTTCCCTCAGACACTGCACAGGGAGCCTAAGCCAGGAGCCTGGGCTCCAAGGGCCACAACAGCTAAGCACTGCAGCACCCACATCCTTATGGGATGTCATGGGCAGAATGGAAGCTTCAGAGAAAGTTTACCAGGGAGATTATCCCATTGAATCATGAGCTGCAAAAAAGATCCCCTTACTTTCTAAACTCTTCCTCAGGAATGAGTCTGTGGTGCAGCTAAATACAATCTTAGTCCAAGGCTCAGTCAACATTTTCTGTCTAAAGCATTAGGGAGGTGTAATTGATCCTGAATATGACTTTGTCGTACAAAAATAAGGACAGCAACCCAAATGTATTTGCATAAATAAAATAAATTATTGATTTAAATTCATCAAAATTATTAGACCAAAAGATATTAAGCAGCATTATTTACTACAAAGTACAGGAGAGTTAAAACTGCACTATTTGAGGAAGCAAAATAATTGTTAGAGATTGATGTCACTCACCCATACCAATGACAGTGGACAAATCTCATTGAGGAGTGACCTTGAGGGACAACTCCATGTCATGCAGGAACCTCCACACACACTCCAAGAAGGGATATTTTAGAAGATTCTACTTTTAAAAAGTGGGACTGGGCTTTTATAGTGCAAAGTGAATATCAGTTATGTCTTCAGGCCAGCTATGGTAACTCAACAGCTTTCAATACTATCAATACTTGATCAGATCAATACTATCAATACTCACCAGAGCCCGTGCCGGTTCCTGTCAGGAAACAATGTTCTTCCTCAGAGTGTTTAACTTTGGGATTGATGAGCCAGGCTGGTCTCAGCATTCTTCAACACTAAAAGCAGCATGAACCCCAATCTCTCTGTGCAGCTAATAACTTTTGCAAATAGGGTAAACTCTGAGCTGTTTTACCCACACCTAGGCAGGGCATCCTCCTACACAGGATCCACATGCTCTGGCAACTAAAGCACAGACTAAGGCATCAGTTTTGCCTGCTAGTTCCAATATTGACATCTTGTGTTGTTAGCTAATACTTCCAGACAAAAAGGACATCGATGGCTTATTGCTCGAGCATGCCTAGCACTTAGGGGAAGGCTATTCTCTCAGTGAGTACTCCCAGCCTCCTACGCATCAGCCCAGGCAGTTCCTGGTTTAGTAACATTTCTTCACATGTTTTCACTTCCACTCACCTTTCATTATAATTACTGAACTTTATTTTAAAATAAGATCTCTGGTGTAATGGTGGTTCGTCAGTTACAAGAAGCAATACCCCTTCTGTTCCTCAGAAGATATTTGTAGCACCTAATTCTTGTCTGTGGAATACCATCTTTCCCCAGTCCAAAATTCTCCATGAGGTTCTATAGGAAGCCATATTGCTAATCTTGCAGCATGGCTACTTCCAAAGCAGAACACTTACTCAACAGTTTTAACACTATAAAATTTCAGACAAAAGCTGACAAATAACAGATTGAAGTGAAAGGAAAGGTGTAGATTTGTAGTGCCAGTGCTTTATAAGAGACCTACAGGAATCAATGACTGTACATGGTCAGGAATTCCATTTTAGGTTTCATGCAAGAGATGGCACTGTTAGCACCAGCAATTTATTTAGAACCAGAAGGAAGTGTATGTGGGAGGGGACTGGTGTATTTTTAAAGGTACATTACAAACATTAATATTAGAGAGATATTTTTGTTTCTGTTTTGATTAACAGAAGGTTATTAATTTTTCTCTGAAGAAAGACTTATGCATTCCATGGCAAGCATATTGATATTTCACTAAGACATAGGAAACAGAAAAAAGAATCAACTGGAAAAGGAAACCCAGAAATCCAATGCCAACCAATCTAGGAATGTTTCTTATTCAATTAAGAATTTATTTTTCTCTCCCCCAATGAAAGAGATCTATGCATACATGCAAGTCAAGACTAGGATTATAAAATTGTAATAGGTGAGGAATTTAGATTTTTCTTGGCATGCATCATATTAATCTTCAGTTGCTAGATCTACACATATTAGCAAAACATTTCCAGATTTAAAAACCAAAAGTAGATTTAAATAATCACAAAAATCTCCGCAGAACAAGCAGATTATCAATGCTGAAACACACTACTCACAGCTTACAGATGCTTCTCACTAACCTTACACTCACCATAGCTGTGGAGGTATCAGTAAAACTTCAAACCTCTGCTGTTCATTACAGCAAGTTAAAGCCAGTGAGCTGCTCAATGCCTTTGAGACCTTGGCCCTGTACTGCCACTGCAAGTGATGAAGAAGAGTTGCCTGCTTCGTGGGGCCTGACCTGGCAGGGGTGCTTAAGTCACACAGGGGTAACACAGCACAGCTGCATGAGGCCATGCCTTTGCTCTCACAGGCAGATTTGTACCCAATACTTAAGATATTCAGTATGATGTGAGGCACTCAGACTCCCTTTTCAGGTACGGAAGAGAGCAGAGGCTACTCTTGAGATGTGCTTTTAATCATTTGATGAAAGCCCTCTTTTCCTCCTGCTTTCGTGCTAAAGCCCAGTAAAAAACCTTTAATCACAGAATTTTCTATTAGTCCTTTGGGAGGTTTCCTGCAGCATTTCCTATTAGTTCCTTTGAGTGGTTTCCTGTCAGGCTGTGGTTTCATAATTGGTGAAGCTGACCAAAGTAGAGTCTGGAAGCCTTTCCTCCCTTCACTAACACCCCGGCAGCATGTTTCAGTCCCTGCCCTTGCCACTGCAAGCACTTATACAGCCAGCTTTTGTGTTTGGTCAGGTTGGTTTTCAGCTGAGTCAGCCCTGTGATCCAGCTTCCTTATGCCCCATGAACATTTGTACAGAACAAGGGATGGAGTTGGGAAAAAAAAAACCAATAAATGAAGCTAAGGCTGCCCCTTTTGTCAGCAGCTTGCTTTTGGGGCAACTGAAATCAAGACAGCACTCCTGTGTTGCCTTTTCTAAAAGGCTGTGCTCTGAATGCACCTTGCCACAAGAGAGTCTGAACTATCTCAGCGTCGAGTTCAGTTCTTTAAAACAATGTGCTGTTGGAGTCTCCGTGTCAATGTGTCCCAAGCAGTGAATGTATTCATTGTACAAGGAGGAGAATAATTCATGAGAGAAATGCAAGCAGACCTTGTTGACCAATTAAGTTATTGGAAAGTGGTGGTTTCAGCAGTCTGATGATGCCTCAGTGTTTGGAAGCCAGAAAAGTACAGTAAGGGTAGTGGTATGTGATGTACATCTAGATCACTTACTTGTAATGAAGGAAAGAAAGAGAGACCGCAGTTTCCTATTCCTAGCCCAGCAGTAGATTCTTTTCACTGCTGAAATCCAGATGTGTCCAGATCTGCCATAAAGCAGCTTTCCTTGGGATGTTGGGCAATTTCCTAGAGTAAGAGATCACATAACTAGAATAGTACTAGATAACACAAAATACACTCTGTAAGGCACTTTAAACACCTTTCAGGTAAGAACCCCTAAAATGATGTAAGTGAAGTCACAGCAGGTTGATGTTGCGCTTTTTCAGACAGGGAACAAAAGGAGTGGGAGAACATTCAGTGCCTGAAGGTTTCCTCCAGTGCCATCCACTGACTGAGGGAAAGGAAGCAGAACTATGACACTTGCATGCATACCAGAACCACAAAGTTCCCTGAATCTCTGACGAGAATGGGACTATTGCACATGACTTAGAAAAAGCAAAATCAGATGCTGATGAGGTGCTGGGCCAACCTGAACACTCAGCCTGAGGGCCTGCATTTGTCCAGAGATGCTTCTGGGGAGTGATAAGGCAAGCTTGTTCCAAACAAATATGGGATAGCTGTGCTAGAAGGACTCAACATTATGAGTGTAAGGTAACTGAGAATCTGCTCAGGTATGACAGGGTAAGGCTCTGTGCTCAACTTGTGGACAGAGGGGAGTTAAATGCTGATTATTTGGTTGACAAAAGTTGTGGGAGGATTGTGGTGCATCCCCATTACAGAAGCTTGATTAAATAAGCAATACAAAGCCGTTGGCTCAGTGCTGAGATGGACAAGTTTCTGCAGACAGTAACACTAAGGGACATATTTGTCTAATGTTAGACCTGGCTGTTTTTAAAAAACACTGAATTTTGAGGTACTTTACTCTTGGATGTATGGGTATGGCACTACCCTGGAGAAAGACTCAAACATTGCCTGTGGGAGCAAGAAACTCAAATGACAGCAATCACACCTCTAAGGGACTCAGTGTTCATCACAGGCACAAGTATTTGATAGATCCTAATGGAGTACTTCACTGCTGTCCACAACAAAGAAGGGATAAATAGAGATGCCTAATCATCCTGTTCTGTCATCTCTTTCCAAGGTTCCTGGAGTTGTGAAGTCATTGTGAAGTCAATTCAGGTAGAAGACTTTGCACTGATCCTCCAGACAAGCTGAGTGAGACCTTTGAGTTGAGGTGCTGCATCTCGAGCATTTTCCACCCATGTGCAAACTCTTACTTCACTAAAGAATGGAGATACAGTCTTTCCACTTCCATATGCTCAGGTCAGCTGTGTAGGAAAACACTGCTTTTTCCATGCTAAGGCAATGCTCTTTGCAATATTTTTTTGCTTCTTCTCTAGAGTATTTCCAAAAGGACTGGAGAAGAATTGTAAAGCAACCAGAGCTGGATGCTGTGACTTATTAAACAAAAAAAAAATGTTGACAAATGATAGCCAAATGTTTCTCCCCCCAAAAAATGCCATCATTTTTTGCTTCCCCAGCACAGGACCCAGATGGAACCAAAATAACAATCTTCCTGCTTTGCTTCTGGTACTTGTCATTAATTTAACACAAGGGATGTTGTTGATAGACACTAGTTTCTCAGCCTTCCAATGTTATTAGCGATACGGAATCTGCTGCGGAGTCTGGTACAATGCCTTGTTTGCAGTAGCTTTGCTGCGTGAAAAGAGAAAGTCCAGTCACTACAGTTACAGGGATGTATGAATGCTTGTTCTTTAGCATGACTCTTAACACAGAGCGTGTGTTCACAGGTAAAGGTATATCTCTATTATGAAGCAACATTTGTTCAGCATAGTGGCTTTTGCACAGCAGAAAACCTTCACAATCTTCAATGTTCTGTGTTTGGATGGTGATCCCTCTTGCTTTTGAGGATGTAGGACATCCATGTAGTTTAAATATGTAAGTCATCCATCTTCAAAATGCTAAAAGAAATCTGGGGCCTTCTTCTTGTGAGCCTGGTTTGTGACAGTGACTGAGAAAAAAACCACATAATTTCTTCTCTGGCTGTGGATGTAAAAGCAGATGACAAACCTGTTATAAAAGAATTTTTTCTTTCACCAATGAACAATGGACCTCCCCTGTTTTCCGAGACTAAAGCTCTGGTACTGTACCTGATTCTGACTCCCTGTATGTCTCATGCCCCACCTTGCAGGCAGCAACCTGACACTGCACCATGGACAGGCTTCAGCAGCAGCCTTACCATGCCCATGTATCAGACTCCACTGCTCCCCACCTCCCGCTTGCCTCCCAAAGCGATAGAAATGGATTGCTATCGCTCGGTGCCAATGCCCTCTCTGCTAATGTTTGTTTCATGCATGCTAATGAGAAGACTGGTAAGAACAGATTTATGTTTGGCTCAGCCCAGAGGTAACACGCATGAAAACGCTGACACAAATGCCGAATAAAAGGGATTTGAAAATCAACATCCCCTACTGTTACCAGCTACAGTGTAATCCTTTTCCGGGACTGTTGGGAAATGTCCTCGGAGAAGCTCTGACTGCAGTGCAGCTGCTTCTCTCCTCAGCAGTTCAAGCTTGTTTTCACATCTTTGACTGAGGCAAAAAGAAATAGCAGGAGTGAATACATGAGAGAGGAAGAGATTATCTTAATTTCTTAAACTTAGTTGTGGAGATAACTCTCTTTATATTTCTGAGGATTGAATGGGCAACCAAAGAAGATAATGGATGGAAGTAGCTAACTCCTGGGCACAGCTTTTGCCTTTTTGCATGCTAAACCACTCACCACTGAACCTTTTGTCTAATCTGGTGTGGTTGTTGGTACAGTTATTCACACAGTCACAGCTCTGCTTTATTGCAGTCAAGTCTCTCAGTCTTTCAGGACACGAGCAGAAACACAGCTGGGAAGATGCGAGGATATGCATGATCTTATTTTTCCCACTGTGTCTGCTCTTAATCCCCTAAGGTATCTACTTACTGCACCTAGTGCATGGCTCCATGACACAGGCTCCATGACACAGGCTCCAGCTATCCTTGAGCAAAGAAGGCAAATCTGGGAATGTCAATGCTGGCCAGTGCTGAGGAAGGCAGCGCAGCTCCCTGTGAGTCTGAGCAGCTTCACATTTGCACTCCTTCAGAGACAAAGTGGCAGCCCATGGGATTAGATGAGCACTAGCAAAAAACATTCAAAAATGTGAAGAGGACTAGAAGAATGTGCAAAAGCCCGAGTCCAGGGCTGCAGTCCTTTGTCTCAATCAGCTCAACTTGCACATTGTCTGAAGTGAGACAGGGAGGCATGGGAGCTTTAGTATCTCTGGATAAATGACATCCCTAGCATGGAGATATTTGGAGGCCTTGTGTACTGTAGTTCTTCTGCATCTGTCTTTGCTAAGAATATTATTTAGACTGGGCTAAAAATAATCTAATCTTTCCTAAAAGAACAGAGGGGGAAATAAATGAGTTGTTCAGGCTTCCCCTACAATCTACAGAAAGAGATGGGAGAGCATTGTATCCCCATGTCATCCCCAAATAATTTCACCTATTTCTCCTCAGATGGAGTGAGCTACTCTCAAAAGATAATTTGTTCACTACGTCTTTTGACTGTAGCAGGCATCTAGGGGTAACTTAGACCTATTTTGCTTTCAGGTTGTGTCCCCTCCAGATGGAAAGGGTGTAATTGCTGTAAGAAGCACTGCACCTTCACTATAGTGTTGGCCAGTGGGAGCCTGGATGCTTGGAGGACCATGGCTACAGTCAGATTTATTCCTTTATCCCACTGAAAGTCTCACTAACTGTGTACACACAGCAAGTATGTTTTGGACACTGAAAAGTAAGTGTTAGGTAATAACTCTTAGCAGATTACTTAAAATTTATAAGTGGTGATAAATAATGAATGATACTCTTCAGCTTTTAAAGCTCTCTGTGTACTCTGAAATTTAAAGCTTCAATTCAACAAATGTGTTTGTTTAGTTTCAGAGAATTGCAGCCTTTTTTTTTTTTTTAAGTTTAACAGATACCTATTAAAAAATGAATTAATATTTTAGGAGCTGTAACAGCCCTACAATAACATTGGAAACCTGACTCTGTACTACTGCACCCGAAGGGTTTTTTTTTTTTTGGTTGTCTGTCACTATGACATTTATGATCCTGCTTCTCTTGCCAACAGGAGGATAAGGAGGCATTTGTGCCCATGGAGATGACCTGTCTTGTCCATTCAGTCATATGTGATTCAGATGACCTTGGAAAAGTCACCTGAAAAACAAATAAATTACTCACTGCATGTCAAAGTGGATCTAGAGCCCAAATCTGTAAAATACCTCTGGAGATGTTGACTACTATAATTTCAGTGAGAACTGGTTGTACTCAGAATTGAAAGTTAAAACTTCATAGAACTGATCTTGTGGGTCTTGATAGAAAGCCCATTAAAGCCCAGTGGAAAGCCTGACCATCTTCACTGGGCTCTTGATCACTTTGCTTGAAAGGAACCCATAGATACAAGATAACAAAACCATGCCAAAGAAAGGACCTTAACACAGCTTTGTCATTGTCAAAGTCCTGTGCAGTGATTTCTCTACATGGCAGTGTGAAAAAAGATCTAAAAAGGAGCTACCCATCCCAACCATGTCTCTTACCTGTGCAGCCTTTTTCTGCATGTCTTTAGGGATTGCACTTCAAACTGGAAATACTCTGTACCTAAGGCTTCTGTGCCAGTCCCCAATGCCTGGGGATTTTATGTGATTTAGACAGACACAGAATCAAGTTGTGCAAGCCGAGCTTGTGTGATCTCTTTCTGGGATCAGCCAGGGTTCAGAACTACTCACGCTATTCTACTGAGCCATAGCCTGAGATAAACAATGACACAGACTGAGAAAGAATGAGGATGTGTTTATACATAGTATGTTATTGCTAGCAGGTTTTGAGGTAAATATTGATTCACTCTACTAAGTTGAATATTAGGAATTAGTTTCTTTTCTGCATTTTTTTCCTTGTTTGAAGATTTTTTTTGTTTAATTTATTTTTTTAATTATTTTTTAATTTATTTTTTTAAGGAACTTTCTGGGTCCTCCAATTTGCAGAAGAATTACTGAAGTAAAAATGAATTTATTAAGTTAGCCTAAATTAGCTGTAATTTTGACTCCCTGTCTGCTTGCTTTGCACAATAAAAAATGTTCAGAAGTTGTGAAGGATTTTGCCAGACCTGTAAATACTGCTGTTACATAATTACCTCCTTCCCTCCATCTCCATAGGTGTCCTTAAGCAGAAGGACTGGCACCACTTACATAACCCATTCCAATTTTCCTCTCCCTTCTGGCTGCAGTCTTAGGAAAGAGCCTGTTCCTTCTACCCTTCCTGTTTCTCCAGCCCTGGCTGTGTCCCAGCAGAGGTGACCCTTCCCTTGGGGCTTGCTACGAGCTATGGTCCGGTGGGTGCAGGCTTTGGCATGTGCTTTTGGGTGGCAGGGGAGACTGGGGCTGTTCCTGCTTTGGCAAGTGTGGTGCATCTTCCTGGACCTGATCAGGGAGGGGTCATCTATCCAACTCCACCTGAAGCCCTTGTCTCATCCAGTTGGGCATCACTGCCATGCTAGTTCAGGAGGGGTGCTGTGCCTCCTGGGGCCAACACTGAAATCCATGGAAGTGGTGGGTCTGCCCAGCTGCTATGGATGGAACCTGTGGTAAAGCCCAGCTCCTATGGACAATATCCTTATGGGAAAGTGAGGGCTGCCCTATGCTGAAAACCTGAGAGATCACGTTGGCTGCTCTTTCCTTGGAGCAAAACTACACACCACCTTTTCCTTCCTTCCACCTTTTCTTGATGTTAAGCTCCACTAAGGAAGACACCTTGGTTTGTAGGATTTTACACAAACAGCTTGGATGAAGCCTGGTGTGTGTCTTAACTCCAGGTGTGGGGACCCGTGGGTGGGCTCTGCAGGACCCTTGATCTGACCCCAAGGGCCTGGACAGGATGCATGGAGCTTGTGCTGCCCCACTCAGTCCTGGCTCAGGGGAGGCTCTGGAAGGCATCCTCCAGGCTCTGCTCCTCTTGTCTCTTACTGCTCTCAAAGGGAAGTCAGACATCTAGAGGGAATATAGCCACAGGATATTACAAGCCACTCACACAGGCTCTGATAGAAGCAGAGTATTGTAGTAAAATGATCCTTTATGGTCTCAAAGGTATTAAAAAAAAAATCTGCCAGGGAGAGTATTTTGACAAATACCTCATTAAAACCCCCAGAATCTCACACTGCACCAGTTTATGTAAATCCTAAGGACAAAAGAATATTTAACTTTTCACGTACCATAAATAAACCTGTTAAACTAATACATCTCCAAGGAATAATAAAATAGGCAAATACAGTAAATACATTAGTTCTGCTCCACTTTTATGTGAGAGGTGCTTTCCTTTGTCTGCCAGAGAGGCAATTCTTTCTGGAAAGGAAAAAAAGGGAGACTGTTATTGATGAAAGGTGGCAGCCTGTTTGAATCTCAGGAAGCAAAGTCACGGCCTTCAACTGAAGGAGTGGCCAGAGCCGGCAAAATACTTGGGAAATAATGGGAAAATCGAAGGGAAAGGAGGGAATTCTAGTGGTGGAAGAGGCATGAATGAAAAAAGGGGTGGATGCCAAATACAGCTCCAGGACTCGCAGTTGTGATTGTTCAGAAAAAATTGCAAACTTAGGGTACACTGCCTTTCTTCTCAGCAAATGGGGAAGAAGACTTGGACCTTGTAGTTTTGAAATTATCTATTTCTTCTCCATTTCTGGTTATAGCCATCTTAGTTATCACAGAAGAAGGTTTTGAGACTTGTGTCACAAATGGCAGGATGTGGAAGGATATGTGAAGGGTATCTACTCCCAGCAACACACGTGCCTTAGAGGTCTAGTTCAGGAGTTTTTACAGAACATTTTAAGGCCAGTTTGGATGGGGGTCTGAGCAACCTGGTCTAGTGGATGATATCCCTGCTCATGAAGGGGGGCTGGAATGAGATAATCTTAAAGGTTCCTTCCAACTCAGCCCATCTTATGATTCTGTGATTCTGTAATTCTGTGATCTGCTCTGCTCACAACAATCACATAAATCCTATGCCCTTACAATAAACTCATGATCTATTATAAGATAAAAAATGTATTAAAATATTCCATGGAAGATGACAGGGAGACAGGTCACCACCTTTAATATGCTCAATTGCTGATACAGCATTTATTAAAAACTAAATAACCTCTTAACAAAAATAAGAACACTGAAAGAAAACTTACAGGGTAAAAACCAAACATCCCACACTAGGTGTTCTAAGAAGTCTGACCAGTGGAAGGAATCCCCTGTTCCTGAATCCAGAGATCAGTTTAACCATGAGTGCATGTGTGGAAAACAAACCAGCCAGGTAACAGAAAATTCAGTGCAGGTGGACATGACAACATGCCCTGCCTGCATTGAGCCACTGGATACAGGTGGTGTTAATTCTTCTCTCATTCTACAGACAATTAAGGTATGAAAAGTGGGGAGAGGATTCCTACATTTTGCCCAGACAGGCCACCAGAGGAAGACAGACACATGAAATTGATACAATGCAAATATGACGCTAGCACTATTGATCCAGTCTCCTTTCAGCCCCTCCAAAGTACCAAAACATGGGACACCCAAGGGTTTTATCACAGTCTGGCTTTCCCAGCTGCAGGGATCCTCCTACTGAGCTGTAGATTTCTTTCCATTGTCTTCCAGGTCTCAGTTTCTCCCATGGAGCTTAGCTAAAATTGCTCCAGCTAAAAGCATGTGCTTTTCTGTGATTTGGATGTTTATCCTCTTCCTTTCCACCAAAAAAGAACTTCTATTTTTTTTTTCTTTTTTGTTTTTAAAGTCTTGTTGGAGGTGGATAGTGATGGCTGCAAGGGCTGGCTTGGTGCTGCTCTTTTATGTCTCTTCCTGTATGTGAGCCATATCTCAAGCAATATTTTGGTTTCTCCATACTGCCTTGCATTGTACCAGGTCACCATTCTCTTCATCTTCTTTCTGCTTCTGAAAATGCTTCCTTTAACTCTGTCAGGCTCTTTCTCACATATTGCCTGATGCAAGGAAAGGTGCTGGTACTAGAGTGGCAGCTGATGATCTCCATTGGGGAGGCCCACATATGACAGAGGAATGTAAGAGCAACAGTACTGGCTTAGAGCAATGTTGGCCAAAAGCAGATAGCTGAACAAATGGGTCAGACTAGAGAAAGTATGTATAGCACTACCTCTGACTATACCTTCAGCTCTGTTTGCAACTCAGGGACTTCCTGAACCAGGTCCCATTTCTGTCCACATGAATTTTATTATCCACCAGTTTTTCCAGCCACTCTCCAAATGTTAACTATGGTCACTGTATACCTTGTGGTAAGGAGTTCCCCAGTTCAATTGTGTGTTTGGAGAGAAGTACCTCCTTTGGGGTTGTTTTTGAACCATCTACCAGCTTAATTTGGTGTTCAGGGTTCCTGTTTCAGATAAGACAGGTCATAGTCAATGTATTTTTACCATCTTCACGCCACTTGCTGCTCTACAGTCCTATCAAATTTCTCATTTATAGGCTAAAGATAACTTAGTCATCCCTTTGTGGGAGGATGGATTGTGAGAGAATAGAGATAGTGCTGAAGGCAATCTCGCCCCTGAGGAGTTGCAGCTGTACTAATTACCAAAGAGTAGGAACAGGCCTGCCCTTAACAGGGCACAGCTGTGTCCGATAAGGATGGTCCAATAAGGATGGGTGTTATAAAAGAGTGGGTTAGCTGCTCGAGGGGAGAGTTAGTTGTGTTGCTGTGAGGGTCAGGTGGTTGTGATAGGTAGAAGTCAGCCAGCTGTGTGGAAGAGAGAGAAAAAGAGTCAGAGTTGAGAGAAGCTGCCTGTGGGAGCTCACAGAGAGAAGGTATGAAAGTTTTACAGTAGGATAGCAAACTGGTGGTGATAGTCAGTTTCCATCCACTGTCAATTGGTGCCGAGCACCAATGCCAACAATTTGTGGCCCATATGGGGATGGATCCTGACATCCCTTATATGCAAGCTTTTCCATACAACCTTGTTTTTCTCTCTGAACCCTTTCCAGCTCTGCTATGTCCCCTCCTGAGATTGGAAGGCCAGAGCAGCAGACAATCTCCAATATGGGAACATAATTTCTACAATAGACTGCAGATAGTCTGTACTTTCTGCTTGGCTCATCTCCTAGGAAGTACTAATATTTTAAACTACTGCAGACTGCTATTCTCTGAAGGAAAACATTGAGAAGAAATATACACTAATGGATCAACTTTGGAAGGTAAGAGCCATGTATAAACATTTGATGCAATGTTTTTGTTCACTGACTTTTGTCTTGAGTCCTGCTGTAAGGATCACTTGACCACAGCTGCTAGCTGATATGATAAGTATCTTGCAAATGAAGGCAATGTGGTGATCTAGAAAGGTTAACAGGTACAAAAACAGATTAAAAAAACTGTGGATTTCCTGGAGGAAGTATCAGGTACTGGTGGCCAGAAAGGACAGGGTCTTTAGACAATGCCAATGCATTCCATGATCTTGGCATCAGAGCTCCCCTTCCTATTTTAGCCCCATAAGAGCAAGGCAAGATAATCACTCAGTAGAAAGCACAAAGCTTTAATACTTTTTTTTTTGTATCACCATTGGAACCCTTATTTTTCAGCCATTCTATGATCCCAGACAATTTAAGGACTTTTTGCTTTCTGTGCTTTCTGAACAAGCTCTTTCATTCCTGGTTTCTCAAAGAGGGAGCAGGTGCAGTCCTGCTATCCATCTGAGCCACAGGGACACTGTCCAAAGGTGATAATCCAAAAAAGATGTGATAGAACATCAGAAATGAACCCTCAGAGGCCAGGCTCTATCACCCACAAGCTGGAGTTTTAGTTTTCTTGGAAAGTGTAAGTGCAGGTCAAAAGAGGCTTTGGTGCTGGCATTTAAATGTTAATCTGCCACATTTGATTAGGAGTTTAGAGGGACTGATCATGTTTGTGTGGAGCAGATGGACAGTAAAATCCGGCAGTGTCGGGTTAGGCAGAAAGGTGGGCTGTCTTGCTGCTTCACAGTAGAATTTCAGTACCACAGCAAAGAAAAATGGTACTTTCCAGACTTACACAGAACAGAGACAGCAAAGCCCTGCAGGGCAGCTGAGAAACAATGCCTAGCTGTGTGTTTGAGCTCTGTGGTTATGCATGGACTACCTCCATGGCTAGTAGCAGGTCAAAGTTAGGACAGAGGGATATGCCTGGAAGCACGTGCCAGCACATGGTGAGTCTGCTGCAGTCACCCCCACTTGCACTGCTACCTTCCACCTGTCCCAGGGGCCTTGGATGACATCGAGTGACTGACCTTTTAAGTAAAGAGTGGGATGCTTCCCTGCAGGCCCCCAGTGTCATGGACTGCAAGGGGACATAATGCATGGCCAGCTCAGGTCTATACTGCTTATCAGCAAAATGTGTACAAGGGGTCCCAAGCTGTGTGGGAAGGCTTTTGGGAGCACCTCAGAGACTCAGAGGGTTAGCTAAGTATAGATGTGGCCAGGGTTTTCTAACCCAGTGCTGGGCATGTAGTACCTGGAGCAGTTCTTTAAGGCTTTGTTTCTCTGAACTGAGATACAACCTATATAGCCTGGAACTTGATAAAAGCCAATCCAGATTTAAAATGTCTATAAGGGATTTGGAAACCAGGACTACAAAAGGCTTTTTTCCTGGCTGTCATATTCCCTACTACTCCCTGAGAGGTGATGCCTGACTATTCTCTACTGTGTTTTGAAGCTGCTGAGTAAATGGGGCTGTGTATCATGCAGCCATTCACACACTACCCATTCCCCTGCAATGGGATAGGGACAAGAATCAGAAAAAAATAAAACTTGTGGGCTGAGATAAGAGCATTTTAATAATTGAAACAAAGTAAAGCATGAAACTTCTACTAATGATAATAATAATAGTAGTGAAAGGGAGAGAGAGAGGGGGAATAAAACCCAAAAGAAGCAAGTGAAGCACAGTGCAGTTGCTCACCACCTGCTGACCAATGCCTAGGCTATCCCTGACGAGCCATCACTCCCTCCTGGCCAACTGCCCCCAGTTCATATTCTGAGCATGATGTTGTATGGTGAGGAATATCCCTTTGGCCAGTTTGGATCATTTGTCTCAGTAATGCTCCCTCACAGACTCCAGGATCATAGAATAACAGAATCACAGAGTCAGTTAGGTTGGAAAAGACATCTGAAATCATTGACTCCAACCTATGACCAAACACCACCATGGCAACTAGACCCAGGCACTGAGAGCTACATCCAGTCTTTACTTTAACACCTCCAGGGATGGTGACTCCACCACTCTGGGCAGTCCATTCCAACATCTAACCACCCTTTCTGTGAAGAAATTGTTCCTAATGCCCAGCCTAAACCTTCCCTTGCACCTTCCCTCGCCTGTGTTCTCTCATCCTGTCACTGGTTGCCTGGGACGTCAACCCCCACTTGGCTCCAGCCTTCTTTCAGGGAGTTGTAGAGAGTGACAAGGTTTCCCTGAGCCTTCTCTTCTTTAGGCTAAACACCTGCTGCTCCCTCAACTACTCCTTGTAGGAGATGGGCTCCAGACCCTTCACCATATCTGTTGCCCTTCTCTGGACTTAGTCCAGCACCTCAATGTCCTTCCTGTCATGAGGAGCCCAGAACAGGACATGGGATTCAAGGTGTGGCCCCACCAGTGCCAAGTACAGGGGGACAATCACTGACCTACCAAGTTGTGGTGGCTGTTGCGGACACAGGCCAGGATGCCATTGGCCTTCTTGGCCACCTGGGTACATGCTGGAACACATTCAGCAGCTGTTTACCAGCACTACCAGGTCCTTCTCCACCCAGCGGTTTTGCAGCCATTCTGCCCCAAGCCCATAGTGTTCCATGGGGCTGTTGTGGCCAAAATGCAGGACCCAGTACTTGGTCCTGTTGACCTTCGTACTGTTGGTCTTTTCCCATCAATCCAGCCTGTCCAGGTCCCTCTGCAGAGCCTTGCTACCCTCCAGATCATCAGCTCAACACTCACACCCAACTTGGTGTTGTCCCTGAATTTGTTAAAAGGAGACTCGATCCCTTCATCCAGGTTGTCAGTAAAGATACTGAATAGGACTGGGCCCAGCACTTATCCCTGGGGAGCACCACTAGTGACCAGATGGCTGACTGGATGCAGCACCATTTCCCACCACTCTCTGGGCCTAGCCATCCTACCAATTTTTAATTCAGTAAAGAGTGCACTTGTCTAAGCTGTGGTGCCAGCTTTTCCAGGAGAGTGCTGTGGGAGTGTTCAGTTTTGCTGAAATCCAGGCAGACAACACCCACAGCCTTTCACTCATCAACCAGGTGCATTACCTCATCATGAAAAGAGATCAGGTTAGTCAAGCAGGACCTTCCTGCTAAGCCCACGCTGGCTGGGGCTGATCCTTTAGTTTTCCTGTATGTGCTCTGTGATCACACTTAAGATTCTTGTGCACCTGCTCACTGGCAGAACATAGGAAACTGAGAAGTCCTTGACTTTGGATAAGCACTGCTTAGCAACAACTGAAACACCCATGTGTTATTAACATTATTTTCATATCTAATCCAAGTCACAGCACTGTACCAGCTACTAGGAAGAAAATTAATTCTATGCCAGGCAGAACCAGGACAGGCTGTAAGATGTATCTGCTAAGTGTGCTCACTATTAAGCTGGAGGGATGGGGCAGATTTTGCAGTTCCCAAATGCCTCTACTGATCAATGCCAGAGTGAAAGCTGAAGCAGAAACAGATGACTCAAAAAGCATTTTAGGAGGTAGAAATCTGAGGAAGTAGGTACATGGTAGTTTGAACAGAGTGGTATAAAGAAGACAGACAGCCAGGAGAGGCAGAGAAGAAGGCAGAGTATAAATCCCGGGCCTCAGAGAGGGACTGTCGATTTGAAGAAAAACTCGAGTGTATAAAAAAGAGGCCTTTTTCTGGGACTTCCAGTGACATCTGGAACAATGAATGTGTGAACCAAACAGAGATAAAAATCTCTAGAAAGAAAAGTATGCCTCCTTCCCTCTATAGGGATGTAAAAGCCCTCTTGGAAACTTGTGTTGAACTGTTGTTCTCCTGTAACAGAACAGAAAAATTATCACTGGGAAAGGGCAAAGCTCTATTTCAGGATTATATTTCCCAAAGAAAACGAGAGTGAAATATAACTGTGGATGTAATTTTACTGCCTTATGCAAGATGTCAGACATATGCTCATGATTTTTTTAATTGTAAAACAATGGCTGCCTTTCTTGTGTTGAGGAGAAAGGAAATTCCTCGTTCTCCTGATTGTTTGCAAGTCTGGGTCTATGTCAGTAAAGGTTCTTAGTACTTCCAAAACTTAGATTATACATCCTGTGTTGGGCAGCTGGCTTGGCCACCAATTTCCCTAAAAGCTGGAGTGACAGCTCTGATTGAAGGGGACACTCATGCTCCCAGGGATCCTCTTCCAGAACTTTAGCTGCCACTACAAAAGTCTCCACCTTAGATCTGGCTTCTCCTGGAGATCAGCCTTAAGCTGGCAACTGTCAGAGCACAGTACAGGGATAAAATCTGAAGGAAAATATCCTTCTAGTTAGGGAAAACCACCAAGCCTTCATTTGTCATATTCTTAAGATAATTCTAGCTCTCTGCTGTAGAAGTTTGCACTGGATACATGAAGTATGTATGCACACAGAGAATTTGCTGCTGACAGCTCAAGTAAAACCATTTTTCCTGTCTTTAACAACCCCTGTAAGCAGGTCTGAATACTATAATGATTGGTATTTTATGTGTACCCAACAAAGAAGAAAACAAATTGCATGATAATAAGGGTGAACAATACCTTCTTGATTACTTTCAAAATAATGTGCAGTTTGTCCCATGGGATATTTTAGTGGGTATAAGGACCCAGAAGCCTCTGAGATTTCCTGAGCTTTTGTTCTCTCTATAGCCTTGTTTTGAGCCACAAAGGTGGCCAAGTTCAATTATTATCAGTAAATGTCCCTAAAGTGTACAGGCTCACTTGAAACTGAAACTCAGAGTTTCAAAAAGAGATGCAAAACTTTGCAGAACTAACATGCTTGCTCATCCTTTTCCCTAACTGAAGAATGGTTTTGACTCTCAAATACAGTGCTGGACCATGTTGCCCCATTCCTTTCCAATAGTCTGTCTCTACTTGTTATGTAGCCTTGGGGGAAGATGCTGATTATCTCTATGCCTTTAGTTTCCTAAAACAGAAATTAAATTAATGGTTAGCCACATTGTGGTGAGGTCCTGACTCTTCATCCATTAATGTTTTTAAAGTACTTTGGGATCCTGCATAGAAAGTATTAGAGGACACCACTGTGGTTGTTAATATGCAGGTGAAAGAGCCTGTGTTAGTCAAGGTGGAAGGTGTAGGTGGAATAAGGCCAGATGCAGATGAAATTACTCAGACCTTTAGAGCTGAAAAATCATTTGCCTACCTGAGGACTTGATGTCAACTAATAAATGCCTTGCCTGGGTCCTTATAAAGACCATCTCTCTGATAGAGAAGATTCATCAGCTGGCCCTAAAATGGGGCTCCCACTAGGATGGAGCACTCAGAAGCCCAGGGTGTCATCAAGACATCAGTGTGTCACAGGCAGGTGGCTGGATTTCACGAGTCTGTGCTGAGTTACAGGCATGCTGCCCATCACAGTGTTTGAATCCTGCACCCCAAAGAGCAGATGTAAGCAATGCAGGGATCTAATACAGAACAGCTTGGGTGACTTCAGAGTGGCTGTGTGCTTCTGATGGGAAATGGTAGTATGAGGGCAGAGCAGGTGTGAGTCATCTCCCTGGAGAGAGAGGCAGGAAAAGGGAGATGGGGAGGGGAGGAGGAAAGCAAGAGAAACAGATTAGCTCATACAGATACATTCCCCTTGCCTGGCTGCCCCACCCTTTGTGCACCCCCCTCTCCCCCCACAGCATGCATACATAAGCACGGAGACTTGACTGTTGCGGCTTGACTCCAAAGCCCTGTCAGACAGATCATTTGCTGCTTTGTTGTCTCGCCTTGCCCATCTCTGCCCCAAATTCAAGATCATTTAATATGTGGCTAAGATAAAACTTGAGCAGTTCTTCAATAAGCATTTACTTTCTGCTGTGCATTAGTCCAGTTCAATATTTCCCATGGCAGGGACTCAAAAATACAGTGGGATGGGGATCTAGGCAGCATTGGCTGTAGAATGATTGCTGCATTTCTTGTGTGATCAGCTTTCACCACAGCCCCAGTGTGCACCAAGAGCCTGGCTCTAATGGCTTAAATATACAAGGCCATGATTGGGGCAGGAGGTGCCTCGAGTTTATTAGCTGGGTGTGACAGAAGAGCAGTGCAGGAGGTGAATGGGTAGGAGGGAGAGTCTGTGTGTTATCAAGACAGGGGAAAAGACACCCCAGTGCAAAACGAGTGATGTTGCAAATGTTTCTCACCACCATTAAGCCCACAAAGAGCTGGATGTGCTCTCTCTAACAGGCAGGAAACACAGCTTGCAAATGAAAGCACAGTCCCACTCACCAGCCCTACAAGTCCTTCTGAGGCTGTGGCACAAATAATTAGGGTAATGGAGAAAATCATGTGTCCAGAAAAGGAATGGTACTCAAAATATTTGTTAGATTAAAAGCTAAAACAGCAAAAGAGTTCCTGGGAGGAACAGATTAATAACAAACAAGACAGTCACAGATCCCCATGGATTCCCTGCTTTACCAAATGACCTCACCCTTGTGCAGCTTGCCAAATTCTGCCAGATTGTTACCAAATACAGAATCAGTGATCTTAAACTGCATTCAGAGATGACAACTGTGCACCCAGAGTAACAATGGAGAAAAGAAGTAGGGTGACACTTTCTCATTCAAGTCCCAAAAGGCCAGGGAAAGGAGATGAGTATTTCTTTTAATTATGAGGAGAAACACAAAATGTTTTGTTAAAGACAATAATGGAAAAGTGCCTAGTAGTAAAGAAAGAGGTGCTACAGAGTAAGCAGTGTATGAATGAATATATAGAAGAGGTAAAACTCTAAATACACTGAAGATGCTTGTGTTAATGTGCATATCCATAACTAATCCCAAAAGCTTTTCTCCTGCTGCATCTTGACAACATTTTTCTCATCTATAGCACAAGTAGAAGATTTTATGTTTAAGTGAATGTTTGTATGTCTGTATGGCAGGGAGTAAGAATTAATAAATCAAATGAGAAGCCTGGGGAAGTCTGACCATTCTCCATGATCCTGAGAGAGCCCCTTTTTTTTCTGCGAGCATTGAATGCATTCCTTTCACACCATCTGAAATTATGGGGTGAAGCAATTAAGACAAAAATAGAATCAAACCACTGAGAAAGTCTTGTAATGCCAAAGGTTAGTGTTCCATAACCAACCAGGATGACTCATATCTGTAAGCACTCTGAAATCCTTCTGCATGTTGACACAACTCCATTGTCCTGCTGTTCACTGTCAGTGTTCCAGTTGTCACAGAAAATGAAAGGGCAACAGTTATTGTTACATTGCAGCTGTGAATTGTGACTGATTCATAATTTCCCTTTTGGGGAGGAACATAAGCTTGGATGTTCTCAGGTATTTGCAACACACACGTGCAATTATCACATATCTGAAGATGGTGAATATTAGACCCCACTTGCTGCTAATAAACCATCATTAGTGAATAGCTGATATAAGCTGTTATAGAGGTGGTATGAATTTCTTAAGGTGTGAGGTGAGGTTTTTAGGTGGGAAAGTCTCTTTTATTAGATGAGCTGGCATGCTTGAAGGGAAAAAACCCACAGCAGAAAGGCTTTTGGGAATCCAAGACCTTCTCCAAGCTGAATGCCTTCCAGGAGAACCTGAAAAGACAGCTTTGTCACCAAATGAAAATTGTTTTAATAACAAGTTTGCATTTGTTGTACAAAAAAAAAAAAAAATCCCTAAAAAACAACCCAACAAAATCTTGTGTTGTTTTTCACATCAGGAAGCCCCAATATTTCAAAACAAATGCGATACCCGTCTATCTTTCAACCGATATATTCTGTGGAGAAACAATCCCTTCTAACATTGTAGAGCATGCGTGCTCTCTCTCATTTACATAAATACATCTTGTATTAGCTGTCAGTACAGGACCAATTCATCATGTAAGACATAAGCAGCTGATAAGTAAATAAGTTGGATCCTTCACTGGCATAACACAGCAGACCCACCTGAGTTTAGTGGGTCTCCATCAGTTTACATCGTCTTGAGGTCTAACCCGAACGTGGGTAGAAACACAGGCCAAAAAACACTAACCAATTCTCAATTTTGTTTTTGCTAGTTGTAGATGACAGCCAGCAGAAAATAAGGGGGAGTGAGCTCATGCACAGAGGCAATGCATGTTAGACTGTGTACATTAACAGTCTCTTTTATTAAGTCACTCAAACATGAATACAAATGAAAGACAGACAACCATAGATGGTGTTCCTCTGCCTTCCTCTCTCACGGCTTGTCTGTGTTTGCTCGGGTGGCAGCCACATGGATGCCTTTCAATAATTCAGGATGTGGTTTGCTCACATGGCCAGTCCTGCTTGTCGCATTTTTTTACCTGATCACAAGTTCATCTCTCTGTAAATGAAGCAAGGCTTGTAAGGAGTTGCAATATCTTTTAATATTAGATAGATATTTATATTATTAGCTATTAATATTAGACTGGCTGATACTGCAGACAGGAGAAGGGAGGACAATAAGAAGTGTTTGCATGCCTGAAAGCTTTGTAATTTTCTTAATTGTATCAACTATTCTAAGAACATATACTACTTTTCCCAACAGTTTGTCTTGCTGATTTCCTTAGGTTGTTGTGACCATCTTTTCTGTTCCTTCAATGACCCTATATTAAATTTGTGTGGATCAAGAGCTGCATTCATTCTAAGTGCACACCTCCACTGACACCCATTTTAATAACCTCTCTTGCATACCACATTTCATAAGGATAAGGGAACAAACAAGATTAACATTTGAGTAAAGGCAATTTAAATACTTGCTTGTCACTTCAGGGTTCGAACCATCAATCTGACCATTTATACATGAAAATGGAAGCACTAGAACTGTTAAAAAGTAAAAGATCAGTAACAAATATGAACTGAATAGTAAAATAACTCAGTCTGAGTCTCAAGCAGTTTTTCCTAGTGTAATATGCAATGCACCACTAATGGCCACTGTTCTTTGCAGTTTGAAGTATGAGAGCTTGCACTAGGAAGCTCAATATCTGCCTCACCTTTAATCTGTTTTTGCTTAAAAATTATTATTCTTTGCTTCTTCATATGCCACTCTTTAAATGGAAGTTTCAATGATTTCACAATCAGCAAAGTCAAGGTATTATCTTTGCTAATGTGATTGTAGAATTGGCGTGGCAGTGAATATAATGCATATAGAGGCTTCTGAAGAATAATCTGAAGTCACACATAGAGATAGATACAAGCTACTACAGATATTCTGGGTAGTATGACCCCCTTTGGGGATTGTAGATTGCTGTGTGGAAGAGACTGAAAAGAGCCAAAACAAATATGGATGTTGTAAATGTCACAGTCACCTGTATTTAACAAGACAAAGGTCTCTTTCTCCTGTCTCTCACCTCCATCTTTTCTTCTCCTTTTCTCCTTACCAAAGTGGTGTGCAGAAGGAAGTGTTCCTGTCTCCACCTCTGCCTAGCTCTTTCTCAGTCCTGTGCACTCACAAAACAAGAGACTATGACTGTCCCCACAGAGTCCTCAGTCCTCAGAGTTTAAGCTATTAATATATTTTAAAATAACAAAGTTTGAGTTCACTTCACTTGCCTTTAGGATACAATTGCTTTGTGTTTTTAAGCTTTTATCTGCAAACATGAACAGATGCTTTTTCATTTTTTTTAAAGAAAGCTGAGGGTCTCCTTTAATGTCTCAGTAGTTTAAGAAGTGTGAGGCAGCAGAGACAGTTCTGATTTCTGAGGTCTTGGCTCCCACTCCTTGCTTTACTCATTACACTGATGTTCAGCAGAAGTTAAGATGCCAGTAACAATTTACCTGTCCTCTCCCATTAGCAACTCCAAGACATCTCTTGGGTTGTCCTTTAGGTCTGTTAAGTTTTATTCTTTTGTTCCAATCCCATCTTTTATTATGTATGAATATTTAGACATATGTTTAATCGGTTTTGCTCTCCTATCTTGCCTTGGGTTATATTTTTTTTGCTTGGTGCTTTCCATTTTGATTGAGGTGGTTACTAGATGGGCCTCATCTTGGTTCAGGGAACAAGTCATAATTTGTTCATGTCTGGGGAATGAATGCCTCTGTACGATATGTTGGGAGACAGGGATAAACATCCCTCCTGGCTGATTGATAGTCATATTAAAGATTGCAGTAGGTGAAATAATCCCCTGTAGCTTCGTAGGGGTAAGTTCCCTTTCTCTTTTCCCTTCAGACTGGCTTTGGGGCATGCTTGGGACTTGGCTTATGCTCTGTCCAATCTTAGAGCATAATTTAATTAGCCTTTATTGAAAGCCATTAGCATTGATCAATAGTGGCATACCTTTTTTTTTTTTTTACTAAGAAAAATGACCAAGGTGTTTATCCACTAAAAATCTTACAAATGCAAGTTGAGTTTGATTTTTTTTCCTATCCTTGCTGTTGTTTTATAATAAGTTTAATCAATACACAAAGACTTTGAGTTTTTATTTGTTATCTGCAATATGCAGGAGGATGAAGAAACAGGGGTGGCAGCTTGATTCCCCAGTTATGTATTCCTTCATTGAATTTTGCATTTTGCTTCCATATTGATCTTCTCTTAAGGGGCTTCTTTGCACATTTTCCTGCCCTGTGGTCCATTGTCAGTTGCATCCTTGGCACTGTCAATGCATTCAGCCTTGTGCTCTTCCTTACAGCCCTCTTATGCTCTCCCACACCACCCTGGCTACAGGAGACAACCTCCTGGACTCTATCTCTCTCATTCCATAAATCCATTCTTGCTCATTTTTTCCAGACAGCTCTCAGGGGCATCTCTCATCCAGTCCCCTCCCTGACTGAATGTCCTTTCTAAATTAATAATTAGAGAGCAAACAAAATGTGTATATAGCCTGCAATGAGTTCAGCTATTGTAGGCTGCTGATGCAAAGCATGTGAAAATCAGTGTGGACACCTCCCTTCCTGATCAGGGTTTGATGCTACATTCCTGATCCTTCCTATGAAATTAACTTTTTTTTTTTCCTTGTAATGCGCTGCTGCAATCCGTATAATAAATTAGATTATAATCCCCTCGTGGGCAAGGACCTGTCTTTTTGATGTGCCTGTGCATTGTTGATCTCACAGCGCATACACGTCTCACCTCCCGATTATATCCAGCGCACCGGGATATCAGAATGAAACGAGAATAGAAGTGGACAGTATTTTTCTAATTATTAGCATGCAGATAAGCCACTTTAATCAAAGAAATTATATAACCTGTAAAAAAGAAAGCTTCTTTGTCAGATTGCAGTCTTGTAATGGCTTTGTGTTTGTGCAATTAGGACCAAATCTTGAAGCCACTGAAGCCAACAGTGGCCCTTAATGGGATTAAATCTTCATTTGTGGGGTGATGGGCTAGATGATCTAAGAGGCCTTTTGCATCTTGTGCTTTCTCTAATCTCTCTTGGGGTGAATGACATATAATGGAGAAGACAGCTTCTTTTGAATAAACTGCATTAAGTGTCCACATGTATTTCCCAATGCAGGTTAAAAAAACCCCACCCCTGTGTCTCTGCTGGTGTGTGTGCCCCTCTTACAGAGCAGGTCTCTCCAGTGCTGCAGCCAGTGTATGAGCTCAGCTCACCCATACCCTGCAGGTTTCTCCGGGGTATGTATCTCTGTACTTCCGAGATCCTCTGGGAAAATTCCCCAGCCAGCGCTAATCAAATTGAACCACTCTCAAGACTTCCTGCAAAGCTTTGAGGAAACATTTCTGAATATTAGAGGTACAGAAGAGGAGAGTAGAGGCTGGGGGGAGGGAGGCAGGACAGTTTTAGAGCTTAAGTGGATTATATAGCTGCATAACCCAGTTATGGGTCTGTGGACTTGAGTGAGCTGTTTTCTCCCCTCCTCTGGCTGTCTGCTGTCAGATAGTTCCCCTGACAGGCAGGCTTTATTAACTTCCCCCAGCTGGCTCTCTCAGCATTTCTTATTTTCCAGTGCTTGCATCCCCTAGCAGCTCATCTCCGTGCTTCTTGTGTCTCTGAGCTCCCCAGGGTCCTCCCTTTAGCTGCACCAGCTGTCGGCACCCGTTGAAGTCTCCTCGCCAGCCTGCTCCACCGACATTTGCCAAGCCTGGTGGCAGGTCTCTGATCTCTGCCCACACAAACCCCAAGTAGCCAGCAGTGGGTGCATGATTTGCCTTAGATCAGGAGACCTATGTTTGAAAGGTAACCTGCTCCCTGACTGTCTTCTATTTTCAATCACTAAAAGGGCTCTGTTAAAAATAAGCAAACCACCTGAGCACCCGTGTTGGCTGATGTGAAGGAGCAGCGAGTGCCTGGTGCGTCTCAAAGCATTGGTGTTTCCCCACTTTGCAGGAGAGCTGGGTGGCTACAAGTTAACCAGAGCCTGGTTGTTCAGCTCCAGCCCTGAAATGTCCCCTCAAGACTGAGGTGTGAGCCTGACATCTGCTGGGGACAGAAAACGCCAGGCCATTCTTCCTAAGGGCTGCTTTGTCAGGAGTGGGGGGTGGCAGGGAGGTTGCTGCCTGAGGGACTCTAAATGGAATCCATCCAGCCTAGAGAGATCACCAAAGGACAGGGTGACCCAACTACAACCCAATAGGAGGCAAGAGCTGAAATCCCAATTTATGTGGAAAGGCTACAGTCCCCCTCTCTTACAGATGTAAGAGAAAAGTCAGCCAGCATGTGTATCCAGGGTTTAAAAATGTCTGCATGGGTGTCCATGGCCTCGTGAGAGACAGAGCTCCATGTCTGGCAGCAGGCTGAAACCTGCTTTCCCTCTTTCCTTTTGAGGCATTCCACTGTCACAATGTTTTTGCTTTGCTGACACAGCTTGTGGCTTGTCTGAGTCTTATTCAGCCCTCTGGGCTTCACAGCTAAAAATGCTGCAGGTAGACTCAAAAAATCCCTACTTGGTGTCACCATCTGTGTGTCTCTGCTGCTCCTTTCTGTCCTCAGTCGCAGCCTCCTTCCCTTCCCTCCCTGCCACTATGATGCATCTGTATGGGCCTTCTGTACAGTCTTACAGGAAAGGCTGGTTTCCAGGGCTGACTGTAAGAAAGTCATGTATGAGTGGCTCAAGGCTATGAGGAGTGATGGAGAGCAGAGGCAAGTGCCACTTGTTCTGATTAAATACTGATCTGATGCCTTGAACTGTGTTGCTGTATTGGCTCGGGCGAGGAGTGCCACAAAGGCGGGTGCTTGGCTGCATCCCTGGGCATTGCTTTGTCAGTGAGGGGCTTGGAGCAACCTGGCCTAGTGGAAGGTGCCCCTTCCCACAGCAGAGGAGCAGCGTTGCCCATAGCAACATCCCAGCTCATGGCAGGGAGCTTGGAACTATGTGATCTTTAAGGTCCTTTCCAACCCAAGGCATTCTGTGATTCTGTCATGAGAGGTTGTGCTGCTGCTGGGTCTGGACACAGCTTGCCCTGTACCACTACAAGCACTTCAGGCTCTGATCCTTTGGGTCTATTAAAAAGGGAGATCTAAGCAGTGTGCAAACAATATGGTAGCTTGGAGGTTTGTTGATAGCAGGGCTACCAGCAGCATTTTTGGGCTCTTTGCCAACACCTAAATAATTGGAAGGGTTGCTTTCCTCTAGAAGTAAACCTGGCCTTTGTGCTGCTTTGTCACAGCATTGTATTTTTTGCTGTCAGACATGAGCAGATAAAACGTAGGTTTTAAAGCCTTGAGGAGAAGAAGTTGGCAGTTCTCATGGTTTTAGCAGGCTTCTTATGACAGTGTATACTGCTTTTTTTTTCCCCCCACAAAGATAATATTCTAGAGAAATGTGACTATTTGAGGATCTCAGGGGGTTTATTAATATTTTTTCAGTGTTTTTAGAGCTTCCGACATGGAGGAACACAAAGAACTTGAAGCCAGTTTAACCTAATGATCCAGAAACCATACTTCAAATACAAATAAGCTAATACATCTATTTTTAAACTCATGATTTAAGCCACTGTCATGATTTTGATAGGGCCTGACACAATTTTGCAGCATTGGGACGGGTAATAAATCTTTTGTGTACTGATTTGAATAGAAAATCCTTTCAAAATCCTCCAGCTTGCTTGCCTTAGTCAATACTTAACAAGGACTCAGCCACAGCAGCAAAAATAGCCACTGATCAGTACTTTTTTTTTGCTCTTTCTCTTCCCTCATAGCAAAAAATCTGAGACTCACCCAAGAGTCATGATTCATTGTAGTCCCAGGGTCCATTCTGAGAAACTGTGGTGTAGGGATCCTTGTACATGGGAATCCTGGAGCCTACAACAGCTTCCCAGGAATCTGAACAGAGGACAAGAGTATCCCTGTGTCAGAGTTTTCCACAGGGGTAAGCAAGGACTGAAGAGAGAAGAGGGTCAGATCTACACAGATGGCTTGGGCTCATGCTACAGTTATTCCATGTCCTTATAAAGTTGTTCTGGGATGAACTGGAGTCGAAGGTAGGGTGAGCTTCAAGGATGCAGAGAGGGCCAACCCATGGCACAGAGCCTCTGTGCAGCCTCCTTCAGTCCTGGTGTGGGCAGATGAAATAAATTCCTTCTCTAGTGGCTGTGTCCATGGAGGAGGGGGAGAATGCCAGCTGGTCTCTGTGGTATTTAATTTCTTCTGAGGAACTGAGTGAGGCAAACATTTTTTGGGATGAAGCAGCTGAAAGCAGGTAAGACAAAGTGCCATACCTACTGCCCCTGGTGCTGTTGCAGGCTGGATCCAGATATCAAACCTGATGGGAGACAACTGCACTGCTTGTTATGCCCCTAGATGCTACACAGTGTTTTCCAGCTCATCAAAAGTATCTGGGAACTACTGAAGGAGCAGCAGGTTCTGAGCAAGCCAGACTCATCTCAGTGCTATTTTGAGGCACTTGGCTTTCTGGACAGTGGGTGTGCTGTTATTCCTCTAATACAAGAAAACAAACATGTGGGAATATATATATATGAAAAAACAGGCAACTCATAGGTGAGAATAACCTCATTTTGTCATTAGAGGAGGATAATTTGCCACATATTTGTATCAATATTGCAAATGTCTGCACAAAGCTACACTGACCTGTCACACGCTTTGGGCTGTGTGGCCACAGCCACCTGCAGCAGGGGAGCAAGAGAGGGGCCACACTCAGTTCTGTTTGACCTGATTTCTTCTTTTCTGCCTGAAGAGTGGAAGAGGCCTGCTGCTTTGGCCTTGAATCTCCCAGGAAGTGATTTGACACATTGAGTAGAGCTTGGCCTTTTCTTTCTCACATTAAAATGGAAGAAGATGATGTTTTATAGGTCTCTTACATCAAGCACACATGCACTGATCTGTAGAGAATGATGTGAATAGCTTTTTCTATTACTGCTGGACACAGAACTGTCCGGAAAAAGATTACCTGAAATGAAATCTCAGACAAAAAGTGAATGGCCTTGGATCAACTAAATAGGTGTGTTCACCCTCAGGATTAATGATGACCCAGTAACTGTATTGGGTTTGTGTAGCAAGGCTTTGGTAGCGAGTGCTATAGGAGTTGGCTTCTGTAAGAAGATGGTAGAAGCCTCCTCTGTGTCCAGTGAAGCCAAAACCAGCCAGCACCAAGATGGACTCGCCATCAGTCAAAGCTGAGCTCATCAATGATGGTGGTAAAACCTCTGGGATAACATCTTTAAGAGGGGGAAAACTGCTGTGCAGCAGCAGCCAGTAAGGAGGAGTGAGAATATATGAGAGAAACAAGTCTGTGAAAGAGACACCAGGATGAGTAAAGGAGATGGGGGAGGAGGTGCTGTAGGTGCTCGAACAGAGACTCCCCTGCAGTCCATGGACATCCCTGATAGACCAGGTACTCACCTGCAGCCCCTGGAGGACCCCACAGTGGTGGAGCAGGTGGATGCCCAAAGGAGGCTGTGACCTTGTGGGGAGCCCATGCTAGAGCGGGCTCCTGCCAGGACCTGAAGCCTCATGCAGAGAGGAGCCCAAGATGAAGCAGGTTTGCTGGCAGGAATTGGGATGCCATGGGAACTCACACTGGAGCAGCCTGTTCCCGAAGGACTGCACCCCGTAGGTGGAGACCAACACTGGAGCAGTTCATGAAGAACTTCAGCCTGTAGGAGGAACTCCACATGCGGAGGATGAGAGTGTGAGGAGGAAGGAACACCAGAGACAATGTGTGGATGAACCAGCTGCAAACCCCATTCCTGCGCCCCTGCCCCACTGTGAGGAGGGAGAAAAAATTGGGAGTGAACTTAAGGTGGTTTAAGATTCTGTTTTATTACCCGCTTCCCTACTCTGATTTATTTGGTAATAAATTCATTTTCCCCAAGCTGAGCCTGTTTTGCCTATGACAGTAATTAGTGAGTGACTTCCTCATCCTTAACCCACGAGCCTTTTGGTATATTTTTCTCCCCCTGTCCAGCTGAGGAGGGGTGTGACACAGCAGTCTTGGTGGGTGTCTGGTGTCCAGCCAAGGTCAACTTACCACACTGCTAAATGAAGAAGAAAAATCTTTCCTACCCTGAAAACGTCTTTCACCTCTGCTCTACTGAAGGAAAAGTGACTTGTGATGAAATAAAATTTTGTTAAGTGACTTAGGAGCCTCAGATCCATTTGCTGAATCTCTTGACCTATTTACTTAGAAAAATCTCATCATAAGGCTATATTTTTTTCTTGGCTTTTTGAGGCAGAGATTTTGGTGGGGCCTTTTTTAAAAACAGAACTAAAGCCAACTATCTGCGCATATCTGGAACTCTTCAGCTCTACTGCCAGTGGTGCGCACACCATCTATTAATGACAAAATGAATGAATTAATGTGAAAAAGCTGGATGGGGAAGGATTGTAAACTCCTAACCCAAGCCTAGAGCCCTGCCAGGATGATTACAGAAATAGAAGGGATGGCACAGTTCCCTGCTCACTGCCTGGTGCTGCTGCTGGGGGCAAAACCAGGGCATTACCTTTTCATTAGGACTCTTCTCTACGTCCTTCCTTCTCATAAGAGAAAAAGAAACACCATTCACAAAAAAAAGTTTATGAAAAATCAGAAAATATGAAGAAATAGGAGCTAAGCATCCCTTTGGAGACAGTAGAGTAAGTCAAGCTTTACACTGGCATTTCTTCCCTAGAATCAAATTCCCATTATTTCAGGGAGAAGCAGCTAGCAGCTTGGTCTGGCTCATGGCACTGAAGAAACAAGCAGACAAACTGTGTTGAAGACGGGAATCCCCTGGTGCCCTGGCTAGCTCCGCCCCCACCTTGCTTCCTCTTGTATCGTGTTTTGAGGAAAGCAGGTGGCAGTCGTTCAAGGACTTTAAAGATCTGCTTCATTTCAGGTGCCAACTGTGATATCAACTGCTCTCTGCTCACCCATTTGCAAAGTCCCCAGTGGAAGAGGAGTCTTTGTTGCAGAAGAGTGTTTGCTACGGATTCCTCTGACCAGTGCTCTGATCTACAGCAGCTATGGCTTTTCCAGTGTCCTGTTAATTTAGTTACCGCAGTAGGAAAATATCTCAAAAGATAGCTCACTCAAATTGCAATAGCTGCAGGCAAAAGGGCTGCCAGCAGGGAGCTGCCTTACATCTGGGCTTGAAAGAATTCAAAAGTAAAGGCAGGTTCAGTTGTGACAAACAGGGAGCAACAAGCACCTCTCTCTGCCTCCTGTTTCCTGAAAAATAATGTTTTCACAAAGAAAAAAGAAGAAAAAAAAAAAAAAAAAAAGGAGCCTTTCTAGTGGAGCAGGTGTGTCTGGGCCTGTTAGGGGTGAGTAGTGTGCCAGAGCAACTGGCAGGGTGGTACACCAAAACTCAGAGAGGTAGGATGATGCAAGGAGGAGGAAGTGGAACAGTATTGCTGCTCTTTTCTGGCAGCAGAAGAGAGATCATTGAATCAGCCAGAGCTGTATAAGACATGGGAAAATCTGACACCAGAGGTGCCAGGATCACAAAACCTGGTCATGTAAGAAGCAGCATTCTGTCCTGTGCTGTGCTTGTCCCCCTGGCTCAGAACAGAGTGAGAGATGATAGGGCACTGTCACAGTTGTTAGGGACACACTGTCACATCTGGCTCTGACACATCTGCTTTCCGAAGGAAGCAGGCTGATCTTCAGCAGACCCTATCAATAGACATCTGTCCTCAACACAGGTTAGAGGGATGTGGGAATGTGCAGGCATTCCTACCAGCCTAATGGGCCAGTAGGAGACCCCACACACCTAGGCAGCCCTTGTCATGTAAAACTATGCCTTCTCTGCCTTATCGTTGATCTATTCCAAAAAGAGCACATTTTACAAAAAGCACTCCCTGGTGTAAAGGTGTTGTGTGTGGAGGGTTTGGGTTTGTGTTTGTGGGGAGGGTAGAGCAGAGACAGCGCTGAGAAAGAAAGGCAGGGCAGGCAAACTCCGGGTACTTAAATGTGCTTAATACCTTGCATAGACTAAGAAATTAAATTTTCACGTATTTTCTGTGAGAGCTGTGTTGCCAGCATCTCCAATGATCGCAGAGTGGCGAGAACCACTTTGGACATAGTAAAGAAGAGAACTGCTCATTAACGTCTCGGGGATGCTTCCTTTCCTTATCTGCAGGCCGGAATCTGTGCCCCTCTCAGCTAACTCCCCACAGGGCGTGCGTTTCCAGAGCACTCTGCCGGCTGCCCCAGCCTGTGCAGCAGTGCCCCCGCCCTGGCTGTGCGCAGCGCGGGGCCATTCTCCGCACGTCGCTGTGTGTCTGTCTGAGCGCCCGGCACGGCACACGCACACAGCAGGGCTGCTCTGCCAACCCAGCAATCCGCTCCCGGCAGCCCTTCCGAGCGCAGAACCGCGGGCACCTGCCTTCCCACGGCGCTGGCATCGTGACCGCTGGGGTAGCGCCTGCTCCCTCTCCACAGAGCGGAAGAGAAAGGAGCAATTTCAGGCTCTGCAGTGAGTGGATGACTAGTGCACATATTGGTAATAGCACTGTGCCGGGGTCTCGGTGTGATCTTCCTGTTGCTCATTTGCTGGCAAGTGTGAAATGCAAATCCCTCCGGGTTTCTGTCTCCGCTCAGTATTCACAGGAGCATGAAGGCTCCTGCACGAAGGGGAGGGTGAGAACCGGCAGACAGCGGGGAGCTTTGTTTCCTCCTTTGTCTGGAGTTTACGGGTTAAAAAATCTGCTTATTCGCAAGGCTTTGCAGGGGATGTCAGCTCACCACACCCGCCCTGAACCCAGTCTCTGCCCCATCTTGGGCACGACACCAGCAGGTTCCAATTGGAGCGCAGAGGCCGTGGCACCAACGCTGTGGCTCCAGCGAACCTGGCGATGGCGGGGCAGAGGACTCGGGTTGTGGGAGGAGGTGCCCGGGAGCGACTGTGGCTCGCAGGGCTCAGAGCAGTTACCCCCGCCCAGGACCCGCCGGGCGATGGTTCCCACCCTGCCCCTTTCCTGTGGTGTGATGGTTCCAGTCCAAATCCAGTCAGAGCTCTGGAAATGGCAACTAAAACACTTGTTGCCATGGTGATCCTTAACAGTTCTGACTCAGAGGTAGCGTTGCTACGGCAACCGCATCCGCAGCCCTCGGGAGGCAGTGCCGGCACATTTTTTTCTCGTAGCGGAAAAGGGCTCCGAATCCCCATTTTGCTCACTCCTTGCTGCAGTGCAGTGACGAAGCTTTGGGGCTGTTTTATTATTCCCCTAATGAACGGCGATCCTGATCCTTCACCGAAGGATCTGCTGCTATTCTGCTGGGTAAAAGTGCTCTGGGCCGCCTCAGCACGGGCACAGTGTCGGCACCATAAAGTGACCCGAGCCTCTGCCCCTCTGTGGCTCACCAGAAAAGATTAATTTTTTTTTTTTTTTTTATAAAGGAGCAGTAACCTTTCTTCTTAGGTAGGAAATGCTCCTTTCATCTAGGGAGCTGACTATGGCAGGGGGGGCAGCGGAGTGGAGTGTGGTAGTTCTGAGATGAAGAGCGTCTGTGGCTGTGAAAGGCAAGACAAAGGCTGAGCGCATGTGAGGTAGTGGGTGTGCCCGTGAGGAGAGGAGCGGATTTGTGTGCAGGGAGCGTGTCCGTGGGCATGGCTACGAATGTGAATGGGAGAGGAGCTGCCGGCAGAGGCGCCGCGAAGCGGAGCGTGGGTGTGCCCGCTCTAGGATGGGAGGGTGCCCGGGCTTTTGTTTCCGAGAGCGCGCCTGCACAGGCGCGGGCAGAACGGGTTAACGTCATGCAGAGCTGCGTGAAGGCACTCGCTCACATTCAGTCCTGTCATCTGTGCAAAGTCAGCCACTGACACACGTAATGCCTCAGAGGCACTGGCGTCCCAAAGGGGCGGATAAATGTAGGGAAGGGGGAGTGTATATTAAGTTTGCTGTTGCAAACCTTGGAGAAGAGACTTCTGCAGCACTAAATAATCCGGCCAAAGTCATTTCATGGTGTCCTTTTCTGGCAGGGGCAGGTGGGAATGAAGAGGCATGTGAATTCTACACGTGTGTACCCTTGTACCTACAGAGCCAGACCCCTGTACTGAGATACCTGTGCATGGATCCCAAGGGAATCGGTCAGTGCTTTTCTGAGTCAAATGTCTGACTGTTCAGTCAGTCAGGAGGAGTCACTGGAGAGATGCTTAAAGCTCCCAAGGCTTCTCAGGGGTTTCATAAACTTTCCCTGTGTTTTTTCCAACTTGTCAGAGAATCCCACTGGGCTCTCTCCTGGTTCTTCTGGACACCATTTTGCACTGGTAGGACACATTTGTATGTCCTGGAGCAGACCTTCAGAGAAACTGGGATGACTGAAGGAAGGAAAAACTCACAAATTCACCATGAAGATGGGAGATAATTTTACTGCAAGTAACAGTGGATCTGGGAAGGACTTAAAAGTGGCAGATGTGAAAGATAAAGGATGTTGCTAAAGAAATTGGCCACATTCTGCAATGGGAAAGTGTCCAGGGTGACTCTTGTGTGCCTGGCTTAGAAGAGGTGAGGACAGAGCCTTATTAACAAAGATAAGTTAGTAACAGTTGTGTAAGTTGTGGAGAACATTTTGGTGTGGAGCCTGATGAATATAAACCAACCTTAAAGAGATGGGGCGTGGGGGAGAACGACACACAGACAAAATAATGAAAATTTTGGAGAGGTCCAGAATGGAGGAAGATATCTCAAAGTCCCTGAACTGTACACATGAAGGTGCCCTGCAGGTTAAGTTAAAAGGGAATAAAAGAGCTGAATTAAGGTGAGAGCTGTGAGGGCTCCATCAGAGAGTCTCTCAGGAAGTGGATGTACCTGTGGTATCTGCAAGGTTTCAGGAAGAGAAGTCTTGGGACTTGGTGAATAGCAAGTGCAGGACTTCTGCATGAGCAGTTTGTGAGGCTGTAAAGTGCTAAAAGGCAGATGGAAGGGCTCCAGGAACAAGTCTAAGGCTCTTTAGAGGTTAATATGGCCCATCCACGGAGTTTAGGCATTTGGGGGGTTGTGAAGACACTTAGTCAAAGGGAACTTTTAAATATGTACAATGACTTGCTTGGCATGCAGAGAGAAACTCTTGCCTGGATTAAGTCTAATGAACTCAGCAGCTCTGGCTTTAGCTGTGTCTGTTAATTCCTCAGGGTGGAGGCAGACTGAGGGCAAGTGGCCCTTTTGCCTGCCTCCCTAGAAGAAAGTGCCCATCATTGGGATGGTGCTTGTCAGAGGCCACAGCTACCACATGTAGACCTTTGTCACATGTGATGGCCAGAGCAGTACCTGTGCCCTGCCACTGCACACGTACCTGGCTCAGAGGTGGGACACTGTGTGGTAGCTTGCCTCCATCTTGCAGCCATCCCCAAGGAACAAACTGGATCTGGATCTGGGTTCTTCAT
This sequence comes from Vidua chalybeata, assembly GCF_026979565.1. Lineage (NCBI taxonomy): Eukaryota > Metazoa > Chordata > Aves > Passeriformes > Viduidae > Vidua > Vidua chalybeata. The sequence continues at coordinate 68,137,704 of NC_071531.1, forward strand.
CCCCCTGGGAAATCACAGGTCCCTCCTTCCCAGTGCAACTGGTGCTCATTCCAGTGACCATGTTTGGGTCGCACATTTTGACTATGACACCTGCTGGCATCAAAGTGAGAGGAGGACCACACCAGGGACAGCAAAGGCTGTTGGAAGAGTCCCTTGGATCTAAGACTAAATGAAGCGTAGGACTAAATATTGTAATGTTTTCATCTCTATTTTTGGCATGATCAATTACAGAATTTCCTGGATATGATTTGCCTGGAACCTGTAGTAAAACATAAAAATAGGGCTGAATTATTGCTTGAAGTTTTGTTTGTTTATGTGGGTTTTTTTTTTTTTTTTTTGGTTTTTTTTTTTTTTTTTTTTTTACAGAAAACAAGGAAAACTGGAGAGGACAATCTAAGTAATTTGTTGTTTATTTATCCAGACAGGATCTAACCTCCTAGCCTCTGCTCTCTTTGCTCACACCTAAAAGAAAGTGATGAAAGTGATGTCCTTTGTAAGGACATTGGTGGCAGTAAATACTTGCCTTCCTTGTATGTCTTTGGGGCAGCTCAGTCTCTCTCACAGAGCAGCAATTTTAATAAACAGGAATTAGTGTAAAGCATGGAAAAACAAGGTAATTATTGCTGAGCCATTAGTCTCAGGATCCAGCAATTACCAGGTGCATCAAGATTGTTCCAAAGAGAAAATCATGCCTGTGCAGGGAGAGGGTTTGAGGGTGGTAGGGAAAAAAAGCAGTAAAGGCTGAAATACTGCAGCTGTCTTCTTTGTTGTTTCTTGCTCCTAAAAGCAGTAAGTTGTTGCTCAGATGTGCAGGTTCAGCCTGACCTGAGCTGCAGACCTTCTAGTAGGATTTGAAATCACCACCTAGGACAAATAGCTGCTGATGGCTGAGGCATGGTGCTGAGGAGACACACATGCTGGGGCAGCGGGAAGAAAGAGGGGTTTGTAAGGCAAGGAGGAATGGAGTGAGGGCTAAAAAGAACAAAAGAGGGTGGTCTGGTGGCTTGGATGCTTAATAGGGTTTTAGGATGTTATCTAGTTGATCTTGTTGATGGAGATTTTGTTTAACAGAATTCCTGTCTACACAATAATCTCCCCTAGAGCAAATGATATAGAAAGAAGCATAAGCAGGCAGTCAGAAAACTTGATGCCTACCATCCAACATACATTTTGAAACGCACTGTAGTGAGGGTCAAAGCACAAAAGCCATGAACATTTTGTGATTTTTTTCCTCCTGTGCTTCTTAAGCAGTGCTGTCCATGAGATTAGTGCTTACCTTGATTTAATGTCTCATCAGAAGCATGACTTCCCCAGCAGCCCTGCTGCAGTGCTACTAAATGAAGCATGCCCTGTTTTCTCAGCTGGGACTTAAACCTCTGCCCCTAGAGACCTAAGGGGTGGGGAAGAAAGATGGGGACAGAGTGATAGATATTGACCCACCTATCATGTCCGCTAAATTAAATAACCAGGCTTTATTTTTTAACTCATTTAAAACAGTTACTGTTCTCTGCACAATTGATATTTGTGGAGGTTGCCGAGATGGCAGCACCACAGCGTGAGCCTCCCTTGCTCTGTACCTTCCCCCTGACTCACATTCTGCAGGTGACCTTCAACAGTAAGGACAGACACTGTCTTAAGGAAATAGGAGAGAGAGGGAATGGGGGAGAGAGAGAACATTTTCTCTGACAGTTAATTGAATTTAGGTCTTCCCTTCAAGTTACACTGGAAAGGCCTTATTGCACTTTCATGGTGAGGAAACATTTGCTCATGGGGGAGCAGAACAGATGAAACCCTCCAAAGTCCCTTTGCTGAAGATGTCAAACTAAATTTGGATCACATCTGCTCTTAAACCAGAACTGACCACGGCCTATGGGAGAACATCACTGATTTTAGTGCTGCTTTACAGTAGGCAGCAATACAGCTCAGTGAATTACCCAGCTTGATGACCAATTTTTCAGTGTATCCTACGTTTTCCTTTCTCCTGTTCTCCTCAGCAAATCTGCCCCATACTGAGTCCCTAAGAAATCCCACTCATTAAAAAACCCATCCTTTGAGGGCCTGTTGTGACAACCCTTTGAACTTCTATGCTGGGAGAGCACAATGCAGAGGACATAGAATAAGAGGCAGTTAAATTGCCTCATTAGGAGAATATTAGGACCTATTTGGTCTTTTTCTATTGAGCACTTCTGAATACTTTATCCAAGCCAGTTTTTTGTCACAGGATCCCTGCCATTTCCCCTGAGAGATTTTACTTTCTTCTCTTTGCATCTGAGTCCTCACAAGGGCTGAATGTGAGGTGTGACGTGGAGAGGGCGCAGCATCACAGCCATTCACAGCATTCCCAAGAAGGGTGTCTGGGAAGGACACTCTGCTTTCTCCACTAGAGCATTTAGTACCTGCACATCACAGAAAACATCTTCACCTTTGCAGGTAAAGTTGCCTTTTTTTTTTTTTTTTAATACCACAAAGGTCTGTGTATCCCTCCTCCCTGGCCCCACTAGGGTGTTGAGTTTGGTTTAGCACTGCACCTCCAGCTAGGAACCATAGGATCTCCATAACTCCACTCCTTTCTTCTTTTGCTGAAGGGATTTACCACACTGAAAACTTTCTTCTTTCTTACCTGACGATTGCACATTTATATTTCACAGAGTCCCAGACATGTGGACTTTCTAGGCACAATATGCTAACACTTTACTCATATCCTGACATCTTCCCTCATTTCCTAATAATCTTTGTCACAGTTCAGAATTGCTCCTGTAATTTCAAGAGCATTTGCCATTATATTTCTGTCTTTTTCTGACTCTTCCTTGGCCCTTACTCATGGCTTTCTGCAGCTGGCAGTGCCATGCAAGCACCTGCTGCTTCATCCACTGCTCTATCCTTTGCCATCTCCTTTGTGGTGCTTTGCCTTTTAGCATTACTGTAACCTGTAGAAGAGAAGCTTACCCAGACCAGCAATCTGTGTGTGCTTGTGTGCTTCTGACTGCTTTCTAATTAGGAAGACCTTAATTTACAGCCTCCCATGTTCCCTGCAGTGTGCCCTGCAGTACTGTTTATCATCTCTCTGCCACAGCCAGGATCTATGCTGGCTTGCCCTCACTGAGGGAGCTGCCTGCTGTGCTGGTTGGAAAGGTGCATCAGCTGCTGGTGCTGGGGTGGGAGATGGGGGATGTTTTACACATGAGGTTACACAGGGTTTTCTTTTCCCCCTTTTTCGTACAGCACGTTGAAATGCTACTTCCTGGATTCGTCTCTGCTGCTGCCCTGCACCCAAAGAGCCATGTGTGATGCCTGGTCAGCTTGAAAAATGATGCTTTTGTGCTATATGCTGAAACACATGACGTAACTGATGGCCAGGATAAGAGTCAGATGCTCAGCAAGGGTAAATTGCCATGGCTTCAGTCAAGTGAGTAAAGCTAATCCATTTTCTTCCAGCTGAGATTCAGTGAGCATAGATTAACTATACTGTCTGGAATCAGCTTTGATTGCAAACCCAGACATAATGAAAGATGTGGCTTCACTAACCCCCTTGTCCTGCAACACCTCGAGCTTCTCCTCTGCATGGTGGGGCTCAGTGGCTCCTGTCCCCTGTCTTCCTGCAATTGTAGGAGAACAACTCATTCACAACAGGGATGAGCCATGAAAGGGGAAGGAATTTGCTGTTCTTGAGATGCATGGCAAGGCAGCCTGGTTCCACAGAGACTCTGATTGATGTGACAGGGAGGGAGTGACAAGCTTGCTGATGTGTTAACACCATTTTACTCCAGCAGTTTTTGCAAAAAAATAAAAGACCTGTGACAAAAACGAAACCAGCTCACTTGCTCAGGGTGTAGATGTACAGGACCTGAGAGCTGCCACCTGATGTGAGTTACGAAGCCCGGCCTTTCTCCAGGAAGATGAGTGTGATAACACTTGACAGGTCAGGCTCAGGGTGCTCTGTGCTCTGGTTTAATACAGTTTGGCTTGGCCTGTCTCTGAAGGGCTGCCACCTCTGACTGCTAGCCATGACTTTTAATTCAGTCTTTACTGCAGGTCAGGAGATGAGGATTATGCACGTGAGCATGCATATATAAAAATATAACACAAAGCAGCAGGGATTGGGCTTTTCCTCAGGAAATACTAATTTTCTTTGTCACTCTTACCAAAAAAGCACTTTACTTGGACTGGGCGGCTCACACTGAATTTTGGTAGAAGATGCAGAAGCTGAAAGGAGACTAAACCATTTGCTCGGCTTTAAGAGGAATATAAATGTGTAATACCTAATTGCTTGATGTTTATCACTCTTTTCCAGCACCAGCCCACATTATCAGGGCTCTTGGTGTAAGGGGACAATGTCTTCTATTTTTACACCTGTCTGCTGGACCATATACTTTCCTGTCATCACGTTTCCTGGGTTCCTATAACTTTGCCTTATAATTCCCATGGTTAAACTTCTTTTTCTGAATGGTGAAACAGCAATACCTCTTCCCCCATATCTTTGGTAGAGTCTTATCTTTATTTTCTGTCATCTTTTTCCCCCATTCCTGCTTGTGATGGCACCAGCTGGGTTAGGAAGCACATTGAAAAATCTATGGGGCTTTTAAAGCACAGCTTATCTTTTGGCAGGTTATTTTTAAGCCAGGTCTCTACTTCCCTGCCCTGGTTCACAGTGTGATGGTGCAAGTGCAAGAGCCAGCTGTGAGAAAGCAAGAATACTTAATGTTCTCATTGCTGCTGAGAACTTTGTCACATGAAGGCCAAGTGACAAAAAAGTTTATTTCTCTCCTCCTCTGCATGTCAGTGCAAAGTGGGACAGCCTCAGCAGGAAGACCAGCAGTAGCCTAGTTCATGGTAGCTCAATCTGGTGACTAAGCCCTTCTCTTTGGGAGTGGAAGCAATGTGGGTTCAAACCCGAGACTGATGCTGTAAGTGCCAAGGGGATGCTATTGGGGAAGGGTGGCTGGCTGCTCCTGCCGTAGTACTTCAGTGCCTCCAGGCTTCCCTTACTGTCCTGTTTAGGAGATGAGCTTACCAGTAAAAACTGGAAGTGTACCACTCTTCCCCCTACTGACACGGCCTCTTTCCCCTTAGTCTTATTTCATGTGAAATTATTCAGCAAGTTCAGCTTGAATTTGCTGAACATTTTGGCATCCCAGAAAATGCAGCTCACAGGAAATAAATGATTCAGCAAAAGCAGAGAAAAAATTTACCTGCCTTCTTCCTGTCACATTTGCTCTACTCAGCTGCTGATATATCAGTAGCAAATTCTTCTTGTCTGTGACAAGGTTAGACATAATACAAAAGCTGCCATCTGCCTTAGGAGGTTTTCTGTCTCATGAGGCAATTTTCTTTGGGTTTTCCCTAATTCCACCAATGTCAGAAGAGGGATTCTTGCTCATGTCTTGGGGCTACAAATGAGTCTCCTTCCTTACCATGACACCCCCAAAATCTACTGCATGAACTCCCCATCAGCTGGGCTGAAGATGTAGGAGGGAGGTCTTTCTGTTGAAATACCCATAATCTGTACATTTTTTTTTTTTTAAACAGGAATGGTAGACCCAAGAGAAAATGATCTGGTCCTAATTGCCCCAGTGACCTTTCCTTTCCTGTCCACTGACTCTTTCTTTTGTCCAGTCTGGCTTTGACTGCTGTGAATGGTGAAGTTTCTGTCACCTTTTCTGGACATTATTCCACTGCCTAGAAAATCCTGCTCTCACAGATTACTCTGAAGTGGTATTTTCATTCATTTCATGTCAATGCATTCTCTTATGACCATCTGCTTGCTGTCCTTTAATATTCTAAATCATTGCATTGCTTGTGTTTCCATTTTTAGGGCTTGTGTAAGCCTTTAATCCTCTCCTGAAATTATCACTTGATTAAATTATAGGAAATTACTTTATTTTTAATTTCTCTCTCTCTCTTCTTAACCATTTTTATTGTTCATCAATAAGCTTCTCCCTAATGTTGTCAATCTCTGCCTGGTTTTCAGCATCTAAAATACAATGCAGTGTTCAAAACACTACACAATGTTTTCTATTTATGCCAGAAAATTGTACAAGGAGATAATTATTTCCTGAGATCAAGAAATAAATCTCCAAGCTCAGCCTTTCTTCCTACTTGGTCTCTATACTTTGTCAACTCTTCCTCTTAAAATATGAACTATTTATCCTGTCCAGTAAGACCTGAAGATCCTTATGTGTATTCTGTAAACACCATACTGAAAAAAAAAAAAAAAAAAAAGTGCAGACATCAGACATCATTTCAGGCTCTAAAAAAGAGTCATGTAACATGGGAGGCCAAGGGGTGCTCTGTGTGGGTATAGCCTTGCTAAAGCACTGGAAAGCCAGTGTGGAAAGACACAGGCTATTTGGTGGGAAAGCAGAGGAGAGGGGTAAAAATGATCTAAAGTCTAGAAAACACAACCTGAGAGGGAAGACACAAAGATTTGTGGTTTTTTGGGCTAAAGAAGACTGGCTCTAGAGGGAAGCAGTAGGAAAACAAGTATTTAAATATATAGGAAATTGCTACTAAGACAAAGGAAATTAAATAGTCTTCCACTGAGGGTATAAAAAGGAATATTGAGTTTAAACTGCAATAAAGGAGACTTAGGCTAAATACTAGGACAAGTTTTTAGGCTGACGAAAATGTCTGTGAGGCCAGGAATATATGGCCTAGGAATACCACGGGAATTGCCAGCACCAGAGAGTTTTCAGAATAGTCAGACAATCATTAGGGAAAGTTTATACAAGCATTGACCCTGCTCTGGGGCAGGGGGAGCACTCAGTGAGCTTTTTTCCCCCTATGGTCCTGAGGGCAGAAAATGGGTGCAGATTGCTGACCTTTTCACAGTGCTCCCTCCTTTTATGTAGATGCTCTGTGTGTTTGTGAGTATGTGTGGGCGCAGCTGATGTTTGTGTGAGAGAATGCTATCCTTTCCCCTTTTCCAACAAACAATTGCCTTAGCCTGACTTTAATTTACCCTTAGGTTAATGGGGCAGAAGTGGTATCAGGGAGAATAAGATGAGTTTCCTAGGTTAAGGTTTATTTCACTTCTTCTGCACATCTGACCATAACTCCTTCCTACACCACACCTGAAATTAGGCTTAGAATTATTCTAGAACTGTAGGTACTGGATCCTGTTGTGCTGATCTATGAATAGAGATGGGGAAAGAGAGGTGTTCACTGCTCAGCCCTCAGCTCAGCTTACACAGCCTTGGAGCCAACTGCAGCATTTGCACCACCCTTTTCATTATTTCCTAACATGAGATGTGTCCTGCTTCCACTTTGTTTTCCAGTGACATGCCTGCCTGGCACATCCTCCCACCAGGCTCTGAGTGAACATCCTTCAGCACAAACAAAGAGCATGTTGGAGCTGAAAGGAGGCAGGGGACAAGGCAAATATCTTTGGGGCCTTTGATTTTGAAGCATACGATGGAGTTTAAGGTGCATTTGTAAGCTCATAGTACATCACAGAGAGTGGCTGGCACAAGGATCCCTTGTTGTAATGGCCTTGGGCCCTGGGACACTGGGTCTCTGCCAGGGTTGGGCAGGGTGTCAGAGGAGCTTAAAGAAGCAGTGTCAGTCCACAAGGATGGTCAAGAATTGCCATGAGCTAGACCAGCAGTCAGGACCCAGATATCCTGACTCTACCCTTTCATCATTTTCACCTCTCGGACTTGGATGTGACTCAGAATTTAAGTGAGCTCCTGTATTTGGGATGCATGTGGATGGTTTAGTGGCTTTTTTACCTACTGGAGAGCTGTGCCTAGAGGTGAGCCAGGACCCTTTCTGTGCTATTACTAATGGCACTGAGAATTGTCGCTCACTGGTGGGAGAAGCGGGGGCACTGAATGCACTGAATTAAACTTACAGCTGAAACAGAGCCATGAAAAGGATGTGGTTCTTTGAATATGTGGTTCATGTGTGAAAATCTTTGCTGCAGATGTTGTAGGTGCTATATGCTTGCTCATGTAGGCTTCAGAGGGCTCTGGACTCTGAGGTTGAGAGAAGGGAAACCCACAGAGGGTTATAGAGACATCAACAATGGCTCATGAAAATCCAGTTGCAGTGTGTTGGAGGGAATTTTTGAGGTTTTCTGGATATTCCAGACATACATTTTATATTTGGTCTCTTAAGAACAAGCACTTTCCAAGTAATTTCTTCCCTTCAGTGACTGACTAAAGGGTCCAGGCTAGATGGACCTCTGATGTAACCAAGGATAGCTGACCGTAAGTTCTTGATCTGTAATTATCACATCAGAATTTTTGGCATGAGCTGAAGTTTATCTTAAAAGATGACACTGTTGGGTTTATCTGGGTGAAAGCTTCAACTGTGATTTCTGAATATGGACTACAAAAATCTGCTCCAAATATAAAATCCCACCTGTAAAATGCATTAAAATTCTGAGCCAGAACTCAGCTAGTCTTTGGTGATTTTCACTGTTTCAGCTATTGCAGGCAGCAGTTTATAAAAGGGGCGTTCACTTGACATTGTAAATCCCACAGTGAGCTATTGCAAGAGTAGGGGGGGAAATACATTGATCTATAGTGGTAAATTCAGAATCACTCAACAAGCACATGCTTCTTTCTTGGGGCTGCCAGTTGTATGTGGAGCTGCAAGTGATTCACTGTGAGCCATTTTGCACTCTGCATTGCTTCCTCCCTTGCCTGATGGTGTTGTTAAAGACCTTTGCACTTGCTAGTGACAGTCAGGTGTGAACAGAACCGACAGAGGACTTGGGTTGTGCCTGACCCTCTGAAGTGTGATTAGAAAAAATGCAGCCAAAATGAATCATTTTTCATATCTATAGGGCAGCTTAATCTGCTTTTGAACTCTAAAAAGTGCCTTAAAGAGCTATGTAAAAATCTCTAGCTCTCTTAAAATTTGACATATGAAAACTGACTTTGATACCACTTAAGGGAAATGATCTGTAAACCCTCATGCTCCACACAGAGTTGTATGCTGTAGGAAGCAGGTATGACTTGTCTTAATAGGAGGAATGTCTGTGGATTGGGATTTGCCCTCTTTGAGAAGGAGCTTTTCACACACAGTTTTTTAATCTTAGGTAAATAGCTAGTGCCATGTTGTTTGTCACAAGCTGCGAATCAAGCTGTCACTTTTTTGATCTCCTCAGCTTTTCCTGGACAAGTCAAGAATGACTGCTTCCATTAGCAGTTTTGCAACTGTTAGGTCCATGCTGTGCAATAATGCTGCAGAATGATTAAGGCTTTTCTTTGTCTACTGCTCAATTTTTAAAAATTATTTATTTATTTTCTATTTGCTATTATTTGCCTCTTTCTTTTGTATTTGATCCCCTGTACTTTATAAATGCACATAATCAAAGTTAGGTTAGAGCACAGGTTTTTGATGTGTGATCCGAAGGCATGCTCCCATAGACAAAGGCATTTTGCTGTTAATCTTGCACAGAGCACTTCTAGAAACTGGAGGAATACAGGCTGCTTCTTAGCTGATCTGATTGTTTGCTATTCTGCAGGAACAGTGGAGAGCTGTAATAACCTGCTTATTGTGCTAGAAGATCAAGGATCTCTTAGGGTGATGGAGGCTGCCAGAGTGATTTTCTGTAGTGGCCAAGGCCACAATATTGCTAAGGACACCTGATTACCAAGCTCCTTTGTTTGTGGTGTGACACTAGATACCTTTAGGATTTTATTTTTAATTTGAGAAGAACACATAAAGTTCTCAGTCATAATTGAAGTGTCCGACTGAAAGGGGCATCTGGTTTATCTCTATGTGTTGTCCAAATTCTTGCTCTCCTTGAACCCTGTTAAAGGCAACACAGGCTCCCAAAATAGTTCTCATATTCACAAGTCAATGACTTTAAAAATCAAAGATATGGGTACCAAGTTGTTGCCTTCCGCGGAGAAGGCAGGCGACCTGGTTTCAAGACACAGCACGGCAACCCGGCCTCGCCCGGGTCACTCGGGCCACAGACATGCACAGACACCAATGTGGTGGATGGTCAAATGGCATTTATTATCTCATCTCATGAGGTTAAATAGTCAAGGGGGTCTTACTACGTCAAAGGGGGACGGTGGGTCTGGCTAGGGTTAGTAAGGAGTGGAAAACTACTGGAGTTAGGAGGGGCTGCATGCTACAGGGGTGATTGATTACCTATAGCAGGATGAGGGGGGAAGGGTCTTGCTTTCCGTCACATCCCGAGATTTTCCGTCCGCCTGTCCCTATCTACCACACCAAGTTCAAGATCAGAATGAAATCTGAATGTCCCAACATATCCGTTCTCTTCATCCTCTCAGTATTTCTACTCACCTGGAGCAATAAGACTTAAATTTAAAAATATTTTGTCCATTTTTAAATATTTCTGCAGAAGATTGCAACAGATTTTTAAAAATACAAGTGATCTCTTCCAGTTTTCATGTGTCTTGTCATGTTCATTTCAGGGATGGAGCTCTGAAACACACTTTGTCCTATATTCTATGAGTCAACAGGCAGACTAGTGCAGACCAGCGGTGCTTCATAGCACCCTTCTACCTCTACAGTGATACACAAACTTTACACAATGTCAAGGAACATTTATATTTGTGTTCACTTTACCTCAACAATAAATATGAGCATTTTCTCCATCTTTCTGGAGGGGAGAATCCATTTTCCAGGGTATTTCTCAGAGCTGTACATGCCTCTATCAGACTTGGGTAAATTAAATTTCTGAATGCACCAAAGTGCTCTAAACCAGGCCTGGGCCTGGGATCTGTCTTACTGCTTCTTTTTATTTTAAAAAGCAGAAAAATGAAGTCTGGAAAAAAGATAGACAGGAACATCTGAGTCACAGCTTCTTCCCAGATTATGCAGCTATTCAGTTATCTTCTTGTGCTTCCCTGTACCACCACAGGAACCACACTGTTTTCATAAGTACTTGCTTATATCCCACCAGCACTCGTGTCCTATTAGGTAGAGAGCAAGTTTGGTCTTCTGGACTGATAAAGAATGAGAACTTCTAGCAAGAGTGGAGAAGAAGCCTCCTTCAAATCACAAGAGGTAGTGAGCCACTACCTCTTAGCAGTGTTTAGAAATCTGTACTATCCTGCTGCAGTTTCCTAAACTCTACTAATTAAGGTTTTTCATGGCAATGTTTGCTGTGGGACAGAAATAGAGATACATAGGAGAAGGCAGTAATGCAACTGGTAAATTACTTGAGTTTTCAGCCAAGGAAGAGAGGAGCTGGACTGATGCTCTCAGTGGAAATGAACAATAGGGAAGAGTACAGTTTGAAAATTAGGAAACTGCTCACACAGGTGAGATCCCAGGGCTGAAGAACAATCTTCTCATGAAAGGAATAGCAAGACAAGCCTTCAGGTTTGTTTCACAGTGGGTGACAACTTCAGATTCTAGAAGGACCTGTACCCAGTGGAAAATGGGAAAAGAAATAGGCACTGCTGCATTACCTTTGCAGGCCTCCCTTGCATAGCTGCATTACCAGGAAACTCCAAACTGTGGAGCATAGGCAGTGGGAGTGGCAAAATGAATTGACACGACTTCTGCTACCTGCCTATGCAAAAATGACATCTATTGAGTAGCTGCCAGCCTAGGAAAAATGTAGCTAAATCCTACTACATGCAGTGGGCACAACTACTGCTACCTGTTACTGAGATGCTTCCCAGCATGGATGATTAAAAATATATGAGAAAAGTACAGAAATGGAGAAAAAAAAATAGTGTCCTTACAAATCATGCAGTCATCTCTGAAGAGGGAGAACCAGGGAGTTATATGGGGACACCACTGAGTGAAACCACTGTTGTCTTGGAAACTCAAAGGGAAAAATTAGCATACAGAAGGGTTTGTTTTTCAGAGACACTCTACACACACACACACATAGATAGATAGATAGATAGATAGATAGATAGATAGATAGATAGATAGATGGATGATAGTCACACTCCTCTGCTTCTTTGCTGATGACTTTCTTGCCCAAAGCCAGTCATTATAAGAATTCTTTGTCTGATTTTAAAAGTGAGAATAGGAAGGAAGCCCTACACTTTTCCTTCGGTATAATGAGAACTGATCTTGTGTTAGCAATTCCAAGATACAGCTGTTACATATATAGATGAATCCAAGAACATATAAGGATAAATTAACAGATCAGCTTTCTGATCCACCCCAAAGAAGAAAGGACACCTGTCTTGAATTATGAAGAAGGAGATCTGTGGGCATAGCTTAAAGGCTCCTTCATGCATCTCACTGAAATCTGAAAGAGCCACTCACGTGCCTCAAGTAGCTGCACTCACAGGAATTTGAGGCATTAAATGATGAAGAAGGCTTGCAACCATAGCTATTCCTACAGAGTACCTCCTGGCTAGTAAAGCAATTTTCCATGTGCTGGGGGTGGAATGGCAGGAGACACATGCAGAAGGATGCACTGGCATCCTCTGACACACATTGAGAGCACAGCCCTTGCCAGGAGGGACGAGCTTGTGGCCTCCTGAGGCTGCGGGTGGTGACAGCATGTTAATGTGTCTACCTGTGCATGCACAGAGTGCGAGACACCACTCAACTTCTGAAGGCAGCTGAAAGCAGCTCCAGCTCAGATACCTCCTGTTTTTCTCTTGCACAGATGAAATGAGGTGCTATCAAGAAGAAGCAGTGGATCATTTAGTCCCTCAGCTCAGATGAGGCTCTAAACCTCAGCCTGCCAGAGGCAGGCATTGGCAGTGAAAGGAGGAAGAGACTCTGTCCAAGGGAGAAGACTGCTGTCTTTGCTGGTTCTGTGGCTTACTGAACAGGTAGAAAAAAATGTGCTGGACTTTCCCTTCTGAGGAAAAATTTGTTTCCATTTCCAGAATCTCAGGGAAATAGATTTTGTCGTTTCCCTCTTGCCGTATTGTGCATTGGTTTGGGAAGGCAGCCAGCAGCATAGATCCCGGCTCTGACATATGCATACACTCTGGCATGGGCAATGAACTCCTTTAATATGGATTTATTTTACTCCTCCCCAAGACACCTCTCTTTGCCCACGCTGATATAATACCACAGTGCCCATAACATCTAGCTCCTTTAATACATAGCCTGCAATTACTAGACCTGTTATTGATGACCTGGAGTTTGCTCCCCCCTCCTTAATGTGCCCATCACCTCTTCCAATATCAGCAAGAAGCTGTGGTTTTAAGACTGAATCAAGCCTTTTGGTATCCTGCACTGCAGTCTGTGTGGGCTTGTATCTGCCTTGGTCTATACCAGCCTTGGTCTGTTAGGTCTGTGACAGTCCACTGCAGCTCCAGAGCTTGGCATGCCATTAAGCTGGAATCCCCTGGCTGACTCCACAGAAACCTCTTGTTGTCTTTTTAGAGACACAGATTTCCTCAAACTGCAGACCTTATGAAAGGTCTTGGCTTGCTGGTTGAAACAACTCCCAGCATTATGTGTCCTTCTACTCTCCACATTTTCAGTTGTGGTTTGTTCTCCTGAGTGGCCTGGCTGGGGGAGGTGACAGACAGAGACAGCATGAGACCAGGTGGCCTGTTACCAGAGGGCAATATGCAGCCCACCTGGAGTCTTATCTACCCTTAGAAAGTAACTTGATGAACATGATAGGTTTACTTGTAAAGAGACCATGCACTGGTGTCATGAGAACTGCAGTCCTTGTGCAGCCTCACACCAGGTCATGTGAATGGAGGCTGTCCTGCTATTAAATTCAGAACAGCAGCATCCAGCTCCCCTAAACCACTGATGATATCTTTCTGACACTCTCCTTGTCTTGGGAGAAAGACACTGATGAAGGCCACATTAAAGTAGTCAGTGATCAGAGTAATCCTGGCCATCAAACAGAACCATCACTGAAAGCCAAAGCCAAAGCCAAAGCCTGACTTGTGGTGGTTTATGAGGGTACATAAGCTGCATTGCATGACAGAGTTTCTAGTACCACTTGGGCCATGGTTCATCCCTTCCAGTAAAGGGGAAATATATGTTCTGTGCCTCACCTGAGGTGGTGTTGCCCCAAGGCATCCCATCAATTGGGTAGCAGGGCTGACTCCCCAGATTACTGGTCCTTCACTCCAGCTGCTGCTTCTTGAATGGCTTAAGGAACAGCCCTTCAATGCCCACTTGACACAGTATCAAGTGTGTGTAAATTAAGCATCACATTCATAGCTTACCTCACACCACACTTGGTGTGCTCTCTCCCAGTGTAAAACTGGGACAGGGACATTGGACCCATGGTACTAAGTCGGCTTTTGCCGTCAAGTGCCTGGCCTGTGCCTTTTGCCTGATCCATGTTAGCAAGTGGATCTTGCAATCTCTACCCTGGAAGAGGGAGTTGTATGGCAGTGGCAGAGAAAAAACCCCAAAAGAAACCCAAGAGAAAGCAGAGTTTGGGGCTGACACATGATATCTGCTGTGTGTTTGGTTTACTGAGTTTCCTACAAAAGGTGAGTCAGAGTATTAATTCATACCCTGTGTTTTGCCATGGATGGCAAAGTGCTCAGCCCTGGCACTCTTGTGTAAGACTTGTGTTTGTTTATCTGAGGATTGTTTCCTAATATCACCTCCCTTCTGAGTGCACCAGGGAAAGGAGGGACTCTCATTTCGACTACAATAAGCCCCAACTCATCCTCACAGAGCATCCCTGGGGACTGCAGCTGCTCAGGGTTCCTGGAAACCTGCTTTGCATCCCTCTTTCCACATGATGGTTTGAGCCTATGTTCCAGATGTGACCTTTGTGTAAGGGACAATAAAAGGTCTCCTTTATAAATCTAATGGCATCCCTTACCCAGCCTGCATATTTCCAGAGTTCAGAGATATATCTTTGTGCATCAAGAACAGAGAGCTATGCTTTCTTCCTGTATATGCTTTTTTCTATTTTGTACCTTTTTATCCCCGACTATTTTATATCAAGGGCTATTAATCAGAAAGACTATAAAATGAATCCTCACAGGAGACAGAGAAATGTCTTGGCATCAACAGTTTAGTAATGGGTTAGACAGCCTTTTCATGTGGAGTTTGCCAATACGAATCCAGCCCCCACACCAGCAGGGACTGCACATTTCTATCACGTGCTGACTGGCTGTCAGCCGATAGGAAATGAACTTAGTCCCAGTCCAGTTCCTACTTGATCAGTGCACGTCAGAAATACCATCACTGCTGGAAACTGTCTCCCTCTTTCACTGGCAAGCCTGGCAGAGAGGCTAGGAAGTGAAAGCGAGTCTCTCATCTCTGGGGATAATATTGGAGACACATTAGCATCAGAATCTGTAAGGAAAAAGCTTATTCAAGCAGTGCTAGTACTCAGCCTGCTCTGTGTTGAGGCCTTATGCTGTTATTATGAAACTTTTCACCAGCCTGGCATTTAACACAAGCATAAAGCGATTCTCAGGAAGAAATAAAAAAAAATTTGCAGGTGGTGCCTTGACTATAAAGGCACTAAATGAGTAATCTAGACAGAGTTTTAACAGGTGAATGTGTCTCCACACAAGAGCTTGAAGATGTCCCAAATGCAACAGTTTTGCATTCTGAAGCTGTGCCAGGGAGAGGCAGAACAGCTCAGAGGTCACAGTCATGCCTGCTTGGGAATTCTCCAGCTGCATTGATTTTATTGGAAAAAAATGCCAGGTTGCTAAAATCCAAAACTTCTCTGTAGTTAAAATTCAGTTGGGAGGGTTTTCTTCCAGATTAATTACTGAATTCCTATCAAATATGATTTTCTGTCTTGCCCTGAATGGAGACCACCACCCAAATGCCTTCTGGTGCTAGACATACCTTCACATCAAAGAAATTCACCCAGGGAGCTTCAGTGGAAAAGGAGAAAAAAGAGCCAGATGAAAGTGTTGACACCATGCCACCCCACTGTACTAAGAGGGTTTGCTTCTCTTCACACCTGCACCACTGCAACAGCCCCAACACAACCATCTTTCATGTGCCTTTTCTCAGTGCATCCCAGACTATAGGAACAGGTATGGAAGAGACATCCAAAGTTGTTTGAACTTCTGTGTTGGGAACTCTTCAAAACAAGACAGAACAAAGAGTGTCTCTGTGGAAGCATGGAGCACATGTG
The DNA here is from genome assembly GCF_026979565.1 of Vidua chalybeata. NCBI lineage: Eukaryota > Metazoa > Chordata > Aves > Passeriformes > Viduidae > Vidua > Vidua chalybeata. Next base: position 68,153,701 of record NC_071531.1, read on the forward strand.
CCAGAGTATGCCTGCCTGTACAAAAGTGTGTGTGCACCATCTGCCACTGGGATTCTGCTCTCAACACCACGAGCACAGGATGCTCTCACCTGTGGTTTTGGTACATGCTCAGGGCTCTTTTTTTTTCCGCCAAAAGAATTTCTCATTGGATTCATTGCTTTGACAAGTGGAAATGGCAGGAAAGGTGATGGCTGGATTAGTTTGTTACTTGAGATTGCATGTATGGTGCATAATGCTTCAGAGGCCTGGTAAGCATCACCACATCAGTGCTGCAGCCGAGGAGCCAGGACACAAGGTCCTGTCTGCAGCCATCAAAGGTACTAGCAGAGCCAGGATTCAGACCTGGTACCTTGCCCCCTGTGCTGACTGCTCAAATGCTGCTTACTTACTGTGCTTACAGCCAGGATCCTGACTTCATTGCTGCTTTCACATTCTTGTTGATCTGAGCTCTCCCTTTAGCTATGCCTTTCAAGTCTTAGAAGCTGTAATGAATATGTATCAACATTTCAAAGCCATAGATTCTGTGGCAGGGAAACAGAAAGGGGATGGGAGAGACAGACACACATACAGTCTAATTCATTTTTAAATGTCTGTAATTCATCCAAAAGCATTATCAATAATTACTAGAAGAAAGCAGTAACTCGCATCATGAGAAATCGGTGCTTTGACAAAAAGTTGGCAGCAGGCCATATAGATATCTTGCACATGCAAAACCTTCCTGGAGCATGATAATCAGCTGGGGGGAGGTGTGGGAGGGGAGACCTTTCTGTCTCTTCACAGCTCCGGTGGCCTCACCAGGGAACCCTGCTGTTCTGTCATCCCTGTTCCTGCGTCAGGCACGCTGCAGGTCTTGCAGACAGACTCAGTTGGGTGCATGCTAGATCTCATCCCTGCAGGAGGTGTGGGTTTTCATAGGAGGTTTATGGGAGCTGGATGCATTGTAATTTTAAACAGCCCTTGAAAAATCAAGCCTGGATGCTCACTAAATATCCTCTCAGGGTCTCACCGCTGCCTCTCCTCAGCTGCGGCCATCGCTGTCCTGTGCTCATGGCAGGGCAATGGGCATCTCTGATTATCCCTGTTACACCACCTCCAAACTCTTTCCTCTTAAAACTCTGACTAGGACATGGATGGTGGCCTGGGACATGGGACTGAGGACAGATCCTGAACTGCTTCCAGTTTGGAGTACCCAGAAGCTATGTCCCACCTGCAGACCAGAACCCCCACCATTAAACCAAGGCAAGACAAATAGGGGAAAGGGAGAGGAGGCCTCACAGAAGGGAGGCTGTTTGTGTTAAAACTTGGATTTTTTTTTTTTTTCACCTCAAGCCAGTCCTGGCTGCTCACTTTCTGGTGATGAAGCTACAAGGACTGTGGCATTTAGATCCATTCCCAGCCATTCCACTTCCTTGGGCTGCCAAGACCTGCTTCAAACGTACAGCCCTGGCAGGGCTGGGGATGAGATATGGGGATGCTTTGTCATCTTTCAGACCTTTGTGTTAGTTTGTGGAGTATGAGTGATCCTCCAGCTCCTTTCCCTCACCACCATATGACCCATGTGATGCACCCCTGATTTTGGGTCTGGCACAGCTGGGAGCTGTGGTCTTTGATGCTTCCACACACTGCCAGTCATGCTGCTTTCTTGACTGCTTCTCCCTGGGTTTGCCAGCACCATGGGAGCACAGACACTGGCACAAGTACCATGGAGCATCCCTGCTGTCATGTCAGACCTCAGGCAGAAACACAGCTGGGACCAAAGCATCCTAAATCAAATGGCTAGATCTGCTGGGACTCATCATTCTGAGACTTGAGCCTCCTCTACAGCTAAAGCTGACCAAAATCTCATTACAGCACAGAGAGTCACAGCATTTGGGTCACCCAGAGTACAGTCCTCTGTGCTGGGCTACAAGTGAGAAACATTTGGCACTTTCAGGTAATACAGCAGCTGCTGCCTCTGTGGTGTGTGTCTCATGAAACTGCCAAACACCTGTACTCTCCAGTTGGCATCTAGTTAATTAATGGATAAAATTCAAGATATTAGCTTCCTGCAAAAAGACCTATATGCTTTAAATCCTGCAGGTGCACCTGGCACTTTAACAGATACAGAGAAGACCTGGAACCACCTGTCCCAGTGGCCTGAGAGGGCAAGGACAGCCCATGGTCCATAGATCGACAAACACCCTTTAAAGGATGCCTGGAGAAACTGGAGTTCTTTTTCTTTTGCCAAATGTTGCTGCTGAAATCTTTATTTGAAACCTGCCAGGGTGTTAGAAGATGGACATCTTTTACACTTGGCAGAATTTCTTATCTTTATATGTACCTCACTGGCTTGATAAACACATTTTATTTAATCTCATAAATCAAATGTTTATAGTGTCCCTTGCTGTTTCCCATGGAAAGTCTGCTGCTCTGCGTTATACATGGGCCATGTTGCACTGGCCTGTAACTCAGGAGGCCATACACCATAAAGACACTCAAAGCAGGAGCGTTTCCTCATTGAAAAATACCCATATTTCCTATAGAGAACTGAATTGGAGCATTTTCTGGGTGTTTTAGGATTTGGGCTTTTTTATTCCTTTAAATCAGGCCTAGTTTAGCACTTCAGCACTTTACCAGCCCATGCCACAGCCTGCTGCTGGTTGCTGAGAGCGCCTAGTCCTGTGATGTTCTCACTGTGCTGGTTAACAGGAGGTGACAACACCTGTGGGGCAAGTCTGGCTCCCAGGACAGGGACTTGAAAATGCCCAGTGCTTTGCAGATGTGCAGCTGCTTGGACAGACTGGACATGAAGGTCTACCCTGGTGCACTGGACAGGAAATTGGAAATTGAGCATTTGTAACTCCTTCCCTCCCTGAAATTGTGGCACCAATGCCACAATGAAGGCAGTGAAATGCTGTGTGGAAATTTAGCACTCTCAAACTTTGTTATTACAGCTCAGTGAGAAAGCCAGGCCAGAGCTGTGCTTTGTGAGTAATGATCTGAGCTATAGATTAGCCAGAAAATGAATCCTCAACTGGTATACAATGATACTGTCATTCCAGAATTCATTCCACACAGAAGCATATGTAAAGCCATAATACTGACTGCATAATCAGTGGGTGGTGTTGCTATTTTTTTCCCCTAAGCATATGATGGACAAACAGCTTCTCCACTGTACATTAACCACTTTCATCATTTCTATTAATCTGTCCAGGATAAATTATATAGGAAAAAATGTGTAGGTGATAAAATTGCCCTCCATTTTTAACTGTTTTGTTTTTTTTAACTGACAAAGGAGAGACAACAGATGAAGTGCATGTTGAGAGGTGGGTGGAAATCATAAATAACTTGTGTCTTCAGAAACAAACCCTAAAAGCCAGCTTGATTTTTGGGGGATAGGGCTAGGGGCAGTCTGTGTGATAAGTTGTTGGTGTTCTTGCCTCCTTAAAGCTTTTTATCTAGCTCTGCGATCTCTCAGCTATTTTTTGTGAATTTCTTGAAACAAAAACAAACTAAGATCCCATTTCACAGGGATTAGAGTTTCCATGGAGAGCTGTAGCCCTTGGCACCACCGGTTGTGGTGTGGCTGTAATGACAGTCCCAGCCCAGTGCCACCAGTCCTGAGACATTAAGTGTATGCACAAATGCACACACTTCATCTCCAATGGGATTTTAATTTTGTGCGTGTGGGAAGTGCCAGATCACCACCCTGGAAGCAGAAGCTGATTTATCACAGATCTGGTATGAGATTTGGGTGGCACCAACAAGGCACTTGTGACATCTCAGTTTCGAGGAAATGACCTTTGAGGACCAGCAGCACCCGTGGTTTTTCTGATGTGGAGGTTGACCACTGAAACTAGAAAACCACTCTCTTCAAACTTCCTGGTATTTCTTGCCTTTCTGTGTCCTAGTCTCCAAGGCTTTGGGCCAAAATCAACCTGGAGCTGAAGGGTCAGCAGCTAAATGAAATTATGAGGCTTTTAGAGAGCCCAGCTACCTGGGCGAAGGCCTAGTTTGAAGGAAGAGAGGAACAAATGGGGCAGAGATCAAGGGATGGTAACCTCGCATGGAACTGGGAGCTGGCAGAGGAGAGGAAGGAAAGGGGAGGCTGAGGTCAGGCCAGCAGGAAGGAGTAAGGATGGAAATGCAGGGATGGCACAGGAGGGGGTCATGCTGGATCTTGGCATTGGGTTTGAGGCACCAGAAAGGTGCCACAGGAGGGGATCTGCTCCTTACTCTGCTCTAACAGTGGTTCATCACACACACCAGTCAGGAGGAGCACAGGGTTCAGAGAAAACCACCTGCAAGTCAAATATCATCTGGGCAGCCTTTGCTAGGCTCTCCATCACATACCTGCTAAAATATCATGTGTGTTATGTGTTTACCTATGATTTTATGCATAGGTGGGCTCTGCCTTGCAGCCTGCCACACACACCTTGTTGCCTGTGCTCTGAAAGGTGTGCAGGCTTCATTGGTGGTGAACACCCAGGGCTGCCAGCGGCTGGATTCTGCTGCAGCAGCAGCATTCCCTGCTCACATGAAAAAGGCACTCGAGTGAGAGGAAGGCTTTATTGTGCCAGGCCTATTGCTCTAGCATGTTTCAAGGCTAAGAAGAACACTCCATGTCTGGAAATCAGTTTCTGTCTTCTTAAGTCACACTGGCTGCACTCCTTGGAGGGAGGGAGCCTCTTTGAGCAGCTGGGGGATCAGAATCTCTGCTGGGCTGGGGCAGCTGGAGAGGGTGTTAAAGGGAGAGGGTTGCAGCTTCCTACATATCAAGGCAGGATGTTCAAAACCAGAACATGGAAACATGCCTGGGTAGGGAAGAAAAACATGATTTTACCCAGCCTAAGCTGAAATGGAAGTCTGTAAGACCAAGTGACTGAGCCCATAAATAACTTACTAGTGACCAAAATAGATTGTCTGGGCTATGCTATGCCACACTATGCTACTCATTCTTTCTTTTCTCAGCATAGGACTTTCACAGCTGCCCCACTACCAATTTATTAATTTTAGAAGATATACTTGCTAATGACATAACACCTGTAGCCCGCAGCCCTGCTGTGTTTGCCCTCTGCACACAGGAATTTCTAGTTGCTGGTAGGAGGCAATGAGGACTCTGGCAGATGGCACTAAAGCTAACCAGAGGTTTATTCCAATGAGTATCAGGGACTATTATTTGCAGCTCAATAGGATATAATTCTTTCAGTGTAGGTAGGCACACATGCTTGGTGGCTGGAGCAGCAGGAAAACTAAGACTTGATCTGTTTTTGCTGCAAGCAAATGGGATTTTAGTCATTGACTTCAGACAAGCAGGATTGGGACCCAAGAACAGAATCAACTTGCCAGTTTGTTGCTTGCCTACTGATGTCATGCCAATATTGTCTGTGTTGGTGCAGGGGAATGCAAATGCCTGGTCATGGGCGGGGGGGGGGGGGGGGGCGGAATAATTAGCAGCACTTATTAAAAGCTATGGTGATTATTCATTACAGCTGCTGTAGGCCACCCTGCTTCAACAGCACGGGCTCTAGTGTCAGAGGCAGGGGGAGGGGGAAGGAGAAGCAAATGGGGGCTTCCTTCACTCTGGTGTTGCAGTGGCCGTCTCTTTTCCAGAAGACGGATGTTGTGCTCTAAGTACCTCTCCAGAGAGCTAATGGCCGACATGGCATTATTACCAGCCTGCCATGAGCTCTATCTTTTTTTTTTTTTATGATAGTAATTTGTTACACTGGTTTGCCACATGCCCGCTGCTTCCTTGTTAATCCAATAATCTATATGAGAAAAGCAATTTGACATTCCTCCTTCCCATCTGCCACCCATCACCCAATCTATATCTTAACTATCAGTGATTTATTAATGGTGTCTGCATTAAGTACATCTCCGCTTCATTGGCGCCCTCCATTCCCTCTCTCCTAGAGACACTCTCTGGCTACATTTAAAGAGCAGAGTCAGCACAAAGAGGAAAAGCAACAGTAAAAGCAACCAAGTTGGGGGACTTTAGATGCTTTGGTCAAATACTCCACACGTACAACAGCGTGAAGCCCACTCAGCTGAGACTCGAAAGTGTGCTTGGCCTCTGTGCTCCTTGCAAAACACAATGCACTAACAATGCAGGGCTTTGTCAAGTTTATGCCTATAGTCCCTTTGCTAGCATCAGTTTGCATCCACTGTGGGCCAATGTTCAGTGGCTCTTAGAAGGGGCTTTTGATGGGGCTTAATCCAGTGTTTGTTGGGTAATGCTTCAAGGGACCAGATTCATGATCTGTGGAAATAATGAAGTCCAGTATCCAGTATCCCAGATTTCTTGAAGTCTGGAGAGAGTGGTTCTGTTAGCCATTCTGTCAGTGGCAGAATGAACAGCACAGCCTTTATGTGATCATCTATTTTCAGGACTCTTGTAAGAATACTGTACCTTCAATAGCTTTAGCAAAGTTGGTTTGAAATCAGCCAATGAGCTCAAAAGCTTCTGGAGGTGAAGGGCATCTGAGAAGCTCACATACATACACACACAGGCACACACTCCTGTGTCCTTACAAAGGCCTTGTTTCCTTAGAAACCAAGCTAAAATTCTACTGGCAGTATTTCAGCCTGCTTGCCAGTATCAGGGAAGAGCTCAGGGACTATTTGAGTCCTGCAAAATGAAATTCTCTTTTCCTTTTGAAGAAATTCTCTGCTTGAAATTAGATTTGGGAAGCACTGATCCTCGCACAGCTCAAGGCTTGCACTGCTCTACCCACGCGGGTTGCAGGACAGGCATTCCTGGTCATTCACCTTTCATTCTCAAAACTCAGGCAGTGTCCTTACACGTTCTGGCCAGGCACTGCAAACAGGTTTCATTGATTCAATTACTCCCCACACAGCCATTGCATACAGCACTGGCAATGTAGCTCAGCATCCTGCTGTATTTGTGTGCATGCTGAAACACTGCTTAACGACTTTTAGTTTAACTCACACGAGGAAAGCAAAAAAGAACATTTGACTTTACACTAAAGTTCATTACATACATCCTTCCTGCCACACTCCTGGGGATCTAAGGATGCAGAATCAAGAAACCAAATCTTGTAGATTACATAATTTGACACGGCCAGATTTGGTCATGTTAAAGTCTCTTTTATGCAGAAAGTTAATGCTGCAGATAGGCTAAAACACCTTTAGAAAGCATGGGGTGTGGACAGCAAGGCAGATGATACTTTTATTTCATTTTCACAACAGCTCTTTTTAAAGGGCCTTCATTTATTTAGAATACTCTAACAGAATCTTTCCTGTAATTACTGCTATTTTTAAGATCCAGAAAGAAGTCATTAAAGAACAAAGTGCAGCGAGAAAGGCCAGAACCCCAGGAAACAGGGACAATGTGGAAATGAAACAGTTACAAGCAAAACTGCAATGGATTTCATTGCTTTTTGAAGTCCAATGCAAAGAATGGTCACACAGCATTTATCTCTCTAGATGTGCAGGTCAGACAATGATCTGTGCCGGGGTGGAGGAGCACACTGTTGGTGCTGCTAAATTGCCTTCTGAGATAGCTGGCACTGCCTGGACAGTTTCCACCCAGCTTTTTTTTTCCTGGAACAGGAAAACTGGAGAACATTTAGAGTCACCAGGGTCTGTGGTGACTGACTTGGAGGTCTCACAAAGTGGTTCTCACATAATAGCCTTGCAGTCTTGTTACATTCAGCAGTGTTTGGTTTCCTTCTGAATTTAGCCTCTTGGTGCTGGTGAGCTGTGGTTGAGATGCTGATCTTGGCTTGGCTCCCGAGCTATCTTCAGTGCCTCAGGATGCCAGTCTTAATATTGCTGAAGGCTCCCAAGGTGATTATTTTTTGCTGTTCTCTTTCCCTAAGGCTGAGATTTTCATTTGAGTTTTGGAATATCAGTTAACCCACATTTATCAAATGTCAGTATCATTTTGACTAATAACTCTTCTATGCATAATGAAAAAACTTGGGATAAACAGACTGGGAAGAATGTAGGTATAGAGTCATCATTAGTGATGAACTAAGTGATTAGGTTTGGGCAGAGAAATGTGAAGATGTATCTTAAATTACACGTGAACCTCCTATAGCAGAGGAGGTAGACCTAAAATGGGGAAACATGAATATTTCACAGTACCATCAGATGAGAAAGCTGCCCCTCTGTGCTTTGTGTTTTTTAACACTCTGCTGATGAATAAAACAATGTCTGCCTTCAGTCTTTTATTCCCATTGTTTGTTTCTGTTAAACTTACTGAAAATGGAAAGGGAGCATTCCTTTTGAATTGAATGACATGTTTTCTCAGAGCCAAAATAAGGGGAAAAAAAAGTGTTTGTTTATTTGTTTGTTCACTGATTTGGCAAGGAAAGTCCCCCCAAGCATTTGAATTTTGGCTGAGATCAGGACTACTACAACATTTTGTCTTTTTTCTTTTTCATGCTTATCTGCCAAAGAGAAACAATAGCTCCCTGCACAAGCCTGCTGGAAATGAGATGCAGAGGCACAAGAGTACCAAATAATTGGGTAAGGGAGGGTGTGATTGCATGATAGGACAGTTGTGACCATGAAGACCGGGGGGTGTGGCACAGTGATGGCGCTTCAGCTGGAGAGAGTAAGGCTGAGGTGTGTGGAAACAAAGTGCGGGAGCAAAGCCACTGCTCTCCCTCCTTCTCCCCAGAGACATTGCTTGTAGGTCCCCAACACACCCTTCTGGCTGCCTGATGCCAGCTTCTCCAGCTGATTTACTCCACATGGAAAGGACAAACCCCCAGGAAAAAAAAAACCAAAACAGGAATAATCCCAGCAACTGTTTCCATAAAGGATCGAATAGGCAAAGATGGGAAGCACGTCTTTGGTGTATGATACCGCAAAACTGTGAGAAGAATCTGTATATTTGCTCTGGGCATTCCCTTAGGCTCCTGTGTTTTAATAGCAGAATCTTAAATCAAGCTAATGTTAGAAGTAGAGCAGGGAATAGGGAGTGAAGGCAGGACACACTGGCTCAAGCTAGATCCTAATTTCATGTATTCCCTCCTACTCCAGATAACACTTTTGCTTGACCAATAACCATTGCTAGTTGGGGCTTTTGATAAGCTGATGTTCTGGGACCTGGGGTTTCCCAAGATTTTCCATTTCACAGAATAGCTCTTTTGCAAACAGTGCAGAGGAACTGATTCAATATTTAGATCATTACCTCTATCTATAGACTTACATTAGGAAAAATTTAAAAGAGAGCATTTTGTATTGTAAAACTGCCTGGTGCTCATGATATCAAGAGTTGCAGATGGGCAGGCTGATGGATCATTTGCCCTATCTGCTGTGTATAGAAGAGATCATATGGGGGTTTAGTAGAGAGAAAGATTTCATGGATGACTGCAGAAGAAAAAAGTGAAAGCTGGGAATTATCTGGACTGGAGGAAAAGAACAGAAGGAAGAATGGTAATCTCTCATTTGCAGTTTTGGAGATCTCTGCAATTATCTTTTGAGATATGAAGTTATTTCTCTCTAATAATTTGCTTGTGATGTAGTTTTTCTCCCAAATATTATGAGGCATGTGTAAAATTCTTACAATCAAATGTGAAATACCAGTGAAAGATACTGATTTGACAGCAGCCAGTATTACCTGCTGCCATCAGGTGCCATCACCTTACATACTACTCCTTGAGGTGTCTGAAACTTTTTTTCCATGGAAAATTCAATGGAAGATGTAGTTACAATTATATAATGAATATTTTACCTTGTACTTTCTTAAAAGAAAAAAAAAATCTCAAAAGGTATTTTTCGTATTTGTACTGAAAACACTTTTGTGTTTGATGAAAGCTCTTTTTTTTTTATAGTGAGCCTCTAGGGAAAAAAAAAAAAAAAAAACAAACCCACACCCTAGCAATTCATATTGTTGTAAAAATGTTTCCAGAGAAAAATACAATTCCTTCTGACTAGCTTTAGTTATCATGTTTTTTTTTATTAAAATCTCCATCTCTTTGCATTCCTGCTGCTTTTTTGACAGTCTCTGCTTGTCTTTCTTATACTTGCTTGCCACTATTTCACAATCTCTCTTTGTGCTCCACACTTCCTATTTTTAATTGGAATTTTCTTCTTTCCAATTCCTTCACCTTTTCTGTAGCAGACCTCTTAGGTAGTAGATGATCCTAATAATATCTGAGTAGAACTGAACTTTAGGGAGCTGAACTTTAGACCCACGGTATATCTGAGTTGTTTTGAAGTAGCTAAAAAGTATTAGAAAGAAAAAAGGTAGACATGAGACATTGCTGAATATTTTTAACTGATTTGTATAAGTGGAAAGGGGATGCAACACCACCAGCTAAAATGGAGTTCACATCCTCTTCTCTAATAACGAGTAGAGGTTTTTATATGGGAGAAATAATCTATTTTTAATACATTTATATATATTTATATGTTTATAATGAATAATTTGCATTCCACTTCTATTTTTTCTGCTGAAAAATGTATTGGTGAAAACAACTTGAAAGATCATTGAATGGGAGAATAAAGGATGTGGTAATTGATCTCTGGAGGTCTGTAGACCCACCTCCTCAGCAGGGCAGGGCAAGGCAGAGCAGGAAGCTCATCACCTCACCCAGGCAAGCTGTCAGTATGTCCATGGTCAGAGATCACACCACATCTCTTTGGGCACCTGCAGCAGCCTGTAGGGACACAGTGGAACCCAGCTTGGTTTGCACGTGGGGTCTGGACAGGAGGACTGAATCATAGAATGGCTTGGGTGGGAAGGATCCTTAAAGACCTTCTAGTTCTGATCCTACTGCCATGGGCAGGGACACCTTCCACTAGACCACGGTGCTCAAAACCGTATCCAACCTTGCCATGAACACTTCCATGGATGGGACACTGGTCATGAAGCTGCATTGGGCTAAGCCTTGGTCTTCCTTTTGTTGTGACATGCTCATGCTTTCTCCATCCCTCCACTTGAAGCATACCAGAGGAGCATTACTGATTTCAACCTCTCTGTATTTTGTAAGTGTTATTCAGGTTTAAACTAAACAGATGCAGCTCACAAGATCCCATGCAATGCTCTTCAGAAAGAAAGGAGATAAAGAAATACCCTCACTGATTCTGTCAGGGTGATGTAAGGTAAGGTAGAAACAGTGAGGGAAAGCAGCTTTGGGGCTTTTGTTACTTTCTGTAGGCCAAGCAGGACAGCACCCAGGAAAGGTGGATGCTTGAAGTGCTGCTGACAGCCAGCCATGGGCCAGGCCATGCTGACAGCCAGACAACCATGGGCCTCTCACAGTGTAAGTACAAGTCCAGTGCTATCTCCCGTTCAGGTTGTCACAGGAAAATGAGGTCAGACTTTCATATCACCCATTAAGGCAGAACTCTGTAGCACCACAGACTCTCAGAGGGTGGATGTGCTGCTGCCCAAAAAGCAGCACATTTTCTGCATGGGTCAGAAAACAGAGAGGACAAGGTCTTGCCCTACGGGTGGCCCCAGCTCTTGTGGACACCTACAGCAACCTCCATGAAGCCATGGGCCTTCCATTCAGGGTGGCTGAAACACATTTACCATGTGGACATCTGTGACTTTACATCCAGCTGAAACAACCTCAGCACACTGCAGGAAAAAGTGGCCTTGTCAAAGTTTAGTAACAGAGGAGAGCTTTATTGGTCTGGCCACCTTCTTCTCTTCAGATATAATATATATCTACTCTCCAAATCAGGAGTAATAACCAAATTATATATGTTGAAAATGGTGAGGTCTAGAAGTGCATAAAACATCTGAAATTAAACCTGAAATGGAGTGAAATTTGACTAGTTTCAGCTGTTGGTAGAAGCCTAAAACTCAGGTAGGGCTCATTAGGAAGTTCATCTGACCTTTCTGACTGAACCCAAGGCTGATTTTCTGTCTGATCCATAAAGAACATCTTTTTTATTTCTTTTTTTTTTTCCTTTTTTTTTCGCCAACATGAAATCTCACTGATTGTGATTGGAAGCTCCTAAATTTGTTCAAATCCAAAGTTCAAAGCAAGTTCAAAGTACAGGAAACATATAGCCATGAAAATGGAAATAGTTGAGTTTTAAATCCATGAGATCAGAGCAGCTGGAATTTGCACTTTGCTGAAGCTGCCTGAATCAGAATTCTCTGAAAAGATGAGAGTTAAATCCTGATGAATAGAAAAAAATGAAGGAGGCCCTGGTTTTACCCTTGATTTTTGGTGAAGCTATCGGTCTTTCCTAAATGGTTTTTCAATACAGATGAAACTTACTCACTAAATATTTGGGTAGAGCCTGCCATGCAATACACTAGAAATAGGTAAATCAGTGCATACTAGAAGAGAAATAACATTTTGCCTTTTTGGCCTTTAAGTAGAAGTGTGTTAGGACTAGGAGAGGTCTAGCTCCATGGAATTAGGTTACTCAGGAATTGTTATTTCAGTAGAAGTCTAAGCAACAGTTTACAATGTGCTGTATGAAGGAGGCTCACACTAAGGAGTGGTGAAGAAATCAAGCCTTAGCATTGCTAAGCTCTGAAGATAAAAGCAGAAAAAGTGCACCAGTTTTGCTAGAGGAATTGAGTAAAACAGGCATGTGTTTGGGTGCAAGACTGCTGTTGTTTGGGGAAATTATAAGAACAAACAGCTGGAGAAAGACAAGTCCTATGATTCCTTTTCCTCCTTTCCTGAAATCCTTTTGTGTTTATACATGATCTAGGAGTGAGAAAGAAATGGAAAAATGGACCAGGGGAAGATACAGCTCTGAAGGACAGAAAGATCCATCTTTATCATCTTGCCTGAAGTCCATCCCAACATCAGGCATGGAGCCACATCCACCAACTGCCCTGAATCATCCAGAGACATATCTGAACAAAAGGGCAGGATTTTGAAAGTCCTCGTCATGTAGTTTAGCACAGGCTTGGAGCTGAGTACCTGCAGCCATGGCTTTGTCACCATGGATATGGAACAGGACTGTACAAGTTCATGTGACAGACTGCATTAGATTGTTGTGACTTCTTGGGATTGGTGCCATCTGAACTTCAGTGACAAGGATAAATCAAAACTGTAGAAGGAGATCTTGCTGACTAAAAATTTTGTACATTTTGGTGGTTAAATCAGGGTGTTTAATCCACAAATTTTTCAGGCCCTCTTCTGTCTGACTGGATTGCTCTCATCATAATGTAATTCATGCAAGCAATTAGGCAGTGCTGCCTACAGCAATACCTCATCCTCTCAAGGGATTAGAGGCAAAGAGGATGTCACCATGGTCTCCTACACTTCAGTGTATATTTCTGTCTCTCTGTAGGTCTCTCCAGCCCCTTGCAATTCATACAGAAATCCACAGTCCCTAATGCTTTGATATAACACACTTGCTTTGTCTTTAGCTGTAACATGGAAAGCTTTGGGTGCTTTGAGGATTGTAGAACAGAGGTATGAACACAAGTGAAGGAAAAGTTGTTTTCAGTACCCCTGGGGCAAAGGCTTTCTGACTGTAAGTTGGTGTTACCACCAGTTTTAGCCACATGTATGTCTGCTAAATGGTATGGTGTCAGCCATCCAGCATTTCCTTATCACTAGCTAGATATTTCTGCTAGTGATGCAATCAGAGGTGTTCTCTGTCTTCTGCCCCAGGAGCAGAGCATTTACTGTGGAATGAAGAAGAATAATTCTTGACTCTTCTGCTGCTTGTACCCTGCCTCCATTCCTTTCCTGCTGCTTCTGAACCCCCTGACCCTTTCAAAGGCAGCTCAGCAGCCTGCTCCATCTTCTATTGGATTGAATTGCAAATCTGGAGATGCTGCAGTGGGAGCAAGCTATCCATTTCAATTCTGTGTCCCTGTTGTCCCTCCCATGAGACCAGGGCAGATCCTGAGGAAATGCAGTCAGCATTGTTGATTGAGCCTTCTGATGGGCAGGTTTAGCAAGAAACCAGTCATACGGTCCCAGCTGTGTTTGGGCCAGCCAAGGCTCAGTCACAAGACAGAACAAAATTTCTGGAGCTCTGCATACGACTCGTATGGACAGTGACTCACCTTTCCAGCAGCACTGGAGAAGCAAACTTGCAAAGCTGAGTTGCCCATTAGGAAAAATGATGCAAAAGCAGGCAGCCAGTTTTGGACAACTTACCTACCTACCCATCCACCCACCTACTGTATGACAAGAACTCTTCTGACAGGAGCACCCTTCAGCAAATTGCCTTTCTGCTGAGGAACCATGGAAGATGGATGGCCAATGGGAGGAGCACCATGAGCTGCAGCACGTGCTGCAGGGGATTACAGCGCCCTGATCCTACAGTGCCCCGATCCTACAGTGCCCCAATCCTAAGGAAACCAGCATGGACCATAGACCCAGGGTCTGTGTCCTTACTTTACTAATTTTCCACAGACTGCCAGAGGTGAGGGGTCAGAGGGAGAGGTCAGAGTGGGTCACAGATCAGTAGAGACAATACAAATCAAACAGAAACCCTTGGCCTTTCGGGTTAGTTTGTATTAGCAGTTGTATCTATCTTTTTTTAGCTCCAGCCCTGCTTTCCCTTGAGCACCTACAGAAGAGCAGGTCAGAAGATGGCAGACACACACACAAGGTTTATGCCTGACATCCCTCTGTGGTGACCCTGTGACAACAGGATTTCACTGCTGTCTCCCTAGAGCTGCTCTCGTTCCTGGTGACTTCAGTGACAAAAGTTTTAGCCTTTTTAAGCCATGCAAGACATGCAATAAATTGGAACACATTATTATGTTGGGTATTTTGGGCAGGGCTCTGCTCTGTGGCGTGCTGGGTGGCACATCAGCCCTGGTGTGGTCTGCTGGGCACCCTGCATTCACCTTGTGTGAGCCACCAATGCCCCCTTCAGCACACTTGGGTTACAGTGTCAGTTGAAAACATTCCCTCTCACCATTGCTCCGTCCCAAGGGTGCTTGTTACTAACTCTCAAGGACTAGGTGTAGAGAATACAGGGAAAAGGACTTCTCACTCTGTGTTTCAGCTTTGGTGTGCATATGTGTGTTTATGCTTCTCCTTCTTTCAGTAAAGACAACAAATGAATTCACAATCCCATCTGAAAATTAAGAGTTACATGGTTACTTCTGTGCCATGCCTGCAGCCCTCACAGTGGCTGTCTTGAAAGCAATAATTCAATTTTTCAGCAGATTTGCAGTCTTTAAAATTAGATTTGATTCCAAAACTGAGAAGCAAAAGGAGCCTTCTGGCTATTTCTTCACAGAGTGAAGAAGATAGCTGACCAGTAGCTCAGTCAGACTAGCATGTCCTGATGGCATGGGAGTATCAGGGAATGCAGAGTTTGGCCCTGAGCCCACTCCTCCCTGTGGGTGGCTGCTCCTTGTCATGGCACTCATGACATGCTGTCTTTGGAAGTTGCAGGAAGGCAAAGTGCTCCCTTGCTTTCCTTTTCTAGTTAGTGGTTCTTTCTTAGGAGATGGTATTTCTTTCTCCCCTTCCCTTCTTTCAGATGTGTTTGATTTGGGGTCTTCAAGTCACTTGGGCAAAGATCTCTAGCCCTGGGAAGAAAATTGTAACAGGGCTGCACATTCAGGGACTTTGGTAGGGACCAGAAGTTGCAGGGTTTGACTTAGTAGGGGAACGTGTTCTAGCTGTGGAGAAGATAATTAGTTGTAAAAAAACATATGGCACATCTCTGTGTGAGCAAGGCAGTTGTTATGTTGACAAAATCAGCCTTACTGACAGAATGGCTATGGAGCATTTTACTGTACAATGAATTCTTTATCTTCTTTTATGTTTCCCCATAGCTACTATTAGGAGTTATCATCTTCAATATCCCTGTTGTCTTACATCTGCTGAGAAATAGTAAGGTCAATATCCCACAAGCCATCAATGTCTCAGCAAGCCCAAAAGCCCACTTTTTTTTTTTTTTTTTTTTTTTTTTTTTTTTTTTTTTTTTTTTTTTTTTTTCCTGTCTTGGCAACAGCCAATAAATCTCAGAAGGCTTCCTTGAAACACAGGAGAGAGGAATCTGTTTGTAGTCCCTATGTTGTTACTTAGAATATTCACAGAGTCAAAGAACAGTTTAGGTTGAAAGGGACCTTTAAAGGTCATCCAGTCCAACCCTCTTGCAATGAGCAGGGACCTCTTAAACCAGATCAGGTTGCTCAGTCTTGTCAAACCAGACCTTAAATGTTTCCAGAAACAGGGCATCTGCCACACCTCTGGGCAACCTGTTCCAGTGTTTCACCACTAATACCTGCTTTTTTTTTTTTTTTTTTTGGTCAGAATAACCACTTCTTCTTGAGCTGGAGAAAAACCCAGAGTGTCCCACGAATAGGTGACCTTGTGCCCAGGAATGAGATGGTTTCCATGGCAATAGATTAAGATGGGCTGTCTAAGGTCAAACCAGATCTCAGCAAACTCTGAGAAAATCTGGGATGTTGGTGCCCATTTCAGTCTGCAAGCACAGTACCATGGTGTCTGAGTTCCTTTGATAAGCTGTGAAATAGAAACAGACTCTGCAGCTTCCTAGGGATTTACATTCAAAAGGTGCTGCAGCACTGCCTGATGTGGTCAATATTGCTGGAAAGAAAGCAAACCAGTGGTGAATTTACTGCTCAGGGTTGTGCTTTCACAAGGAAAGTAGTGTAGAATTAGTCCTTGAATCATGACAGCTCCTTTCTGTCCTCTCGTAATAGTCTGCTCATGACCCTCAGCATGGGAATGTAGGAAAAGGAGTTTTGAGATTATTTAGACCCATATGCTTTGATACAGGGATTGAAAATTTAATCCTCTTACTGCATGTAGTTTCCTGCATGAGACTTAACAGAAACTTGAGACAGAGGGAATGTCAGTCTGTTTGCTTTAGACTTTTCTGCTTTGGCCATCTGCAAATTGAAGTGGCTCCAATAATGGGCAGCCTCCAGCAAAATATCTGTGTGATTTTTTGAGAAGCCTAACAGTAGAAATTGCTTATTTGGAGATATTTTAGCATGCTCGATGTAATCTACCTTCTTTTCTGACTGTAAGTTGTTGACAGGAGGGATTCTCTGCATAGGAAGAGAACTATTTTTTTCAGAAGAAATCTGGTTCTAACTTGACTACTTACTCAGTATCTAAGTGGATATTTCTTTTCTTATTTGCACAGCTTCAGCCAGAAAAAGGTAACAAATCTGCTGCAATCTCTGGCGTAAGTCTTTCTTACTCATTACTTTAATGAAAGTATGAGTTTAGAATCCCTTCCTAGACAGGCTGCTTCAATTGTTGCCCAAAGAGTAACTCCAAATTATCTATTAGCAGCTTGGGCTATTTTTGAACAACAACAACATCTTTTTTATATTAATAATTTATGTGCCTAAAAATTTCCCTGTCATTCTTCCCCTCAGAATTAGTTTTGGTTTTTTTTATTAGCTCCCTGTTGAGCAGACTATGTTTTGATCTGGGGAGAAATGATAGTTACTGCTTGATGACAGTTGAGACAGACATTATTGGGAACATCCCTGCATGTCTTACCAGGAGTTGGATGTATTTGGCTGAGCTGATGCTGGATGACATTTTCACTCCGGTGTAAGACAGCCCATGTGGTTCAGTACTGGTGTCCTGCTGTGTGGTAGGACATAACCTAAAAGCTGACACCTTGGCACTGGTAAGCTTTGTCCATTTTTATGGTTTTATCATGGCCAGTTAAAAGCAGTAAGCAAGCAGTGAGCAATCTTTTCTAGCCACCTTCCAAAGTCCCAACCATTAGCAGATAAGGAAATTTAAAAGTCACAGATAAACAATAAAGTTGAATTGTTACCAGCAGTGAAACTATCTGAATCCTTTCTGAATGCATTTCTACTTTTTACCTGAACAACTGATTCTAAGAAGATATAAATGTATTTAAACACTACACAAAACAGCTACTTCTACCTAACCCTGTCAGTTCTGATGATTCTTTATTGGTGAAATAACAACTAATTGTTCCTTAAGTACCCCTGGCTAGTAAAGTCTGTTGATAGTCATGTTGTTTAATCTTTAATTACTTAGTTCATAAGCTATTATTCAGGCTTTTGGTTAACACTGTGCTCTTTACATAGACTTGTTGATGGTCCCAGTTTAGCAGAGCCAGTATTTATCTGCAAACTCATTCCTCAGTGGAACTGTGTGTTAATCTCGAGCCTGAGATCCTCATGAGGATCTTTCCACGTGTCTTGCTGTCAGTGTGTCTCTGCACCTCTTTTCCACTTGCTTTTCTTTTTTGTGAGGATGCTGTCTCATTTCTCTGAAGAGCAAAGCACCCCTGTCAACCACCATTACTCGTGGTGACTGTGGCACACAGCTGCGATGGCGATGGAATCTCTCGGATTGACACTGCTTTGTCTCATGGGATAGGAAATCCTCCTGAAGATCCCATGAGGTAACAAGAAATAGGAGCATAAGGCATTTCCCATAAACTACTTAAAGCTCAAAAATGATGTCTCTTCAAACTCAAAATTATTATTTTATTGTCAATTAGACCATTTTGGCATAAAATTGTTTGGTTTGCAATAATCAGTAAGGAAAACTCAAACTTTTTCATTGAAACTTTTGATATGTTATTCTTCCATTATTTTTCTTTTCATTGAGATTTGCTATTCAAACACCTGACAGTAAATTTCTGATGTTGCAAAATTGAATCTCCAAGCAGGTGTTTCTACCTTCCCATATCAATTTCTTGTGTATTGAATAGAAACTTCTGAGCAATTTCAGTGATAATGTTTTTATTTGTTTCCTTGCCCCACTATCTATCATAGCTGAAAGAAAAATACAGGTTAACAATGTCCAAAGCAGCCAAGTCCACTCAGCCTAAACTTTATCAAGGCCAGCATGATTAGTGCCAGCTTTAAACACAGCTAACACAGGCAGTTGCCCAGTGCAGCAGGCTGCTGGTGGCAGCAGAACAGTCACTGCTCCTCTCCCTTCTTTTCTGTGTCAGAGCCACTGAGATGGGGCTGCTGCCACACACACAGGTTGATGTGTTAAGCCAGTGGCTGTGCCTAGGTGTGCACTATCTCCCTGGTAGCAGTGACTGCTGCCCATCTTCCTCTTGCTCCCCTGGCATCACCCTGAAAGTGGAGCTCTCCCAGCTCCCCTTCTGCTGTCTGCTTACCATCCCCAGGCTGAGAGCTCGTCCATGCTACTTCTCCATAAGGTGGCAAAGTTGAACTTCATTTACACCAACAAAGGGCTTTGAATTGGCTGTGCAAAATGTTCTGCCTTATATTTATAAATGAGGATCATGTTCTTCAGTCTCTCATGTTCTTTGGAAAATATTACTACAGAAAATATTCCTACCACTGGATTTTTTGTATCTCCACATAAGTCATTTGAATGGTTGTCAAGCATAGCCTTGGTACCTTCAGAAAACAGTTATTTGCCTCTGCACTTTTTTCCACTTGGATCCATGTGTACATTTGTGTGTTGTGTGTGTGGCTGATGAGAGGAATATATCTTGTACACATATATTTGTGTGTGAGCATGATTTTGAACAAGTCTGTGCTTATTTAATTAAGTCTGATGATGGTTTACATAGAAGGTTTGAAACATAGATGCTGGGTATATATTCTGAAGTTTATGCATAGACATCTCTATGTAGACAAAGGAGAGGAGAAGGCTCAGGAGTGACATTATCACTCTGCAACTACCTGAAAAGAGGTTGAGACCAGGTAGGGGTTTCCCTCTTCTACCAAGCTACTAGCGACAGGATGGGAGGACATAGTCAGGGAGAGGTTCAGGCTGGACATTAGGAGGAATTTCTTCACATAAAGGGGTGATTAGACATTAGAATGGACTGCCCAGGGAAGTGACTCCAGTGGAGTCACCATCCCTGGAGGTGTTTAAGGAAAGACTGAACATGGGACTCAGTGCTGTGGTCCCATTAACATGGTGGTGTTCAGAGACAGACTGGACTTGAGGATCTCATAGGTTTTTTCTTACCAAATTGATTGTGTGATTCTGTAGTTGAGTTTTGTTTAGTTCAGAGAACTGAGGTGCAACTCTGGGTCCTGAAGCCTGTGTTGCCTGCTCCCACCTAACAGTGGAGCACCTCCAGTTCCTGACAGGGGCTGTAAGGTATCACATGCCAGGTGAAGAGATGTCCACTGTGGTTAAACACTGCAGTGCCTCTGCTGCATTGCCTGGGCTGGTTTGAATAAAGATGATACTGGTATATGATGCAGCTACAAAGTGTTCTCCAGATGAAGAGTCTCCCTGTTCCAAAAGACGCTTGAGGTGGACATTTGTAGCCAGAGTAATAATACTGTTGATGCCTTGAGAAGGCTGACCTAGAACAGAGGCTAGACAAAGTTAAAGTATGTATTTATTAAAAGGCCTCAATGGATACAGCTTGGGCAGTACAAGAGCCTGGCCATGGCTACACCCAAGATGAACCTAAAATGGTCACAAAATGGACAACTGGTCATGAGGTCTCACACTTTTGTAAGTTTTGCTCTATTTGTATATTTGGGTTAATTGTCCAATTACAGCTTCAGATCGTGATATCCCATCCTTCTTGTTTTCTCTCTTCAGTACACCGTTGTTTATGCTCTTGGGCCTGAAACGTGTAACAATTGTCCTTGGTCCCAGGCTAGAAAAGGAATTGTTTTGTCTACCTTCTCTGTGAAGAGAGTTTACCAATACTTAATATGAAGCTCAGAACTACACACCTAGGCAGCACAGAATCTGAAAAACATGAAAGCTAAAACTTAAGACATCACTATCATGGTGAGCAGTGGTTGCAGAAGTGGTGTGTGCAGTCACACAACGTTAACTCTGTTTGGTGGCTGTGAATGACAAGTGATGCTGCAGCTCAGTGACAGCATTTCAGTGCTGCACAAAAGATGTTCTCATGCTTCTGTGCTGTACTAGTGAGGACCACGACTGTGGATGTGGTGGGCAGAACATGCATGGGGAGAAACATGGGCCAGCTTTTATTTTTTGTTGTTTTGTGGGGCAGGCCATACGTAGTGTGCATGCTGATATGGCTCCTGCAAGTCATTAATCTGGGCAGTAAGAGGGTTACATGTTTGGTGTTGTTTGGGTGGCAGGCACTGTTCTGTGCATTGGACCTCCACAAAGGACAACAGAAAAATCAAATGGAAATGCTGTTGTTGTGGACACAGCACAAGGCAGAGCTGTATCTTCGCTTGAGTCCTTCATCTTGTCTCCCATGGCTTTTTTCCTTTCATTGTTTTCAGGGCAGGGAGATCTTCACTTTGTCTGTGGAGTGACCTTCCAATCCCCTGCCTGCAGCACTGGAAAGAGATTAGCACAAATGAGGAAACACAGAAGAAACCTGCTGGAGCCAGTATGGGAAAGTCTGTGACAGGAGGAGTGGGCAGCAAGGTGTGTGAGCATGGCCAGGCTGTCTCTAGGGGACACAGACACAGGATGGATTCAGCCCCTGGTGCCACTGTTCCAATGGAGAGTTGCAACCACTTTAATTAGAAGCTAGCTTTAGCATTTCCCCAGAGCAGCAGGAGAGGGGGAGATGAGAAGTCCCTGGAGAGGAGGGGGAAACTGGAAAAAACGAGCAATGAACACAAACTGGAATAGATTTTCTAAAGAAGGTACTGCACACCTGAAGATCTTCCAGCAGGGCATCAAGAAAAAAATAGGAGTGGTTGCAATTAATCCAAAGAAAAGCTGGTGGGGAAAGATTTTCTTGTTCCAAATATCAAGAGTTCCCAAGTCTGTGGATCTTTGCGTGCTTACAGCATGGTTGCCTTTAGGCTCTGAGGTCTGCTGTGGACTACAAGCAAATTCCCTCACTTGGTATCCTTATTTGCAGTACAGTGCCTGAGAAATTGCTCAAGACCCACCCTTATCTAGTATCAGGCTGAGGTGAAAAGTAGAGCTGGGGGTTGGGGAAGCCAGCATGTTATCAACACATGCAATGAGAGACTGGCTGTGAGGACCAGGAACACACTTTCTGTGTACAGAGTGTGTTCTAGGCTTGCAGAATATAACAGCAGATGTGGGGAGAAGGAATTGGATCATTCTGGGTAAGCAAAGAGGAATTTCAGGCAGAATGGGCAGGATATGACTAGCCTTCTCTTTGCAGCCCAAGTCTCATCTTCCTATGGCTGGACATAGCTTGCATGGAAATGGCTATTCCCTGGGCCCAAGCTAATATAGTAAGGGTTAATGCATTGCATAGTGGCAATAAATTTTATGTGTATGACAGAGTAGTGGGCCGGAAATGTTTGCTGAGGAGAAGCTGCTGTCAGCATTGTGCCTTTTATTATGTGTCTGTACTTTTCTTCCTTCCCTCTATTGAAATGCCCATTGACATTTATGGTCTTGTCACCTGGTGAGAAAGCCATTGTTACCTCTTCTGACACTTCTCCCATCACAGCAGGTCCCATTCTAGCTCTTCAAAGTAATTTTCATCTTCTTTTTCATGGACAAGCATTTCCTGGATGGATTTACCTGCCCATTGAACTGGCAAAGATTACTTCAAGACAACAGCAGAGTGGACCTCTACAGCTTTGCTGTCTGTGAAGTGCACCTGCACTCTTCTAAGGACACTTGAGGAGCTTGTGTCATGGTCATTCTGCAGTTTACACCCTGCAGCCTGTTGTAAAGCATCCAAACACACCCTGCTTTCCAGTGACTTACTCTTAGTTTTTCTCTCTCCTGTCTTTGCCTTGTTTTATCTTTCAGAAAGCTCTTGGTCCCACTGGCTCTTTTATGTGGATGGCAGGTCTCAAAGACAAGCTTTGTTCACTTTTTTCACTCAAAGACCATCTCAGTGTCTCAACAAGGAAAGGACAGCAATGGGAGTTCAACCCTTATTAGCCGTCAGAAACTTTACACTAGAGAGAGCCCCTAAAGGTATCCAAGATGTGAAAAATACTTCTTAGTTTCCATAAGATACAGGATCAGGATGGCTAGGAACCTGTGCCTCAGTAGTAGTAGAGTTTATGGTGCTATTTGCTTTACTGCAAAGCAGTAGTTATTTTACTCTGAAAGTACGCGGCTGCATTGACAAAGAGCTACACATTCCTTTGTAACATGTCATGGTCAGGCATGCACTCACAAGGGCTTTTTAAGATAAAATCTACCACAATACCTGTCGGTGAAAAGGCAAATAATTAGTCTTTGCTCATTTGTCTTTGGTGTAGTTCATGCTCTTTTTTGTTTGTTCACTTGTTTTTATTTGTTTGTTTTCTTGTACTTAGATTTTTTTTTTTTTTTTTTGGTTGGGGAGGGAGGATCTTGGCTTTTTCTTCAAGGTTTTCCTCAACATTATAAAACCCCTTAGCAGAACTAGCCACCTACTTCCACAGCTGGTAGGGTGAGATCACAGAAATCTTCCATGGTCTCTCAGAGGAACTCCTGGTTGCTGGTAGGAGTCTATGAGCAAAGAAGAAGGCTTGATGCCAGTACCATCCCCTCCTGCATGTGCAGCTCTAACCATCAAATTTTTCACAGTCATGGGGGGAGATGTTTGATTTTTAGGTCCAAGTGTGCTTCCCAGGCAGCTGTTTCCTACCTCCTCAGAGGATACACAGTGGGCTTGAAGGAAGGCTGGTTCTGGTCTTCAGACTGCCAGCTGAACTTCTCTGGTATGGTGTTGGCATCTGAACAAAGTACAACTCCTGTATGTTTTCTTCTGATGATTAATTTCTGAGCATGAAAACAATCAGGAAGAACAACTCCTGAGTCTGGAGGTGAACAGGTCTTACTACATCATATGGGAACTGAAATAAAAAAATATTTACTCCTTCACATCACAGAATCACAGACTGGGTGGGTTGCAAGGAATCACAGTGGGTCATCTGCTCCAACCTCACAGCTTAAGCAGGGTAATCCCAGAGCACATGGCACAAGAGTGTGTCCACTGCGGGAGACTCCACAGCATCTCTGGGCAACCTGCTCCAGTGCTTGGTCATCTGCACAGTAAAGAAGTTGTTCCTCATGTTCAGGTGGAACTTCTGTGCATCAGTGTCTGCCTGTTGCCTCTTGTCCCATTGCTCAGCACCACTGAGCAGAGCCTGGCTCCCTCCCCCTGACACCCTCCCTTCAGATACTGACAGACATTGGTGAGGTCCCCTCTGTCATCTCTTCTGGAGGCTGAACAGGCCCAGCTCCCTCAGCCTTTCTTAAGAGGGATGCTCCAGTCCCTTAATCATCTTTGTCATTCTCTGCTGCACTGGTTCCAGGAGCTCCATATCCCTCCTGTCCTGAGGAGCCCAGAACCGGACACAGCACTGCAGATGTGCCTCACCAGGGCTGAGCAGAGGGGCAGGATCACCTCCCTCGACCTGCTGGCAATGCTCATCCTAATGCACCCTAGGACACCACTGGCATTCTTGTCCCTCAGGGCACTGCTGGCTCACAGACAGCTTGTTGTCCACTAGGACTTCCAGGTCCTCCACAGAGCTCTTTCCAGCAGCTTAGCCCTCAGTCTGTGCTGGTGCAGGGGCTTTTTCTTCCACATGCGCAGGATCATGCATTTGCTGAATTTCGGGAGGTTCCTCTCTGCTCTTCTCTCCACCTTCTGAAGGGCTGCAGAGCCCTTTGGGGTATCAGCCATTGCTCCCAGCTTTGTTTCGTCACTGCACTTGCTGAGGAGGCATCTGCTCCTTCACCCAAGTCATTGATGAAAAGTAAAACACAACTCTTAAGTCAAACAATATCACTCCCTGCATCAAAGGTGAGAACTTTCCTGTCAATTAAAAGGCATAATATGCAAGAGATTTGCTTCATCTTGTTTCAGAAAATAACATGAATATACTACACTTATGAAAACTGCCCTTTATTGATTTAATCTTCCAGCAGATAATTTTTTATGTTGTGGCTAAAACTGTTTGCTGGAAAGGACTGTTCCTCATCACTATCCTGAATCTGGCTTGAAGAGTAGCATATTCACTCACATCTTCTTTAGGCCAGTAAAAAGGATAACAATTTAATATTTTTTTTCCAGTAACTCAGGCATTTTCCCATCTCTGAACCTTTGTCTTATAACAGCTGAACCATAGGTCATCGTTATTTTTCTTTCAGCCTTTTCTAGGTATAACACTGCCTCTATCCCCTTTGACAATTCCTTCTTTTCCTCCTCTTTCTCTCTTTTACTATTCCATAACCTACTGTCTGGTCTAGACATAAAATCCTAGGAGACATGTATTGTTTATTTATTCTAGAGATTTTTTTCTCTCAGCTCTTTTGATAAATCCTATCCAAATAAATAAAAATTAATCTGTAAAATGGTTGTTTAAAAATAATGCAGTCAAAGTCTTCTGTAGGGTCAATAGCAGCAGAAACTTGTGAGATAGTACAATCAAAAAAGGTTATTGAAAGACCATCCTTGAATGTTTGTTCCTGGGCTCTCTGAAGGACTTCCACAAAACTTGCTGTTAGTCCATCTGACACTAGGAGACAAGCAGGCAGTGCACGGCTGAATTTACTTGAAGAATAGTTGGAAATTTCTCAGATCTGGGACAACAATGGACATTTGCTGGCAGAGGCATTTTAAACTTCATCCTTTTGAAGTTCAAGGCATAGTTTCCATTGGCCAAAATGTTACCTGTACTATACAGTCAGGCTATAGGTAAAATACCATATTCCCTACAACATCACTTTATACAAGGATCACTTGGTTTTGTGTTTGGTTGGGGGTTTTTGTTTTGTTTGCTTGTTTTTGTTTGTTTCATTTTTTAACACGTCTTTGCAGTCAAACAATAAAGGCCATGTTTTACATTTACAGGATTAAGTAATTTCTTCACTCACAAATTTACAGTTTAAAGGACAGAAGGGAACAACATACTATCATCTAATATGACACATACCAGAGACATTTATCCAGCTGTTTCAGTAATGAGTCCAACTTGTGTGTGCTTAAAATAATGCATCATCCAGTAAGGCATCTAATCTTGATTTGAGGATTTAAAAAATGTGCCAAAGTCAGCCTACTTTTGTACTCCAATCTTAGATTTGTTAAAAAAAAAAACAAAACCAAAACAACAACAACAACAAAAAAAAAACCCAGGTCCCATTTCTTTTTTGAATTTGTCTGTGTCTAGCTTAATGTTAGGATTTGTTGGTTTGTTTTTCTCTGCCCTACTAAAGACCTCATAAGCAATGGACAATTCTCTTGAGGTGTTTACAAATAAGTTAGTCATCTCTTGGTCCCCTCCTTGATAAGGTGAGGAGACTGAGCTATCGATACATTAGTCTCATCTTTGAGATGTGTAAGCTGCCCTCTGTCATGTTCTCTTCTGAGTCCAGTTTTCACCCCATGGCTGTGTACAGAAACAACTGAGCAACACAGAGCCCCTGTGCTTTGCTGATGCCATTTTTGGTGCCTGTGCTTTCCCCAGCTGGGACAGAGCCTCCTCTCTTACCCATAAGATATGCTCTCTGGAGCTGTTTAATTTTGGCTTGTGTTCACAGCATTTTTGGGGGAATTCCGTCATATAACTGAGCCCAGCAATCTCTGTATGTTCCTATTTCCTTATGTGAACAATCTGCAACTTTTTCTTAGAGGAGGATGCTACACAGCAGCAAGTTCTGGAGAGCTCTTTCATTCAGCTATAAATTTGAAGAGATTTCTTTTCTTTTTTTGAAACTCCAAACTTTGAAAACAGCTGTTGTCTCCATTTGAAAGAACACAGCATAAATAAGCCATTTATGAAACTGCGTAAGTGTGGGAAATTGAATAATGTTTCCAGACATTTGGACCGGGATTGGTGTGAAGTTCTTTGAGGGATGAGAAGCTTGTTTATTTTGTTAAGACCAAAATCAGTTCAAAAATACTGCCATCAGCTTAACCAGTGTAAGAGGATGTTCCCACTGTAGCCTTCCTCCATATTGCAACTGAAGACTTCTTGAGGCTGATCATGGATTCCATTCCATTTGGAGGACTTTCACATGTTTTAATCTATTGAGATCTCTGAAACCCTCTCCTCTTTGCAAGTCCTACTGTGTAATCTCCTTCTTCTGTGATTCACTTCATAGGAATTCCTGAATAAGTTTTGTCTTCAGTTTTACCAATAAGTGATGCTCTTTGTGATCCCCTGAGGAGCTGTGAAGCTCAGGGTAACTACTTGCTAGAGAAATACAGGAGCAAAGGATATTGGGAAGAGGGCTAAAGCAACTCAGATGTGATGCATTTGTTATTATGGGGCAGTAGGAAAAGCCCTTTCCTTTACCCATCACAATTTTCTTTTTCATTAGCCTCCTGATGCTAACCACTGAATAACTTCTAAAGTAAACCACCCATAAATATTGCACGAGTCTCCAATACTAAAAGCTGATAAAGTTTATAGCACTTATAAAATAAATAGAAGGAAATGCTTTTCAGTTTCCTATTTACAGGTCTCAAGAGAGACCTCAGGTATGATTTATCACTTCAATTTTAACTGTATTAGTCTCCCCCTGTCACATACACAAAACTCTTTTCCTTGGTCATTCTTTTTTTTCTTACACACAGCTGCTTCCTCTTTTCCCTGTAGACGTGCTCACACCCACACAGCCATTTGCCCTCCACATCCTTTGCTAACAGGCAGGAGACTGTGCTCTTTTACAGAGTATTGAGTGCCATCAGTTTTCACCAGAGTCAGCAGGCATAGAGGGTTCTCAGCATTTAGTGAGGGGCTCTTAACCACACGTAATTCAAAGGAAAAAGCTACTTTTTTCAAGTGAACATGG
The DNA here is from genome assembly GCF_026979565.1 of Vidua chalybeata. Taxonomy (NCBI): domain Eukaryota; kingdom Metazoa; phylum Chordata; class Aves; order Passeriformes; family Viduidae; genus Vidua; species Vidua chalybeata. The sequence goes on from NC_071531.1 coordinate 68,181,258, forward strand.
CACATGGCCAAAGAAGGATTAGAAAAGAGGGAGGCAACATTTGGACGTGGGTGGATCATTAAAGCACAGAGAGTATAGTTAACATAGGGTATGTTTCTTTTTAGGGCATTTCTATATGCTTTCCAAGTGTTAATGGTTCTAAGCATGCAGCATTCATCCTCAATTGCCAGCACATTGCACTTGAGCAGATAAATGGACTGTGGCTAATAACACCTTTTTTCTTGGAGGAAATGAACATCATTCCTTCTGTTTTATAAAAGTAGAGGCACACTTCTGGCCACATATTGTGAGTCTGAATTAGCATTTTATTTTGGTGCAAAGGTGCACTTCTGAAGTAAATATCCCAGTTGTCCCCATTTAGTTTATTTTCCCATTTAAATGGAAACTCTTGTTCCAGAAATATATCTGCTAACAGGCATTCAACCCATGGGGTCAGACTACAGCTAAACCAACTTAAACTCCCCAAAACATGTAAATGTGGACATCAGATTGTCAGTGCCAGTGCTTTGCTTTAGAGTTCCATTCCTATTACACTGCAGCACTAGCTAATGTGTCAAGCCACATCACTACCACAGCGTTTGACATCACTGCATCCTAACTGCATTTTCTGTTCTAATTCTACATTAAAAACCAACCAAACAAGAATGCCTTTCATGACTGTGACTGAAACAAATACATTTATGTTTGAAATTCCCACAGACTTCACTTCCAGGGTTTTCCTTCCCAAAACATTCAATTGATACTGCAATACGAAGAACAGTAAAAGAGACCACAAAAGCCAGAAGTCCTCAAAACTGGAGTCTAATTTGCTCCAGGGAAATAAAGGAATTAAAACTGCTGCTTCTGATACTGCTTATGTTGAGCTTTCCATTTCCTTATCACAGGAGGGAATCTGAAGTTTAGATGGTATGAACCTGCTTGCTAGAAGAACCCATATTGAATGGATAGGTGAGGGGGGTACATATAATGGAAGAAAAGTTCAACACAGAAGAAAAAAGAAATGACAGCTGAAAATATCTGTATGCAGTGAAGGGGGAATTCTTTAAAAGCAAATGCTTCTTTTACTAAAAAAAAAAAAAACAATCCAAGCAAACTGATGTGGGGTGAAGAGTACTGTGTAGACATACAGAATTCTTCCTCCAGGGTGTCAAGAAGTGGCATTTCTGTTTGAAATTTGCAAAGCCCTTCTTAAAATTTCTTCATATATTCTCTGATATTGGTCTCTGCACATGAAAGGCCACTGAGAAAATGTTACTTTCAGTGAATTATGCTCTATTGTTTGGCTGAGGCTCTGCCTCGCTGATCCTCCCTGTTACAAAATATTGCCTTGTCAGCATTGGCATTCTGGAGGGCCTGTCCAATTCCTCTCTAGTTGCCATTTCTCTGGCTAAGGCTTTGCTGTTCTCGATGAAGGAGCTCTCACCTCTATAACATCTGATCAAACCACTGTCCTTTTGTTATTCAGTCTGTTAGGTAGCACAAATAAACCGTTCGCCATTTACTGCTTTATACCCCACTGACCATGCTGTTTTCTCATATTGACAGCAACCACAGATGTACTTTTCCACCTGCTCAGGACAAAGACAACTAGTCAATTAGCATTAACTCCTTTCTAGTTCAAAGCTTACTCAGTCTCTGTGGTCGCAGAGAACCACTTCTGGACACAAAAAGTAGTATTCTGGTTTAGTTCATCATTTATCATATCTGACAAAATTGACCTGCTGGATAATACTGGCATCTATTAATTATATTCAGGAAATATTGAAACTGTAAGAAGAGAACTGTAACTTCAAATGACTTAAAATTCCACCATTTAATCCCCCTGTTGCCATCTTGAGACCATCAAGCACAAGGTTTGTTGAACCTACAACCCAGACATGTAAGTGTGAAGTCCAAAGACTCTCTATAATCAGTGGGGAGACACAAGAGGCTACACGTGATGTTGCTTCCATCTACTAGAGACACCTCTTAGGATGAGATGAATGCTTCCTAGGTCAGGAAACTCATTTGTCCATGTGGCCTGTATTGTTAATAAAATGAGAAGACTCCTTCAGAGGGGTGATTCAAAGACAGATTTTGCTGCTTTGTGATGCAGGAAGAAGCTGGAGAATGCACAGAGAAGGCCAGTCTGTAGTCACATGTCTGGCAGGTAGTACCTCTCCATGCAAATGCTTCTCTTTCTAAAAGGTATCACTGAGAGTCAGAAGGGTGGTGTCTTTTGGTTGCATCCATCCCCTGGTGAATAAATTATTGAGGATTTTCAGAGCAATAAGGGAATTCCTAAGCTTCTTATACAGTAGCTGCCCAGCAATTCTTCCTTCTCAACCTTCTCAACATGTCTCATTCCCTGTCTTTGTCAAGGCCTTTCTGCAGTTCGTATCTCCTATGGCAGCAAAGAGGTTAATGAACAAGCCACCCACCACAGTCTGCTTAGGACAAAAACAGATTCAGGTGCTGAACTGCCTGGCAGGTACTGCAATGCCAAGTCCCAGAGAATACAGGAGCAAAGCAGAAAAGGTGCCTGATCACTGAGGGAAATGAACAAGGCCTGGAAATGGCTGGGGGAAGCAGTCTGACCAACAGCCATCAAAAACTGGGTGGATTTATTAGCCTGCCAAGAAGCAGCTGGGTGAAAGCAATATGTAAAATGTAAATGACAGTAAGCAACGTGAGATATGGAGCTCTGTAAATAGCCTCTAAAGACCAAGTCTGATGTGCCAAAGCCTTTATTTGCAGAAATCAGTTCTCTCACCAGTCAGAGTAAGGAGGATGGACTGAGCTTTCCAAGAGCAGAAAATGACATGGTCCTATCAAGCCATTTAATTCTGTGCATCCTTAAGGTAAATCATGCCTCTTGATGAGCGTACCACTGTTCACAAAGAACTGCAAGCACTACAGAAGAGCCCAGTCAAGGTCCTTTGGTCCTGCAGAGAAGATTGATAAGGATCACAACAAACAGAATTTTTCTTCCTGAAGCCTGAAAAATTTGGAACAGGATACCAAGCACTAATGTAGGGTTTAAATCCTTCCTGGTTCCTCTCCTGGAAGAATGGCTTTTTGCAAGCTCAGTAATCTTCCTTTATCATGCTTGCTCCAAAAGCTGAAGGATATTCCCTTGCTCTGACAAATAGATAGGAACAGCAAGCCACTGAGACCTGTACCTTCCTTACTATGCCTCAGCACAGGACTGGTAGAGAAAAAATATCAGCATGGAGACTGTTTCACGCTCCATTCAGCCATGAGCCTCTCCACTGAGATTGCCAATGAGAGTGAGTATAACAAGCTCCAAAGAGCTGTGGTTTTAGTGGTATGGGCACCTGCCCACTAGGAAGTGTGCTGAAACCTCTGACGCATTTCACAGGTTCCACCAGAGACCCATCAAACAGTAATAACATTCAATCACTGCTAACCAAGGCTGATTTCGGACCAAATGCTTGGAAGTGAAAATGCTTGGTGATGGCCTATCCCATCACCCACCCCTGCCATAAGTCAATTATACATTGCAGTATTTGAAACCAATAAAACAGAGCTTTTTATTATATGTCATGGCTTTCTTTGGAAGGTATTGCAACCACAGTAGAGTTTGGAAATTCCACACATAACTTATTTTATTTTCTTTAATGACTCTATCCATATATATCTTGTTACTGACCTTTTTATCCACATGATGTTGCTAAAAGGTTTTTTTTTAATTGCAAAGAATATATTGTTTCCTTGTTTCAGTTTGGCAACAAACTATATAATCTTGTTCCTTATTTAGATGCATTTGCTCAGACAGCTTTCATACTGCCCACAATTAGAATCCACCCTAATTCAAACACCATCACTTATTACATTCTAACCCACTCAATACAATGCAGTGGCAGAGACGTCGAGGCATCTGTTGAGAGGACCTAATGCCAGAGTCTGAGCTGTGGTTTGGTCCCATGAAGAGACCTGCACCAGCTTTAAGGCTGTCCAGTCACTTCAGTGGGCAGTCAAATGCCACCAGATGCAGATTTCTTACATATGACCTATGAGTCAGCAGGGATTTGTAGTGATATGGCCTAATCCAAAGTTAGTTTTACACGGGGACAACCTGCTGCTGGGTTCAGCTGGCTTTGAAACAGGCCCTTAGATAAATAAAGCAGATCTTGACTGGAGCATAGGTAACTCTGTGTGGTGAATAACTTTATAACCCTGATGTTTCCCAGAGAGAAAACATCTGTCAGCACCCCATTAATTCCAGGAAGAAGGAAAATTTCAAGACAAAAGATGAAAACTGTTGTTTTAGTTCCAGCTGCATTTACCAGATGAGTATATTTGTATGAAATTGTATATATACAATTTCAATGCTTCAGTGGAAAAGAACAACAGTCCTTAAAAGTGAAGGAAAGCAAAAATAAGAGTGGCAATTTTTTTTATTAAAAGAGGAAAGGGATGAAGGGTGAGGTGATAATTAAGGACAAAACAGTATAATGCAAAAGCACACTAAATAAAAAGATATTTTACCTCTGTCCTAGAGAGGTTAAAAACAAACAAACAAACACACACACACACATACACACAAACAAACACACAAACAAAATCAAGGGAAGCCATTTAGTGATTATAAGAAAACAGTCCTTGAGGGACAGGGAATTGTTTCTCTGTGGCAAGATAAGGATCAGTTCCCAGCCCAGGCTCATCAGTTCTTCCTCTTTCTTGACCCTCTCACCTCCCTTCCCCCTTCACCTCCCCCTTCACCAGCTGCGGCCTGCCATCCCTCTGCTGCTGCTCTCCCCTCATCCTTTGCTGTCTTTTTGACTTTTCGCAGTTCCCTAGCAACAGCTGTTTGCAGCTGACAGGAAGAGCTGTGGACATTTTGCAGGCAGAGGGATGGGCAGGGCTTGGTCTCAGCTCATGGGTGATGGCTGACCCCAGGAGCAGGGGACATGCAGCAGCCCCAGGACAACAATTTCTTTACCGATATCTGGTTACGATCTGAAACGGGGGCATCACTTAATTCTTAAGCTTCTACTGTTCTTCTTACTGGTTAACAAAAGGTTACTCATTCTGCTTCACTGGAAACCCTTATTTCCCCTTGCCAAACGCTGGGCCTTGCCCAGTGGAAAAGCCTGTCAGTCATCATCAGGGTGGCAATCCCATGGTAGGGATGTATGTATTCAAACATGGCACAGGCATCCCCATTCCTCTCATTAAAAGCAACAGCTCTGATTTTCATGTGCTGGGCGCTGCCCTGACAGCCCTGATGTCCAGCCCACCTTGCTGCTGGAGGCTGTTGCTTCTGGAGCAGCACTGGAAAATGTGTGCTAAAGCTCAGCCCTGCATGTGTTAGCCAGAGCCACCACAGGCTGCATGTGGAGACAGCCAAGCACCCGGACACACAATCCCCTTCCACTGGCTCAGCTTCTGTGACAGCAAGGCTCTGTCACAGGGGAGGATGGGCAGCTGAGGGCAGCAGCATCACTGCAGTAGTTACTGGAGCTCAGCTAAAAGAGTGCTACCCTATCATTATTATTGATGATATTGTTACTATTATTATAGCTATTGTTGTTGTAATCCTCTTTTAAGTTGCCCCACAGAAATCAAACTTGTGTTACTTTATATAGCAGCCATTCCCTCACTACTCACGAACATCTCCTGTCAGAAGTGCTGGAGGTATTCTGGAAAGTATGATGTAAGTTTTTAAACCATTTGATAAGGGCTTTTGAAAACTGGACTCCAAGTCATTACACTGCAATAATTTAGTTACTCTGGAATGGAAAAGAACACCAGCTGAATTTGTAAGGTGGGCACATACTTACATCAACTTATAATGCCAAATGATCAAGGTATCTGAAAGATTACATGAAGTAGTTATTTCAGTTTAAAACAGAAGAAGAAAAGAGACAAGGTTTCCTCCATTACCCAACAAAACAAGTGGCAATGTTTTTTAGCAGGCAGCCAGGGATGTTTGAATTCTCTGATAGTGCCTTGATCACAGGCTTTTTTCGTCCTGATTATTTCCAAGCTTCTTAACTATCATGTTGAATAAAGGTGCAGAACTGTCTTGCATGATGGAAATTATATGTCTGGCTGTTGTGAATCTAACCTCATTCTCAGCCTTGTCTTCTTCCAGAGTGGTGTTTTGTCTGTGCCTTGTTCATCCCTGGATGGGCAGGGGCTTGGCAGCCCTGCCAGCTGGTGCACCTTATGCATGAGACACACCAGTTACCCCACCTGCCCCCACCTGGCACAGCATCCACATCTCTTACTTTCCCTGTTCAGCACTCCTCTCAGTGTCCCTCTCTGGCACCCTGCATGTCTGCCAGCCAGCTCTGTCCAGGGTTCGAGGTCCCATGGCAGGAGGGAGGCTGCAGCCCCCACAGCTGCTACAGGGTATGTGACTTCCAATGCCCACGTGTGTTTTGGATAGGAGCAGACCTGCCCCTGCCCATCCCCAATTGACTTAGCATACTACAGTGATTTAGACTGCCCTAAGGTATGCAGCAGTATTAAGACAAACCCTCGTGAAGGATAACCAGGTGCCTTTTTTCTCCTAGCTGGAGAGGCCCAATCTGCACACTGCCTTGGTTGCCCTCTACATCAACAGCAATCATAATTTGAACTTGTAGCCCCTTCTCCTTCCTCTACCATTTCCACCTTCCTAGCTCTGCCCCTGTGCCTCCATTTCTATGACAGTAATCTCTGCTGCCTGGAGGAGCTGTTTTGAAGAGTAGAATAGGATACAGATGGGTAATAGATGGGATGGAGGACATATGTGTCGGCAGAAGTCTGCTTAGGTAGAGAGAATGGATTGTGGGGTTTAGGGAAGGTAGCAAATTAGAAATGGAGTCCATGTACTCCAGGGAGTAAGAAAGGAGTAAAGGGCATTGGGGGAGAAATGGTAAGAGATGTGGAGGAAAGGTGACAGACCCTATTACCTATCTGTCATCTCCTATAAATTTGAAAATTTCACTGCCAACCTCTCTTGTTCACACATCTCCTGAAATCTATATTGTTTCCATCAGACTGATGACAAACAAAGTGCCACTGATCCTTCTCACCCTCCCCCACTTCTCAGCCTTTCTTGCCTTTCTCCCCTGCTACAGAAAATCACTTTTCTTGCCCAAAATGTGCTGGCAGCAGGAAAATTCTCTGAGGCTGAAAAACCTTGAGATACTGTGGTTGTGACCTGATGTTTGGGAGCTTACCTCCCAGCTTCTCATTATTTTTTTACACCAGCCTCACAGGAGCAGGGCTGTGACTGCTCTGACACCTCTGCAAACAGCATCTCCCTCTCTGGTTCTACCACCAGCCATAGCTGAGACCTCTCTGTTGGGGTGAAAGTAAGCCCATGTTTTATGACCACACATTTTTGCCTTTTTTTTTTTTTTTTTTCTTCTGGTCCCTGTTCTTCTGTAAATCTCTATTCTTTTTGTTCTTTAAGTTGGTTTTTTTTTTTTTTTTTCCGGCAATAATAATTTTTTGTCTTCTCTGTAGTCCTAAGCTTGTCTCTCTGTCAATCACCCTGGCTTAGCAGCAAACTAGTTAAGTCTAAGTGCCCTCATTAGACTTGAAATGAGATTAGTGGTAGAGGACAGGAGTTTGCACTTCTCAAGTAACATTTTATGCTACGCATTGTCTCAGGTAGAGAAGACTGCTTTATTTATACAAGCTCATATTTTATAGCTTCTCTCCCAAGTCAGAGGGAAAACCACTTTTGTTTCCAAAGAAATTCTTATGTTCTTAGAACTTGAATATGCCATTTGGGCCACATAAATGTACGTTGGCCAGATGTTTAATATCCTTGTTTCAATGTGTTTTGCTGACAATAAAAGAATAATGAATGTTCCTTCAGGACAGCTTGATGTAGATTAGGATAAAACAAATGCATTTTGATTTTTGAGAGTGCAGAAACAGCAGACACGAAAAAAATGAATGAAATGTAAATTCTGTTCTTATTTTTCCTCTGTGAACTTCATATTTTATCCATAGATTTGAGTACAACATGCATTATGAGTTGACCAGCCATATACTGTAAAAACAAGGCAAATACACACCTCAAGCCCAGTCAAAATGAATGCCACATAAATCACCCCATATAATGAGTTTATTGAATCTGCCCTTCCTAGCTATATTCAGTGGATATCTTCAGCTGCCTTCCAGCAAGGCTGAATTTGGTGAGGTGACAATCTTGAGTGTTTATGTATTCCACCTATTGAAAAGATGAGTGTTAAAAAACACTGACACTACAAGTTCTCTAGGAGTTACTGGGTGTGTGTTGGTGTACCTGAAAGCAGCATTAAGCCTACGATTTATGGAAGCAGTTTAGTACAGCGATAAGCCTATCAGAGATTAACACATACACACAGAGTTTCTGCATTTTGTAAACTGCCATAAATCCCCCATACTGCCACCAGAGCAGATAATGTCTTCTTGTCTGCAATAAAATACACTCTTTCTAAATCTGGTACCAGAGATATTTATTCCTTGCACAGCTCAACCATATGAATAAAGAAGTCAGAATGACTAGATCAAGTCCAACACAAATCTGTTAGTATGCAGAGTATTTTATGTCATACGGCGTTATTCAATTTCCATGCTCAAATATGACATGAGACAACATATTGGGAAGTTGGAATATGAAATCCTCCATCCTGCTAAAATCATGGTGGTCTACTCATGTCACTGCTTCCAACAGAATTTGTGTCTGGGCAAGCCTCAGTTGTATCAGTGCTGGTATTCTTTTACAGAGCATGGACTACAGATGAAACTGGAAGGTGAATATCGGCGTACTTGAAATGTATTGTGCGGCTAGGGCTGGTCCCTAATGGTGTATTATCCTCTAACTATTCACCTCCTTCAGTCCTTAATGGCATTGCAAAAGGGAAGAAAATGGTCACAGTGATGCAGAGCAATAACCACCACCAAAACCTGAGCTGTTGTCCTGTGTCAGACAGCACTGCTTTTCACCAGAGGAAAGGGCACTTAGCTATAAAATCAGGAAGCACTTTTAAATAAAATAGAAAAAAAACAGTGTTCTGAGGTAGGGCTTAAAATGAGCCTGGGACTGGACCAGTTGGCATATGTGAGGTTTGTGTGGCATCATTTGGGAGTTAAGAAATGTGAACTGGTTTTTTAGCAATTGCAATGGGACCAACTTTTCCTCAACTTGTGCTCCCTCTCTGTTCTGCTGTTGTTTATCTTCTTTTTTCGGCAACTAGTTCTTCTGAAGAACAACTCCTCTTTTTTTTTTTTTTTTTTTTTTAATAAGATATTGCAGTATACATTATAATAAAGACCTGATCTCTGTTATGACACAAAGATCATCCAGCAAATTATAAAAAGGATAAATGGGTGAAGATGGAAGTACCATCTCTGGAATGAGATATAGGGATCCAGTGTCATTAAAAGCTGATGTCACTAAAAGTCTCTTTAGGAAAAGCCTCTATTTCCTCAAGGTGGGGTATGTTTGTGTGGAAGCATGTAAACCTAGAAGACTCTAGTCACATCCTGCATTATGAAAGATTATGTAAAACCATCAACAGCAGAGGCATCCATTCTGTGTAGCCAGAGTCCTCTCTGTGACAGTGGCCAACAGTGGTACCTTGCTAAGAGCAGAGAACAGGGCCAGCATATAGCAACTTCTGCCCTGTGTATTCTTCCAGTCTCCAGAGAGTTTTGGCTTAAGAACTCCCTGAACAATACAGCAGCAGAGCTGCATCATGTAGCTTCTGATGTTTGCTTCTTCCAGGATTGTACTGGACTAGTTCTGAAACTCACATGAAGTTCCAGCACCCATTAAATCCTGAGAAAAGGTTCTCCAGAGCTTAACTGTGCATTACATAAAGGAGCTGTTTCTTCACTCCACTTTGAACCTGCCACCTGCCTGCCTTGAACATGCGCTGTGTGATTCCAACACAGTGTTTCTGGGCTCTCCTGCAAGCTGAGGCAGAGGAAATTGTGTTTGCAGACTCAGCAGTGTTAGGTAGCACACAGCAGCATCAAAGAGCCACATAGGAAATGGTGCTATTTTCATACCACTCCTCTTGGGCTTTCAAGAACCCAAAGGCTCCTGGTCTTCTGGTCCACCTTATTGATTGGATCTGGCTTTCTGGGTTTTGTGGATGGATGTACATGATGGCAAGCCTCTCTGGCAAAAGAAATGGCCTGGCTATCCAAAAGGAATTAGAAGAGTCTGTTAGGTTTTTCTTCATTCCTCTGATTCACAGACATGTTTCATTTCACCAGCGAAAAGCCTTGATGTGACACAGGAGGTTATTCAAGGCCATCCCATGGCAGTGCAGCTGAGTAAAAAGTATGGTTTATAGCCCCACTAGCAGCTGAGCATGCTAAATACACAACACTCTTGCCAGCATGAAGAAAGCATGTGGCTCCAACAGCTATTTCATGGTAAACGATGGAATAGATTTTCCAAGCTGTACACAAAACTGTGCAGTACAACCTCCTTCCTCCCTCTGAATTGCTCTGCAAGGGATGTAAAGTAACACAACAACCACATTTAGAGCCATGTTAAAGCCCTTCTGATTTTATGATAAAGGCTGTTGGTATAAAACCCCCCACCTATTACATGCCTTTTCAGACCCAAGTATTGCTTATTGCACAAAGGCAAATGCAAGCTTAGGTCTGCCAACACCATGCCAGTCTTAAGAAGATGAGAGTCTTGGTTTGTGGCCTGCCATGTCCTCTCATGCTCCTTGCCCACTACAGGCAGTCCCCTGCAGGGACAAAACATCAGGCAACAGAAATACCAGCAAAAACTGTGCACCCATCTAGCATTACACTCTTACTTGGCTTTGTTGACTCTCTCCCAAAACCATCTCTGTTCCTGTCTAAGAGAAATGAGGCCTCTTCTCTTCTTCTTCCTGAACATCACCAAAGGGGGAAAGCCCGTATGGTAGTAAAAAAGTGTTGTTAAAGCACACTAGAGGTTCTAGCTGTTCCGGAATATTTGGAAATTTGTGTGAATATAGAACCAAAAATGACATTCTACAGGTTTCAAATATCACACAAATGATTGCTGCACAGAAAGTGAGTGAAAGAGGGTTGTATATTTGATGGCTGAAATACTGCCAGTCTCTCCCCTGCTACGAAACATGTTCATGATGCCTAGACATAAAGTTCAGTGTTTCATTCCATCTCAGTAGGGATTTTATGACTAAAGTGTCGAGGATAAGAAAAGACCAATTTGTAGTTTTATTGATCAGGCTAAAGGTCAGGGGCAGACATGTAGGTCACGGTGCTTCCTCTGAACAGACACAGGACCAAGCACCTACCTTCTGAAAGCTTAAGAATGAGGCAGGGAGGGGGAACTTACACTGATGAAACATCTCAGCTGAGATGTCAATCATGACCAAATTGGACAGGCACAGAGATGGGAGGCCTCACAACAGCCACAGCTTTCCCCCATGCCTGCACACTCTGGCAGAGTGGCCTGTATATGTGTTTGCTGATCTGTGATGTGGTATATGGGCAAACGCCAAGATGCCATTTAATATAATAAAGACATAATTCATGCTGACAAAGTTTATGAGATCAGGTTTCCCAGTCCTAGCTGAACCACATAAAGCATATACTGTCACTACAGGCATTTTGGCTGAAACAGTAGGGGCTTCTGCTTCATGGAGATAGCCTGGAATGTATTTGTCACCACGGCCCACTCTGGGCTGGCTGCAATAGTAGAATAACACAGAACTGCATTGATTCATTGTTGGGAATTTAAAATGCCATGAAGTGAAATGGTTTCCACAGCAATGTCAGTTTTTCTCCCCTACTTACATTAATTTTGTCCTCATTTGCCCCTTTGAATTACTACTGAAAGTAAGACTTGGTCTCTGTAGCATGTGCTGTTTCTGGTCTCTCTGTGTTATGATTGCAGTGTAAAGCTGCTTATGGTTGAGACTGTGCTTGCTATGCACAGCTTTTATTAAAGATGGTTTAAGCTGACTTTTGTTCCTGCTGCTTCTGAACCATGCCAAGAAGTCATCTTCATGCCTCTGGAAGGTCCCATGCCTGTCCTCTCTGCTTAACCCACTAAGAGTAGCAATAGAAGGAGGCTTTCATACTTTCCTGCCATTTAGGATAGATATATGCAGGCAAACATTATTGCAAGTGGCTTCATTTAGGTGTTGCTTTTCTTGACCTTATTTCTTCAGGTGAAGCCTTTACAAAACAAAAAAATGGGTTTTGTTTTATGGCAAATCCAATCTTTGTGTACAAAGAAGAAAGAGTCACAAATGACAGGCTAACACAGCTAAGCTCTTAGAAAAGGAAACCGAGAGCTAAAACCTTCCCTTTTGCTTCTTTGCCCCACATTACATTGGAGGTAAACTAAGACTGAAAATAGGCAGTGCTACAAGCCACTGAAGATGGTTTATCATTGCATGTTCAAAACTTCTCTTAGGTGTTGGTCCTATCATCCTGACTGTAAAATGGCTTGATTAGTACCCCACTACTTCACTAAATTTGCAATGAAGGAAATAATAGTGGTCATTTCTTGGTATCTGATCCAGTCTTGTGGCAGGGAAGGTAGATGACAGCTATGTCTGTGTACTAGTATCCATTTGAGCCCTGTTTTCTCTGAATTTGGAATTAAAAGAGCCTGTTAAAGGCCCTGAGAAGTATAAATTTAGGAATTCAGGTGTGTCAGGAACTAAGAAGGTCTAGATGATGTTGCACATGCTGAACTGGAGAAAAGACCTACTTTCATTCACATTTTCTTATTCCAGATCTCAAATTGGCTGTTTTTTTCTCTGCCAGTATGATCTTCATCCTATTGATTTTTGAAATTCAGACAGTGCGGCATGGGTTTTCGCCCTCCCCGGCTGCATGCAGCTCTTGGGAGCCCAGCTGTGGCGTAGCTTCCACGTGCCGCTGGGGTTTGCTGCCGCAGGTTCCCAGACACGGCTCCGTGTCTCGGACACGTGGGCTGGCCAGCCTCTGTTACCGTGCGCTAGGGATCCGGTAAAGAGGTAAGGAATTGTCCATTTACTTTAATTGTCCATAAAGGAACGGTTTATTGGTCACGTGGCGCGGTTCGATGGAAAGACGCAACCGCTCCCGGCACTTGCATGGGAGAAATGGCGCCTGGGTGCAGGGTAGGATTTTATGGAGGGGTGGGGCGAGAGGATCCACGGCCTGCCATCAAATAGGGGTGGCTGCTGTGGCGGTGACGCCAGCAACAGCGACCAACCAGAGAACCCTGCAGGGGCGGGCACCGAGCCTCGGGCTGAGTGGGGTTGTGTGGATTGGGGTGGCAGGCACAGGGTCTCCCGGGGCCGGACGGAGGGGGTGGTTACAGGAGCGGCAGAGGGGGAAGATCCGGCAGCAGGCAGCGTGGGGCCAGAAACCACGGGGGGGAAACAACACAGGGGGAGCGCGGGGGTACACAGGACTCGGCTAGCTAACACAAATAAGAACCCCTAAAACCCAATCCCAGGATGCAACAAGACAGGATCTGTCTTTATCACACATATACCTTCTAGAAATCTAATTCCTCACCTTCCTTTTCATGCTATTTTTCTCTCTTCTACCTTGCTGCTACACAGCTTGGTGGCTTCTCGGTGCATGCTCCACTATCAGTCAGCTGGAGCTTCTTCCGGCCACAGCGATTCCATGACTGTGGTCAGCTGCAAGAGTCAAAAAAACCCCATGGATGTCTTGTCTAAGAGCTCATTCTAAAGAAAAAGTTGCAGTCATGTGATAATACAAAATCAAATAATAGCTACCTATACCTCAGTTGCAATCTTTATGCCTGGCAGACTTAAGAATCTGATGTAACTCTTAGCACTCATCTCCCCTTGATCCATACCTTTTCTCTGGACTATGAAGTTGAAGAGCTCACCTACTCTTCCATAACAAGGATTGAATAGCCTAGGCTCTGTGTGTACTCAAATTATAGCCTCAGTTCTCCATTAGTGTGTGTTTCTATCACCTTCACTACTTACATATTTGAATGTCTGCTAAGTAGGTTGTTCTAGGAAAGAAGAAGAAAGGGTCATATTTACTTAGTGTAATAAGAAAATAGAAGAAGAGCAGAAAATTGAGAGCTGCCAGCAAATCAACCCAGGATTTTGCAGCTGAGGGGGGTTTGCATTTAACAGCCAAGCTATTAGACCACATCAGATCTTCTAATTAGCCAACAGCAGTCGGGGAGAGATGTTCCCTGGGTGAAGCGAAACAGCAGCTACAGTGTCTGTGCTGTTTCATATCAGGGAGTGACCCATCAGTGTGAGGGTTTGGGAGGACAATATCAAAGAAGGAGATCCTACACTGCAAATTGTTCAGATTATGAAGGAGATGGGGTAACAGGCAGAGATCATTAGAGGAAAAACATGAGGAAGGAAAGCTGGGGGGTAATGGGCATCAGTTTGATTTAGAAGAGCACAGACAATAAAGTAGCCTTATGTACACAGGCAAAATTTTAGTCTCAGAAGCATCTTATTGGTACGGAGAAAGGCTCCTTTTGATCTCTGATGTATAATTGCTGGTTAAGGACACACTGAACTATTACAGAGAAAGTGGGCAGAAGGATTTCAGCAGTCATATAAGGAGGGACATCAGATCAGGATGAGATTTGGAAAAGTTGAAGATGAAGGCAGAAGATAGTTTTGGAGCTAGAAGAAAAGAGAGTTAGAAAAAAGAGTCAAATTTGAAATTGGGGCCCAACTTTGACCTTATAGGCAGAATAGGTGTAGTCTCTCAGAGCTGAAAGTGGAGATAATTTTCTGCTAGCCAAGACAGTGCAGTTGAGATAAGGGTGGTGAAAAAGACAACATGTTCCACTATGGACAATTAGTGAACACAGCTGAATTTCCTGTTTTCAACCTACTTTTAGGACATCCTTTGGCATATGTTTCCAGCACCAGGCCAACTCTCCAGGCTGGCACACAGATGAAAGCAAAGCCTGACCTGTTCCCACAGGATATGCTGTCACCTGTGCATTTTACGAGGGCTTCTGGAGCCTTTCCCTACTCATGCTGCACAGTGCATCTCTTCCCCAGGGAGCTGTGAACAAATTTGCCTGTGTGGGCACACATGGGAACAATGCAAAAGGATCTTCAGTGCAAAGAGGCTTGGGTGGGCTAGTGACAACTTTTGCCACAGAGAGGATGTGTTACAACCTCAAGTGAAAGCAACTTCCATATTTAGGTCTGTATCTCAGGGTAGGTCAATGCCATCTCATATTAAAAAAAAAAAAAAACCTAAACAACAAATATGTGTAAGACATTTTCCTTTTTTTTTTTCAGTGGATGAAGGACAATTTTATCACCTGAGGAAAAGCCTGGTTCATCTCTCCAGAGAAGGGAAGCCCTCACCAGAACATACACCTGGGTAGGGGAGCCACAGAGCCACAAGGGTTGGCAATTTTTGCTAAGTGGTTGTTTCAGAGGCTATGGTAGCAATATGTAACATTTCTGGTAAGTTTTTCATCTGAAAATCTTCTTGGAGGTGAACAGAGAGGAGAACAAAGCCCTGAGCTCAGCTCCATATCCCACTTCAGGGCAAGCAGACAACTCACCTACACCTCTATTTTAAAATCATAGAATTCTTAGTGTTGGAAAAGACCTTCAAGATCATCAAGTTCAACCATTAACTCAGCACCACCATGCTTCACACTACTCCATGTTCCCACGTACCACATCCAAACATTTTTGAACACTTCCAGGGATGGTTGCTCAACCACTTCCCTCAGCAGTTCCACTGTTCACAGTTCACTCTTCCAATGTTTGTCCATCCTTTCAGTCAATTTATTTTCTAATATCCAATTTAGACCTCCTCTAGTGTGACTTGAGGCCATTTCCTCTTCTATCACTGGTTGCCTGGGAGAAAAAGTCAACCCCCACATGGATACAGCCTTCTTTTAGGGAGCTGTGGAGAGTGATAAGGTCACCCTGAGCCTCCTTTTCTCCAGGCTAAACACCCCCAGCTCCCTCAGGCACTCCTCACAGGACTTGTGCTCCTGACCCTTCACCAGCTCCGTTGCTCTTCTCTGGACAGGCTCCAGCACCTCAATGTCCTTCCTGTGGTGAGGGGCCCAGAACTGGGCACAGGACTCGAGGTGCAGCATCACCAGTACGGGGAGACAATCACTGTCCGGGTCCCGCTGGCCGTGCTATTGCTGAGCCAGGCCAGGATGCCGCTGGCCTTCGTGGCCACCGGGGCATTTTCAGGGCATGTCCCAGGCACTGGTCCCCGCTGCAGCGGCGGGACCGAGGAAGTAAAAGGGCTGCCATCGCCTTCCCCGGCGAGGCCGCGGCGGCCGGGGCGCAGCCGGCAGCTGCTCGGGGCCGGTTTCCATGGAG
The DNA here is from genome assembly GCF_026979565.1 of Vidua chalybeata. NCBI lineage: Eukaryota > Metazoa > Chordata > Aves > Passeriformes > Viduidae > Vidua > Vidua chalybeata. The sequence goes on from NC_071531.1 coordinate 68,197,547, forward strand.
ACGGCGGGGGGAGCCCTGGCGGAGGGGACATGTCTGCGGAGACGTGCGGGGGGAGCCATGGCGGCGAGGGGCGGCGGCCTTAACCCTTCGCTTGGGGGCCAGAGGCTTCCCCGCGGGCAGGGCAGGGAGCCCGGGGCGCTGGGGCGGCTCCGGCTCCGGCTCCGGTTGGCACAGCTCGGCGGGACGCAGCCCTAATGCAAGGCAGTGACAGGGTGGGCAGCGGAGGAAGGGGAGGATGAAGAGCGCGTGAAACTGCTGAGCCCGGCTGTCCCTTCCATGGACGCCTGGCCGGGTGACTGCTCAACACAACCATCCTCCGCGGAGATCTCCCGCAGCAGGCTTAGGGAAGGCACCAGCCATCCTTCCCATTAAATATTTAGCAGTTTAACCCAGCCGCATCCTCTGGTGGGAGCGCCGATGGTGCCTGTGGTCACGCTCCAGTGTAGGAATACAGGGTGCGGGAAGGTGGTGGCAGAGCTTGGAGTGGCGGGCAAAGCCCCAGCAGGACTGCACAGGCAAAAGAAACTGCCTGTGTGTGAGTACACGGGCCTGGGCTTCGAACAGGAGAGAGTTGCACAGTTCAGGGTGGTGGTTACCTACTGAGAAGTGCTTGTCACCATGGTGACCAAGCAATACCGCATCTGCCTGGGAGTGGAAAGCAACAGTCCCAGGGCTTTGCTGTTTGAGACCAGTGGGTTAAATGCAGCTGGCTTCACCTTTTGAAGCCAGGGATCACAATCTGTGTTCAATTTGTATATATGCCTATGATGCAAATTGGTTGGAATCAGCCTGACACCAACACAGTAGCTATATACATACAAGGAGGACATCAGAAATGTGTGCTGGTGTCCAGTGCAAGCTGTGTCTTCCTAAAAGAACTGTTCAAAAGTGTTAGCAGCAGCCTGGAGTGCACCAGGGCACAAGGATGGAGGTGGCAAAGCTATTGTCTGTCTAGTACTTTGAATAGTAAACTCAGTTTTATCTGAAGATTAAGATGTGTTGTTGCCATTGGGGCTGGGACTCACCAAATTTTAGCTAAGGGCCTTCAGGACAACAAAATATCCAAATTTATGTTTTAGGTAGTTAAAAGTGCATCAGTGTATATTTACATATTAGTTTAACATAAATCTGTTGAATTTTAAGCCAAAATATCTGATGAAACTTTATTGGTTAGAGGTTAGTGTTTTTTTCATTTGTTTGTGATGCATTCAAATAACAGTTCTAGCTGTCCATGTTCAGGCATACCAAGAGCTTTCCTGGTGTAATGGAACTTGGGGATTTTTTTTTTGTTGTTGTTGTTGTTTGGGTTTTTGGTTGTTTTTGTTTGTTTGTTTTGGTTGTTGGGGTTTTTGTTTGTTTGCTTTGGTATTGGGTTTTTTTGTTTGGTTTTTTTTTTATTTTGGTGGGGTTTTTACTGGTTGGTTGGTTGGGGATTTGGGGGGGGGTTATTTGTTTGTGGGTTTTTTTGGGTTTTTTTTTTGTTTGGGTTTTTTTTTTTTTTTTTTTTACGTTTTGCCCCCAGCATACCATAATTTGATAAAAAGTTGTTACTGCTCCATGCAAACCTCGGTCCTTTTCAGGAAGTCATAAATATTCATTCCAAAAAGAAAATTCTCTAAAAGCCCTCATCATTGGTGGCTCTCAAGAAGGTTAACAGCAAACTCCCCTGACCCTCTGGTAAAATTCTCCGTTACTGCATGTCTCTCAAAGAAGAGGGTAGCTCCTAAACATGATCTAAGAGACTTGTCTGGTTATTTACTGGTTCTGATGTGTGGCAACTCAAAGGCTTTCAGCCAGAAGGAGGGAAACAAAAAAGCCCAAAAACCCCAGAAAAGAAAAGAAAAAAAAAGAGGAAGTTGCGGAAGGAAGTTGCGGAAGTTGCGGAAGTTGCGGAAGTTGCGGAAGGAAGGAAGGAAGGAAGGAAGGAAGGAAGGAAGGAAGGAAGGAAGGAAGGGAGGGAGGGTATTCATCCTTATCTGAATCGCCTTAGGATCATGGAGAATGAAGTTTGGGTGATGGAAGTAGTGGCAGATTCCTGAAGCATTTGGGGAGAATTTTGTTGCAGATGGACTTTTGAGTCCATGAACTGCTTGCACTTCAGAAGAAAATGCCCATTAGGGAGGTGAAAAACACCACTCCTGTGTGATCTCCTCACGGTGTGTCCAGCTGATAAGGCAGTGCTGTGCTGTGAGCACTTGAGCGTGCCCCAAATGAGCTGGGGTATGTGAGCGTATCCAGGCAGAGGCAGGATCCCCAGAAGGAAATTAGCCATATTAGCATAGTGTGACACTGAGGTTAATCTCCCCCATTTCTGAGCAGAATTCGCTGGGTCTCCAAGCACATGTGGTTATATTGTTTCCAGCTCTGTAGTTATTTGGGACACAACTGCCCATGACCAACTCCAGGAAAAGTAGGCAGTAGTTGCATGAGGTACTGAAGCACCACCAACCTTGCTGTCAGCTCTACCAAAGCTGGGTTGGCAACACCCCTTAGAGAAGGGCTGAGTTGGGTACAATAACATTTATGGCTGAGGATAATGGTCTCTCAAAAACATCCTTGTTGCATCTATTTTCTTACCTTTGGAGTGTTGAGAGATACAATTCCAGTTCCTTTCTGCCTTCTCTCCTTTCCCAGTTCCTTTTCTTTCTTTCTCCTCTTCTTACACAGGAAAAGTGCAGCGGAAATCTCTACATCAAAACCGAATTTTGCCTATACTCCTCAGAACCCACCAGCTGCCTCTGGCACTGCCTTGGGGGATCTCTGCTTGGTGTAGCCACATCCTTTGAGACCACCCAGCTCAGGTATGTTTGCTGTAGCTAAACCTGGCAGAAAGCCCTGCTCCCTGTCACCCTTCCTCCCTTCCCCTTCCCAGGACACTGAGAGAAAGGCAGCTGCAGCAGAATTACCTGGCTGCTTTTCAGAGCAATGTATCCCAGAGCAGTGAGGCAGTGGCCTCAACCACTCAGTATAATTAAACTCAAGCATCATTTTTGTGTAGCCTGTGCTGTGGCAACTACAGCAGTTATTCCCATTCAGCTGGAAGGTTTAGAAGGCAGAGATGTGGTATTTCACAAAAGATCCTCCTTGTAGACAGAGCCTTAAACCATTTCATTGAATGAAATACTTTCAAGTAGCAAAGAGTATCAGAAAGGGGAAAAATGCACAGGGTAGGACCACACTATTTCTGGCTGTAGTTCAATAATAGTTCTTGAGGCAGCACCTGATATACTGTTAGGGTGAAAAAGGTTTTTTATACCTAGTGCTTTGGCACCCTGATAGCATCTCTGGTTTTTTCTCTCATTCTCTCTTGGGTCCCAGGAGAAACAATATAGTCTTCCCTCTAGTTAAAGAGAGTAGGGGTTAATTGCATAGACAGGTCACTCTGTTTCTGCTGAAGTTGAAAAGCAAAGGGCTTGCTAATTCATGCACACAGACAGGAGGATATAGCAGTGTACCGTCAGCCATTCCAGGGACCATCAGTAAGGCAGGGTGAAGCAGCTTGGCACAGTACTTGCAGCACTTGCCAGAGCAAAACTCTGGGGCAGGATAGCAGAAAGAGAAATGCTGATAAAGAAAAGCCAGTCAGAAGAGAAGGGAAAAGCATAATAAAAGACAGGGGATCAGATTGCTTGGTTGTGATACATGACCCTAAATTCTTTTAGCACCATTATGGGAAAAGAAATGTTGTGGCCACAGTACTTTTGCATCCTAGCTATTCTGGACTCTTAACACATTTAATATACAAGCCAGGTAGTACAAATTACCAAGGACAGAGCAGCAAGAACAATCTGGATTGTGCCAAAGGGACTGTGAGATCCCTTGCCGCTCAGGATGGGCTCTATGTATTTTATGCTGGAGGTCTTGAGACAGACAGCCAGGACCTGGGTCATGATTTGCTGAAAGGAGCAGCAGAACTGGAGAGACTAGAGTTGGAGCTCCTGCAGTGCAGGCTTGGACTTCTTCAGGGCTTATGGTTTGAGTACTGCAGGCAATGAATGCAAAGGAAATTTGACAACTACCCTCAGCTAGTGCAAGAGAATAATATCACGTGAGTCTTACATAATGCTTTCCAACACGAGATCTCATATCTGTATCATTACTGATAGATTTTTGCCTTAAGAAACAGATACATGGAGAAGGCAAGTGAAGCTGTCCAAAATTGCCTGATAAACTGGTGGTAAAACTAATAGGAAACCTGCTGCCTCACACTGCCAAACTGAGTTCACTTGTCACACACAAGGGAACAAAACATAAGGCTGCTGTCTTCCTCTCAGTCCTTCTGAGCTAAAGGAGAAAGCTCTCTCTGAGGCTGTAGATACTGAGGTGTCCTATGCCAGGATGGCAGATGCCTGCGCTGTGTGGCTCCCATGCCCTGTGGGGATCATTGTCCAGACAGCATGTCTCACTTTGCAACTGGTCTGAGGTATTCCTTCCTCACGTGGAATGGCAAATGGTGGGGATGTAACTAGATTGATCTCCCTTGTAGGCCTTTCCCTGGGACTTGGTACACAGGTTCCAGATGGTACAAAGCCCCTGCTGCTTGGATCTGCACAAAAACCTGTGTCTTCTTCAACCTATTTCACAACAGATTTGGCTCACTCTTGGTCGGTTGCTATTTGTACAAATTAAGCTGAGCTGCCAAGAACGTTTGCAAACAGTGAAAAGCAAAGTGGGATGTACAAAGCAAGTCAAAATAGGTCTCAAATCTGGCAAAATGCCTGCAGGTGCTTATAACATTTGACTTACTCTAGCCCATGTATTACCCACCCACACAGTCATTCATCCAGCTTTTTCCTGCCCTCACGCCCACACACTCACCCTTCACAGATTCATTCACCTTCTCTTCCTCCCACCATTTTCTCCTCCAAACACAGTCATTCCCCCACACAAATATACCCTAGACACACTCTTTGTTCCCCACATACAAGCACACACATTTTTGAGTGCTGAGTGCAGTGACTGTAGGTGGTGTGTAGCAGACGATGCTGTAATCTTATACCTATGCTGTGAAAAAAGCCTTTGGGATTAGTGAGCTGAGAGCTCTGATTGTTCTCACTTTCACGTCAAATACCACTAATCCAGTTTATGGGGCTGACTGTTCCATCCTTTCCTGAACTCTGCCATTGTTTTCCAGGGAATGTCTCTTTCTGCTGGTCTTCCTCCTACTCCACTTTGCCTCTTTCTCCCTATGCTTTTCCTTTTCCACGTTGCTGCCCTAGACCAAGGTGTTTCAGAGAGCTTGGCCATCCCCTTATCTCTCCATGACCTAACACTGGCTCTGATTACCTCACTGAGAGGATGAGCAGGGATGAGCAATGAGCCTGCCATGCAGCATGGGGCACAGGGCAAGAAATCTGGCAAGGTATAGTGAGGTCAGAGGCAGAGACGGTAAGTGGTGGGGTGGATCTTGCTGCCATCCAAGCAGCGCTGAGTCCACCTGGCATCGAGCCTGCCTCTAATGGAATGTGACCCACCACTGGGAATGAGCTCATCTGTAATCCACTTAATTGAGTTTTATGAGCAGGATTCTCACATTGGGGAGCCAGCCTGCCTTCTTCCTAGCACTCACCCTCTTTTGCTTGCTGCCTGGGGAGGAAAAGGGGAGTGGGGGGTGTGTGCACTACTCCACCGAGCTGGTGGTAGTCTGGCTTCTGATTTTCTGCCTGCCCTGGAGAATGTGCAGGGGGCTGGACAGACATGCTCTTCAAGACACCCACTGCCTCATGGTGTAATGTTTGCTTCTGCTGCAGCATGCTCGAATTTCCATGTGACTATTGGTAATGCTGTCAGGACTGCAGAGCCTTAAGTTTTCCCAACATTTTGGTCTCTGTGCAAGCGCTGAGTACTCGGAGGAGATGCTCTCATGTGTGCATGAACCACCTTAACTGTGAGTCCAAGTGTGATGGGGCAGAGTCACTCTGATCTCACTCATCCTTTCAGTGTGCAGTGATCTAAGTAGTGAAGCTGACAGGATCCTGTAAGAGCCTTTGTTTACACTGTAATGTCTTGCCATCTTTAGCATTTGCATCATCATTTGTTTGTACTATGTGAATTGGTCACATAAGAATCAGCTAACAGAAATTTGTCTGCTGTCTGCCAAGGGATTTGCAGGCTTGAATCTGTCTGGTGAAAGATGCAGCCTTTTCTCTTAGTGAAGCAGAACAAAGGGAGAAAGTGAGGGAGAGAGGCTTCTCCCCAGGGGAGTGTTACTTTCCTTGGAAAAGGCTAGTAGAGACCCTCTGGCATGTGAAATTTGGGATATATTCCCTTCAGTGCTGGCATAAATGTCTGTATTTGAAATAAGTACTGTCTGTCACTTCTGGTCTACTTTGTAGAAGAAAACTTTTCATGGTTTCAGATCAAGTGTTGCATACACATTGCAAAGCAGTAGCTCAGCAGTTTCAAAAATCCATAACTTTAAGGAAAGGTCATGGCTTATGGAAAGGGAAGTGTACTGACATGTTAACACAAAGCCCATAACAGACCTGTGCTGGGAACAGCAGGGTCACCACTCTGTATTCAGGTGTTTCTTAAAATCCCCAGACACTGGATTCATGTAAATACATGATAGTAAAAGATCTCATTTTTGTAAATGTGTGTTTTTCATCTTCACAGTTGCAGACAATACTGAAAAATTGGACCAGAAGAAATCTGAGGATTCAAAACACAGAGAGAAAATAAAAATAATCTATATGGATTCTTCTATATGTGGTTTTTTTTTTTTTTTTTTTTTTTTTTTTTTTTTTTTTTTTGGTTTTTGTTTTGTTTTGGTTTGTTGTTTTTTTTTTTTTTGTTTAATTAGGGTTATGTTTTTTTGTTTTTGTTTTTTTTTTTGTTGTTGTTGTTTTTGTGTTTGTGGTTTTTTTTGAATGGCATGTGTTTTAAACCAATCTGACCCAGAGGTACAATGACATTCTATTGACATCCCAATGCTGAGCTGCTATAATGACTGTTCAGGATGGTTCATTGTAACTGTACTGCAGATGAAGTGCCTGTTTTCTTCCCTTCTGCTTTTTGAATTCAGGACTCTCTCAATTATAAAATCATGGAATCATAGAATAGTTTATGTTGAAAGGAACCTTTAAAGGTCATCTAGTGCAATGAGTAGGGACATCTTCAACTAGATCAATCTATTCAGAACCCAGTTCACCCTGAACTTGAATATGAGCTCACCCTGAAGTCACCCTGAACCTTGGATATTTCCAGGGATAAGGCATCTACCACCTTTCTGGGCAACCTGTTCCACTATTTCACCACCCTCATGATTAAAAATTTCTTCCTTGTATCTAGTCCACCATCTTGTATTGTAAACCCACTACCCCTTGTCCTGTCACAACAGGACCTGCTAAAAAGTCTGTCCCCATTTTCTTATAAATCCTCTTCAGGTACTGAAAAGCCTCATTAGGGTCTTCCTTCAGCCATCTCTTCTCCAGACTGAGCAGCCCCAACTGTCTCAGTCTTTCCTCATAGGAGAAGTGTTTCAGTCCTTGGATTGTTTTTCTTACCATCGCCTGGATCTGCTCCATCAGGTTCATGTTTTTCCTATGCTGTGGACCCCACAGCTGGATACGGTGCTCCAGGTAGGGTCTCAAAGCAGACCGGAGGAATAGAATCCCCTCTCTTGATTTGCTGGTCATGCTGTTTTTGAAGCACCCCAGGATGTTCTTGGCTCTCTGGGCTGAAAGTACATAGTGCTGGCTCAGGTCCAGCCTCTGATTCATTAGAGTTGCTCTTGATCCCTTAATTTCCCAATCTGGATTGAAACTGGGTTGCCCCAACCCAGGTGCTGGATGATGTATGTGTCTTTGTTGAATCTCCTTAGGTTCTAATGGGCCCACTTCTCAAGCTAGTCAGGTCCTCTGGATGGCATCCCATTTTTCAGGCATGTCAACCACACCACTGAGCTTCCTGACATCTGCAAACTTGCCGAGGGTGTGCTTGATCCCCTGATTGTATGGATGAAGACATTATACAGTAGTGGTCCCAGTACAGACCCCTGAGAGACACCACTTGTCACTGGTCTCCATCTGGACATTGTGCTTGTTTTAGTAGTTGACTACTATCGTCTGGATGGGATTATCCAACCAGTTCCTCATCAGCTGTTGTTTTTCAAAGAAAGTATTTTTGTCTCAGAGTCACCTACAATGCAAATCCAGCCAGCTCAGCAATTCTAATGCCTTCCTTCTTTTTTCTAGACTTCTGCAAAATAAGTACTGCAGGAATTAAACATTCTTCCAGTACCCAGCATCTCACTCACACATTTCCCCTCTGTCCCAGCTCCACGTACACATATGTGTGAGGAAGGGCTTTACTCACACAAAAGGACTCCAGTACTCTACTGCTACCAACGCAAAATTTGTTGCAAATCTCTGAAAGACTGATATTCAGTTGGACAAACTTAGACAGAGACTGCCTTGGAGTCAACAAAGATACTTTTTTTCTTTCATACTCTTTACTTTAAAATCTGCAAACAGTCATCCCAACATTATGTGAAGTCTCCAAATGGCCATGCAATCTGGATAGAGGTAACACTGTTCCGATGAATCCAATGCTGGAAATATATTGTCCCACTTAAATACATTCTTCTGTTATGTCCTTTCACTGTGAAACTCTTGACATGATGTTCGATGCTATTTTATCCTTTGAGTAATACTTAGCTTTAAAAATGGTAGGAGGCCCTTGGTATTGCCTCTGACTTTCTCTGTTTGGAGGATCTGCACAAAACATATGGTACATGGAGAAAGGAAGAGCTGTTAAAAGGATGAAAGCTGTTCCAGTAAATGTGGTTGTTAGGAGCCAGTGCAATATCTGTCATGAAAGCAAAATATTTTAGGGTATTTGTACTTTATGGCACAAATATTTTTTAGAGAAGTTTGGTAAAAATAATTTTTTTGAGAAGTGCACTGTCCAGGAAATTTCTGCTGTCATGTCTTGTAGCACTAGAAATGTCAAAGTTTCTGCAAAGTTCTGCACAGTGTTTCACTCCACTGACACTTCAATCCCAAAGAGAAACTTGTGTATCATTTCCTACCTGTCCATAATAGCTGGTCTAAGAAAAGACCCTCTCCACAGCATTTGCCTCATGTGTAGATGTTCAGTAAACAGCAGGAGATATCTTGTTTATCTAGGACAGAGGCAATCTTGAAGTAGCTGAGACTGAAATAATAATAATGCTGCTCTTTCCTCTTTCTTCCCCCCACTAAATATCTCCCTTCCCTGCCATTTTCCAGATTTGCTGGTGTGGCTGAGCTAAAAGCAGGAGACAGAGTGCTGACAGGGGCTATGCTGTGCTGTGGAGGTCCATAACACATCAGCTGTGGAAGGTTGTGCATCTCACCACTCTCAGTAATAAATACACAGCTTGGCTCTTCAGCCTTGCCCTCCCCAGTAAGCTCTGCACATACATCTACAAAACACCCACTTGCATACATGCCTATAAACAAGAAAACAAATCGTGCCACCTAAAAAACAAATTGAACAATTCCTCCTACAGCCTGGGAAGGAAAAGAAGAAAAGACTATGCTGTTTTTTTCTATTTCTGAAATATTGAACAGCTACTTAGCTACTATTGTGACAGAAAGGTAGATAACTAGGTTGATTACACAGTAAGAAAGGAAGAGGAAACTGTAGAAGACAGAGATAGAGAGAAGGAAGCTTTGTATTGTGTCTCAGTCAGCTTGATTAGTGGCTTTCTCCTGAATCCTCAATGGAGCGGTCTCCATGGGTCAATCTCATTAGAGATAAAAATGGAAGAGCTGCAGGAGTCCACACTGAGCTTTACTTAGAAAGTTTGACAGCAGGGCCGCTGCTCAGGCTCAGAGGAACAACAAGGTGAGGAGGTGACTGAGGTGGAGATGTCTGTGACAGCAACCACCACTGACCAAGTGACCTATGGAAACCTATTTGTTCAGGAAAGCACCAAAACCCAGGTCTGTTTCTAACAACAAATCAATGGCAAGACACCATGACAAGTAGATGCTGAGAAGACAATTTTCCAAATGAGCTGACTAACCCACCGGTGACATTTTCCTACAGGTTCTTGGAGAGTGCATCAAAGGTGATTCTAAGAAATTAATCTGTTTCACAACCAACAAGTAAGGTCTTAAGGTCAGCAGCCCTCATGGGGCAGCATGAGGCCTACAAAATTTTCTCAAGGAAAGACATCTAAATAGCATTCAAAATCATCAGGATCCTTAATGTTGTGGTATTTGATGTCAAAAAGAAATTATAAGGAAGGAGGAAAAAGTCTGGAGTTCCTGAGGGTAGCTGAACCCAATCTGTTTTCTAGAGAATATTTTCCATGCAGAAGATTACCAGGTGGCTATCACAGATATCAGAAAAGGAGTCAAGAAATTCATGTGCTGTATTCAGTCTGCAGTTGCTACATGCAATTGCCCTGGATTTCTCACTGTGGAAAGGGGCTGAGTGATGCTTTCCTACCTCAGGGGTAGAGTGACAAGAGGGGTCCTGCTTGTGAAATGCTCTTCCATCCTCTAGTGCAACACAGTGTGCCAGTGCTGTGAATGGGGTTACAGATGGAGTTGTGGACACTTGATGTCTGTTCCAGGGGGCAAGAGGGGAAAAGGCACATGGGGGTATGTGTGGGAGAAGTTTGTAGTGGATCGGATCCTCCTGTATCAATTCTGTGGAGAGAAAGAATGGGACATTGACTCTCACTGCATGGATTTTGCAAGGTCTGTGGTGATATGAGCTTCCTGCAGTAGATTGGGGTCAATTTCTGTATTGTCAGAAGTGGTCATGTGCTTTGGTTTAGGTATTTTTGTAGTAGCTGAAGGCTGGTTGGCAGTGTCAGAAAACCACTGCTTCAGACTTCCAATGGGAGTATAACTTAAAAAGCAACAAAACACTGCAGGGCATGGGAGTTTCACATGACTTCTCCAGTGCTGCTTACAATACACCTGTTCTATTATAGCTGTCATAGCCAGGGGTACCACACTTCCACCCTGAAACCCTCTGAGACACTCCTAAAATGGGATCCTGTGTCTATCTTTTTCTTGGCCTGCATCCCTCCACTCCAGTTGCCTGTGATCCCAGTTGGTCTTGGCTCAGCAGTCCTTTTGTTTGGAGCTGTGTGACCTTGTGCTGATACAGGCAGTCAGACAACATTCTCAAAGCAAGATATGTTTAATCAAAGCAGTATTGTAGGCCATTAAAGGAAAACCTTTCTTTTCATTCCCTCTGGTAGTAGGACAGCTGCTTTTGCTTTTCCAGTCCTTCAGTGGATCAGGTTTTGTTGTGAGTCTGGGCTCCACAAAAGTATTTCCTTTCTCCTGTCTCTGAGGAAATTTTCTTAAAGCCATATTGATGCTTTGGTCCAAATTCTTAGGCAAAATTCCCCTCATGATGAAGAAACAATATTTTCCCAGGAATTATAGCAAGTTACTCTCTGTTAGGGACCCTAGCTGTGTTTAGTTAATGTACTTATTTAGAACTAAGCAAATACTCTGAAGCTTGTTTTCTGGCTTTTTTTTTTTAATAACTCTTTCCTCTGCAGTTTTTCTTTAAAGCCTGCTCTATGGACGTAATAGCCCTTGCAGTCCTACAAGACCCTGTGAAAAAATTCCTGTTTACCTGCTCTGTAATATCACTGATCAACCCCAGATCCTTCATTACATTTTCATTTTAATATTTAGTTCTGTTACGAGGTAATCTGGAGAAATCAAATGAGGGTATGAAATTTAATTTTGCAGAGGTGCCCCCAAAATTGCCAGCCAATTACTGTGGGTCTGAATCAATGGCATGCAAAAGAAGTGCTCTGTGCTGCATCCTCTAATGCTCACTGTAGGCAATCTCCATTGTGTAGAGAAGCTCGCAGAGGCAGACATTCATATTAATATTCCCATTAGAACAATCCTGCTAATACAAGTGATTTAAGAACAGACTTTTGTTGTAGAAATAATAGCTTAAGTGGAGGTGGAACCTTCTCTATACATCTTTCTTTTTTTTCTTTTGAAATCTCAGGGCCTACAGCATATTTTATGTCACAGGAAATATTGGTGTAACTGCATATTGTAATTTGCTTGCAGCACGTATTGTGGAACGTATCAATGAAGTGTTTGACAATGATAGCAATACAGGAAAAATCTTTTTTATGATCTAGCATTTTTTTTTTATCAAGCTGTTTAAGTATCTTACTATTTGTTGGTGGTGTAATATAACAAGGAGCACTGTGTAATTAATGCTGTATCCAAACTGAAAACATTGCTTATAATGTCTCCTGGCTTGTAAAATAAAATCTTGCCAGAAAAGGCCTCTTTACCTAAGAGACGGGCATTTATGTGATCAAGGACTTCCCTCCACATCCTCCCATCTCTGCAATCAATTGTGTAGTTGTGAATGATGGAGTCTACAAATGGAAATGTCAGGCAGAAAGTGTTTATGCAATTTTGAAAATAGTGTAGATACTGTAGTTGAATCTCAGAGAGATAAGATTACACTGTATGTGTCTGTTTTTGTGTCTGTGTGTATGAAAAAAGGAGCAAGAGGCGGATTGCATTGTGTTAGAAAAAAGGAATGACAGTGTGTATAAGAGAGAGATAAAATTGTGTTTCAGGGCCTCTGTGTCAGAAAGATGTCATTGTGCAGGTGTATGTGTAGCTGTCCTTATGCTAAAGAGAAGGCCTGTGTGTGTTTAGAAGGAGAGGTGATGGTGTATTTGCATTGTAGGCATGGAGTGTGTTAGAGAATGTATGCATGTGTGTGTATGCATGTGAGTAAGAGAGTTGGTACTGTGCATTAAACATTTAGGAAAGTCATACTGCGTAACTCAGTTGCAATTTTATTTACAAAGAAAACCACTGTCAGAGTTTTAGAAACATTTTTCCCAATTTCTGAATTTCCTATATCTTAGGAAATATAAGATAAATATATAAGATATATATAAAAGTATACATCTTATACTTTTTCATTCAAAGCAAATTTAGTAGTTCCTATTAAAGTATTTATTGAAGAGGCAAAGCTGTATCTAGGGAAATACAAATTATAAAATTATGCCTGAAAAATGTCAGTTGGAATAAATGTTCATTTCATTGATGAACAGCATTTGGAGTAAACAGAAAAAGCCAAATTTATCAGAACTTGCATTTTGCCCAAAGCAAATTTTAATGTACCACTTGTTGGGTATTTCACGATAAATTCATTCAAAACAGTAAGTTACCAAAAAACATCTTTCCTTCCAGGAAACATGAACATACAGTGGTGGTTCAGAAGCTGGGAGGTGTGATATATACCTGCATTTTTAAACAGAATGCATTATATCCTTTTTCACAAGTAATTTGTGACTCTAAACTCCCTGATATAAGCATTCTTTCTTTTTTTTTTTTTTTAATTATTATTTTTTTTTATACAGAAAGTAGTCATGTGAATGGTGTATTTATCTTAGTTGACAAGAGGTAACATTTTGGATATGCTAGAAAAAAAGTATGGCTGAGACATATGATGGGGAATCAAGATGCGCCGAAAAGAGGAAGTGGACTTCCATTGTCTTCTCCTTCACTTGGACTTTCCCTGCATCTTGACAGCAATGCCTCTGCTTCCCTCTATCTGACTTATGGCCAGCTCTCAGCACCAGACACCCTCTGTCTTTACAGCTCTGCTGGGGGCACATGGCCCCTTTAGATGTGACCACATTGTGTTCTGCTTCTATGGACATGGGCTGAGTCTGTGAGGCACTCTGGCATTGGAACACACAAAGCTGAGCCCACTTTCCGTGGCCTGCAGTTTAGGCACTTTACCTATTTTCACTTTACTCGGGAATAAAATTGAAGTGGACCACTGATAAATGCTTAAAATGCTTTAATCTGACCTTGGTTTTGTCATTTAGGTGATTTAGACTGCTTGTGTTGCTGTAGTTTTGTACTGCGTGCATACATGTAAGAGAGTAGGTCTCTGTATCTTCTCCTGATTACAATCCCCAAGGGGACTGGAATCTCCAAACTACTTCACATAGTAGGCTGGGGAGAGCTGAGTGGTCAGGACTTGCTTCTGCTGATCTGAATGCAGCATCTGCATGTAGGCTGGTGTTGTCCACAGTTGTGATTCATGTGCCCATCACTTCCATGTCATGGCAACCTTAGAAAAATCTGTTGGACTGCCAGGACTGTCACCACACAGGTTTTTAGAGAAGCACTTGGCATCCTTCACATCTTCTTCTAACAAGAGGAAGAAAATCTGCCTTGAAGTGTGTAGAGACCTTTCAGTCCTGCAAGGACCTGTACAAGAGGCAGGAAGAAGGTAGGGGGCACAAAGGGATATTTGTGTTTGGTCAGCAATGGTTCTTGTCTCCCTGGGACGGAGTCCAAACCTTACTGCTGGCAGCCTTTTACTATCAACAGCCATAAATCCATGAACTCCTTGTTATTAAATGAGATCCCTCTGTGTTATTCTGTAGGACCCTTGTTGGAATTTAGCAATGGTTAACTTCTGTCTATAAGTTTTCCTTCTTGGTCTATAGCAATCTCACTTCTGGCTGCAAGTTTGATGACAGGCTCAAGGCATGAGGAAGGGTCAGATGAATACTGAAGAGACGTACATGAAGACAGAGCTCTTTCGTCTAACCCAAATGGAAACCATCTTGCAGCCATGCAGTGTAGCCATTAAACATCTGGACCACTTTGTGCTATCACATAATGAAATTTTCCCTATCTCTCATTCTCAAGTAAGATGAGATGCAGACACCTATTCAAATAGTTAACCCTCTCTGTGCTCATTCCCCAAGAGAAGAAGGCTGTTTAACTCAAGACTGTGCAGGTTTCAGTGGTCGAGGATTGTGGCTCTGCTATGCTTACAAAACACTGGCACATCTTGTCTAGGTGGCTGTGTGTCTCTGCACAGTAACACCCAATGCATCCTCCCCTTCATACTGTCATGCACTTTGCTGGTTCTCTTATGTGCTCTTGTGTTTATGTGCACTGCCAGGTTTGCCACCTGTCAGCACCTTCTTGTGATTCTTCTTACATTTTCTCCTTTTTTGCAAAGCCACAGCTCCTAGAGCTTTTTGGTTGTGGAAAAAACTTGTAAATCTAGTGCTACAATGGTTAAAAGAAACAAAATTAAAAGACACACTCTTGTTTAGTTGCTTGATTTCTATGTCAACTTAATGGGGGGTACACAGCTCAGTGTAGATTTTGGTACACCTTTGTATGCACATGTACCTTCTCAGCTGTATATATAAAAATACACATGTGTTTGGTGTAGATATACATGTGTATACCCACACCTGCCAACTGCATATATTCCCTTCTCACAGAACCCTTCTCTCCTACTCTGCTTTTTTTCCACACATTTCCCTTTCTGCAGCTTCTGTCCACCACCTTCCTTTGAGTTATGGAATCTCCACTATTGCTTGTATTGAGTAACCTCCTCCCCTGTTCTCCCTCCCTCCCTCCCTCCCTCCCTCCCTCCCTCCCTCCCTCCCTCCCTCCCTCCCTCCCTCCCTCCCTCCCTCCCTCCCTCCCTCCCTCCCTCCCTCCCTCCCTCCCTCCCTCCCTCCCTCCCTCCCTCCCTCCCTCCCTCCCTCCCTCCCTCCCTCCCTCCCTCCCTCCTTCACTCCAGGAAAGCTCTTTCTGATTCTCTTTTCACTGGTGTCTGGCATTCGTACCTCTGTAGACAGAGAATGGCAAGAAGACAGTGACGTGAGCAGACAGAATAACCAGGGAATAAAAAGGAGTTGGTTGAGAATTTGTAATTAGAAGCCCAATTTCCATTTCCTTCTCAGGCAGTTCAGAATCCCTTTCAGGGGTTTCTTGACTGTCTCAAAATTGAATGTCATTGAGAATTTTTTTTCTTCTCTTTATTTTTTTTTAAATTTTGCATCCTCTTGTTTCCTTGGCAACAAGTTGGTGATGCAGGAGCTAGAAATGTGCTATGTCTCCGTGGAGATGTTGGCGTGGGTGTGCCATGGTGACATCCACGATGGACGCACAGCTCTGACAATCCTACCCCACCCCTTGTAATAAGCACCATGGGCCCAACCTCAGAGGTGACGCTTTTATTTTTAGCTTCATAGGTGTTAATCTGCTCTCTTTTCATGATGATGGGTCCAGATGTCTCATTAGTTACATCAGCACAAATTGACTGACTTGAAAAGGGCTGTTAGGGCCAAGCCTTTAGGTTTCTATTCAGAAACTTAACTCAGAAGAAATTACACTTCTTTCATGGATTGTACCCACTGCAATGATTTTAATCCTTCTCATTCTCTTGGGGAAGAAAGTTACTAGTCATTAATGAATAGGACTGTGAATCAGAGCTCCCATGTTTTATTTTAGTCTAAATGATGTTGTTTCACTATTTCATACCTCAAGGGCTGCTCATTTGGAATGCAATCAAGCTGCTGTCACTCTTGGCCTGGGACACGGGAGATTAAATTTCACTGAGATGTTTAGCAGGAAGGTTCCAAGGTAACTTACTTGGGTATTTCCATAAGACAAAGCTCTCTCATCCAAAGAGTCTGTTGCGCAGGTGGCTTAGCCCTCATCTGGGTCTGCCCAAATGGCTCACTATAATGTTCTTTGCCCCTCTGGTCCAGCACACTCAACACCTTTTACAATATATTTTTTACTGTGCATATAGCCGGTTCAACCTTCTTATTCTGCATTCTGTCTTCATCAATGTTCTGGCTGAAAGCCAAGACCCAAACTCTCCTTTGACATAACTCTTGATATGTACAATAGTGGAGTAAGGGCTAGACTCAATCTCATCAAATATCCAGAGGTCCTGCTTCTTTTTTTGTCGTTTCATCTTCTAGGAGGCTTTATGACATCACACAGAGACTGTGATGTCAACAAGGAATCCTCTGGGTAGGCTTTTGAGAGGTTGCTATGGATCTTCTTACTGCCAAATGACTGTAACTTTATCCCAATGGGATTTGCAATAGGGCTCATCCATGCAGCAATAAAGCCAAGTATCGAATTCTTCTTGCCAGAAAGACCAATTAAAGGATTAAGTGTGAAAAGCTAAAACCCATAACAATCATAGTGACAGGGTTTTCTTTTCCTTTTTAGACTGTAATCATCTTTGCAGCATATTGTTCTGCGGTCAGCATCCTCAGGGATACATTGGTGCAGCAAATGATGGGAAGAAGCTGGAGAGGAAAACCAAAGTGAATCCAGACAAGGCAAGATAAGCTTCTCTTCCAGCCATACTGGCAGATTTCTTTTGCCTTCTTTCCTACACTTCTTAAATGTTTCAAGCACAAACTGAGTTTATTCATCTTCCAAGATGTGTTCTTGTTCAAAAGGTGTTTTATTGTGTGGAGCCAGAGGAAACATGAGGAACAACCAGGCACCAACAGCACATTAAGAAGATGTCAATGCATGCACATTAACAGCATGTCAATGCATGCACATTAACAGCATGTCAATGAGAAGTGAATCCAGATTCTGTTTTTAAGGGCATTATATTCCAAGAAAGGTACATAAATCTGACTAAAATGCCTTGCTCACTGGATCTGAATCTAGCATTTAGTCCTGATTGCCACTGAAATCCAGGTCAGATTTGTCTTTTTATTCGCAATTGTGTTAACAGATGAGAGGAGCTGACACATCTGTCTCACACCAGCATTGTATCTAGTGTTGTCTAAAGGAGGATTCCTGCCTCAAGGAACCAGCAGCCTTCAGGTGTGATCTGATAAGATGCAGAACACCATAACGGAGACATTTCTACTAGGTTTGGTGGGGAAAAAGGCTGCATGTTTGGCTGCATGTTTGCTGAGAATGGAAGCGATACAGCAGTGCCCACAGCCTAAAACCTATTATGTGATGAATTATCTGGAATAAACAGTAAAGGTAGTGGAAGCTGTTGTTGGAATACTCTGTAGAGGGTCTGTGTCTAAATCATGTGACTAAAACAAAATAGAGAGAAAGATGAGCTCAAAAAGCTAGGCAGAACTGTCCTATGGGACTTTCTTTTTTATTTAGTCCCTTTTTTCCTAAATGCACTTGCAGAAACTATCTGCAGTCTGCAGAAATTTTTAAATAAAACACTGCAGTGTTTATGTTTCCAGCCCAATAACTGTTACTGATTTTGCAGGTTTTTTCCCCAAAACCCTGCTCTTCCTCCTCATCTCCCATCTCTGGATTTGTGGAAATGAACTCTACACTTATCAGGAACACTGCAAGGAGGATTCTGCCAGGTCAGATTCTTCTCCATTTTCAGTAGTTACAGGGAAATCTCAGAGCAGTTTTACCCATGCCAAACAGCAAGAGATTCCCCGTGTCTTTTGAAAAGAGGGTATAACATGAAATAAAGTACAGCCCAGATTCTTCTAGCACCTTTTTCTGCTGTGTCCTTCTTGCATTTGTTACCACTCTTTAGTGCTAGGGACTGTGTGCACAGAATACATGAGAGACTTCACCCTATCTCTTGTCTCCCAGAAATTAGACAAGTGTGCACCAAGTATGAGATGGCTTTTGATTTCTCTCCTCTTCCCCTTCTTCTCCTGACTTGAGATTCAGCAGCTTCTGCAATGTGACAAGTTCCTGTCAGCTGTCAGGGCACTAAAATAAAGCTTTATCTTGTCTCCACAGCCCTGAATGACAGGGCTGGCAATAGGTACACTTCAGCCAGGCAGCCACTCCTGCCATATGCTCTTCCAACCTCACTGCATGCTCACACAGCAATCTGTAGCCTGGCAGATCTGCTGTTTTTCCTTGCAAGACCTACAAAAGGAAGCAACCCTCGTTCCTAACTCTTCCTTTTGCAGTATCTTATGCTGGATTGCAATCCTATTTTTTTACCTTCCTCCTCCAGCACTGGGTGAGAGTCAGAGTCAGAGTACCAGTCTAACACTGGAGAATAAAAATCCTGCTAATTCTTTTAAACTAGAATTGACTGAAAAAAAATGGCCTTGGAGCACACATCATAAACTGAGTTGAAGCCATGCACCATGAAGCTGGAGGGCAAAAATACCTGCAATCTATCTTCCTTTAGGGAGAGAGGACATTAGGCATTCACACTTCAAGCATGCCAACTAATTCTCCTTATAGCACAAGGCTAATTTCAAAATAACATTTATATGGCATGGTTTTCTGGGGAGGGCATTGATGAATCAGTTAGCTGCCCTTTATAATAAGCACAACTGCTTCCTAGACTGCTCTTTTCTACTGCCTTGTCTGCCAGTCATCTCTGTGCCGCATGCTCCTTATTCAAAGGGCACCTGTTGAATAACCATGAAGCAAAGTGACAGAGCAGGGGCAATAAAAAAGGTGAAGCACAAATGCATAGTGCAGTTTTAACCACTATATTGCTGTAGTCTTGCTGTAGGGCCATGGGGATTCTGCTGAATGACTGTGCTGATGCTTGAATGAGGAATGATAAGCCTGTAATTTACTTGCATGGCTGTGTGACTGCTTCCTGCTGTGTAGGAAAGCCTAGATGGGTGTTTTGAGCTCTAACAGTGCTGCAGCTCAGAGCAGTTCTTTGCTACCACAGGCATCACACACATCCTTGTCTGAATGAGCCCTACACCACAGGTTTGCATTAAATATTGCTGCCCAGTAACAGCTCGGAAGTCCAGAAATTGCAGAAGGAATATGTTTGCAGACAGCTGCTTTGGGGCTAGTTTCTGATAGGTCTGAAATACTATTTGATTTGGAAACTCATCTGTGGAGCAACTTATACTAAAAGTTATCATTAGCAAAGAAACCTACCCAACATACTGGTGATTCTGCTGACTCAGAATGGCAGTCTGTCCCTGTCATGAGGAAACTTCAACTCACTATCTCATCCCACCCATGTCTGACAAGAAGACAGCAGTCACAAAGATAGCTCACTCTCCAAGAGTTTAATAAATATCATCTCTGGGTAGATGGCAGAGAAAGATTCAAAATAGTGAAGGAGAGGCAGGGAAAATCAAATATTACTCACTCTCTTTAGCAGCTTGAGAATGACCATCTCTGTGTAGACCAAAGGTCCATCTAGTTCACTGTCTTTATTCAGGAGCCAAAACTAGGGATGGAGAGAAGCAATAAAAAAAACAGCAAAGATGCTTCTCCCAGACACTCTTCCAGCCTGTAACAGTTTTCAGCTCTGATATTTTCTGAGGTAGAGAATGTCTGATTAATCAGCAGACACTTAATTCTGAAAGAGCCATAGCAAGTTCTGTTTCTTGCCTTATGGATAGGCCAAAAGAAGTTATTCAGGGTCATAGGAGACAAATGAAGGAGCCATACAGGTTCAAGGAGATGGCTGTGTCAAGGAGAGTTTATTAAAAGTACAGTAGAGGGGAAATATTAAGTACATGGGGTAGGTTGGGGGATACTGGTTGGGACTTGTATCATGGGTCCGAGAATGAGAGATTTTCCACATATGACTTCAAAAGAATCAGATTTGAGATATTTCAAAAAGTGTCTTCATCACATCCAGTAATGTTAATTACCTTAACTGTGGATATGTTTGGCAGACTAATAACAAAGATGAACTATGATGTATTTCAAAGAGACTTAAAGATCAGTGAGGATTTTGTTTTCTTCTTTAGGAATGTGGTAATTGAAAAACTGAAGTAAATTTATCAAGGTCCCAAAGCATGTTAGGAGCAGTAAATACATTGCTGCCGTGAAAAACAGATATGGAACTATTTGAAATTGTAAAAGAAAGGAGTGAGTGCTTTCTAAACACTGCAGTGAAAGTATATAGCTTTTAAATGATATGAACTCTGGACTAAGCCTTAGAAAAATGGATAGTGCTATCGCCAGGGCATAAAAGTGCATACATTGAGAAAATGTTGTTGTTGCTCAGCTTTATGCATGTTCTTGTTAAAGAATTGTTTCCTGAAGTCTATGAAAATATCTATTTATTTCAGGAGATAATGTTGATTTACTTTAAGCTTTACTTAAGAGCAACTGAACACCAGGACCAGGAGAAAGCAGCAGAGTCTATTAGGTCCTTGACTGGGGTGATTGAGGAGAGAACAAAGTGTGACTGAAGTCAGCAATGGTGTTAACTGAATTGGGTTCATTCGGATGTTGCAAAGAAATTTGAAAAACTGAAAGCTAGTGGTTCTGCATCCAAATTTTAAATTATAAATAAATTGTAATTTTAAATTACTTTTAATTATAAAGTAATATTTATCAAGGCTTATTTTGGACAGTTTGAGGATTTCTAACTTTGATACTTCTATGGATTTACTTCCTAGGAAGAAGGAAGAAGGATCTTAGAATCCACAGCAGATTCAAAAATTTTCAAAGAATCAAAACAAACAAACAGAAAATCCCAAACCAAAACAAGCAAAAAAACCCACAACAAAACAAAGCAAACAAATCCCCCATGGATTTATGATTGGAATGTTTGGATATATTTTACAGAAATGCGTTATTGCATTGGATATAATGAAAGAATTTTAAATCTTCACTATCATTAATGAATTTTACTTTTGGGGGTTGAAAAGCAGAGTGTGACTTCCAAGTACAATTTCTGTCTACTTAATAGTATTTCAGGAGAGGGTAGGAAGATTTATCATCTCTTATGCCTTTTAATAATGTCTTTGTAGAAACTGTGGTGAAATTCTCAGTATTAGATGAAATTACATGTCCAGCACAAACAACTTTGATATGTAGATTATCTCACTGCTACAAGAAAGACAGAAAGTATTGTACAATAGAATGTTGTAGGAAGTGACAGTAAAATAGAATTTAAGATCAGTTTTAAGTCAATGAAGATAAAACAAATGCTTCCTAAATGTGTTGTGCGTAGAGGAACAGGGCTTTAATGCTGAAATAACATGACATAACTTTTCGAAGTACAAAATCATCCTTTCATTTTCCTGGGTTATGACACCTGTGTACTTACACAGACAGGATCTGTTGATGTCCTGGGAAATAATGAGACAAATTTTGGGCCAGTGAGGTTGCACTGTGTGTGAAAAAGATCAAATAAGAGCCTGCAGGAGTTTGACGAAATGGTAAAAAGGGAGATCCAGCAAAGTCCCATTTTCAGTGGGCACAGTATGATCAAAATTAAGTCAGACAGAGTAGCTCAGCATCCTTTGGGAGGTCATTTTGACTTCTTGGATGACTAAACATACAAAGGAGGCATTTTTTGCCAAAGATCTAAGAATTAATAACCTTCACTGGCTTCTAAGCAACAATACTAAATGAGTTCTGTGCTTCAGCAGCTTTCCTCTCCCTGTTGGGCTGTTTTAGCCTATTAGTTCCCAAGGGTTACAAGAAATGCTGGAAGACCTTGAGGGCATCACCAAACCTCAAACCATGGCTTGGTAACCACTGAGCTTAATGCAAAAATGAAAATGGCCATGCTGCCATTTAAACATTTTAACATTCCTTGTTAATGGCTGACAGCTAAGCAGGGAAGGGCCTGGCCTGTATCATGTGCAACATGGAGATTACCTGACACTGTTAGGTTGCTACATTTTTGTGTTTCATGTTGCCTGAGGACTGAGTGTTGTGTTGTTTTCTCTGATTTATTTTGCTTTTAAGCTTTTAACCTTAAAAAGGAAATTAATGACATATAAAATTTTAGGCAGAACTCAATGCTGTTCTTGAATGGAATCATAGAGTGGTTTGGATTGGAAGGGACCTTAAAAGTCATCTAGTTCCAAATCCCTGACACAGGCAGAGACACCTTCTACTAGATCAGGTTGCTCCAAGCCCCATCCAACCTGGCA
Source organism: Vidua chalybeata (assembly GCF_026979565.1). NCBI lineage: Eukaryota > Metazoa > Chordata > Aves > Passeriformes > Viduidae > Vidua > Vidua chalybeata. Next base: position 68,220,186 of record NC_071531.1, read on the forward strand.
CTGAACACTTCCAGTGATGGGGCATCCACACATTCTTTGGCAAATGTCTTCCAGTGCTTCATCACCTACACATTAAAGAATTTCTTCGTAGTACCCAATGTAAACCTACTCTCAGTTTGAAACCATTCCCACTTATCCTGTCATTACACGCCCTTCTCCAAGTCCTTCTGCATCTTTCTTGCAGGCTCCTTTCTGGTACTGGAAGGCCACAATTATGTCACCATGAAACCTTCTCTTCTCCTGGCTGAACAATCCCAGCTCTCTCAGCCTGCCTTATAGGAGAGGTGTTCCATCCCTCCAACCATCTCTGGGCTCGTTCCAATAGGTCAATGTCTCTCCTGTGCCGAGGACCTCAGAGCTGGGTGCAGTACTGCAGGTGGGATCTCACAGAGCAGAGTAGAGGGGCAGAATCCCCTCCCTTGCCCTCCTAGCCACGCTGCTTTTGATGTACCCCAGGAAATGGCAGTGTTATTTTTGAACAGTGACTAATTTTGAGAAAGCTGGACATACATAACTTGCTTTTCTAACTTTACAAAGACCTAACACAGATCCCTGACTTGAAAAGAACTCTAAAATGAGAAAGCTCAGAATTACACTTCCCGAAGCAGATAAAATTGTATTCTCTTGTAGGTATTCTTAACAATAGAACCTTTCAATATATGATGATATGATACAGATAAGATTGTCAAACTCTCCATCATTTACTATGGAACATTGTTCATATTTGAGCTTAGCTTTCATAACAAACAGAGAATGAACTTCTTTTTCCTCCTCTCTAGCTGAATAAATCAGGGCAACACAGAAGTAGTACCCTTCAAATTTTATACCATACGTTATTAAAATAAATTTAAACTTGACTCCACTGAAATGAACACACATGAGAAGACCATCTCGGTCAGCATGCTTGTCCTCTCTGATGTAGGTGGTAAATGAATGAATGCCTTTTTCCTCCTTTCTCCCTCAAGCTGAAGGAGACCTTTCCCCCTCCACTGAGCCCTGCATCTGCTGTGTCATTACCAGGCATAAAGGTCTCTGTGTGCTTGACTGTGGGTCCTCATCACCTCCCTTGCTGCTTCCTGCTGCCTTCTGCAGGCTCAGAAACCCTCTCTGGCCTCTATTTGTGTCAGGTTGTGCCTCAGCTACTGGACAGAGGGGACTGACAGCTCTGGGTGGCAACTACACCAGGGACAAGCAGAGTGAATTGTGCATGCAGGTTGTAGGGCAAAGAAAGGGGTTCAGCAGGGGGGAACTAAGACTGGCAGCATGTCACATGCTTCTCTAGCATGTCACAGTGCCAGGCATGCATGGGATATAGCACTTTGTTGTACAGAACAGTTATGTCAGGTAGTGAGTAGGACTACTTTGAGAAATTAGGCTACCCCTCTCCAGAAAGTTTTGTTTTCTCCTTGCCACCAGAATTGCTTGGGGAAGGAGCTAATCCCTCAGATTTACATTGAAAATTCACCATTATGCTTGGAGCAACTCCTAAACCTCCAGAAAATCACAGTCCAGAACATAGCTTGGTATCGTATCCTGTAGAGCAGAGCTAAAACAGGGCCCTTTGCTGTAATGCAGTTTCCATGCACGGGGCAGCAGATTTGGATTCCCGCCTGCACAGACCTGGACTCTTAATAAAATTCCATCTGTGTTTCCTGCCCTCTGGGATGAATTCCTTTGGCTAACAGTGAGGTCTTAGAAAGGAAATAATTGCTGTACCAGGGCACTCTTAAGAAGGTTGGGTATGGTGTGGATCTGATAATGTAGAACTCTTTTAATTGTAACAAAATTTTAGGTGTGATGAGAGTGAACTATGACCCATTCTCTGTCCAAGCCCTGTGCTCTGCATTTTGGACTGGGGAGCTCTTCCACTTCAATCAGATGCAGTGAGTTTTGTGTTGAGGATCCTAGTGCAAGGGAACAATCCTCTGCATATATCATGTGTCTCTGGCAGACTGAGGGATCTGGACTTTGCTCTTTCCTCTCAGTGGGTATCTTGTGACTAAACTAAATGAAGTCATGGCAAGGAGAGAGTATTTTTAGGGCCTTAAAGGCAAGTGGATATTTACAGTTTTCCTGCTCTTTTAATTCTTGGTAGATCTTTGCTGCTCTAACTGTTCAGCTGCAGATAAGTGAAAGGGTTCTGTTCCAATACAAATATTTCCTACATCCATTAACAGTCTATGTTTTGGAGTTTGCTTCTATCTTCTATCACTGATCCTGATCAATGTGTGGCCTGGTCACCATGTGCCTGTGAGTGAAGCATGACCATGGTTAGAAATTTTAAATCCCTTTCCTGAAAGGTAGATTTGACCTGTTGGGTGTCCTTTATCTCTGGAAACTTCACTCCACAGGTGACACTGAAATGCCAGTTAAGGCCATAGGAAGGTGTTCAGTTGTTCCCTCTCATTCATTTCCTATCTGTGTCCAAGGTGCCCCGTGTACCTTACCTCATGCAGGCTGCTTCAGCTCAAGTCAGCTCTTATGCTGGAGAGAAGAAGGAATCTGGCCAGCTCAGGGGACAGCAAAGAAGGAGGATGAGCCTGTCTCTGCCCCCTCTTCCTCCCAGTGCTGAAGCATCCAGGTCATCGTCCCCATCCTCAATGAGAGGCATTGAGAGCACATGCAAAGCAGGACCAGGTGGTCCAAAGCAGGCTCAGGAAATTGTGCCTCACACCACAGTGCTCTCATGTCATCATACTGGTATCACTGGGCAGCTCCCCTGTTCAGCACTGCAGTGCCAGGGGAATGCCAATATATCACCAGAGGAAGCCAGGAGGGGAGTAAATCAGAACTGGATGGACTTTCCTTCTCCAGTCATGTGTGCAGTCAGTGTGTGGGACTCACACCTCAGCGTTTGTGTCCATCTCAGCCCCATCACAACGCACAGCATGGAACAGCACAGCCATCCCCACTGGCACTGTGAGGTGTGAGCCTGGATACTGACAGCAACTTGCCATGGCACTGCAGGACTTAGAGTGAAGGCTGTGGCCAGCCTGAGAAGCAGGGTAAATTGGCCCATGCTGAGCTCCTGGTTGACACTGATTCTCGTTCAAAGCTTGCTTTTCTGAGCCTGTGTACAACAGCACATACTGAAGGGTCCCTGGAGAAGAAGAAAGGGGCTTCCTGGGTCATCCTGTCTCACATTTGGTTTGGCTTGTAAAGTATCACATTCCCCCATGGCAAACTACAACTACACTGACAAGAATAGCTGATAGGTTGACTGCTTTCTGTGGTAACATTTTTCTTTTTGACAGACAAGCAGATGAGATTTCATTTTATTGAAGAGTTACAGTTTCAACACTAAGCTGTGCTAGGATTTAACTGTTATGTTTGAATTTTTGATTATTCTGAAGCTGAATAATAATTAACATTGACCCAGGGGTTGTTCAGATCATTCTTTGTGCATGTTAAAATTATTCTCCCCTTGCTTTTACCCAGGTATTCTAGTGCGTATACACCACACGATTTACAGAAAACATGTTTTTCTAAAATGATGAAAACAGGGAAATTATTGAAACCATTTCTTATTATGTGTGATTTTGTAAAGTCAGGTGTCTTCAGTGCTGTGAACCCAGCTGTGCAGGCATGGGAAGAAAAATGGAAATCACAGGGAATAAACGCAGAGCACCAGTGCACATCCCTGTGACTAGCTTGATGGCAACAGGTGCTAATGTCACGTGAGCTCAGTATTGTCCAGGATAAGTAACCCAGCAGTCATTAAAGACACAATTATTTTGAGCATTCCTGGACTGGCATTTTCTGAAGCCTTCTCTGCAAGAGTAAGTGGCATTGTGGCTTTGAAAATCATGGCTTTAAAGCCTCTTATTTCAGTCTTAGGTAAAAATAAACTAGGCTCTCGTTTTATAATATTAATAATTCAGGATTAAGTGAAATCCAAGGTAAATTGACATCAGTGATCCTTATACTGAAAAATGGGTACTCCTCCAAGGAGATTCATGACTATGTCTAAATCATTTAGAAAAGATTGGTTTGGTTGTAGTGTTGCACTGCACTGCTTTTTGTCACTAAGACATTGATGACTGAAAGTGAGGCCAAATGAGACCAGAGCTGCAAAGCACTGAGGAGACTGAAATTACAAGTGGTCCCACAGTGGGATTTTCAGGAATGTCTATTCAAATGAGAATACAAAAAAATCTTTTAAAAATTGGCTTTTTCCCCACCAGCTTGAAAGTTGGCTAACAAAAGGCAAGGTTACCGCTATATGTGGAACATATGAATAGAGAGAAAACCCAGTCTATCTCCCAATGAAAGCAAGTCGCTCACTTCAGAGCTGTTTTTAACGAAGCTTTAAATATCCCTAGTAACAGGACTTTCACAGTACTTCTCTCAAAGAGACGCCTCTTCAGTTTAGTATGGTTACCATTGGGACAGCTCCTATAGGCAAACTGTTTTCCTCTTGGTTTCATTTAGTTTTGTTTGGCCAGGAAATCAACCTGATTACAGTCCAGGAGCAGGTTGGAACTATATGCTTCTTCAAAATGAAACTGAATCTGATGTCTTGCTATTGAACCGAAATTAGTGGCTGGACTGAAGATACTTTTTCTTTCCATCTATAGAGACCTCAAGCTGCGGGGGTAACCTTGCAGCAGAACTGAACAGGCTTTAAAAGCACAGTTTTGTGTCTCTTACTCCACCCACCTTATTTTGTAATAACCACTAATAAATCTTGTTACTTTGAAATGATCTTTACCCTTTTAAATTAAAGATATGACTTTGAATTAAAGGAGTCACCATATTAATTACTTTATATGAACCATACCCGCCTTCATGGTGAAGCAACATGCAACATTCAGCAAAACAGTGTTTTGGAGTGTGTATCATTCCAAATGATTCCCTTCTAGAGGCTTGCAGCTTTTGAAGATATCACACTTCTCCACCTCCTCAGCTGTCATTCAGTCAAGTCTCACAGATGAAGCTTTTAAAATCTATGGTCATTGTTCACCACCTTCTTCTAGCTCACTTCCCTGGTCCCCCATTCATGTTGTTCTTTGGAATTGCTCTTCCTTTTAGTTGTGTAGATTCAAAAGCCAAGGTCAAAGGGGCCTTTCAGGGCATATGTACACTGCGTGATGCAGTGTTATCCTGTGACTCCGAAGGAGTGCTAAATGAGCCAGAGCTGGCAGTGCCCTGAAGAGACAAAGGTATCATTTGGATGAAAGCATCCCATTTTCAATTGGGCACTTAAAGAGATGGAGATTCACCTATTCTTCTTCCTTTAATTTTTGCTTCTGATTTTCATTACTTCCAGGATGAAGTTTGTTCAAGCCTTTATTTCCCTCTCATTCTCTTTGGCCTTTTCTTTGCTGTGGACTTGTCCTTTCTTCCTGAAGTGTTATGAGATAATTTACTTTACAGTATTAAGTGAAAACAGCCAAAATGGCAAGGCAAGGGATGCTGAGATATGATTTTCAGAACCATATAATTTGCTGAATAATTTCAGATCCAACTTTTAAATATACTTAAAGGGTCCTGATTTGAAAGACAGCGGTGTTAGGAACTGACGTGCCCTGAAATTTCAGGTTTCAATGTATGGCTCTTCTCTGTAACGAGATTAATTCAGAGGAAACACGGATGTGAGCCTGCAGACCTCTAAGCTACTCACCACTGAGTCTGTATGTTTGGGGAACACATTAAGGAGGTTTTGTCTATGTGCCAAAAGTTACTTGCAATAAAGTGGAGCGTACAGTGCTTGTGGGGCTGGGCGTGAAGAGAGCTGGCTCTGCCTTTGGCTGTGACTGATGGGGGTGAGCAACTGCCCTGGGTGAGCACAGGAAAATGGCCTGACCCTCCCTGACTGCACCAGCACAGTTCTGCTGCCAGCCTGCTCCCTCTCGAGGTGGGTGTCTGAGAAAGGTGGGGGCTGGGAAGGCTTTCCTCATCAGGGCTCCCTAGCATAGGGAGGTTCCCTAAAAAGGCCTTGTCAGTAGGAAGAAAATTAAGCTTCCAAAACACTTCTGAAGCATGATTTGTCTGACCTAGTTTAGGTTTCTGCTTTAGGATGATTTAAGTCACACCCTCAAAGTTCCCATTTCTCTTCATTGTCACCAAAGGGAGACCTGGTTGAAGCTCTCAGACACGTTTGGCCAGGGAATTCCCATCTCCAAGGGCATGGGGAACAGCCATGTGGGTTGGCAAGTGCCCACAAGCTCATGACACCCTCTCTCCATCATGGAGATGAGTCCCCAGCAACTCCAGAGGCCAAGGCAGAGGCTACTAAGTCCCTCAGGTATAATTGAAAATGCCATTGCACTGCTCCTCAGTGCCTTGGCATGGTGTTGTCAGCAGCGACATACGTCACAGAGATCTCTTCCTCAAACGTGATGTCCACTGCTTTTTACTACTCCACTTCTTACCTGTCTTTTATGATTGCACAGTTTGCCTTCTTTTTCTCTGCATGCTTTTTCTGAAGCTGAATCTGAATTTTGTTACTTAATCCTTTGGTCTACTTCTGTGTCAGCTGGTACTTGCAACTCTTCCCAGTTTAGTATCTTCTCTGAATGTCATTACCATATCATTATTTTCTTTTTCTAGTCTGTAACCCAGGACTAATGCTGACACCTTCTTGACCCCAAAATACACTTCCTTAAATTGCACACAGATGTAGATAGCTAGCTATATTTTCTTTGAAATGCTGTTTGCTTTTCTTAAAATAAATGGTGTACTGGAACTGCAATGATATCATAGCAACAGGATATGATTATGTAGGAGTCTGTACTGAGGGGTATTCCAGAAACCGTATTTATATACGTATGCATTTATTTGTATAAGCGTGCACGCATGCATGAATATTTGTGTTAATAATGTATTTAGATGTAATTAAGGAGCAAAGACCTTAGTAATAACCTAGGACAATTTTTCTTCTCTTTTACAGGCAGTTTTATATTAAAAATACATTAGAAGTAACTCCATGGTGTGGCAGAGAAGCTGATGTAGTGACATTAGTGCTAAATAGAGAACAGCATCTGACTGTGCCTCCCAGACTCAGTAAGTGAAATAAGTAAATGGTCGATGAAATCCTAAAAATCCAGCAATTAAAAAAACATATTTTTAACATACTCAACATTGTCACACTTTGGTTTAACTGTTGTCTGGGATATTTTTTCCCAATGACAGATAGCAGCTATCCAGCTCATGTATATTCTGAGAAAGCATGGCACTATAACTTTTCATACGTGTGCTTGGGAGTGAGTGCATGTATGCATTAATGTTTGCTGGGGCTCCTGCATTGCCATGATCTCCTGTGCATGCAGACCCATGCACTCCTGCTCCCACACGTGCATGGAGAGTGCCTCTGTGTGTGAACATGCACATCTGCCTTGCAATAGTTCGCAGCAATTTGCAGGCAGAGATCAATGGGGGTAGAAATTACTTGGACATGGAAATTAATTGAGATCTATACGGAAGGAAAAGGGATGATTTCTGTGTGTTTGGGGGGGGGGGGGGGAAAAGGTCTTGCAGGAGTATTGTTTTCTGTGCCTGTGGAAGATCTGTGGGATGGACTGAGGGAACAAGGGAGAAAGTTGTCCCATTCAGTGCTGCAGGACATCACTATTCACTCATTTATGCCTGCACATATGGAGAAGGCAGCACGTGCATGTATGTTTGCGAGTGTGCTGGGGAGAGGGATTTTTAACAGCCATTTTAACACATTTACCAGTTCCTGTTTAGTTGGCAGTTCCCACCTACGGTACATCACCTGGGCACGGCATATACTGCCTGCCTTGGCAGTACCTCCATTCCCTCTTCTCCCCTCCGTGCCCACGCCACCCCACCCCACCCAAGCAAAGATTTATGCTTTCTTCACTCATAAATTCCACTCCTGGCCGTGGCCAGGGGGCTTCGGCTGTTGTGGTGGGAGTAGGGCTAGGGGCTCCCCAGCCGCCCGGTCCCCTCCTCGCCCGGTGCCTCCCAGACACACCCCAGCCCACCCCACCCCTCCGCAGCCCGCAGTGTCCCCTCTCCCCTGTCGCCTCCGTACAGGGGAGTCGTTGGGTAATTGGGTCCAGATTGAAGATTTTAATTATTCATGAGGCTGGCGAGGGACTTGGGGGGGTGGGGGTGGCTGCCGGGGTGGGGGTGGGGTGGGGAGGTGACGAGTCAGGGAGAGCTGGCGAACAATTCTGGGAAGGGTAGGGAGGGAGGCAGGGAGAGGCAGCGTGTGCATGTGTGATGAGCAATAGCTGTGGACCTTCCAGTTGCTGCTAACTGCCCTGGTGTGTGTGCGCGCGTGTGCTCGTGTGTGTATGTGTGTGTGAGCGAGTGAGAGAGGGAGAGAGAGAGAGGGAGGGAGGGAGGGAGGGAGTGGAGAGGGTGGGGGGGAGAGATAAGAGAGAGAAGAGGAAAAGGAGAGAGGAGAAGGAAGGAAGAAGAAGGAAGGAAGGGGACAATACGATCATGCTGTGCTGTATGAGAAGAACAAAACAGGTAGAGCTTAAGATTTTTATATTTCTTTCTGTTGAGAAACATCCCAGGCTGCTGGATGTCCGTGGGGTGCGTGTCTGCCTGAGTGTGTGAGGGGCTGGGGTAGGGGTTGGGGTAAGAGGAGTGGAAATTTCAGCCGCTTTCAGCAGACGTCTATTTTGCAATTCTTTAGCATCTTGCGACTGAAGGTTCTTTTCACACCCTGCAACGTGACTGTTTTGTCTTTCCGGGGCTGGTGATGTGGGGAAGGGGGGTGGCCTACATCCACATTTGGGGGAGCTACCAGAATCCCCCCTCTATTTTTTTTTTTTTTTTTAATAGGGGCAGTTATATTGCCTAGGGTTTTCTGTCTGTGGTTCTGAGGGTGTGGATGGGGCGGAGGGGGGGTGGGGTGGGGAGTGGAGGGGAGTGTTGCGGCTGGCAGGAAACGTGATGAGATCTGGCTCTACCTTGGAGATAAAAGAAGCAATTCTCCATCGTATGCCAAAAAGGAATGGATGCCCAGTGAGCCTTGATCCCTGGTCAGAATACTCTCAATTGCTCCTGTTTCTGATGAATGGGAGATGCTTTATGTGCCTGTGCTGTGAGGTGGCACGGAGGACAGGTGTATTCATTTTTTTGTTTTGCAACAATCTGAGCAAGAATTAACCTGAAGGATTTTTTTTTAACCTATGCTACAGTGAAAAATCCAATTAAATAATAACAAAAGTATTAGCCTAAGGAGGGGGAGAGTCACCCTCTTTGCAATACCCTTCATAGTACAACCAGTTAGACAACTGCACCAGCTGGTGAAGAGACAGAGGACCACGCCTCTGTTAGCTCCGAACTCGGGTGGGATAAGAGAAGCTCATGGTGTGAACCTGTTGGAAACCCGCTCATTTTCTGTCCTGGTACCGCCTGGTTTTTGCTATAAGGGAATTGAGATGATGAAAAGGTTTGGGTGGGGGCTCCTTTTAGTGTCAAAATTGTTGTGCCCAAAATGATAATGAAATTAGAAAAAAAAAAAGAAAAAGCTGCTTAGATCATTTCCCCCTCACCCTTCCCCCTTTTATTTTGTATGAAAGCCCAAACCTGCTCCTGATTAAGAAAGCCTTTTTGGCTGAACCTCTTGGACTTCCTCGGGAGGATGCTGGATTTATGCAGTTGGAACTTTGAGGCAGGAACTGACCCTAGATATCTTTGCAAGGCATTTTAGAAACTTCCAAGAATTACGGATTTGTAGGTAGCGACAAGGAGCTTTGGTGCTTGTTCTGAGCACAAAACTCAACTCAGGCACAGCACCATACTGGTTACTTTCTTTATATATGCATAAATTTCAGTGTCTTTTACAGCATAGCGCTGCAGTGTTCTGTTCACAGAACAGAACAGTTCCTGTGAACAGCACAGGGTTGAAAGAAGATTCAGGTTAAAGTGTGTTTCTGAATGGAGATGTGTGTTAGCAAACGAAGGAGAAATTTGTTGAATAATGGGGAGGGGCAAGTGATTGGGATAGAAAGAGACCCTGCGTCATCCTGTGTTTTTTCCTCATGCAGGTTTTTCAAATGCTCTGCAATTAATGATATGCTCACTAAAATCTGGGAGGAGGGGGTGAAGGCTGGGGAGGGGGGAACACATCGCAGTCAGCCAGCAGAGCACATTCTGATGGCAAATACGAGATGAAAAGAGCAGAGGAGGAGAAGGAAGGCAGACAGGGAGGCAAAGTGACAGAGCAGTGGGTGGAGGTGCACGGCAAATTTTAAAATAAAGTAGGAGCTCTGGGGTTCTTTGGAGTCAGAAAAGAGCTACAGGGGAATAGGGATCATTCTGCCCGTACCATCGCAGGTTGGGCATTAAAGCTCCCGAATGACATTCTGATGTACCTGTTCTTTACACCTCGCTGGGCTTACTCGTTTCTTTTTGTGTTCTGTGGCACTTAGGAATGCGCGGCATTCCAGGCAGGTGCCTTGCTCGCACGCAGCCCTGTGTGCCCGCTCCCGCACGGCTCCTCCGCATGGTACACACCCCTCTCTCTGCGCGTGCACGGGCAGCGCACGGCCCCGCTCTGCGAGCGCTCGCCTCGCTACTACGGGCATACGCACAGGCACACCGTGCGCTCCTTGCACATGCTTCCCCGAGCCTCCCGCAGCCGCGCCACCCCACTGCGCCTGCCTGAGCGTATTCGTGGATAGTGGTGGGCTCGGAGCCCAGCTGCTGCTCCCGTAGCTGGATACGCAGCGCAATTGCCAAACTGGCAGTACAGCGGCTCGCTCGGGAAAGCTGATGATGCGCCAGAGAAGGCTTCGACTGGGAGAAGAAAAAGACCTCGGTTTTCAGCATGTGCTCTTCCTCTGTCCCCACCCAGACCTTTCACTGAGAGAAAAAGATGGAATGAATTCTTCAGCACTGGCAGGAGTTTCCTTCCCAAAATAAAGGCAGCTCTCCTCAAATTATTTTTCAGGGGAAGTCCCCGGTGTCCCGCCTTTTTGGCAGCTAAGGAGCAAAATGTTGTAATTACAGGCTTGGGCATGGAAGAAATCTCTTCACATTTGTGTCTAGGTGTGCCTGTGTGTGTCTGTCCTCCCACCCCTCAGAGATAAATATATTCACACGCTCATACCTTGCAGATTATTCTTTCTTGTGGGTGCGATGCCAGTGTGAAGAGTGAAGTATTTGACTGACTGACTGTGCCCGCCCATGAGAGATGTAGATAGCTAAGTGTTGTCATTTCTGCCTACAGCTGACTGCAGCTCTGAATCTGAGCCCACAAAATAATCATCTGAGAGGTAGCATAACTGAAAAGCTGGGTTGAGATATGTCTGAGAACCTGAACTCAACCTTTCCTGCTGGCGAGAGATGCAGTCAGTAACACACAGGGCTGGGCAGTGAGATAGGTGGCTAGAAATGCAAGTGTTGCATGCGCTGCATTCTAGAACAGATGGACATTATGGGGGTATGTGCTCACTATTAGATTGCATGAGTGATCAAACAATAACCTGCAAGCAGGTTTCCCACTTGTGGGTGAGATGAGTCCCATTCATCACCAGCCATAGACGACGGCTTCCCTCCCGTTCCATCCTCTCCTCCTCACCCCAGCGCCAGAGAGCCAGCGGCTGCAAAGGTTTAAACCTGCCACACCCATCAAATCAAAGGAGGGAGAGGGGAGAAGAGGCAGTCTGCATTTCTTTCCCCTTCCACATGAGCCGCATGAATAAACAGGGCTGTACCTCTAAAGATGCAGTTTAATGCAATTGGAGAAGGCAAAAGCATTAGGGAACAGTTCCAGCAATTACAGCCAGCCGATGATGTGGCTTGTCATTCCAGGAACTGCAGCGGTGTACAAGAAGGAGGAAATGGAGAAAAAGAGAGGAGGATGCCTGCAGAGTGAAGGTTTTCTTGCTTCGGGATATTAAGATGTCTCAGGCTTCATTTAGGATAACTTAATTATACTGCATGATGCAGATGCTTCAATATTTGCAAGGCGTGGTCTTACCTTTAAACACCACTGTGGACAGAGGAAAAAGGGTATTTTAAAGGAAAGGTGTCTATCCACACCCCTCCTCCCACCACTTGTGGTGTAAATCACCATAGACTGCTGATTTCAGGGCAGAGGCAACTTCATCTGCACCTAGGGATAGTCTAGCCTCTGCCTTTCTGAGAGACACTGAGCAGCTTCTGTGCTTCTTCCAGTAAACAATTGTTCCATGGAAGTTTAATTACTGTTCTCACTATTTCTCTTCCTGGGGCAATACCCCTGGGATTTCTACTGAGAAGGGTGTCTCCAGAGAAACAGCCCTCCCATCACCCTCTCCTCCACTGCCTTTGCTGACTATTAGAGACATTGATTTCTCCTAGATCATATAATGTAACTATTCTTAATGGCACAGGCAAGCCCCCTCCTAGGGAACTAATTGCAGGCAGAGATTCCACTGGGAGAAGGACAGTAAGGACAGTGGTAGTGCTTAGTGGGAAAGAAATCAGTCTGTGGATCCAAATTGTCTTTGGCCACTTGCTCCTGAATTGAAGGCCCAGCAAAAACAAGTCAGGCAGTGCCCACTGGTATGCAGAGGCATCCCTGCCTAGAGGGCTGCACTGAATCTTCTGTGTGACCATGCCAGGCTGGGGACACGTGTGCAGCCCAAGGAACCAATATGTATTATCTAAGGACTTGTCCTGGCCTAATGCTGAGGCTGCCTGAATGTTCTCAGAGCTGCTCCTGCCACAGGATAAGGAAATGAGCTGTAGCTCCAGGCTTCTGTCCATGGTATGCTGAGAGGATGGGCATCGCTTGGGGATGAAGATGAGGGATCTCTCCTTCAGTCATGTGGCTTTGATTGACTAGAAGGAGAAAATGCAAAGTGTTTTCACCTCAAATCCACTCTCCTTGCAGGCCAGCTGTGCTGGACCTTGAGATTAGCCAGCTGGTTAGAGCATGGTGCTATTAACACCAAGGTTGTGAGATCAATATCCGGATGGAACATTCACTTAAGTGCTGGACTTGATGATCCTTGTGGCTCCCTTTGAACTCAGAATATTATGTGATTTGGATTTTGTGATGCCATCCCAGGATCATCCCGCACAGACATTATATTTCCCTCTCCCAGAGGGAGAGGAATTTCCCGTTTCCCAAAGAGCAGGAATTTCTCACTGCTGGCAGCTGCCAAGTTGCAATGCCTTCTTGTGCTAGTGGAAAGGTGAACGAGGCTCATTGACCCTTGCAAGATGAAGGCAGGCTGATAGTCTTGCGTGATGCAAACAAAGGATGTGTATTCCTGCTTGGATTTGCTGTGCTCGTGCAGTGAGGCGTGTGCTCCTCATAGTGACTTGTGTGCTCCATGTGCTGTCCATGGCAGAGGACATGGGGCAGAAGTAGGTCCTGCCTAATCTCTACCAAGCAGACAGGTATCTGCTGAGGGATTGGTGTATTACCAGCAGCAATAGCCTGAAGGTTGCTTCTGCTTTTGGCTGAGATAATTTGAAGCAAAAGCACCAGAATCACAGAATATTCTGAGTTGCAAGGGACCCACAAAGATCACTGAGTCCAGCTCTTTAGTGAATGGTCCATATGGGATGAAACCCACAACCTTGGTGTTATTAGCACCATGCTCTATAAGCTGAGGCCTCTGTATGGTTGTGGAAGGCTGGTGGTGCATTGCTGATTGCCATTTGCTCAGTGCATGCACTGCTGGCCCATGCATCCTTCCTTCTGTACAACCCTCCCTTTGTCCTCTTCCTGAACATAAACAACTTGTGATTCCTTTGTTGCTTTGGGCTTCCTCCTTACACTGGGAGGGCTCTTTTTGGATTTGAGAATGAACAATAGCTCTGATGACAGTTCTCTAAAGACACCTGAAGATGAGAAACCTTTTGCTCTCTGTTTTGATGCCCTTTGGAAGTCACTGATTCCCCTGTTTACTGTGAGTCTGACAGGTCTCAGGGGTAGATTTGGCAGCAGTCCTTACCTGTCTGCATCTGAGTTTTGAAATCCCAGTTGTTGTTGTTCAGTATTGTAAAGAAACAACCGTAGCCCAGTAACTCTACACAGAGGAATGTTGGGCTGATAAGAGGAGTTTGGTCATCCAGAAAGGCATGGTGGAGGGTACAAATGTTTGCTGGTAGAATATCTTGCTATGGGAGTACCAGAGCAGGTACCCCGATGAAACACCTTTCAACATCTGAAGTCCAAAATCAAAGTCAGGAATCCATCCACATTCCTTTAATCTATAATTCCAAGACCCTCCTGAGCACACCAGGAGGTGACATGTAACCTCAGAGCTCTGATGGCCTCAAGTGGAGAAGGTGTTTATATTTCCTTTGGGCTCTTTCTATCACCTGCTGAGTGCATGTGTAAAACTCGATGGCTTTTCATGGTTGTGAGCACCACAGGGCAGTATAGAGGAATTGGTTTAAGGAGAGATGGTTTCTCTTTCTGGCAGTGCTATTAACCTGCTTTCTGACTTGATCTAAGCATACATTCTCGGATTGTTGTGGCCGTCTCTGCAAGATACTTCTTTAATTTGGAAACTAAACAATTAGAGTAGGGAAAAAAAAAAGGGATTCAGAAGCCCTCAAGTGAGAGATGCTTTAGACAGGCAAAGCTCTGCTTTATCCATCCTCAGTCACTCCTGCAGTGCTAGGATGTTTATTAGCTCCTTGAGTTCCTTCAACACAAATCACTGATTTTCTTCTCAGGCCCAGGATTTATTACAATGGACCAGAGCCTGAGTGTAGGGCTACAAATTAGTTTTCTCCCTGCTATTCACCAGAGTGGTAGCTCCTCCCCGACCACCACAGTGATCCAGCCTACAATATGTGTATGGGGTGAAGGAATAGTGTAATGAAAATAGCAATTTGTTTTTAATACAGCAAACGGAATTTGTACTTTTGGAGTTACACTGCTCCTGCTGTCTCCACCTGTTACTCATTCTGTCTCCTCTCCCCATCTATTCTGCTCCTTGCCTTCCCCCTGCTCCCTTGACCGTGCAGTGCTCCTGCTGGCAGCATCAGCCACTACCACCAGGGTCTGGCTCCCTTCACCTTTCCTGGCACCAGTATCTGAAGGAAAACTGGGCTCCTTCTTTGTCCTCCAGTTGCTTTTGTATCTGCCCCAGTTCTCCACTTGGGCAGAGTTGCAGCTGACACAAATGAGCATCCCTAGACAGAGACAGCAAAGTGGTGAATCTTCACTTCTCACGTTGCTCTTGGCTTAGGTAAAAGGTTGCCCTGCTGCAGCAGCAGCTGGGAAGGGTATGGCTGCAACAGGAGCAATGCATGCAGTACAAACTGGTGTCAGCATTCCTGCTTTCCTGATGGTTCATGCTCCTTCCAGGCTTGTCCCTTGGCTTCTAATGCCACTGTTGGGTGGCAGGCTGTGCTACAGCTGTCTTGTTGGCCCAAGACAGGATGTCCTGAACCTGCCATCCAGGGATGGTTGGCATTTATGTCTCAAAAGGGAAGCCAGGATGTACTTACAGTCTCTTAAATTGTGACCAATAAATGTCAGTCCCGTTCATTACTCATCTTGCAGCTGAAGTTTCTTGAATTAATTCCAACCATAATCACAGTATGTCTCTATATATAGAAAGCTGGGTCATCTCACAATATTTAAGCATTCTCTCTGGAGGATACACCTTTCTGTAAGAGCTGGTAATTAGTAAAGCTAAAGGGCTCCAAAAGAATCTCACTTACTTGGTTTGAATGCCCCTAAAATTCGGGGGTGCAGGGGAGTGTGTTTGGATCTGAAGCTAGTTTCATTCCACCCTTCCCACAATTGCCTAGAAGTGCTACAGTGTTTTCAGGAACTTCAGTTTTTTTTATGAATTGGGATGATTTCTAATAATTGGTTATGTACAGAATATTTTACAGTTCTGATTATTCTTATAACTGTTAAGACTTATCAATTAGCATTCAGTTCAGCAGACTATTGAGTGGAGTCTAATTAATTTATTTTATTAACAGCATCCAATGACCTTATAAATCTGCAATGTTAAGTACTCCAGGGCGTGCAGGTTGGGCACCATGGTACTATGCTATGCTCTTTTGCAGAAGATGCCAGTCATTTATATTAATTCAGATTGAAACCAGCAGGATGTAAACCACAGTGGTTTTGAGCTGACCATTGTTCGCCTTGCGTCATTTCACCTTCTGTCTGCCCACAGCTTTAGGAGTAAGGCATTCAGTGGTGGATTTATAAATAATTTAACAAAAAGTCATCTAGTTAGGAATGGTAGACATAAAGAAACAGGTGTCAGTGCCTGATTTGCTGACAGTAAAATTGCAGCCCTTTGGTTTCATGTAAGAGTGAAATCCACTGCTGGAAATAACCTGCTGAGCAAATGCAAGGAGGGCATCACCTGCTCGGCTGTGCTCAGGGGAGTGGTGAAGCTGGGTGACAGTACTTGAATGATGGGGAACTGAGGCAAAGGGGCTTATAGAAACTGGACCAAAAGTTTGCCCCCAGCAGGGACACTTCACTGTGTTCCTTAGAACTGTGAACTTTCACTTTACCTACTGTTAACATTTTAATTCTTAGCTTGTTATGTTGGAGAAGTCAGACTGGCAACTTGCAACAACCTGGATTGCACAGGCTGAGATGATTCTGTCAGAATGGAGATTTTGCCTGGTCAAAGATGTAACACTGTGGGTTTAACCCTTCCTATTTACATTTCCTGTGGAAAACCCAAGAGAATTTCCAGTCCTACATAGAGTTCTGAGGACTGACAACTGCAACAGAAAATTCATGTTTAATGTTGACTGTTAAAATTGCAGTCAAAATCATTAGAGGGATGCAACCAGTCCTGCCTAAAGTGCAGAACTGGCAAATGGCCTTTCCCTTGTATCCTAAATTCCACTCAGAATACCAGATAGAAGAGATAAAACCCTAAGGAAAGGACAAATGGAGCAAGAAAAAAAAGACCTCCCCCCAAAATAACTGAAGAACTGAAGCCAGCTGAAATCTCCATGAAGTAAACAGAAGTTGGATAACTTTCAGAAAAAAAGTTAGTGAAGTTAATATGTGAAACAATACTTGAAGCTCACTGTTATATGGTAAAAATGGATATACAGCAAAAAGAACCCTCTATTTTGTTGTCAGTGTACAAGATTCTGTAGAAGGTGAAAAAAAAAAAAAGATGACAAATTAGTGAAAAACGACCCAGATGGCTCATAGGAACTCTTACAGTTAATTCTTACTTATATTCATTGTCTTCTTTCTTTGAGTGGTATGATTCCACAAATCAGGAAGAATACCATGAGACAATGCCTTATCTTGTAGAATGTATTTACTTTTTAATCAGGGTGTGACTGTCAAGAGGAGTCTGAAATGCCTCACAGTATTTTAGCATTGTTCTGAACTGAGAAATAAGGGATTGTTCTAAACTGAAGTACATTCTTAGAGGTGTCTGTCATAAGATACAGAATTTTAAAGCTTCCTTCCTTTCTAAGGGTGGAGGTGCCTAAAGCCCTCACACAATTACACTTAAAACTGTAAAGTCCCCATAACATTCTTAGGCTGTTTACTGGCATGCCTAGATGATCCTTTTTATAACCCATAATCAACTCAATACATAGACAAAATAATAATTGAGCCAGAGCAAGAGAGTGAAATAATATCATCCTGACTCTCTCTGCTTGTGGTGCTCATGGAGAGGAGGGGAGAGCTGTGGTTGAAGCTTTACATCCAGCATTGTTAATAAGGCCAAAGCATTTTATGCCCATTTTGCATATCTTCAGTAATGTGATCAGCTGCAAGTTGATGGCTAAAAGAGGTAACAGGAGCCACAAAGGAGGAAGATTAGGCTCTAGGAAAAGGGCAGAACAAATCAGGATGTACTGATGTAAGATGGTTCTTTCAAGTCATCCTAGCTTATTTACAAAGGTGAGGGAAGCAATTTCTGAACCATAAGCTTTGAATGCTTTGAAGATTCATGAGGCCTGGATGAGATGTCAGAAGTCTGAAAACAAGTAGAAGATAAGAAATTGCAGATTACCCAGTTTAACTTCATTCCTGGAGAAATAAAAAATGGTGGAAATAATAAAATAAAAGAGATTATTAGGAGCCAGCACAGATCTGTCAAGAACAGATCATGTCAAACTAATTTAGCTTTCTTCTGTAACAAGCCTTGTGGATACAGAGGAAGTAGTTGTCATACCTTGTCATTTGTAAGAATTTTGACATTATCTCACAGTCTTTTATCATAAATGAAGCAAAGAAACATGTTCCAAAGGAAGGCATTACAGCAGAGATGCAGAACTGGTGTAGATAAGTTTACTCAATGAGCAATTCTCACTGATTTCCTGTTGAAACGGAAGACTATTGAGCAGGTTGCCACAAGCTTGTGCTGTGGCCTGCTAATGCTTCATATTTTCATTAACTAACATTGTACTTTATATTATAATTTTAACCTGGATAACTGTCTAGAGGAAGTGTTTTATAAAATCTGCAGATGGCATAAGCCAGCTGTGGTGAGCTAGGGGAAACCACCGTAGTTCAAGAAAAGTTTGTCAAACCAGGGACCTGGTTTGAACAGCATCAGAGTGAATATGAAGTGCTCTCCATGGGAATGATTAATATAATATAATATATAATATATAATATATAATATATAATATATATATAATATATAATATATAATATAATATATAATATATAATATATAATATATTAATATTATTAATAATATATTAATATAATTAATAATATATTAATAATATTAATATATTATTAATAATATATTAATAATATTAATAATATATTAATATAATTAATGTGTATATATAATATATAATATATTAATATTGCAGCCAGTTCTACATGGGAGAAGGCTGTCCTTCAGAAAGGCAGCCAAGGTCTCTAGAGGACCACAAGTTCAGGGTTAGGCTAGAACGTTGTCCTGTTGCCAGGAAGGGGAACACCATCTTACCAGGCTGTGCAAGTGGGAGCGCAGGCCGTCAGACACCATCTCATAAGCCTTCAGCTCTGATGTGCACATGTAGGACTCAGCTGAAATGTCCTGCCTTAGTTTTGTACTGCACTCTGAGGAAGTGTGGTCCAGTGAGAGGATGTAGACTGGGATAGTGAGAATTGCTTAAGGTAAAAGGAGAAAAGACTGAAATAATTAGGGTTGTTTAACCTAAAAGGAATAAGGCCAAGAGTGGTCCACATGTTAGTCTGGCAAGTGAAAGAAAATAGGAGCAATCTGTTCCTGCTGCCCATGATGTATAAAACTAGGAGTAATGGTCTTTAATGAGGTGTCTGAAAAGATTGTGATACACTGTGATATAGTGAGTAAACTGTGGCAGCTTCAGTCCTGAAGGGCTGCAGGAAGTACCTCTGGACCAGAGGATGGACTAAATGGTCTCTTGTGCTCCTTCAGCACTATTTCATATGATTATTATCAAATACTCACTGAAGCAGAACCTGGACCCAGTCCATCCTCTTGCAGGAGTGTGCTTAACCAGTAGGATATAAAGTGGTATTTACTTTTGTATGCTCTCTGTCTCTGGCCTGATGATTATTTAATTCTTCCATGGAAAAAGCCAAGGAGCTTATGCAGGAAAAGCTAGGAGCAGCTTGCTCTAAACAGTCTTTTGTAGGAGGGAGGTAAGACTTGAGATCTTTTCAGGTACAGTAGAGATTGGATCAACATCTTCCATAATTTAGGGAAGCTAGTGTGTCCACTGAGATACTGAATAAATAGTTATTTACTGTTTGTAAATGTCATTTACATTTACAAACATTTACATGTCAGTTATTACTGACATGCTGTCAGAGAGGAACTGGAGTTGTTCTTTTCAGTACAGGGGTTCAGGGCTTGGATCCAAACCAGAAGATACCTCCCCAATAACCAGAGCAAGATGCCTAAACCCAGACTGTTCAGATGTCATTCCAGCCTTTGTTATAGCCAGGTTCTAAAGGCATTCACTTGGTGTATTACAGTACTGAGGTGCCCAGTTCTACCTATATTTTCTAGCGGACTGAAGGCTATGGTTTCAGCAAGACATCTCACATTCTTCCTAGACTTAGTTACAACATCTGTCTCTTGAACACAAACATCTGCTGGAACTCCACACCGAGGTGCCCTGTTTATTATTTTCATAGGAGAATTCTTACAAGGGAGTTATCAATTGGTGGATCCTTCTACCTGCCTGACATGAATTGTCTCAAAGCATTTGTACGGCAGTCACTCAGAAGTTCCCAAACAGAGTGCTGTACTCCTACTAGAAGTCACCTTTAGTGCTTAATCCCCTCTGCTGCCATTATGATGTGTCCCAGTGGTTGCTGGGAATAGAGAATAAAATATACTGAGATATAATTCACCTTCTCTGGATGTATTCTCGTGCAGCAGAAGAGCTATTGTTACATGGAAATATAGAAGAGCTAAAGCTGATATGTGGTATCCTTCAGTATCTCATGCTAAATCTGTATAACCCTTAGGAAGATATCCTTTGTTTATTCCTGAGTCTTTTCACAACACAAGAGGGAGAACAAGACACCCTGCCTATAGTCAGGATTACCCAGCTTTTGGGAGATGAGATAAATTGCAATAGTCAAAGACAATCTTTTCATCTACATCAAACTTTGCTGGGCTTTTCCTGCTTCGACAAGAATTTTCTTGGTAGGGGTCTTCTTCAAATAGACACTGTGGCTTTTTAATTTATTTGTCTGATGAGATTAGAGGAATAAAGCTTTAAAAGTGCAAAGAATTTTGCAACTATTTAAGAGGTAACAGTTGCACCTTTCTAATACAAAGGAGGAGAACGTTATGATTTCAAATGATGAAATTTCCTATTTTCTCCCTTTTTAGTTTACATTTAAAAGAAAATATTAAATACCTTTATTAAGCATATATTTAGTTTTCAAAGTCAAACACTTAGTATACAGAAAATTAATTAAAAGGGTTGCCTATCCATCTTTAATTTGTCTTCTCTCATGAATAGACATAAAATGTGGTTCTTAGTTATAAGATCAAACACTGGTACCTTTTTTTTTCAATAGGATCCCTGTCTCATTCAGTGCACAGAATGGAATACACTTAGGGATTGAATGAGTTTTGCCATAAACAAAGCTGATTTCTATAGGTCTCCTGTTGCATTTACTGCCAGTGATGAAGGTTATGTATTGAATTGGGCAGGGGGCTGTTCAAAAACAGAAGAATGGTCTTGTATTTTGGCATTTGAATACTGCCCTGAAGAACTAGGCTTTTTCCTGCCTCTTGTCACAAGTTCCTATGTGATATGAAAAGGCCACGTAAATGAGGTTTTCCATGGGTGGCCATTAATTGGTGTGTTCTTGTTTTCTGGATTCTCAGTTTGAGACACCTGGGGTCTGACTTGCAGAAGTGCAGAGCTGGTATTTTGTGGAGGTTTGCTGTCAACACACACAAAGCTGGGGAAATATTAATCTGAGGCATCACAAATTGAGGACCCAAAATTTGTCATTGCTCTGGCCATTTTGATCTTAGCCTCTTTTTGTTTGATTTTAGTGTTTGTATAATAGAGATAATAACCCCACCTATCTCTCTGGGAGAATATCCATTAAGGCTTGTGAAGCAATGAGATATTATGGCAAAATAGCAACACAGAGAAAAACCATGAAGAAATCAGTATTCTGAGTTCAGTGATGGGTTTGAATGATGCGTGGCAAATAAGGTACTTTGCTGTGGTTGAAATTAGGATAAGAGGAAAATACTGAATTGCTACCCACTCTGTGAGCTTTGTCCTTTGTAGTAGCTGAGGTGGGGAACATTTTCAAGGAAAAAAAGATACAATAAAGACTATTAAAAGGCACCTACAGGAGGAAGTCAAAATGAGGTTTCAGAGGTAGTCTCCATTTTACATTTTCTGCTTCTGCCTTTAACATGTGCCTGAAAGATGATTGTAAGACAGGCTTTTTATGTAATACATGAGTCCCATTACTTTTGACTTGTGTCTGTGAATGATAGATTGCAAAATAATTGGGAAAAAATGGGTCAAAGCTGTTATCACTGAAACTAGTACTACACTTTTCATTGATATTGGAGGGAAGATCTTTAAAACAACAGTCCTGGAACACTCTTGTTGTTACTCCATTTGTATGTGAAGAAACCAAGGCACAGAAGAAAGTGGAATAATCTGCTGCAGTAATTCTGCCTGTTTTCTCTTTATATAACCAACAGCTTTTAAACTAGCATTCACATCCCTTCTGAATGTATTAATCTAGAAAGGACAGAAAAAGCATAGGTTTGTTCCTCTCTTCTTCCCCTCCCTTTTCCTCACCTGGAATAAGCTGAGTAATGAAAATAATTTGTTTGCTTTATTTGCCAGTCTTTTTTTCTTCGTGTCTGTGGGGTGGAACATGTATCTGCCTACGGGACTCAGTTGGAGGAAGAACTGACCCTGAAGTAGTGGAAGCAAGCGGGTCCATGCTATCATAGGGCCTGTATTCTGAGCTTGTGCTGTTCTCATGGAGTTCTGGGTTGTTGCCCCAGAGGATCTCCAGGTGGGGAGGTTGTGCTCACAACAGGGTCTAGATCATAAGCTCCACACTAGGATGTGCTTAAGAAAGAGATCAGAGCCTTCAAACCGTGCTTAACAGGGAGCCTGAGAAGAGGCAAGAACCTTGGTGGTACACTGTCATATAATTTTATTGATGAAAGCCTTCTCCAAATCTGAATATGCTGTTGCTACTGTGGAGACCATGAATATTTGTATTGCCTTTCTCAAATCTCTGGTTTGTAAGATGGGACACAATTTTCTGGTCAGGCACAGGTGGGGAATTTTTCCTACCATGGCTACATATGCTAGCTGCTTCTGAACTGTTGTGTTGCCTGCTAAGCCTCTGTGTCCATGAATTATCTCCAGAAAAAAGTTACTTCCCCAAGGGGTGCACAAAGCCCTGGTGCAGAGCTGATAGTCAAGACAGAGTGATCAGAAGAGATATTTCATGGAGGCAGTGTAGGTGGCCAAAAGAGAAGGTCTTGTTTGCAGGTCTGGAGGAAGGACACTGTCCCTCTGCCACTTAAGAATGGAAGTGGAGAGGCTGTCAGTGTAGGGAAGAAATAGATGATGTTACCAAGTGAAAGCGTGGTTTTCTCTCTGGGCCAAACCTGATGCATATTTGCCAGGAAGGCAGTGGAAATGTAGACCTTGTGTTAGCTTTTGTGAGATGGTGGGGATTTTATAGTCCCTACTATTCCCAAAGCAGATGGGATTTTAGGCTAACCTTGCTGTCACGCTTGTGGAAATGTGCACTGCTACAGCACAGAAATGGAGGGGGTGGCAGAAAAGGGACCAGATTACATCAGGAGATAGATTTATTGGAAGTATCTGTGACTGTGAGACTTCGCTGGTTTCTTATCCCTCTAGTAGGAGAAGCAGTGACCACAGCAGATAATACTGTAACTTGTAAGCACCTGCTCTCGAACTGAAGGGGCCTTACCAAGCTAAGGTCAGCCTTCCCATCTCACAAAGTGCAGTAAGTGGCCCCACTGTCAGGGCTTGCTTCCTTCTCTTCCATGGTCCTGAACTGTCCCTGCAGAAGGCAAAATGTGCTTCTTGTTGCTCTGCCTCATTAATCCAGCCAGTTCCATCTTTCACATATGATTCATTTTTTCTCAGCTTCATGCATTATGGTATCATTGATGCTGATATCCCCAACCTGTAGTTTTTCAACTTCTCTTAGATACTTGCCTCTAAACTCTTCTTGCTGTCAGATGCAGAAAACAGCAGAGGATGA
The DNA here is from genome assembly GCF_026979565.1 of Vidua chalybeata. Taxonomy (NCBI): domain Eukaryota; kingdom Metazoa; phylum Chordata; class Aves; order Passeriformes; family Viduidae; genus Vidua; species Vidua chalybeata. Next base: position 68,243,818 of record NC_071531.1, read on the forward strand.
ATACCTCTAAGGGGTACCATACCAAGCATTTCTGCTGTTAGGAAATCCATTTGTGAAGGCTGAGCAGCTCAGAAATGCCTGGAGAAGGTAATCAGAATTGGAGATAGGCACAGTTTTTTTAAAAACCACAAGCTTCAAGTACTGTGGTGTAAACAGAAGGTCATTTTGCTGCCAGTGGCAGTGAAATAGTGCTCAGTTATACAGAGCATGGAAAGTGCTAAACAGGATTTCTGCCTTTCCTTTCTTCCACTTCTATCAATGTCCTGTTCTTCTGCCCTGCAGCAGCCCTGCTATTCCAGTTCTGATGTTCCAGGGTAGCTACAGAGCTGACAAAAACTAGGCAAGGGTATAGCTGATCCTTTGAACAAAGTAATTCTCTGTTAATTAGCTTTTTTGTACATATTAAATGATTAAATCTTTAGGGGGCTTTTCCCTGATGCCGTATTCATTAAATTGCCAGATAAGATGTATTTTCTATTAATTCATTTTTTTGCTAAGAAAAATCCTTAATTTTCTACTGATAATCCTGCTTCACCTAAATCAAGGATGGACAACTTGTGGCTTTCGACCCAGAGGCAGATACTGAGTGATTGACATATAACTTCCACAATGGAATCACAGGATCATTTAGGTTGGAAAAGACCTTAAGATTGTCGAGTCCAACCTTTGTCTGATCAGCACCTTGTCAACTAAACCATGGCACTGAGTGCCACATCCAGTCACTTCTTGAACACCTCCAGGAATGGCGATTCTACCACCTCTCTGGACAGCCCATTCCAATCATGACATCCCTTCCTGTGAAGAAATTCCTCCTCATGTTAAACCTGGACCTCCCCTGGTGCAGCTTGGGGTCACGGAGATATGTTGTATTACTGCCAGCACATTGCTGATGCTACGAGTGCTTTTTTATCCATATCTCCATGTGGGAGGAAGCCCCCAGGGGCTTTTGAGGCCACCAGCTTCCTACAAGCTCTGGGACTCAGCTGGACACTTGGCCTCATCCCATTCCACACTGGATGCTGGCATCCTGGGGAGCCATTGCCTGGGAGCAGCTTGTTGAAAAATCTCACACCTTGCCTAAGGGTACTGGTTAGGGGCTTGACACCTCTTGGACATTTAAAGTTGTTTTGGGTTTTTTGGGGTTTATTGTAAGATGCTGATGAAGCCAAGAGGTTTGAGCTCCCATGATGTAGTTAATTACATTTTAGAAAGTGAAATCTGGGTAAAAGTTGAATCATATCACAATATTGGGAGTGGGAATAGATTTAGACTTCAGCTGCAGCATGAGTTAATGTATGTGTGATAAAGACCACGGAGAAACTACGTTAGAAGAAAGTTATTAAAGATTCTAAGGCAAATATAAAAAAAAAAAAACAAGCCAACACTGGGAATGTAGTTGTCTGTGCAACTTCAGTGGGGTCTTCTCTTGTGAATGCATTTCAGTACACTTCTAATGACAGGAACACATTTTTCTCTTCAGGGATTCTGACCACATTCAGGTCACAGAATGGACAGTCCTCACTTAATGAGCAGTTATTCAATATTTTGAATTCTCAAATAAGTCAGTGTGTGACCTCCACAACTTTGCTTAATAATATTCAAACCTTGTTCTGAAATCAGAAATACAAATTTTCTCCTGAGCTGTCTTGGGATTCTGAGCACATCCCTGGTATCACTTAGTAAAACTTTGCAACGCCCATGTGAAATAACTGAATATTTTTACTCAATTTTTGCAGGTGGACAGCTGAGGCATGAAGAGTTTGGTCTCTAGGATGCCCTAGTTTTTATCTCCTGAATTTCAGAAACAGAGGACCTGACCTTTATTCATAGTTTTTGTTTTCACCTTCATATATCTGAAAACATCTCCCATTACTGTCAGCTGCAGCTCTGAGTGCTCGGCACTGCTTCAAATGAGACTCAAGGTGTCTGAAGTCAGCTACTCAGAGATGCAGAACTTGTCACTTGGAATGACCCCATGAAAAGCACGGGCCAGGATAAGAGAGGAATCAGCAGCAAAGGTGGGGCAGAGGTGTAGGACAGCCATCTGTTAGCTGCCCTAACCCTGGGATCCTCTGTTCTCCTTTGCCAAACTTCTCCCTCCTGCATTTTAACTTTCAACTTCCAACTGCAAAGACTAGGACCAAGATCTTAGTGTAATCCCTTTATACCCCTGAGTTTCCTAAGCTCCAAATATCCAGATTTCCTACTAACGCTTTAAGTCTTCTTTAAGCTACTTTGTTTTACTTTGCAATCTCGAAGCAGATATTTACAAGCCTTTTTCCAAACAGTGGCAGGGTGGTATTAGGTAATTTACAGAACTGCCCTAACAAATAAGATTTATATAGGCAGGAGCCTAGCAGGATTTTCAGAGCCTTGGTACCAAATTCACACTGGTTTCAATAGGATTAAGGCAATGAGGCATTTGTTTAGATCCCACCATTCATTCCTTAAAACCTGGCCCTTAAATTCTTCTTTGAATCAAGTTTATAGGGAACCACTAGAGCTAAAGCATAGGAATGTATACTAAAATGTCAATAATTTGTGGTAAAGTTCTGTGAAATCTGTAAAGCAGGCATCCTGGGGGAATGTGTTATATTTTCTTCAGGCTTCAAAATAATTGCTTCTGCAACCAAAGGAAATTACATGTAGAAACTTTTTTCTCTGCTTTGCACTGAAATCAAAATGTTAGTCACCTGAAAGCCCCAGCAGGTGCAATTCTACATGAGTATCCCTAGATATTCTAAGAATCAGGCAGATTCCAAAAACTTAATGGCAGAAAGTGTTTGTACATTTGTAACTTGTTCTTTCTGGAAAGAATCAAATGAGTCTTGTTGAATTTAATTTGTTTGAAAGTATTCCCTATTTAGGGTTAATTTCTGATTTAATTTCCGTAGGATTTAATGAATTAATGCAGACTGACTTCAGGCAGTATATTCATTAAAATTTGCTCACTTAGTCACTTACTTATGTTTATACATATGTGTGTGTTTGTGACATGCAGTTGGTGACAGTTGTACCATATAATTTCCTCCCCCTGACTGGGAAGGAGGGAAAAGAAAGAGTTACCAAAAACCCAAAAAAAAAAAACAAAAACAAAAAAAAAAAAAAAAGAAAAAAAAAAAGAAACCACTATACTCTTCCTGGGCTAAAATTTTAGATAGATAATCATTCACTATGATGGAATTTGCATGATTTTTGCATCGTTTCTATTTTCCTGACAGAGGGACCAGTTAATATGAAAAGTATAGTACAAGAAGTGACATGACCTAGTCACGTAATGTAGATATTTGCATACCATAATCTGGCTTGTTTGAGCAGACCTGTGAGTTGCTTGACTTGTGTCTTATGAACAATTTGGTATTTTTATTGTTAATGGGTCAATAAATTTATCTGGCAAGAACCAGCCTTGTCCTGTGACTTCCTGAAGAAGCAGAATCATGACTTTCTACCAAAAAATAACATTATATTTAGGTGGTGCTAGGGGATATAAGCTGGCTGCTGTAGTATCTGAATTGTTTTTCCTCTGTAAACCAGTGTGCTCTCTGTGCCCTTTCAACACACTCCCATTGTCTTATCTCCCATTGCTTGTTTAATTGCTTCCTTTCCGACACCACAAGGGAGATCCATCCCAAGGATGTGGAAATAATAATGGTTTTCAGTGTTGTAAATCCTCATACATTTGGTTTTTCTTAGAGTGGGCACCTCTTCCTTCATCTGGAAGGAAGGATAAGAGCCCTGATGGAAATTCTTGGACAACCACTGATGAGGGTTTGACATTCTTCTATTTCCTCTTACTTTTCTTGGCTGCTTAACTGCTTGACATCCTCAGAAAACTCCTGAATGTGCTGAATAGTATTTGAGGGGAACTGTCAAGAAATGGAGCAGTCAGACTCAGGGCAGTGTTAGCAATCCATGTGTGGATTGCTAATTATCTATAGGACATGGCCATTCATAAGTTCCTTTAAGCTTTTTTTCCCTTTCTTCATCCCCAAGTGCTTAGCTATTTTCAACTCCGCCTATTTTAATGGCTGCAGCTTTTCCTCCTGCCTTTGGGAGTCTGATCCACACATTGATTTATTTTGAGCTATATTGCTAATTACTATTTTTGTATAGTGTTTCATTATTCATTAAAGCTGGGGAGAGATTTTAGTAATTTCTAAGTAGAACAAATGTAAATTCAGTAATCAAGTAAGATCTCTGGTTAGGGTTTAAGAGGGCTAGGAGGAGTGATCTGATGAAGGAGCTGGTATAACAACTGAGAGCTATTGATATAGGAAGTAGTGTTACTAAGAAAGCAGAAACAAACTAATGTTGGCATGGACAAGATGCAGGGGCCGGCTGAAATGCTGTGAGGAATTTTTTAGTTCACTGAAGGAATAAACTGCCACAGGAACCCAGAGAGTAATTTTTTTGGGGCAAATGTCCAGAGAGTGGTAAAAACCACTCCTGCATGGTAGATGAACAAAATCAGCCATGCTGCACTGTACAGGGAGGGTCTAGAGAACCCTGGAGATTTTAAATTCTTTTCTATTTAGTGTGTGACAAAGTCACTCAGTGTGAACTGTCCCTTACTAAAAGAAGAGGAAATACTGTCCATTTTCTGGTGTTAGATCAACTGTGCAAGCTTCCCAATGCTTTCTGTCTGGATTTGCATGTGTTCTGAGGGAAGAAGGTTCCTATTCCAGAAATCCGTAAGTCCTTCTCAGGATGAAAACCCTATTTCCATATCACACCTGCATTAGAGTAGAAAGACGTGGAAGTAGCTCTGTGCATTCTGCCTGCCCAGCCATCGTAGGAGTCCTTACCAGGGTCCCTTTTCCTTCAGCTTCTCTGCCAGGGGGCCTCTGAGCCACGTTGGGCTCCAGGGGTTTCTGGATGTAGAGTACAGTTCTGCTACAGATGCACCAGTTGCAGAGTCATCTAAACTGTGTGTCCGGGGAAAAGACATTGTGATATGCAGTGCTTTGATGCTACTGACATGCTTCCTGACTGAAGGATGGAAAAAAAACTAGAAGACCTTATGGTCAAGATACTAAATACTTATTGAAGCCCTTTTTAAATAACAACTTTAAACTGGGAAGCAGGGTGGTGAAAAAATTGAAATAATTAACAGTTGTCCTGCAGCAGGAAGATTAGGAGAAGATCTGGATGATTATTTAAATGTGCCTGTGATATCCTAGCCCTTTTAAGTGGTGGATCCAAAGATTTTTTTTCCAAGGGCTTTTTCCCTAGCACATCTATTCAACATGTTCCCTTTGGCCAGGGGTCTTTATAGCACTAAAATAGCAGGGTCCACAAAACGGTTTTTGCAGTAGGCACTGCAGGCTTGCCTCCCCCTCCCCCCTTTTCAATAGGGTTGAATACAGTAAAGGAGCAAAGGAGGAAACAAAATGGCTTAAAGCCACATGTGCATTTCCCATAGCTCAGTGCCAGGGTCTAGAAAAAATTACTAAGCCCTGGGGTTACTGAGTCTTGTGTTCAGGATCTTCCCAGTCAAAACGATGCCTGTACTCTGGTGACAACTCACCTGAAGAGGAGAGAGAGGAGAGGGGTGTGGCACAACTTTATGCCCTCAAGACTGTGCCACTCTGGAGTGACAGCAGCAATCACAGGCCTGATTTATCAGTTTTACAGACCTTGGGAAGCACTGGAGTTACACAAACTAGGCATGGTCTCAAGCAGTCAAGCCCAGATTCTTGTGTGAAAGAAGCTGTGTCATACACATGCCCTCTGGAGACCTTCTCAGGTTCTGGCAGACACTTAAGCCCCCTTTTAGGGTGTTCTCATCCTGCATTGACAGGAGGAAGTAGATAAGAGCAGGGCTTAAATATTGCACAATACTTTACTGAGCTACACACCATGCATTTGAGGTTGTTGCAGCACTACAAATGCTAATTTAATTATGTTCAGAGTCCTTCTGGAACTAAACAATGTCTCCATTTGTAAGTTGTTTGGAGCAGTGGACCACAGAGATATTGTAAAAATTATCCCTAGCAAAATGTCACTGAAATAAATGAAATGAAACTCCACTTTCATCATCTGACATTGGTTTTGGCACCGGACTTCAAATAATATTACTGTACAACCATTAATCACTAAATAAGTTGGAATAGAAGGAATAGGAAAAAATGGTCCGGATCTTCTCACACTTTTCTGTGAGTCAGCAGTATGTAAAAAGCTCATAGTGGGACCAGTGACCTGTCTCATGTATTTAACATGTTAAAAGTAGGTCTAACTCTTCCTGTTCTCACCTGTAGTAGTGCCTAAGCAGGGAGGAGATGTGGATATCTCTCCTTCTCTGCTTCTACTTTAAACACATATGAGAAATGAACAGTAAATGTAGGCCAAGAATTATTTCACATAAGGTTTTCCGTAAGGTCTCTGGCATTGAAGACAGATTTGCTGTGAAGAATTCAGATTCATAAGATGGGTCCATGTGTTAACCCTCTGCTTGTGGTGAATTCATATACAGGCTGTCACAACAATCCGGTCAGCAACCTTGTAGAAGATTGGGGCAAATATCAAGACTGGTGCCAGTGAAGTAAAGCTGGGTGGAGACAATGGCCAGGGCAAGCCAGGGGATGCATAAGGGCAGTCTCTGGGTCAGTCAAGTCCCAGTGGGCATGACAATCCACAACACAAATCAATAAACTGAGCTACCATGAAGATCAGATCCAGACTTAACACCCTCATTCATATCAGCAATTAGGCTGATATCCTGTCCTAGTGAAACTGAGGCTTGTGTTAACAGGGTCAGGAAATCCTATGGAGGAAGAAGCAGAGCCAGTAGGGCTACTCCTGCTCCTGGCTGGTTAAGGAGAGGCCATGCCAGTGAGACCTGTTGAATCCCTCAGAACCAGCAGCTTATAAAAAGCCAGCTACCCCAGTGAGAAGAGAGAGTCTATACTGATAGATAGAAGCCTTCGCAATGGATTGCTGCACTTTGGGGATACAATATCATGGTGCACACAGAGTTCAGCTCTGCAGAGGGGTTGTGGGATTGATCTATTTGGAACTAAAGCTGAAGAGGCTGTGGAAGAGGATATCTTAGGCAGAGCTGTTTTAAAGTTTGTCAAATTGTGTAGACCTACAACTCCGTTGTTTTTTTGTTTTTTTTTTTTGGTTTTGCTAAGAGCAGATCTGATGATTCAAAAGATTGTATGGTGCTCCTCAGTGAATGGGGAAGCTGTTGGCTAAAGGTGATGCTTGGAGCTAGGCTCTCTTTCAAGACTGGAAAAACAAAAGACAAAGATCTGACCAGTAGGTTAATGGAACAGTAAGAAAGGCACTACTTACTGTACTCGCCTTGCTAGATCCCAATCAAAAATCCTATTTCTGCTTTCTTCAGCTCACCATGTAATTAAGGGATAAATAAAGGGATACACACCTTTGTCCCTCCTGAAGTTTAATTGCTGTGTGTGACTGAAGGCACAGGTGACAGCCACAGTGTTTCACCCTGGCTATAGCTGCAGTTCAGGAGAAGAAACACCTTTCTTTTTTGTACAGGTGCTCAATATACAGCAGTGGTGGTGTCACAAAGGGCAAGTCCTGCCTGACTGACCTAGTGGTTTTCTGTGATGGAGTGACTACTCCAGTGAGCAGGGGAAGGGCTACAGATGTCACCATTTGGACTTCTGCAAGGCCTTTAACATGGTCCCCAATGACATCTTTCTCTCTAAACTGGAGAGATTGATTTGATGGGAGGAATCTTTGGTGGGTGAGGAATTGGTTAGACAGTTACCTCCAGAGGGTAGCAGTCAACAACTTGAAGCCCCTGTAGACACTGATGACAAGTGGTGACCTTTAGGGGTCTGTCTATATGGGGACCAGTGCTATTTAATGTCTTCCTCAGTGACAGAGACAGTGGGATCAAGTGCACCATCAGCATATTTGCAAACAACACCAAGCTGAGTGGTGTCGACAGGCCTGAAGGATGGGGTGCCCTGTGTTGCCATGGAGGGAATGGGGTAGGAGCAGGACATAAGCTTCTGCTTGCAATGGAGGTCATTCTGGAGACCTTGCATAAGTCTGGACTCTAGGGAATCTCAGCAGCTGTCTGCCCAAGATCTCAGGGGAGCAAGTCTGAGCAGGAAATTAGCCTCTGTGCCCTGGGTGCAGCTAGATCAGAAGCAAATGTGTCCAGCTCTCATAGGGGCAGGCACTCTGAGCCACCAGAGGCTATATAACAATTCCCTAAAAAAAATTTGTCGAGTCCAAAATTTAAAAAAAAAGGGAAAAAAACCCAGACTGGGAGAGAAAATGTAGGGAGGGCGAGACATTGATAATTCTGGGTTTCATTACCTGCTCATAGTCAGCAGACTGTGGTTTCAGAGTCTGAAAGTGCTACTTCAAAATAGTCCACATAGCAGCAACCATCATTGCCCAAACTGCCCCAAACCCAACAAAGCAAACCACATCGTTTGAGTTTAAAAAGGTAAAATTTCTCTTTAGTGCAGTGACATGAGAGCTTGCATTTCTATCTAAGCACATCTACATAAAAAATAATCTGTTCTTTAAATGGACTTTTCTAATCAAATCATAGTTCAAGGGAAATTTTCCACTGGGTCCTTTTGCTGAATTTCTTCAATGTGGGCTATTTTGGTAGTAGATTTACACTGTCAGCTTGGATACTTTCCTGCTTCCTTTCTAGGCTTTGATCCCTCGATTTGAATGCCTGTTGACTGGTTCCTTCTGGATTGACACAAGTATTTCTCTCCAAATAGGAGACTAGACACAACTTACAGTACAGTATGCACTAGGATTCAACCTCAAGCAAGGGCATAGATACTGATTGTGCCAAAGCCTCAACACCTTCAACACAGTTCCTACAGACCTTGTGGCCTGGAGTGCCCTCATACACTTAGGCCACACCCCAGGGTATACACACACCCTTGGAATGAACTATAAAAGCACCCCCTTCTCAAGTTCCAACCCAGTCCTGTCTCTGAGACTCTGCGTGCTCTAAATTGAAAGATGAGTGAGTGCAGCTGTGCCCCACAACTACCAAAGTTCTCCATAGAGCCCAGACCAGACTCAAGGCAAGTGTTTTCCCCTGTGAGCTTCTCTGCTCCAGAAACATGAACATCATCCTGAACATCAACCTTTTTGTGTCCTCTTCAGGGGCAAGGCTCTACTTTCTTTCACCCAGCCTGCAAAGGCAACATAAGCAGTAGTGAGTGCCTTTTTCCATTTAACTCCTGGAGCTGTTGGAGCTTCAGGGTGGTAGAGGACACTGTGGTTGACCACCAGCTTAAGAGAAACAGGGTGACAGACAGAAGAGAGAGTCACAAAACAGGTGAAGAGAGTATGGATTTATTCAGAAGGCTCACTGGAAATATCTAAATGGTTTTAGCTTAGATTGTCTTCTACCTCTCTTTGCAGCCACTGTACGCGAGTGAATAACATCCATCCATCTGCCTGACTGTCAACTTATTTTAATCTAGACAACATAAAATAGAGAGGATTTTCCTACATATGGGAGGATCTTGTAGAGGAAAGGGTGGAAACCCCATTGTTAGAGAATTTGAAACAGAGAGCTGAAACCGTGCTAGTTATACCCTGGGGAACAATCCTGCATAGGCCTTCAGAGGGATGAATTAACCTTTTCATTCTCAAGGGTGTTTTACCCACCATCACCATAGTCATCCTGGGAGAATAAAGGAAATCTGTTTGTTTCCTCACCTTGAAGACAGGTTGTGCTGACAGGTGCCATCCTCTAGCCAGGTGTCTTCACACCATTTAACTGGGTTTAAAAAAGCTGTTCTGTGTGCTAAATTGCTTCTTCACTTCCCAAAGCGTGAAAGCCTTTTCTCTCTTTCACGTGTCCGTGCTTTGCTCCTTCTGGGGAGACAGCTGGTCTTTTCTTTAAATACATTCTGCTCCTTAAATGCTGTCTCTGAGACAAATCAGGTCATGGGGAGCCAAGCCCATGAAAAACGCTGAGGTGACTCAACCCTGGGAAATCACTGGGAGCTGGATGCCTAAAATTCTTTGTGAGTCCAAGTGCCCTTGAGTAACATCAGTAAGAAGATACATTGTGTTCTAGTCAGGAACAGAGCAGATGCCTCTTAACCCCACAAACAGCACAGGTGTTTGGGTGATTCAGCACTAGTTCACCTAAATAACTGAAGGAAAGGTTTCCACACTTACTTTAGACCGCCTCTCATGAGAAAAGAATGACTTTGGACCCTTATTCCTTTGTGTGGAGAACACAGTTTTTTGTTTTTTTTTTTTTTTTTTTCCCAATAATAATCAGGTATCATATTTTCCTTGGGTGAAATGGGTGAAGTGTGTTATTGCTAAGTGTCAATGGTCTTATGGATGTCCAGGCTCAAGGCCTATTGATGCCTTGTCTGGTGAAAGGTGTGTAACTCCTAAATCTGGGCTCCCAGCACACTGTTTTCAAAATACTGGGAGATGGCCACATGTACCAAAGGGCTCTGGGATTTGGTTTCATGTTGAAGAGGAGCTCCTAACTAAGGACACAAAGGAGCAGGACACCAGGGTGATGGCTGAGCATATAGCAGCCTGATGCTAGGATGAATGTTAAGGAGGTTAATACATGCTATATATTGGAGGGCAGAGAAACACCAGGAAAGGGAGAGATAGAGAGAGAAGCAGAGGAAGCTGTGTAATATTCAAGTATCTTTCAGTGAAACGGTAAATTCTTTCTTGGTCTCTCCACCCCAGCATTCAGAATGCGAAACAATGTGATTATTTTTTTCCAAGGAAAGACAATGAGGTACACCATGAGAGACAAGTGGACTAACAGCAAGCGAGGACCAAAGCACTCAGTCCTCTTTCCTTTCTTTGCCTATATTTGGCTGCAAACACGTGGAACATCTAGAAAATACCTAGGTTCTCCATTTTTCCTTTCCTGAAGTACCAGCACAGGAGACATTTAAAAGGGTCTGGGGGTTATAGTAATACTTCCTTAATTCTTTGCAATAATTTGACACCACCAGCCACCATCTCCCCTCCCCGTCCCCCCTCCCCGCCCCTCCCAAGCTGTGAGTTTGGAGATGGAAAGTGTAAAAGCAGCCAGAGATTAGAAATCTTCTTGTCATGGCTCCAGGAAATTTCTACATTCCTGGTACCTAAGAATTAACCTCTGCCCTATCTGTGATTTAACATTAATTTATCTCCTACTCTCTCACCTACATGATAGCAAGGAAATTTTCACTTACAGGAACAGTCTGCATGGGAAGGGATGGTGAAACCTGGAGGTGTGGCAGACAAGCAGATGGGGATGGTGAGAGGATCATCCCTCTAGGACTGTAAAGATGCTGTGGGCTGGGTAGATAGAGACATAAATGTGTGTTTCATAAAGGCAGAGCTTTGCACACTGGCTTCATTGGGTGTGTGAGGATAGTCTAAATTAAAAAAATGGACATGTTTGACTATGTCCTTTTATAGATTTGTTTAGCTCTTCATTCACTGCCTCAGTGATACCATTTTGTCATTACAGGAGCTATGATTTATTTAAAACTAAATGAAACAGAGGACATTTGCTCTGTGTAAAATGGCAGTACATTGCATGTACCCTAACAGTATCATGAATGTCTCAGTATTAAGTATTGGCGTGAGTTTACTTTATGCATAAATGTGTAAATGAAGGGGAGGGAGGTGATGGAATACTAATATCTGAAACTTATCCCTACCAGACCTGATTCCTGACTGAGAGCTCTAGATTCCATGCAAACACTAGTAATAAGAGTCACTTTATTCTAGCCACAATACAACAGCTAAGATGTCATGAATGCTTGGGAGATAGATAAGACAGACAGATTTCTTGTTTTCCACTGAGATGGTTTTGAATACATCCTGGCAGGGCTGACTCACCTTTTTAGCTTTCCAAGGAAGACAAATTGCTTTCCAGGAGCTTCTGCTGTATACAGGTTATTTTTGAGCGCTTCCTTATTTAAAGTTTATCTGCTGTGCACATAATCCACAGATGAAAAGCCCCTGGGGCTTTTTTTTTTTTTTTTTTTTTTTTTTTTTGTGTGAACAGAAGTTTTCCCCTGAACAACCTGTTTCTCACCCAACCCATTGTTATACAACATGACATGACACACATTCTTTATGGATACCGTGTCCTACCCCAGAAGTAGCTGCAGGCCAGTAGCCTGAAAAAAAAGTAATTTCAAATGCCTGGGATGCTTTACTGGGGAAGGACTGAATAGAAACAGGATTCCTGAGGGCCACAGTTGGCAAAGACAAACTATTAGTACATTTCTTTCATACAGGATTTTGAACTCCACCTCTGCCCCAGTCTCATGTTTCTTATCTTTTGTATCTGAAATTATGCTGAAAGCACCCTACTGGATATACATTTTGCAGTTGCACAACTTGGGATCTGGCAAGGACTCAATTGGATGTCATCCCAACTGGGAGAAGAGGATAATGATGTCACTGGAATAGCAAAGGAGCCTTTTAGCTCTGCTATGCTGTAGGTGCAGGTGGGAGGTTTTGGTCTGACCTCCCTGGAGAGAAGTGCTCTCCCATCCCCTGCCAGGTCAGGGGCTGACAGGGGTACAGGGCCACCCCTGTGCCTTACTGTGCCCTGGGCTCTGGCTAACAGAGGAAGGAGATAAACCTTTACAGGACTGCATAGCCTAGGTAACAGGGCAGCTCCTCTGGAGTCAGAAAGTCAGGCATGCAGCAGTCCACGACCTGTAATAGCCGTCTTGGTTGGTGTAGGAAGTATGTGGCATGTGAGAGCAACAAGGCCAGTTGCAAGAGAGATCTCCCTTCAGTCAATGTTTTTCTTATTTGTCCAGGGGTTAGCAATTTGGTCACATTCATTAACGATTTCACAGGAAACGGGCAGGGGGATTGGACCCTTAAGGCCTTGTAGTTATGTCTAAATTGTCTTTCCAGTCTCCCAGTCTTGCTGCTGTTTGAGACTAGCCTCAGTCCTTGGGGAGGAGGAGTCAAAGCTACAGCATTTAAGTGTCCTACAATTTTCAGAAGGAGTACCAGTCTATTTTCACGTTGCTGTGGCTACGGTGTAATGCTATAATATCCAAGATCTCCTTAAACTAGCTAGTTCAGGTATTAGCAGTGAGGTTGCCACAGCAACACAGGACTTACCGCAAGCTGCAAAACTTGTCTAAGGAACAGGATGGATGAGCCTGTGTGGAGCTCTGCACAATCTGGCTAGTTTAAACATACTTCCAATTTGTTTCCAACTCCTTGTACTGAAGTAGGCTGAAAAGCTTATCCAGATGCTGAATAACAGTGTTGAGCTAGCTATGCAAGACAACACAAGAATGGTTGCAGCCTGCTGGTGCCTGTATTGTCTTTCCATGTAACCATCACCTGCTCTCTGACAAGCTGAGACAAACATGAAAAGCCCACTTTCCATACTGTGTCATTTAATGCACTTGAGGAAGTGTAGACATAATGCTCACCCTGTGATTGGTGCAACAACCATTTTGTACCTGGGCATGGTCAGGAGCAGAAAAACTCCTTGAGCAGAATTCTGTGTATTAATTCCATTTACATATTCATTCACAGCCTTTTTCACCCCCTACATAAGCATCCTGTGCCCCTCCCATCTCACTTCCTGCTGTATATAGACCTATCCACATATCTGCACAGCTGTGTGGGGTGGTGATTTTCCTTGATGATTTGGGGCTGCTCACTCCTTGGCCACCATAGCCACTCAGGGAATGATGAGCACCAGTGCTAGGGTGAGGGATCTGTGCTCACTGGAGACCCAGGGGGACAATAGGGCGTACCACCTCTGGCATGGCAGCAGACACCACATTGGTTCCCTGGCTGAGCATCACTCCCATGTATGCTTGACCCTGTCTTGTGCTGTGGAAAGTCTGTTTCCCAGGAATTGCTGCTGCTGTGGTCACTCTTCTTTCTCTCTCTCCACAGTCATGATGTTTCCAGTGGCACATTTGCACATTGCAGTGGCTTCTTCTCCCTTCTTTCTGCCACACTTTTTCTGAACGTGTTTGTAGGTTGTTCCCTCTTTCTTCTGGTCTGGAGCCTTTTCCCAGATGGCACACCCCAGCTGCAAGGGCCAAAGGAGTGGTTCCCTCTTTCCACGCAAGAATAAATGCTTCTATCTTTCCCAGTCAGTTTGTTTTCTTTGTTTTGTGACCTAAGCCAGTGTTGGAAACCAGGTGCAGACAGCAAAGAGGCCAGTGACTCTGCTTCCAAGTAGGTCTTTTGAATGCTTCCCAATGGGAATATTAATAGAACAGTGTCCTTTCATCAATATGCTGCTGAGCTGTTACTTGCCCAAGGCCTGCTAAATTATCGGGGTGAAGCGTGGTTTGTCCTGCTGCTTCAGTGAAGGTTTATAAGCTGAGCATTATCTCTCTGCAGCAGACCAGCATGAGGCACAGGCTCTGTTTTGGTCCCATTTAAGACTTTAATGCACAATTTAAGTGTAAAAAACACAGGGAATGCCTGTTCTTTGTTATAAGGCTGAATTCCCCCCAATAGTCAGAGAAATAATAATAGTAAGCTGAAATTGGAAAGAGTGATAATAATCTGCCTATTAATCCTTCAGTGAACCCATGAGTGGAGAGCAAAGGGAAAGTGCTTGGAGCGCTTGCAGGCAGGGAGTTTGTGAGGAGTACATCCTGTGAATATCCGTGTTTGTCTGACAGCATGGAACTGCGGCGGGGCACGCAGCAATCCTATTCTCTGCTGGCAGTCCTGAGCCGAAAAGCTATAAAAGACAAAGCACTTGGTGTCATTAGAGTCACACACCTGCGAAACAAGGTGTCATTAAAAAGAAACACTGACATGAAAGCAGAGGTGGATTTGGAAGGACTGTGAAAATCTCCCTCAGGAGAGTGTTTTGAAAATGAGTTGGGGAAAAAATTGGTATATTTCAAAATGAATGGGAAAATGAATCATGGGAATAGAGACAAGCCAGCTGGTGAAAGCCTTTCCACACAGCCAAGATGCTCTCAGCACTGCTGACAGAGATGATGAGGTGCTTTAAATTTCTATTACAAACCTCTGGCTGGAGGTTTGGCTAGAGACCTATGTTCTGTCCAGCCTTAGGATGAAATTAGGGCTACCTGGCTCCAAACCCATACCAAATGGAAAGGCTGTTTTGAAACTTTTCAGTGGTTAGCAGGAGAAGAAAGTGGGATATTCTCAATAAAATTAGAGCATCTGCTAATACCTGAAGATATCTAAACTTATCTCCCTCTTTTCTCCTCTGCCCTCCTCCCTTGTTCTTCTTCAAAGGTTGAAAAAAATGAGGATGGAGACCAAAAGATTGAGCAAGATGGCATCAAACCAGAAGATAAAGCTCATAAGGCAGCCACCAAAATCCAGGCCAGCTTCCGCGGACACATAACAAGGAAAAAGCTCAAGGGAGAGAAGAAGGGAGATGCCCCAGCATCTGAGACTGATGCTGCTGACAAGAAGGAGGAAGGCCCTGCTAGCGGAGTGGCCGAGAACAAAGAAAGCGAGGCTCCTGCTGCCACAGAAGCAGCCGCCGCTGACAGTGCCCAGCAGGAGGAGGGCAGCAAAGACAGCAGCGCGCCAGCAGAGGAGAAAAAAGGAGATGGAGCCGCCGACACGGGCTCAGAGCAGCCAGCCCCACAGGCTGCCACTCCTGCTGCCTCCTCAGAGGAAAAGACCGCTGCTGCCGCTGCCCCTGAAAGGGAAAGTGCCACTAAAGCTTCCACTGATAACTCACCGTCCTTGAAGGCTGATGAAGCCCAAGACAAAGAGGAGCCTAAACAAGCCAACGTGCCTGCTGCTGACACCACTGCCACCGCCACCCCTGCCGCAGAGGATGCTACTGCCAAGGCAACAGCGCAACCCCAAATGGAGACAGTGGAGAGCAGCCAAACCGAAGAGAAGACAGGTGAGTGAGTGCCTCACTAGGGAACGGGCCTCTCCAGAAACGGATACCTCCCTCCGTCTCCTGGGAGCAAGAGCTGGTGTGGGGACTAGATTAAGATATAACAAGGGAATCCTCCTTGCTAGTTTTTTGGGGTGTGGGAAATTAATTTCTTGCTTAACACCCTCTTTCTTGCTTCCAATCATCTTTTGAAATACTGCAGCTCCTGCTGAGGTTCCTGTTCCTCTAGATAGAGGTGCCATCAGCCCTTTTTTCCATGGTGGCAAGAGAGTGTCTGCCAGCTAGGAGGCTTAGAGGTAGAGCTCCCCAAGCTTTGCATATGCTGAAGATAGTGATGAACCTTTTCAGTCACACTATCACAGACAGCTCCAGTGGGGCAACTTGGCCAGGTTATTGGAGGCCTCCAGATTTAGCTGAAAGTCTCACAAGACAAAAGCACTCTCATACTGCAAGAGACCTTGCTGGTGGGATGGTCATAGAGTCAAAAGGGTCTTTCTTCCATCTGCTTGTGTATGGATGAGATTCTTAGTACACCCACATCCTAGTCAGGAACATCTTATTATCAGCAGTGCTTATAGTTTCATCCACACCCATACTTGTAGGGTTTCTACTTGGAGTACCCCATACCAGGCAAGCCTGCATGAAGCTTTTAGGTGTGTCAGCTAATTCAGACATGGGTAGCAAGAGATTCAGATGGGGAAAGGAATGATTAACGGCCCTGACAGCTCAGTGAGTGAGGACAAAAGAGAGTAAGAAGTCCTCTAGGAGGTTAAGAAGTCCTCTAGAGAGGAGAAATCACTCTAGGAGGTGTTTTCAATTCCTCACTGTTGACTGAATGCAAGTCTGCTTGACCAGTTCCCCTGGGAAGGGGTGAAGAGTTTTGAGAGGCAAACTCTTTTTGACAAACCTATAATGTTTACAAACCGTAAAGAATAATTTATTGTAAATTGTGATGCTGAGCTGAGTAGAAAATGCATCAAAGATCTGAGGATATTTTTCTCTCTTGTTCTTGACCTTTCTTATTTTATCAAAGGAATAGAACATAAACAAAAAAATAAAAGGTAGTATTGGAGGTAGGCTCTGTGTGAAACTCAATTAAGAGGCAGTACCAAGCAAAACTGGCCTCCACATTCATGAAATAATTTTTGTACAGGGCTGACTGCATTCATTACCTTGTTGGGGGAAAATGCTGCCTATCACCTTGATGGTCATAAACAGCCTGATGTAAATTCTAGAGTGCCTCAGCACCCAGTCTTGTACTTACACGTTTCTCCGTAATTTCATTTGTCCCACTACTCCTCCACAAATTGCACCTCCCACTCTCCAGTTAGGCTTCCAAGCTTCATAGCTAACCTGGGGCGTCAGGCAATTCTATTTCTGCTCAACAAAAGTGGACAGATAGGGAAGAACATATATCCAAAAGGACAGATTAAATACTGTGAAAGGAACTAACGCAGGACATTTGTGATTTAAAGGATGGGCAAGGGGAGCAGCCTTCAAGAGCATGAGTCTGAACTGATTTTACATAACTACAAAGGGTTGCTGGTTTTACTTCTACTTATTTGGAAGTTTCTAGAAATAAGACGTGAAATTGAATTGTCTAGGTTTGCTTTTTGTTGTCCAAGTCTCCAGCCATTTGTTCTTGCTTCATATGATGAGTTAGGTGGCAACATAAAAGTAATGTGATTAGTGGCATGTAAGTTGCTATGTTGCATGCTGTACTTGTGTTGGTTTTATACTTGGGCAAAGGTATAAACAACAATGGCAAGGATAGGGCAGTGTGAATCAGTGTTTTGGGGTCCTCTGTACACAGGATAATGAATGCTAATTCCCTGTTATTTAATACCTGGGATGCCTTATTCCTAAGTAATAATGATTCTGCTTTGAATTGACATTCCATTTTTGTTTAGATTAATGGATAGAGGTAGGACATTTATAGTAGCAAGCTATTTGATTTTCATTTTCATTTATTTTACCTGTTTTGAGTTGTCACTAGTGAAAAAATTATTTATTTCTATGCAATAGTCTGAATAATTTTCAGATATCCTCCCCATGCTCTTGTTGATTTTAACATCATTTAAAGTGGCCAACCATTCATGGGCACATCATTTGAAGTGGCTATTTAAAATGAACAATTTAATATGCATTTGCGCATGATACTATCACTTATGTAAACATCTAGCCAACAGAGGAAGCTGGAAAATCTACAATCAAATATATATTTTAAAATGAATTTTCAGTGATCGAGTGTTCAAGACCAGTATGTGCATCCATTTATACTTATTCAGTATGCATGCAGTAACACTCAAGCTTAGCAATGTTTGCAGAAAGCAAACATGGAAGGTGTGTGGCCAAAGTCAAGCTGATAGTCTCTTTAAAATGCTAATGAATATAGATTTTCCTTGAATTCCTATTCCAGTATGATATCAGCCTTCCAGTCACAAACCTGAACAGCTGGCTAAGTGACCCCAGAGTCAGCCAAGAAAACAATGCAAAAAAGATTAAATAGGTCTTCTCGTACATCTCTCTGAGGGTTCCAGGCTGTGCTCTGCAATACAGAATACTCTTCTGAAGAGCATTATCACAGGACAAAAGTACCCACAGACAGGAAGTATTTCCTGACAGAAAGCCTGTGTTTTCTTTTTATCATCTTCCTCTATTAGTCTCCATTATCTTTAAAGCTCTCTGTCTCTCTTGTTACTTACTCTTCTCATGGACTTAAACACATTTGCCAGATCTCAACCTTTCTCCCAGTCTTTCCCCAGCAAACACTGCACTGGTGGTTGCTGTTGTGACTGCGATGGTCATTCATGAAAGAGGGGACATCTGCCACTTCAGTGCTCCTCCAGCCCAGGGACAGATCCTCTTTCAGCTTCATCTGTCCCTTTGGCCTTCAAAGGTCACCTCTTATCTTTTCTGTGATCGAAGCCTGGCACAGAAGTGTGCAGTGTCAGGCTGCCAAAAATAAATCAAATTGGCTCCTAGCCAGTGTCATTGGTTGGCTGGTTGCCATGGCATGCTTGGCTGCTGCTTCCCTGAGGCGTGCCGACTGTGCTGCTTTGGGGTGGTGTTGCTCATCTGCCTTGAATTTTACTACAATGGCTGTATCGTGCTATCTGTTGATACCTTCCCTGGTGCAAGCACAAGCAAAAGGCAAGGGCATTTAATTCATACCCAGGAGGGATTTTTGCCTTTATCTAAGGGCAGGACAGAAAAAGACAGGGTGTGGGGAAAAGAATAACTAACCTGATAAAGAGAAGTGTGCAGTTTTTAGAGCTTAATATTTCTGGAGTGGGGAGTGGGTTTTGTACCAATCGGTATCTCCCCTGACAGCCCTCACCTCTCTCCTTGTTACTAAGTTCTATGTGCTCTATCTGTCTTTTGGTAATGGCCTAGAAAACGGCTTCAAACAACTTCCTGTATCCAATGGTAGTTGGTCTGGGACCCCAGGCATTCACAGTTGTACAGTAGGGCAGTTCCTAAGCTATCCTCCATGTATGTAAAAGTGAAAAAGAGATGGATTCCATCCAAGAGATGGATGTGGGTAAGGCATGAAATGAGTCAGTGGGCTTTGTTCAGTGGCAATGAAGGATTGATGTAAGAAGGACGATCTCTCAAACCTCTTCATATCTTTTGATAGACGGCAGGAATGCCAACAAGTTGTCTTGTCATCTGAGCGTCCTTGTCAAGACTTAGATTTATAGGTTTTCTTCTTATGATCCAGCTTTTGGCTCTTTGGTGTTGGTATTACGCTTAGATAGGCTCTCTTAGATGCCAGCCTACTAAACAAGACAAAATCCAAAAGTGATGGGGGGAATTTATACATTACATATGGATGAGGAAGTGAGACTTGTTCTAGTTGTGATTGCATTGGCTTAAATCCAGAGAGTCTCCATGAAGGTTACTGGAAAGAGTCTGGTAGTATAGCTATAAAATGAGATCAGCATCCAGAACAGCAGACCATGGAAGAAGATGGGCTATGATGTCCTCCCAGGGAGGAGAGAAGGTGAATGTCACACAGTGTTAGATTCGATTTCTAAAAAAAACTTTCACAAGTTTTCAAGTCTCACCTCCAAATTGGGTTGGCTCTCACATCAAAGCACTCTCAGATTGTCAGGTAAGAATACAAAGCCCAGAAATGTGAAAGAGTAAATTGTGCCTAAGGAAACAAGCAGATCTTCTTTTGCTGGGATATGAAGAATGCTTTTCCTGCTTCATGAAATAGCTTTACAATGGAGCAGCTTCACAGCTGAAATGAAAAATCAGCCAGGTGACAAGCACTTTGCATGTAAGCGGCCTAGCAGTTCCCCCAGGGCCCTGTATCCTGCAAGCAAGGAGCACTGGGAGGCACCATCTTCTCTTCACTTCCTCAGAGGGAGCAAGTCCCTGTGGATCCTTTTTTATGGTTCACAGTTGAATCAGTTCTTTGTTTTCAGTTCAATCCCCATATTCCATATTGATGGAAGGAGAATACTTACTGCACTTTGGGAGCACTGGCTGTATAAAGATTTGGAAAGGGAGACTGTCTATTGTCTTGTACCAGCCAGAATGTGCAACCTGCACTATGCGAGAGGATTGCAGCTGTGTGACTTGGAATTTCAGTCTTGGCCCATGAGTAGCTGGCACGAGGCAGAACAACCTCACTGCCATTCCTGTTTCAAGGGAGCTTATCTCTGCTGCTACACCTGGTAGCCAAGGAAAGCAATTCAAATACAATAGTCTTCCCATGACTGCCCCAGAGGGAACAAGTCTAAGCAAGCATGGCAACATTTTTTTGTGTGTAGTGCTACTCCAGCAACAAAGTAAAGACTATATAAATACAGTTTAGGTTGCCTGACACATGCTGAAGTATAAAGTCTGTGTCTAGTCCCCATTTGCTCTGAAATTTTAGTCTTTGCATCATGTCTACACGGGTTTAAACATCGCCTGTTTCATAGCTGGGTTTGCATTGGTGCAAACAGCCATGTGATGGGCAGGCTGGAAAGTCACAATTTTCCTACACACAGCCTGACTCCTCTACTGCGGTGTAATATTGTCTCTTGTCCCATGTATGCCTCATGTATGCTGTTTCCTAATGAGGTGCAGCTTGCCCTGTAGAGGTGGGAACTGCACTAGTGGGCCAGTGGTGAAACAGTACTTGACCTTTTTTAATAAGATCATAGGTGACATATTTAATTTAATGATGTAATAAAATCATAGGTGACAGTAAACATATTTACTGATGAAAAGGTGTGGGCCAACTCTGGAAAAGGCCTCTTGAGAAGAGCAGGGTAACCACTCCTTTGTACCTAAGAGGTACCAGTTCTTCTGGAACCTCAGTAAGGACTGCATGGACACTCAAGGCTGGTTACTGGAGTCACTGGCTTATTTTGTGAAGGCTGCAAATTATAGGAAAGGTGACAGCAATCTTTCACCCCTTCTGGCTAGCAAGTACAGCTGTTGTTCTTCCAAACCACACACACAGGTGACATTGTTTAGGGCAGTGCCTGCCTGTGTCACAGTGTGTGCCATGCTAACAGACAGCTCTCTACAGCCAAGACCAGTGGTTGAACTCCACCTAGATTTTGCTCTAAATCACTCTTATTGCAATTTTTTTCCAGAGTGGTCCACTGCATCTGTATTCAGATCATCTTCAGAAAATGCTCCATGGGAAGCAGGCTTTCTGTCATAAATGATAAACAAAATTTCTGCTGAGAAGGGCTCAAATAGCAGACCTGTGGACTGTCTGGACAGACAGACAATGAAATATAAGTGATGGCTGTTTGCTCTAGATGCCAGAAGTGCTCTGCACCACTGCCAGTGTCATCTCTTTATACTAGGATCAAGTAGACTGGACTTTTCAGATAAGTATGAGCTTGCAGAGTGTCAACTGGGATTTACAGCTCCAGGGAGCTGAAACTCAAAAGTAGAAATACTGACTCTGTGGTACAGATGACTGCCACATGCAGAGGAAAAGGATTTGTAAAGTTCACCAGCACATTCAGATTAGTTAGACATTCCTCATGAGCTGTTTAATAGCTGCATTAATACTAGATTATCAATGGTAGTGCAGTGATCACTTCCAATCTCTGTGGAAATTCATAGACTCTGGAAAGGTGAAGTTGCACTCACAAGGATCCATGCAAATAACTGGCAGAGGAACACAGAAATTGCCAAGCTGGGTCAGAGCTAACATTTATTGTACTGCTCTCTGTGGCTAGCATAAAGCACTGCTATGGGCAGATCTAGGGTAAACAGCTTCTCTGCTGCTAGGACTCATCACTGTCTTCTAGTGTCTAAGATCTGGTTTAACAGGTAAAGCATGATGTATTCTCTCTTTTGATGCTAATATAACTGTGGTGGTATATGGCATATATGTGTGTGTGTGTATGCACACAAAATATCTGATTAAGTATCAACAGCTTTCCCAACTCCAACCAACTGTACAATGGCCATAAAGTTCAGTGACAAATTGACCACCATTGCCTTAAATATCTTTCTATATTTGTGCTATGTCACAGAAACAGCAAAAGCTTGTGATAGCCCTACTTCATGCCTTTGATTATGGTATATAGCATCATACAGTATGCATTTATGCACAGAGGGCATCGTCTCATAGCCCTTGCAGTTCACCTCCTTCCTGAAGAAAACACAAGCAGTGCTTTCAACTGCTTTTTATATGAAATTTTTCCCATGCTTTTTAGGAACTCTGTTGCTTTTCTCTGCACTCCCTTCAAATCTGTAAATCTATTTTATGAGATGGAATGACAGATACTCTTCACATTGGTCCAAAAAAAAGCTGTAAGTGTTTACATGTTTCCAGAAGGGCATTATTTCTTCTGTTTTGCTCCTCATCCCAGTCCTTGTGCACACCAACCTCTTTCCTTTTTGCAGACAGCTACTGTATGAGCACAGATGACTGCAATGACTCTTTTTGTAAAGACACTACTGAAATATTTTATTTAGCCATATGATGATCTGTGAGACTGGGCAATGGCCAAGAGAACCAAGGAAAATGTAAGCAGTGACAGAAGGCTTACAAGTCATCACTGGCATCAGCTCTGCAGGATAGTTTCCACCTCCAGTTCTGGACCTCCAATAGACCTGTGAAAGACCATATTACACAAGCTCAATTTGAACAGGATTCTAGACACAATATTTCTCAAGATTACATTCATGCTGTGCAAGCTTGATTTAAAGAAGGGCTTCCTCATTTCCTAGCTTTCCTCTCTGGATATCTTTCAGGCAGAAAATAGACAAGATATTAAAAATAATGTGTCTGGGAAACCCAAGTGCTAGAGAGTACTGCTGTAGTTTTCTTTGCTGTTCTTTGAAGAAGAGTCCGGTCTGGTTTTGCAGGTTACTAGAACTGTGAGTTCTTTCCTACTTCTGTGTTCCCTGCCAAAGGCTCCCTTTACATATCCTTTAGCTCTAATGGTCTGTATCATTTAAGAGCCTTGGTTATATCATCACCAAATGTGAATTGGTGAAATGTTTCTTTTTTTCTTTCTGTATCCTTAGCTACATCAGTGTCAGCATGGGACACTGAAAGAGAACAGAAAATCTCAGCTGAAGTCCTGGCAGTCAGGAGTCCACCTTGGACACCTGCCCTTTGCTAGGCTGGAGTGTACTCAGGAAATGAGCTATGGAAAGCTGGACAGGGTCCAGGGATATAAAGGAAAATGCTATTCCCCTAATGACCAGAAAAGTGAGACTCAGTGCTTCATGCAAATAAGTCTTAGATAAAGGTCATAAGGTCCCAATTAGCCAGTGTTCAAAGAATGACAGACTTCCCAGCTGTACCTTGAGGCAACAGCAAATGAATCCTCCTTTTATTATGAAAGAAAGCAGAAGGTGGAAGACACTATTCAACCTCTCCATCTTCCTTCAGCAAAACACAGTAATTGGTAATGCTAGTAATGATAACTGGACATTACCTGTAACCTCCAGGGCTTAATGAAGAAGAAAATCTCTCTGACATTTGGAAGAGCATCCAAATCCCAATGCTGGAGTGGGTGCACTGGTACAGAACCATATCTGATAATGCATTGCAGGTACAGGGAAAGGGATAGGAGAGCAGGAACAAGAGCTGTGACCATTATACAGGAGCATTCCTCAGTGCAGCTGACTTTGACAAAACTGTCTTTTCAGCTGTGAAAAATGTTTCAAAGACTTTACTTGATAACCTCTTGAAGACATGGAAGATGGAATAAAGTAAAAGTAATTTAAAATTGGGGTGGTGGCAAGTACTCTTTGATGTTCTTAAAAGCTTGGGGCACACATTGATTTGGAAATGACACAAGCCTCTAACAGGGAGTTGTGAATGCAAGCTTGTGTGGACTGAGTCCATAGTGGTCTAGTTTTCAAATGATTATGGGACTCCATTCCCTCACTGGGTATGGGTTTAGAAAAAAAAAAAAAAAAAAAAAAAAAAAAAAAAGAAAAAAAAAAAAAAAAAAAAAAAAAAAAAAAAAAAGAAGAGTAGGTATTCCAGTTTAGACATCCTGTGTTACTTATTCTGCTTATGCAAGGTTAAGATTTCCCCTGTGATTTCAGCCTCAGTGTCACAAGCAGTTCAGAATAACCTCCAGTCATTGATGCTGCAACAAAGAATATGTCACAGGAGACTAAACCCTGGGATAGGGTTTGCCCTGCTTCAGAAGTGAGTTGAAGGAGTCTGTCTTAATCTTAGATCTGCTCACAAATGGTCTCTATGTTTGTCCCCCTGGAAGGCACTCAGTGCAATCTTGCAACGTTGGTCCTCTGCTTTCCCTTGTTGTCAGAAGAGATGGGAATCCCCCACATTCATGGGATCTGATCAGAGGGCTGCTGTCAATTTATCTGCAGTAAGGCTGCTACAGTTCATAGGAGCAGCAATTCTATCTGGCCCTTTGTCTGCATTCACAGTCCATTATTCAACTGCTACACCAGGCATCCAGGTGGTGAAAGGAGATAACTTCTTTATTGCCAAACAGTGAGGAGGCATGAGTGTCACCTTGATCTTGCAACTCTCTTCAAACACTGCAAACAGGTTTGGCACCTGCCTTTAAGCTTATCTTTGGGGTTGAAGATATGTTTCCACAAAGCCATCCCAGCATTATTGCCAAGCCTTTGTTGGGAGACTTAGCAGTGTGGCCAAGCATGGTGCCTGTTTGGACTAAACTCGACCTCTTGCCCATGACACATCCTCTCCCAAACACAGCTGAGGCCCACCAGGAAGGCACAAGGAGGAAATGCCCAGCACTGCTGCTGAGCAGCAGACTTTTGTCTCCAGAGACACTAACCAGCACTAGTCATGGCACTCAATAAAGAGACAGAAAATGAGAAAGAAAATGGTTCTTTGTGCCTCAAGATAGAAACCTTTTTCATTGCTGAAGCCAAATGACTATGAGAAAGATGGATGGAGTCACTGATTTTTACATCAGGGAAGAAGAAGAAAATTCCAGATGCTCCTAACTGATGTAGCATGTAACTACTTCTTGGCCTCATTTCTAGCAAAACACATAGACATGGTTCTGCCAAACAGAAGAGATAAGCCTGATCACAGTTCAAACCACAACTGTGCAGGGCTTCTGAGTCCTGATAGACTGGAATTTTTCTGGGATAATATTTTTTTAGTAAAGGACCCTTTAATTATTCAAACCCAAACATATTATATACCATTACCAGCAATTATGGGATTTGTAGAATGAAGTAGTAAGAAAATCTTTGCCTGCTCTTAGAGTAGCTAGCATGTGAGGGTCAGGTCCTCCCTGAATGAGACAGAAGACGAGGGGGCATTATGCTAGGAAGCTGAAATCCAGTGAGCTTTGCAAGCAAGCCATTGGGCTGCTGGACACATTTTCCCCTGATCCCTCCTGCTGGAGCTATTCCACTTTGTATAAATTATTTATTGTTTTCTGGAGTCAGGATGTGGCATTTGGTCTCCCCTATTCCAGATGAGTGCCCTCACCACTGGTCTACAGAGTCAATGTTTTCCTCTGGCCCAATAAATATGTAATGGTTTATGGAAGTGGAACAGGTCCAGCAGGAGAGGAAGAGTAAGAGAGACATGTTCATTCACATGGATACCTCACAACATTGCTCTGTGACCAGCAGGCAAGATCTGAGCCAAGGACCTTTATAGCAAATAAAATCAGCAGGAGGAGACAATAAGAGCACAGAATAGTGGGATGCCACTTCCTATGCCTCCGTGCAATTTCACAGCAATGTCAGAGCAGCTCAGGCCTCATGAGTTCATGCCTCATATTGGGCCCTCTTCTTGTGACCACTGTTGTCAAAATTACGGTGCTGAAGCCAAAATTATGGGCTGCTCCACCTTGGCCAAAAACGTACAAACTCTGCACGTGGAAGCTGTGGTAACTGGCAGCTTCCGTGGACCTATGCAGAGCTGGGCTCCACGGCAGACTTTGGCTGCACACGAGATGGTGGAGAAGCAGCTACTGCTTGGTCCCACAGCTGAGTCAGGGCCAAGGAAAATGTCCTTTGATGAGGAAAAGAAGCCTTGTCATTGCAGACTAGCTCAGCAAAGGGCTGTCTTAGCTCCGTGTAAGGGTACTTTTTTCTACCATTGTGGACAGTCCTGAGGAGCTGTTGACAACCCAGACATTCCTGCTGCTCCAGAGAGGTGGTGCATCCTGGCTATGGCACAGCTGGCTGTGCACAGGGCATGGGGCTGCCTGGCTGTCCCCCTAGGTGGTCTCCCCAGCATTTGCAGCTGTCCCACCAAGTGCCCTCATGTCATGGCCGAATTCATTATCTGCCTGATGGAATTGTTATTGTGAAAAGCCAATTAAACCGAGATGGCTACTGTGGGACAGCTGCATCGGTTCACTTGGCACAGCACTCAGAGAGTTCAGAGACTCAATAATCCCTCTCCAACTGGGAGAAACAGCTCTCTAAACTGGTCAAAAATAAAATAAAACAGAGCTTGCCAAATTTGAATTAAAATCAGAATTACTGATGCAAGCTGCTGCCACCTTCACAGAGAAGACTGGTGCTGGCAATAAGAGCACTCATGAGAGGTTTTCCGGGCAGCTCCTTCCTTCCTGCTATACAAATTGACTCTTTGAAAATGGCCAGTGCCACACCTCCTTTTCCATGGAGCTGACCACTTACTGGGCAAGCATCACACACCTCTGGTCACAGAGATTTCTTGGGGCAGAAGGGATGATTACACAGCCCAACCCATTGCCTTAAGTCAAACCAGGAGGATCTGGCCTGTATATAATCTGGGGAAAGTGCCCAGCTGCCTACTCAGTTTTGCAGGGACAGGTGCTGTGACTCCTGATCTTTCCATTCTCAGGAAAGCAGTTGTTAAGCAGTCCCAGCCAAGGGATTTCAAGAAGAGGGGAGAATTGCTCTGCACCACAAATGCCACTGTGATATATTGAAATGGGGTTTTTCCCACAAGTGTTTGTAGTTCAAAATGCCTTTTCCTGTGTGTGGGCTCTCAAGCCTCCTCCTGATGAAATGAAAAGCAGAGCCTCCTAGGAGTTTCCCTGGGTACAGCGTGAAGCCTAAACTGGAGAGCAGTGTCTGTGTTTTATACTGCACAAAACACATTGGGATTCTATGGGTGTGCGTTTGAGAAATACTAGTAATTTCTTTGATGCACAGAGCTGGTGGTGTTGATGTTGCAGCTGCTGGGGATAGTTATCAAGAAGATGGCTGTGGAAAGCCTGACAACAGGCATTTAATAATTTTAGCATCCAATTTGCAGAGCCTTGGTGTATGATGATGGACGGAAACAAACTAATGATCTCTAAATGAAATTTCTCCTTCATTTAAACTTGAAATGGGAGGATAGCAAAGGGAAGAAAAAGAGACATTTTATATCCTCCCCTTGATTGTAATTCCCTGCCTTCAGCTAGATCAATATCATTTCTGCTGGAGATGGAGGCTGCCTCTGGTTTCCATGGCAATGTGGTTGTTGGAGGCTTGCAGGCTCCATGAATCCCCAATTTATCAGTCTTCTAGGCTTCAATAATGGAGACCAGCAGTCAGGCAGCTTATGAATGGCACATGTCTTTTGGGTTGGGGGAAGGGAGGCGGGAGGATGGTTTGTAGTAAGGGCTGCAGCAATTTGTTCTCCTGCCACCGACAGCTGAAGGGGGAGGAGTACAAGAGGAGGAGCAGCACATTAATTCTGGATGCACTGAAGGAATTTCTAGGCCATTTTGCTGCAATTACGGAAGATTTTGTCCTTTAGTTTCTTTTCCCTTGCCAGTTTTGCTGGGGAAAGGGAGAAGAGCTTCACAGTCAGTCCTGTGTGGGGAGGTGGGAGCTGTAGATGGAGAACCCAAAGACTCTACCACTCTGCATGTTTCCTTCCTCTTCTTAACCCTCTTTATTTCAGGATCAGCAGTGCGTGAATGCCAGCAGTCTGCCACAGTTTCAGTTTCATTTTTATCCCCCTACTGATCCTACCACCATTGCCAAGCTTCTCAGCAGAGCTGTGAGATGGGCAGACCTCTGAGGACCTGATCTGTCTTCAAACTTCTGTCACTTGCTCTGCTATTCTCTGTGCATCTGCTTGGCCTCTCCAAATTCAAACCTCCATCCCCAAAGTGCTGTAAGGTTCATTCCCTGAATTAATTACTTTGCTAGGAATGTGCTGGCTGTAGAACAATCTATCTGTCACTTTAATGAAGTTCAATTGGCCTATATCTATTCAGGTATTTCAGGGTATTTAAATTTCTTCAGGGTATTTCAATTTCTTGGGTATTCAGGGTATTTCGATTTCTTCTTATCTTTCCTCTGATCTCTCCCCCATAATCTCATAGGGCAGTTGCTCTAAAGAAGCTAATGAACAAATGGATGTGTCTTAGAAAGATCTTGTTCCTCTGTCCCCTCACATGCCCTCTCTTTCTAAACCATCCTCCAGAACTTAAACCAGCAAGGGAGAAAAGATGGGTGACACAAAAGAATGCTGTTTCATGAGATGGGGACTTCCTGTTTTCCAATACACGTGCCAAGAGCAGCTGTCAACTGTTACATTCTACAGCTGGAAGGAAATTAAAACCTCTATATTTAAGCTCTTTGAATCATAAGGTATTTAAGGAATTAAAAGAGTACCCTTTCTGGTCTGCAGGATCTATGTGAAATCAACAGGGGCAGGGGAGAAGAGGAGTAAAGAACAACTTATGGGTAATTTTTTCTAAGGTTTTCCTCAGGTGAAGTAATGAGCGCAGGAGATAGAGGGGCTGGTAGCTTGGAACCACTCCTGGAGGGAGCCCTTCTGGTTCATCAGGACAGCTGAGCTCCTGATTGTTCATCAGATCAACTCTGATCCAAGCTGATGGCTGCGGACACCCTGCTCAAGTCACTTCCCATTTCTCCCCTTCAAGCTCCCTGTCTGTGAAGACCATGGAACCTTGGTAGAGGTCTTTTAAAGTCACAACACCTCTCGTGCTGTTTGGTAGGAGGCCACTCAATGCCAGTGTAAAATATCTGCCTCCAAGGTACTCTCATCCTGAAAGAACTCTTTTACCTTGCCTTTGGCCGCTGTACTCCCACAACCAGCCTCCCCCCTGCCCACCTCTTTCTGGTGCGACAGAGCATCCCCACAGAAGCACCATGACAGATGACACTGCTGCCAGGTGGGAGCACCCTGTCCTCCCTGACGCTGCCTTTGCTTGTAGTGTGCCAGTGGCCAAGGGACTGGTCTTGCTAAAGGAGATCTTGCTGTCTGAAAACCTAACCACTCTAGTAGGGCTTCTTCCAGTTGTAGCTGGATTGAAATTGCCCAGTTTTGGGTACAGTAGGAAGGGAGTTTAGGACAAGAGTGCTGATGATAGGCAGCGATAAACGAACAGTCAGCAGTAGGCATGTCTTTTTTCTCAGCTTCCATGCCTGGCTGCATCCATGGATGTGGGAAAGAAACAGCAGTGGAAGAAAGAGAGCTGCTTCTTTCCCATTCGCCAGGATGGAAGAATATTTGCAAATGTAGCTCTAACAGGGTTAACACCTCACATTCACAAGGAACATCCTCCCTTTTCTCTCCCCACCCTTTTCCTCCATCACTCCCATTTCTCTGGAGACCTCAATGCTCCCTTCCCTCAGCTGAAGTTGGGGAGTTTCCTCGGCAACCCGGCAGCTGGTGTCTAGACACTGTGAAAGATGCTTTGGTATGGAGCTGTGAGCCTGACTCCCCTCAACACCCCCTCCCCACTCCTGTGCACTCTGAGCATCTCTCCCACCATTCCTTCCCTTTCCCTCTACTGCACACATGGATGCCACTGCAGGCTTGGATTTCCATGGTGGTGCTGGAGGAAGAAAGGCATGGAGTGAGATGAGAAGGAGTGGAAATCCCTAAGCCACTGGCTCTTCACCTGACAAAGTGCAAAGGCAGCTGGGGCGACAGAACTCTGTCTGGCTGTCCTCTGAGGATTTAGCAGGATCAGAAAAAGAGGCAAATGTCCAAACTTGGACCAAAGTTACCAGCTATGGGATTTGCAGAAGCTGTAGTTTTTTTTTTTTTTTTTTTTTTTCCCCCTCACTGCTGGGGCAACTGAACCATTCTTATAAGGTTCTGAAAAGATGAGGTGGTACAGAAATAGGAGGCCCAAGCTACTATGTATTGGGGCCATATTAGCATTTTTGTTTTTGTTTCAGCCTTTATAGGCTACTTGCTTGCTGCTTTCCAGTAATTACTGGGTAACTTCCCCAGACCTCCTGCCTGCTACTTGCACTGGGGACATTCCTCTGTACCACCTTGTTACAGGATGTGCCAAGGGTTTGCAGAACTCTCAGGTGCCATGTGCTCAGCAGGGCCCCCCGGGCTCACAGGAATCAGTACCATGAGTCTGTCTCTACTGAGTGAGGGATTCACCAGGGATTTGGGAGAAATAATACAAGTCAGTACCCTGGACCAGACACAGCCACTTTTGTGAAATACTCAATTCCTTCATTTCTCGGTGTTTAGCTGGGGCAGCATAAGTCTACCAGTTTTCAGACACAGCAAGTCAGGAGGGCGAAGGATTTTAGCTCTGCATATGATGCATAATAGGGCTGACTGCAATGGGCTAACATAGATCAGGAAGAGAACTGAGTAAGCAGCAGCTCTGAACCTGAAGTGTGTCTTGTTTCAGCAGTCTCAGACCTACCATCGTCTGCCTGGAATAGACTTCTGGCTGGCTAGAAGGACAGATGGATTGGGGCAGATGAATCAAGCTGTGAAGCCTGGATCCAAATCTGGATCCAAATGTCATTAAAACTAGGAGATGCTCAGGGCAGGGATTTTAAATGAGGCTTTCCAGTGCTCCTTATCCTCAAGAAAAAAAAAAAAAACAAACAAAACCAAAAAAACACCCAAAACTAACTTAAGTAGAGTCATCTCTGGGTCATGTGAGATCTGCTTATAACAGGACAGGAAAGCCCAGACTAATATTTGGGAGCAGAGTGACGACTGGATGAGGAACAGGTTTTCAGTTCCATCTCTGCCCAAGCTGTAGCTGGCAAAGGACAGAGAAAGGAGGAAGCATGACAAATGCTAGAGAGAGCAGCGTCTGAGGAGATTTGGGCAGTACTTCAGTGTGAATGCACAGGAGAGTTCTAGCTGCACAATCAATATCAGCAGTAATTATGCAAAACTGAGAAAGCAGCAAAAGCAAAATCTCTGCATCTGTATCAGAATCCCAGAGTGTTGTGCAATTTCTCATCTCTTGGCATCAGCTGTGGTAATTTAAAGATCTGCAGTGGAATAGAGACAAAAAGGAAAACAAAACCCAAGCCACTAGTCACAAAAGAAATTATCATCAGAGAGGTTGCTGCTGCTGTGGTCATAAGCTGATGTCTGCTCTGATTTAATTAATCTTGGCAAATCAGACGGGAGCTGGGCAGGTCCCAAGAGACAGTGTTTTACCCGGAAATCCACTCAACCTAATTTCACTAATGTAGGGCAGTGGAGACACTTGGAGAGGAGCCTGCATGCTCAGCCATTAGAGCACAGCGTCGGCAAAGGCAGCTGGAAGCACCACCATCCAGCAGCACTGCTCTTGCGTGCCTGCCTCGGCTTCACAGCAACCAGAGCTGAATATGTTCCAGGCGTTTGCTCCCCAGCAGGGCTCACAGACACGACTCTCACCCATTTGAGGAAATAAGTGGAGTGCTGAGGAGCAGGAGCTCTTTAAGATCCCATTGCAGCGAGGCTCTATATCTCACTTCCATGTTGTTACTCTTCCATGATGCTCCCCAGCAGGTGCCAGTTGAGCTGTAGGTATGAAGCCTCTCTTTGACACAGGCCCTTCAGCTGGGAAGCAAACACATATCAGCCTCTCCCACCATGCAGCTCTACACTTAAACAATTCTGCAGTAATGGCTTAAGGTTTGTCCAGAGCTGCCCAAAAGGTTTCTCAACTTGACTGCACCATCCAGAGTGCTAAATGGAAGTGAGAACAGTGGCAGCTCAGCTCACAGATGCCTGTCTCTTTGGCAAAATTATCCTATGCTATAAGATGATCTGGACTGCAGCAAAGATTGAAATAAAAAAAGCAAACTAAAATCTCAGAGCTAGAAGAGTGGCACCCCAGGACTGGGGTGACCACAGGACTGGAATAACCACAAACAGTGCAAGTGATGACTGATGTGCAGTAAAAGAACTGTGATGGTGGTCATTGCAAGCACAAACTAGGCTGGTTTTGTTGTTAGTTTGAAGTGATTTTTTTTAGCTTTCTGACCTAGCCATTCTTACTTTTCTCTTCAGGACTGAATTTGGTTTTTGCCCCTCCTCAAGTTTGTTTATTTTTTGCTTTATATTACAGCTCTGCCTCCCCTCCTGCTCTCTTTCCTCCACTCTCTCATTTTGTCAGTTTGGATCTTTCTTTTTGCTTTGTAGCTGGAGTGCTTTAGAACAAATATGAATGTCTCTACTTTGGTTTTCTGCATGTGGAGAAGACATTCCAAGGCTGCAACTTGTCCTAAAGTCGGCATCCAAATAAGACAAGTTAATAGAGTCTTAGAAATGTCCTATTTATTTCCACTAATTAGGAAGGAAGGAGAGGATGAGAAGATCAGCTGCAGATGTCTCTCTGTAGATATTTGGAATTAGGTGAGATGTCCATCCCCTCTGACTTCAGCTTTCTCATTTCATGATGTCACCACAGGCATATTGATGCTAATCTAGTCCAGGCCCACCTGAAGAAAGAGCTCATTGCTTCCTGCTTGTTCTGTCCCTTGCAAGTGGACACAGGGGCTCTGATCATGCAGGCAGGAGGAGATCTCACAGTGCTGGCATGTTCAGAAGGGAGGCAGCTTTAGACAGGTGGAAGTTTGACTACACAGGATGAAATGCTTTTGTTCCTCAAGCAGGGGATGGCCTGAATTCTCAACCACTTTTTTGTCACCTTTGCAACAAAGTACAAAGTTAATGAAAAATGCAGTTCTGGCTGCATAATGGCATTTGTCCTCTACAAACCCAAAGATACAATATCCCAGAGTTAAAAAAAAAAAAGGAAAATCAAGACTAGTATTGGGTAAAAAGCACTGTAAGAGATATGCTCTCTGATGTGTGGAATCCCCAGGACAGCTATCTGCTAATCTCCCTGGGGATACCCTGCCCTTCTTTGCTGGGACACTGAAAACAAGGCTGGAGAAAGCCCAGAAAACATACTGCAGAAATAGCCTACATCAAACAAACTGGTGAGTCAGATAAAATGCCTCGCATCTCCTGGTGAATCAGAAGCTTCTGTTAACTGGCCCTGATGTCACTGGGGTTGTGATGCATTGCCCCCACTGTGCAGAGCAAATCCTCTTCTTTTTACTGCTGTGGTTCAGCAGTGCCACAGCTTGAATTTTTCTTTTTTTGTGCTGAATTGTTTTTTCCTTCATGACACTGCTTTTTGCTGAAGTTCATTACTACATAATAACACCAAGTTGCTTCTTTTCCCTCATCCCAAAGATCAATGAAGTGCTGGTAAAGGTGCTAGGAAATAAGACATAGCTTAGGGTGTAGCAGTACACAGTCTTTCCCCTTACTGCTTCAATATCATGCAAGAGAAAAGAGGGAGAGTGGTTCACTGAATTTTGTGTGATAATTCTTATTCAGAAAGCTAGAGTTCTTGTTTATACTTGGGATATTCACAGTCTAGCATTTGAGTTGTATGATCCCTCTCTGTTGACTTGAATATGTGATGAAGTGACCTTAAATTGTTCCTGCTGCTCCATGATACTTGTTAGTCCAGTCTATTTCATCCATGGCAGAAATCAGTGCAGTCTCTGGCCTTCTTCAGCAGACAGTCATCGGCCTGCCGCTATCTGTTCCCCAGAGAACATTAATGGGGACAGTGAGGCACCTCTGTGCAGTTCCTCTGCCAGCCAGGGATCTCCAGGCGCCATGGGTACTCCCTGGAAATTAGATTTGCCACTGTGGTGAGCTAACACAGAATAGAACATGGCAGAAAATTGTGTTTCAACTTGCCTGCTTATCCTAAGAGCAAGGACAGCATGGGAAAACTTGAGTTAATCAACATCACTGCCAGCTCCTCCATTTTGAGTGTGAGCAGCTTTCCTGTCCATCCTTCCTGGAGTGCTGTCAAGAGCCCACCATTGTAAGAGGGGACCCCACTTTCAGCTGCTGATTAACAGGGCATCTGTGTGACTTGGTAGCACAGCAGATGTGCAGGGCCCCCCAGTGTCTGTCTGTCTGTTCCTGTGCTTGCTGTGTTATGGGCCTGTCTGTTGTGCTGTCCTGACGGGGCTATGGGACTGCCAGCTAAAACCTCTGCATATTTTTTGGTAGGAAGACACAAAAAGTTTTAAGCACAATGAAAAGCAGTGTCAGACTTGTGCTCCTGAAGCCACGTTACGTCTCTTTGTTGCTCTTTCACTCATCTTCCATTTATGTGAGGAGAAAACCCCAGAAATTCTGCCTTACTAGGCTCTGTCAGAGCCCAGTAAGAAATCAGACTTTACTGCTGGCTAACAATAGTCTTTTCATGCAAATTTAGGGGTAGATGGTTGCACACTGGGATTTTACTCTCAGCTTCGTAATTCAATGTGTCTCCTGCTATGTACGCCTTGAAGAGCAGCATTAAAGGGACTCTCCTCCCTCCCAAGTCATTCAAGAAAATTAAAAAAGTAGGCCAAGCTTTGCCTCCCAATGATACTTGTTATGATCCTGTTTTAATCAGTAGCCTATTTTGTCTCTGGTCTGTGGTGGTAGCTGTACCAGATATAGATGGAGTCCTTAAATAACATCCTGCTTAGCTGTTCTATATCAAGGGAAGGAGGGTCCACAGATGTTTTTGCTGACAGAGGGCTTGCAGATGCAGTGGCTGAGGCCATGGAGATATTCCTACAAAATTTTTTCCTTCTGGAAAATCAGCAGTCAGAATTTACCAAGATAAAAAGTATTTGAAGGTTCAGAAGCAGAGCCTTTAATGAAGGTATTGGATGCCAGTATTGGATGCAAATACAATTCTGCCATCTGATGGCATCAAATGGACCAGGCCAAAATCTGTGAATGGTGTCAGTAAGGAAAGTTGCACATCCCAGCTAGAATTCTCATGAAACATGGGTATGAGGATGCTAATCCTCACAAAC
The DNA here is from genome assembly GCF_026979565.1 of Vidua chalybeata. Classification (NCBI taxonomy): domain Eukaryota; kingdom Metazoa; phylum Chordata; class Aves; order Passeriformes; family Viduidae; genus Vidua; species Vidua chalybeata. Next base: position 68,279,186 of record NC_071531.1, read on the forward strand.
TAAACACTGGCAACTGAACATCCTCACTGTTAGGCCAACAGCACTGGCCCTGGTGTGATTTTTGTGTACACAGACAGGTCCCAGACACAGCTACCCTGTTCTGGAGAAGAAGAGAGTTCAGCCATATGGACATAAGCTGTGTGGTGCCAGTCGGCCTCAGGGCCAGGGAGCAATCCCTGGCCCATTTTATTTACTCGTACAATGTAGTTTGATAGCCCATCAGAGATGACAGGAACTGTGCAGGGAACCCACAGTGCTCTCTGAATGAGATGGGTACAGTATGTTTCATACCAATGACATGTGGTCTGTTCCACACCACCCAGTCCTCTTTCAGTGCTTGTTTCTTTTCCCTGTTCCTTATTCCAAGTGTGGATTGCTGGTTGCTTGACCTCTTCATAGGCTGTGTATGTGTGGGACTGGGAGCCAGTGAGGAAAAGGGAGAGATGGCAATGGAGCAGACCAGTCAGTACAGTGCACTTACACCCTTGGGCATTATTCTTACAGCCCTGCAGTCTTGGGTCCACCACCACCACCTTGTCCTGTAAAAAGCAATCCACACAGTACATGCACTGTTTATGAAAGAGGCTGGGAACATGTTACTGTACCCTGATGAGAGCTGGGCAGTAGAAATTCCAAGATTATTAAAGCTGTCCTGCTGCAATGAAGGAGGCATGGGCTAAATGAACCCAAGAGTGAGATCACTCCAGCTTGAGGGGCATTCCTTTCTTTTGCCTTGTTCCTCCTGGCTGCCTCTGCCTTCTCCTGGGTTCTGATCCTCTGTCCAGTTCATTGTGGTACAGCTCCTAAGCAGTAGTTTTAACTTCTCATGTGGATGGTGTGCCAGAACAAGGTGTCTGACTGACAGGCAAACCCAGCTCCCAGTTAGACTCAGTGCTTCCCCCCAGGGCAGCTTTGCTTTTGAAAGGAGAGACTAGAAAACTGGAGAGATGTGGCAACCTCTGGATGAAGGCTCCCATTCTTGAAGGCTAGAGACATTTCTCTAGATCTCTGTTCAGTGTGAGACAAGTCTGAGTTACAGGATATAAAATTTTTCCCTCTGGGTCTTGCAGGCTTCAAGCGTGTATAGAGTTTGTTCCTTGTGGCTCTCTTTAAGTCTCGGCTGGTAGTATCCATATTGTAATTGGGGGACTATGATTCAACAGTGGTTGGTACAGTCAGTGAGTTCTGTAATAGGGTGTGTGATGTAGCTGATAAGCCAGGAATCTAATCAGCGCCCCTAATGAAATGAACAGTGGTTGTCTAGTGCACCAGCAGTGAGCAAGGCAGCTCCTTCCCGTGGCACATGCTTTCTGGCTGAAAGTGTTTTGTGAGAGCTACATATTTGCCTGCTGGGCTGAGCCTTGGCATGTTCTTTTCATGCTGCAGAAATTCCAGGGACTTGGGTGACTTTGGAGAGGGAGAAGCCTGAAGCCATGCAGTCCATCAGGCTGTGTGCACATGCAGGATGTTTTAGATAATGGCTGACTAACGCTGGACCATCTCTTTCCCCACTAGATGCTGTAGAAGAAACCAAACCTACTGAAAGTGCCCAGCAGGAAGAGGTGAAAGAAGAAGAGAGCAAGGCGGACCAAGAAAATGCCTGAACATTAAGAAATTACTCCCCATTGCCCCTCCCTCCCTCCCCCTATCCTCTATCCTTCCTTCCCACCCCAATCTCGATTTCCCCCCTTCCTGCTCACATCTGTGAGCCTGTGTCTGTCCCTCTCCCATTACCACTTAAACCCTTTTTCTCTCTGTGTGGCAAACATTTAAAGAAAAAAAAAAAAAGCAGGAAAAATCCCAGTCAAACAGTGTGGCTTAAACATTTCTTTGTTTCTTGGTGTTGTTATGGCAAGTTTTTGGTAATGATGATCCAATCATTTTGGGAAAATTCTTGCACTGTATCAGAGTTCTTTGACCTGGCGCGTGCGTGTGTCTGTCTGCCCACTGCGAGCGCTCGCTCTCTCTCTCTCTCTCCTCTCTCCCTTTTCCAAGTGTGTGTGTGTGCAATGTTACGTTCATCTGAGGAGTCCAGACTTACCGAGTGAGTAAAAACAAAAGAGGGGGGAAAACAGGTTCTTTTCTTCCTTTTTCAATGTGATGGAATGAACGAAAGAAAAAACAAACAAAAGACCAAACACAACAAACAAGTGAACAAAAAAGAATACTAAACCCCAGTTTGTTTTCAGAACTAAAATAACAACTAGAAAATGTGCCAATTAGCATAATGCTTAGCTCCAGGCTCCTTTTTCAAACTGAACAATAATTATAATAAATGAGAATAATTATCATTAATACCACCGTGTCGCATTTCTATGCTGCCGTACATCCTGCTGGCCTGTGGTCTTTGGTGGGCCACTTCTTGCGTGGCCCAGCTGTGTTCCTTGGCCACAAGTCAGTGGCTGACTGCTCTCCCTGGCACTACTGAGGGGATTTTTAAGGGGAGCAGGCTTGGATTTTGAGCAAGATGTTAGCACTGACTAACATAAATAATGAAAGTAGCAAAATCAGTTTTAGGAGAGATCATTGAAAGCATCCCTCTCGGAGACCTCCAGGCCCTGATTTGGGGAACTGTGGTGACCTTGAAGGTATGAGCCTGCAGAGGGACCAGCTTTGGTCTGTGCCCAAGGTCTAACCCCTGCCAAGGGGTGCGTCAAGCGCTGTGAGGGGACAGGGCCCTAGGACCTGAGCTTCTTGCCATAGTAGGATTATGCTCACTCCATTGGGCTGGAGTTGACATCCCTGCATAGCATAGTGTGGCCCCCCAGAAGTGTTCTGTTTGGCAAAATAAATTGGGCCAATTATTATTCAATATTTATTGAATAAATAGGCACACGGGCAGGATAAGGCCTGGTGGCCTAGGAGTCAGCTGGTGGCACTTTGAGAAATACCTCATCCCTGCTCCTGCTGTGTTTCACCCAGCTCTACTGAGGGCCAAGGTTTTCAGCTGTCATTTACGGCTCTGGGCAGAGCCTCACCTCCTAAATCTCCACCACTGCTTCCCACAGGTTGTGGGGCTGTTCCCTGATGCCACCCAGCCTGTCCCAGAGGAAGAATGACAGACACCAAATCCCGAGCTTGTGCAGCCATCTGGGTCTGCTGCTGTCTTTATGAGCTGCGAGAGCAAACAGTTAAAATGCATTTAGTAATATCTGGGCTTTCATAAAAGCTAATTACTGCTCTTTCACTGCCCTGATTATTTTAATGTGCTTTCCCAGCAGCTCCTGCATGGTTTCCTGGCCTCATTGGCAATGACAGCCAGAGTACCCTGCAGCATAATTGTGTGATGCTGCAGGACCAGGATTAAATTGTCCTCACAGCAGGAAGACCAAAAGATGGGAAGGCTGACAGCTCCAACGTCCTTTGGTGGCCAATGCTTCTTGTAGTGGCAGCTCCATGGCCCCATGGAGGGCTGGCTGGCACTCCTTGTCCTACTCCTTTGTTCTCCTCCATCTCTTTGCTGGAAATAGGGAGAAAAGATGAACAGTGTCTCCTCAGAAATGATCACTGAACGTAGACTGCTCACAGGAAGTGCCATCAAAACATGTGAGGATTCATTTCCATGTGCTTCCTGGCATTCTGTAGAAATAAGAGAGAGAGACAGGGAGGGTTTTTTTCTAAAGAGAGGGAAAGAGAGAGTGGGAGATAGATTGGACAAAGATTTTTAAAAACAGGGATTAGAGAGATAAGGGGGGAAAAGATTTTTGTGTGGATAGATGGATGATAGGGAGAGAGAGGGGAGTATAGCTAGAGAAAGAAAGATTAGAGTGCAAAAGATGAGAGAGAGACAGGAAGAAATTAGATAATATGGAGCAATAGATGATTGATAGAGATAGTGAAACGTAGATAGCTAAAGTAGATTAGACAGACTAAATAGGTAGAAAGATGGGCTGACTGACAGATAGGTATTGTGTCATACTTCATAAATGATATATATGCTAATATTCCCATGTCATGATGGGTGGTAAACCCTGAGACACCTTCCAGCCTGACCTCAATTCAGCAAATGTAGCGCAGACATCAGGCATTGCTTGGACTGTATGTCAGGTCTCACCATCCCACCCGTGTCTGCCATGGCAGCAGCAGGGTGTGGATGGTGTTTGGGAGGGAGAGCACTCTGAGGGACACGGGGCCGAGGCATAGGGAGGAGAGGTGTACCGTATGTTTGCTGTTCGTAGCACACAAGGGGCCGGCCCAGCGCAGACACTGCAGACACCCTGTGTCTCTAGCACCAAGTTGAGAGAACTGAGGTTCAGCTCTCAGGATTTGTGGGAGAGGTGTTTGGGAGGAGGCAGGAAGGAGGGACCATGGTTTTTGTTCGGCCTTATCTCCTGTCATGACCATTTCAAAAGGTTTTCTGTCTTGCCTGTTTCTGCAAAGACCATGTGTTTTCCCTGCTTTTCTGATTTCAGACTCCAAAATTTTCATCTTGCCTCCATTTTGCTATTACTATTTTTAACTTTATAAGGAAAAGAAAGCCACTTCTCATGTCTTCCTGGACATAGGCCTTCCTTCCTCCTCAAAAAATGAAACAACTTTCTCTCCCCAGGGACGTTTTATCTTTGCATTTCGCTTGTTGCCTCCCCCTTGGCTGATGGTTGGGGCATTGCGCGTGTTTTGTCACCATTTGTAAGAACATTGCCATGTTGCTTAGACAACAAAGGGTTGGGTTTTGTATTTTGGTTTTTTTCCCCCCCACAAAGAGAACAGGATATGTGGTTACCAACTGCAAACCTAAATAATTTAAATACTAATTCCTCTCCCTTGGTTCCAGTTTAAAATTACTGGCTGTAACCAAGAACCCCCTATCTTTATTATTGTACCATGTCCTGATCCTGCCAGAGAGTCAGGGCAAAGAAAGCATGAGAGAGAGCACAGAGACAAACCCTGCCTTGAACAGGCAGTGGTTTAATGTGTAATATACAAGATTTGTATAGGAAGCTGGGCTGTCTTCAGGGTACAGGAAGAGAGCAGAGAAAAGCATTTGGATTTCCTTGAGTTGCCTCTTCAGCCAGATTTTCAAAGGCTAAAAGGAAACACTATAAAGGATGTAGCATGGGACGGAAACTGGAAAGAGAACAAGGGTATTTGAGGAATGATTTTTCTAGCAAGACACCAAGTGAGCTGAAAGCAGAAGAGGTAGGAGGTCCCAGAAGTAAAGAGTGGAGCAAAGAGTCATCAGCAAAGTAGTTGAAGCTTTTCTACTACTCCTGCTGTGACAACATACAGGAATTCCCCAGGGAGTATGGATCTAATTCTCTCTCCCTGAAGAAGATACAGGTTTGCCTGGAGGTGCCTGTGGTTGTTATTTTGTGTAAGAAAAGGGCGGGGCATATTAGAGTGACTCACACTGGGAACATGGTGCCTGACCTCACCATGCAGTGCTGTGGAAATTCAGAGGCCTAGTGGGGCTTTTTCCATGTCCCTGTTGAAAGATACGCTAGTGACCCACAGCTATCCTGAATGCTCGTACCAGCTCTAGGCCAGCTCTTGACATTTCACTACTACATTTCATTAGACTAAGCTTTGAAAAAGTGAAAAACATTCCAACATGAACTCCCCATCAATGCAGTAGATTGTAAGCATGAATTTGGTCTGCTTTGAAATGCTTGTGCCATTCTGACTGTCTGCAGATGACTGATAGCAGATGAAACCCCACAACCCTTGCAATAGTTGCATCAGCCAAGGAGCTTTTCTGTGAGCCACATTCCAAAGGGAGGGGAAGGGCATTCTGCTGAGATCCCTTCAGACCCAGAGTTTTCCAGTCCTAAACCCTAATGCAGCCCCATGAGAGGTTTTAGCCAGAAAGAACTCACCCCTGGTGACCACATAAACATCACTGCTTGGGAAATATGTTACTCTAGATGAAAGAAATAGCCATGACTGATGGAGAGGAGTTTAGAAAAAAAGGAAAGAATAAAAAAAGGAAGAGGGAATTAATACTAAACTCCCCACAGGAGTTATTTCTTTTTTCCTGTGGTCTCCAAACAGCAAACTTGCACTTGTGACATTTCATACTGAAGGTCTGCTGTTTGTCATAGGTATCTTAGGAAGGAAATGAGTGGCTATGGTTTGCAGAGGTGGAGGGAAGGGTTTGAATGAATGTTTTTGTGGTTCCTCTTGGCTAAGAAGTCCGCTTGGTGGTCACCTACAGCTCAGCAGCACCAGAGGTGATGTTGGGGATCCTCTTCCAGGCCTGTGCTCAGATTCCCTGCTTTTCTGCATTGCCACATTAGCACTTTCACTGGATATTTAGAGCACCTCAGGACTGGTTCTCCTCTCGCTCACACTGGGGTAACTCAGGAGTCGCTCCACTGGAACCAGTGGTGTTAATCTGGTGTGAAAATAATGCGAGAGGAGGATTCAACTCCTCGGGGGGGGGATTTTCCAGGTCCCCGAGGGGGAAAAAAATCAATGGGAGTTACATGTCTAACTGCCACTTGTGCCTGTGAAAGTCTGCCCCTTATCTACCTATATGTATATAGGGTACAGTTTTCAGAATAACCTAAGTGACATGGGCACTTGAGAGCACACGTTTCACTGGCTTTCAAAGAGACACAATTTCCTAAGGCCCAGATGCTGAAGGATGTCCAAACTCCTCTCTGCAGCGCATTTGGGGGTCTCAGGCCTGAAATTCTCCAGTCATTTCCCAAAATGGAACTGAAGATCATGAGTCATTTAGGTGGTCCTGAAAGCGCTACCCTCTATCCATTTTTCAGGGTGTTGATCTCAGGTCATGTGCGAGCCTGCATTCTTACCTAAAATGCTTTATTACTACATTCTTCTGTTGAGCAATACTTGGAAGAAGAGGTGAAGGTCGAGATTTGCAGAACAGGCTAGTGACCCCAGTGGCTCACATCTGGAGTGCCCAACTTGAGAGACACCTCACTGGGGTCCAAGCCACAGGTCCCCTGTATGCTCTGAACATCAAGATTCATGTATTACACACCCAGAACCACTGGTCACTCGTAAAAAAAGAAATCCCAGCCTGAGACCTAGACTACCCTCACAAAAGAAAATCCCAGGTGAACTGTTCACCTGATAGCTTGGTTTTTATGCTCATGCCTGTTCCCAATGAATAAAACAAATCCCTGTGCATCACCTAAGCCCTATTTTGAAGAGTTCCACTGGCATACAGCTGAAGTAACACAGTAATAAATCGGGGCCTGAAGAAGGTGGCTACAGCCTAGAGAGTATCAAGAACTGTGACGTGTCTGGAAGCTAAAAAGAGCAGAACTTGACAATTAGAGCGGCCCATTTCCGATGCTCTTGTGTGAGGATCTGGAAAGAGTCTCTCACTCATTGTACTTGTGCATTATGAGTGTGTCCATCTGCAGAGATCTAATGTACACATATGTCCTGAATATTGTCCTAAGGTTGCAAGCTTCAAAAATGAGCAGAAAACATTCCCGAGAAGTGAGAATAATACAGATGTCTGTATTTGAAAAATTGGTTCAAATAAAGTCTCTCACTTATAGATACGTGTAGTTGTGTGCAATAATTTGTTCCTGGAACAGAAATTTCTCCCTCGTGTAGGACTTTGATTATTTTACAAAAAAAATCTAATTTCATTCTTCCTTGACCTTCTCAGTCAAGTCCTACTACTGTGGTAAAAAAAATGCTTTCTACTTGTTCTGTCTGGGTAAAAAGCTGTGTTATATTGAAATGGTGAAGTAAAAGGCCATATAGGCCAGTATGCTTTTATGTTGCATAGTATCCCTTGAGGTAGAATATCTAAGTGGCCTGATAGAAGATGTGGTCACCTGTGCAAAAGTCCTGGGTTTTTATGTAACATGACACAGACTTCCCCACGGATGCTCTGACCCAGGAAAGGCCTGTGGCTGTCTGGGCACTGCCTGGAAACTGTCTAGAAAAGGCTGAACTGAGAAATGCTGTGCTTGGGCACCACAAGGATGCAAAATGTCCATGGCCATATCTGGGCCTGGGATGTTCTGAGTCAGGGAATCTGCTTGGATGTAGAAATGGGAATGGGGGTTGCCAACCAGTATTGGTTGGACCTCTGGGGTCATTCAGTCCAACCCCTCTACCAAGCCAGGGTCACCTAGAGCAGGTGGCACAGAAGCCAGAATGTCTCCAGAGAGGGAGAGTCCATGACCTCCCTGGGCAGCTGTTCCAGTGCTCTGCTGCCCTCAATGGAAAGAAGTTAGGCAACCTTGTGCAAGCTTACCTAAAGATATCAAATTCCTCACTGGATTTAAATCTTCAGTAGCTCACTGTGAAACTCCAGAAGTTTTTGAGTCAGAAATATATATTTCAGCAGTGAAGAAGCCTCACTAATTATTTCTCTCACTATCAAGTTTGTGCCAAGTGCAATGATATAAGAACAGAGCAGGAATTGCTGCCTGGGCTATGCTAGGCTTCTGACTTAATCCTGAGCTGTATCTGACAGCAGCTCAAGAGCAGAGCTGAAATCAAGCATTTTTATCATATCTATTCATCCCAGGAAGCTTCACAACCACTGTTTAGAAATCACTTGCAACTCATCTATGAAATACAGCAGCTGGCTTAGCAAGGGCCCAGAAAATTCCTGATGAGGCTCCAGGGAGCTGCCTGGGAAACAGAGCAGACCTCAGCACCTCACATGGCTTCTGGACAAAGTGCCAATTTACAAATGACACAATTAGATGTCTGTATTCTTGTATGTAATCATCAGTTGCCTCATTGCTTCTCCAAAATAGGCGTGGACTACATCTTGTGTGCAAACAAATATTAAGCATTCAAAATCAAGTGGTTTCAATTAGCCACATCACTAGATTGCAGGGATCAGCCCTGGCAGATTTGCTTTGCTTCTGTGGGGCAAAACACCTCTAAAAGGATCTCTCTTCAAGTAAATGGCTGTCTTGAGGTAGCAAGGGTGCCTCACACTCTTTTATCTGCTGCACAGCAGAGGGGGAAGGCAGGAGCTGAACAGTTGGTGCAGGGCATGTATGTCAGCTGAAGCTCAGCCTCATATAAATCTCCACCTGAGACTTTCTAACAAGGCACACAAAGTTTGCCCCGCATGATTTTCAGAGTCACATTCGTGTCACTGCAAGAAGAAATAAACTTTCTGCCTGAATTGTAGAAAATGGACCCATGACTCTCCTTGGGTGTTCAACCTCCTCCAGTTGCCCAGGTGAACTCCCTTTGGATATCTTGCCACATCCATGGACTACAACAGCAAACTTTTCCCAGTTTCTGAGTGAGCCAAGTGTTTCCCATTCCTTTGGTGTTCCTCTGGCTTAGCCCACTCTGGGCTGGGGGAGACCTCCTCTCCTAGGCTAAACTGCAACAGGAACTTCAGGTTTCCTTGGTTTTTGACAATACCAATAGCTTAACAGCACACTTGCCACCTTCATTGCTCTAGTGAGGTCACAGGCAAAAGACTATTGTTTCTCATAGAATCACTCAAATCTCTGAGTCTGCTTTCCTTTACCCAGCAGGGTATATGAAGTCCACTGTAATGGACATTTACAGTTTGCCAGTCTGCAACACTCTGTCCTTTTTTAACCAGTATACAGAGCTGGCATCAAGTCTGAACAGGGCTACTCCCTTGTTGAAGATGAGCAGAGAAAGTGAAAGGAAATTATGCACTTCTGTACCTAAGATCACTTTTGTATAATAAAAATGAAATTATTTTTCTCCATGTAGGACCACTTTTATATATTAAAGAGGAAATACTTTTCCTCTAGCTTGGCATGAAACTGTGAACATTAATAATAAGAGAAGCAAGGAAGTGAAAGCCCATTTGTCTCAGAGGAGCACCACTGTGGCTGAGAGGCAGGGTTTGCAGAGGGGGTAGCTTGTACAAGACAGACTGGGGTACTTGGGTCTCCGCAAATGCATCAGCCTGCAACCCAAACTACAAGCTGTATATATCTAGAAAGTCACTGCTTAATTTAATTATGGTGGTTGATTAAGCAAGTTATGAGTAAAATGTGATTAGCATTTTGGGATCAATGGGTAGATGCTAAGCCAAGAGAGAGAGAAACTTCGTTATCTGTGGTGAGAGAGAGGAAGGGTAGTACAGGTCATCGGTGGGTGCATAACAAGGAAGAGTTAATTGGGGTGAACTGAAAACTGCTGCTGAGGCCTCTCTCTGCTGAGCCCATAATTATGCTTTTCTTACCTTAAGACAGTCATCTTCTGAAGGGTTTTGTGGCCATCCTTAGGACCCTGAGCCAGAGAGGGAAAAACAGTTTCTCTCACTGGAGGTGAGGTCTAATGGAGAGGGTTCCATTTTCCCCCTCTACATTGGGTGTCCCCACTCTTGGCCATTTATCTGTGTACAGTCTGTGGCTTAAGTTTCAATGAAGCCTCATTCAACACCTGTCTGTGCAGCAGCTCATTGTTTAAGTGTGGAGATTATTTCACTGTGAGTGCTGTGGTGCAGAGGCTCCTTCCTTGTGTTTGCCCAGGTCCTGAATCTCTCCTTGTGTCTCTTTCCTTCTGAGGCACACCTGAGTGATTTAGGAAAAACAGAGTGAAAGTTAAGAAACGGCCACGCTTCCTGGTGGCCTAAGGGGGTGCTGGTGTCTAACAGCAGAGACACCTTGAGCTTTTGGATGTGGAAGACCAATGCTCCTGGAAAAGATATCTCTGAGGGGCAGCTCTGTGAGTGATGACAGGTCGCCTTCTTTAGAAGTCACTTAAAGACCAGAAGACAATTCCTGTTTGAATGCCAGCACCCAGCAAGAGGGTGAGCAGTTCCTGCATGCTGTCACTTAGGCTTCCTTGACCCCACTGCTTCTCAGTAGCAAAGAGAAAGAAGACCTACAGCTGTGGGTTGTCTCTCCCAGGCTCTTCTCCATGCATGACAGCCAAGCCTGGTGCCAGACACTCCAGAGGGCACGTTTGGCAGTCAGGGTTGGGAGAACAGGGTGCAATGGTCTGGGAAGACCTCACATGCTGACTGGTCTCTAGGAAAAAGCCAAAGGCCAATCACCATCCCACCTCACAACCCAGGTCAGGGTTCTGCTCACCCCAGGCTGTGGCAGGGTGCTGGTGGCTGGGGAGGGCAGGCTCTGCCTGGCCATGGCCCCTGGGCTGTTGGCACGTGCTGCTCGCGGCCCCTTGCTGGTGCACACACCATTAATAAGACTTTCCAGCCTGTCACTTCCATGCTGAATCCTTTGAAAGCCGTGCTCCTCTGGGCCCATTAGAGAGAGGAACTGTCTCTGTTGAAACATATGGGGCTGTCAGGCTCTGTCTGTTGCTCTGAAAGCTGCCGCTACTCTCGCTGTTCGCTGCTGGAGGGGCAGCAGCTGTCTGGAGGAGGCTGTGATGAGGATGGGGACTTGGGAAGGGGCTGGGGGAAGATAGCAGGTGAGCAGGGAAGGATGCTGGGAATGCTGGGAAGGTAAGCAGTGTGCTGGTAGCTGGTGGGCTGCTGTAGGACATCGGGATGCTGGGCAGCTGTGGGGGTCCCTCATGCTATGAATGTCATAGGGGGAAGAGGTACATCTGAGGACAACTGGGTGGTGAATATCAGGGGCATATGTAGGGGTAGGCTGAGGCAGCAGGAGACACAGCTGACAGCAGAGATGTTTGACTTGTCTGGAAAAGGAGAGGATGGCAGCAGTGTTGGGTGATTCTATGGGAACGCTGCAAAAGGGAGGCTTTCGAAAGCATCATGCGGTCACATGGCGCTGGAGTTTCTCATTAACCAGCACACCCACCCCCCAGCTCCATTTGCAGAAACTGAACAGGATTTAATGGAGTCTCTTGACTTTTTCCTCTGAAATATTCATAAGTTTTAGCAGTCCATTTCATGCTCACCTCCTTCTCCATTAACGAGCATCGAAGAGGGACTGGGTGGAAAGTGGGCTGCTCCGGAGCCAGGGAGACAGAAAAAGGGACCTGTGCCTCTGCCCAGGGACTGCTGAGAAGCAATCCATTCCTGGGCTGTTCCATGGCCCTCTCACTAGGCCTGAAAACTGTCTGGAAATGAGCCCTGGGCAGCATGTACAGGGAGGTGATTAATACAGTGGGAAAGGAAGGAAACCAATTAAGCAGAGTGCTGTCTGGAGCTGCTGCCCCCACCCCATCACACAGATACACCCACGTCTGTCTCCCTGCCTGTCTTCATAATGTGCAAGGCCAGGAGCTCTGTAAGAATGGCACAGGCTAACAAAAATGCCTGGAGGCAATTAGTTCCCTCCTTGCCTTAGCACTAATGCTGTGCTAGAATACAGGGAAAGTCCAGAGCTTCCATAAGACAGCACAGAAGCACAGCAGTTGGATTATGGATGCCCCATGTAGTCTGCAGTACTTGGCACAGCAAGGATCCTGCTGGGGAGTTTGGAGAAAGGGTGTAATAAATAGTGCTAGATTGCACTCTGGTTTATGAAATGTCCCAAAAGATTGGGGTAGGTCCGATCTCAGAGCATTTTCCAGATCTGTTAGATACTAAACCAGGGCTCTAATAGTCTAACTGATATACTCCTACCAAAGTCTACAACCAAGTATCTCTAGGATTCTTAAGAAAGGTGTTCCTGCTCATGGCAAGGGGCGGTTTGGAACTAGGTGATCTTTAAGATGCCTTCCATCCCAAAACATTCTATGATTCTATGATTTTGGGGGTGGGGAGAGATGCAACTCTCACAGCTTTGCTCCAGAGGGTAAACCTTTTTTGCAGTAGTCACACTCCTAAACCATGCAGTTTAAAGTCCTAAGAAAATTTTTGTTGAGGACTCCATGGACAACAGTAGAACCTGGATAGTGCTCTAGGAAAACAGAGTGGTCCTCCACCAGTGCCATCCCTTCAAAAAGTACAAGAGATGTTCAACAATGGGCTTCCAAGTTCAGTTGGCTTCTCTCTGCATTATTGCTTTGATGAACAAAAAGAGCAAAATCTGCATCCTAATGAGTTGTTCACTCTGGCTGACAGAGACAGAAGGCAAGATTATAAATGTTCCATTTCCTGTGGTTCCTCCCTGCTGGATTAAAAACCAAAACAATGTCACAGATGCTACAGCACATATTTATTCTTGCTTTCAAAACACTCACTAGTCAGGCTGCTTCCCCTTCCCCCCCATACACCCATACAGGCACCTGCTTGCATGTGTCCAGGGAATCAGATGTTTATGCAAGTATTTGCAGGATGTTCCACATCTCCCTGAAATTATAATCAGCATGCCCAGAATCAGCTTAATTACGAAGTGTTCAGCAAACATCCACAGGCTCTTCCAGGACAGGTCCACGCAGCATCTCCGTGAATGGGGCTGCATGTTTTTCCTCCACTGCCACACATGGCTCCTGCTCAAGGGCTCAGGCCCTCACATCTGAGCTGTTGGGTTGTCTGGTTACTTATTTGTTTCCAGGAGAGAAGAGAGACATTTGTAAAGCAGCGGCAGGGCATGAGAAGACACTGAGAGTGTCTCAGGGTGAGACTTGGCTACCTCTGATTTTTTGCAGCAGTCTCTCCACGCAGGATAGAGATGTCAACAATCCCAGTTTTAACTGGGCCAGATCAGATATATAAATGTGCCAGGTCCATAGTCTGGCTATTAACTCTTTCTGTGGAAAAGACAAAAATCAAGAATCAAGTATCAAAAACTGTGGAACCATGAAGTTTTGCCATCCATGGGTTGCAGACTGGCACATCTGGGTGCTCAGCAGACAGGCACTTCCTAAAGAAATGAAGGACTGGTTGGTTTAGCTGAGGGAGTCAGAAAACACACTGCTGATGTAAGAAAAGAAAACACTTTCTGAGGCAGCCAAGTGCACTTCCTATAAAGAAGAGCACCATTCATGGTTCTTCAAAACTTTTCTGAAGAATCTCCTGGACTGAGGCTGTGGGCCTCTACAAAGATCATGGTCACGTCTTCGCTTTTAGTCAGTGCACTTTCTATCAGCCCCACAGCAAACAACCCCTCATGTAACCTCTCAGGTGATTTCACAGAGATGCTAAGAACTGGGAGAAGAAAGATTCAGGCTTCACCTCATCACTCTGTGTGGGAGTCGGTGTTGATGGTAGGAGGCCTGGGATGCCTTGGGAGGATACTTTTGTTAAGTTAGAGTGAGTAACTGTATCGATTTCCCGAGGCTCCCTGCTCCCACATGGTAATAGCTACCTGCCAGTCGCCTGGGACTCACTCCCACAGCCCAGAAAGTTCTATTCTCCCTGTTCCCCCATTGGCTCCTGTGTGACAGTCACTCCCCTCTTGTTACACTATTGGTTAAATGTATGTCACCACACCACAACTCCTCCTTCTACCCCTGTCCCCATTGGTTTATTGTACCCTGTCCCCTCCTACCTTCCCTCGGTTTATATACTTTGTATCCACGCTTTGCTGGGGCTCTCAGCTCCAGCTTCGGCTTCTGCTGTGAGCCTGCGCTCTGTCCCTGTATCCCTCCTCCTGCGGTTTGTCTCCCTTCTGCTTCACCTGCCTCCCTCCCAGCCTACCTTCATTGTACCGCTGTGGACCCTCTACTCAACCCTCAAATAAAACCCAGTTGGAACTCTACACGGAGTGCGCTTGCGTTTGTTCCTGGTGTGGAAGATTACTTCATCCGGGCACTGTCAACTGGTCGGCTGGGGGATCGGTTCATGGGAGCTGGGATGGTAACGTCGCCAACCCCGCAGGTCATGCTACGGGACACGTTCCGGGGCAGCCTGCACCTCTGTAGTTACCATCTGTGAACCTGACAAGGTTTGGACTCTTTAGACAGCTGTAGCTGACTTTGTTTCCTTCCCTGTGGCACTGCACTAGCAAAACCTACATGATGATCGTATCACATTGTTATACACACTGGAAGCATTTAGGGCTATTAAGGTCACACTTCAATGTGACTTTAATAATTTACTGCCTTTTTGTGGAGCTTGGGGACCACAGAGCCCAGAACCAGGGAACCCTTTTCTGTCTCTACTGTGCTTGTCATTACATGGCAAGAAATTTCCATTTAAAACACAAATCCTGGCATCAGAGAGACATCATCAAACCAGTATTTTGATCTGAAGCAAGGGGGCAGTTAACAAACACAGGTTTGCTTCTCCATGTTTATGCAAAGAGATGTGACTTTTCTTCTCTGTTCATAAAGTAAAATTTTAACCATTTTGCCCAATCTTCCACATCCCAATTTATTAGCTATTCAAGACCCTGTGTATGTTAGGCCTTTGCTCACACAGGCACTTGGCTCTTGGTTGCCATCACAAGTAAATAAGATGCTCCAGCAGCATTTGGGTTCCTGCTGGCCAGCTCCAGCTGTTCAGGTTTGCTATTAGTATTGCCAAGACCTAAGGACTGTCTCACGTTGCTGGTGATGTCTCCAGACCTCAGAAGCCTGCTAGCCTCGGCATCACAGCATTTCTATCACCCTTACCCAGGAGCTGTCACTACTCTTATCAGTGTTATCTCCACAACCCCTGGAGCACCATAGGAAGGATAATTATGACAACAGAGGGCTGTGAAGGCTTAGACCCTCCAGACATTTCGTGCCACCTTCCTCCTGGTTGGGCAGCAGGGCTCTGCTGCTTGCCCAGGGGCGTGGGAAGAGGCTGTGACAGAACACACAACGGAGCTAATCTCTCGGGATTTTGGGCAGATCAGATCAGTAACTGCTCTGCCCCGAAGTATTTATTCTGCAGGAAAGGGGATGGGAATAACACATACCTTTAAGCGTTGTTAAAAATACATGCCACAAAGACAGCTCTCCTCTCAGGCTAAAACTGTCTCCAGGGACGATCTCTGGGGAATGCCTGTGTAAGCAAAACACCCACCAGGGAAGAGGTTTCTCAGGGGGCGTGTCTGTAGGTGAGCGCTCCTAAGTGGAATGCCTGGGGAGAGCACGTTCCCGCATGATGTGCTGCCTGCCTCTGCCTTTCCCTAAATAGCGCATCCTGTCTTCGCGGCTCGGAATACACTTGTCACACAAAAGTCCGCACATGTAGGGTAGGACTTTCTTGAAGTTCACCCCTAGCCAGCTCGTAAGATCAAATTTTAAATTAGGAACACCTTTTGAGCTCACTCGGCTGCTCGTCAGTAGCTGCTCTGCCTTGGCACTGCACATGGGCAAAGCCAGTTACCCCTTATGCTTCTGTTATATCCAGGTTTAAATGCCACTGCCATTCAACCGGCAATACAGTGACACAGCCACCTGCACTGAGCAGCCTTTGCCACGTGGTGACACAATAGATGGTCTAATAGGAAAGGAAATGAGGATTTTAGGAGGCCTTGGCAGAGGGAAGGCAAAGCACTGCTGAATCAGTGACTGGGGGTGTACGCCTTGCTCCCTGCTGGGGAATGGGGAGTCAGAGGCAGCAGCAGGTTTGGAGAGCCCTGCAGGCTGCATGGCAGCCACAGCAAAGCACTGCTCCGAACAGCTCAGCTCTGCTTTCTGCTGCCACTGAGACTGCTGGAGGGGAAAATTCGATTTGCCTTTTGTTCAGCCAGCCTCACGGAAAGCCTTGCTCAGCAGCTGGGTGAAAAGCAGAACCTGCTTATGGTGCCTGCACTTGGGTATTAGCTTAGCTGAGAGGGACCCCAAAAGCTGAGCCTCCTCCTCTCACAGCTGGCTCTGAGAGCTTACTGTGTCCCTGCCACAGAGACATCAGCCTCCTTCAACAGCTCTGCCTGCTGCTCTGCTTGTGGAGAAGAAAGCCATAAAGGATGGCAGAGATCCTTGGGACCTGTGCTTTGCTTCATGAGGCTCAGGACCCATGGTGCATGTGTGTACTCACTTGGCTGACTGTGGATGCCTCCCAGATATGCCCTGCCCTTGTCCTATTTTCATCCCACCAAAGAATATCATGGCACATCCTGACAACAGGCAGCTAAAGAAGGGGACAGAGTGCTCTCCTTCTTTCCTCACATTACCCATACTCTGTTCTGGCTGGTCACCTCAAAGGCAGCTCCTGTAACATGCTCTGTCTGAAAGGCACTGATGCTGGAGCAGCATTTCAATTTATGTTCCCATAAAATACTTTTTCCATACAACATTTTTTTCATAAGCCATGGGACAGATTGGAATCTGATATGTTCAGCTGTTGCTGGATGAAGGGAAGAGCAGAAGTGACAGGAAATTTTTAGGAGAACTATATTAAACTCTGTGTAGGATTTTGATTTATTAGTAACAGTAAAATGAAATTTCAGCTGATATTCCATTATCCTGTTTGCAGTGCACTCTAATAGCATCTCCATTCATAAAACAGTTCATCTCCTGTCCTTTTGTGTTGATCTATTTGTTTTGCTCTAGAGCAGTTTCCAACACAAAATGAATTTGCCTTCCTGCATACTTATGCATACAGGGACAACATCTTTCCAGGCTGCCAGCCTTGTATTTGCATGTTGGATCCTGAGAATGGATCTTCCCAACAGCACATTTCATATGGGTGACCCCCTGCAAATGTCTTTGTGAACATTTGGCCAGATGTATTTCTTCCCCATCTTCCGGACTAGTGGAGTGCATTGTGAGCAGATAGGCAACAAAAAAGAGAGAAAACACAAAAAGATGGGCTAGGAAAGGGTGGGGGCTGAGGAGACAAACACATTTTCTGTTTCCACCTGACCACGTCCCAGTGACCCATTAGGAGTGCGTGACTTGCCTGGTTTTGCAGAAATCACGGTATGCAGTCTCACCAGAGGTCTGCAACGCCTCTCTCACTAAGCCTGGCTTGAACTGGAAATCTTTTGTTCTTTTTAGCTCTGCCCTCACTCACAGAAGTCAGACTGTACAGCTGGCACCCAGGCAACAGTGAGGCATCTGCAAGTACAAAACCAGAGGTGCCATGTTCTCTTCACACTCATTCCTGAAAATTTCATCCCTTCTTTTTGGAATTTATAATAATGGGCCTCATTTGTTACTGATATTTTCTTAGGAACTCTGCAAAGTGAACACAAAGCACTATCAAATCCCAAAGGTATCATTTTACCCCTACTTTCTGTTGGCATTATAGATAACTCACCCTTCAGAGTGGGTTCAGCCCTATTTGTCTCCCTTCTCCACACCCTTCCTATCAGATACTGAAATGCCTCAGCCTCCTTCCCTCTCTCCCAGCTCCTGCAAGACATGCAGCTTCTTGCAGGCAGCCTCTCTCTACACCAGCGTTAAGTTACTAAGCAGCTGAGATAAAAGGTTCCCACCTTCATAAATTATCAATGTGGGCCAAATGGCTTGTGCTTGCTCGACAAACTCATGCATGAGAAACAGAAAGGAAAGAGACAAACACTAACCCAGCAAGGAAAATAACCACACCTCATGCCAATGAAGGTGGAAAGGAGATTCGGAAAACAGAGAAGCAAGAGAACAAGAGTAGAGAAGAAGGGAGCTAAGCACCTGTCAAACACTTTAGTCTTTATTTGCAAAGTATCTGGAGGCTGGTTTTGGTTTAGGTAATTTACTCATTAAAATGAAGTTACTAGAGCAGCCTGGTGCCTGCCAGTCACTGGGTGAGACTCAGCCACTCCCCATGCCTCTGATGTGTTTGCCCATGGCCATTTGCTGGCATTGAAGGGATTTAGATGTGCAACCAGTATCAGAGGGACCAGTGAGCCCAGCACCAGGTCCCACTGCAGACACGGGGTGTGCGCAGAGCAGTGACAGCCCAGACAGCCTTTCTCAAGGGCTGCCGTAAAAAGGGCAGCTCAGCTAAATGGGCTGTCCTGCAAATTAAGTTTCTGAGGTAAGACTGCCATTTTAGTACAGAGGTACTTCAAGTTTCCAGAGTAAATGTCACACCTGTCTTTTGCCTCTGTGGCACGTGTCAAGCACAGAGGCCCATCATTATGTGACATGGGTGAATCTCTTCTGTTTGACAGGTTCTATGTCTAATAACTCTGCCATGGGAGAGGAGCTCACTGGTCAGCCCAGCAGACTCACTGATGTTGGTACATCAGTGCTGATTTTCACCACATGGGTGCCTGGTCCTTAAAGAAGGTGTCTGTGTGAGAATCAAAATTGCATGGTAATGACAGAACTTTTCACATGACAGAGATGATGGTGAGCACAAATAGAGTCCCTGTGCTCTTCCCCTTAGGGTGAGCCATAGACATTGGTAACATGCATATAATGCAAAAAAAAAAAAAAAAAACCAAAAAATTTGTGCCTCATTCACCATTGAGTAACCTCCCACTCTAAGCTAGTGCCAAACTTTCAAAGTGAGGCTTAATCCAGGGCAATGAGTCAGGTCTGGCACAGTTAGCTCAGGAGGAGGACTGTTAAGAAGGACTTTAGGCAGGTACGAGTGTACCTCTGGTATGAATCCCTACTGTTTGTAAGCCCTGGACAGAAACTTCTGCCACAGTGAGAGTCCCAGACTGTAGGCTTCCCACTCGCTAAGTTACTGCACTGCTTTGACTGAACACAAGACTGTGGCCTGGCTGGCAAGCCTTGTTCCTTGTTCACAGGCGACCCTGGAGTCAGTACCAGATGCAGAAGGAGGCACAGAACAGTGCACGGGATCCCTTCTCATGACATGCACCTCCTCCCATCCTTGACAAGCTTTTGTCTTTTAGGGAAAGAGGATACAAGACTACCAAACAACCATGTCACAGACACAATATACAAGAATGTAATGGCATTGTCGGTGCTTTAGAGATGAGCAGAGTGCAGCAATTCATTTATTTAAATTGCTCAACTGTCTGAGGAAGGGGCCTGTTCCCTCTGGTATACAAGCAAAAACCACCTCACACAGCCATTCTCCTTGTGTCCCAAGCCAGACCTCCCTGACCTTAGCTGTGATCAGACCATCCCAGTTTCTCAGGCTGCTGTACGAAGCTGGACACTGTCACCTTCGATGCAGTAAAAAACTGCTGCAGACACAAATTTTAAAAGGTGGGGGGGGATAGCATTAAAGCTGGTTTTGCAGCTCTAGTATTTATATAAAAGTAAGGGGGATCACTAAAAGGGCGTGAAGGGAGAGCTCCCAGAGTACAGACAGTGAGCAAGGGAGTGAGTGAGAACACTGGACTCCTTGGGAGATAAAGTTTCATTGCTATGGAATCAATCTTCTGAGCTTCTCTTTGCAATTTTGTCTCATTCAGTGCTTCTTGAAATGAGTTTCCATTTGTCTGTCTGGTGCTAATTTTCCCTCATTTGCCACATCAAAGCCATCATTACAGGCACAAAGTGCCTCCAGTGCCGTTTTTCCCCCGTTTCTTCAGTTATTCTCCTTAATAGCTCTTGGTTTGTTAACTCAGCTATCATTCAGTGGAAATCAGATGCTGTTAGTCTGGTCTAGCTGCCTCTGGATGCCCCATCCCTCCTGTTCCCAAGGACACATTGCTGCCTGGGATAGCTGCCTGGGGCTGGGACCAGGGAGGTGCTTTAGAGCACTTTTGAACTTTTATCTGTAAGTGTTACAACCCCTTGTGAGAGATGTTTGATATCTTTTCTGTATTTCCATTTCATTTAGTTAATGGGGGTAACAAGTAGGAGAGGAAGGGTTTGGACAGCATTGAAAATGTCCTCTGAGCTTCTTGAGGTCTTTGCCCTCAAGCTGATTGAGGTTTGCTTGGAGTCAGGAGCTGGCTCCCAGCTGCTGGCTTTCAAAGGTTGCTCACCTCTGCCCACAGGAAGTGGATCTGTCTCTGCAGCCAGCAGCACAAATCCTCGCATCTTTTCCACAGCCCTTTGGTCCTCGAGCACTCCAAGATGTGCATCTCCCTAGGGAGATGCCCCCTTATATCATCCTCAAGCAGACAGCAGCCCCAGACTGTGCTTGCACAGCCCACTTGCTGCCAGATCACTTGGCAGTGAAAGGCCTGGCTGGGCTCTGGTGCACAATCTGCCCCCCTAAGAGAGCACACACTGCGCCTTGTGCTGGGTACCAGGGCCGTGGAGCTGCAGCCCCATCCTGCAGTGTGGGAGGCTTGCCCCAATGCCTGTCAGCAGCTCTGCTGTGCCCACAGCTGCTCCAGAAAAGCCTTGCAGAAGAGACCCGCACCACCAGCAGCAAGAGCAGATTGCTCCAGAGCGTGGCCCTGTGCTCATTCCTGCTGCAGCTGCGGGTGGGAAGGGCAGCAGCGCTCCTGCTCTGCCCACAGCAAGAGGCCACACGCCCGCAGAGGGACCAGCGTGCATCAGGGGCAGTCACCAGCAGCTGCCTGCAGCAATGAGCCTCTGCACATCTTCACTGCTGTGCCACGGGGAAGAGCTTTGATCAGAGGCAGTGCGGAAGGTGTGCGAGGCTCTGTGGTGGGAGGAATTTCAGGCTGAGTTAAGTACCGCCCATGGACAGATGTGGAGAGCCCATCCCTCCCTTCACTAGCCAGACAACCAACACACAAGCACGGGTGCTGGGAAGGGGCTTGTCTTGGCTCTGTTATGCAAACCAGTAAAGTCAGCAGCCAGTGAGATGATCTGGGAGAGGTTTTACATGGATGGAAGTTCTCAGGCTGCTCTACAATGGGTGATGGACCCACAAGCAGGCAAGGCAGCCTTCATTTGAGCAGGCTTCCCAAGCCACATTTCAAAGAGGATTCACAGTCTTAGCTCAAGCTTGCCAGCAGGTCGTGGGTGCTGTGGATGACTGCTCAATGCCTGTTTCCCACAACTTGTGCCATCAGAAGCTACATCCAGAGATCAGTATATTCCCTATAGGAATACAGGGCCAGGACTGGGAGCCAGGTGCACTATGAGGGACTGAAGCTTTGCTGGATTCTTACACTTGTGTCAAGTGCCTTGTGCATCCTCACTGACCCTCTGTCAGTGTGGCATCCTTGAGAAGCTAAGATCCAGGAGTGATTTCCTCGTCCGGGAGGACTGGGTTGCAAAATGAGTTGCAAGCTAAGGAAACAGCTTGGGAGGCTGGGCTCCAAGAGATGGAAAACCCAGATTCATGTGTTGAGCTGGCAGAAGAAGGTGGGATCATCCACTTCTACCAGTGACTTCCACAAACTCTCCCACTGCTAGTACTGCATCCTGTCAACTCAGATATCAGGGGACTGCAACCCTAGAATCCTGGGCACAGACCTGGATAAAAACATCAGCACCCAAAATGGCACAGCAGCAGATCAGTGCTGAGGTGTGATTTCCAAACCAAGCCTTGCTGCCCTCCAGCCCTGTAAAAATTATTGGAGTAGCTTTCTACTGGCAGAGTAATATTATTCCTGGTCAGCATTTTGTAATAATCTGTAATATTTTAAAAGACATAAAATCAGATTTATCATCAAGGTTATTGGAATGTGTGACAACTCTATTAAGCATTTCAATTAGCCTTCTTCTTTGTGATAATGGTTCAAACATTCTTTCCTCTAGTTTCCTGGTCAATGCACCATTTTTAAGCTGAACTCAAAAGGTGACACTTTTGAAGAGGAAGCAGTAAGTGTTCTACAAACCATATACTCTGAGAGTATTAAAAATCAGAAAGCATTGTGTAAAGCTCATAGACTCCAAAGTGTTCTCAAGTTTTTACAGATACCACACCTGCCATGTGTGGACAGAATTCATAACACATACAAGAGACCAATAAAAAGGTGTTAGGTACAGATATTTCTCTGGAAATCAATGCAATTTCCAGCTCTCAGATGAAAGCTCAGCTTGTTCTCAGTCAGTTTGTAGATGACACTAAGTGTGGCAGCGTTGGTCTGCTGGAGAGTAGGAAGCTCTGCAGAGGGATTCTGGTCAGGCTGGATTGATGGGCTGAGACCAACAGCATGAGATTCAGTGAGGCAAAGTTCTGAGTCCTGCCCTTGAGTCACAACAACCCCATGCAGTGAAACTGGACTGGGGGAAGAGTGGCTGGAAAGCTGTCCAGCAGAGAAGGACCTGGGGGTGCTGGTTGACAGTGGCTGAACATGAGCCACCTTGTTCCCCTAGAAGGCCAGTGGCATCCTGGCCTGTGTCAGCAACAGTGTGGCCAGCAGGACCAGGGCAGTAATTGTCCCTCTGTACTGTGCACTGGTGAGGCTGCACCTTCAGTTCTGCTGTTTCATCCATAGCTGTTTATCTCTCTAAATCCGCCTCTTTGCCCTTCCTGACAATGCCTGCTTTGGATAGCAAACGCCAGTCTTGAATGAATTGCAAGATATTTTTATGCACACACATTTTCCCATAGCCTTTGAGTACTATAACCCTTAACTAATTTCCAAGTGCAATTTAGCAGTGCTTTAACATAGTTCATGTTCCTCAGTGAGGAAAGGTGAAGAGCACCATCCCCAGAACATCTCATCACTTTCCTTACTCTTCTGAAATTTTGAGTTATAGTAAGTGCTAAGAATTCAGATCCTCATTTACTGGTAGGTCTGCATGACTGCTAATTATTTCCTGTGTACATTTTGCAGGGAGAATGGGGTACATCTAATAATTGCTCTTACAGATACAAAAAGCTCTTCATGGTGGTAAAAGCAGGAATTAATGAGTCTGCTGTTAGCAAGGAGTACTATTGGTGTTACACTCACGCCTCACCAAATGCAAAGCTTATTTGTTAAGCAGATGCCAGTGTTAACAGCCAAATTCTCTTCCCATGGATAACTTAGTGTTAGTTAAATGTACCATTAAAAATAACCATTTAAAATGTTAATGAAAAGAGAAGGTGTTCTTGCCAGGGTTTATCTTGTCTTCTTTTTAGCCTCAGCTTTAAGGCAAAGGCAGATTTTCCAGGTGTGTTCAAGGCACACACATGGACGTTAAGACCTGGTAGTGCTGTTGTCATTCATGTACAGCTCCACAAACTTGGCCTGTTTCCACCTCAGTGACCAGCCAGTAAAGCTCAGTACAGACCTTAATATCCATAGATCACAGTGGTACCCCCTGCTCTGGCAGTGTCCCCACCAGCTCTGCTGTGATCCTCCACACTGCACTTCCTGGCTCTGGAAGGGAATGGAAGTGCCGTGGAAGGGAATGATGGTGTAGGAGGAGGGTTCATAAGCCATCGCTGCTCTTCAGTCTCAAATAGCAAAGGTGTGGTAAGTGCTACTCACGTTCATGTTCACCATCCTGCTTGTACCTCGTGCTTAGGGATGTACCTCTGCTTAGCCCACTGTTTGTGCTGAGCTTCTGACAGCTCTAGTTTTATTTAATTTCACACAATTTAAGAAAAGTCTGTACTCTACTGGAAACCAGGCTTACACTGTTCTATGTGTTATGTTCCAGAAACAAAATTAGCAATAACTTTTCACAGAAAATACCCCTGTTTTGTATGGAGGTCTCAAGTCTCTGCCCCAGTGGATTGTAAACAGGCAATAGGAGAGACAGTGGAAGGTGACACAGAAGCAGTGAAGGCAACACATAGGTGTGGGCAGAGCAGACCCAGAAATAAGAAACCCTGTTTTTTCATGCTCCAGCAGTGAGCAAGGATGAGACCACCTCCCTTTCAGAGATGCAGCCAGGCTCTCCTGCAGCCCAGGCTGAGCCTGGCCATGTGCAGCCTCATGCTGCTGCCCTGGTGTTGGGTGCAGGCACATGCTGCTCTGTGCAGTAGCACAGTTAGCTGTGTCCTTGGGGGCCACCAGGAAATAGAGGTTTTCCCACTGGGAAAAGGACAGTGATGCCAGGCTGTGGCAGTTGGGTGGCATTTACATGACACACCCCCATTATAGTAATTTGGCTGTAGATGTCCTGGGTTGCCAAACCCTCACATTTAAATTGCCCAGGCGCTGCTTTCTCCTTTGACCGGGGTTTTCCTGCTCCCTGGTTTCTTCACCCCTTTGGCTGTGTTTGCTTGTAAACTTGCCCAGTCTACTCTGCTGCCTTCTTCCTCCGGTTCCCTTCTAACCTATTCCTTTCATGCCTGTTTATGACCATGGCACAAGACTCCTGCCCCTTTTCCCAGTGTCCTGGCTGCCCTCATTGCAAGCCCCATGCCCTCTCTATTCCCCTGCTTTCCCACTCCCTCCATGTTATAAAACCACTCCAGTGCTGCATCCTGATGTTTCCCAGCCAGCATTTCCTGCCTCCTTCCCCATCACCCCCCTTCTCTGTCTCCACCATCTCCACCATCATGCTCTGTCTTTTGGTGCTCCTGTCCTGTGCTCACCTAAGCAGCTCAGCCTATTCCTTCCATCAGCTTCCTTGTTCTTCCCCTCCTGGGACTGCAGCCTCCATCCCAACCTCTATCTGTGCACACACGTAGAATCATGCAATTTAACTAATTAAAAAAAAAAAAAACCCAAACCAAACGAGAAGCTGAAGGCAAGTGCTGACTTCAGGGGTGTGCACTGCAGTTTTGTCTATGGCATCTCCTCCTGGCAGCCCCATTTCACATCTATTTTCAGCCAGCCTGCTCTATTCATCCTCAGGCCCTGAACTGAAGGGGTCAGACTGCTTGGGGTCATATAGCACCCTCAGTCCCAAGCCACTGGCCCCTGCCCCACTTGCAGCCCTGGACCAACTTGCCACTCCAAGTGAAGGGTATCTTGGCTCACATTCCCCCGTGGGCTGGAAAGTCATCACTAGACATCATCAGAGAGGAGACAAGCCAGAGTATGCAAGGAAGGGAGGGGAAATGAAGAAACATTACCTCATTTTCACGTTTATTTAATTTTTGTATTTTTTGTAATTTTTTTTTAAGATCACAGAAGAGCAGAGCATTCATACATGTAAAGAAACAGAAACGAGATAACAGAAGTTAAATACATTGAGAAAAGAAAAAATAAAAAGCTTCTTTTTTTTTTTCCATCACTGGGTTTTGATCATTTGTTCATTGGGTTGTTTAGTTTTTTTGATTGGCTCTTTTACACACACACTTGCGCTTTTAAAATTTTCTTTCACAGAACTACTTTCAAAACCAAAACAATGGCAAAAAATAAAATGGCCATTTTCTCGTTTCGTTAAAGAGAAGTTCAGCTCATGTCTACAGTGCTGGGGAAAAATATATATAAAGATATAGATATATATATATATTTATATGTATATAACACTGTTAATGAGGAGAGTTCTAACCACCCCACCGTGTAGCAAGAAGAAGGGACTGGCCTTCATTCTCAAGGTCTAGAGGATGGATCTTGGCTCCAGCTGGGAAGGTTGAATGATTTTGGGAGGTGGCACCATGGAGGCAAGTTCCTGCACTGTGCCCCCTCCTCCCTGTCCTGGCACACACGTGTGCTCCCACAGGCACAGGCACAGGCATGCACATGCCTTCTCCTGGCTCCTCGGGAGGTCATAACGTAGCTGTGTTGCCACAGACAGAGCCACCGCCAGCAGCAGGTGGCTGAGCGCCTGCCTGGCTGTGCGTGGTGGAGGGTGTGCAGAAGGAGAGTGCCCCAAGAGCACTCCTGTAGCATGTGCGCCGTGGAGCTGGCGGGCGTGTGCGTATGCGCCTGTGTGTGGCCAGATGGGGAGCAAATTCTGGAGAAGGACAGCCCCGCCTGGGACGTGCTCTCCTCACTGTCTGGCTCCTAGGTAGGCCCTGCTCCTCATCTCCACCCAAGACCCCTCTGTTACAAACAGAAACATCCACATGCCTTTTCTCAGGACACGGCTGGAGCCACCATGGGGTCACACTGCTTTACTCACTGAGGCTCATTTTGCTGCACGGTGAGCATGCCCTGGGAGGCCAGGAGGGAGCTCCTGATGCACCATGAAGACAGGCAGGGAAAGAAGGGCCCATCTGGGATGCAATCTCTGCCCCTTCCCCAGCTGCGTTGCCCAAGGAGCCCTGCTGCTCATGCAGCTCCCACCGCCTGTGCTGCAGTCATGTCCCCCTGTCACTGCCCCCTCCTTCTTCACTGCCAGGGCGCTTCTACAAGGCTTGCAGGGCACTCTGAGTTGCTGTGGCACCAGCTAACCCAAGCCTGCAGCAAGTGAAGGATCCTTTGCTTCCCACCTGCCTGGGCTGATGAGGAGAGCAGCTCCTCTCACCCAAGGTCTGCCTTGGCAGGTCTCCTTGCCTTACTCCATCACCTTGACCCACAGAGGTACAGAGGACCATACCGAGATACTCTCAGCAAGATGAGTTCTGCTCTTGTTACAGCGAGTGAACCAACAAGCAAGCACCATATGTTGTCCTAATGGAAACCAACCATTAGGCAAAATTTTGGGGGCTGTGGGAGCTGTCCGATCACTGTTCTAGCAAGTTACAAGAAGGAAAAGTGAAAGAGGTTTTAGTGGTATGACACAGCTCTTAGTCAGCAGAGTCATGCAATTAAAAAAAAGCATCTTCTGGGCATCCCACTGGAAATGAAACCACTCTAAGATTAGTGTTGAGAGGCCATGGTCTCCTTGCTGGTGAACCTGAGAGTTCTGCGCATGGATGATGGACAGCACTCATCCCTACCCTTTTCCACCGGCATCACATTTCGGAAATTACCATCCAGCTTCTCCATCACTTCCCTGCCTCAAGTTTTGCTCTTCGCATAGGACAGTTTGCTCCCAGCATCCCTAACTCAAGAAGTTTTGTGTCCTTGAGTCAGAGAAGCAGTAAGATTGTGCACCATCAGGGGAGAGAGAGAGAGAGAAAAAGAGAACTGCTCACCTCCCTGGCACCTCCTCTGTCATACTGTCTTGGTCAGCCATCCCCCATGTAAGAGCACCATGATGATTTGGGCTGCAGGTCAGTGTGCTTGGAGGAGAGGAAGCAGAGGTGTGAGGGACTGGGAGGAGAGGAGGTGTTTCCCTGTGCCCATAGATACCCTCACCAGGGAATGGCGAAGTGATGAAACACTGCACAAAAACTGAGCTGAAATATCATCTGCTGGTGGGTCTGTGAAGGATTCTAGCATAACTCCAACTTCCCAGATCCTCTTGTTTCATCAGGACTTTCTGCTGCTCCCCCAAATTCCTTCCAGATGTGTAGCTTCCACTCAGCCTGGAGACCACATGGCTTTTGATGGTGGCTTTATCCATGCTGTGTGCCTGGACTTTCAGAACGGGGTTGCTCAGACAGGTGGCCTGGGGGCATGGTCTGGATGCACCTGGAGTTAATATGAGCTGGTGGGGCTTGGATGTTCTTTGACCAAAAGTGGGGCAAGCAGCAGTGCACGAGCGATCTGCTCGTGAATGGTCAGTGGTGTGAGAAAGATGTGCAGACAAAGACTAACTCTTGACACAATGCATGTCACCAATGAGATCTCCATGAATGGCACGTTCACATGCACTCAGGGCTAGCATGGGGCGACAACTTCACTGGTGAAGAAAGCGGGTACAGGGGAGGAGGAGAGGGTGCATCACTGAGCAACGAGCTCATGTGTGCGGGGCTGCAAACAAACAGAAATGAACACAACTGCCAAGATACAGGCGTCAGTCGGCTGGAGCATTCCACGTCACCCTTCCCAGCCGTTCAGAGACAGGCGTTTGCTTCGTTTTCCATCTCACCAGGCACACGCTCCAAGCAACACGCTACAATCGTGCATGGAGTTCATGTGGCTCGGGGTGGCTGCATTTCCCCTGCCCAGTTCCTTTCAGAAAGACTTGCCTTCACCCCTCCTCTCGGTCATCCGAAAAGGGTTAGAAATCTGCTAGCAATTATGGGGCCATATATGAAATCTAAGTTTTTGTTCCTCTGCTTTGACATTACCAGACATCTCATGTAACTCTTGTAATATTTACAAACCAGTAGAAGAAATACAATTTTTTTATCCATTTTGTTCATATCTTTTTATAACACTAAATGTTAAATCTCCATCAATCAAACACAATTACACTGACAAGCTCAAGGAACTGGTGTCCCATTCCAAACACCCACCTTCCCTGGTCCCCAACCAGCTGAGAGGCAGCAGGAAGCAAGAACACATCTCTTTGGGAGATGATGAGAAAGATAGCAATGCAAACGGGGAGGAGAGATGCTGAGGAGAAAGAGTTTCAGAGAGAAGGGCCTGAGACACAAGAAAAGCCATTGCAACATCTCCATCAGAGGATGGAGGGGAGAAAGAATGGGAAAAAGCATTAGACCTTAACTGTGTTTCCTTTATTCATCTGGGATCACCTCTGAACAGGTGCTTTGAGCAGTCCCTCAAAGTTCAGGAGAGCTTGAGTTCAGGAGAAACGGGGGGGGTTTTTACAGCACCCTGTGAGGCACACTGCAGCTCACAGGATTAGATTCTTGGAGAAAATCAAGCTCCAACCTACCCACATTTTCCCTCGGAGCAGATATTGCCAGGACTGGGGTTCCCAGCATTTCTGCAGACAATAGGCATACTTGGTGAATTTTCTCAGAGAAATCTGCAATTAACTGGCTTTCACCCTGTTTCACAGCCATGCAACAGAAACAAAGATCTGCCCAGGATCTGCAGGAAAGACCAGATCTCAGCATGGGGCTGGGGCCATTTTCCCCACTAATGGGCAGATGGCTTAAAAAAATGGTTGTCCTGCTTTTAGTGAGATACCGCCCTTTTAACCATACGCCTTGACATCTAAAAAACATCCTCTCAAAATTTCTTTGAACCAAAACAGACATGAGATAATGAGGTGCCGGGACTTGATGACCACCACCACATCATAGGGGTCTGCTGTGTATGTCCCCAGTGCCTAGGAGTGACCCCACGGTGACAAAAACACATGCAGAGAACACATGGGACAGGTGCTACCATAGCAACCGGGTTGACATCAGAGAAATTAAGTGGGCTTGACTCAGCCCTTAGGAGCAGCCTGTCACAGCAAGACACTGCAGGCTGCCCACGTTTTTCAACAAATAAATCCTGTGGCAATAAATCCAGGCATAGATACAGCCCCGAGAAAGAGCACTGTGGTGTTTTCCCTCATGCCAGTGTGCAGGAAAGGGTGCAGCTCCCAGACCTGGCTTCTAGGACCAGGATCAGCTCAGGGCCACACCAGGGGAAAGAGGAGGCCTGCTGCAGCAGAAAATCTGGACTTGTTACTAAGACTCTGAATTCGATGGCTCTCCTGAAGGTTAGACATGAGGACTGGGACGGCTGAATGCTCTGAAGGATGCAGGGCATATTTTTTTGTGGGCTGACACACACCAGTCTCCAAAGGAAATGCCCCAGTCCCATCAATGACTGCTCTATTTTGGAGGAAGGCAGCTATCCCTGGATGCCTTGGGTGGATTTCAAGCACCAGTTGCCCACTTGCAACTTGCAGGTATGGCTTTGGGGTCTGGAGGAGCGTAAACTACCGCCATCCAATCCCACAGCAGCTCTTGCAATGCCCAAACTTCAGCCTGTCATGTGTCTCTTTAATAAATTTCCTTGCACTTCTGGCTGCCTGGGAGGAGCCCTTGACTGCCTGTTTAATTGCCTGCCTGCTACTTCTTGGAACAGCTGAGCTCAGCAGCACCAGCAGTGCCGCAGTGCAAGGCATCCCCTCCCGCACACTGCAAGGCCAAGCTGTTTCCCCCTTGTCTGCATGTGTGCACGGCTGCCAAGTGTGCTGCCACTGCCCCAGTGCCCAGGGCAAAGACAGAGAAGCAAACTGGCTGCTACTTGAAAGCTGAGTAGCTAAGTGTCTGTAAAACACTCTGCTGTCGTGGGATGGTCACTCTACTTCACTGGGCTAAATCAAGCTCTCCCCTGCACACCTCTCTTTCCAACAAAGGCCCACCTGATAAACCCTGTGTTTTATCATCTTTGCTGCTGGTGGATACTATGGCTTGTGACAGGCCAGGGGACACAGGAGTCTTCCCTGCACTGCCCCGACCCACACACAGGCACTGCAGCCCCTGCTCACTCTGGCTCTTGCAGCAGACCTTGTGCTGGGCAGCCACTGCCCAGCATTTTCTCAGTCCTGTTTCTCACAGCTTTTTCTCGCCTCCTCACTTGGGAACCACTAAAGCCTCTCTTGTTGGCACCTCTGTATGTGATTCTGCCACATGGGAAGTGTGGGGCACTCTCCAGCAAGACCAGCACCCTTGAGATAAGAGAAGAGCAGGGGAAATTGTGCTACCCACTTCTTTGCTGCATCATTTTAAAGCTCCTTCTTTGTAAGCCCAGGATTTTGGACCTGGCATTTGTTTTATTTCTTATATTCGCAGGTCCTGGACATTTTCTGACCCAATTTCTTTCAAATGTAGAATTTGCAGTGACTTTTGCAATAGCAGTGTTATACAGCACACACACATGCATGCGCACACTCACCCTTACACAGTCTACATTTCCTTTTATACTAGGGAGGACAGTAAGAACAGAAACAATAAAGCAACAAAAAAGGGTATTGGCTCTATTTTTGCATGTCTACCAAAATGGTTAGGAATGACCAGATTGTGGTTTTCATGTTGAGGTATCGTTCCTATGCACACTGCACCTAAAAGGAATGGATGCTTGGTGACATCCAAGGTCTCATCACTCACATCCCACCGGCCCAGCCTCCCATCCCCAGGAGGAATGGTGACTACACTCTTCAGTCCATAGTGCTGTAGGCCAGTCCTGGTTTCTTCTGCTTGCTTGGACAATTGCACATGAGTGCACAGCCCCATGCGTGTGTGCAAGCACTCATGCATAGCAAGAGCTGCTACGCTGGTACTTGGAGGCTGAGAGCCAAACAGGTTGGAAGTAGGAGAGGAGAAAAAGCCTAGACAACAGTGCAGACTGACTCTTGCAAGCAAGGTGGCCAGAAGACAAAAAGCCAGTGAGGACACAGGAGAGGGGACACAATGTGAACCTGTTTTGCAGCTGCCCCTCTCTCCTCACCCCTCTTCTCTGCCTAAGTGAGCTTTCTGCATCTTGTTTCAGACTTACAAGGCAGGACATTATCTACAACAGGATGAGCATATGTACACATGGACTGTTCATTTTGCATGCTTAGAGAGAGCAAGAGAAAGAGAGAAAGAGTGAAGATGGAGCAAGAGCCACACATGCATGCACGCACGCACACAGGCATACACAGGAGAAAGAGAAAGACACCTGGTTGAATTGAGGGGGGGGAAGGAAGAGGATTTTAAAAGAAAAAAAGAAAAATAGAGTTGACACAGCTTTAGATTAGGCCTGTGGGGGTGATGTTGCATGAAGTAGGGGACAGGAAATAAGGTGTTTAGCAAGGGCTGGGTGCACATGAGCACAGGGTGAAGAGAGGAAGGGGTTCTTCACAGGACACCAGTGTGCAGAGAGCTTCAGGTGACTTGCTCTGGTTTGTGGCTGGATTTTTTTTTCTTTTCTCTTTTTTTCTTTTCTCTTTTTTTCTATTTTTTTTTAATTTGTTTTTAAAAGTATGAACTGGCAGAGCATTAGCTCACAAAAATGACCCAGGGCATCCAAAAAGTTAAATGGCTATAGACACCGAAGCAAAGACCTCTTTCTGCAAAGAAAGAAAGAGGAGGAAGGAAGGACAGCGAGGGAGTATGGAAAAGAGGAAGGAGGAGAGAAAAGAAAAGGGATCTTCTTTTTGATTGGCTTTGCAGGTTTTGTTGGATTGTTTACATTGCAGCATCCTCTGGCGACACGATCCTTGCTGGTGCCCCATTCTCTCCCTCACTTCGTGTTGCCTCCTAGGCAGTCGATGACTTGACAGCCGGCTTTTCAGGTTTTGGATTAAATGTTGCTGAGTCTTCTTTGCTGTAATTTTTCCTCTCCCCCCTCTTCGCTCCTGAACACACAAAAGTTGTGAAAGAAACAGTCGTCTCTCTCTCTCCCCCCCTCTTTTTTCTCTCTCCCCTCTCTTCGCTCTGTCTCCTGTATAACGCGTTTTGTTTTGTGTGTTGTTGTTGTTGTCGTGTTGTTTTTTTAATTATTATTAATAATATTATTTTAATTCTGATTTGTATTAACATTTGCTGAGTAGGCAGAGCAGGGATGCTGCCAGAAGCCACAGTGGGACGGCCAAACTCATGGAGCCGTTGTCTACTCTCCCTGTGCCGGGTCCTGCAGAGTGCGAGAAGGGAGAGAAAAAAAGACAAGATTACACGAGGTTGGGTGAGATGGGGGCGACACAGGAACACAGCGCTTCAGTCCCAGGCTGCTACTGCAGTGGTGGGTTTGGGCTGCAGGGCACAGCCGCCTTCCCACCTTGGTGAGCCTCCCTCCTGCCCAACTACAGGCTACTGCCTGCCAGCTCATCAGCATCCTCCTTCCCTCAGCCCAACACTCCAGTGGCATGTGGCTCTCCCTAAACAGCACCCACACTGGAGGAACCGGGCCTGGAGCAAGTGGGAAGGCTCAACCCTGTCTGCTGACCATATCCCAACCCTTGCTGTGCCTCCAGCTGGGAGCTGCTGGCCTTCCAGTGCAGGAATATGGTTCACACCTTTGCAGATGGTCGCCACCCCTACACCTGCCTACTCCGCTGCCTTCCCAGTGGTGGCACTGAGATGCCAAGACTCATTGTAATTCTGCACAGTGGCCGGTACCTGTCTGCAGGCAGACATCAGCTCCACAGGAGCTGATTCATCGCCGTGGTCTGATCAATAAAACATGGGCCCAACCAGCAGACAGCTCCCCTCCCTCCCAGGGCTGCACTGTAGTGATTTGTTTCTGAATCAGGTGGAGGAAGGCTTCGCTCTGGTACTTACAGCCCTGTGGCACGACACCTATGGGGTGAGGGTGCAGGGTATGCCAGGGAGGTTGATTTTTCATGAGGGTGGGAAATGAAGTCGCACGTGCGTGCATGCGCATCCGCAGGCTCCATCAGAGGGGGCAGGGAGGAGCGCGCTGCTGCAGCAACAAATAATGCAGCCTTGCTCCGGGAATATTAAGCACTAGCACTCCTGACGTCTTCTCATTCATCCTCTCATTTATGGGTTCCCTTTTCTGGATGGCTTTAACGGCAGTGATGCTGTTTTAAATTCACCCTGCAATCCCAAGCCTCGGCAGCCTTTTCTTTATAACTGGTCAGGGAGGTGCATGTGGCTGTGGGTCTGTAAATGCAGGCTCACCGTGCTCATGTGCACACAAAGTGCTCATGTACGTATGCATGCACGCACATGTATGTGCACATTTGTACGTAAATGTGCCTCTAAGATGCTGGCGTGTGGAGACGGAGGTGAAGTTTTATGTTGGAACTGATCCTGCTGTGGAAGAAAGAAGTCATGCTTACTACCAAGGAAAGCTGTTTCTTATGGCAGAGGGGAGCCAAAAAAATTATAAAAAAGGCCCAGTTCAGGAGAGCTCCATGAGAATGAAGTACAACTGCTCCCTCACAACCTGCAGAGGTGAAGAGCCCTGCTTCCTGGGTGGAGCACAGGTGCCACAGGCTTGCTCAGCAGCACAGTCACTGTTAAACTCAAGCTGGCAGCAAATCCAAGAGGGATGTCTCCAGAGTCCATCAAATTCAATTGCACTTTCATTTGTCTGATTTCTTCCTAAGGTAGCTGACTAGAGTAGCTGTTTATGTCCTGGTTCTATTCTTTCATTATTAAGTAAATATATCCTGATTTGTGTGGAAAATTTATGTTCCATCTATGGCTTCTTTTTTTTTTTTTCAGTTAGTCCACTTGCATCTTTTGTGTCTTGTCACACAAATCCTACAACACTGGTTTTTTTTCACTCAATTTCCTCCCCTAAACTCAGGAACAAGTTTCGGCTACTACCCCTACCTCACCTATGTTTCAGAAAAAGTATCTCTCACAGTCAAATAATGGTGTGCTGGCTGGTTTTGACCTTTTGCTATCTGGCTTAAATACTATTTGTCTTAACACATACATGGGCATGTACATATCATACTCATGACAACTATTCCTCCTCTTTGCCACGTTTCTAGGGTGTCCATGCAACCAGAGCAAGGGCATTTGCACCAATGGTGGCAAGCACTGCACACCCAGCACAGCAGAGGCAAGGGGACATTTGACATTTGGCCTTGTCTGGGTACCGATGCCTTAATGCATCTAGATGCATGGATCAGAGTTTGTGAGCTTGGTGGGGAATGGCATGGTGTGGTGGTGGTGTGGTGAAGAGATGAGCCTCTGCAATATCCAGGTATAAGAGAGGACACACAAACACATGTGGTGTGATGGAGGACTTGGGAGAGGGTCACACCAGATTCTGTTCTGCTTGAGTTTGTGTGTCTAAGTTTGAGGGCATTTGAAAAGCCAAAACTCCCATCTCCAGAGATGAAAAATGATACATGTTCTTGTGGCTTCTGTGTGTCCCAGTCAGATGGCTGCAGAAACCTCTCCATGTGCAGTCCTGCTCATCTTCTGTGCCACACCACAGGCTAACACCAGCAGCTGTTCTCACCAGCAGGCCATGCAGATGTTAGGCACTGTGTTAGGCTGACTGGGAGCACTGGGATCCAGTGTGGCCTCTGCACATAACCCTGGGTGCCACATGGAATCTCTGGGTTTTACAGCACATAGAGTACACATCATGGGTGCTACCATAGGTACTGTCACAAGTACTGTAAAAATGTGGGGAGGTTATAATTCTATCACAAAATAATGTTTTGGAGGACAACAGCTGCTCAAGTGTAATAAGAAAGGGAGCAAAAGTGCTGGAAGAAAATAAAATGCTTGTCTTTGAGCGAGATTTTCTGCAGGAAATAGCATCAGTTTTCAATTATTTCTATCACTGTCACCCTTCCCTCCCAGGCACACCTCAGGCTTTGCCATCCCATGTTTGCCTGATGACTTCTCCATGTGTGTGCACGAGCAGCTGCTGCTGTGGGCTGTGCACGCCCCTGCTGCACCCACAGGGCCACGGGTGAGCGCCCACGCTGGGGGGACAGTGCCAGCCCCCACGGCGGCCACGGTGTGCTGCAGAACCCGCACAGCTGATTCGCAATCCCCCCACCCGCACACTGCCCTCACCTAGCGTGCCCATCCCCATCCTGCTGCACGGTGGGACGTGCACATGTGGACAGGCACGCGTGGGCACGGCTCCCCCAGGTGTGCACACGCACACCGCAGCCCCAGCCTCCGAGCGCACAGAGCCCCCGCAATCCCCCCATCCCTGCAGCCCCCAGCGTACAGAGCCCTCGCAAACCCCGTGCCCTGCAGCCCCCTCGCCATCCCCACACATCCCCTCGCCATCCCGGTCCCGTAGCCCCCATGTCACATCCCCTCGCCATCCCACATATCCCCTCGCCTTCCCGCACATCCCCTCACCATCTCGCATATCCCCTCGCCATCCCGGTCCCGTAGCCCCCATGTCACATCCCCTCGCCTTCCCGCACATCCCCTCACCATCTCGCATATCCCCTCGCCATCCCGGTCCCGTAGCCCCCATGTCACATTCCCTCGCCATCCCGGTCCCGTAGCCCCCATGTCACATCCCCTCGCCTTCCCGCACATCCCCTCACCATCTCGCATATCCCCTCGCCATCCCGGTCCCGTAGCCCCCATGTCACATTCCCTCGCCATCCCGGTCCCGTAGCCCCCATGTCACATCCCCTCGCCATCTCGGTCCCGCAGCAGCAGCGGGCCAGCCCGCGGTCTCCGGCGCCCTCTGGCGGCCGCCGCGCGGAGCCCGCAGAAAGCCCCCTCATGAAAGAGCCCCGGCTGCCCACCCCTGCTCCCTGTCCGCTGGCACCGGGAGCTTCGGGGCTGTCCCTGCGGTCTCCTGCTTCGGTGACCTTGAGCCTGTGCTCTGGGAATTTACTATAATATCCCGGGCTATTCATCCCCCCAAGCCCGCCCCGGCAATTGGGCAGCACTGTCAAGTCCGTGATCATGCAACAGCTTTGAAGGGGAGGAAATTGGGTTTCT
Source organism: Vidua chalybeata (assembly GCF_026979565.1). Lineage (NCBI taxonomy): Eukaryota > Metazoa > Chordata > Aves > Passeriformes > Viduidae > Vidua > Vidua chalybeata. The sequence goes on from NC_071531.1 coordinate 68,315,589, forward strand.
GATGCTGATGAGCTAATATGAATATCTGGCAGCATTTCACAGCTAAACCCTAAGGGACCCCAGGCCCTAAATGCTGACCGAGTCAGATCCCATTAAGCAAATCAAGAAGGAGCAGACTGAAAACTGTCAAGGGCAGAACAACTGCACTGCTATTCCTTGCTCCAAATGTGAGATACTTGGATACCTGGTGCAGAGGCAGCTGGAGCCCTGCCATGGTGCCTAATCGTGCTGCAACAGCCTCATGAGACACTGCATCCCGTGTTTCCAAGGCTTTATTTGTGCCACACATTCAGCCTGGGTGATCTGCATTGGTGCAACACCACAAGGTAGCCTTGGCCAAGATTTACAGAGCTGTAGTTCTCACATAGCTGAAGGGGATCATGTGCAGCCCCCATCCAACCCCTCTCCCCAAGACACTGTAACCCTAGCTGAATCCTTAAATTTAACAATGGAAAAAACAGAGCCATGCCACGGTGGCCTCACTGTTCCTGCCTACCTGCCTGTGTGCAACAGCCCAGAACAACAGCCTGGCTCAGAGAGGCTCCAGGAGTACCCCCCTAATGCTTCTGGGAGAGCTTCCACGTACTTCTGAGTGAAGATGAAGAAGGGGTGGCAAGACCCTTCAATTTGGGACATTAGTAATTTCATCTAGTGCTTAACACTCCTGCAGGCAAACCGTTCCATGCAGCATGGGGCAGAAGAGTTGCTGCATGCCCTCACGTGCAGAGGGCTGCAAGCCAGCCTAGCCAAGGTTTCACTAGAGAGGACGTGGGGTGTGTGCTACTGCACCAGGCTTGGCATGGGATAGCTGTTATGCTTGTGTGTGTGATGGTTCAAGAACTGCTCCTCCTGCCATGAAGAGTGTAAGAAAAGACACAGTGAGAAGGATGGGGGACTTGGATTAGATGGCAGAGGAAGATGAGAAAAGCAGGGTGCTGCTTACATTCAGAGCAAACCACAGCCAGATTGCAAAGTCAAAAGCTCCTCTCATCCTCAAAAACAGCCTGAGGAACACACCACAAGGACAGACCCTTGCTGGGTCAGTCCAAGAGACTAGACTTGTCTAACCTTCAGTGCTGTCCTCTGTGGGGGCTGGGTGGGGGCCAGCCAGGAGCATGTGGCCAGCATGGCATCATACTAGCCTACCTCAGCTGCTTCACAGTCATTGTGAGCCAGCAGAAGCTGCACCCCTTTGGGATTTCTTCTGTGAACTTGTCTGGTCACTTCTGGACTGCCTGGAGACTTCCATACCCACAACCTCCCTCAGCTCTTCAAGAAGCACAGCAGCAGTCAGCTGCCAGCAATGACATTGTGGCCCCACATTCAATTTGGGTGCTATGTTCTCCTGTGACTTTAGGACCTTGGCATTAACAGGTGGCCTGGCACGCTACCTGCTATTAGTTGCTACCTGAACTGGCTAGACTAAAACTGTCTCAGTCACTCCTTGCTCTGCAGCCTCCTCTGCTCACTATGGGAGAGCCAGGCTAAAGAAACTACTCAATGTAGGGAGAATTAGCTGTGGAGTGTTCAGATCTTCCCAGGAAAGGGAGAAATTAGATTTTTTTATCACGAAAACTTGCAATATACCCTGCTTCTGCAGCAGTGTCTGAAGTTGGAGGGCTAGCCCTGCACAGGCCTTGTCTCATGGCTTGTGTTGGCCTCTTAAAACCTACAGGGTGTAGGTTTTAAGAGGCCCTTGCCCACTGGGGGTTGGGGGCTGCATGAGAAGGTGAAAAATACATAAGTGCATCTGGGCAGAGGCATGGGAAAAGGCTGCTATGATAAGAGATATAGGGAAGGGGGTAATGTGGACTGAGGTAACAGGATGAACCTTACACTTGTACCGATGGTGGGCTACAGCACAGGAAATGATACCAGGGAAGATCTTCAGCTGAAATGGCAATATTGGAATGCTCAGCTCATGACATGGAAGAGGGCAAGGGGAGGAGAGGTCAGCCAGGGTGAGGATGGGGAAATGGATGATGTTACTTAAGCACAAAGGTTAGGGAAGTAATGAGAACAGGTCCTGGGAAAAGAGGAGATAAAGAGAAGAAATTAGGTCCTGACCAGACAGAGGAAAGCAAGGATGAGTGGGACAGGTAGAGGGGAGTTATGATGCTTATGGGAAGAGGGCATCAGTACCAGGACTGCAACGGCAGGCAGCCAGTACCAGCCTGGGCTCAGAACTGCCGGGGCAAAAGTGGGGTTTGCAGCAGAGCTGTTCGGGTATGGACGTGGCGCCCGGAGAAGCTCAGACGCCAAAGCAGGTGCGAAAAGCAGCAGCAAGCGAAGGTGTGCTGCCAGGGCCGGGGCCTCATGCCGGGGAACAGCGCTCGTACTCGTCATTCGTCATGTCTGTCACCCTCCCTTGGCCGGCCGCTCGCTGCGGGTCTCTGTCCCTCTGTCCCCGCCCGTCCGCCGCCGCCGAAGCGCCGCTCCTTTCCCGCGAGGTGGCAGCCGAAGGACGCCAAACCCGCCTGGCCATCCAGGCAGCCTCCGGGCTGGGGACGGCACGGGAAACGCTGGGAATAACAGCCGGGGCTAGGCGGCTCTGCACACCCGTCCGGGAAAACCCCGGGTCCCCCTGTGCACGGCACAGGGAAGGGTGCCAGCTCTGCGCGCTCCGAGCCACCGCCAATGAGCCAGCCACGGATGGCAACATGGATGTGGCACGGAATCTGGTCCCACCAGCCTGCATCTTTCCACAACCACTACATCTGCATCCTTGGCAAAACCTCTTTGGAAGACACATAGAAAGCAGGATATCTACCCACTACGGCAGCAGAAACCGAGGGTGCAGGGGTTGGTGGTGAAGTTTGCAACTCACTCTACTTATTCCGCTTATGATGGGGCCCCCAGCATGAAAATGGAGCTGTTGCTGTCCAGAGAAGAGCCATGGAAATTCTCAGAGGGCTAGAGCACCTCTTCTATGAAGAGGGGCAGAGAGGCAGAGAGGCTGAGATAGTCAGAGTGGTTCAGCCTTGAGAAGAGAAGGCTCCATGAGACCTCACCATGGTCTTCCAGTACCTAAAAGGGGCTGACAAGAGCTAGAGAAGGGCTTTTTGTAAGGGTGTATAGTGATAGGACAATGGGTAATGGTCTTACATTGAAAGAGGATAGATTTTGATTGTATATAAGGAAGAAATTCTTCACTATGAGAGTAGTGAGGCATTCACAGAAACTGTGGATATCCCATTCCTGGAAATATTCAGTGCCGGATTGAATGGGATTTGAGCAACCTGGTCTAGGGCACCTGGAAGGTGTCCCGCCCATAGCAGGGGATTTGAAACTAGATGGTCTTTAAGGTCCCTTCCAACCCAAGCCATCCTATTATTCTACTTCCTCCACACAGGTACTCCCCCTTCTGTCTCTCCACTCCCTCCAGCTCCTTTTTGTAACACCAGTAGCACCCTTGAAAGGGGCCCATTAGAGAGGGGGATGGAGGCTGTGCCATGACACATAAGCCTTGCTTAGAGGCAGATGAGGGCAGATGGGTAAGTAAACCCACAAGTTCACCAAAGGCATGCCTCCAAATGTGTGCACCATGATCATCACCAGCAGAAACTGAACCCGTTACTTTTGAGATTTCTGGCACAGATCCTTAAAAAGAATCATTTGAGATGCAGGCAGAGAGCAGATATATTCCTAAAGGAAAAAAATAATCCACCCATCTGTATGTTTTACATCCACATTTGCCAATCTCATCATCTGAGTAAACCAAAATGCAGGTGCCAGTTTTTCTCTTATTTACATTAACAAGACTCCAGAGCTTGACGTATCTGCAGTTTGCTGATGGAAGAGAGCCTACAGAGAAGGTTCAAAGGGCATCAGAGAGCTCCTGGCTCTTGATTTGCTTTGGGGAATCTGCCCTTGGGATCCTGCCAGGGAGTGCAAGGTAAAATCTGGTGTTAGAGGGTAATTGGTCCCCATGAGTTTCTGAATGGAAGAGAAGCCAGAAAGCAGCATGGGATGGGCTTGGAGAACTTGTCTGTGCTGGGAAGGAAGGAGTGATGACAAACTAAGCATAGCCAGCCTGCTGTTTTTTTCAGGTGCTGTCTACTCTGAGAAGCTCTGGGCTCCATGTTGTTGATAAGCTGACTCTGCTTACAGTGAAGGCTGGAGTTCTGATTCATGAGCAAAGAATAGGAACAAAACTGGGAGGTGGAGGTGGGAAGAAAAAACCCCACCTGCAAAGCAGAAGGCACAAAGCAAAGAGGATGTGCATCAGGCAGGTGTCTCTATCATCTCACACCCTGGGGCCTGTAGGGGTCTTAGGGTTTGCATTTGCCAGCTGCTCTGCAGGAAGCAATTTTTCCTAGTCTGTTGACTCTCTTGCCAGGGCTTCAGAAGATGAAATCTTTATTATCATGAAGGCTTAAAAGGGAGAAATACTGTTAATTCCATTTTCAAGGTCATACTTTGAAAGTTATTAATTTCTTTCTTCCAGGGCTTTGCACTCTACTCTGAGGCTTTAGGGATTATCAGCTTCTACTTACTAGGGTTCATTTGGGGATTTTTTTTCTTATTTCTTTCCTGTTCCTCCCCCCTCCTCTTAGAAGAAGACACATTTTTTTCTTCCCTGTTCTCAGTGTTGAAGCTATTTTGCTCATTGCCTGCTCATTCCCCATTGTCACTACCAGTTCTGCTCCTGTAATTAAAACTTGACTGTGACTGCAGTGGCAATAGACTGGCTTTCCTAGAGGTGCAAGTACCACTGTGTCAGCTGGGGAGGATGCCCTCCAGCAACTCTCCAATAAGATTAAGGAAATGTCTCTGGTGTCTATCAATCTTTGCACTTGGTTTAATGTATTTCAGAATTTGCTCATGCTTTTTTAGCACTGAACAGTTCTTCCCCATGTTTTGGAGCTCATTCATGGTGTACGAAGTACTCATCTATCACACTTCACGTCTTAGAGGAATGAAGATTCATTCTGTAATGCAGCTCACCCATCCTTCCCTAAGGTCTGAAGAATATCCCTGAAATTGTATTTCTCAGTGTCTTTCTGAGAAGGTGGTAGTGCTCAAGAGCTGTCGGCTTACACCATTTATCCTGGAGCTGGTCCTAGTCTAAAATTGAACTGTTATCCCAACCAGTGAGGTTGGTGGTGGATAGAAGACCACCTTTGTTTCAAGGTTACACAGACCTTTCATCATCAGAACTGTCTTGTGTATATAAAAAGTTTTAATATTTTCTCATAGCTGAAGACATTTTCTCCCACCCTTTTAATTTCCCTAGCAACTGAAGGTTTATTTAAAAAAAACAACCACCCCCCAAACCCAACCTTCCCCAGCGACTGATACAAAATCAGATACTTAAAACTGTATTGTCTTCAAATCACACATTAAAGACTCCCATTCTACAAGCAAAGAATAAAACAAACAAACAAACCAACCACATAGCACAGACTTCTTCGGGGAAGATCTGAGCTTTTTCTGTGTTTTGCTCTCCAAGGAAAAAGCAATCCCTCTCCTGCTCATCTCTCAAGCATATGTGTTGGGCACAGCAGACCAAAGGTGATGACAAGCACATAAACCAGTATCTCAATAGAGGACAAACAGCATAGCTTCCCTCACCCAGAGCAAGCACAGCCCTAGGAAGCAGGTTTGCTAATTGGAGGCTCTGGAACCTCTTGAAAAAATAATATTTTCATCAGTTTCATGTCTGTCTGTTTACTCACTTCATCCCTGCTATGGTTTTCTACAAGCTTTATTGGATATACGGCATGGGAAAGATTTGAGTGGCTGAGGACAGAAATGAAGAGGCGGGGGACATGCATAGGGGTGACTGGAGCAGAAAAAGAACTAAATTGGGGCAGGGGGTGGCCAGTGTGCTCGAGGTTACTCTGGGACTGAAATCCAGTCCTACTGCAGCCTCTGCTCTCCCTATCTTTCTCTAATATCTGCATAGAAGTGTCCTCCCAGCCTGTCCTTGAGGTCTTAGGGATATCACTCTCAGTATTTCAGTGATTTAGAAATGTCATGACAGTCAAGCTGGGCCCATGTGCTGGTATATGTCTCTAAAGTGTGAGGTCTAAGTAAATATTACCTTGTGTCCCCTGTAGTTCTCATCAAAATATGGAAGTGTCTGTGTGTGTGCAATCCCAGAGTAAGACTCCTGGTCACCTTAACACCCTACCAGTGCAAGCGTGGCTTTAATACCTGGCTGAGGCCTGGAAAAGCCAGAGCAGGAAGCCATCTTGGCTTCCCACAGCCCATTCCCAGCCCAGTAATTAAAAAGGGAAAGTTAATACAGGTTACACAGGCTGCTGAACAGGCCTTCGGCCAGATGAGTAGGAGCAATGGGAAAGATGCAGGAAGCTATTCCTGTTCCTCATTAGATGTTCTCAGGTGCCTGGAGGTTGCTCAGTGCATGTGGGCTGTGCCTCTGAGCACAGGGTGAGTATGGTGACGTGGCTGGGAAGTGTCACCACTGGTCAGTGTGCCTGTGTAGCTGCAACACCTACCGGACGGGCTGTCTGACCAGAACCTGCTGAAGCCATGGGGGTCAGAGCACATCCTTCTCCAGGGCCTGATCCCATGCTCCCACCCATGCATCCAGTCCCCACGCTGCAGGACATGCAGGTGATGCTGGGTAAGGACCATGTACATTGCTCCTTGCTCACCTTGCCATGAGGCCTCTCCCTTTTGCAGGGGAGCGCTGCTGACAGACCTGCTCACCCATGGGAGGGAAGGCCTTCCAAGAGCACTCTGCTTTTTCTGCAAGCCTGATTTCTTTGGAATGGTTGGGTTTTATCCCCATGCACACCCTCCCTCCCTCCCAAATCCCACACCTCCCTTCTCCTTTCTGGTTGTTTTTGTTTTTAGAGAGAGCGCTTAGACAGCTGTATTAATCATGCAAACCCAGCCATGTGTAATGTGCTTTATCAACAGCAGAGCAGACACTGAATGGCAGCCGGTTCACAAGCGGGCCCAGTGCACTGCCTGAACCGGGAAGATAAACCTGCTGCTTTCCAAACCAACTTACCGTCACGGGTTAGTGAATGGAGAGACTGTTCACTTGGGACAATAACCAGAGGGGAGGCCAGCTTGTTAGGCAAATTCTTGAGTGGTTTACACTGGAAATGGAAGGGTGAAGACGAGGAGGAGGAAGGTGGAAAAACTCTTTGGTCATTTTCTCATGGGGGTTGAAGGAGTTTTTGCGTGTGTGTAAGGATTAAATCAAGAGAACAGTGGCAGTTCTTCATCCTCCTCCTTGCTGCCCTCTGCAGTTCCAGCCAGTCAACACAAGAAATAAGGAGAACAGGAGGGAGAGAGCAAAGATTTATCACACCTGCTGTGCAGTGGGGATAGGTTGTCTTCAATGTCTCTAAAGGAGGAAGGTTCACTTGATGGCTTCATAAGCTCATCTAACATGCAGATGGTATCAGACTATGAGTGTCCTCTGGGTGGGGGATATCTGGCTCAGGAGGATTAGAGGTTGCCCCAGCTCTGCTCTGCGGGGTACTGCTGATCTTCTTCACTCACTGGATTCTCCACAGCACTATACTATGCAAATATATACAACCCAAGGCTCATTTTGGAATAAATCAATCTAAATTAAAATAATGAACAAAAAGTACAGAAACAGATCAGGCAGTAAAGCCATTTCTCTTTCTTTCCCCCTGTGTCTATCTTTTTTCTCTAAGAAAGCCTGCTTCTTTTCTCTACATTTTTTTTTTTTTGTGAGGGGTGGGAAGAAGCAGATTGGCTTTTAATTTTTTTAAGCAATCTCAACAAACAGAAGCTGTCTGTTGCTATTCAGCAAAACCCACCAAGCAATGTTGGTAGCTTGGCATCAATTCTTGGCATGTCTATTTTCCCTAAGTTGCTGTTTTTTGTCTACATTCATACTACCTCCTTTTGGAAGACAGTATCATCACCTCTGACTTTGGTATTACTCACTTTAAACCACGCAGCCAAAATAAGATACAGTGCCATCCCTTGCCTCGTACCTATGAAATAGCACGAAGCAATTACTGTGATGTTGGCTGCCTGCCCTCACCCTGCCTTGTCCTCCCTGTTCCCTTGGCCTGAAGGCCCCACAGGCTTGGCATCCAGTTCAGTCCGAGCCCTCAGTGCCTGCAGCGCTGGCAGGGACTGACACTGACCCTGAGCAGCAAGAGAAGCTTGGTCTGTCTGAGCATCCATCCTGCAGGGCCAATCCCTTCTGCACTCACCAAATGGACACAGAGCTCTTCGGAAAATCTGGGTGGATACCACCAGTGAGAAGCAAGGAGAGCTGTGAGTTGTGCTTCCCACCCAGGGCCATGGCTGTGATCAGCTGCCAGTATCTGGGGCTCAGGCAGCTTTCAGGGAAGTGAGGCGTGCCCTGAGTAGTCAGCCACACATCATTGTGGAGTGATCAGTACAGCTGAACTATGTCCCTTGAATGTCTTAGGATTTATGGGAATACCAGACTTGACATGGTTCCAAATACACCCTCATGTGCTTGGTCCCTATGACCATTATTTTTTCTGGTCGTTATTTTTTCTGTTTCTCTGTCCGGATTACAAAGATACAAGATTGTCTATTTTGGCCTGTTGTCCTGGCTTGTAAGATAAGCATATATTCTATTTGCCATCTGTCGGAGGTGGGGCAGGTATCTTCTGTTAAGTTAGGCAGTTTTCTTATCTCTTCCAAGAACAATGTCTCCCCCACCCCCGGGGAGATATCTTTTGTTAATGGGCCATTGAATGGCTCACTGCATGACTGAGAAAGTTACATCATCCCATTGTGAGATGTTCCACCCAGAGGGAGGAGCCAAGCATCCCTACCTGCATAAAATCAGCCTTTTCTGGGACATCAGAACAGCCTCTTCGCTGGATTCCCAAAGGAGCAGCTTCTTCCCCACTGGATTCCCAGAGGAAGACCAGGCCCATCTACCCATCACCAGACCTTCAGAGAAACTACACTCTTCTACGGGCACACCGCTTCGCAGCATTTCATCTGCCACTCCAGGGGGAGCAGCCACCATTTAACTGGACTATCACCAACACCCTGACTCCTCAGGTTGTCAGGTTTCTGACTCTATCAGTAGTTTTGTTTGTACTAATTAAATTTTTTTTAAATTTAGTTTTTTCCTAGTAAAGAACTGTTATTCCCATTCCCATATCTTTGCCCGAGAGCCTTTTTATTTTGAAATTGTGGTAATTCAGAGGGAGGGGGGCTTACCTTTTCCATTTCACAAGAGGCCCTTGCTTTCCTTCACAGACTCCTGTCTTTTCAAACCAAGACACCTGTCTATGCTGTGGCTTCCCTAGCTCTGCCAACCAGTTTGTTTCACAGGCCTGAAGGCCTGGATTTTCACTGACCCTTTTCTGGAGCCCAAATGAGAAAGCACCCTCAGGCCTCAGTGAGGAGGGCTCCGGAGGTGGTTGGGTTTTTCAGCTGGTCACACCATACTGGCAGGGCTGACTGCCTAGTCAGCAAACCTCCATAAAATGTTAACTGTTTACAGCCTGTAGTCTCTGCTGTAATCTCCCTTGCTTCTCTCCTTAGCTTTGGTGGCTTCAGATGTCCACACTTTTGCCAAAGCAGACACTGCTGACTCAAGAGCAGCCGGCTCAGCAGAACCGACAGGGCCACGCACTGCTGAAAGCAAAAGGGGAGCAGAGATGGGTGGGAGGTGACCACTGCAACAGAGGAGCTCTCTTCTGCACAGTTAGGACACCCAGAGAGAGGAAAGAGGACTGAGAGGGTATTAGAAAGAAAGCTGCTCTCTGTTTCCACTCTGGCCATCAGACCCAAATGAACATCTCTTTTCTCCCTTCCCTCAGCTCCCACCCACCTGATGAAGGCATTAGTGACAGTACAGGCTACACAGGCTACAGTTAAATGGAGACTATCTACGATCTACAGTCACACAGGGTCATTCTCCAATCAGTGCACATTTTGGCAGAAAGGCAGGACTCCTCATTCTCCTTTCCCCCCCCACTCTGCTAATTGCTAACACACTACTGCTATAAATCTTGTGTCAACCTATTGACGGCCATGACTTTGTCTGATCAGGCCCCAAAGACTGACACACTTGTTGCCCTGTGGGCAACTCTGGATGTGCTGCTTTCTGAAACACCACATCCCCCTTGCATAGCTCCCAGGGCATTAAGCTAACCACACTGAGAAAGCCCCTGTTTAGCCTCTGGCAAGCCCTCATCACAAAACTCCCGTGAGGAAGACTCACAGGTTTTGAAGCCCACCAGTCTGGTCAAGCCATTCTGATGTGGACACTGGGTGCTAATCAAAGCAAAGGAGTTCATGTTCAAAGGGCTGAAGACGAGGGACAATGAAGGACAAAGATGGAGCTAGTGTCATATTTTTGACAGGTCCCTTTGAGGTTCAACAGTGGCCATGCTTGCCCTTCCACTGGCAGATGTGGTGTGGAATGAACAAATTCTCTTTTTCCAGAAGAAAAATCCTTTTGAAAAGGCACCTGGTGATGCACTAAGGCCCCTGCTTGATGACAGCCAGGTCTTGTGTCAGCCCATTATAACATGATGTTACAATGCAGACAGAAAGATGTGATGATGTGGCATCATCCCAGAAGACATTTCAAAGCATTTTGAGTGCTAGGCTGCAAAATTGGGAGAGCTGGAAAATTTATCAAGGACAGCTCAATTGAGAGCTGAATCAGCTGGGCTCCACCAGCATTTTAGGAAAGTGTCTCATCAAATTCAAGTCCCATTTGTTTAGTTGAATGGGCTGCTTCTGAGTCTCCAGCTTGCCTGAAAGCAAGATGTTTCCACAGCACCTAGCTAATGATAGCAATGCTTAGCAGGACTACAGCGCTCTTCATCTCAAATCACCTTCCTTTTAAATTAATGCTCAAAACCCCACAGGGCAGGGAAGTGTTACTGAGGATTAACAGAAATGAAAATTGAGGGAGAAAAAGGAAGAAGGCTGTGATTCTGGTCATTGAGGAACAGCTTAATTGAGGGCTGAGGACTACATTTCAGACCATCAACTCACAGAAAGAAAAAGGTCTAACAAAATTTTATGCCCAAGGTTTCTTTGAAGGTGAGCAGCAAAGTAAAAGTAAATGTGAAAAGCACCAGCAACTGTGCTGAAGGCCCACAACAGAGAAGCTGGTGTAAGGGCTTTCAGAAAACAAGTGAGGCCCAGAGTATTTAAACTCTGCTTTCCCCCTCTGCGAAATCCTCTTGGTGTGTCCTGGGTCACTGGAGATACACCAGCATTTGGCACCACAAATTCCTGGAGACTCCTCACAGGAGTGATGGCACACCAGGATGTCCTTCAAGACGATCTCAGGACACTGGGGAGCAGTAAAAATTTAACAGCTTCGGAGACGGAGGGGAAAGTGTTTCAAAGGATCAACTACAGCTGTGCAGAATGGCCTTGGCAAGTTGATTAAGAGGTGTATTTGTAATGGGAATCCTGGCCTTGCTCACTCACAGATTTTGCTTTATCATTTAGCTTAATGGGCTCCTAATTCAAAACCAGCTGTAAACAGAGCTGGCTATGAAAAAAATTAACATTGCCTGCCTGTGGAATTTAAGGATATATAATAAAAATAATCATAAAACCAAAGAGCCCTGGGTTTTTCATCAGACAAAAATATTTGTCATTGAAAATTCTGCTTAAAAAAAAAGAACACCTAAAATTGGAAAACTCCTCAAAACCCTACATCCAAAACAGCCTCATCAACTTTAATTTCATATCCAAGCAGAAGTTTCATTTGCCATACATAAGATAATGGTGTTTAATTGGATTTATTTTTCCACAGTAGGTTCCCAATGGCCTACTTTACTCCTTTTCTCAGCTCCTTCAATGTTATTTACAAATCACTCTCTGGGATTTAATTTTAATGGTAGCTTGATTTCTACCTCCCCCCTTCCTTTTTTTTTTTTTTTATTTTTTTTTTTTTTTTAGGTACTTTTCTTTAATTGTATTTGTGGATTTGCCTTTTAAATAGGCAATTGTGACTACATCCTGAGCCTGAATAAGTTGCCAAGAGCAGAGCTTGATTTGAAAACAGCGGAGTAGTTAAACGGAGCATGTGTAACACCCAGCATTTATTGTTCTTTTCATGGGAGTACCTGCAGGTGCTTTGTTCAAGCAGGTGCTCTTTTGCAAAACAACACGGGTTCCTAATAACACTCTGTCCCAAAGCTCTGTGCAGACATTAACAATTTAGGTCTCTGAGCAGCCCATAAGTTGAGTGTATCCTCCTCATATGGCAGCAAAACAAAGATACTGAGGAGCCGTAGGCCAAGATTTTTTCAGTGAACACAGTGAATTGCTGCCTTATTGTTGATTTAGTTTCAAACACTACTTTCAAATCCTGTAGCCTGCTTTCTGGACATGCCTGGTCTCTGTGCTTATTCAGAATGAAAAGCTCACAACCAAGTCCCAAATCTCATATGGATGTTGGGACCATGCTGTCTGCACCCAAGGCAGTAGTGAGTTACACAGAGACAGAAAAAAAACCACACAGACCATGTTTTGCCTTCATACCTTCTTCCCTTTTGGAATAAAGCAGACAGTAACACCTCATGCTTTCTGCCTCAGATGCAGGATTATGTGACTGGAAGAATTGGAGAGATGGTACAAAAGCATGAGAACACAAAGTGTTTCACAGTGGATGATAAGAAGCTCAACTAGAGTGAAAAAATCCTGGCAGTGTTTTAATTTTTAGCTTTCCATTTGTCCTTTCCACTGTCTCTGCAAAATTTTAGGTCTGTTTATGCTTTTGATCCAAATCTGAACAAGTGGGCAAAGAGAGCTTAGGATGGGGCTGTGTTTTAGAAGTAGGTCTGCAGGGAGATTGAACCTCACTGAAGACTGTCCACACCTGGGTGACAACTCAGTGTCATGGCTCAAAGCTTGGTTAAAGGTTGTTGTTATTCAGTTGATTGGTTTTTTGAAGAGGGAGGGGGGAAGAGAAGGATGAGGAAGGTGAGCAGAAAAGACAAAATGACATGTAAATGAGAAGGGAAAGCCCTTATTTTCCTGCATTTCTGAGCTGTTTTGCCCATGCCTAGCTCTGAGCATTTGTCAGGATGATGGAGAATGACCCGGCTAAAGAGCTACTTCAACATAAAACACATACTGACCTGGAAAAGGATTGGGGAGTGTGGGTAAAACTCGTTCTAAGGGGGGAAAAAAAACAATAAGCAACATGCAGGAGAAAAGGACAAGCCACTTTTCACACCAAGCAAGCAGCAGATACAAACCTGATGGAGCTGTCCATCCCCAAATTAAATGAACTAGAGTAGGTTTCATGTACAGAGCATTTTGCTAGCAACATGCCTAATACACATCAACATCCCCTGGGACTGGGAGTCAGAGGGAAGTGATTTGAAAAACTAAACAAATAATAGCCAAACAGCAAGAGGGATTAAGCACCTGCAGTGAAGGTAATTGGAGTTGATGGTCCATATCTTCCCTCTGACTTTCAAGACCACTCATGTCATCACTCTACAGCTCCTCTTAGCTACACCTCTGTCTGGAAGCTAGTCTTGGCAGAGAGGTGAGCTGTGGAAGTCCTCCACGGGTAGTTGTTGCCTCCCCAGAACCTTCTCCACAATGGATTTCTTGCCAATGATAGCTCCCTTGGGGATATGTGCATGGGAGCAGGCACCCTGGCAAATCCCCAAGGGCATTCTGCTTCTTTAGTTTTTGTCCTCTGAGAGGGAGAGTGTTTTTGCAGTTGTAGGCAGAGCCTGCTGTTTTGTTTATAGGGTTTTTATAACGTGTCCTCGTTATGCGTCACAGCAGGACTTTGATATACGTCACTGCTGGCTTTACGGTTTGCTTCTTCCACAAAGGATCCCAAAAGAATTGCACAGATACTGAAGGAAACCAGTACCAGAGACCTCCCTCTGAGGCTAACAGTAGTGTTAATTCTGCTCCATAGATGGTGCAGGTGATGCACAGAGCAAGGAAGCAATTTGCCCAAGGTCAAATGCTGAACTGTTGGCAGAGCCAGACACAAACCCAAGAATACAAGGTCCCCACGCTTGACTATTATCACTGGGTCTCCTTTCTTTGCCTTCAGAGTTTGCTGGATGCCTTGTACTGACCGAGACAAGCTCCTACCCATGGACTGATCCATAGGTAGACATTTAGCTGCAACAGCTCATAGGCCTGGGGCAATGAGTTATCTTCTGGCTTACCTGCTAAGATCACTGCTGATGGACACAGAGCTTGGCAGGATAAATCAGTAGGCCGCTATTACCCTCTGATCACCTAGGCCCAACTATTTGGAGGCCAATGCTCTTTCTACAGTATCTTTGGTGCAAAGAGTGAGTTTGTGTCTCACTGGAGCTCATGAGGATTGAGCAGGTCAGGCCCATCCCTATGACACTGGCAGAACTCCTGCCCTTACAGTGGTAATGGAGTTGTTTGAATCCACAGCAGGCACAGCGGAGATCAAATACAAGTCTAGCCTGGATCTCTCTGTTTATGTAGCAACAGGGGACTATTGTTCTGCGAAAGCAGGCTGTTTGTGCTGACAAGACTTCCTTGTTATTTAGTTTAGTTAAATAACTCAACTCCCCTTTACCTTCTTCCTGCACAGCAGGCTGTAGGCTGCACAGCATAAGCAGTTAAAGCAAAGCACTACAGCCTCATTATCATGCTGCTTTCTATTCAAGGACTCCGTCTCTGTTCCCCTCTCCCACTGTGTGCTGCTTTTATTGCTCCACCCTGGCTCATTAGCAGTGTCTCAGCCTTGCCCCCTCTGACTGTCAGCCCAAACCACTTTCCTCCCTCCTGAGACAGCCTTGAGGAAAACAGGGGGTGTGCACTAAGAGCCACTAAGAGGGATTTCGGCCACAGCTGAGGTTCCAAACCCCAGCAGCCACCACAGTAACCAAATGCTCAGGACACAACAAAGCATGGGCAGAGTGGAAGGAGGGATATCAGTGTGTGCACACTTGTGGCAGGATGCTAACAAATAATGACAAGTTAGAGGCTAATGCCAGCTTTTAGGAACGTGCCTTGCTGCAAATAAAACTGCTGGGCTCAATCTGAAGCTTCTTGAGTTGGCACTGTCTTGCCAGCTTCTGCTTCACCTCTGCACTTGCTGATTCCCCAAAGGGTGCAGAGGATGCAGCAGGGGACCTGCTGATGTGGCAGTCTCCTATAATTGAGCCAATTGAGGCAGCAGGACTGCATCAGGATGTGCAGCACTGTGCTGCTGTCTCCTCTTTCAGCCTATGGGATGAGCTAGCTCGGCAGGAGGCAGAAGGCAACTAATTTGGAAAAGTTTTTCTTTCTTTTCTCTGCTTTGCTAGAATGCAACAGGTGCTGCACCTCCTTGTGTGCCTGTGGAGGGCTGTGTGGGTTAGCTTTTACATCACAGAGGTACATGCCTATGTATACATACTCACCCACACATAAACCTATGTATCTGTGTTCCTCCAGCAAATGTGTATCTGCTATGTGTTTATAGATATATATTCCATGTAGCATGTGTTAAGATACAAATTGTGACTTTCACTCATAATGCTTTTCATAATGCTGCTAGATAAGTAAAACAAAAAGAAATCATGTTCCCTGTCTCCTAATACAGTTGGAGGAAGAACCCTTTTGCTTCAGTTGTGTCACTGCTTTTCACCTCTGTTGCTCTGTGATGGCAGCCCTGGCTTTGCCTCTCTGTCAGGTAATTTTCACAGAGATGTATATTACTGCCCCTTTTTTGTGCTTAGGGGTTACAAACCTTGCTCCCAGGCTCTGCAGAGCTGAATCAACCCACTGGCTCACCAGTGCTGCCAAACATGGTCCTGCCTCCCAACTCCTCACACCCACAGATGTGTGATAGAGCTTCCTCTCCTGCATGGGCTTTGGTGCCTGTTGAGCCCAGCCATGAACTAATTCAGCTTAGTACAGTGACAGAAAACATTTGGGGCATTTTAGGGAGATGAGCAGTAAAGCTCATTTACCTGTTCAATGGTTTAGCAGATTGGACAGCCTCAGTGGGATGTCCACTGAGTGGCAGAATAAGGGAAACAACAAAACCACGTGGCAGAGAGCAGGATGAGCAAAAGGACTGGGGAGCAAGAAATGTCAGCAAGCTATTAGATCAGTTGTATCATCAAACTGTACCTGAGTACCCTCTCCACAAACATATTCCAAATTTGCTGTTGGAGACAGTTTCTTGGGTAAGTTAAACCTTTGGTAGGGCCATATTTATGTTGTTGTAAACTCAGTCTCCAGGAGTGAGGGGTGTAAATCTCTCCACCTACAGCAGGCAATCCTGCTGCTACATCCTTTAAGGAAGATTGCTAGCTATCTATTCATGCAGCTCAAGGAGGCTGCTTTTGTATTTTAATGCATCTTCTATCTATGACATTGACATCTAAGGCACTCAGTCTCTCTGAGAGTTTTTCAACGCTGACTGAGATTTCATGAAATGGTAGCCACCAATTTTTCTCTATTGCTAAACTGTTCTTTCACATCATTTCACTCTCTCCCTGTCTACCCTCCACCTCAGGCAGAGCTGCCAGTAGCTCATTATTAACTCTCTGGTTGTTTCTTCACTCCTTGCTGCCATTCTTTTTTGTGCTGCAATGGGACGCTGAGGAACCATCACTATACTTACCTCCCCGGTGGGATGTTGCTCTACAGTGAGCTTGTTCTCTGTTTAAAAAGGAAATAAGGTCTCTGATTCCAGGGATGAAAACCACTCCCAAGTATCTGTATCTTCTGTACCTCGCAAAAACTTGGCACTACTTTATTTTTCTGTCTGGGTATGTGGCTGGGAATGTGCATTACCTGTTATTTCAGCTACTGTGTGATCACTACAGTATTTCTTTCATCTGGGCTTGTAGGTTTTTTTTTCAGCAGCTTTCTTTATGAAGCTGCATTCCCCTCACTCATTTCCCCCCTGATTTCTTAACCTTCAAAATAGCAGCTGTAGTCTGCCTGAATTTATTTTTTTCTCTCTCTTTCCTTCTTCCGCACTAACTAGAAGGGCATAGATTTCCTGAAACAATATGAAGCAATTGCACAGTGAAAAAGTAGGGATTAACCAAGCAACAAGTTAGAAAGACTTCACTAAAAATCATCAAATCTCTTTCAGCTCCTGCACTTCCATTCTCCTGGCTCTTGTGAAGTTCTCTTGTGTCCTCCAGTATAAACAAGCCTTGAATTTCTAACAAATGATAAACCAAATCCAACAACTTGAAAGAAAGTGTTCTTCATACACATCAAAAGGGCGCTAAAATAGGATCCTCACTGTTACAAATCATCTTTAAGAATTGCCATAGTTCCTCATGGAACAGTTAATAGCAACTTTGCAAGGTTTCCCTGGGTCTCTCACTGGTTCTGCCACTCACTTTATGACCATGGGTAAACCATTTCTTCACTCTGTACCTTAACTTCCTACTGCAAAATGGTGCTAACAACACTCACCCATTTCTAAATGACTTGTGATATTTAAATATTCATTGCTAGCAAGTCCTTTGAGATCCTTTGAGGTGTAGTCCTGAAGTCATGCAAAATGCTTCTCTAGCAAAATAACCCCCCAACTAAAATCATATGTGCATATATACATTATTGAATTTCATCTTATATTTTGTTTCAATGATGCATTTCAGCTCATCTGTGTAACAGGAACCAACAGAGAGGGCCAAATTTAGAATTCAGTCACAAATAATGGATTCTAAACTTAGAATTATATTAATATCAGCAAGAAAAAATCTGGAGTATTTGAAAATTGTGTTCCAGATTGCTGCCTGAGGATTTTTTTTTGAATCTCATGAAAGTCACAAGACCAGGGTGAAAAGACTTTCAAAGTACAAATTTACTTTGTGTACTGCAATGCTACAGGAAATCAAATATATGTTCTTTTATGATAATACCTGTTCTTTAAAAAATAACTGCCACAAAATATACCCAAACTTGCAAATATTCAAACTGCCATGGAATAAATCCAAAGGTGGTAAACAAAGAATGCCCATGGATTTATCCCTTTTTGCTACATCTGTTAAAAATAACCATAACTTTGTTTTTTTTGGTGAGAGCAGAAACTAGACTAAACTGCATCCCATACTGACTGCTTTACACAGCTTTTTTTTTTTTTTTTTTTTTTTTTCTTCTATTTAAAAGGACATGCAGGTTATGACATGAGAGTTTTAATTCAATTTGGGACCGTCACAGGAACACTGCCATCAGTCACTTTTGTGTCTATGTGTTCATTTGTGTGAGTGGGTCATTTTGCTGCAGTGTATCTCTGATGCCAATAACATGTGGGCCAAGTCTAGCCCAAGTTTTAGACCTGGAACTGGGAACTGCATTTTAAATACACCACAGTTTGTATGTGCATGTGGATGGTAGGTGAGGGGCAGGGGCTCTGTTTAGGGTCAGGTTTGAATCAGCTGCAAAATTCAGAACCAGCAGGAACTCTGCTCTAGTGCTTGATCTAGTCCCAGCTTCCGTCTGTTAATACTTACTAAGACAAGCTCAGTAATGGAAAGGTAGCAGAATGAGATCCAAGGAACCTTATTCCATATTTCATCTGTTGATTACCTTTTCTCCCATGGTCCCTATGGTATATCCCTTTAAAATTGTTCTGTCTTTTCTCATTTCTGTCCCTTCCAGTTTCAAAACAATTTCTCTTTTTCTTGACTCTGTCACTGTTCTCCTCAGGCTCAGTGGCTAGTTCTCTCCATCTCTCTGAATTACTTGTCATTTCTCAGCTGTCATGGATCCTCTGAGCCCTGGCCTTCTGTCTACTTATTAAAGGGGCTGTCATTCTAAAGGGCTTTTTGTTTCCAGCTTTAAAACAAACACATTTTTATTATTTTAACAAAATCTGTCTTCAGCAAAGCTAGTCAATCAAAGGGCTTGACTGTAAACCTTTTGATTTGGCTGTGTTTGTGTTTCAAGGCAAGTATGAACACTTAGGTATCCGAAGCAGAGTGCTGGAAGCCAGGTCATGGCTGGAGGTGTGAGGGGATTGGGTTGTAAAGCAGATGCCTTCCTGAGTTTTGGCCACCATGTGCTTCCTGCACAGCTGTGTCTTTGTGAGAGGCTCTCTTCACCCTCTCCCGTACTTACTGTAAAGGTATAGGCTGGCATTTGTGACTCCCAGCTTGTTGGCAGCCACGCAGGTGTAGTTCCCGTAGTGCTCCTCAGTGACATTGGCCACCATCAGCAGAGACTGGCTCCCCGTGCTCTTTATCTCCAGACCATTGGCGCTGTTTATCCTGGGAAGACAGGAGAAGAGGTGTCTAGTGCAATGGCAGCTGTGTACTGAGAAGGAAATCCCTCCCCAGCATGCAGCAAAGCAAAGTCATTCAGCCCAGCTGGCAGGTGAAGATAGAGGGAAGCAGGGAGGAGATGTGAGAGGAAACAGACCAAAGAAATAGACCAAGATGGAAAACAGGAGGAAGAAATGAAAGGAACGTTGTAGTTCAGTGGGACTCAGTGACACTGGTAAAGCAGTGAAGAACCAAGCAAAGACAAGGGAAAAGGAGGAAGCGTTTACCCAGCTCTGAGTCACTCTGGAAATTAACGCATCATGGTCAGCTGAAGGCTAGTCTGTATTTGAGCAACATATTCTTGGTGAAACACACTGATTCACAATATGTGCCTATATCAATGCCAAGTCACCCCTGAACCTGGGCACCCTGTTCAGGGCTGGCTACTTTAAAATATAGGGCAATAACACAACCTTCTTAATGCCAGGTAAATGCTCAGGTAGAAAGGATGGATTCTTTTTCTCTTCTCATTTATTCTCATATGAAAGTCTTAAAGGCTCAGGTTGCACAGGTGAGGGAATCTCATACCTCAGCAGCTCCTTTCCCTAGAAGAATGCACCTGGAGCAGCATTACCTAATTGAAGACTTATACTACTAACTTTTTGGTCTGTATCATGGGCTTCTTAACATATGAACAGTGTATTAATTGGGTATTGGCCCATAATTGACTTCAAGGCAAGAATTCCATCCTCTGCACTTCCTTCAGCTTCTCCAATGCAGAGAGGAATTGCCTCCTTCAGCCATGACCATGCTGGCTCTGCTGAGACTGATGGGATGCTTTGACTCAAACGGATTGTAAGGAGCAATTTGTTTGAGAGGAGGTGGGGAGGATAACAGGAACCTCTATTCAATGGACTGAAGAAGAGAGGAGGGAAGAGGCAAGCTAAAGGCCTTACCTGGTATCATCTCTGTACCACTCGAAATCAGGCGTGGGCACTGCTGATGCCTCACACCGCAGTAAGGCTTGTCGTCCTGTGGCCGCTTCATTGCTCTTGGACTCTGTGATCGTGGGAGGGTCTGCAGGAAAGAAACACTTGGTCAATCCACACACTTCCAGGTGGAACAAAACAGTGAAACTATGTCAGGGGCACCTGCCTCATGCAAACTCTTTGGGCTACTGGAGGCCCACAGCAGCTGTTTGCTGTGGCTCCTTTCCCCACTGCTCCCCTGCAGAACACTGCTCTTTGAACTTTCCCTAATATACAACATTAGCAGCACTCCTTACACATGCTTCTCTTCAGCACTGCTGAATAAAGTTCTGTCATAAATGCATAGGCATACACAGGCAAAGTTAAGGTTAATGATGGACTTCTGCAATTTATTTCTATTTACCTATGGATCTGTAGTTCACATGGGCTTAACAGAGAGAAGAAGATGAGAGAAAGACTTCATCAAGGGTAAAGGAAGACAGCAAAATTAAAGGAATAAAGAAGGAATTTAACACTAACATGAAAATTGTATTCCACACAAACTCTCTGCCTAATGCCAAAACTATAATAAGAAAGGACTGAGGCAACATGTATGAAACAGAAATACATTAATAGCTTAAAAGAGAAGAACTTTAGCAGAAGCTGTGGGTGCGACTCTCAGAGCCAATGTTGAGACACTTCCCTTAGGTGTCCAAGGTTACAAGTCCTGATCAAACCTTCCTGGACATGGTCCTTTGTGAAAAGCTCTAGAAGGGCTTGCTTGTGACTGCTCTGCCTTAAGTTTGCCCTCAGCCCAGCATGGTGCTCCCACCTCTGCTTACTTTGAAGTCTGAGCATTGTGCCATGGGTGAACCAAACTTGGAAGATATACTGGTGTGCTCTGCTGGAGCTTGGTCTCAGGACTGACTGGATAGCAGGTAGGGTAGGCACTGGCATCTTCAATCCCAGCCCCATGTTCAAAATATTAAGCGATAAGCTTTACATGTTAAAAGGCAGAATTATTTACACCTGGCTGCTGAGAGGGATCAAGGAGTAAGTGCCTTGTCTCTCGTCACTAATACTTGCATACCCTGAGATTACAGGGCTGTAACTCAGACAGATACTTTGCTGAGACTCAAGTTACCATGAAACACACTCTGCCATCTGTATCTGTCCCAGAACTGAAAGGCCAAATAAAAAAATAATAATAAAAAAAAAGAAGCAAAACAGATTGTGTCAGTGAAAGAAAAGAAAAGAATTCTGTTTGGAGAATGTAGGGAAGGAAATTTAAATTTGTTTGTGAACACATTAGCCATCTCAATATGATCCCTTCCCTGACCTTAATCGGGATTTTATGCAGGGCTTTAGGGATATTGCAGTGCGCCCTCTAACATCATAAATATTAATAAGCTTACATAAATAGGATCCTACATTCAAAGGCTTGGGTTCATGTAAATATTTTAATTTGAAAAGGAGGAGGGATAATAAAAGGATAGTGAAGGTGATTTTTTAACCATTCTTACTTGATTTTTTGGTTTGAACAGTCTATCTTCTTACTGTCTACAGTGAGACAAGTCTTTCCATTTCATGAATCTGGTACAAGAGGTGAGTCACAAAATGAATGGGCATCTTTCCATGGTCCTAGAAAATTATTCCAGCAAGTGTCTTCTTCCCAGCTTGCTGCCAGGGAGCCCAGCCCCTCGCTCTGAGCAGTCCCCATATTCACCACTTTAAGAAATTGGTGCAGTGCTCTCCCGGGAGAAGGGGCAGGTGGCAGTCCCAAACAAACCAGCCTATTGCACCTGGAAAGCAGCTGCTCTGTGTGTAGCCGTTTGCTGCCTGGGAAGCCAGGGGTGGGTTCCCTTTAGCTGTTCTCCTCCCACTCTACCCAGGCCTCAGTTTCCCTGTCTGTGATGTGCCAGGGCAATTACTTGGGAAGCCTGCAGGTGGTAGTGTGAGACCAAAGCAAAGTGAGATGCTTTCTCCTGCAGTCCGAGCTGACAGTGCTCCACAGCAGATGATAAGAGATGGCCAGGAAGCTCCTGAGATTGGACAGGCCCCATTTTTCAAACTTACTGTGGTTTTCCCACTTTATGCTTCTTGTGGTGTTGTTTAACAAAGCAGGATGAGGAAAGATGTATGCAAATATCTAGTTTTCATTCCTCTAATAGGACTGTTTTTTTCCCTGCTTGGTCCTCATAGTCTCTTAGATTTATTTTCCTTTCTTTCAAAAGAAAAAATCTGTCCTTAAGGAATTTTAAGTTGCTTACATTATGAATTACACCACACATTAACATCACTTTTTCATATTTTTCAACAGTTAAAATGTTTAAGATCTTACCGTGGCATACATAATTATTACGTGTTGAAGCTAAATCAAAATCAAACATTCTGACTTTATACAGTCTGTTTCAAACACATTAAAACACCATTGAAATTATGTTTCACAGAAATGTTTGAAACTATTAATTGGTTCTCATGGAAAGCCTCCAGTTTATAAACTCAGCTGTTTTTGACACTTCTATACTTTCAGTGCAGAAAATCTGCTACGACAGTTCATATTAATGCCAAATTTGGCCCATGAGGCAGCTGATACTAAAGCACTGCTACCCAGTTTCTAAAGGAACTATAAAAACCTGTAGATTCAGAAGATGCTGCAGGGAGCCTATAACCTCAACTTCTTAGCAAGACAGAAAAGTTGATTTGATGTGATGGCCCACACGGGACCAAGGGAAAAAAAATGAAGAGCAAGAAGGGTATTAAAAGGTGCTATAATCACCTACAGTCAAATTAGTGGTATTACCTGAAACTCTTGATGCCATCAGCTCTCTGCCCTAACCTGCTCCCTAGCAGTTCTATTTGTGAATCAAGGCATGAATATGCACCCAGAAATATGTCTGTAGCCATCTCCAATTTCAATTTAAGTTAATATTCTGGTTTAAGTCTCAATTTAAACTGAAGAAGGTCGGGAGAGGATATACCTCCTATTCATCCATCCTTGCTGCAAAGTTATTAGTCTCCCAGCAAGGAAACGAAGCAGGTACATGGGGATAGCTCACTTTACATCACTCTAGTGCCAAATATAAGCCATACAAGTATGGAGGTGGACATATACACGCGCAGGATTAAAGAGTAACATCAGTTTGAAGTATCTTGTGTTCATGTGAGGGGAGCATGCCAGCAGAGTGAAGTGGACATCTGTCTAAGCACATATGGGATGGCATCCATGCCCCAATCCACATGTGTGGAAATAAGCCACAGCTTACTTGGTGCTTTTAGGGGATTGCTGTATCCTTTGGCCAAAACCCCTTTCTGTATTGCATTGGTGCATGAAGAGTCTTTTAGACAGAGCTTTAAACTAATGACCTGAAACCAGCATAAAAGTTAAGTTTTTGCGCCCTGTCATTAGCACGTGCCTCTGCCCCGTGTCCCCTGGCTGAGATAGCCATGTAGGCTCTGCAGAGATGGCTGGGTGCAGGCAGGCATGTGTTTGCTCTGAGCCAGCTGAGCCCTCCCTTATCTCTGCCTGCTGCCTTGGTGAAGCTTCTCTTCACGCTACTGTTCACCCGAATATCAATGAGTGAAAACAAGGCATTGCCAGTGTTTCAGAGGGGAGAGACGGGGGCAACTCACAGCTCTTTCTCTTTCTCCCTCTCTGGCTGTCTCTCTGTACCACAGAGAGACCTCCCCCATCCTTTTCTTATATATTACCAGGTTTAAAGCACAAACTGTACCCTGTGGCAAGTGTCTGATTGCAGACAGTTTTCTCAGTGCCCTGTCTTCAGATTGTATAATCCAGGCCCAGAAACACTTCTTTGTTTATCCTGAAGTAACCCTCGCCTGTGGGCAAAGCTCTCCCTGTTGCCCTGCCCCAGCTGCAATGTACTCACAGTTCACAGTGACCCGGACTTGCTTCACGTCTGCTGAGGCAACTTCATTGGCAGCTTTGCACTCGTACTTGCCCGACTGCTCTCGTGTGATCCCCAGGATCTCCAGGTACTCCTCCTCACCTTCAAACTCTCTGCCTGGAGAGAAAAATGCAGAGAGTGGTTCTGTTAGGCTTTCAGATTTAGGAAATTGCCATGGAGGAACAATCACAACATGGAGTCTGCAAACAAACAACAGTCATGAGCCGTTTAAAAGTTATTTCAGAAGCCGCTGAAACCTGAAAATCTGGAAGGCACCATACAGGTGGTACAATACATAGCATTTCACAGGCTGCCCAGGCTGAGAAGCAAAATCTCCACCACGTAAGATCAGACTAAGTTCACTAGTGTGATGGCTGAGTACCACCAGAGGTTAGTCATGCTGTGGGTGATATGCTGGTTCAGGGCTAGCTGGGTCCTCAGATGTGTTGTCAGCACCCTTTTCTCCACTGCAAAACTGTGAAAAATGTCTTTCTGTCTCCCAGAGCAACCACCACCCTGAAGTGCCATCGATCAGCTCAAGCTACCGTTAAACACAGCCAAACTGAGAGAAACAAACCACAATTTGATCTGCAGAGACCAATAATCATCACGCATCCCTGAGCTACTGTACATATGAAATGACACATTTAAACTGTGCTGCCTCACTTACACACTTTGGAAAACAGTGACTTGAGTGTCAGTCGGGGTCGTGGATGGGGGCAGCAATCGAGGGAGGTCTGTGGCCTTGCTTTTAACTCACTGTGTGACCTTGAGTGAGTCACTCCTTTGCTCTCCCTCTGTAAACTGCAGCAAATAGCCCCCCCTCTTCCATCACCTCCTGGTTAGAGCAGGGCAGTGAGGTTAACCCATGTAAAACACATTGGATTCATTGCATGAAAGTTGCCAGGGAAGCATGAAATATTAGGATTGGTATATCTACCCTATTCCTTCAGAAAACAAAGTAAGGCAACTCCTGGAAAGAATCTGAACCACATTTCCTCCTCTCAGAGGGCTGTAAGCGCTGCTCTGCAGCATTGGAAATGGCAAGCCCCAGTTGTGTGCCTGTGTATGTTTAGAGAAATCAGCCCCCAATCCTAAAAGGGTAAAAGACAGATATGAAAAAAAAATAAAAGGTCAGATCAAAAGAGCTCCCATTCAGGTTCCTCAGAGAATGGTCAGATTTTCCAAAAAACTCTCTGCCCAGAAGATATTTTCTGCTCAACAGGTGCTGAGCACTTCTGAAACCCTGCCTACTTCAAAAAGGGCAGTTTTTGAGAGAGTTTAAATAGTGCCTACTGTTCACCTTGGTTTATGGCACTGCATGAAAGCAGTGGGTAAGTCTGGTCTCTGGAGCTGAACTTCCCATGGAGCCACCTGCAACAAATCCCACCCCAGAGGCACAGACTTACTGCAGTGTCTTGGCCAGGTCAGCCTGGCCACACACACTGGTGATGCCAGCTGTGTGCAGTTCCCTTCAGCATCAGAGAGGAACTTCAGAAGCTTCAAAATCTGCTCAGAACTCTGTCCCTTACATAATTATTTTTGTCCCTTTTTTTTTTTTTCTTTTTCAAAGGCAATTTTCAGAATCATTCTAGGAGAAAACCAACCCCCGTCACGGAGACTCGGCATGAAAACAGCAGTGTACCTATTAAACTCATGTAAAGACAAGGGCTCCCCCTCTCTTTCAGCAGGGCTAATCAGCAGTCCGTCTTCCAGCTCCTACCAGATGTTCAGGTAGTGAAAATCTCATTGCTATGTCTAAAATTTACAACTGCTTTGTTTTTTGCATTCCCCAACAGTCTGCTGCAGGACCTTCCTGCATGGCAGCAGCATTTTGCACAGGGTAAGGAGGCAAAGTTGGCTCCTGCTGTCAGGACATGGCTCTCAGTCCTCTGTGCTGGGGCTGATGCTGTGAAGAGTCAGTGGAGAAGGAAGTAAGGTGGGATTTTCACAGGTGTTTTTTATTGCTGGAACTCATGAATATGTTAGGGAGTCCTAACCCCAGTAGGACCAGAATTAGGTGAGCCTCAGAAATGTGGAAGGGACTTCAGTCACCATCTAATCCGTTCCCCAGTCTCAAGCAGGACACATGAATCATGTCATGGACACAGCCATCCTCTGTGCTCCAGCAGCAGAGATTCTGCAGCCATTCCCGACAATCTGTTCCTGTGCTTTGCTGTCCTTACCACAGGAGCAGTTTCCTCAAGTTTGACCTGAGTCTCCCTTGCTGCAATTTAAAGCTATTACTTTTGTCTTCACCACTACAGACAAAAAGAACAAATCATTCCCTCCTTCCCTGAAATAGCCTTTTATCAACTTTTAAATCACTTAGTTCCTCCCTCAGTTGTCATCTTTTTTTTTTTTTTTTTTTTTTTCTTTTGGCTGAACATTGCCAGGGTCTTTCAACCTTCCTCTGTAGGTGAGGCTTTTTAAGGCTCTTGATCATTCTTGTACTTTGCTTTTAGACCTCTCTGACAAGTTTACATTTTTCTGGATGTGTGATACCCCAAACTGAACACAGCATTTCAGATGAGGTGTTACGTGGCTGAACACAGATGAAGGATTGCATTGCAACTACTGCACCATGCTGCTGTCTGTAGATGCAGCACATTGTTTCTGGTTTTGCTACAACAGGGATAATTTCTGTTGAAGAACTCTCTTAATTCCCAGATTTTCTTATGGCATATTGCTCATATTACTACCTGCTAATAAAGCACTTTAAAAATCCCACCCCCAAACTGAGCTGACAACGAACACTCCTCTCCTTTCACAGCAGTACTTCCAGTTGGTAGGTCAGTGAGTTGACTGGAAAGTTAATCAGACATCATGGAAAGACTCACAAAGAAAAGGTTAAAACATAATTTGCCTCTGTTTTGCAACTCATTTGCTCTGCAATTCTGCCTTGTTTATACACAGGGCTCATTCCAAGTGGGACTTGCTTCTCCTGCAATTTGCCCTTGTCACAAGACTGTCACTGTAATGAAGACCGGGTTGAGGGTGACTTAACCAACTCTAATGGAGTGGCACCCTCATTACGGGTGCTGTTAAGTCTGTCAGGGAACTACATCAGTGGAGTTCCAAAGTAACCTACAAGGGTAGATACTTTCCCAAGGGAAGGTGTTTTTGAGCTTCTCCCCTGCATACATACATACACTTGAAGTGTACTGTGTACCATGTCTGGCAGGAGAGCTTTCACAGCTACACAGAACTCCTCCCAAGACATGATGAGCTGCTGGCTTGCCAGTGGAGTGCCCTGGCAATAAGTGAAAGGCATGACTTCTGTTCTAAAGGGCATGTCAAAGACATCAATAACCCTATTCAGCTCCTCATTCCCCTGCTTTAGGACACACATATAAGCATAACACTTCAGGGAAAGTTTCTGTGACAGTCTCTTGCTGTATAAGTGGTAGCACTGTTCTTGTCTCTGCACTGGTGACCCTGAGCATCAACATTTTGCTACAAGAACTGAGGTGCCCTCAATTTCAAGACAGACCCTTTTACTTGCTGCCTTGTCCCCTCTAAGAACACATTAACCATTTCTAACAAAAAGCATTTATATAAAATAGAGGTGTTGTTCTAAAGAGCAGGGAGAGGAAAGATGTATCACAGTGTGTTAGAGAAATGTCAGGTTGTGATATCTTGCAGAGAGCTGTAGAGATGTTTTCACTAATTCACTTTGGCAGCCAGATTAGGTGAGTCATATTAACTCTAACCTCTAAGGCAAACAGGGAGTTGGGGGAGTAGGAACAGAGCTTTATACATCGAGTGAATTTACAAATGTTTCTGCACAGGAGACAGCTTCGGTAGGGAACTGATGGTTGTCACTATGCAGTTTATCAAAGCAGGGAGGGAGAAGGCTTGGACAATGCTCTTCAGTACTGATAACAATAAACATATTCTATTAGGTGAAAGAGGTAGTGCCAACTCTTGGCAAGAGAGCCACTCCATTCCCATTAAGAGAAGACATTTGCCTTGAGCAGATTATCAAGGGATGAAATTCTGACCAAACTGCCAAAGCTTCTTTGCTGACAAGGGTTGTCTCCTGGCTGTTCTGCCTGGTTCAGTACAGCCCTTTCCCAGTGAGGATCCTTTCAGGTTCCCCTAGGTGGATGACTTCTCAGTCAGTGCAGCTCTTTGCATCCTAAACCATCCCCTTGCATGACTGCAGGCAACCTGCTTCCCTGCAGGATTTTTGTCTTTCAAATGTTCATAGTTAGCTTGGCTTGCTGCTACAGCCCCATTAAACGCCATCTTGCCAAGCTGTAGCTCCTTAACTCTGTCCCAATGAATCAGAAAGAGGAGCTTTCTGCTCTGGAGGCTGGAGATAGAGAGAGCACAAGCCCAGGAGGCTTGACAATCAAATCAAGAGGGAACGACCCTGAGCAGTGCGAGCCAGGCAGCTGCTGCTGCTCAGAGCTGGCAGAGCCTTTTTGCAGAGGGATCTGCGGCAGCAGCTTTGATGTGTGCAGGAGGAAGGCTTTGAAGGCCTGCTTGCCTCAGCCACATTTCCTATCCCCTGGCTTCCTAATTGGGCCCAGTAAATAATGAAGCTGAACAGCAAATCTGCTTGGCTATGCTAGCCTGCTGGCAAGCAGCCTTCCTTTTCCTTTACCCTCTGAAAATACCCTTGTACAACCCCATTGTCTCTGCATATTGTCCTTGTTGGTGTGCACACCTGCCTGTGCTCTCATATAGATATGATTTACATAGATATATTCTGTATTTTATATACTGTGTATTTTATTTGTTTTCACATCTATAAATCCACCTGTGTGTGCAGAAACACAGATTGACATGTTCCCCAGGCATTTATGGGCCCTTCTCACCTCTACCCAAACGGCCCCTTACACTGCTACACACCATTACTCTTTCCTCAAAGGCTAAATACTTCCTTTGTACAGATGACCCACACCCAGTCAAAATCCCACTTGTACTGTGTGCAGACAGCTCTTTCAGGTAGTCAGGGCCAGCAATGCATTCAGTCACATTCTCTACCAGAGAGGCCTTTCCCTTCATGCCCTAGTTTCTTACATCTCCAAAGGGGAAGCTGATCTCCAGAGGTGACAGACACGTTTTGTTTCATCTCCTCTCCTGTCCGTGCATCCAACACTGGGCTTCTTCTTGTGCAGAGATTACTTTAGTTGTCTTTTTTTTTTTTTTTTTTTTTTTTTTTTTTTTTTTTTTTTTTTTTAACACTGCTGTGGTCTTAAATTAAACTGAAATTTAGATCTGCTGAAAGTATCTGTTTGCATTTGATATGTGGAGAAAGAGATCAGCCACCCTGCTCCTGTGTTTGTTTTCCCTCCAAGCATCTTTGTAGTTGGGGAGCAGAATAGGTTATGCATCTTTGCTGGGCATAAAACAAGATGCAAGGAGATAAAAAAGATAGGAAATCAATGGATGCCATTTGAAGTTTTTAGTGTGTAGCAACTTCTATTGCTGAACTGCAGGTTTTGTTGTCTCTGCGCTCTCCATTTAGTGTTTGAGGTTTTGCTCACCTAACTTTCCTCCTTCACTCTGCACCTTCTATTCCCTAGGAACAGGCTTCTGAAAGCCAAAAATAGCTAAGGGAGCCTTTGACATGTTTTTTGGGGTTTTTTTTTGTTTGTTTTGTTTTTTTGGGTTTTTTTTTTGTTTGTTTTACTTCCAGCTGAGGGTTTTCTTTTTTTTTAATTCAAAACTTTGAAGTTTTCGTTTATCAGTCCCTGTCTCCTCAGCCATCACAGATTCCAATGAGCTTGTCGTCATTTTTTTCCCATCCCTTAGTTGAAGAGACTTGTTTTTAGTAAAGAGAGCGGTAGAGAGAAGCAGATGGTGGATAAGCAAAGGGACAGCTAGTGCTATAATGCTACAGTGAGGAAGGCAGGCAGAAAACCTAGAGTAGCATGGGAAGTGGTGAAAACGGGGAAAGCTTGAGAGAAGATAAAAATACATGGAGAAAAAACAGAGGGAGAACGAAGAGAGGGAAAGTGGCTGGGAGAGAGAAACACAAAAAAAATGAGACTTCAGTGACTGAGAAAAAGAGAAAATGGTATTCAGCTACTGACAAAGAGAAACACACTGAGACAGAGTGAGTGAGAAAGATGGGAGGTGAGACAGCGGCAGACAGAGAGATGTACAGCTGGGAGAGAAGCACAGCCATCCCTTGTGTAAAGGGAGCAATGAAATAGCAACTGCCAGAGGGACAGGAACAGAGGGGTCACATGTAGTAAGGCAGTAATTACTCTGTTTAAGCAGCAAGGCACAGCAGGGTATTTATTGTTTAAGTTGGCCTCATGCCTCCCATGCCCTCAGGTCTGTAGCTATTACACATAAACCAAAAAACTAGAGCAGTGCCAGGGAGGGCTCTGGCCTGGCTCTGGTTTCATGAATGAGAATGAGTCAGTCCAGGAGGAAATGCTCTGGCATGGCTTCCCCTGGTGTTCACCAGGACTTTGCTCATCAGCAATCACATTGCAAAACTGCCTGCCCTGCCTCCCGAGCCAAGTGCCCAAGGAACTCCCTGGCTGGGGGAACATGAGCACCCACTGGGCATGACCAGGGTTAAGAGAGCCCGTGCTTTTTATGGGCTCCTTCTTGTCAAACTCCACGCATCCAGCATGCAAACAAAACCCTCCAGGCTGAGAGCAGCTTCCCCAGACTGAACAATGTCTCTGTGCTCTCTCTCTCGGGACAGCACTGACCAAACCACTTGGGACTGTTTTGCCCATCACTGACGGCTCTACCCAGGAGCTGGGAGCCAAAATCTGACAGCTCAGATGCAGTTTGCATCCCGGCTGTGGGTGCGTGTCAGTGGGGGTCATCTGCCTGAGGCAGCCTCAGCACATCAGCTCTATCTCTGAATTTCCACCCCCTCTTTTCTATAAACGACCGCTAAGGGTCCTCACACTCTCTCACACACAGCCCTGAGTCTGGGCACAGAACAGGTGTGCAATATACTACTTCATGTCAGCAGCTGATTCGATTTTCCATTAAAAATCCACACATGAACACCAGATAGAAAGTGACCCATTCCCTGAAAAAAAATCCAGACCCGCTTCAGGTCAAAGCCCTCTGTTTGACCAGTGGCTTTCTTCTTCTCTTTGATGAACCAGAAGAAGGAATAATGTTCTGCCTCAGTTTGAGATATAAATTAAATCAGACAATTTCATGTTGAAGAAGATCACATTTTTTTTCCTTCAAAATTACTTACTGAATTTAGCCCAAATTTGTTAACACTTTTTTTAATGAACACAAACAGCATTTTTTTGGATAGATTAATTACTCTTGAACAGAACTTGGCTGGAAAGCCAATGTATAAACTAAATTATAAACTATGAGGTAAATTAAGTCATGTAATGTCACAACTACAATACTGTACTCCCTAAGTGTTGCATACTGCAGTGCAAGTTGTCATGACTATGCTACCAAACACCAAGCCTTAATTTTACTGCCAAGAAAATGACATATAAACATGAACAAACCAATAGTTGCACCATTTCTGCATCACAAAATTTTTGCCTGCTGCCTTTTGAAGGGTACTTTAAAATAACATGAGGTAGGAGTCACCATCAGCTAGATTAATAAATGAGATGTCACCACATGTTTGAGAGCCTTAGGAAGGCAGGTAACTCATCAGGGCTGTGAGGACAGTGCTGGAGCAGCTAATGAAATGGAGGTTGAAAACAGAAAGTCAGACAAAAGAATCACAGCTGAGGCGCAGGAGTTGTTCAATGTGCACATGTGGATGGCAGCACACCAATCTCGCTCCCAGCAGTGTGGTCAGCACTGCAGGGTCCTGTGCCCTCTTCCTCCACCACCTACAAAAAGAGGATGGGCCAGCACTTGCCCCTGGCAAGAGGAACATCAGAGTGCGTTTGCAGGGGGTGTGGGTGTGTAATCAATAGGTCTTTGTTTCCCACTGTGCTAAGCACAAAATCGTAATGCAAGCCCAGAGCTGATGCAGGGGACTAAGTTTTCTTGCATGTCATGGACACTTATGAAAGGCATAAAATACAACAGCAAGCAGTCAGCTGTTACAGTCTCTAGTGACTCTGTCAGATGGTTTCATTTCATTTGGCCTCATGTACTCCTTTTACTACAAGATTTCTTATTTTGGACAATGTGCTTGTTCTATCATTGTTGTACAGTTTGAAGACAAGTTCCTCCTCACAAACACAAGACCAAAGAAAAGACTGACAGCAACAAGTCCCTTCTGGGGCAAGAAGCCTGACTGAACTGTATAATTTCTGTCCTGCCAGTGAAGAGCAATGATGGACTGCAATGCAGTCCCTAGTTTAATTCCACAAATCATTATGTCAGCCCCAGAGTTTAGGGAAACCTCATGCAATGGCACTCACTGGTACCAACTGTGCCAGTTGATCAATCTAGGAACTATAGGGGTTGGTCTGTGTTTGGTGGCATCTTTAAAAATCCTTGTTATGTTATTTACAAAGTCTCTTGTGTCTTATGTAGCACAAGACAAGCTCAATATACCATTGTTCAAGAATCAAGTGGCTCGCTTTTGTAGGCATCCACCAGAATATTTCCCTTTTTTTAAATATAAGGTGTTTGTTCCCTTCTGTCCTATGTCCACTTATACTTCTTGGGATGAGAGGGTAATGATGAACCCAGAACTTCAAGCTAACTTAATTTTTTTTTAAAAAATTTGACAACCCCCTCCTCCTCAATGATTCAACTTAGCCCACAGAATTACATTCTTATATGTTCGAAACTTGGAAGAAGTCTTGAGAAATTACAAATTGGCACAAATTTACTTGAAACGGGAAAGAGCATTAACTCAGAGGCTTAGGCATTGCTGTGGCTCTTTCTCTGTAAGGTGAAGCCAAACGCTTCATGACCAGATAACATGGCCCCTGAATCTCCTGTCCTTTTGCAAGATGGCAATTCCTGTAGTTCATCCCTGTTTTCTTTGAGGCTTCTCTGAACACCAACTTCACAAACAAAACCTAAAGACTGGGATTTCTGTATCAGCCTGGATCTAGCCACTCTGCTTTTAAACTGCTGTAGTTTTCAACTGAGGAAATGAGGTCAAAGAGTTAAGCCACCCCTTAGCAAGATTTACCCTTTCAAAAACACGCCAGAGTGTTGTGATTCCTGGCGCCAATATTTGTATAGGTGGATTAGCTTCTTGAAAAATCGTTTTGTTTGCTTTTCTGTTGACCCATCTCCTTGCTGCAGTGTTTCTCAATTAGATCCAGCATAGTAATTTCCTGACACCATCCCCCATATCTGCTCCTGGTGGAAGAAGAAAAGGGAATACTTTGTGGGGAGCACAACAAGGGATTGGGAGATGAGACTGAGTAGCTGAATTCAGAATTCAGCAGGCTTCAGATATTGCCAGTTATCAAGGTGAGAATCACAGAGGTTTGAGGCAGGGTGAGGTGTGCCAGGAAGAGATTGTTTGGGCTCAGACACTGCAGAGACTTTTGATCAATTGGGCTGGCTCCTGTGATATTATCATCTGAGGTGTCTGCCGTTGATTCATAGTGATAGCACTTCAGATAAATGATTGCTTTGGTCCAGGATATTTAATTCTTATGCATTTAGCCACTCCCTTGCTTTCCAAAGAATAAAGAGTCTCTCAAACTTACAAGGCAGTGGCTGTGAAGGAGAAGGAAGGCATTTGCTCCATGCCTAATATTGCATCTTGTGTAGTCCTACAGGGGAGGCAGGCAGAGAGGAAATACAGGCCCTAGTTTTGAGGTCTTGTTGCTCCCTGATGCAGCTACTCTCATTGCTAGTGCAGCTGTTGGCCATCAGCACACTTGAAAATCCTGGCTGTGAAGCAGGGTTTCTCTCCCAGATATATGGGAAAAAAAGAAGGGAGTCATCAGAATGGGAGAAAGCAGAAAACTGTATGTAGAAGAAATAGTAAACAACTCCTTTCTGACTTCTTACAGCTTACCCCATAAGTTTAGGAAGGGGTCTGAAGACAAACCGAAAAAATATTTCATTGCCTTCATACCAACTCCTTAGTAGTTATTCTGATGATTACATAAAATTTCCAACAACTGTAACTGGCATGAGCATGTGCTGGCATGAGCAGACCATGGCCAGTCATATCAATCAAAATGTGTCTCACTGGGCTTTGCCTCTCTGAATCCCCCTATTACCATCATGGACAGGAATCCATTTATTTCTCTTCTCTCAACTCCCTAGACACATTTGGTTCCCGTGGAAAGAGAAATGTCTTGGTCCCACAGGGGCCCAGTCAGCCAAAAGACTCAAAAAAATATGAAAAAGCATCCGTATTATGTTGAGGGCTCTTTGGCTCCTTTCTGCCAAGCTCCCAGAGAAGCAGGGGTCTCATTAGAGTGCCTTTGCAACTGCACACCTTGAGAATTTCACTGGAACTGAAACAGCAGTTGCTCTAATTAAACAGCACAGAGCAGGCCACCTTAATCACTGCCATGATTTCATCTTCCTTGAGGAGAGAGAGGAAGAGGCATCAAAACTGGTAAGAGAGAGAGGGAAGAAGGTGAAATGTACTCAATCCCTGGTTCCTCAATTTAAAGCACTAAGGGATGTCTCTCATCTCTGTAAAAATTAATGTGAGCTTTTGATGGCATGTTTTATTAAATGGTTATATAATAATTGATATTTGAAAGCAGAGTTTCCAAAAGCCACTAAATGCTTTAACAGGACAAGACCATTTGGCTTTCAATGGCTTTTGTGCCTGTAAGTCACTCAGGTGCATTGGAAAACTTCACCTCTACCCTTTTATTCAAATCAGTGCCTCATTTACTTCATCTGCCAGTCTGTGTGGCAGAAACCAGGGGCAGGGGTGAAAACCATAAGCCCTCTAAGGAGAGGGTCCATGTTTCCTCAACCTTGAGTGGAAGGAGGAGATGCCAGCAGCATATAGCCTGAGCGAGAAATCCATCAGCTGAGGAGCAAGTACCCAGACACCAAGGACACCTAGGAAATAACAGCATGATAATTCCTGTTCTGACTCTCCCAAAGCCTCTGACGGGGAGGCACATCTGTCCCTGAGACAAGGCACACAGGCAGGCCAGGTAGAAATGCTGCTGGCAAGCTAGAGGGCCAGTGGGCAAAGCTTAATAGGAAAACAGCGGTGATTTGTCTCCACCACTATTTATGTTTCAAGCACATGACAGGTTGTCAGTGGAAGTGAGTGCTGTTAAATTTACTGCTTCTCAAATCCCTGCCACAGTTGCATACTTGACAAGTCACTTCATTTGAAGAGCTAGGTGTTGGGCTGGAGTTTCCTCCCCTGTGCTCTCCTTCAATGAAAACCACAAACAGCTTTCTTTACACCACAAACTGATCCCCCTGGGGGCTATGATATCAGGGTGTGAGTTTAGAGAAGAGGGACATTCCCAGCATATTCATTTTAACCCTGATACACGCTGGTCTTGTTCTGGGCCACTTGACTGCAGATGTGTGTCTGACAGGACACACACATGACTGAACTGAACAAGTAACAGCTTGGTTACAGCACGGGGCATTCGGAGGCAGAGAACATGAGAGTCTGGTGAGCACGAGTGAGTACCAGCTGGTGTGTGGGCAAGAGCTGCCGAGCATCGTAAGGAAAGCAGTGCCAAAGACCGTGGGGATGCAAGAGGAAATGCAGGTGGATGAAAGGGTGCCTGGGGATTAGATTGCACATATGTGTGCATGTCTAGAGGTGGTGGAAAAACCACGTGGAATAATGGGTGTGGGATTGGAAGTAGGACAGAGCATTTAGGTGAGGATGTGCAGGGAGGAATGCTGGCAGGCAGGGGAGAGGGTGAGAGGATGAGCACAGGGAGTCTCTGTGGCCCTGCATGTGGAGGACTGAAGTATGAAGTATCATTTGTCTCCCAAGTGTTGCATGGTGCCTGCATCCACGCAGCCTCATGCACATCTGCGACATAACACATTTGGTAGGTGGGAAAAGACCCCTCATTAATGGCTGAAAATCTGTAACACTTGGTTTCAAGCTCTCCTGGAAAGCAGAAGGGGAGTGAGGCTGCCAGTTGATGATGGGGTCCATAAAAAAGTCCAAACCTTCCTTTTTTTCTCCCTAACTTGTCCTCAGAGCACGACATAATCCTTGCTCAAGGGCTCTGGTCTAAGTTGCCTAGAAGCTGCTCCCTGCTTTATGCAGCTGTGCTGCTGGACAGCACCACATCTTCTCAAATGTTCTGACTCCTTTTGGCTGCAGATATCAAGGCAAAGGTGTCAGGAATACGGTGTTATGAAAGACAGCCAAATGTGACAGGGCACATCCTCCTACCCCAACCGCTCCCTTCATTTCTTCTACATGCAATGGAGCTTCCTGCTTTCTCCTGCACATATCTTGCTATCATGCACAAGGTTCTTTGATTTGGTTCCCTCATGTGCACTCAGTAAATTACACATGGACACACATCCTGCAGAGAGTGTCATGGAGAAGTAGGACACATCCTCCTTTTGCCTGTCACAGGGGTGCAGGAGCATTGCAATTCTCCATCAGCTAGGAATTTGCTCCACTTCCTTTTCCAGTGGTGTAGGCCAGAGGCCCTTGTTCTGCAATTGTGCCTCAGTTTATATGATTAAATGTAGCATCTGCAGCTATATTTGCTGGGCTATTAGTGACAAGTACTATCAATCCTCATACTTCAGTGAATAAACTGGTCACCAGCTGGGGACAGAAATCTCCCCTTGTCTCTTATCACCATAACATACAAACTGCTTTATGTGGGTTTCACAGGGAAGGAAACAAAGAGAAATGAAGTCTTTGGTTCTCTGCTTCCCAAAGAACACAACAGACTTTTTTTTTTTTTTTTTAAATGGGTGGCTCCTCCAAGGCTGCTTTAAGTTTTACAGTGGGTGGGGGAAAAACACAACAGTTGTGCCCTCCCACCTGGCCTCCAAGGACTAAGAATTCATCCACAGTAATCATCTATGCCTCTTGGATTGAGGGCCTATGGCACTTTTACTGGATAATAGCATTTCTTAATAACCAGCATTTCTATCAAATTCTTTTCTATCACCTTTCCAGTGCCAGTACTCTGTCTGAGTACTCTGTATAGGTTAGGATTCAGTAGGGGAAAAATCCTGCAACTTTGACCATAAGCTATTGAAAGAATATTAAAAAACAAGTTTTCAAACGTACTCTCTTTAAACACTTATTTCTCAACTGCTCTCAAAACTGTTGTCCTTGTATTTCTCAGTCTAGCATTCCAAAAGGGGTGCTGGGTTTGATTATAACAATTTCCTGACTTGTAGGTTATGTCAATATCCTGGTGGGATTTTATGCCACTAATCTCAGCAGTCTGCAGTCTGCAGCTGCAGAACAGTTAAGGATGGGAGGAATGTTAACTATATTAAAATGGCAAATTCACCTGCAGATTGTGTTTTCTCACTGCTTCAGGAGTATAAGGTCTTGACATAAATTTCAGGCTGTATAAGCTTGCATATACAGGGGAAGAGGGAAGAAGAGAGAAGAAAGGAGAATTGAGAACAGGGGAAGAACTGTCAAGACAACAAATAATTTAAGAAGTAGCATAGAGAAGATAGCTTGTGAGACTCAAGTCTTCAGGAGAAGGACCGAAAGGGAAATAAATAAAGAAAGAGACACAGGCATGTTAGAGATGTTAGAGATGAAAGTTTGATTAAAAAGAAGCGAGGGGATGCAGAGGGTTAGGGCAAACAAGCAGAGCCCTCAGCAAGGTGAATTGCCATGGGAAAGCAATGGGGAATGCAGTTAGTGTTGGCTGGGAATACAACATACAAGGGGTAACTGAGGCCAGAGTCTTCCAGATGTATTACTGTTATATTGATCTGTGGTAAACAATTTCACTGTTCACAGACAATTCATGGCTGTTGGTAGTACCACTGAGGGCCTTGGACATTTACGTGCTGTGTATACATGCAGAGGCATACAAGGAGAAAAAAGGTAAGTTCCCATGACCTTTGGTAGTGAGGGCTTGGGATGGAGTGGGAATGTTTGGTGCTGGTTCCCCCTCCTTACTTTCTGCCGGCTTCATCTCCTTAAAAGCAGATAAAATACACCACATGAAAAGCCATCCCATTTCTAGACAAACAAGTGCTCTTATTGCTGCCCTCTCAAATACAGACAGCTCCTCTGAAAAGTCTGCAATTCGTGGAGGAAAAAGACAAAGAAGAAATCATAGTTGTCCCCCCTCATCCTAGCACTGCAGGAGATGTAGAAGACAATCTGCAGCACTTTCCTTGTAGCCGTGGAAGAGCCCCTGTGAGTTTATTTTGCTCTTCATCCCCATGGCTCTTGCTGCGAACACACCGTGGTTTGCCTGGAGGCGAGGGTGGTTGCCAAGAGGCTCAGGGAGCAAAGAAACAGGGAACCTCTCCAATCACTT
The DNA here is from genome assembly GCF_026979565.1 of Vidua chalybeata. Lineage (NCBI taxonomy): Eukaryota > Metazoa > Chordata > Aves > Passeriformes > Viduidae > Vidua > Vidua chalybeata. The sequence goes on from NC_071531.1 coordinate 68,353,955, forward strand.
GTCAGAAGGGTGATTTGAGGTTTTGGTGCCCTCACTCACAAATCTGTTCTGATGGGCAAAGGACACATGCCCCAGCTCCACCAGCAGAGCTGGGCCTCTGGATACAGACATGGGAGGGAGCCCATCGGTTGGAATACAGCAGGAAGCTGCTGCAAGAGGAGATGAGGATGAAACTGAACCTGCTGGAGACTGCAGGTCTGGCTCCTTACCCAACAGGAGAAATGGCTTTGCTGGTCTTGATCTCCTGAACAAGCAGCTGGCCCAAAAAGGCTCTCATCTACTATATACAATGAGAAGGCCGAGGTCTGCTATGAGGGGAAAGAGTTCTGCACTCAGATCTGATGAATTCTGGCTTTTTCTACACCCCTTACCTCTTCCAGCTGGAAGCACTTGTAGGGAGTCCTGGGAGAGAGATGGAGAAATGAAAACTGAGATACCTGTTCAGGTATTTCTTTACTGAATCCCAAAGCCTTCCTGAGCTCTTTCCAAACAGAAGTTGGCTAAAGGTGACATATAGCCCTCTTAATTTGAACCTCCTTGGGACATTTGTGCACACTGGTCCTGTCAGCATGCTATGTTAACCCATATATCACTTGTTTAATGATTTAGGGATTTGACCACTATAGCTTGGGAGCAGATAGTAAATTGAAGGCAGGAAGGTTTGCGTCCCTGTGTTTCTGTACACTCAGTCATCCTCAAAAGTGGTTGATATCTGCACAAGCCTAAAGGCAATCTTGGCTCTTTCAATTAAAGAAAAAAAAAAAAAAGAAAAAGGAAGAAGAGACATTTAGGAGTCCTCAGAGAGACAGAGATGGTTTGATGCTGGCAGAGAATATCTAGCACTGCTTAGAATCACAAAGAGGAAAATGGTCTTGCTCCCCTTTCCAGGCAGGGAAACCTCTCCCCACTGTGGTGCCCATCACCATCCCTGTGCAGAAAGCAATGCCTGAAGAGATGAGGCAGGAATACAGACTGTCAAGATCCTCGTCTATATTCTTTGCTCTGCTTTCTGCATGGTAACTATGGAGGTATAAGCAGCTTTTACAGGTCCAAGACCAGAGCCTGGTCCTGGTGATAGATTAAATCTCAGCTTAGTCTTTCTAGGGAATGAGGCTGCAGAAATTCTTACTGAGTTTTCTCAGGAGAAATGCAGTCTAAGTTAGATTCAGACTAATAGCTTAACACTTGTTCCTCTCTAATAGCAGAAAATGCCCAAGGCATTTTTCCTGTGTTTGTGCAAAGACACTGATCACAAACCTGTATACAGCACCACACTCTGGGTCCCTTCTGCAGAGAAAAATCATCAAGCAAAATCATACACACACACCCAGCAAAAAAGGCAGAAGATGAAAAAAAATTGTGTGCAGAGGGAACAGCCACAGCTGTTTCAATTTATGAGACAAGAAATTGTATTTCAAAGAGAATACAGAAGTTTTCCCCTTCAAGAAAGTTATTAACCAGAATTTGCAATAAACCCCACTCCATTTATATGCCTCTAAACTGAAGGGCCCTGATAGAGATTATATTGCATTATGCAGGGTTCTGCTCTGCCAAGAAGAGCTCTCAGCCTCAGACCTTGCCATCCCAGAAGTCTGAATCACCTCTCCTGCTTTATTTACCCATCACAGCCCCGCTTCAAATTTCTCATCTTTTTTCCCCCTCTTCAGTTCCCATACCTCTTTTGTCTTTTCAGTTTTTCCTCTTACTCTGTCTCCCTCCTCCCCTTTCCCTATTATTCTCCTTTTTATCTTTAAACCCTTTTTTCCTTCCACCTGTATATATGTCCACAAGACCGAAACCTGACTGCAACTCAGTTGAGCTCCTACAATGACAAAGAACATTCATGCAGGAATAGTGTATTGGTGAAACATCTAGAAGAGTCCTCATACTTGCAGCTTTGTTTTGCTTTTATAGCTGTCTGTTACTCAGCAATTGCTTTAAGAGGGATGATACCATATTGCACCACATGGCTGGAAAAGACTCCATCCTTTTACTTCAAAGCTGTGAAGAACTGAACCAGGGGGTGGGGAGCAGAGAAAGTAAAAAAAAATATGCTACAGCTGAAGAAATATGCTACAACTAAACAGAAATCACTTGGAGGTGTTGGCAGCAAAGAACTTCACTTACAGAAGCTAGGCTACTGAAGATTTCCTTGAAGATGACCCATTGGAAGATGTGTTTAATTTGAACTGGTAAAGGCCTGTGCCTGTTTGTATTTGAGGACCCTAGTGGGATGCTCAAGGATAATTAAAATTTTTTTGTATGTAGTAGCTTTGATGCTTAGCACATAAACAAGAAAGCATGAAAACAACAGAAGACATCATGGTGGTATAAAAGAGGGACTCAAACACGCAGAGAGAAAGAAGGTCAATCCAGCAATCCATGCATACTGGCTCTCAAAAATAGAAAATTTAGTGTGGAGCATATATCCATGCTTCACTCTCATTTGTTAATAACTGAATAAGTAACTTAGGAAGGTGATAGATTATCCATGAAGGAAAAACAATGAATCAACCAGTTTATATAAATAAAGGGCCCTTAAAATTCTCTCACTGCCAGAGGACAAACAGTGGCCTGGATGGACCACTGCCCTTTCTTCTGGCAAGGCTGCTCTTAGACAAGTCCTCTGTGTCCTGTTTCTTTCCACTTCTATCTCACAGTGTCTCAACTCACACTTTTCCATATATCTGTTTGTGTGTGGTCAACTTTATATAGCAGAATTTGTATGCAGCAGCCTGGAATGAAAACATAACAAGCACTGCAAAATTTATATGCTCCTCATTAAAAAAAGAAAAATCTTCCCTTTACCCAGTTTGACCTGGTAACTATATCTCCCTTTTGGACAATATATATTGTGCTGTACATACAATTGAAGCAATAAATAAGCCATCATGTAAAACAAGAAATGTCTTTCTAATAGGGCAGTGAGTGTTTGGCATGCACTCATTGATTTAAACATCAGCCAAACAGGTAATGATTAAAAGATGAGAAAATGCCTTGTCTCATTCAAGAGCCCAATCAACATGTTACAAAAATCTTCCATGTTTTTACAAAATAGCTCTCTGGATAACATCTGCTGAGTAGTGTCCATGGAACTCGGGTAGGAAATATTTGACCCTGCTGCCCAAAACCTCTCTGTTCAGAAAACAAGAGTTCAGTTCCCAGTATTTGGATTCTTGCAGTTCTGCTAGCTCATGAGTCATGGTGTGTATTAAGCAATAGCGCTGTCTTCTACAGCAAACAGTGGCCAGTACCCACCCCAGTAAAAGGTGGATTTGGTCCAGGATGGGAGCAACAGCAAAAACAGCTGCTGTCTAGTACTATAAAAGGAGCCTTTCCCTGTTTCCATTGCATACTCCTGTCTCTGCTGGCCAGTGAAGCCTCCTTTGTATTCAGAGATACCCACTCATGTTTCTAAGCCTCTCTGTAGCCCAACCCGAAACCCAGTGTCAAACAGGCTTATGCTGAACCACTAAGGGTTTTGAAGTTGAACAAAAACAAATTGGAAAAAATACAGCATACTGGAGACAGTCTCTACAGTGAGCATTCTATGAGCCTGGCAGGAAAGTGACTGAGCATCTTACTGATTTGTGCAATACTGCTTCTCTTTCAATTCACCTGCTTTTAAACAACACACTGAACAGTCTCAAGAGACTCCCTGGTTAGGGGTTCATCTCCACACAGCTCTTCCTGTCCATCTCCTTTTAGCAACCAGCTTTCTTTTCCAGTTTTCTCAGTATGAATACCTCTGCAGGGAAAAGCTGTTTTTCTGTGCAATCCCCAATTTAATACTCTGACATGACATCAACATCTTGCTGCTGTTTCTTCCCGTTAGTAAAGTTCTATCCCTGCCTTTTATGCCCCTTCTCCATATTTTTCATTTTATTTTCTTCTTCTCTCTGCCCTGCTTCACCCTTCATGGTGGGGTTTGTGTTTTTTTCCCTTTCTTCCTCTCCTGGAAATGTGCCAGCCATACAGCAGAAGGGAGCACATTGAGAAAGGTTAGGCAAACACAACATTATGATCAGAATCAGCAACATATTGCTCATTAAACATTTAAAATCAACAGTTGCTGGCTTGATCTGCCAATATTGTGAGAAATGCCAGTTTTAGCTCAAGGTGCCTCCTGTTTTCAAAATGGCTTTATTTATGATGTGGGAGCTGGTGGCTGTGAGAACAAAACCCTTCCTCCAGCGGCCAACAACACCCAAGCTACAGGCAGCTCCATGGAAAGTTCCCCAGTGAGCACCAATCGCTTCTGCCTCCCCAACACCCCCGCTGCTTTCCAGAAACAAATGGATGTGTAAGAGCACAGAAATGTGTTTGCAGGAGATAAATTATTTATCTGAAATTTACTGTTGTGAAGTCAGCGTAATTCTCAAATCCGCAGACATATTTTATGCACTGATAGGACATTTCAAACAGGGGCATTTGGACTTATTTCTTCCTTCCTCCTGCAAGTATTAACACAATAATGCCTCACCTGGAAAAGAAAAGAGCTGGTGCTGGTGCTGGAAAAGCAGTAGGATAATAGGCTTGTAGTTTTGTATTGTGTCCCAGGAAAGTTCTGTTTCTTGATAAACAAACCAGCATAACACTCCTTTCCCTCCTCCCTCCAACCTCTGTGATATTTGCATTTATATTTTTTCTGCCTAGTCTACAAAGTTGATGCCTTTGGTAGTTGGAAAATCAAGCTTTATACCACACAAGGTACAAACTTGACTACTGTGGGCAAATTCCAGAGCTCTCCAGCTCTGTCAGTGTCCTCCCTCCTGCCCCTGCAGTAGTCCCTGCTCTCCCAAACCAGGTCAAAACCAGGTCACTCCTACACCCATGCACATGTCCGCTGCATACGTACCATTACATGGACATTGTCCTCTCTTATGCTGGCTTCTGGGACATTCCTGCATCAATCAAGATCTATAAAATTCTCCATTCTTTCAGGAGCCCCTCGGTTAGTGCAGTGTATCTAAAACCATGCCGCTGATCCAAATGGAGATTCTTTCTTCACAGAATATAATTTTTGGGATTTTTTGCCAATTATTCTGAAGGGAACAGAGCTGGATCCTAGGTATCACTGTGAAGATCTATTCACTCTCAATTGCACTTGTGTGAAGCATGGAAAGTAAGATTGTCCTCTGCTAATGCAGGACTAAAAAGAGCAATTATAAAGCACACCATTCACACAACAGATAACCAGCCCAACATTTCTGACAAGCTCTTGTCCACTGAGCAATGGCAAGTCCTGCAGATGCTCAGAGGCACCCTTCACTTTAAGTCAGTCAAAATGGAAATAAATATTGCCTAGCCATGTCTCTCTCTTTGTTCTGCATGGGTGTATTTAAACAAGTGCATGCTCAAAGAGAGGTCAATGGCTTGCTCAAGGCTCTAGTTATTCCAAAAGGCAGCAGGAAAGACTGCAGTTTTTCAGAATATCAGCATTTTTGAGAAATCTGATGGAATACTTCCAACAATCCAGAGTTCCTGCAGAGAACTCCCAAAAGCTCCTCACTTTAACAATAATTCTGTAAGTAGATGCACTCCCCTGCCTGCCACTTAAGAAACCTAATCACATACCAGATCCTCCATTAGAGTTGGCCACTCCACAGCACAGGAAAAGTAGGAAGTAATTTTCACTGAAATATGATCTAAGCAACTTGAAATGCTGCCACTAGAGTTTTCAGAAGAAAAAGAAAAAATAAGACTCCTTTTGATATAAAACCAGTTACTCATTCTCCTTCTTGCACCTGGCATCCCTTTTGTTTGTCAATCCAAACAGACACCTGACATTTGGTCAGATAAAACGTGCTGGATTTTCACTGATTGGAGTGAGTCTTCACTGTGGCTTCAACTGGCTATTTTTGTATGCTGTTTGATATTCAGCAGGAAAGATGGGGCCCTTCTTCCCACCCTTTCCTAGCTAATTGCCAGTCACTACTGCTCTTGACAGGACTGCAGGGCCCTGTTCAGGTCAGCCCCAAAGACTGTACTCTTACACTTACATTCTGTGGCAGCAACTGATGATGAAAAATTGCTGCTGCACCAGCTCAGACACCAGGCAGCCACAGAGATCTCACACTACTGCCCCGTCATGGCACCATGGATCTGGACAGACCTGGGCCACACCTGGCAAGTGGCCCTCAAAGGGTGAGGCAGATTGTGGCACACCTACTCACCTTAAACAGAAATGAAATTGTCAGTGTTAACTGAGGTAAAGAAGTGGCTTTGGGGCAGTTTTCTCCAGTTTTCTAAGCCAGAACTGAATCAGAACAGCTCTCTTACTTCATAAGAGGCATTCAAAGAGACAAAGCAGCAGCAGGTTTTGATAAACAGCGAGTGATTTGACTGACCAAGGACTGTAAAGGAACATACATGTAATTTCCTGGATCTGAAAAATGTATGACTTGCAAAAAAACACCAAAACCTGAAAGAAACCCTGCTGTAATGAAGCACAGATGATCTAAGCTCTAGGTATACCAGATAATTTAAACAGAAACAAAGCAAGTCCAAATTTCTACACATGGTACCATGACCTGTGGACTGAAGAGAGAGCAGCCCCACAATGCAGCATTATGGTTTTTCTAGAAACCCAACAGGGTCCAAATGGTTTGCTCAACATGCAGTAGAATTACACATTTCAGCAGTCCAATTATTTAATCATGTAATTGCCTGGAATGATTGTCCTAAAATGAGTGCTCAATTAATCTGCCCCTTTATTAGGCCAGGAAGCTCCCTGAGTCCCTAGGGGTACATCAGCCTGCAGACCCTCATGGTTCGAAGGGATGCTGCACTGCGGAACGGTATCAGTGTCAGAAACATCTCACAACCTCCTCCCAAGAGGGTTTGCTGAGGACTTGATCCTTCAGGCCACAGGTCTCCGTAATTGCCTTCTTTATCTGAACAAGGCGAAATAGCTGTGAAGGGATAACTTTTTATCGATTTAGTTAAAGTGATGCTACCTCTAGTCAGCATTCTCCTATCATTTCCAGAGTGTCATGTTTCTTCCAGAAGAGGCAGATTCAAAGTAAAGTAAAAAATCATAATAAGCCAGTCATGTGCAACTCTATAACAGGGTCAGTTTTAACATTACACCTTTGGTTAAATGGGTGCAACTTGCTCTTGTAGCCAAGGTCTGAGCTCCATTTTTAAGAATAGATAGCACACCAAAAGCTATTTTCTTATGAGAAACCCTAGAAATAAGTTTCAAGCCTCAGAGAGAAGGATTAATTTGCTAGTAATGAAAGTGACACATAGGGAAAATGTAAAATCAATCTTGTGTTTAAAGGCAGAACAACACTGGCTCCACTTCCTTTTTTTTTCTTTCTCCCTCATTTTCCTCCCCTCTCCCCATAGTGGCTTGTTACCACTGAGCATACATTATGCACATTACCCACAAGCCTCTGCTTTGTTTAAATTAAAAAAAGAAACAGCGTTTTTAATCAATCTATTTGCACTCTTCTGCCACAACTCACAAAAGCAGTTTGATTTCTTTTCATTGCTCTCAAGAGAGCTGAACACAGATGACTAAAAAAATCACTGCAGACTAGTAATAATAATAGCAATAGTAGCAATAATAATGGTGACACCCCTCCCAAATTAAAAAAAAATTAAAAAAAGAAATAACAGAAAGAAGAGGCACTGTTAGCCTTGATCGAAAACAGATCAAAACACAGACTATGTTATCAAATAACAGATCAAACTTGAGCAAAAGTCAATGATCCAGCTTGTTCTGACCTTGGGCATCCCTCCCTCACACCCCCAACACATACAATCAATGGCAAAACAATGGAGGAACCCTTCAGTCCTGTAAAAATCTGATTGTTTGCACTTTTACTCCAATTGCTGGCAATTCTGCTATGTATGCATTTGGAAATTAAGTTATTCCTAGAAATTCAGACCCCGTCTTGTGTTTCACATACACGATTCAAATGCAGAATTAAAAATAGCAGAGAAATGGTTAGCTGGTTTTGCTTGTAGTGAATCACAGCCATAATTCTACTGTTCAGATCTGAGGATTCCTAATTCTTTCCTTCTTTCTCCATTAAGACAACAGGAGGAAAACCAGACCATTGCTTAATAAGGCTATATCATGCTGAGAACTCCTGCTCAGTTTTCTATCCGTACACAATTTTACACAGTGAAAACCTTTTTCATCTTCTTTCTTCAGCTGAAGAGAAAAGAAAAACAACCTTCCCAAGAAGGAACCTTTAAACAGAATCAGGATCTCTTCATTGCTGGACCCCTAATGGGGGGAGACTTTGTAGCCAGAGGAACTGGCTCCTTACTGCAGATGCTCTTCTGCCTTCTCTACCACCCTAAGGCAGCACCCGTTCTACATCTGAAACACTTCACATGATCTATACACCAGCATGGGGTAGCTACTGCTAGATGTATGAACGTACTTTATTTTTCAGACTTAAATATACTCCAAGTCTCATATGTTTTAGAGTCCTGGACTTAGTGTTGCAGCAGTAAAGATCCTGCCAACACGGTGATATGTCTATCTGCTCCAACCCCGATACATAACTTGTCCCTTTTGGCCATATGAAAGACATCCACGGTACATTAATGCTAAATTATATACACAATTTAAACTGTGAAAAAGATTTACTGTTCAAAGAAGTAAAGCCAGGGACCATATCCAAGATACAAATCTAGATGCTAGTTCAAAATGCAAGCATTTTGGGTTGTCAGCACCTTAGGGTTTGGTTTATACTTATCTACAGCCAAAATATTGCCATTTCCCCCTGCAGCTTAAAATGTGGAAGAGAAGGAAGGGTACTGATCATCTTCCTAACTGCTTCTTTGTAGCAACCACCTGGATAGGAAATAATTCTGGTATTTGTCATGGGTTTTAAGAGTATTATTAGATGCTCTGTATGCACAGAAAGTCACTGGCTCTGGATGACTTAACTATGTAGAGCCATAGAATGGTTGGAGTTGGAAGAGAGATTAAAGATCATCTGGTTTCAACACTCTGCCATGGACAGTGATACCTGCCACTAGACCAGATTGCTTTAAGCCCCATCTGGGTTGGTGTTGAATATTTCCAGTGATGAGGTGTCCATAACTTCTCTTAGCAACCTGTTCCAGTGCTGCAAACACTCATACAGTAAAGAATTTCTTCTTTATATCTGATCTAAATGTACCGTCTTTCAGTTCAGTAATTTCCCCTTGTCCTAAATGCCCTTATAAAAATTCCCTCTCCAACTCTCTTCTTAGTTCCCTTTAGGTACTGGAAGGGTCTCTAAGGTCTCCCTGGAGTATTTTCTTCCAAGTGAGCAAGAAACTAAACTATCTAGCCCATCCTCATAGATCCTTTTAGGACCTTTTTAATTAATTACACCCAGGCTGGAGAGTTCATGGCAGCTGCCAATATTTCACTGTGCCAAGTACAAAAAGAAACCTTGCCACCTCTTCCTATGTGTACTAAAATCAGATTGCTTTCCATGATCCTGACATTCTTCTGGTTATTCTTTGATCTCCATGTCCAAAAATGTATTAGAGCAGAGAGTCCCGTCATCCTCTGCTTCAGGAACTTCATTCCTTTGCCTTTAAAAATCCTGACTATAGGTATAACACTGGTTGTAAAAATGAGACAGTGGAAGAAATTCATGCTGATTCACTAATTTTTCAAGGCAAAGGATTTTCTTCTCAAATGCCAGAAACACAGGAGTTTCATCAGAGAAAGCTCCATCTGCCTCATCCACCATTCCCAGCAGAAACAATCCTGCCACTGGAAATAGGTTTTTTTTTGGTTTTTTTTTTTTGTTTGTTTGGTTTTTTTTGTTTTTTTTTTTTTTTTTTTTTTTTTGTTTTGTTTTGGTTTTTTTTTTTTTTTTTTTTGTTTTTTTTGTTTTTGTTTTTGTTTTTGTTTTTGTTTCTGTTTTTGTTTTTGTTTTTGTTTTTTTTTTTTTTTTTTTTTTCTTTCTGCTGATGCACAAGGTGAAAGAAAATCTCATTCACTTTTTGTTCCACAGGGTCTGTGAGGCTGAGAGAAAAAGGCAGTCGTTTACATCTGCACGGTAAGAAGATGGGACTCAAATACAGGGGATACAATGCTGCTTCATGAGTGTGTGCTCACATAGTAAAACAGGGATTAATGGATAAAAATCAGTCCAGTTACTATTAGAATTTCCAATAAAGCAGAAATCCTTTAGGATCTCCTGAGGAGAGACAGAACTCCCACCTCCCACGCAATTTCGGTTTATCTCTGACTCACTGCACTGCAGGACAACCACAGGCCAGCAGACTCCTGTTTCAGCAGCCTTAATCCACCCCAGCATGCACAACAGGCTGCAGAGGTAGTCAGCAGTTTGCCTGCTCTCCTAGGAGCAGGAAGCAGCCTGGATGCTCCTCTTATGTAGCTCCTGGAAGCATTGGAAGAAAGGCTTCAGCAGCAAAGAGCTTCATCTGCCTCCTCAAGAGTTTTGAACAGCAGGTAGTTCAAACAGACTGCTCAAGTCTGAAGCATCTCTGGTGTCAGGGTTGAACAGGAGAAGGAGAAGAAATGCTCTTTAGTGCTTGGACATATGAAGACTTTTGAAATCTACACAGTATTTTCTCCCCTGCTGAGTTTCATTTCCTAGCGAAGAGCAGTCATTATATATATATATAAAATACCACCTCACATTTTCACCATCATTCGCTGTTTTAAATCCCCATGCCTACTGTGCAAATGCTTTCTGGGGAGAGATTTCCCTCCTGAAGTTTTGCTATCTGATCACCTTCATAAACAGACTGAAGAATGTTCTGTTGATGCACAATGCACAAAATGGGCAAAACTCTGCCCAGATGTCACCATTAACCTCTGCTACAGCCCCATCGATGCAGCTGATGGAGCCTTGCTGACATGCTCTGGAAGGGCAGACAAGAACTAGGATTAGCGACAGGAGCCAAAATCTCGAGAGCTTCAAGTGTGGAGCTTTCTGATGAGCCTGAATCTCTTCTGAGTACTGCAAAAGAGCCCTGTGTGCATGTATTTACATGTAAATGCCTGTGTGCTTTTGCCTGTGATGGAGGACTTGGCTCCACATGGAAAGGTGAGCAATATGATCTCCTTTCCTTCCTTCTCCACTCAGAACCTTTTAATTTTCTTTTGCATTTCTTCTAGGTTTCCTTGCTTTGTGAAGCCCACAGGGCAAGATCCAGAGCTTCTGAAAACAGCAAAGCCCATGGCTCTGAGCAGAATGTCTTGGATGGCTGGTACATCACACACAATACAGCTCAATCTTCAGCTTCCTACTGGTTTGGCAGTTCCCTTCCTCTTTCTATTTACGTCTTTGTTTTTCAAGCTGTATCAAAGCACCTGGGGATTCACCCTCTTCCTTGGGCACCCTGCCCCCAGCTCTGCCAAAAGCTATAGCAAGCACTTAGGAGACAGAGAATGGAGAAAACCTTGATTCTTTCTTTGTTTTGCCTCCTCCTTTGCTTTTCAGGATCCTCTCCTAGATGAGTGGCTAACTGCCTAGAGCAGCTTTAATTCCTCTATGGCAACACTGCACTGCCAAGCATTATTCACAGAGGACAGAAACAGGATGGGGCAAATGTGGAGGGAAGGCAAGTTGAGAAAACAGAAAAAGAATGAGCAAATGATTGCAAACCAATGGGTGTCAGCAGACAGGAGGGGAGGGAAGGAACAGGCAGGCTGTGACTGAGGTGTTTATCCCTTAGTGCAGTCACAGTTACCATGCAACTGGGATCAGCAGAGTGATGAGGGGGATTCTCTCTCCCAGGAAAGCTGTGAGCAGCACTCAGGCAAGCAGCTTCTGAGACACCACACTGCCACCACCATCTCCCAGGGCAGCCCAGCCCACCCCTCCACTTGCCCAGGCACTGGGATGCACTGATCTCTCCTGAGCTGGTGGGGCACACATTTGCCAAGGCCATGCAGAGCTGCTCAGAGCTTGGGCAGGGAAGCAAAGCTGCTTTTGCAGTTGTAAGTGGTGCTGTTTGTAGCACCCCAGAGACAGAAAGAAACCAGCAGCTGGGATGGAGGCAGGACAGTGGTTTGGTGCTGCTCTCAGACAATAATGCGCTGCAGCACTGCAGAGGGAGCACACTCTGATATTAAGGGCTGTCAGCCGTGTGCTGGAAGATGATGAGTGCATCTCAGCCAGGTGAGCTGATAGCATGCAGGGCTGCTGTCTGGAGGCATGAGTTGCATGATGCTGGGCTCCTCCAGCCTGGCATCTGGGTCCAGCAGCCCAGGGTGAAGGGGAATTCCCACAGTACAATGGGGTCAGCTAAGCAGCACCACTTGTAGAGATGAGGTTGAAGAAATGGCTCCCTCTGGCCTGACACAGGCTATCCTCACAGGCCAAAACCACAGAAACAAGATGATTGGAGAGGCTAAGCCTGCAGATCTGCTGTAAAAGCCCTTTCCCCATATTACTCAGGCAGGCAGGCTGACATCACTTCCAGTTTACAGGTGTCCCTTGGGGTGGGATGGCTTGTCCCACATGCCTTCAGCCAGACAGTCTATCAGGTTTACCCCAGAGTCTCTCTGACACTGGGTGCTGCACTCAAAGCCCCTTTCCCTTTGTGGGATGGGCTTCCAGCTACCAGTCTGCCTGAGAGATGAGGCAGGAGAGGGGGATTCCAGTGGTAACATGCTCAGGCCCCTGACAGCTCTGTAAGGCTGCCCTGAGCTCCTGGGCTCATTGGGCACGTGGGCTGGTATGTGCCTCACCTGGTGCTCTGGGCTCCCCCACCCAGGGGCTGACAGTCAGTGCCAGGCCCGAGAGGTGCTCCAGCTGAAAATATCCAGGGCACAGTGGGGGGCTGACAGGCAGGTGGAAGAAAAAACAGATGTGGAGCCGATGTGGTGTGAGGACTTTGTTTGACCGGCAATATAGTTAACATCAAAATCAATCTACCCACTGTAGCTGGTCCTCCACCCCTTGGCTACCACCCCCCTTGAACACCTACAACAACATATTATTCCTTCCACCCTCTGCCAAACTCATCTGTCTTTTTGCTGTATCTACTTTCACATCCTGTTCATTCCTCACTCAAATATCTCTCCTCCCTTCATTTTTTTTCCAGTGCCTTTTTTTCCCCATTGTGCTTTCTATTTTCCCCATTTTATTTCTTGCACTCTTGCACTCACATACCCCCTTATCTTACAGCCGCCTCTGCTGTCCATCCTTTCCTTCATCATACTGGCCGAGCATTTTAAGCCAGCTAAATATCTACCCATCCTCCCAGCCTTTCACTGTGACATGTATCTGTGTGGCATATCTATTTATTAATTTCCTATATAGAAAATGCCAGGAGGTTCAGTGTGGTGTTTTTTTTTTGTTTGTTTTTTTTTTGTTTTTTTTTTTTTTTTTTTTTTTGCTTGTTTCTCTCTCCCTCTCCTCATCATTATGAGAAAATAATGAGCTGTTTGGTCTGTTTTACTGGTGGGGGAAGGAGGGGAGAGAAAGGAAGGGCATGTGGGAGTAGCAAGCCAGGTGCCCTGGATTGTTTGCCTGGAAAGTTCTTTCCTCTTTCTTCCTTGCCCACTGTGGCCTCATTTATCTAAGGATGTAGCAGCTTTTACTGTACATTATGAAAAAGCCTAAGAAAGCAATCATTCTGCAGAAGAGAAGCCAAGAGAAGCCATTAGGAACACAGGGGCTCTCTGCTAATCATTACCTGACACTTGCCCAGGGCTGGCAGCTTGCAAGCAGGTTTATGATTGTCTCCCATGGCCCATACATGGCATCTTACATGAGGATTTTTCAAATCCTTCTCTGATTCTGGGTGTTCATACAGAAGTATGTCTTAAACTATGAGTTGAAGTAGGAGATAAAAATAAGAAGACCACTACTACCTCTTCCAGCCTTGTGGTCCCACTGCATCAATCACTGTTTATTGCTGTTGCCATCTCTTGCCATCCTTGCTTGTGGTCTCAGACCCTCTCCTGCAGGTAGGTACCACTGCTGTCTCCTGCACAGTCACAGATGTTGTCCCTGATCTCACATCCTTTTCCTTTAGACTTTTATGGCACTGCTGCTTTCCTAAGCACACTCCCAAACTGATGTCTATCACAGTAGACACCAAGAGTCCACTTCAAGCTTGCCCATGCCATCTGTGCCATGACAGACTCCTTTAAACCTCTGCTAGTGCTGGTGAGCACCTGCCTAGAAGAAAAGCGAACAACACACCTCAATACTCAGTGGTAGCTCAGCAGTTAACTTGAAGTTGACCAGGCAAAAACTTAAGATGTTAAGCAAAGTATTTTTTATTCCCTCCCCTTACAATTGGCCTGAAATATCATGACAAGCATTATTTATCTTATTAAGTACACTACATTAACCTTGCAAATATGCTAATGAACAAAAGGCGCTGCCTTAGCAGCTTTTTAGAATAGGAAATTAAACATGTTCATCAGAAAGCTTTTAATTATTATTATTTCTTAAATGTTAGTATAATGCAACAGTTCTCCTTCTGCTAGGGGCATCAGAGGAGAAGGATAAGGTTTATATGCTTCCACCCTCAGAACTGTCCCTAGAATTCCATATGGGTATTCCTACCTGACCTACACATTAAGGACCTGCTTTGTCCTGCAGCTGCACTCCTGGCCAAGGGAAGGGAAGAGCTGAAAGATTCAGGAAGGCAGAGAAGGGAAGACTAAACTGAGTATCTTTGCTGAGGTATTGCTTTAGCCCTGAAAAGGATGCAGGTACAAGTGCTGTATGCTGGAGGAGGACTGCAAAATCCTTTGCTCAGGATGAGCTTCCCATAGCTTCCCAAACATGTGATACAAACCCTGATCTAGGAGAGCATGGAGAGCCTGATAGCTGTCTCACTTTGGCACTGGCTTTTGAAAATAACATGCTTGGCCTGAGCAAGGTGTCTTCTTGTCTCCCTGTGCAGGAAGTGGAGAGGGAGAAGTGCCCAGGGAGCCCCTTATTCCAGTGTCAAGCCAGCACAATGGCTCCCATTTCAATGTCTCAGGAGCAGGGTCCAGCTTAGACACAGAGCAGGGGCAAGGTTGAACCAGCCCCCATGGCGGTCAGGGTGATGGCACAAGGCACCCCTGCACCCTCTTTGCTGCTGGCAGAGGTTTGAGCTGGTGCCATAACAACTTCTTATCCCAAGAACACGGCCAGCCCTACCACATGCCAAGTCTGGCACAGCCCAAGCACATCTCCTGTCTTTCTAGCAGCCCTGAGCTGTGGGCTGGGATGGCTCTCGGGCAGTGAGGAAAAGTAACAGAGAGCACCAGCACTGAAGGCCCTCCTGTGTGTCAGTGAGTAGAATCAGAATCAGAACTGCTGACTCACAGCTCTTTCCCTCAGCATGGTCCTCATGGTTCCCTTTCCCATAGTGACAGACACTCTCTGCTCCTCTGGCTGCCTACATCTCTTTCCTGGTGAGAAGCAAAGATAACAACATTTGCAGGTGTGGCTTGACAAAACCTACTCCCACCAGGTAGAAAGCTGTGATTCTCTCAGCTTGTTTTGCCCAGGGTCTGATCCAGAGTGACTCCCCACCACGCCTGGCTGTGCTGCTTCTTCTCCAAACAGACAGCCCTTTCTGATGAGTTTCCACTGCTTCCCATACCATGAACTGGCTATCATTGCTCCTGTGGCTCCTCGCAGCACATGGTCAGCTCAGCTGGCACAGGCAGTACAGTAACAAATGCAATTGCTGATTATTTCTGGGTTTTTTTAATGGTGGTGTTACTGTTGCAGGCCGAGGGCAGCTGCTTTCACAGCTGCTGCAGCTTGCTAATGCACTGCAGCCAGCATCACCCAGGAGATAAGGCTAAGGAGCACAGCTCTGCACTGCCTATTATCTATCTAAGCTTTTTTCAAGCTTTTATGTAGTTTTTTTTTTTTCCTAAGTAAAATCTTAAGAGGGCATATTTAGCCCAGTATCCAATGTCTTTCTGGAGTGTGCTCTGATAAAGGAAAAAAATCATCCCTCAAGCAGTATAGAGGTGAGGAAGCTTATCCCATACCTCTGCATGGGAACTGTCACAGCAGGATAAACCAAGGGAAATCAAAAGCTCAGAGATTTACCCAGACACAGAGAAAGGGATGATATTATCCAACATGACATTATATGTTCTTTCTGTACCACAAATCAGCTTCCATTGGTCAAATGCTGCTCTCCTCTGACATGATAGCCTTCCAGAACAGACTGCAGTGCTGCAGGAGCACTGAGCAGACTTTTCAGTGTGTTTGTTTTCCTGTTAAAATGATTTTCTCGGTAGTCATCACTCCAAAGCTGTCTTTCTGGGAGAGGCTGAGGCAGCACTAACTGGGTGCAGACCCACAGATGACTCCCTGATAGTGCCTTGCACTGGCATATGGCAAATAAGGAGCTGTGTGCCCTATTCTCAGGCAGCAACAATGAGCTGCTCCCTGCTGTGTTTTCTCATGGACAATGCTTGGACAGCACAGCTCTGCTGGCCTTCTCAAAGCTGCTGTCTGTGTGCTGCCTCCTCTTGAACGGGGTCTGCATTAGAGCAAGTATCTCATCAGCTTGGGCTGCCTTGAAACACAGCTCCAGTATCTCCTGTGATGGAAAGTTTTAGAGGACAACTATTGCAACAGCCTAGGACATGCTGTTTGATGTCTGCCCAGTCCTGGGGTCTCAAAGGCAAAAATCAAACCAGCAATTGGGAACAACCTCAACTGAGGTAAAGGAAGCCTGAATCCATCCCATGCTGATTTTTCACTCACCCTCCTTAGCCCACCTGGCCTTTCCCTTGGCCCCCTCTGTGAGCAAACTTGCTGCTCCACAGCCATGGTTAGCAGGAGGTGGAAAGACAGCTTCTGAGCTTTCCTGTGTTTCTGATGGGGAGCCCCACAGTGAGCCCCTGCACCCAGACAGGTGTGTGCACACCTTCCTGGAACTATGAATTACATCTTCAAGACACTCATTTCCTCAGTCCCTAGTCACACCTATGCCCCAGGACACTGGGTTATTTGGGCCCGAATTGCATTTGGTTCCACTGTGCAGATCATGGTGTTGGAGAGGAGCAGTTGCACCACCAGAGCTGAGAGATGGATATGTGAGAGGTGTAAGGGATGGAAGGAGAGATTTGCATGGGGGTGAATGAGGAGACAGAGACTAGAGACACACACATAAGAGAGAAAGTTTCTTGTTTACAAAGAAGGCACAAAAGATGGTGGCATGGCCCTCTTTGCCCATGGCAACATATTGGAAACCTTGCCAGAACTGCCATCATGAGGAGAGAGACTGAGGGGTGCTGGAGGTAGAGCTGCTGGCATGTCCCCTTTCTGGACATGGCACAGGTCACTCTAGGGAGTGGATCTGATCTCTGGCATTTTAAGGACTGATTCACAAACCACAGCTGCATGCTTTTCAATGTGCTCAGCTGATGCTACAGAATGGAGCATCAAGCAAACATGGAAGAGGTTTAAGGAGGGAAGGAGGGAGATGAGAGGAAGGCATCTGTGTGTGTGGGAAAGAGGGGGCTGTTGCAGAATACAGTAATTTTCTGAGAAGAATGCAGCAATTTATTTTGAGCTACTACAACTGACCACTGCATTCCCTTTCATCTCTGATTTACCTCTTCCTTTCTAGTACAAACCTTGGGCAGCCCAGGGCCTGCCTCCCTCCTTCTCTGTGGATAGTGCTGACTTGGGAGGCTAGAACAGGCCATTGTTATCAGCAGAGCTGCCTTCATCTCAGCTCCTTTTCTCCCTGATGAGTCCAGCAGCATTCTAACTTGCCAGTGGAGAGAGCACAATGCAAACCCTGAATTAATAGCCAAGCTTTCAGTGGGAGCTGTTAGGTAGGGAGATCTCCCTTTTTCTCTTTGGGCTCTCTAGCAACAGTTTCCTTCCATCCCAGTCTGTGAACAGTAAATGGGTGGTTTTCATCCCATTTTACTGACCTCGGATTTTTTTGTTCTTTTCCCTCATTTTTTGCTTAGATTCCTGGTACTCCGGGTTGGTACTGCAAGGACATACTTGTTAGTAACTGTGCAGTGCCATGCACCCCCATGGTTATGTATCCCCTGCATCCTGTTCAGAAAACTGTTCTAGAGGTGAACATCAGCAGCACTAAAGGAGATGAATGACTGGACAGAATTGGCTCAGCCCCCTGTTCCCTTACTTAATAGTCTCCCTGCTTGCTCTGGAGAAGGATGCTCTGGTTGCAGGCCAGAAAGCAGAAAGAGAGGTTGTGGGAACCCCCTCAGTTTTGATTTTTCTACTACACAGTTAAAAGAATGGTCAGAAATTTTTTTAAAGTTGACCTGCTCAGGGTAGACTAACAAAGACCATGACAGGAACTGGACAGCAATGCTGGAAAAACAAAAAAAGCAAAAATAAAAGAATTTTGGTAAGTAAAAGATTATACAATTCATTTTTTATGCAGGAGCATAGAGTGCACTGGCTTACTCTTTCCTGATGGTATAGCCTCTCAGCTGGCATGGCTCCCAGGGGGATGCTTGCTGTGTTTGCAGTACATAACTTTTCTGCAGGCAGGAGCCACTTGGCTGAAGACCCAGGTGTACACTGGCAGTCCTCCTCTCACACACCCTCTTCACCTCATTGTCATGACCCTTGGCCACAAAGACACGAATTACCACAACACAGGCAAGAATTACCCTCCTCAGAACACTCAGAACTATGATCGTGATGGCCAAGTGGAGCGCAGGCTGACTTTGTACCTTGCTACTCTCAGTGCATTACAGCTACACAGTGACGACCAGCAGACTTTGCTCTGAGCTGTGGTACTGTTTCAATTGCCTCTGTTTCTCAATTCCACCAGCTGGTTTGGGGGCAGGAGCATGGAGGAGGTCTTGAACAGCACAGCTCATGCAGGAGGGCACCTCCCCAAGAGTAGCCCACACTCAGTGTGTGCTGTGCTCAGGCCAGAAGGTCAAAAAGGGCAGCGCATACTGGGAAAGAAATATTATTCCTTCCTTTGGAGGCTGAAAGGAGAAGGAGAGTCTCTGGAAGTGCTGAGCCCCAGTACCTGAGCTCTTTTTAGAAAATTAGTTCAGACTGACTAGCTTCTACTGGGTTTCAATCCAAGTCCCAAGAAAGAGTTTGTATAGCACCATTAATTTGCTGTACTGATGAAATCTTTAAAAAAGTCTCCAAAAGCTAAATTTTCATTTAGTCTACTTATTTATTTTTAAATTGCATGTTAGTGTCTATGCCAAACACCAACAGTCAATACAGGACTTAGATGATAATAAATGTAATGCTAATTACATGCTTATTGTTACTCATTTTTTAACAGCTCTTTATATGCAATCAAGTAATAAAGCAACATGGAGGCTCTTTGCAAAGCATACTGTTCCCAAGGAAGCGCAGAGAAGTTCCCAAGAAGCCAGAAAAGTCTCCAGAGAGGGCTCCAGACCTCAGGTGAGGTTCCTAACACACATCCCCAGGTCTTCTGACAACACAGCCCCAGCAGCTAACCTGGTAACCTGGCAAAGGATACTGGCAAAGAGCAGAGATATATATGTAAAGATACCTAGAATCTCGCTGTCCATGATACCCAAGCCTCATGTTCACAGCCATTCACAAACCAGTAGGGAGAGGCAAAGCAGCTATCTAGAGAAATATCTCTTTGTCTTTCCACCAAAACCACTTTGCTCATGGCAGAATTTCCAGTTCTCTGCATGTTAAATTGTTACACTGCAGTATTTCACTCCTTGGTAGGAACAGAAGTCTTACTCACTAGGAAAAAAATAATTCCTGCTCCTCAGTTTATACTAACCTTGGAAGAATCTAAGATAAAATATGTAAAAAAAAAAAAAAAAAAAAACCCAACCCTGTGATGATTTTATATGCAGGAGGATGACGCTATTTTTGAGGAGTTCTTCAGCCCTGTAAAGCTGTACTTCAGATTAGTAAGGCATCTGGATTTGTTGCAGAAGGCACGCAGACAATGCGACTGGTACAGTGAGCTAAAGTGTCCTAAACCATTTCCAAAACATTTCATAGTGCCAGACACAATCATATCTTTAATAGTAACACACAACAGCATAAAGGATTTACCAACACAAATTGCAATATGTTCCCTTACTCCTGCATGACAGGGTTACTATATGGAGCTTGTTCCCCTCAACAGAGCTGACAAAGCCAGATGCCATCCCTGCCAGCACACATCGTATATCTGGGGCAACTTAAGGACCCTCTGATTGAAGGAAATCCTCCTCCTACCAAACACAGACTGGCAGCAAAAATGCTTCATGGCCGTTTCTCCAGCCTTAATGACTGTAACAGCTTCTGCAATCTTTGTAAGGGAAGCAGCCAAAAAGGGGCAGGAGATTGATTGTCACTCAGCTCTTGCCATATTACAAAAGGAACCGCGGAGTGAGGGAGGCGCAGGAAGCCTCAGGAAAGGGAAATGAGGGAACAGAGGGGAAGAACACAGGCTTAAGACACTCCCCACTTAAGCCTGGCTATGGGAATCTGATGAATGCACATCTTAATATGCCTCAGTGTTAGAAAAGTTTAGCTTTCTGTCTGTCTTGCAACATGAATCTGGTCCTGGCCAGCAGGCAGTAATCATAACCAATTCCCTTTTCCTGGACTGAAACCGGCTGCCTGTCTGCTTTAAGAAGCTGACCCAAGGGGTCTCATGTATGTAATACTTCTGGAGAAGCATTAGTGCAGTCTGTAGAGTTGCCTGGCAGGGGCAGAATGCTGCTTGGGGAAAGAGACACAAAATCTGTCCAAAACTTCACTTATATAGGGCTTTTGTTCTCCCTCTTCCATCTGCCATGTTTTAAAGCATCTATTTGGTATTTACCTCCAAGCCAGAGCCTTCATGCTCTGCAAAAACAGGCACACAAAATGACTGAAACAGTTTTGGAACAGGACATCCAGAATATAATGAGCAGGGGAGAGGAAAAAATTAAAGGGAAGAAAAAAATCAGCTAGCCCAGCAAACAGCATTTAAATCTCTCTCTTCTTCTCTTATTCCCTTATTCAGTCATTTCTATCTTGCTTTGAGAGTGCTGTTTTTATCTTCTTCACTCTCATATAAAAGCCTAGCTCCCCTAGTGAGTGTGCAGATGATGATTTGGCATTGTCCAGGACTATTATGCTGTCAGCTCTCAAAGAAAAAAAGGCTTGTAAAAATCCTGTAGTTAGACAAAGGCAGAGCATGTGGCTCAGGACAGTTTGTACTGCTGTCTGCTAATAACCTTTCTGAACAATAGCTTACATGGAAAGATCTTTGACTGAACATGAAATTCCTCTTTCAGCTTCACCTTCACTTACTCCTAATTACTGCTCCACTCTCAGTTATACATATGCTACATATGCAAATCCTCTTTCAAACTCTTTTGTGCAGAATCAGAGGTGCATCTCCCTCCCCCTGGTCCTGTTCTAGTGCAATCTTACACTATCCTTGCACAATCCACTCCACACTCACTACTATTCTCAGTTCAGCTCTAGCTACATGCAAATTCATTCACATACGTGGTCTTCACCATTCCCAGCAATTTGGTACCTGCTCTGCTCCTAGGTATATGGAGCTGAGCTTCACATAGGCCATTTTTCTTTCTTCATTTCTTCAGGAATAGAAATTTGATAGAAAACAAAGAAGAGGCTCAAGATAGACATTTCTGTTAAAGACCTAAGGTAGAATCAACAGCTTTTTCCAAAACACAGAAAACCAGAAGGTGTTCTCAAGGCAACTTGAAGAGGTTAAGAATTGACAGGTGAAACAGTGGTGTGATCAGATAATTGATCCAGCTTCTCCTTGAGTCCTAGCGGTGCCAGGTTCATTGCAGCCCAAGCTACACAGGCTGGTTCCTCTGCTTGGCTTGTAGAGACTTGGGCCCTGGCAGAAAAACTGAGGTGACCTATCTCAGACAATTTATGACATTGTGCTCTCCAGCATTTGCCCTGGTGCAGATTACTAGCTTCCTGACAGTGCCAGGAATGCGCACATTATGTGCCTGTGCATCAACTGTCCCTGTTTATAGTGCTGGACCGCTGCTGATTGTGGGTTTGGGCTAAGGTCCTGGTGAGCTGGAGTGTGATCTTTCTGGCAACTCAGCTCTAGGGAGACTCCCTCACTCCCACTGTCTGCACAGTCAGCTAATAGCATCAGTGCTTTTCTGCTGGAGGAGCCTGCAACCACACACAGCCAGTTCTGGAAGGACCTAGTTTACAGGAAAGACTGAAATGGTTAAATCGGCTGAGTGCAAGCTGCTGTCACTTTGAGATAATCCTCAAATGAGTGCAAGGATTTGGCAATATGAAATGAATCTATGAAGCTGGTACATGCCCAAAATGGCACAGCAGAACCTGGAAAGAAGACTGGAAATGCACTTGGAAGTGCCCTTTGCTGTGTATGCACCAGGTCAGTGCACAGTAACCCCAAACACAAAGCACAGGCAGGCTCTGACCTCTGCTACGCCTGCCTAATGCCAGGTGTACACTGCTGTCATGGATGGTGTTAACTCCACACTTACACAGTCTCAGACAGGTCAGCATGTGGCCAGTGGGTTTACAGGGAGCAGGAACAAGGTGTGGGCTTGCAGGCTTTGGGTGATGTATTTGTGAGCTGGGCCTAGCTCCTGTTCTCCATCATACCCAGAGCTGGGGACAGGAAAGCTGGGGGGAATCCAAGTACACTGAGCAACAGCAGCGTGCACTAGGGCTGTGCTAGGGGTGAGATACCCCCTGAGAATGAGGGTTGCAAGGAGAAGCAGCCTTCTTTAAGCTCTGAGCTCTTTTCTGAGCAGGGAATGTCCTGCTGTTACCAGGATGCCTATTTCAAATAATGCTGCATTTATTTTAGCTGACAAAAATTTGTCAGAGATGGTGACATAAATCTTTGTGCCTACTGAGACAAGAACCTAATTCAGGCAACCAAATAAGCTGTAGATGATGGACACATCAGGCTCAAAATAGCTGGAAAAAGACCACATGAGCTAAAAAACTGAGTGTGTAGGATAAGTTTGGTGTTCTCTGAATGAACTGAATGAATCTAACTTAAATGTGGCACACTTCTCCATTCCCTTTATCACTGCAGATATTTAACCAGCCCCATAAAACACCCTGCATGCATGAAGTGCTTTCAGGGAATGAATGTGGTGTCAGATGCCTTCACAATCTGCTCATTGGAAGGTGGAGTGGGAAGGGACAGGGCAAAGGCTCTCAGGCTGGAGCTGGTCACAGGGGCTAACACCAATCTTTTTGGGGTGCTCTAGTGTGTGTCAGCATCAAGGACAGGTGGCCAAAATCCACAAGCAGGGGACATAGCCCAGCGGCAGAGAGGGGCAGGGAATCAAGAAGCTTAGGGGCAGGGAATCAAGAAGCCTAGGGGAACACACTTTTCCTGCCTATTTACAGACATAGGGTTTCCTCCATATGTGCAGCTGTCTCTGCCCATGCGGCACCTTGCTAAAAACCCAAAGAATCTACCTGAGGTGCGTAAAATGAAGCTGGCTGCAGACATCTTTCCCTCTTGGTAAGGTGTAACCCAAGGAGACTACAAGTCCCAGCATGCAGTGGTCCATCTCCAGCTGAGCGCTGGGCAGATGCACTGAGAGCCCATCACATGCTGGGATTAACAGGCTGGGCTGCACCCTCCCGCTTGGCCGGCCCCTGGGTGCCTTGCATCACCAGCCTCATACTAAAAGTGGTTTCTTTTGCCTTTTTTGCTCTCACCCTTCACTCTTCCTACAAGCACAGAGTTCATCTGGGTAGTAACAAGACAAAAAAGAAGCAGCGCACAAACCCCCAAACATTTCATCCCTTCAAACACAGACTGAAGAGCAGACAAAAAGAAGCTATAAAAGAGTAGACAGGATGGCACAAATTAACCCGAGGAGCCCAGGCCTGCCGGCTGCGGAGGCTGCGGCCGCAGGGATCGTGCTGCCCCTCTCCCCATTGCGCTGCACACAAAGCCGTGATGCCTCCCTCCCTCCCACCGCGGGCTGAGCCTCCATTGTGCCTGTTCAGCTTCCCTATAAACCTGCTGCTGGCCGCAGCAGCCGGGCCCGCGCCGCCATCCAGGTGCCGCGTGTTCTGCCAGGCTCAGCACGGATAAGCGCGTGCCTACATTGGCCTCACACCACCACCAGCACCACCACCACAAAAGCTGGGACAACACTAATGCAGCTGCAAGCCAAACACCCACAAAGCCTTCTTTCCTCCTCAGCCACCACTTCTTTCTTTATAGGCCTATTTTTACAGCAACTCCTGTAAAGTTACATCACATCAGGGATGATCCAGACCTACAAATCAGCTTACAAAGACCTGTGGTAAAGTCAGGTTTGGCTCATCCCCACACTTGGACTGGCTGCAGCTGGGAGGGCAGCCTGGAGCATTGTCCCATCAGCCCAGCAGCTCCAACAGCCCAAAAGGAAGCTGTGTTTCTCCAGCTCCTCTCACTGCTTTGTTCAGCTTTCCAGCCTGGCTGCCCTCCCGTCCCGCATCCTTTTACTTGTCTCACAGCGCTGGAGCTTGGCCCCCCCTGTCCCCTTCCACCAGCTCCTCTCCCTGCCTTCCCCACCTCCATCCTGACTCACAGCTTACAACAAAAATAAACTCAGCACGCAGGTAAACACAGGCAAAACTGAAAAGCACAAATAAATTCAAAAATAAACCTTGCTCCCCAAGCTCCATGCAGATTAGCATACCCTCCAGTGCCTCCCTGGGGCATCAGAACCATCCAGGCCCTCCCCTCCCCAGGCACACCCCAGCCCCCCCCCCCCCCCCCCCCCCCCCGCCCCACTTCCTGGCTAGTGCAGACACCCACAGCGAATTCTGAGGACAGGAGATGGCAGGAGATCAGGAGGTTGATGGCAGATAATAAGCAAAAACAATAATCTACTGTCTTTTACTTCTCAGCCAATGTCATTCAGTTCCTGCCAATAAGATGCTTTCATACTCAGCAATGCTAAGCTCAGCCTCATTTTGCAGTATCTGATGTTATTTTGCTTCTTCCACTACAGCTTCCTGTGACCCATTCTTGCCAGCTTCAAAGTCAAGGTTCACTCTTCATGCATAGCCACCAAGCCCTGTTCCAGTGAAACAACACCCCATCACTTCCTGAGCACTCACACACAAGACCAACACTGTATGTAGCTTCTGGCTTATATTTTCTCCTTACTCATGTTTTTCTTTTTCTCTCTCTTTTTTTCATCCTCTTGTGCTAAGGGATCATGACCAGAATGAAATCCTGACATGCTTTCAAACCCAAGACAGCTAGTGGTCTTACAGTTCCTAGATAAATCATCCCAAACTTCTCTGGAAAACATGAATGTGTTTCCCTGTGGTTCATGACATCTGAAGTATGCTGTCATTATTATTAAGTGAAGAAGAGCTTTCAAAGGCTCTGGTGCTGTCCCTAGGTGCTTCAATGCATAGTGTTAGGGGCAGGGCCTAGGTCAGGACAAAGTTTCACTCACTGTTAATGCCAGACATCCAGGTCTCCAATTTCCAGCACAGCAGAACCTACTTGAAGAAGTTTATCATCTTACCCAGGAGTGTAAGAAATGGGCTCTTTATGGAGTATGAAATCCATTTTTCTTTAGTCCTTCATTCGGATTGTGCTTTATGATATGAGAAGATGCAGTAAGTGAATAAAGCACTACATTGTTGCTGACTGATGGACAGATGATCTCAGCAGCCTGTATCTGTATCTCTTCCTTCCCACTGCAGTATATTTGCTGGGCTGTCAGTCTTAAAGCCAAAGTTACTTGGGAACCTGAACTTTCCTGAGATTCTTCCCCCTGTTCATTCCAGAGAAAGAACTGGAAGTTAACACAGGGCTGGGGTCAAGTAGAGGGGAAGATACCAACCTTGGCACCTGTAAAGCTTAGAAAAGAGGAAAAGAGATGAATGAAGAACTTGGACCCAGCTGAACTGCAAATGCAGCACTGCAGCCAAAGCAGAGTGGCTGCAAGAGAGCCTGTATTAACTTCACAGCAATACCAGACAGCAGGAGTGGGAAAGTGCTTACTAAATTCCTTGTCTTGGCATCCAGGAAGGTGGAGAAATGGGAAGTGAGGCAAGCAGG
The DNA here is from genome assembly GCF_026979565.1 of Vidua chalybeata. Classification (NCBI taxonomy): domain Eukaryota; kingdom Metazoa; phylum Chordata; class Aves; order Passeriformes; family Viduidae; genus Vidua; species Vidua chalybeata. The sequence continues at coordinate 68,379,929 of NC_071531.1, forward strand.
GACTAAGGTCACTTGCCAGGCCGAGAGAGAACAAAGAATAAGACCATAGTAAAGCTGTTGCCTTAGTCCTGTGCCCCTAAGCAGAACATCAAAGTTTGCTTCATTCAGGAGGAAAATAATAATGTAAGAGACAGAAAATCCATGAGCTGCTCAGTTTCTGGAGTTATGACAAGCAGTTCTGGGAACAGCTGCATTTTTTCCCCTTCTTTCAAAATAGAAGTTAAAACAAAGACACTTTTTTCTATTTTCCTTTTTTTTTTTTTTTTTTTTTTTTTTAACAAGGGGGATAATCTGCTGCAAGGGAGAAGAAAATCATCTGTTCAGAGCACCACTGTTTCAGAGAAAGTCTAAGGAGGTCAATGAAGTCCCTTCTGATTTGGAGATAACCTTCCTCTTATGGTCAGTTTCACAGCTGGCATCACCTCATCTGGTTTGACAGCAGCCAGAGCAATTCACCCAGGTTAGGAATGTCACCTACCATGTTAATGGCTTTCCCTGGAGATACTGTTTGGTAAGTGGTCATCTAGCCCTGCTCTGCTCTGTCCAACATGGGATCCTCTGTGCTGGTGAATCAGGTGACATTCCTGCTCTGCCCAAGCATCTTGGCTAATTCTGTAGATAAATTTGGATTCATATGCACTCTATGTACCTCTCAGCCATCAGCTGAAATGGGCTGCTTACACCTTCTAGCCTCTCATCTATCTGGTCTGCCTGCCTGTGCTTCTGCTTCCCAGCCACCTCTCTCTCTTGCATCCAGTATCTCTGCTGAGACAGTGCAGCAGCACAGACAGATAGGCTCACACCTTTTGCCTTCTCTCAGTTGTTTTCACCCTTCAGCTTTCGTGTACTGACCTGTGAAATTCCACTGATGGGAAGAAATAAGCCTGCCAGACCCTCTTGCTAGGCAGGCAATGAAAACTTTTTCCCTCTCTATTCCCAACACACAAAAATGGCCAATTTTCCAACAGCATCATACATGGGCTCAAACAGTCAATACTTCCCCAAAAGAAACACAAGAAAGGAAGATGAAACACAAGAGGAAAGAAAAAAATCGGGGCTGCAAAAGGTTTTTTTTTTAAAAGCAAAGTCTCCAGTCTAATATCTCAAATGCCATTAATATCAGGCGAAAGAGAGTAGCAGAAGGGAAAATGGTAGAAAAAAAAAATCTCTCTAGAAATAATAGAAAATATTAGGCCAAAGTTCAGTGAGGGAAGTTTAGGGGTAGGTTGAAAGGGAGTGGAAGAACAAGAGAGTGTCCAAATGAAGAAACACCAGGAAGTTTGTCAGACCTTAAGTCTTTTTTGCCTGCTCAGCCTTCACTGTACGGACACACTGTCTGGGATGAAATGACTCAACATGAGCACTGTGTGAAGCCCAGGGAGCAGGGCCTGATCTGTCCCTGGTGTGACTGTGCCAAAGTGCACAGGAATTGAGGGGATGCCCTGACCTCAGTTCACCAGTGTGAGGGGGAGCTTAGAAGCTCAGGGCACATGTGAAGGTTATAACAACTAGATCTGTTTTCCCATGGGAGAGAGCATATGGAAGTAAGATTTTTCATTTCCCTCCTTTCACCAAGGATTTCCCTGAAATAGATGGAGGGGTTTTTTTTAATGAAAAGAGTAGGGCTGGGCTTGCCATAAATCTTTATGATGTTCTTTCAATGATACCTGCACTCTGGGTGGCTCAGCTTGGGAAGCACCTTCTAAGCACCTTCTAAGTAGCAGCAATAACATAAACTATTGGTGAAACAGCATTTGGAGCACCATCGAGGTAAAACTGGGGCACCACACAAAATAATTGTTCCAGTTTCAAATGATCTTGTTTGTGGCTTAGCTATTGAGTAGCAGCCAGTAATGACTTCCATGGTTGCTGAAGATGATGGAGACAGATGGGAATTGCACTGGCAGTAGCACAAATCCATCTGTACGCTGGCCAAAAGACAGACGGCTGGTTTCATACACGTGTCTCTCCTACAGCAGAGAACAACTGGCTGCCAGGCCAGTTCCAGGTTCAAGTCCCATGATGGGAAATCAGCAGACAATCAGCTGACATCTGTAGATTTGATGGAATCATTAATGCCTTCCCATATTTGCATTACCTACAATCAGGCTGAGTTGCAATCAACAGATTGGCAACGTATTTATCTAATAAACTGGAAATCCACTGGAAAGGCCAGAGCAGGACAAGTATGGAGGAGTGAGGACGTGAAGGATGTGAACAAACTGCAGGGTCCAGAAAAGAGCAGGAGAATGACCTGATATTTAGGATGCGTGAGCTACAAAGAAAGGAAAAAATGGTGGGACCGTCACAGCTTAAAAAGAACGAAGTAAGACACAATACAAGTGATGAAATCATCGACAAGATTCCTGCAAAAAGTAACAAAGTAACAGATGATTGCATCTGATTCACAACAGACAAGACAAAAATCTATGGTCTCAAACTGCAGTGGGGAAATTTCAGTTAACCTTGGAAGAACATAAAGTATAATGAAGCACAAGCATAAATTGTCCTGTATGTTGTATTGAGGGTGTGAAGTCATTCCAAACAAACTATAGAAACAGTTACAGGAATGACTTGGGAAGAGCTGACCCTGCCATTAGGCAGGGGTATGGACTAGGTAACTTGTGAGGTCCTTTGCAGGCCTATTTTCCATTCATCCACTGTAAGATGAGCACTGTGCAGCCATGACATATTGACAACAGCAGAGTGCAGCCAGTAGCTGCCAGTAGCCAGCATTTCTCTGATGGTGAGGGCAAAACAGGGAGGAGGAAAGGAAGGGGACAGCATACAGGAATTCACAGATTTCACAGAATCACACGGTTGGAAGAGACCTTAAAGATCATAGAGTCCATCCTATGCCCTAATACCTAAACTAAACCATGGCATCAAGGGCCATATCCAGTCTTTTTTTAAACACATCCAGGGATGGTGACACCACCACCTCCCCAGGCAGACCATTCCAGAACTTTATCACTCTTTCTGTAAAAAACTTTTTCCTAACATCCAACCTGTATTTCCCTTGGCACAGCTTGAGACTGTGTCCTCTGGTTCTGTCAGTTGCTGCCTGGAGAAAGATACCAACCCCCACCTGACTGCAATCACCTTTCAGGGAGTTGTAGAGAGTGATAAGGTCACCTCTGAGTCTCCTTTTCTCCAGGCTATCATTAGAATTGTTAGGATACATCGATGCACTTGATCAGTTTAACTCCTATGTGAAGGATTTCTTCACATTCGAACAAAGCCACTGTGAACCTAACCCAGCATTTTCCTCCCCCATGGCTCCCCAGCCCTAGCCAGGTGGGTGCCATGATGGAGTGCTATGGGATTGCCTGCAGCAGCAGTTGCACTGAGTCACAGGACATCACCCTAGCTGGCCAGACACTCTGAAAATATGTGGAAGCCCTCCTTCCCAGATGGCACTTTACAGGCAGGGAAGAGGAGGAATGACACCATTTGTAGTAACTGGGGTTGTGCATGACACCTCCAGCTAAAAGGGGAACAGAATCTTACCAGGGAAAAGGGCCAGGATGCACCCTCCCTGTTTTGCCCAGGAACTTACTGTCAGTTTGTCAGGTGCCACAGGTCAAAGTCTTCTCTTGGGTCCCAGCTAAACAGACACACCCATTTCCACCCATGTTATGACGTGAACTTAATGACCTTTTTTTAAGAGACAGCTCAAGGCTTCTTGCTCTTCAACATGGCATTAAACAGTGAAGCTGCTGTCTCTGAGGTGAAAAACTGCATTTTCCAATCCCCTACAAATAAAAATCATTGCAATCCAAGTCCTTTTTTGTAAAAGCAAAGGGGTTTTAACTGCAAAGTGATGGCCAAGTTCCCAGGTAAGGGTGTTGTTACTTCCTGACTCCCTTAAATTTACCTCAGCAGTTTAAGATGGGGCCCAGCACACATCACTGAAGACAAATGGCTTCTGTGTCAAGCTGAGGAAATGGGCAAAGCAAACCCTGAGCAAACAGCTTCTTTAGTGCCCTGCCATAGAGTCTGCCAGATGCCAGGGCCTAGATTGGAAATTATGAGTCAGATCCCCAAATGGAGCAAAAATACTGTGCCCAAGTCAGCACTGATTTATACCAACCAAAATCCAACCTGCTGATCTCAAACAGGATCAAATTGTTGGACTCTCTGGCCTCTCTGATCTGTATTTGGGAATGAGAAATGGCATGGTCACAAATACGCCAGTTCATGAATACACACAGATTGCGGGGACATCTGGCTGACGGGAACTTCAGGAGATGTAGAATTTATGGCATTGGGAAGAAATACATTATTTTATTAAAAGATTAGATAATGTAGGTGGAAAAGTACTTGCAATGAGTCTGTTGAACAGAGGCCTCCATAGGGTGGGTGAAACAGCATTTTCACCATTAGCCAGTTTCTGTTAATCACTTTTGATCTAATTCTGCCTGAGCGTGTCTAATTCTTGCCACAGCAGCTTGAGCCATGCATAATATGAACAGGTGCCATGAAAGCTTTTCTGAAGTCTCTACTAATATTGGACCCTCCTTCCTTGCAGCCCTTCCTACACCAGCTCTGCCCCTCAGTTACTCCATCACTACCTAACCACCCATGGGTTTAAGGCATTAGATGCTCTACTTGCAGCTATCACACCTACACCAAACCAAGGACCTGTTTGTGGAACCACAGAGAGGCTGCATTCAACTCCAGTGGCCTAAACTTTCTCAAGGGATTTTTCACTTTACATAGTTATCAACTTTTCAGCTGACCTGACTGTCATTTAGTGTGCATAAGCAAGCCACTGATGAAAAAGAAGGAGTTAAGAATCATTTACACCATTAGGTTTCCATCAGATCGCCTTCTGCTGCTAGAGAGCACTAGAAGCATCTGTTAATAAAGGGCAGGGGGAATAAACCCCCACTCCCTCATGTGAAGATATCTTTTTCTGTCCAGCTGCACCCAGAATGAAAGAGCTATCAAAGAAAGCTCCCCCATTAGCCATCAATTCAGAGCAACTTCAATCAGTCAGTTCTGCTGGAGCCTGTGGGAATATCTCCCCAGCAGCCTCCTACATGCTGCACTTGAGTGCTCAGAAAGAGCCACATTAAACCTGCCTGCCATCAATCCAGGGGCCTCCTTCTCTGTAACTTAATGAAGTGAGCCAGTCGGCATCAGGGACAGGGAGCTGAGGAGTTAAAATGAAAATGTGAGTACAAGCCACCCTGCCTGGGAAGCTGGCACCAGTGACAGGGAGCTGAGGAGTTAAAATGAAAGTGTGAGTACAAGCCACTCTGCCTGGAAAGGTGTGCACACACAGGGAAAGCCATCAGCCCTTCTTTAAGGGTCTCTCTGCAGGACTGAGGGCTGTTTCTGAGCTGCAGCAGACCCAAGGGAGGCTCAGACAGCTCTCCTTACCATGTAAGCCATCCCAGTTGACATGGCCTGGCATCCCTACCCATGTCTGGGCAGTCAGGGTGGGAAGAGGTGATGTTCTCTCACCCACATGGTGTGACCTCCTCTCAAGCCCGGTCGTTTCACCATGGACAAGTGGCATGCCTGGTGAGCAGGCCTGGCATGGAGAGGCCATCCCCATTATGTGCTGCTCTAACACAGGGGCAGGTGGCTGTCTCTTCACATGCTACTTCTCCAGCTGGCACAAACCCTTCCTGTTTGTCGCAGCTGGACTGTGGCTGAGCCATACAAAACCAAACAGGGAAACTGTGTCTTTCCCAGTCATTTTTAAAGACTAGAAAAATGCATTACTTGAGACTCAGTGCTTCTCTCAGGCCTTGTCTCCAACCAGATTGAGAGGGACAAAACTTAATCAACTTTTAAACACACTCATTACCCAAATATCATTTACTTTAGGTCCAGTTTATGGATTTGACCTGGCCATCATCCATCCTGGTGACTCCTAAGGCACCTTGATCAGGTGCTCCTGCCAATAGCTGGCTCCTCAAGTGTAACTTTGCTGCTGAGATAGTTTTTAGTTCTTTTTTCTTGCCATTTGCTAAGACAATTGTATTTCTTCTTACTGAAGAGGAGTTGCTATTGCTCAAGGGAGCTTTCCCAAGACAAAAGTACCTCCCCTTTTGAATCTTACATGAAAATCGTTCTTCCCATGTACCAAAGACTGCACTATCAAGTGTGAGGAGTGTTCTGATATGAAGATGGAAGTTACAGATTAAATATTGACCAACAAGTTACTGAGACCTGCTTTGTGGAGCAGATCTTTTGCTTCAAAAACCCAGAAAAAGCCCATACATTATTTTTAAAGCCACAAAACAAAATTTAATGCAGTATACCCTCATTGCTTGAATGTAAGATTTTCACTTTCAAAGTAAGTTCTTCGAGGTAAGAAGCTGTGTATGGCCAGCTCTACAAGCATAGCAGAATATTTCCTTAGTGCTTTTTCTGAGTGCTCAAGAGGAGCCAGCAGTTCAGCATGACCAGTAGGAGAGTGTCTCCTTTAAGGGCTGGTAGTCAGATGCCTCAAACGGATGGTGAGATACGTTGTATAGTGGGTATGCCCCTCCTGTCACAAACACTTCATCATCTCTGTGCTTGGTTGGAAGCAGAAGTCCTTCTCAATCTCCTGCTTTTCTCCAGGCAGGAAAACATCATAGTGAGGCTGCCAGAGACTGCCTCGGTGGTGAAGGCTGTGCAGAACTGAACCATGTAATTGTATTATTGGCAAAGCAGCACATTGTATCTCGCATCTCTTGGTGCTCTGGGCACCTTCTCTTGCTGGGTCCTCGATGGTGCCCAAAGAATTCTTTGATCAATACAATCAAGGATACCAACATATCAAGGAGCACCATCATGGAACCTTGACCTTCATCCACGCCTAGAAACAGGTCACCATCAAGATTACACCTTGGCCATGCCAGTGTCCTAAGGCTCTGGCAGAAGGGTACAGACTATGGAAGAGGATAAGCACTGCTGTACTGAGTTCACTGCTCACCTTCCTCTAGGCACTCACCCTAGAAGGTCACAGTGGCAGTAGGGAGGTATTTAATAAAGGAGCAGGTTGAAAGCTGATGAAATCCAAGGTCTTCTGCTCCAGGAACTGACAAGGTACTCTACCCTTTCATCTCATACCTTCTTCACATGGGGCAGGAACAGTTTAGCTCTGCCCTCCCTAACCAAGAGGGGAAAAATGCAGAAATGCAGCAGGACTGCTCATGCATTTGCTGGAGGATGCAGCTGAGTATGGGTCCTTTCCCCACCCAGAAAGGAAGGACACTCCATAACGTGCATGCAAGCTCTTCCAAGAAGGTACTATTTGTAGCTGAACTCCCAAGGAGGCCAGAATGGCTAGCACATAAACAGTTTGGTGTCCCAGAGGTCACTTACTATGTATACAGCAATATGAGAATGCTTAGGGTAGTTGTGCAGAAGCTGCTTTGTTCTTCAGATGGTTCCTGCCTCAGCAAAGTCTCTCAAACTCTTGTTTCAGACTTTTCCTTGACTTCACGTTTCATATCCCTTCTCACACTGCCTATTCAGGAACTGCAAAGGGTCTATCAACCATATTCACACTGCTGTGCCTGCCCTGCTCCCACTGTATCCCTGCAGGGGACAGACCAAAAGGCGACAAAAAAATTAAACCAGGAGCAATTTGCAGGGAGGCTCAGTGCACAAGTGCAAACATATTTGTTTGTAAATGGTACATTCTACAAAAGACATTTTCTCTCATCCCTAGTGGCGGTTTCACCTTGGTGTGTGCTCAAAGGATTTTCTCACTGAAAAGGCATCAGATGAATAAGAAAAAATGGTTAAAAAGTAATTTCACCACTGCCGAAGTTCACAAAACAAAGATAAAACATAACAGCTTTCCCCTTTCTCTAAGCATCTTTCACTGTCTATGGGATCTTTAAGGTCTTATCCTGATGAAAATGGTTATACCACTGCTACTACCAAGAATGCCTGGCTGGTACAATTCCCTTGGCATGTATGTGGATGCTTGTCAGGGGAGTATCTCCATGCTCACACATTCATTTACATGCAACAGTCTGTTTTGATCGCAGTTCAAGTGCCCATTTGTGCACAGGCCATTCAGCGTGCATAGCTTTCTGTTCAGGATGTACAATACATCCCTTTCAAATGTGCAATAACAGACAGCTTACTATGGTCAGGCTGGATAGAAATAGTCATTGATTTCTGTACCACTTGTATTGCTTAGCTTGCATTGAAATGAATCTATTAGGGGTATTAAGCCTGGTCTACAACTAATTTGGGTATCCATTTAGTAGGAGTCTGATTAGGATGGGGAGGCTGTGGTCAGTGCTCACTGCAGGCCTAACATCTGAAGACATCTTTCCTTCCCCATGTTTCCTGCTACGTCTTGGTTAGAGATTATTGCTCCTGCTATCATGCCAGCACCTCTTGCTCCACCTCAGGCAAAAAGCCAACAGCTACCTCAGCAATCTCAGCTGATGTTACACTAAAGCAGATGAGAGAAGTAGGATGCTATCCCTTCCTCTGCCTATACAGAACTGCAGTGTTCAGCAAGGAGAAGGTTAAGAAAGAACACAGGTGAAAGAGGGGGCAATACTCTTGCATCTGATGTTCATAAAGTTAATGTCTGGAACGTATACATGTATATATTGGGATAGCCTTCCTGCTCCTGTTTGGCTGTGCTGCTTTAGTACAATGGGCATTAGGTGGTGGTGCACTGCTTGAACTACAGCTATGCAGTTACACTTGATGTGTTCATAAGGCCCCAGCTAATGAGGGCATTAACGACAGCTGTAAACTCAGTCCACAGTGCTTTCTCTCTCCATAGCAACTTTAATTCCAGGATCTCACAGCACAAGTGAAATGCCACAAATAAACCTTCCCAACATGCACCGAAGCACGTGAGGTATTAGAGCTGGTTTAATTTTCACAGCAAAGATCTTACATGAATAATGAATCCTTTTATTATGCTCATGAATTATCTGTGAGCAGGCTGTGAGCTTTATGAACATGTCTGCTGCTCCAAAGTTTTTAATGAATAGCCAACGTTAACAAATGTCACTGTACTAGATTAGAATGAAACTCTTTACCCCTACAGTTTGAAGTCTGTGACTGGTGCTCTGGGTCACAGGACAGCATTTAGCCTCCCTGGTGGAAAAATGGGAACATCATTAGTGAGGATGACTATGAACGGACTATATTTGTGTCACACCTGTGCCCTGGCTTCCAATCTCATTTGGACAGGTGAACAAAGAGCAATCACACACCAGCCTTAAAGTGAGAAAAGCCTTATATGCCATAAGTGCTGAGAAGAGGGAATAAAAAAGGTCATGAAGAGAAGCAGTTAGATGTTTGAGACACTCTCAGCTGTCTTTGGACACCTGCCCAACCCTAATCTTTAATAAGCATTTTTATCTGTGTTTTACAGATGGAGGAAGTGGCACACAGAGCACAGGAGTAACCTCCCAGGGTCACCTGTTCAGACAAACAATTTAACTCCCCATCTCCTCTGTATCATGTCTCCCCCTAAAAGGTGAAGGCCCTCGACTTGCAGAGTGGAGGTAGAAATCTCAGTTGAATGAGCCCACTAAGGGGATTTCTTCCTTGAGATGGTGAAGAAATAGCTTAAGGTTGTCTGTTTCCTTCTAGTCAGGCACTTCCTTCCCCTGTTGAATCTGAAATCAAGAAGCATCTAAAAGGAAGTGATCATTTTAAAAGAAACTAGCCCCCGAGCTTCCAAATCTCCTAGAAGATTTGTGCTTGAAATAATCATGTGTGTCCAAGTTCTGAGACAATCAGTATCTCCACATCTAGTCACTCTGTCGAAGGTAGGGATTAAATACACTGGCCTACTGAAACCCAGGAAGAGGAAAAACAACCCTATGATTCTCAATTAGAATGCAATACTGACTTCAGGAATAACAAGACAGCTCTCCTGAAAGCTGGATATTACCTGGGACAAACAATAGCTATATGGATGCAGATGTGCTCACTGAAAAGGAGGAAGAGGGCCAGCAGAACAGAGCTAATTGGAACCATTTGGTAGAATGGACTGGAGTAATTTTCTTCAAATCTAGGTTCTTATCTTTCTCTACTTCCTTATGCAATGCCTTTTTTTTTGGTACATCTACTGTTAAACCAATCCACCTCCTCCTGCTCCGATGAACATTTCCTTTGAATTAGCACATCAACAGTCCCCTGTCCCAGCTAAAAACAGTTTTGCCTCAGGGCACTGAAGAATCTTCACTGGCAGCGGCAGGCTCTGCCGTAGGCATTACCTCGCTGTTTCATCCTCATCACACAGCTCCATTTAGTTTCCCAGGGCAGTAGGTAGGCGACAGAAACCAGAGCTGTTCCTTACCAGGGAAGCCCGCCTCTCCAGATCTTGGCGGGCAGGCTTTCTATGCAAAGTCAGACTTATAGGGAGAGAGAAAATGAGAGACTATGCCACTTACCTTTGTTCTTTGGTCCTTGGTGTCCAGTTTTTAGTCTTTGCTCACACTGAGAACATAAATCTTGCCAAAGGCTCATTCATGCAAATAATCCACACTGCACTTTTCTCAAAACTCCACTTTCTTAGGGTCTCCATACAGAGCTGCAAAGCTGTGCTGAACCTTGGCACTCCTCCACCACAGCAGACTGCTGGTGGGAACCCATGGGGATGTAAAACCCACAGGGTAAAATTTCCACCGTAAGAGATCCTGCTGCTGGCATGCACCAATGAAGCTTTGGACTGTACCTTGTCTGCAGTTTCTTAATATTTAACTCAGAGTGGATCAAGTCACATTGAGTTTTTTTAGAAAGTAACCAATCCACAAAATCAAATGAAAGTGAAAACAGTCATTCAAACAACACGCCAAGCCCAAAGACAGAAGCAAGTCCCAAAAATCTGATTATACGGAGTGCAACTTATAGTCACATGCTACAATTCTGGGCATTTCTAAGACTGGCCAGGTGCTTTTGCCTGTAAATAATCTGACAGTATGTTTTAATATTGACCAGACTTAGGGAAACCGAAAGACAGCTCTGCCTAATCTTTAACATGGGAGTAGTTTAAAGGAAATGTCCTTTATAGTATTTCATCCAAATGCATACCCTCAGTCTTGCTAACTCATCTGTCCTTGGATAACATTGAAATTGCTGTTTCCCAAATCAAGGTCTGATTGAACTTCCAGGTCTCCAAGCTTTCATCCTCACTAAACGATCACATTCTCAAATGGAACAACAGCATGAGTAATTTCCCTTGAACACTGAGACTAAGCATATGGAAAATGGATTTCTTCTGCTCTTTAGTAAATTAATCACAGGACATTTTATTTTCCAGTCTCACTGTTTACTCTGCGATGGATAATTCAAACCCCTTGCATTCAGCAGCTAGTCATGTCTATTAGGAGCCCAGTTTGACTCAGCACATAGTTATGCCAATGTCAGGATATTGTTATTCTGGCATCAGGACTCCTGGTAAGCAAGTCCAGCAACTAATTCAAAAATGAAAGGATACCTGCTTCCCTACTTCCTGCGCCCTGCTGTCTCTAAGCAATTACTTATGTGCCAGCATCATTGTAAAGCTGTGCTTTAATAACATGTGAAAAGCAATTGAAGTTATCCCACAACTTAAGCATAGAAACACTTATTAATACCTACACTTATAGTGAAGGGACTCAGGTCTGCTTTGTTCAAGTGATGAGATCATTTGTAGAGCCTTCTAGTCAATGTAAATCTGACTGACAGGTCACTTAGGCTTTCAGTTCATCCCAGGAGACTACTGATGGGTATAAACTGTTCCTCCTACAAGCAAAAAGGCAATAACTAACACTTTACTGCTGTCTTTGTAAGGCTGGATGATATGGAGGTAAGGCCTTCTCCCTAAGCTCCTACCAGCTGAAGGGAGACTGTCATATGAGTCAGGCTGGACTTTGGGGAAGATCTGTGAGGAATATTTTATGTGGTTCTAGTTACCCCTCCTAAACAAACAACAATAGCAAGCTCATCCTTTGAAACAACTCAGAGGTAAACTCTTCCTTGAGCACAGGAGTAAATATTTTCAGTGTCTTATTAACCCATCTCATATGCTTGAGTAGTTCTTTTCCTGTTGTGTGGGAACACACTTAATATCAGACTTTCTTTATAAAGAGGTGCTTTAATAAAGTTTTGCATAAAAGGAATGGAGGCAAAAAAAAGATTAAAAACTATATTCTGTCCACCTACCAGGACAGCTGATGAGGACTTGAGGGTATGCTGGACAAATCCATGCTCAGAAAAGCAGTGAGCAAACCAGAAATCCTCTCCTCCAGGGCTGTCATGCCTGGCTCTCTCCACAGTCAATGGAAAATGCTGCTGCTGCTATAGCAGCACTCTGGAAAGCCAGAGTGTGCCTCACATACAGTGATTTAACAACACTCAGCCAGAGGAATGGAGCAAGGGAGCTCATTTTTTAGAAGACTTGCATTTCCTAACAAGTAAAAGTTTCCTCCTGACGTGAAGCACCATTCAACCTTTCCAAGTTAGGACAATGCTTTCCGAAGTGCTTCATTTTAATACTAACAGTGTTCTGCTTTGAAAAACCTTATATGTACTGGGGAAGAGTGACTTAGAAGCTGTAGGAACACAGTTGTGCTCAGTGTATTTGTCCCTTTCCCTCCATAGTAAGTGGTCAGTTAACACCCCATCACAGTAAGCAGTTGGGGTTATCTGATGATGGATATGCTGCGGTCAGGGCTTTTGGAGCAATTGGTTAAAGATTCAGAAAGATCTCTCAGAAGTGTAAACTTGTAATGGCTGCAGTACAGCGCAGTGATGTAAAATCAATGCAGATGCAAGCTTTAACACAAAGGTAATGGGGAAGCAAAGACATAAATAAGGAAAACTACGAGTGAAGAAAGGGCTGGTAATAGAGGAAAGTGCAAAGCGAACATGCATTGCTGCCATTTTTGATAAATAATTCTTAGGTAGCTCTTGCACAGGGCTTTTCAGACATGCAGCCCAAAGTGCTCTAAAGATAAACTAATATCTTTTTATGGTTGAGGAAACTGAGGCACAAAGAGGGGGTGCTATTTATATGGGGTCATGTATTCCATGCCAGATGCAAAAACAGATGTCAGGATTCTCATCTTCCTATTTCAAACCCCACCATGCTATGCTAAAATGATTTGTTCTGCCATTTCTGCAGTCTTTCTCCCAATACACTTTGTTGGTTAACAATAATCTCACCTTGCTGCTGAGGTATGGATTTCTGTAGTCAGGAGAGCTATGTCTGTATTGATGTACTCTTTTTCCACACTCCACCTTCTCTTTATTTTCAACATTTGCACAGGTACAATAAGGTTTGCTACCTAGTTCAATACCAGGTACCTTTGCATAGAGCACTTGTCACAGCTGAATGCACACTGGCACACTGGAAGGGCTTAGATATGTATTCCAAAGAAGGAACATGTAGAAGTAAAGCATAATGTCTATTTCTGTCCTTTAACATCTTTAAAGCCATTTTGTTCCCAGAATTACTGCAGCCTCTCAGGCCACACACAGTGCTTCATTGCCCTTGTTGTCCTCTACAGCCAGACAAAATTCTCCAGCAGAACGGTACTCCTGAAAAGCCTGATTTTCCACAGCTGATGTACTTGCTTGTATGACCTTTTTTCCACAAGGAAAACTATGTTTTTAGAAAACTTGTTACAAGCTCAAAAGTATTTTTAAAAATACTCATTTTAAAAAAATTGAAACATATAATTCTTGTATTTCCCTCTTGCCCTTTGCCCATCTTCTCATTATATTTGATGCTGAATCCATACATATCTATTTTTTCATCTTTGCTTTTTCCTCCAACACAAATGTTTTGGTTTTAGCTGTCTAACCTTCTTAACTTCTGAAGTTATTGTATAATGAACAGTTTTTAGGTCATTCAGAAATGGATATGTTCCCAAAAATTAGAGAGTGGAAAGTGTAAATATATACAAATACAGAACATGCATACATTGCTATTTTACCACATTAAATTATGAGGGAAATAAAAAGATGTATAGGAAAAATATTCTTCAAAGTTCCTTTTCAAAGTATTATAAAATAAAAGAATCTATTCCTTTTTTAATTTTGCAAACCAGAAATAGCTTTCATGAAAAGAAATTAATCCTCTTAAAAGAAAACAAAAACAAACCATAAAACCCCCCACCACAAAAAAAAAAAAAAAAAAAAACAACAACAACTCTCCTGTATCTCTTAGCCTAAAATAAATACAAGTATCACTTGTCATCAAGCATTGCAGCTTGCTGACAACCTACTACAAGTCCCTTTTGTGTCCCTTTTGGGATTTTGCTTCTCTTTCAAAGCTAGTTAAGTGTTACTCTCCTGCTTCTCGCGGTACTTAATCCGTTATTTCTGGATGGAAGACTTTACGCTTTTCTCTCAATACCTGTCAAAGGCATTTCCTTCTCTCAAAAAAAAAAGCCACCATCCTTTCTTCTCCAATTAATCACTTTCATTCATTACCTAATCATTCAACAAATAATGCTGATTGCTTTCCTGGGGAGGCAGTGGTAGAAATCCAGCTGGTTAGAAAAAAGTAATCTATTGAATGTAAAGTTCCATACCAAATACTAAACCCCATATTTGCCCAGACTCTGTAAGGTTCAGAGGCTGAGCCTGAATAAAAACCAGTTTTCCAGGGATGATAATGGGAATTCGCAGAGTTTATCATCTACCCTCAGCTTTAGAAAGTTATTGTTGGTACCTGAAGGGAAGGTGACTGTTTGCAAGAAATGTTCTGCTTCAAAGACTCAAAGGGTCTTTCTAATGCTGTCCTATCTTTCCAACAGCTTCTGGTGCCATGGTTAGCTTTGGATTGATTACTCATTTATCTAATTCTCACATGCTAACTCTGCTAACACTGAGAATCCCTTCAAATCATCAGTTTCTTCCATGGTTCTTCAGACAGACACCTCCTGAGCAGTCTGAATGCTTGTGGGAAAGGACTTGTAGGTCTGTTCAAAATGCTCTTTCTGGAATATCTGTGGTCCCACAGCAGGGGAAAAGTTTTCATGTGGGGATAGTAGGATGCTTGCTCTATCCAAGTTGTTAAGCATTCTCCATCATGACTCAGTTATAGAAAACTATTTGCAGGACAGAGATTGTAAATCTCCATTCCACAAATACTTCTCTAAATCAGGGAACACATCTCAGCTATTTCTGCCCTTTTTATGTGAATGGTATAGTAAGATTATCTGTGGTCCACAAATAATATATCATATTTCTTACCACTTAGACATCTCCTTCAAAGTCAGAAGAAGATCTGGGAGACAGGGAATATACACATTCCACACCAGCTCTCTGGGTTGTTGGTATGGCAACATGCATCTCTCCTTGAACATCCTTTTCTACTTCTGACTTTCAAGATAATTTGTCTAACTTGTGACAAGCCTATTCTAAATCCCAAATTTTAATAAGCTTGGACTCTTCAAAATACATTAATTCCCAAATTTGCTAATGCCCCTAAAATTTCCAAATTAGCTAAAAGCTTTTTATTAAGTCTATCCACTAAATTGCATTATCACACAGTGAGAAAAATTACAGTATAAAACCTGAGATTTGAACCTGCTTAAGGCTACAGGGCTTATGTATTAAATGTGCCCACATACAACTGGGCCTATCCAGTGTCTTTGCTGTTTGTCCCATCAGGCTTAAACTGCCCACATATGCGCCAGCCCTGCTGCCTCCCATGAGGTCCACAGCACTTCCAGAATCCAGGGAATGACTGTAAGCACTAGTGTGACTTCATGCTGACTATAGGGAGATCATTTACATGCTTCAAGTGGAGCTGCCCCTTTGGAGTATCTCAAGTTCTAAAGGATAGCCACGAGCTTCACCTCATTTCCTTGCAGTTGTTCATACTGCTACCAAGGCAGCAGGATGTAGCTATGAACAAAAAACCACAGAATAGGTGGTATTTCTAAAATACCACAGCTTTCAGCTTCTCCTTGCTCCATACCAGCTGTGCTAGGTAGTAGGAGCATGCCCTGTCCACGGGACTTGGTCGGCTCTAGACGTATGCAAGGGAACAGTCCCTGCTTCCAGAGGTACTAACAGGGGAAGAAACTTGTTGGACAGACATTCCAAATTTGGATAGAATTGGATTTAGAATAAGAAATAATTGGCTCCCTGTCTCATGGATTAATAGCCAGACAGCACATTATTGCAAACCACTCTGAGATCTCTGGATGATAAATAAATAGGTAGGCACAAAATAGTAGCAGTAAAATGTGACAATAGCAATTTCCACCCAGTGACATCACAGAAATCCAGTCAAGTGATTTGCTCTGCCTTCTAGTGGTGTCCAACTCAAGAATTTAAAAGGAAAGCTGCAAAGATTTTCAGAAGTCAGTACACTTCACACTTTCAAAGAAGTGTTCCCTTTTTCAGGTTACTGTGAGATGGGGAGATCCATGAGACCTTTCTGTACATGAGAGGATGCACCTTGGTCTCCACTGTCCCACAAAAAAAGCAAACAACCCTGGCTCATAGAGGGCAAACAGCCGGGCAGCTCTGACAGATAAAGCTAAGAATGACAACCTAAAGCCATCTTTGACCTTCCAGCATCAAATACTTTCCAGTTGCTCCATTTCTTTAAGCAAGTTGGAGCAGGTATCAACTTGTGTCTGGTTGCACACAAATTAACATTTCTTCCAACAATCTAACATATCAAATTTCTTTCCCAACTTATGCAAAGCCTTCCTGGCTGTCCCCTTCTTGATGGAGCTCTTGATTTTTTCTGTTTGATCCCTTTTCCTGCGCACTGTCTGATCCTTGGCTCTTCAGGGCACAGCACAGACCCAGTTGCACTTTCTTTTCCAATTTCTATTTTATCATTTGCAGCAGATCCCACTGCTCCAAAGTTAGGATACATGAAGATACGAAGTCAGACTCTCATAAAATGCACACATATAAATGCAGTCAAACAGCCCAAAACACAACCAGATGCTCCCTTCAGAATGTTCTGTTTCCAGCTCCATTTAGTGTTCACTTAAAACACCCTCTGTAACTTGTAAACATTACACAAAATCTTTTGTTAGCTACATGGACCCTCCTCAAGGCTATGATTTCCTGTCCTCACCTATTTGCAGGACTTTGTCCTCTCTCTCTCTTCAGAGTTACACCTGAAATGGTAAAAATGAACAGCTTTCATGCTGGAGTGTTTGCACTCCAGCAGTGGGACAGAAAGCTGTGCATTCCCGGGAACCACCTGCTCGTTTTCCTTCTCATTGTCCACACTCTAAAACTCAAAGTGTTTTCACTGAACAGGCAAACTGCAAGAGGGTGCTTGGCTCCCCTTCAAGACCATGGAGAGGAAGCTGTCTGCACTTAAGCAGTCTCTGAATGCAAATGCTTTCCTCGGGTGAAGTGGCTCCTCCCCAATCCTTCAATTTGACAATGATGTCCTGAGTGCAGTGAAGTTGTTATGGCTCTCTCACCTAAGGCTCTCAAATCATGAGCATTTCAGTGGGGAAAAGGTGAGCCAGTTCGAGCCAGTTTGGAAGACAAATGACAGCCCATCCCCAGAACCTGCTCTGAGCAGTTTGTGAGTGTGAAGGAGTGCTATGATTATATTTTACCTCATTAGCTTTCATTCCCCTGCTCCTCCATACACCCTACAGGTGGTGTGAAGTTCTCCATGGAAAGGAAACCTGGTTAGGAAGGGCAGAAGGCCTTGCCTTTGGGATGCCAGGATTAGTGGAGTCTCTTGAGAAGGGACGCAGTGGGCACTCTTGTCGGAACATGCACAGGCCACAGAGAAGGGCCACAGTGGTGCCACCTACACCCTTGTGAAAGATGGGCTGTTCTTCCAATGTATGTTACGGGCTTGATACAGAAATTACCATGTGAGATCTTCCTGGACTGTGCTACATGTGAAGCCAAATTAGATGATCCTTTCTGGCCTTAAAATTTAGCTACAGCAAAATCTTCTCATTTCCTTTTTTCCCCTCAATGGAAGGAATATTTCTTCACAAAGCTCAGCCACATCTTTTTTTTCAGTTCAAGATACCCATTTTTTTTTCTCTGAGAAAATTCAGAGGTCATTTCTCTGCTCTGAGGTTTACTTCTTTTTGTTACTTGTTCTTTGAGCTGTGAGAAAAGAAAGTGTCTGTCTTAAAAGCTGCTCTCACTGACTGCAGCAAAAGCTATTCTGGGTGCCTTGTGATAAAGGCTCCCAGCTTTTTTCGGGCATCTGTGTCCATTTACAAACCAGAAACCTTCTGTCTGTGTCTGTTGTTGCCTCCCCCTTTTTGAACCTGGTGGTTTTACTCGAGCAGCCTGAACAATGGTACTGGTGAGATCACACAGATGATCTTTGAGACAGGAATTGGCATCATAGGCTATTCCTCACACCTCACACCTCACACAGCAGAAGCAGTGCAAATGTCTGGGAACCTATTTTAATAGGTTGATGTTAATGATTTATAGCATTAGCGCAGCTGTAGTCTCTCTGGAGCAAACAGTTGAGTGTGTTTTGCTAAAACTTTAATCAGCACAACTTCAGCCAGTTGTAATAACAGTCTCCATTCTCATCCTCCTATATGTGAGGGAGTCAGGTCATGTAGTCAAAGGTCAAGTAAAGGCTGACTGCTGAGAAAAAATACATTATTCTGTGAGGCAAAGGTGATTGACTCGAACCTTTGACAGCCTGGTAAGGATGTAAATGCCCAGCACAAAACCTTCCCTAGGCATGCTAGTGAGAGGAGTCAGGACTGACAGACTGGCAGCCTTGCTTTCACCCCTGGGAGTCCAGACACAGTGACTGTCAACAGGAGAGTATCTTGAGATGCCAGTGAGTAAGACCACCATCTCAAAGGGCTAAGAAAAAAGTGGGAATGGACCCCCCAATTCCTCTGTGCCTCAAATGGCAAAGAGGCAATAACTTTGCTTTCATTTCATATGTGCGAACACAAACGAGATCAAATATGAACAATGGTGTCTACACAGTTAGTAGTTTCACTGGAAGCCAGCTGGTCAGCTGAGGAGGTGGGAACCACGTTACACAATATCTATTTATTTGAGGTACTTATTTATTCATTTTATACTGAGGACACTGTCATCTTTAAAAAAAATCATCTTCCCAGAAGCTGCAAAATACATTTTCCAGTCCTGTTGACCCTTTGGCTTTGTGGAATCACAGTCTGATGTATCACCTGATAATCATATTACATACCTGAACGCTGCCTTTCATCCGTTCCCTGGTGCGGGTTGGTTACGAGTCACACAAAATGAATACCGATAGGGTGGCATTTACACACCAGGCATCCTCACTGGCTACACAGCAAGAGCATGAAGGTCACCCACTGAATTGGTTTGTGCTTCAGTCAATATTGTCCCATGTGCTCCAGCAGTCCTGTTTTCAGAGAGCATTATCTAATTGAAAACCAAATCTCTGCATCTGAATGCCAGCCAGGAAGCTCACCCAGGTTCCTCTTTTTCTCTGTGCCACAACCACTTGTATTTCATACTAACGAGTCTCATCTTTTCCAGAAAAGAAAAAAAAAATAATGAGAGCTTATTTGAGCACTGCATGAGAAAGGCAGAAGCTGAAATGGCAGAGATGGGAGGGGTAAGAGTGGTTTCTAAGGAGTTGGAGAAAAAAAGCTGTGAAAAAGGGTAGCAACAAAAAATAGTTCCATGAATATTGAAGCAGATCTTTAAAAAATATTTTTTTCCTGTTTGTGCTGTTTTTCTTGTTGCTTTTCAGACTTTTCTTGTGCCTCAATTTGACAAATGGAAGATCTGAAGTAAGCAAATTTTGTACTTTTACATGCATTTGCACCTGTGACCCCAAACTAAACCATTGCTTTCAGTTTTGGGCCCCTCCCTTTAAAAAGGACATTGAGGTGCTGGAGCATGTCCAGTGAAGGGCAAGAACACTTGTGACAGCCTTAGAAGACATCTTATAAGGAGTAGCTGAGGGAGCTGGGTTTGTTCAGTCTTGAGAAGAAGAGGCTCAGGAGGCACCCTGTCACTCTTTATGACTGGCTGAAAGGAGGCTGTAGCCAGGTGGGGGCTGGTTTCTTCTACCAGTAAGAGGATCAGAGGAAATGGCCTTAAACTGAGACAGGGAAGTTCAGATGAAACATTAGGAAAAAAAGACCAAAACAAACCACAGTTAGGGTGGTCAGATATTGGAAAAGGTTGCCTAGTAAGGTGGTGGAGTCACCATCCCTGGAGGTGCCTGGATCTGGCAATGGGTGATATGGTTTACTGGTTTAGGGGTTACAATGGTAGTGCTGGGTGGATAGCTGGGCTTAATGATCTTAAAAGGTCTCTTCCAACCTTGATGATTCTATGATTCTATTTTTGTGCTCACTATTAACGCCTATCTGTTCCATCCCATCAAAAAAAAAACCATAAGTGCCTTAGCAATACATTAAATCTAAAATTCTTATGACTGATGGAGACATTTCTTTTGCGGAAGAGCAAAGGGTGCATATAGAGATCCTTGGCTTATGCAGTGTTACACAGGAGGGCAGAGCCAGTCGTGAGCACAGAACCCAGGACACGAGTGCCAGTGTTTCAGTGAAGGACCACGGAGGATTGCTTGCAAAAACGCCTTCAGTTACTGAGCACGTGAGCAGCTAAGAAGAGTAGTGAACCTGCCAAAGATCTGCCCACGCACTTCTGCCTGAGCAGCCACAGCTCACCCCTGTGCTTTGGCTAACCTCCCTGCGGAACAGCAAAGGCAGTGCTGTTCCAACAACTGCCACTCAGCTTCCTCCCAGCCACAGCTGAGGGACAGAAATTATAGAGAGGAAATGTAACCGTCTTCTCTGATTTCCTCTGTGTGGGGGTAAAAAATTGGGAGCCAGGAAACACAGATGAACACATAATTGGTTATTGATAAGCGCCAAGGGCAGCAGCAACTGTTTGCACATCAGAGCAACATCTCTGACAGCACATCTCAGCACTGATCTGCTTTAACAACAGAAGGAAACATTCTTCCACCACAGCATCAGGCACTAGGGACAATTACCCAGCAAACACTGAGCAGGGAAGTGGCTGGTCTGCCCAAGCAAGAGATGCCTGCTGCTTTCCTTGCTGGGGTTATGGTATTGCTATGGTAATACCCACAATAAATCTGCCTGCTATCTGCCATGGGCGGAGGAGCTGCAGTGCAGGTCCAAAAGCTTTTCCATCAAAATCAAACTCTGCTTACTCAAAAATGAAATACACTTCCTTGGAATTTACATTGGAATCCCAAGCAGCTGATGGGGACTCATGAAGCCTTGCAAAATCAGGTGCCATCGGGTTTCCAAACCCTTTTCTTTGTGTCTCTGGTGAACTTTACTGGAACAGACCTGGGGCTCTTCAACTTGCTCTTTAACTCTTTCTTCCACTTCTTTCTCCTTTCCTCCACCTTTCTAAGCCCAAATACCTGGTTTTCTCTCCTTTCTCTACCCTGGTTCAGTACCCTTATGCTTTTCTTTCTCTGCCAATGCGTGGGTCTTTTCCCTCTCTTCCTCTCTATGCTCCCCCACCTCCTCTTCAGTGCCTATTTTCTTCTGTTAGGCCCATATAGCCATCCCCTCCACTCTTCTGTTTCACTCCATACATCCACATCTTTTTTCCTTCATGTTCTTTCTCCATCTTTCATCCTCTTTATTTGCCACCTGCCAATTCCAAGCCTGTCTTTGCTTTTCCAGTTCTTTTTTTCCCTGATGCCATTTCAATTATTGGCTGATTCTCTGCTCGCTTTCCTCTCTCTCTCTTTTTTCCCCTCTTCTCTCCCTTAGGGACTCAAGCTTGTCTCTCCCCATTTGTTTCAGGGATGCCATCACTGTGGATTTTTAGACATTTGCAGGTTTGTTTGTTTTTATCATCATACCCCTCTCTTGCTGCTTAGCTGCTTGTCACTTCACTTTCCTCTTTCTGCCTACCCCCAGCCAGAGCATCATTATGTCCTTTCTCTTTCTCAGCCCATCATTTCCCACAGAGGCCATTATTATTAACCATGCCGGGAGATGTATGAGCAGCGGTCAGCAGGGTCAGCAGGGCTCTGTTTCAAATTGATGGGAATCAGAAATGGAAGCGGCACAGCAGGCAAGAGGACGCGCCACATGGAAAGGAAGCAATGGCACCTCGCAGGCTGAGCTGCAGAGGGAGTGCTGCCAGCTGAGCCAGAGGGGTCTCCAGCACCCACACCCTGACAGACACACCTTAATTAACGCCCCCCTGCCCTCGAAAAGCTGGATGAAGCCAGTGAGTGTGAAGGATTCTCAGTGATCCATATGCTGCCTGTTGCACTGTAGATCAAGCCTCATTTTATAGAAACACGTCTCCGTCAGCCTCCTGACATCTTCAGGCCAGACAGAAATTCCTTTCAATTAAAGAGCTTGCAGGAGGATCCCATTAGTGCAGCAGGTATCTCAAGTGCAGGAAGGGGGTGAGAGAACAGCTGCCAGCACTGAGCAGGGGGAAGATGTAAGAGGCTATGAATATTGGTTTCTGATGTTGATATGAAGAGAAAAGACAAGTGCCAGAGCAGAGCTTATTTAATGACCTAAGGAAGCAGAAGCAGAGGGAGCCTCATTCTTGGCACCCTTGAGGATGCTGATTGTGAATCACCATATGCGGGGTTCCTCCTTGAGACAGGCATCCTGTAGCAAAGCCTTCTTTCCCCCACGGGCATCTGCTCCAAGCTCTTTGACAATAACTGCTCCTTCACTCTCATAGCCCCAAAACTTCCAGCTCCTGGCAAGAGAAGAGGTTCCAGCTACAGTCCTGTCCTGAGCACCACATTTATAGGACAAATGCTTTGGAGACTGCCAGACCCATTTAGGGAACAGCATCTTGAGGCAGCAAATGTTCTTATCTTCCTGTGCAACACCTCAGTACAAGCTGCACTCTCTTTCAGATACTTAAGAGGGCTGCATGGTTTTAATAATCCTGCTTATTCACACTCCTGCAAGTCCAAGAATTTAAAGTAAAGTTACCTTTTAAAACGGCCTTCAGAACACTTGAAAAATGCAACTGGGAAAGGATTGCTTAAAACTGCTCAAGCAGGCCTGTCTCTGTTGCCTTTCCCACAGGCATCATTTAGTTACTGCCTGCATATGAATGAGGCAGGCTTTGATGGAAGAGCTATCGACAAGGGTATCTCTCTCCATTTTCTTTTCCTGACATGGGGAATTCTGGAGAGGAGAAAGCCTACATTACAAATAGTCAGAAAGGGAACAGCCAAGGAACAAAGGGATAAGTTTGGTATTCCTCTGCTAGGTTGATATCTACTAAACAAGAGCTAGTTGGAGGGTCTTTGAGTTTGCAGACTATCTAGCTAAATGAATAGCCTTTGCTGTCATTAGTATTTTGATGGTACTTTTATATATTTAAAGTCACTTTCAAAAAGTCTCTTCTGGACAGCTCTCCAGAACAAAGCTGCCCCCTTGTGAAGCTATTTCCAGCATCATAAAGACAATGCAGACCATTTGCCACAGCAATGTGAAGCCAAGTCCAAGTGGATTCTATTTACAACCTTAAAATTGAATTTCCAAGCTAGGGTTTGACAGGTGGAAACAGGAATTTGCAACATTCCCGCCCAGATTTATTGACAATGTATAACCACTAGATTAAAACAGGAATTGCAAAATGGAGTGATGTGATAATCAGTCAGTAAAATGACAGCAAATATCAGTAAGATCACAGCCACAGGGCAATGTTTACCAATAGTATATTTAATTTGGGGCTGAAAACATGCAGCTTCCCTCATAAGGTACAATTCCCAGACATTGAAATCCTGGCTATGAAGGCTATAAACTTTGAGGAGGTCTTGAGGCCTTTCCAAATGATATGAAAATCTCTTTGGTTAAAAACTTGAGTTTCCCACACACACACTTTTTGTCATCCAAGCCATCCTTGTCAAGAGCAACTGATTAACATGCAGCTGGGGTTTACAGGAAAAATTATAAGATGAAATATGCTGGGAAAATGTCCCACATGTGAAATCCAGATCAGTTTTTGACTCATTCTCTCCTGCAAGCTCTCTGGTACATAACTTTGTGGAAAACTGGTCCCTGAACACAAATTAAGGCCTTCAAGGCATCTGGGCTATTTTTTTTTTCTGCAAAGAAGCGTTTTCAGTGAGACACTTAATGCTCAAAAGAGCTAGGTCCTGATACAAACACCCATAGTGTCAAATTCATAGACAATGACAACCACAACCCTATTATTACTTAGCAAAAGGTAGGCTAATAGCATGGGAAATTTAGATAAGTTTATTCATGATTTCAGAGGAATTAAAATGTAGATATTTTTTAAAAGGCCTACAAGTTATTGTGTGGGCAAAGAAGTTCATAGTGGTCACATAATGTTTTCTGAAAGAGAGCTGCAATAATGAAATACTTTTGCATTCCCATAAACAGAATTCATGAAACATTCACCCTTACAGAGAATAATCTTTTCCTGTACAACTGTGGATTTAAGCCAGCATGTTTGTGTAAATTACAAGAAGCTGTGAATAAAATTAGAAAAAAATTTAAAACATCTAAGGATTGACATCAAATCATTTTTACAACTTGTCCTCTTACCAGCACCTCAAGAGTGGTCTGAAACTTTTCAGGATGCATCTCACTCTGTTTAAATTAACTCAAGTAGTTTTTCAGACAGGTCAAATTTGGCTGAGTAGCATTAGGTTTGGAGGCACAGGTAGGTGTCAAGAGGAGTGTTACAACTCTATCTCTGTGAAGAATGCAGTCCCTTCAAAAGGCAGAGATAGCTGGCTTTCCATTTAAGACACAGCATATTTTATTTTGACTATGGCAGCCACAGGAGTACTGAAGAAAACACAACTTCATATGGCAAATCAACAGACTGCTGGCCCGCACAATCTCACATTGATATGCAGATGACATTACTTGTCTTCTGGGATATGAATAATGCCATAAATGACACACAGAGAGTATTTTCTTAAAAGCAACTACAGCTTTAAATTACACACTCTGATGCCAAGCAATGTCTGATCATTTTTTAAAGGCATTTGATCTACAAACAAATCAAGTTCCTGAAAGATACTCAACATCAGCTGTCACATGAGGAAGGAAGGTGAGCAGAGACAGACAGATGAGGGAGATGAATGGTCAGAAGAGTTTTGCGTATGATCTCCTAGTACATTACATATCTCATACAGGAATCATGGAATGTAAATACCAGCACATCCCCAGTGACCACTTAGTTTCAACAAGAGAAACAAGCACTCGGCTCGGTGGTTCAACAACTGCACACTTAGTGAGAAGCAGCAGCCCAAGGAGAACAGAGGGCCCCAGGGGCTGTACATAACTCAGAACCACTATTACTCTTTCTAAGGAGGCTATAAAACTCTTCTAGGGCTGGGGTGGCACTAAAGAGGGAGAGAACTAAAAAGACAGTAAAATGAATAAATAATCTATTCCTGCTGAAGGTCTGTGCAAACCAGGAACATCAGAACTTTAGGAAGTCTGGGTAGACTGAGTTGTGCCAGAGAACCCCTGTACTTACATTATGCTTTGTGTCTGGTGCTATTCCAGCCTTTTAATTGGAGAACAACATCTGAGGGGTGCTCTGAAACAACACCACCACAACAGCCTATACTCAACAATGCATAACAGCTCTGCAACTCTTTATTCAACTCCCTTGTCCATCTGTAGAGAGTTCCATGAATACTCAGTGCCCCCTGCCCTCTTGTGCACAGTGACCAAAGCCTAACACTTGATTTTTACAACACACCTTTGTTAAATTGCCTCCTAGAAAGCCTCTCTCCATGGCATGGAGAAGAGCACTCTGGAACAGTTGAGGACTTCCTAGGAGAAGGAAACATACCTGTGCCCATGCCAGCAGCACTTCCTGAGCTTGACACTTTGAGAATTTAAATCCCTCCCTCTCTCCCTTCAAGAAAAGGCAAGAGTGCTTGATGTGCCAGGGTGAGCAAGGGAAGTTGTGTACTGGACCTCACCTTAGCAAAGAGAGGGGAGAGATTGGACAATGAAATGCATTCATGCAGAGAGGGGGACTTGGGACATTCAGTCTCCAGCTTTTATATCTGCCTAGAGACTGAAAAAACACCTTCACTTCCAAACACATTCATAATTTCCAGACTGTCAGGAGAAAACCAGACAAGGGGCAACCCTTGGATGCTTTTAAAACATTTCTACATTGATTCCTTCTTGAGATACAAAGCAGTGAGTGAGCTGAAATCTCCTCTTACTCAAACCTTATTTTTCATAATTATGCATCTTTAGTGTTTCATAACGATCAATTTAATCACTTTTGCCGTTTAGAGGGCTACAACAGCCAATCGTGGTAATGGGCTTTGTATTTGGTAGGAACCATTTAACGCCCAAGAGCCCTTGTTCTGGGCCACTTGATGCCACTTAAGTTTGACAGACAGACTCTCATTAGCACAAGTTGCAAAACCTCTCAGATGAAGCTCATTTCTTTTAAACAAACTCTGCTCAGTGATCCCCAAAGTCTCCAAGCAAGGAAATTTTCAGCTCACTTCAGATCTGTGCAGGTCTGTGGAAATTAATCAGCATATTTCACCATACTATGGACTTTCTATGAAATTCCCTACCTTTCCTCCTGGCAGTTGTTCTCTCATACTTTGCACATAAGATCTGTTCCTCCCATGGCCACCCAGCCTGTCTACTGGAGGACCACCTGGGCTTATGTGACCTTTCTTTTTCACATGTAACATGATGGCTTGATGAACTTCTGCTCCACTCTAACCAACCTGCACCTGCCTCTAAGGGACAGCTCTCAGAATGCAATTGTGTCTTGCTGAGGACAGACAAAACACATTTGGAAACCTTTAAAAATATCTAGCTGCTGCTAAAAATTGCTGCTTTTGCCTTTGCCATCCCCATCTGTTCTTTAGATAGTGATCCAAAATGCAAAAAATAAAGCTCAGGGCATATGAACTGCTTTAGATGCTATCAAACTCACATGCAAGTCTGCACCCCAGCTCACATGATGCCTAACAGACTTGAAAAAACTCATAGTCCAACAATGCTGACTATTTGCTCCAAATGCAACCAAAGCAGGCCTCCTTACACAGCTGCAAGGAGGAGCAGTGGGATAGCAGTGGGATAGCAGTGGGATAATGGGAGTGCTGCAGATCATGTTTGCTAAATGCATGGATGGTGACTTCTGAGAAATCTCAGGCTACTGTAGTAAAAATATGCAGGGAAGGACAGATGTTTTTGCTCAAGGACTTACACAGCAGAAGGGATTGCTTCTCCTCAAAGAACTTTGCGTTCAGTGGGCAGGCTAACAACTCAGCATTGCTGTTAAGCAAGGATGTTAGATCTACGATGTCTGGTTTAAAACCACTGAATCCATTCACTTTTGCAATGCTCCCCAAGAACAGATTTGCCCTTTACATTTTATCTTTTTCCCATTATATCACAATCTTAGTACATGCAATGAGACTAGGAGCTGTAAATGTAGGAATGTTAAATGGAAAACACGCCAATATGTGAACAGTTACCTCCTCAGTGATAGATGAAAAGCATTATTTTGTGGCACAGTCTGATGGGACAGAGTACCACCTCACCATGTGAACAGCCTGAATGCTTCAGAAAGGAAAAAAAAAACACAGGTATGTTGAGCTAAATGAGCAGAAATCAGTCCTTAGAAAGGAAAGCTCCATTGTCAACACAACTAGTGTCAGCATCTTCCATGACTACAGCTTTCTGACAAGTGAAATGTTGACCTGACAGAATGGGTGGTGGATTGCCCTGCGTCTCAACAGTCTAAATGGACCTCATGTTCTAAACCACCAAGCTTTGTTCCAGTACAACTAATGCAGTATGCTCAGTGCCACAATTAAAATGGACTCCTTTTCATCAGGCACACACTGACAAACCCACAATATTATGAGACAATATTATGAGACTGTGTGCACCTGTCCAAAGCCAAAGAGAGCATTAACTGATGTTATGATATATTACTAGAGTAATAGCCCAATGCCCCTTAATTAGAGGCTGCCTGCTAAGGTACACTCAGCAGGAGAAGAGTTAAGGTTGCATCTGTAACCTTAAATCTCACCTTACCAGGCTTGTGAGCGCTTAATAGTGTAACTTTAATGTGTTCTTATCAGAGCATTTTTATTGAGCCATTATTAACATTGGTTAGATACAATCTAGTGTTTCCCAGATCCCACTCATCCCCAGCCATTACCTGAGCCACACAGAACACAAGATTCAAAGGAAGCATTTAAGTCAACCTCTGCTATCGTTCTCCAGACACCCAGTGCTGCTAATTCCTTAGCAACTCCCTTAAATGGGACTTGAGTTTTAGTTGCTATCTTGCATGCCCTCAGCCAGGCTGCACTCTGAAGGAAATCCTCTACAGATAATTAATAAGTTCCCCCGACACTGCCTGCTCATTAATCTATTGTTTTAGTCCTCTAATTACTTTTGTCTGTTCAAGTTAACAGTCTCCTTCCCTCATCTTCCCCGGGTTTCATGCAGGAGATGCTGCACGGCAAATGCAGCATCTCCTTTTCTTTTCTTTCTGACTTTACTTTGTTCCCAAGTCCCTTACAGGCTCCGCTCTGTGCATGGACTCCAAGACCCATCTCGGCCTCTTGCAAGGAGTGACTTGCCTCTCCATGGGTCTGTATTTCACTTAAGTTATGGCACATGCAGCTCCAGGCATCCGAGATGAAGCTTGCTGAAGAAATATCTAGGGAACATGGGTATCCCTGTGTCGTCCCCTGGAAAGCTCCTAAGAGCCACAAGGAATCCTCCTCATAGCAGTCAAATGATTGCTATGGGGTCACTTAGAATTTCACAGCGCAAGGAAACCATCTACCTATATGTGCCTTGAGTTCCTTCTGTCACAGCAGCCTCTCCCCTACAGAGAGTTGGGCTGAGATGGAGTTTATTTCCCCAACACCAGACCTCAGAGCGCTGTGCTTTGCACTGGGAGCTAGAAAGGTGTTGATAACACACTGGTATTTTGTACTGCTTAGGGGTGCTGGCGCAGCATCAAGGCTGTCTCAGCATTTCCCCCTCACCAGCTGGCTGAGGATGACTGAGATCTTGGAAGGGGATGCAGCCAGGACATCTGACCCAAACTGACCAAAGGAATATTCCATACCATTAGGCATTTTTCCAGCAATAAAAGCCAAGAGAAAGGATGGGGGTATTCATTACGATGATGTTTGCCTTTTGAAGAAACCACTATATGTACTAAAGCCCAGCTTATTGAGAAGTGGCTGAAGATTTCCTGCTGGTGACAATTAGAGGGTAAAAATAAATATTTTGTTTTCCTTTGCTTCTGTAAGTGGCCTTTGCTTTTGCTTCCTCAAATTGCCTTTATCTTACCCACAAGGTTTTTCTATCTTATTTTTTTCCCATGCCCCATCCTGCTGAGGAGGTAGAGCAAGAGTGGCTTGGTGAACATCTGGCATCCAGCCAAGGTCAACCCACCACATACCCAAAGCCCAACAGTCAGCACAAATTAACTTTAAGTCCCTTGGGCAGAAGGGGAGACAGAAGCAGGATCCAATTATTTATTTGCTTGGAAGATGCCCAAGTACAGCAGAGATAAATGCAGTAGATAAAAACAAGTATGTCAGAGAGAGGCTGGAGTTGAAGGGTTTGGAGTCTGACCTGAGATTCTGCAGTTTGGGGAACTTCTGAAATTTTATCTTCTATCATGATTGACTCTAAAAATACTAAATCTTTCACTCTGTCATGTAGCTGTAGTTTAGCATGTACAGCCAGGGTTTAGACAGGTGTACAGAACCATGGCAGGTACTTTGCTTTTACTTTTCATGCTTACTGCTATGTTTCACAATTCTACCTTAAAGGAAATGCAAGCCTTTGAGGTTTGTGGGTAAGGCAGGTAAACATCACAAAGCTTATCTGTGCAGCAAACTGCATGGACAGATACCAGCATGGTGAACACACGAATAAACACACAGTCAAGTGCTCACAAATAATGCATGCAGCAGTGTGCACCTGCATACTCATGCAGCTTTTACAAATCTACAGGCTGCACAGCAGGTAAGGAGGGTGTCAGTGACATATGGCCACCATTACAGTGCTCGTAATTAGGATGATCCTGCCAGCAATTCTCAGCCAGGCGCATGCAATAGGGCAGTGACCCACAGGCACCTTTATGAGAAGCCTGAGGAGCCCCTGGGAGACTGCATTGCTCTTCCCTTTGCAGCAATCTCATCTCTTACCAGTGCCTTTCCTGGGATACAAGTCCAGACAAGGGGTGGCTCTTTGAATGTGCTCTACAGCACAATAGATATGGTCCTGTCCTCATTTCACGACCCTTCCAATCTGCCACTGTCCTCAGTCAATACAACTGAAATCTCCCACAATCACTGCCTTTTCCAGACCATCAATACCTGCATTACACTTTTCTACCTTGCAGATTGTACTGATCCTTTGGCAGGATATGCTTCTCTTTCCAATGGCTCAAGTCACTCCAAACGGGGCGTGAAATTCAAAGGCTGCATCAGACCACAGCTCCTGCTCTCCTGGATGGGCCTGCACTCCCCAGCCCCTCCCAGCCCCTCTGCTTTGCTCCTCTGCCGCAGTAACACTGCGCTGGGCAGTCACTGGGAGTTTATGAGAAAGAATGATTTGTTCAGCCAGTGCATGAAAAAATACAGAGTACATCAGAAGAGTCGTATTTTTCAGGTGCTGTTCTGAAAGAAAAGAGGATCTGAAGAAGAAATAAGAACAATGCTTTTGTACATGCACCTCCTAAGAAAAAGATAACCCCCTGAATCATGTTTCCAGTCTCTCACACTTTTCTTCAGACAGGAAAGGGAGCGATGTTGTGAAGACATATTTCTGAAAGGCTCAGAAAGGAGGCTGACAAAGCAAACAGAGCACAAGTGTTCACAACACCAGGGTCTGTCACAGCCTGGCGTTACTGAAATAGCTCAGTGCCTTCAGCTGGGAGACTCCCACTTCCACTACAACTGTATTCAGGCCTGGGAGAAAAGCTCCACACTGCAGGAGGCTGAGTGACATCTGACCTTGCTGAAACAGTTTCAGGATATCTTGCCCCTAAAGCTGGCTTTCTCTTTGCCATAGGTTATCTGCACATACAGGAGACTCTTGCAAATAATCTGCTTCTCCCTACATGCCACTCTTCTCTCTCACACTATTTTCCAGCTATCTCTAGAGCTGGAATATATAAGCAGCTTCATGATTAGGATTGGTGTGGGGGTGGAGACAGAGGCAAGAGACAGTAGGATAATTGTGCAAGAGATGCTTGAAGGGGTGAAGGCTTTGGGGCTGTCTGTAGGGAAACTCCCTCCAGATATCCTGTCCTGGCAGGAACTGTGTGCTGCAGTAGATGCTGTCATCTATGCTCACTGTGGTCCTGAGATGAGACACTAGGTCTGGCTCCAGTGCAGAATATATCAGGCACTGAAATCAGTGCAGCCCCTGAGATCACTTGTAGTCACATAACAGCATAATAGCAAAATGGTGGTCTCTCCCTTTAAATGAAAAAAAAAAAAAAAAAAAAAAAAAAAAAAAAAAAAAAAAGCATGGACCATAAGCTACTACCTTAACTTTCCCCTTTTATTAGTGTGTCTCTCTCCTACTGTGAAGTGAGAGTGAGAAATATGCTTGGCCTAAGTGAAACCACTTATAGATTACAGCTACAAGAGAAAAAAAAAATGCAGCATCCCCATTTTCTTCTTAAGGCTAGCTTTCTTAAGGATGTTTGAATTGCAACTATTCAATTTAACATGCTATGATTTTTTTCTCGCTTTAATTCACGATCAACCTCTCTGTATCTTTACAAGCACATTTAAATTTCCAGATGCAAGCTACAGCTGCAAATACAGAACTGCCAATGGGGAATATGACCTCCAGATGGCAGGGAGAATGGGACCCAGTCCTAAAATATCCACCTTTTCTCTGGTGAATCCAGAGAACCTCTGTCCCCAAACCAGCAGCTCCAAGCACAAAGGACCCAAAGCAGACTTGTGAGTTCAGATCACTAGAGGGAGACACAGCAACACACACATCCACACCTCATCAGTGTCCTGCACTCAGTAACCTTCTCTTCAGACGTTTTGTTTTACTGCAGTTGACTACCTGAGTGCTAAATGGTGTGTTTGGAGAACAAGGAAGGCTGGTAGGGAAGGCAGCCAGATGGACTGCATCTACCAGTCTCAGCAGGGCAGGCCTAGGAGACCTCTCCTCTTTTTGTCCTAGTCAGGACAAAAAAGTCCCTTGATTTTAATGGGACTTTTCCTAATGGGTAGGAATGATGGAGAATTGGAAAGTTCATTAAGTTGCTGTTGTGATCCTGCTCGTGAAAGCACATGGTGATTCCTTTTCCTGACATCATTTATTATGGGAGATTTTGAATACTCATCTTCTGGGGTGCTCAGTTTTCACTCCCACATCTAAACCCTCTGGGATCCTTCAAGACTGGCTCATGGAGGTAGGGGAGGAAAAGCACCTAGCTGTTCCTGGATGCCCCAGCTAAACAGGAGTGTCCCCAGTGAGTATCACTAAGCTTGAGGGTAGAGGCATAGCACTGCAAAGACAGTAATATTATAGCATGCAGTGAACTAGAAAAATCCTGCTTTTCTGTAGGTGGAGGAAAGTTTTCATATGGACACAATCCAGCTCAGCCTTTAAAATGCCATGGAAAAGACTTTAACAGCATGACCGACTAGAATTGGTACCCATCTGGGAAAAGATAAAAAGGAGGCAACTGTACCAGACTTCAATTTGCTGCAAAGAGCAACATTTTTATGTGACAGGAAGGCAACTAACTTCGTACAGAACTGCCACATCTTGCCAGCAGCACAGACAACCTTGCCAGAGGTGGAGCAGACAAGCACTGACCAGAAGACTCCACATGTTCCTCTCCAACCACTGCTGTAGGCAACAGGGTAAATTTCCTCCTCACAAAAGCTTTATTTGTCTGTTTCCCCATAAATGCCAAAATACTCATAAGGCCTTGCTCTCTCTCTCTGCCCTAGGACAGTAGAGAGAAATCAAAGTTGTCAAAAAAAAGGAACATTTCATGCATAAACAGTGTTTGTACTGAAACAGCATCACAGCCCACAGTAACCGAACGGAGCATTATTGCAAGATGATTACAAGAGGAAGGATCCCTGTGCAATGCATGTGTTGCTGGGCATAGAAGGAAGAAGGTAAAGTGTGCTGGGGAGACAGAGCCTTCACAACTTAAGTCTGTTACAGGTGAGGAAGGAGGCAATATGGATCTAACTTGTGGGCCCTAAGAAAAACAGACCTCTAAAAATATAAGAAATATCAAAAAAGTGTTAGTGGGAAGCAAGTAGAGGTTGAAACAACTTTGGATGCCTTCTGGAGAAGACCTGAAAAAGTTGAAAGCTTGGCTTGTTTCCCAGGCTCTTTATGAGCCAGCATCCTCTTCCCTTTTTTTTTTTTTTCTTTTTTTTTCCCTACATATTGGATAAGATGAAGACTAGCTCAAGCGAAAAAGGCATCTCAGAAAGTGTGCTAAAACAAACAGGGAGTGTATAAGAGGTAAAGTGAAAGGTCTCTGTGGAAGATGTTTTACCAGAAAGTATTTTGAAGTGAAAGAAGGAAAAAAAAAAAAAAAAAAAAAAAAAAAGAGGAAAAGGAGACCTGTTTAAAAAATCATCAGCTGCCTCAGTTGTTTTGTTAAACAAATACCTTGTAAACCTCAAGTTTCCTGAGACAGTTTCATGGGGAGAAGGTTGTGAAATTAGAAGAACTGGCACAGTAATGCCACAAATCCCCACCAAATCCAAACAAGAACCCCACCCCATGCCTCCCAAAACAAGGCTGCTTTTCTCTACAGCTGTTTTACTAAAGTTTTAGGAGAGCAGCAGAAAGATGGGCTAAATCCAAATGCTTTAGATAACCAGAAAATCTGCTTCCCACCGCTACCTACTGACCACAGGGCTGACTTGTGGTGATTCTACAGGAGGATTTTCTGCTTGTTACTTTCTTTGGGCATAAACTGTGTTTTCCTGTGCAACACAAAGTGAAGCAACAAGGCTTTGGACTTAGGCGGCAATGAGAAGCAAGCCAACACAAGACATAATGAGCAAAGTTGCCCATTGTGACCAATATGGCCTTCTTAACTCATGCCTTCAGAAAGCTCTCTGTCTCTGCTTGCTTCAATACTCAGCTCCACAAGGAGACTGGCATGCACTGAAGGAAAATACACAAGGGGGGGGGGTGTGAGATAATCTGTCTTTTTCACTTTAGGTCTTATCCTGATCTCTGAGCCCCAAAGCATGAAGTTTAACATCCTTTTCAACATCTTTATTGTGAATAAGAAGAATATCCAGATTTGTTCACATTATCCTCAGGAATACAGAAGCTGGTTGAGTCTTGCCAAGTTCTCATCTTTAAATAACTTTCCATGGCAATGATTTCTACAGCTGTTTATAAACATATTATATGTATACCATCTCAATTACACAGGGCATTGAGACACATTTCTGTATTCTCTATCCCTCCTAAATTTCCCAGGCTACGGTAAATTCCCTGAGACTCAATGTGAATTTCTAGCACCCTCTAGGGAGAATCAGACTGGCATATTTGACAAGCCTTCTCATCTCCTTTCGTTGTATGCTGTGACATGAAACTTGGGTGTTGCAATCAATACTTATCTGCTTTGCACTAGACTGGTTTTTCTTATGCTGTGATTACCACTGTAACAACTAAGCTCTTTTTCTGAGCCAAAGTGGGTTTCTTTAGACTGTCAGGGGGAATTTGGAAAAAATCCAGAGTGCTTTCTTCTCCATCAAGTGGCCTTGCTGGGCTGAGGCCAAGGAAGTTAGATCCAGAATGGGATACCTAGTGGCTTTATACAGGTTTCATACTCTGTAGCTTCTCTAGGAAAAGGGAATTGCTTGTTCCTCAGCTGGTAACTCAATCCCTCAACTTTAGTCAATATAGCTTTGTCTCCCTGTCACCAGCTCTCGGGCTGTCATCAGCACGGGTGCTAAAGGCATTTCCCAGAGCACCCATGAGCAAGGCCCTTGGGAAGGCTTCAATCACTGATGCTTTGTGGCAAAGAAGCAGAAACACAAATGTTTCTCCTCTTGTGAGCTCAAGTACAAGCTTCTCAGCACAGAAGATGGCTTTTTCTTCTGCTTTTGCCTGCCCACGCACAGCAAAAGGATTGGCAGTGAGATCTCTTGTAATCCCAAGACCTTCTAACAACTGTTCACATTCATATTGCTGCAAACCTGATTCACAAGAGGCCACTCTTTAGGGCTTCTCTTTAGAGTTTATTGGTAAGGATATGAATGTACATTAATTTTTCTTCTTCCCAGAAAGCTCTTTTTCAGTCAACCAGGCACCTAGCTTGGCTCTGAATAAGACACAGAGATGAGAAATGATAAATTATACTCTGGACTATGATCTCAGCAGCTTACAGGTAGGGAGAAGACACATTAGCCTGAATAAACATAAGTCAGTAGAGACAATGAGTAAAACTAAAATGGGCTTGAAATTACTGCAGTATTTTCTTGACTGTGTTGGTTGTTATCCTGGTGCAATGTACAGGGAAAAAAGAGCTCCTTCTAACATACTCACAGATGGGTAGGCTGACTGTGGTATCCCTCACAGACCATGTAAGTGTGATAAGTGATAAATGGTCCTGTGTCAGGACCTTGTCCAAGATGTGGTTCTGCTATGGGATATTTGAGGATATTGCATTCAGTGACAAAAAATAATCTATGCCTTTGTGGGGCATGGATTAGGCAGGTTATAAGCTAATATTAAGGAGAGTAAAACAGGGTACCACCCAGTCTTGGTACAAAGAATCTGGGCTTTGTCCCTTTCAAGAGATGAGACTATGGAGTGTTCCCTAGTGAAGTATTCCTAACGCTGACAACTGCTAATTCATGCAGGCTGCATAGGGCATCATCAATACTCACCCCCACTCCAACTGAACACATCATAGTTTCCTGACAAATCCAGTTCAGATTTTCAGTTTTACAGTCTTTTCTATGGCTTACCATCACAAACCAGGGTGGCAAAAGTCATCAGGTATGGCAGGCTTAACAGGCCTGCAGCTGTGTCTTGAACCACAGGAATGGGATCAGACTATGTTCAGGGAGGGATGTGCTGGCCTGCTGCTGGAAGGTGCAGGTCAGTGATCCCAGAAAAGAGCTCTGCTAGCTGGAGGAGAAGAGCTAATGAAGCTGTTTGTGCTCCCAGACAATGCCTGTTAAATTATCCACAACTACTCTGACCAGGTTGCCAATGTCCTACAGAACAATGGCCTGTCAGGTGAGAAAGAAAAGGGTCTGTGTGACTCTCTTCACCTGCTCCGTCAAAATACAATCTACCAATCATCTGAAGAGGAATGTAAGAGGAGAGCAAGGACTTGCATCGTTCCAAGGAATGTCATTCCTGCTTCCATCAAATTAAAGGTGATCTGTATCGTCATTTGCCATTGAATTATTAAAGTATCTTTCCCCTTACCTGCCTTCCTCCTAGGTGTCAGTGCTACAGTCATCAACCTCAGTCACACTTCAGCTTTCTCACAGGGTTAGGAGAGGTTTTTTTCCTGTGGGCTGCTTGAGGGTATCAGGACTTATAGTTGAAGTGAGAAAAATGTCTGGTTCAACTGCTCACTGAAGAACCAGTACAGGAAGCAACACAGCAGTTTATAAATCAATTTTTTTACTTCCCAGATAGGCAGATAAGTAAGCTATGATTTCAGCATTTAAATGAACTATTACATGAATTCATACCTTCTCTGCCTAAGTACCAACACTGCCTTCCTTTTGCATTTGTATCTTCCACTTCCCAGCCAACAAGAATTAAATCAGTTCTGTGGTCCTAACCCAGGTAATTAGCCAACAAACTCTATTGATAAAGTCAATGAATGAAAGAAACAGCAGACAAAGTTGCTAATGAACTCCTTGAGGAGAGCGCACAGAGAAAAAGTAATTTGGCCCTCTTGCCCCCTGAAAGGGGTTTAATTTCACTATCTGGCCATTCAAAACCTCCCACACAAGCTCAATAACACTCTTTCTTCCAGTTCTGCACTCACAAGTTTAACCATGAAAAAAATTGAAGGAGAGAGATATATTTTAGGAACCTTTACAATGATCTAAAATAGCTCTTTGATGCATAGCAGATGTCTTCAGAAATCGCATAAATGGAGCCAAAATGCCTTGCACTTCTGGAAAAGGGAGATTCCGAGATAAGACATGTTTCCAACTGCAGCAGCTCTGGAAGGGATTTGGAATTTATATTAATTGTCAACCTCAAGGAAAACATTTAAAATAAATCCTTCTGTCTCCCATTTTGAGACAAGTGTCTTACTGGGCTTTATGCTGCTCAAAGACCTGATGTCTGCCTGAAAGCAGTTCCTCTGTATCTCTAAAAGACAGCAGATGGGTTCAGATGGGGAAAAAGAAAGAACCACAATCAGTAACACATGGAAGTGACAGACTGAGGACTGCCTGCCCTTCATCATAACCTCTAGTTTGTTACACAGGAGGTGCTTGGCAGGCTTCACTGTAGGGAGGAGGACTGAGGAGGGATTGGAAAGGAGTCAGTGAGATGGTGCTGAGGGATGCTAACAAGGCAACATCTCTGAGACACGCAGCATGGGAGAAAAAATGTGAAGGGACATGCTGGAAAACTGAACAACAGAGCCAAGAAAACTGTCCCTACGGTCACAGTAGGGATGGGATTCTTCAGTTCTGTTGCTAGCTGTGGGGATAGCCAGAGTGAGGATTTGTTCTGTGGAGACTTTTGTAAAGAGGCAAAAAAAAAAAAAAAAAAAAAAAAAAAAAAAAAAAAAAAAAAAAAAAAATCTGTGTCTGATACAGTGAAGTAGGTGGTAAAAATGAAAAACTCCCACAAAGCAGCAACAGTAAAAATGATGAGCCAAGACAAGAATCTTCTAACTGCTCTGAAGAATGCAACTCTTGTGTACCAGGTCTTAGATTTCATGAAAATTTAACACTCTTAACTCAGGCTGTGCTTAGAGAGTGGCTAGGGAGTATCTTTTAGTTGGATACAAGAAAGAGAACCAATGCAGCAGTTATATGGAAGATTTGATATGAAGTAAACCTTAAGATCAGAAATACCAGAGCTAGAAGATTCTATATACATAATCAAAGATGAAAAAAAATAAGTTCTCCTATGCATACAAATGGCACAGTCATACTTAATTCTGAAAAAAACAGAAGAGAAGAGTCAGGTAGTGATGATAATACCACAGAGGACTAGTGTTCCTCTAATCAGCCTTGCTCTCACTTCTTCCTGGCAGGCTTTCCTCATCTTTTTTTCTCTTGGCATTGAAAGAAGAAGAAATGGGTCAGAAATACAGACTGCATATCTAGCTTTCATATACCTGAAAGCTCAGGAGAACTTTGGTTTGGCTGAAGAGACAAGACAGGAAATCTAAGTAACCCCAATCTCAACTACAGGCTCCAAATCCAGGGGGTTCTGGATGTAGCCTTTAGCTCTGTTCCAATGTGTCATTCTACCTCTCTCTCCCCAACTTTCTTTCTGAAAGACTCTCCCCTTTTCTGGCTGCTGAACTGCAGTAGAAAGCTGGACTATCTGTAGCACATGCAGAATATTCTCTGCCTTCCTCAAATCCTCTTTAACCCTTTACATGTATGGGAATATCACAGAAGATCATTCATATGGGGCTAATTGATGTTTTCCCCATGCATTTTAGATTAAAGAGTATCTGATAGGAAAAGAAGTCAGCTAAAGAGTTTTTCTTTCCTCCAAGGACATGATATGAAGGGATAGACACCTATCTCTTGTTCTCATCCTACTGTTAAGTCTTTAGGGGTTAAAGGTTTCCTTGCAACCCAACCTGCTAACCCCACAGAGTCTGGCTACTAAGAGACATTCTCCTCCCAACCTTGCCACATCCTTAAGCATGGAGGGCACAGTCAGATAGCAGAACAAAGATGGTGAGATCTCCTTTATTCTGTTACCATCCTGCTCTTCACTCACCTTGAAGATCAATTGCCTTCTTTACTCAACTCAGAAGACACAATTCTTCTGGCTGTCTGCCAAAGTGGAGAGCAGTATGAAAGAAACTGGGCCACTGTTTGCCTCTCCCTTTTAAGGCAAATCAGTAGGAAGCAAATCCTATGGTTTTCAGAAAGAACCTTTTTTATGCAGTGTCTCAACAGAAATCCTTTTCCCTCAGTCTAGCACCAGCAGCATTTCATCTCCATCGCTGTGTTGTGCATTACCAGCAGTAGAGACTGGGACAACTAGATGAAGACCTAAGCTAATAGAATTACAGGTCCAATTCTGCAGAGCATCTATTGAAGTAATTTCATTTGTTCACTTGGAAAACCTGGTTATTGTGCCTGGGAATTCACACTGCAAAACAAGCTTGAAGTGCACTTAAGATTCTTGCCACTTTTCTATAGCTGCCTATATTGCTACTGAAATTTTCTTTGATGCTGGAAGAGAATGGAACTACTGTACAGTTCACAAATTGAATCCAGTTGGATTTCTTACCTGTAGGAGTGAGGTGCCTCCAGGTGATGACAGGCTCAGGACGCCCATTTGCCATGCAAACCAGGGTCACATTGCTGCCCTCATTCACGGTGATGTCCGAGGAGATATTGGAGATCTTTGGTGGAACTGTGAAGACAAAAGAAAGCTTGACCTTGTTATAAGCAGAATCATGGAGGGCAGCTTGCCTGGCTTAATCATCTACCAACCTATTAACCAGACCCAGCCAGAAACTCATCTCACAGGCTGCACCCCTCTCACTACTAGCTGGGTTTCTGAAATTACATCAGAGTAGTATGTACTGGTGTGTAGTTTGTATTTTAAGAGTCTACAGCTAGAAAGGGCCTGTGCTGCAACTGCAATGCTTTGTGTTTGGACAAGTTTGGGGGTATTCATAAAATGACCTCTCAGGACTTGCCTGCCTACCTCAAGGCTGCATGGAAGGGATCAGCAGGCACCAAGTATCATCCTAGCTAATTTTTACATTCCAGGGAGTCCCAGATGGAGTCCTACATCCTCCTGCAGGATGCCAGGCTTCAAGGCATTGACTCAAAGAGTGTGTTAGTTATTGGTTTCTGTGATACCTTTCAGCCAAGAGGGATCCTCCATGGGCTACCTGAAGTAATTAGCTTCTGGATGACTGCACCACACATGGCAGACCACCAAAGGCACAGCAGAATCTTTAAGATTCACAAGATCAGCCATGACTTGGGCATTCAAGATCCTTAAAAACTTTCCAGGCTAAGTTTGTGTCATGGCTCCAGAGAGACCATGAATTGGGACCTGAACAGGCACTTCCAGGTGTGGAGTGTGCCACCTCCAGGTGTGGAGCTGTTGCAGTCTTTCCTTTCTCACATCCATGTCTTGCTTCCATGCTTCACACCCCATGTCAGGTGGTGAGGGATTTTCACTAAAAAGGAATCCTTGATTTTTTTTGTAATATATTTTCAGCTTCCAAATTTGTGTGTAGTGAGGAATGAAACAACATCATTTTCTGCTTTGCTTACCACAGAGTAAAGAGACAGGAGCTCCCTCGTCCCCCTCCCTGGCAGGAGTGGCTGATGGTCCGTTTGAGGCAACACTGCCTATAAGCTAGGTGGGGAAAAGGAAATGAAGCCTGGAAAGAGCAACTCACTACTTCCAGCTGTGTTGCTGGATTCACATGAATGCTGTTTACAACCCACAGCTCATTAGCCCTTCTCTGTAGGCCCCAAACTCATGGACAACGTTTGAGTATCTATGACCATGGGACCCCCTTGGAGGAAGAGAACCTGTTGAGCAAAGTGAGGCATCTATTTTCCAACAGGCTCACTCACCCAGGCAAGGAGGGATTTAAGCCAGGCGCACTGGGGAAGGATTGCTGTGATCTGTGGACAAGTGATAATGCAGAGGGCAGTGAGGGAGCAGCTGGGGGGCAACACAATGGGGAAGCCTTTTGCACGCCTTGGGAAAGCAGGACAGCTGGGGGTCCACCTCAAATGCCTGTGCAGCAGTGCAAGTAGCATGGTGGAAAAACAGGAGGAATCAGATGTTCACACGGATTCACAGTGGATATGTGTGAAAAACCATTGGGATGAAAGAGCTGGGGTAAGACAGCTCTTAGGACTGGCCTGTAACTCAGATACAGGCTTTCTAAGGAAGACAGGTGGGAAAGAAGAGGAAAAGAAATGCAAAGCAGTGGCTGGCATGTACCCAGCTCTGGATGGTGAACTAGCTCAGATGTAAGCATCACTGGATATCACAGTGCCACCCCTGTTCCTTGGTTAAGAAGAGGCGATACTACTTTAGACAGGTAGAATAAGTCTCGTAGTAACAGTCCCTCTTTAGGGACCAACCATCTTGATATTTTCTGGAAGGGAGAAAGTGCTAGGCTCAAGCAGTCCAGGACACGTGGGGGTCCTTCAGGTTCAGCATGAGTTAGCAGTATGCTCTTGCAGTGAAGAACAAGCATCCTGGGTTGTATTAGCAAGAGTGTAACCCCCCGAGTGGAGGGAAGAGTCTAAAACCCTTTACATGGTGCTTATTAGACAGCATCTCAGGCACTCAATCAGTGTTGGGCTCCCCAGTACAAGAAGGCATCAACACACTGGACCAAGTCCACTGGAAGGCTCCCAAGATGGTCAGAGGGCTATAGCACATGACTTCCCATGAGAAGGGTCTAAGAGAGATGGGTCTCTTCAGTCTGAAGAAGAGAAGGCTGAGGGAGATCTTATTGCTCTCTACAAAAAGTGAGTGGGAATGTACAGAAAAGAGACAGGCAGGCTTTTCTCAGAGGTGCACAGTGAACATTGAAAAGCAGCTAACATGAGCTGCAATGTAAGGAAGATTCTGACTCAAGGAAAAAGCTTTTACTTTCAAAAAGTCAAGACAGGAAAGGGCTCCTCAGAGAGGGGACAAAAACTCATCCCTGGAGATACAGAAAACTTGCCTTCTTTCTTTCCCAGTGGATGAGGGGAATACACTGTCCCATGGCTCAGGACAGACCTACACATTGTTCCAGCCAGCAGATCTGCAGGCTGGTAGAGTCCTGAAAGTTCTGGTGCCAAAATCCAAACTGCTACCCTTACTTACTGGGAACAAAGCAACTTGGAGGGCCACCTCAGACCTGATAGAAGACCAACATGCACAGGAGAGGACAGAGGGGCTTAGCCTGGAAAGAACATCAGGGCTGCTATTTCTGCAAAAGTTGTGGTCCAGGTGTTCTGTCAGGGGACACAACGAGAGTGACTTTGGAGCATCCTCAGCACAACTTCTCCATTGCATTGGCAAACCTGGGTAAGCAGAGCCCAGGAGTAAAACCAGTGACTATGCTACATTTTGGGAATATTACTGTAACCTCAAGGGGTTAACATTTGCATAAGGAAAAAAAGCCGTGCAGCAAACCAAGAAGGACTAAACTGAAGCAGGACTAGCAGGTGAAGCTATGGGCCAGTGTGAAGTCCTAGTAGAATGGTGCAATGCCAGCCAAAATGGCTGAGGAGAGAGCAGCAAAAGCCACTAAGGGCAGCAGCAGAGCTCCAGCTGGGACATATATAAACTACTGCTCTCCAAAGCTGTCAAGACATTTTACTTCAAAGAGGATCAAGTAAACTCAGCCAGTACAAGCAGTTTTGACCATGCCTACCGAATGCCCAAGAGGAAGAGCATGTGTCCAGATGGTCATATCTGTCTTGCCACTTTTTCAGATGAGGGTGAAAAGGACATCCAAGGCTGAAATCCTGTTAGGTTCCTTTCAGCTACCACCTCGGTCAGAAGGTAAGAAAAGGCTAAGACAAGGGGGAATAGGGCAGGAAATAATTTCCCTCTAAATTTAAAACCTGGCTTGGCTTCATCTATTTAGAATCCAAAGCCAGTGGACAACAATTTCACTCAGATAAAAAGTCAGAGACTTTTAATTTTCAGGGCGTCAAGCCAGCATGTTAAAATGCCAAAACTGTCAGCACCACCAACAGTTAGCATTGCCTCCTTGGCACTTGTCATTACTTTGCACACACCTTTTTAGGACAACCTTAAAATGAGAAGCTTTGACCTTATTATTTTTCCCCATGTGTGGGTTGTATTATGTTTTCACAAGTCCTAGACTGCTGGAAGAAGGATTGTTGAGAATAAAACCTCCTGGGACCAGAATCTACTGGGTGTCATAGCCTCCATTTGCCCAGCCATCTCCTGTTAACCCTCAAGTGGAAAATTCTTTTGTGAGTGGCCTCTCTGAACTATTAGCAGAGGCAAACCCACAGGCTGCAGCCTCACAGAAGGGCAAATGCTACAGCTCAACAGCACTTACAGGCATTTTCATTATTTGACTAACAGCTTTTTACTTCAGGGGAAATCAGGCTGCTGCTGCTGGACCCCTCTGGCTTCAAGGACCATGGGAAAGCACTGCCAGGGTCTTAGGTACTGCTGAAAAAGATAAGATTGCCATATTTTTTCTGCTTTTTCAGTGTAAATCACTTGGAGTATTCACTACAGTGTGCTTAGAATGCCCCTAGTTGGGGTGGGGAGCAGAGCCAGACATGAAAGGGAGCACACTGTAGTACCCTACTCCTCCATCCCCAGAGAGGGAGGATGTCCCACCCACAGCAGGGACTCTCCGTCTCTGGAGAGATGGGAGTGAACCCTGAGAAGAATGGCTTAAAACTCACATATTTGTTTCTTCTGCATTTCACATCTATAGGACAAGGCTGATGCCAGCCCAGCATCTCATCTTCCACATCACTGACAGCAAATAACAAATCCCAAAGTAACCAGTGTCCATTCTCCATGAAAGAAGCTCACATTGGAAGAGAAGGAGAGCTGCAAGGCAGGAGTGAGACAAGGGCAGAGATACTGTGGGGTGCCCTGGACTGGGAGGGCTGCAGGGCAGGAGGGGTACAAGGTCAGAGCTGGTGTGGGAGATTTTAAGTCCCAAAAAAGATACAGTGACAGAGCTAGGTAGAACAGGCTTGTGCAGAAACAGCTTGCACCGAGGGTGTTCTAGTTAATTGCCGTCAATCCTTCACTTCATGACAACTGCAACTCACATTAATTTAAATAATAAGAAAGACTGAGACATGAAATATAGATCATGCTCCCCCAGCACAATCACTGTTGCTCTCCAGATGAAAACAGGTGATTTGTTTCCACAAAAACACCCGCTATAGCAGTTATTACAGACCAGGGGCTGCATACGCAAGGCAGCAAGGAAACCACAAACAAGCAAACACACAAACATCTGCTGCTGTTATCCTTGACTTTTATGACCAAAGCTCTTCAGAGCTCAAAACTCCTCCTGAGATATTACCTGGGATGGTGTGGGTGGGCTGGATCAATGTTCTGATTCAAGGCTATGGAAGGAGGCAAAGAGCAGTGTACACCCCTAATGTCAGTAAATGAATGAGCCCAAAGGTTCAGAGACACAAGTTCATATGCAGGAGACAAGCTCCTTAGTGCCTTTCCAGGAGTGCAATGGGGGATGGAATAAGAAAGTATCAAGGCCACCCTTGCTAAAGGACCGCTTCTAGAGATCTTTTCCTTATGTTTATGCTGAACCTGACTCATGCCACAGCTCCCAGACAGTTCAGATACCTGTCTTTTGATCAGAGCACCTAGACACAGCAAAAGCATAAAGTGGCAGGAATGGGAACCACTGCTTAGCAGAAGTTGTACAAGGGGTACTTACAGGCTGGGGGCACTAGTCCCTGGCTCCTGCACTGATGGCACTCTGCTTTCATGATGCTTCACATGACACCTCAATGCAGCAGGAGGTT
This sequence comes from Vidua chalybeata, assembly GCF_026979565.1. Taxonomy (NCBI): domain Eukaryota; kingdom Metazoa; phylum Chordata; class Aves; order Passeriformes; family Viduidae; genus Vidua; species Vidua chalybeata. The sequence continues at coordinate 68,424,585 of NC_071531.1, forward strand.
GGGTTTGTGAGAAAAGGGCAGGAAGTACCGGACTAGGAACTCAACTTGGATACAACAATAAAAAATGCAAACACAGGGAGAGTGGACACTTAGGTGGAAAATTCTGAGCTGCGTAAATGCACTCACATGAAATTCAGTCAGATGCCTGGACTCCTCCCTTTGGGTAAACAGTGTCTTACATCTAAGACCCTTGGATTGAGCTTTCCACTGTGGGGCAGCTACTCCCCAGTCTCCAATTCCAAGACTGCTCAACAGTACAGTATTTTGTCAATAAGTCACAAAATACATTAAAAAAATACAGCTCTTATTCCCAGTCTACAGACCTATAGTACAGCAAAAGCTATTTAATACCTCCAAGACACAGATGCAAACAGTATTGCAACTGCCTAAGAAAGCCCATAAGCTTCATTTTAAGTGGTCTAACTGCTAGTCCGAGAAAGGGCACCTTGGATACAAATGGAAAAATTCTCAATTCCTTCCATATATCCTCATTAGTTGCTTCCTCCAGTCTATTTCCTTCCTCTCTATAGGCAAGTAGGACCCCCATCTGTTGGATAAAATTAAGAGTCCCACCCACTAATACACAGGAGACACCAGCTCTCAGGGCAAAAAAAAAAGAAAACATCAGGACTTCTCTCCAAAGTCAAAGGAACTTTGGAGCCACTAAAACCCTCCCCAGGTGCCTATCAATTAGCCTTGAGAGAGTCCTTATTTCCTTGTCCCCAGATCCCAATTAACAGCACTTTATATAAAACACTAATAAGCCCCAAGGTAGAGGTAGGGGGGATGCTGACCATCATATGGTCCTTCAATGCTTTAGAACAGCCACCTTGCTCACCACAATTAGCGGCCCTTTCCTGGGGCAATTAATTGACAGCAAATTGGCCTCATTAGTCATTGTTTAGTTAAAGTGTTTAGTGGTGAAAAGAGAACCTGAAGAAGGGGCTGAGCTGCTAAACACAACTAAATGGTTTAATTTCCCTCTTGTGTGTGCAGCAGGCTAATCACAGCTCTTTACAGCCCTAACAAGAAACAGCTTGTTGATGCTAAAGTCCGCAAAGGGAGCAAGCTGAGGGCTGGAAAGTAAAATCCAGACACCCTTTGGGATGCGGCATGGTAATGTTTCTGAAGCATTCTACAGAAGAAATGCGACATCAGACCCAAGATGTGTTTTTTACGGTCTGATTCACGCTGCAGCCTCAGCCAGAGGGAGACGAAGCTGTCAGCAGAGCGAGAGGGCAGAGAAGGAAGTTGCTGAACTTCATTAAAGAGAGCAGACTCTGAAAGAGCCTTCTGACCTTCCACTCTGCTAGGCTTGTTTCACTCTGCCAATGCCTCACTCAGCATTAAAGCTTCTGTGAAGTAGAGGCAAATGCTGAAGGCTTGGTTTTGTTTTTTAATCCCCTGGGAACCAAAAACCTCTCAAAATACACTACAGAGTTTTCACAAGGTGTAAAAATTCCCTCTTTATCGTGTCTGAAAGGGAGTGCCTCATCACGTGGCCTTTAGGGAAGAGTCTATGACAGCCAGAGCATGGAAACCAGTTTAAAAGATCTGCAGTTCCCAACCTATGGTGTGCTCCCCCACTGCTCTGCACCGCTGGAGCTGATCTCCATCAAGCATCACTGCTGATGCCAAGAGAGGCCAGGCAGAAGAGGCACAGGGGTTGCTAGCTTGGGCCTTGCATCTTGGTGAACTCCCCCCATCATACCGCTGAGCCTCACCCGCTGAGACGCCAGGCAGGAAATGGTTTAAAATCCAGATGGGGACTGCATATCGCACTGCCTAGGAGCAGAGAAGCAGACAGGATCCTGTAAATCAAAGCCATGTGCAAAGCTACCCATGAGCTGGGTAGCACGTCAGAGCACACCACACTGGAGAGTAAGAGCTTACAAGCTAAAACATTTTGTCTAAAGGAATGTTCTGCCTCATTCAATAGTGTCTGGACTATTTTTTCCACATAACATTGTATGGGAAGCCCTTCCAGTACATTCTTTCTTTCTTAGCAGAGAGCAGCACAGAGTGTGAACGTGTTGCACTGTCCCATTCCTGAGCTGTTGGAAAAGACAGCACAGAACTGGGTTCAATTCCTTACACTCTTTATCACTGATTTTAGACAAGTTTTTAGAAACTTGTCTCCATGAAATTTTCAGGAGAGAAATTATTTAGCTTCCACACTGAGAGAAACACAGAAAAGAACATCTTAAATCTCAAGCCAGCCTTGTTTATCAGTGCACTAAGGTGACAGTATAGGTCAGGGTTAAAAGCAGTCTCACTCCTGTTCGTAGCCCAGCACCTCCACTTCAAAACTGGATGCCAGCTTTGCACTCTAAAGCAGTTCCAGCTCTGAGCCTGAGCTCCAGCTTTTACCCAGTGCTGATTGCATTTCACCCACACCTGGCTTTTTGGTGTGCCCTCACCAAGCACAGGTTTGCAGAACCCACATTTTTGGATCCTGATGTAGTCCAGGAGAGCAGGTTCCCAGTTGTGTGCTCAGCATGTAAATGAAAGCACAAAACACAAGTCAGGCATATGCCAAATATCCGCTTATCACCAGATTTGCACCTCTGCGTATGAAGTTCTTTGCTACTAACCTTCCCTGTCTTTTCTATTAACATACTGAATTTATGCCACTCATCTGCAGTTTCTGTCTTTGAAGCACTGCTCTGTGCACTTGCTGTTTGTGTTGCTACGGTTCTTTCCGCTTGTAAAACTGACTTCAAGAGCTTTATGGCTAACCCTCCTAGAGGATCCTGCTGTGACAACACAGCCTTCCTCACAGGACATGTGTAAACAACAACAGAAGTGCTTGCCATGCTAATCCCCAGGGATTAACTCTTGGAATGCCACCTAATCCCAAACATTTTAAGGACTGCAGATGTACACAGCTTTTGGTCTTTGTTTCAAGTGTGTTTACATATCCCCTTAGACTGTTCTTTTTAAATCTGGTAAGTATTTACTTTTGGGACTGAAACAATATAAAATCTTTCTTTCTGCAGACATAATCAGCCATCGTGGAAGAGAAATCCTGTGAGAAAAGTTGTCCTTAGTGTCCAGGTCCTCCAAAGATATTTCTGAGAATTTTCTTAAGAAGAACTTTTTCATAGGAACATTAAGCATGTTGGATGTATATGGCATGCAACTGAGTCAAATATGCAGCCCTTCTAGGCCTTGATTCAAAGCCAAGGAAGCTTCTCCTTTGATGTTGTTCACCTCTGGACAAGTCCTTATACACCAAGAATGGATGATGGCTTCAAGGAAATGCAGCCAAAACAGGGATGCTTTATTAGCCAGTTGAGGGGAAAAAAAAAACAAACCAAACCAAACCAAACCAAAAAAAACCAAACAACCAAACAAAAAAAACCCCACAAAAACAAACAAACAAACAAACCAAAACAAACAAACAAAACAAACAAACAAACAGACCAAAAAAAAACAACCTAAAAGATTGTGGGTTTTTAACGGAGTCTCAGCAGCCCTTGGCTCCTGCCTGTTAACTCCTTCTTTGGGACATAGACTAGGAAGTACTGACCAGGTATGAGGAGAAAAAAATAACAGAGAAAAGCCGATGTCATTCCAGGGCAAGAGGTACAGGACCAGAGAAGGTCCTGATTAGGCAAGTGGGGGAGTAAGTTAATTTCAGCTAATACCCCACTCTGGCTGGAGAAACAGAACCAATTTTTTTGTTTGTTTTCAGATCTTGTGCTGTTGCTTATATTCAGCTCATTAGGGACAGAGTACAACAACAGAGCAACCATCATGAACCAGTGATGAACATCACACAGAGGCTGAGTGAAAAAGCCATCTCTCTCCAAAGGCTGTTCTCAGATTCCCTTGACTGCCCATGGTTTATCCCACATCCTCTTCAACAAGCCACGGGGTGATAAACAGGATTCTCAAAATGTCTTGTGCATACCACATACCCAAGGATCTGGCTCAGTTTTGGCTGAGGCAGGATCTCAGTGACAAGCCTCTCACTCAAATCAAATGCATGTGGTTCATGGTAGAATATTTTTTATTAGCAGGCTTTCCTTTCTTACATGTTGCAGTGAGCAAAATGGGGCAAGACTGCTTGCTGTAACCACCTTTCAAGATTACTTTCAGGCTTCTGGAGGAGCAGAAAGCCACAGCAGCACTTTGGAAATGCTGGGTTTGCTTTCAGTCAAAAGTATAAAGAACAAAGATAAGAATCCCATACTGGGACCTTTACACAGAATCACAGAATGTCTTGGGTTGGAATGGATATTAAACCTAAAATCATGTAGTTCCAACTCCCCTGCTGTGGGCAGGGGCATCTTTTACTAGATCAGGTTTCTCAGAGCTTCATCTAACCCAGCCTTGAACACTTCCAGGGATGTGGCATCTACATCTCTTGGCAACCTGTTCCAGTGACTCACCATGCTCATAGTGAAGAATTTCTTCCTAACACCTAATCTAAACCTGACCTCTTTCAATTTGAAGCCATTTCCCCAACCTGTCTATGTGCTCTTGTCAATATTCTCCTCCATCTTTCTCATAAGATTCCTTCAGGTACTGGAAGGCACTGGAAATTAGGTCACCTCGAAGCCTTTTGCTCTCCAGGATAAACAATCACAATTCTCTCAGCCTTTCCTTGTAGAAGAGATACTCCACCCCTCTAATCACCTTGGTATCCCTCCTCTGGACTCACTCTAACAGGTCCATGCCCTCCCTCTGCTGGGGACTCCAGAGTTGGATGCAGCACTCCAGGCAAGGGTCTCACAGAGGGGCAGGAGAGGCACAGAATCCCCTCTCTCGCCCTCCTGGCCATGCTGCTTTGGATGCAGCCCACTATACAGTTGGCTTTCTGGGCTACAGGAACGCATTGCTGGATTGCATTGTCACTATTTCTGGATCCAGAGTTGTTGGCCTTTCCCATCACATACAGTTATGAAATGCCAGCTATGAGACCTTCGCTTGCTATCAGTTTTTGAGCTTGGTGATAGCTGCTGCAGCCTCATTTCTAAAGGCCAGGGTGTTATCATCAGCCATCTGAGAAGGGAAAGCCAAAGAGTTCAAGGCAAATAATCCCTCCTGCCAGAAATGCTCATCTACACAAGTCTGATGCAGCAGAAAAGAAGAAAAAACAAATGCAGTACTCCTGAAGTAAAGGTATCTTTGAACAAAGCAGGCAGCTAGCTAGAGCTGAGATGTGATTGTGGTGATCTCCTTCCCACAAGGCAACCAAGAGCCAAGGTTTCTGAGAAGGACAGTTTCTGCTGTTAGAGCTTTCCTGCCAAAAGAGAGTGCTCTATTTTGGTTCAGCCAAAGAACACCTTGACATCTTGGAATTCTCCTACTGTTTCCCTTTCCAGGCTTTGCTGTGTGGTAAAGATGTGCTGTATACATGCAGACAACGTCAAAGGGAGGGAAGGGATGAATCCCAAGAGCTTTGCTCTGTAAACATATGACATTGAATTGGTGCCATTCCAATTAAAGGAGAATCTCTCCCAGATTGCCAGGAATGAGGCTTATCCCTTGTAGTCTGCAGCTTTACTAGTATACATAAAACCACTGTCTTTTTCCCTCAGAGTGGTTCAAGGCTCATCAAAGTTAATGGTTTGTTGGTCTGTTAGTGTTATAAACTGAGGGAATTGCAGAATGGATAAGGTTGGAAGGGGTCACAATGGGTCATCTGGTCCAACTTTCCTGCTAAAGTATCATCCTAGACTACACTGTCCATTCAGGAGGATGAGGTTACATCCAGAAGGGTTGCCAGCACCTTTATGTTTAGTGGGATAACATCTTTACAGACAACTTTCATCTAAGGTTCTGCAAGCAAACACTTGCCACCCCAGAAATCCAGTGCTGCTGGCTGCAGAGCAGGAACAAGGTATCGCCTCTGATTTTCAACAAAGAACACAAACAAAAAACCTGCAAGTGCTTCCAACTGCAGTAGGGAATCAAAAACTAAGTCCCATGTAAAACACAAGCCAAGTCTCTCTACTGTGACAGCACATCCACATCTGAGCCTCTGTAAAAGCACAGTTATCAAGGTGAGCAACATTACTAAAAAACTGAAGGAATCACTCAGGTGGTCTGGTCCTCCACACTCAGTGATTGTTCTACACACTTGTGCTCCACCTTTCTAAGGCTCAGTTCTCATTCTCACTCTTAGGGAACTAGTGTATGTGAGATATATGGCATCCCCAGAGACTGGTACCCTACTGGTGTCACTTATCCACCAGATGAGTAGGAGAGTAAGAGAAGAATATCTGCAAAGCCTCAGACATTCTTTATGAGGAATTAACATGCTGCAAAGTTCTTCGGCAGAACAAAAAGGGCAAATGCAAGGCAGACAAAACAGGCTTGATGCTTCACTGCTGGTATAAATTAAAGAGAACACAAAATACTCTTTTACATGCGAAGAAGGAGAGAATCGGCCCTGTGGTTCATAAACCCAAGATAAAAAGCTTGCCCCTTAAAATACTGTGCAATCTGAACAGGAATAGAAACATAATCAATATAGTTAGGGATACTGATGAATGATAAGGATACACTCATACACTTTCCCTTCTGATGGTCATGATAGACTGGAGTCTACAAAAATTATTTCCCCAAAGTACAAAGAGTGATAAAAAATACAAATAAACTTAGCATCAGAACACAATTCTGAAAACTCTGCCAAAGCCTGAAGAAAAGTAGAGATATGGCTGAGATGGCATCACACGATGGATCAACCTGCCACTGGATTGGGCGCAGACATTCTTGAAAAATAGGCACAAGGGATGCAGCACAAATACGGTGTGACACTATATCCTGGGCATATGCTTGATGTATGGAGGATTAAATGCCACACACACACTGTCCTGGGTAGATTGTATCTAGTGCTGACAGATACCTGAGGGATCTGTCTCTTCCTTTATACACTTTGGCAATTGCCATGCCAACAAAGGATTATGGGACTCGGGGGGTGAGAAGGAGAGACCATTTGCTACTCTGTTTAAAAGAGACTTTATCCTCTGGGGGGATTTTGTCAAGATGTTGGATTTCTTCTTAAATTATATTTCTACCTGCCTATACACATTTGAGGTTGATGGGCTTCTCTCCTTTCTTCTGTCCCTCTAGCACAACACCTCATTCTTCTGGAGTCCCAAACAACCCTAAAGCAAAAGTGGCTTCCATAAGTCAGTTTGAATATTACAGCCCTCAGCCCTTGCCTCCATGCAAGCTGCAAAGGCACGAAAACAGCCAACATGCTGTAAAGACCAATTCCTCTTCCTCTGCAGTGAGCCCTCTGATTGACGTCTCCGTTCGTGGAGAGAGACAGACTGTCTTGAGTGTGAGATAGCTAACTATCACCTGGGGAGGCGATTAGAGGGGGAGGAAGGGAGAGAGGAGGACACAGCCAGACAGACAGAAAGGCAAAGAAAGACAGACAGAAAGGAGAGCTGAGGAGGGGAAAAGAGGAAAGGACTGACAGTGTAGTGCAGATGAGAGAAAGACAGTAGCACCTGATGAATTAAGTTGTTAACTTTGGCATCACCTGTGTACCTTGTCATGCCAATAAATTCATTGAAGCTGAACCTGCAGCGTGAGTCAAGAGTGAGAGAGTGCTGATGGAAGGAAGAAATAACAGCCCATTTAAAGACTCAGAGCAATTTATGAGTTACCTCAGGAGGGAAGTAGTGACAATGGGGAAGGAGAGGTGCTTCCCCATCATGCTGGGCAGGGAAGCTTGTTTTGGATTCAAGCTGTCCACCCAGTCGTGCTGCAGACAGTAAAGAGATAGAGACAGAGACTCGGTTCTAGAAAGAGAAAGACAGTGGAGAGGCTTGTTGAGGGTCCAAGGGGAACAGGACAGGTACATGCCTTGGCATATGTGCCTCAGGAATTCCCTTGAGGTGCTGAGGGAAGACATTGAGAACAAGAAGTCAGGTACCCCATTGTGAAAGGAGACAAAGACTGTAGAGCACAGCACCACATCACTGAGGGAATGTGAAGGAAGGTGAAAGAAAGCAGAGCACAGCTTGGCACAGAGGGGTGGGTGTGCTGGAAAGCCAGGAGGGACACAAAGTCCTCTGCTGACTCTGAAGTTGGAAGCATGGCACTGAGATGTTAACAGCTTTGACAGGCTGTACCAGGGAAGTACTGCACCAAGGTGCTTTCCTGCACAGATAAGGAGATCCTCACCAACCTTTTCAAGGATTCCACATATGTCTTAAAAGAGGAGCTCACAGGCTCCTTCAAATCCCCCAGAACTCCAGTGAAGTCTGCTGGGTGTGACTGAAGAATAGGAAAACCAATGGAACAATGCCCTCACCCAATGCATTTTTTCTCCTCCTGCAACTCTTCCCAAACTGAACAGTATCTGACCCAATTATTTGAGAAATGCATCTGCCTCTTTACTCCTTCCTTTCATCCAATTCGCCATTTCCCACACAGGAGCTTTTGCAACCCTTGTGCTCACAGACGATGGTCAGCAAAAGCTCTCTCATCAGCCACAGGGACGAAGAGTGACAGAGGGTGATTTCCAAAGCAACCTGAGACCCCCTGTGACCTAATTTGCAGCCATCCAAAGATGTTTACATTCATGTGACAAGATGTGTTCATTGACCCTTGCAATGAGCCGACCTCAACCAAGCGCCAGGCACAGCACCAGGAAAGAGAAGGACACCACCTGCTCTGAGATCCATTCCTCCCATGGCCTCTGCTGCTGCGTGCTCCACTGATGCCCCACGCTTGCACGGAGGGGAGAAAAGGAAGGAGACAGGAAAAAACCTCGATTTGTCCCTCAGGAAGAAGTATTGGTGGTACTTCCTTCAATCAGGGAGACATTCTTAGCCACACAAGTAGAAAAGCTAGTCTTTTCAGCCTGAGTGAAATACTGAAGATTTACAACTGTTCAGGGTATTTGGAAAGTTTGGATAGAAGTGTGTGTGGACATGCATAACATTTCACAAATCCATGCAGAGGAAATAACGCATATGGCATAAAACTAATGTATGCAGATATCTGTGTGCATACTTATAAAAACATAAACATACTTGGAATGTGTATATGATTATAGCTAGATACATACTGCTATATGCACATATACACAAATACTGCCATTTGCTCCTGAAACCCCCAGCCTCTTTGAGAGCTCTTGTTTGGTTGCTGTTTTGCAGGCAGCCAGGCAGCCACGACACAGCTGTCCGGACTGGGGTCCCCTGAGCTGTATGGTGGAGCTCTGCTGGCTGCGTTCAATTTGACATCAAATGAGAGCAGGGATCTCGCTGAGCCAAGCTCTGTTGTGATCTGACTGGTGCCCAGATCAGCTCAGCTGTAGTGCCCTCAGGCTGTGGCACTGTATTAAAGTTGAGTGCAGCTTTAATCTGCTTCACCATTTGCACAGTGGAAGCTGTGCTTGGCCTACTGGGAAATTATGAGCATGTCCCTCATTTGAGTAAAGTGGACAGTTCTTTTCCAGGAGTTATGATATTTGTGTTCGTGTAACTTAGTTTAAATGATCTAAGTTGGTGGCTTCCAATCATTCTCATTCTGAGGGCACCTTGCAATTTCCTGGGGAAGGTACGTGTGCTGTACAGGGAATGTAACTCTCCTAACAATAGGTTTGGTTATCATGAAATTCGCAGACTTCCTGAGAGTTACAGACTATGATGGTCTGATGGATTTTCATTTACTAGAGGGAAGAAGGAAAAAAGTCTCACAGTTCATAGTCTTCTTCTGTCGGGGGTATGGAGTTGATTATTGCCCCCTTTAGCAAAAGGAACAGAAAGACGGAGCTTTAGACATGGGAACCTTTTGCCACGTGTAGGGGCCTGTGGTACACTTAAGCATCCCTGTCTCCTTGAAAGGTGACAGGGACATCCTGCCCCACAAGAAATCACTTCTAACCACACACATGCCCTCATGGGCATCGTTGCTCCTGAAGGCACCCCACTGACTCTCCATTGCCTAGACATCCCTCCCACAACAGGACAATGGGACACACATGTAAATCCCTGAATGCCAGGATGTCAGAGTGTGACAACACCTACACCACCAATAGTGTCTTGGCACCTGGACACTGGCCCTGGTGGCAGTGATTACAGCTGTAGGAGGTCTGTGTTGCTTTTTAGAAAATTTAATTTGTATACATGAGACATTGCAGAAGAAACAGTATTATCCAAGAACATTCTCTTCCTCAAAAAGCCATTTAAAACCAACCATGACCAACTTGTACTTCTGGAACTGCTAAGGATCCCAGCACACCTCAAAGGTGGCTTTCCTTTATCTTTGTCTAAACAAGCAATAGATAAAAGTATGGTAAGGAAGTGTTTAGATCATGCCAGAGGCTACAGAAAGGAAGAATGACTTCTATTTGGAAAGACTGTTCAATAGAAGAGATACCAATTAATAAATAAATGAAAATAGGTGACATTCATTATGACATTTAAATGACTAGATGCCAAGTGTTTGTTAAAGTACCACATGGTCTGGAAGGAGGCAACCACAGAAAAAGGGCTTAGAGAAGCAGTGAGTAATGGTGAATCCATTTAACTATTGACAAAACACAGGTGAGGAAATGTGAAGGGGAAAAAAAAATCTCTGCGAATCATCAGCTAATGGATTAAATGCATCTGGGTGCGAGATGGAAATTAACTGATCAATTCACTCAACAGCTGCTAATTATATGTGACAAGGCAGGCAGACTCCAGAAGTCAACGGAGCTCAAAGGAAAACAGTGCTGGTAGAAATATTTGAAAGCTGCCTCTTGCCACTATGGGGTGTGACATTTGCCCCGGTGAGAGAATGTCACTGTCACTGAATAACATTTCACTCTGCAAATGTTTGAAGTCTGTATTTCAACAGCACAGAAAGGGGGGTTCTCTCTCATTGCTTTATAACAATTTGCAACATTAGGTATAAATATATGGTATCAAAATTAACATGCCAATCTAAACAAAATTAAATGTAATGCTAGAATCAAAATGAAACCTTTTTGCCTCATTGCAGTTAAACATTTTGACATTAGTGAATTGAAACTAGAAAGTTAAAAGGATTTGTTGTGACACTCATCAGTCCAAAAATTGTTTTGCATCCCCCATGCTCCTGCAAATTGCTTTCATGCCAAAAGAACTGATCTTCTGATAGGAAGTAATATCACAGTTTCTGATCACTACTTTCACAATTTTATTTTGACTTTTCATTAACAGTAATATTTTCCTGACCACTTCCATTTTGGCTTACACCATTTAGGAAATGATCACAGAGATATTGACTACTTTTTCTCTCCCCTTAGGCTTACACTTTGCATAAATTGATCCCTTGGGACTCCTTTAAAGTCATGTCTTTGGAGAGTCAGCAGATTGTAGGATATATAGAAAATAAATAAATACTAATGATGAATTAATTGATCACCAGGGAAAGATTAGTACCAAAGTGTGATTTTTCCTTGAATGAGATCAGAATGGGAACCTCATTCATTCAATTCTCACCCCGCACTGTAGCATCGAGTTTTGAATCTGCTTTTGGAGTAAGGATAAGTACTAAGTACATATACCAGCAATTAAATTATTAATTCAAAGGGGAAAACCAGTGTGGCTTATAAACCTGGTGAAACTTCCCAATTAGGTATCTCAGGCCTGACATTATGACACAAGCAAGGCCATTTCTGGAGATGATGAGACCCGAGTCAAGGCAGTCTTCCAGATTCATCGCGCTAACAGTATTTATTATCTATCATCAAACCCCAACACCGTAACTTGTGGGGGTCCAGCATGTTCTGTGCATGGCCTATGATACTATTTTTAGACTGTTTTTTAAATTCATGGTTGAAGGGAATTCAGTGGATGCAATGTTTAATACAGTGCTTCATGAATTCCTGCTAGCAAATTTAATTCAATCTGCCTTGGGTTAGGAGCACTGTCACAGATTGGCAATTGCCTGAAGAACCATAAACAAGGGATAATGACAAGGGGCAGGTAAGAGCAAAGGTGTAAGCAGGTGTAAGCAAGGGGCTGTAGGAACCATGAGAGGTCTGTTTTCATTTAACATCTTCATTAATTAGCCTGAAGAGCAGCTTGCTAATGAGCGGTGGATGATGCTCAACTGGGAGGTGCTGCAAACATCCATAGGGGCAGATACACATAAAGGGGTACACAGGGATTAGTCATAGGAGCAGAAAGAAAAGAATGGAACAAATTCATTATCTCTACAGAAGAAAAGAAAAAAAACAAACAGCTCATAGTAAGGAAAGATCAGGGGGTTGAAGAGACCTGCACATCTTTCAGACAGGATGAGGGACAGCTTTGGATGAAATTACTCAAAGCACTGAAGAATGTAAAACTGTGGATGGTCTAAACTCAAGACAAAAATAAATGGTAAAGCATCCAGGTACTCTATTAATGACATGGAAATGTCATCTAAGGCCCAATCTAGAATACATCTGTACTGGGGATGGCACATCAGTCCATACCTATCTTCACAGATAGATTAAAATGTATCAATTAAGTAATGCTTCAAGTATAATGTTTCCCTCATTTAAGGGAAAATAAGCCACACTGAAGAAGAGAGAAGGAAAACACGGAAATTCCGTTATTTCAGTATGCTTAACAATAATGCTGAAGATGGAAAAGGTGACAGAAAACTCCCTAGGACTAAGACAAATTACATCATAGAAAAATAGTTTCAGACAAAAAGATACCATGTGTTAGAAGAATGGTCCTCCTTAGCATTGCTAAGAATACATAGTCAACAGCACAAGTTATTCTACTGCAGCACCCAAAAGATGTGGAAACAAGCAGGAGAGGCATTCCTTAGCTTGCTAAATCCGAATGGACAATACAGCAACTCCTGCACAACATCTCACTGCAACATGGAAAACTGACTTGGTCAAGGTTCATTCCATGCTATTCCACAATTTAGCTAAGCTTTCTTCTGAGGCTGAGCTATAGCACTTGCTGTTATTCAGAAAAGAGTTTGGTATTTAACTCCCCAAGTAACCCGAAGCTGGAGTGTTCCCCTTGCACTCCTGAAAGCCTGGCCACAATTTGCTGTCCTTGCTGTAAACATGGAAGGTCACAGGACTGCTTTTGAAGACATTAACTGTTCCATGGCTGTGAATCCTTGCAATTTTGCATTCCCATTAGAAGACCATGATACTTAAAAGACTACCTTACTCCTTATGGCAGCTGTGCTCCTTGACATTTAGTACCTGAATTTTCAAAAAAAACAACGTAAGGGAAGACAAACCAGAATGAGCAATCCAAAGAGAATAACTTATCAGGAATAAAAAGAAGCAAGTAATTTAATCTGTCCTTTTTTCCCATCACCTGTGGTCCATCTGTGCTGACTCTAGCTCCTTAATTTAAGGTCTTTAAAACTTAACAGGGCAATAAAGAAGCAGAAAATGTATGTATGTTAAAAAATGTATGCTTATGTATGCTAAAAAATTCTGAATGAACGGGGTTTCAAGAGACAGAGAAGACAAGGAAGTTATCAAAAATAGAATATTCTACTGATTACAGCAGTTCAGAACCAGGCCCTGCCACTCATTTGCTCTTATTCTGGGCAAGCTTCTATGTGCCTCAGCTCACTGGGAGTTGCAATCTTTTTTTGTAATGTTCCCCTTTTATCAGGTCCATTTTAACTGTAGACTTTATAGAGCAGAGACTTTCTCTCAGGCTTCGTTTGCAACCTTATACAGACTTACTAGAACCTGTGGTCAGTACACTAATTATAATTGGAATAAGCAAAATGAAATTGTGTTCCTTAGTCTGCACCATAAAAATGCCAAATGCAAGGTTAAAAAAAAATATTTTTTTAAACAGATAAATAAGGAACCTGAAGTATTAACTCACTTGCAAAAGTATGGCTTTAGCTCTGCGTGGTGTTCATTGCAAAATGGCAAAATTATATATTAAACCCTCTCTTAAAAAAAAAAAAATTGCAACTGGGCTTCAATAAAACATGGCAACTCAGCCGATATATTTTTAAAATATATTTTTCCCTCAGAAAAATATATTTTTCCTTCAGAAAATTATATACAGAATGAATAAAATAGCATTATTTAAGATAGGTTAGGATAGTTCCCTTTTTTAAAGTTGGTGAGGTGAAGAAAGAAGAAGCAATGGAGCCCAGGGAATTTAAGAGACTTGCTGAAAACCACAAAGAACATAAGTGCTTTTGTCAGGAGGCCTCATGCTTTCAATTTTGGGCTTAGATCCCAGGGTCACAGAGTCTGAGAAGAAGTACTTTTTGCACATTAAAAGTGTGACGCTATGAACCGAATGCTTTAACACTCACAGAGAATATCCAGTAACAAATTCAAAGCGTAACCCAAGGGGCCAGATTTCAGGCAGAGAAGCACTCCACGGGGCACCCGGCTGCAGTAAGTGGACCACAAGTTTTGATACCTAAGGATTTCTTCTTCTCAAGCTAGATTTCCAATTGAGCAGAACAGCTCTCCTTGTCCTGACAGGCAAAAGTGCATTGTCCCCTTTTCTGTTGACAGCAGAGGATAGGAGGAGGCGAGAAGGGTTCAGATGACTTCCCGGACAAAGGAGGTTTGTAGCTGCAGCCTGATGAACATTGGAGATAAGAGCAGCAACAGCAAATTGGCCCCAGTGGGAATGGCAGCAGCAATCTCTTCACCTAAAGGCAAGCCAGCAATTACGCCTGCAGTGCCCAGTGTATGTCTGTCTGTTCCCATCACTGCCCTCCCATCGCTGCTCCCTTGCCCCTCACTCACAGAGCAGGTGTACTCAAGGCTACTATGCACAGCTTGAAAAAAAAAATTCCAGTCCTTTCTCTTTCCTGCTCTGTCTGAAGCCAGAGCTCTGAGCCTTATTGCACTGCATAACAAAATGGAGAAGAGGGTTTGGGTAGAGAGGCAGGATAAGGAGTGCAGCACATCAGCCATAGAGAACTGGGAGAAAGAAAGCTCAGATTCCCCACCCACAACTGACTTGTAGACAAGCAATGGGCATTCCTGACATGCCAAGAAGCAGTTCAACCACCCAAGATTTCTGACAGCATAAATGCAGCAGCAGTATCTGAGGAGCACTGTCCTCTAAAGGCAGCAGGGCTGCAGAGTCTGTTGACAAAGAGCTCTGTCCCAGCATCCAGCATAGCTCCAAAGCTGGCTGAATGCCTGTAGTGTCTCCCAGCACACAACAAGTTAATAACAAGATTCTCAAAATTCGCTGCTTGCTGTGAACCTCCTCCCTGAGTACCTTCTTTTGTCCCAGCTCCCTTCCTTATTTTCCTGAGTCAGCATGGCTCATAGCACTCAGCTACAGGAAAAGGACTTAATAAGATGGCTGGACAAAATTAAAGGGGCGTTATTAATTTGACAGGTGCTGCTGCCTGGTGTCATGTCCCAAGTTTGTCCTATAGCTGTGCTGATTATTTTCTCTCCTTGGATCGGGGACATTTCATTTATTAGCACTGAACTTCCCCCTCACTGCCTGCAGCCACTGCTGCTCTGATCTCCCCAATTCACTTTGCAATTAAATTTTGTCCTCTTGTGAAACAACTGTGCAGGAAAGGTCTTGTGTTTTGTTTTCTTTTTTCCCCCTTGACCAAGTTCTTCTTGGTCAAAACAGCCTCTGGAAATCCTAGCAGAATCCCAAACAGAGTAAAACCAGCTGGAAACAGTATAATATGAAAAGGAGTCTAGAAGCTGTAGTTTTATATACCTAAAATACTCATCTCAAAAGAAAAGAGGGAATGGAGGCACTGGAGGCCACTAAGTCTTAGCTGCAGAGGTATAAATCTGATGGAACCATGGAGCTGCTGGAGATTTACATGAAGATGGCTTGAAAGGAGACCCAAGAACTTTTGTGCTGGAAAATCTTGAGATGAGGAGCATCAAAATTATTGCATCATTCCCTTTACAAACACTGGCAGTCAAACCCACCGATGGGCAGGACGAATGGGGAGCATGATTGCTCCCATTTAAGTGATTTACTTTATTTTCACTGCTGCTAACACTCTGTGGTTTGTTTGTTTTTTTTTTTTTTTTTTTTTTTTTTTTTTTTTTTTTGTTTGTTTTTTTTTTTTTTTGTTTTTTTTCCCTAGGAATCACATTAACAGCTATAAACCTGCAAATTTAAATGAACTCTGCTCAGGATCTGTTTTTGCTCCATAAAGCTCCGCATGGCTTTTTGTTTGTTTCCTCTCATCGCACTCCTCCTCTACATACAATTTCCCAGGTACCTTCATGTCATAAATTACTCCTTTGCTGTTTCCCCTTTTAAAGACAAATCTTCATGCCTCCCTTCTTTTTGCCTTCTTCTCCCCAGAAACAAATACCACCTTTCTCTGGACTACTCATGGCAACCCTTTCATTCACTCATTCCTAGGACTGTTAGCACATACATGTCATATATGTATGACATTTCTAATTTTGTGGAACTGGACAACCTTTCATAAGCCCTTCTTGTCTCATGAACTTTAATTAAATGCAAACACTTTTCTCTAGGCTTCCTATGTTCGTTCTCATTCCCCTTCCTATCACTGAATATGCCAAAGGCTGAAGATAGTAGAAGCAATATTGCCTTTTCCTAGGAATGAATGTTTTTTTCCAGGACTGAGCTGGCCTTCACTGATGCCAATTACACCAGCTTTTTTATGGCTTCATTACTGGTAGAGCCACTATAAAGCACAGCACTGAAAGGCTGGACCAGCCTTTTTAATTGCACAGAGGTACTGATCATCGTGCCTTTATGTACTTGAGATGTTCTTTCTGATCCTCCCCTGAGCCAGGGATAGCTCCCCAGGCTAGGCAGAACAGAATGAGGAAAAACTTGGGTAAAGCAGCTGGTGTAAGTTGCCTCTCTCTAGACATCTCCATGTGAGAAGCACAGAGCACTTTGGGCTGTTTTAAGCATGACAGCTGGCCAAGCAGCAAAGGTCAAGACAGCAAGGAAAAAAAAAGGAGGAGAGAACTCAGCATGAAGGATTTGTGGAGCATCACAGGATTTCTCTCCAGCACAGTGATCTGGCCATTCCCAAAAGGCAGGGGGTCAAACTCTGCTCTTAAACACAGCAGCATGAAAAGTGTTAAGCTCCCTGACTGCTGCATATCACAATACTAAATAAGTGCTCGGGCCCTGCATTTCGAGACAAACCAAAGGAACAGAAGGGAAATGCTTTATGAACCAGTTGACCACTGTTGATCTCTTAACAAGGGTAGGTAAGATAAAAAAATCCAGCGTGCCGGACACCAGCTGCCTGGGAGAAGATGAGGGCACCAAAGGGCTGAGAAGTTCCTCACACTGTGGGGTGTCCCTAAGACACAAGAAGATGTGTCTTCCTGATTTGAGAGGGTACATGGGAAGGAGCTGTCTTCTAGAAGCCATAGGGAATGATGCTGCTTCTTCAAGTCACTGGGGCTGCCGTAGAAAAGTTTGGCCAACTATAAGAGGGGTCTGTGACATGAGATATTGGGGCAGAAAGCAGTGCTGGGTGAACTCTCACTGGCATGGGCAATTCTCAGTATTGCCATGAAGTGCAGCTCTCTCCCCCTTCCGTCTCTTCCCTATCTCCTTCCACTCAAGCTTGTCAGTGGGGAATAGCAAATGGTTGTAGGAGCTCTAAATAAAGAGACAGTCTAAAAATGGAATGAATGGCACAGGGGCATCTCTTTGCTTTTGCACCTTGTCTAGCTAACCTTCCAGCTTCCCTTCTCATCTCCATCTTGAGTCACCTCCAATTTTCATCCCTCAGCCTTTAAAGCAAGAGGAGCACCAGGTTTCTCCCAGCTTTGAAGCACAGCCCATACGATAGGAAGAAGCTTTGTTAACAGAGGAGCACTCTACCAGCCCTGACACCAGGTCTAGGGGAAACAACTGGGGTGTTTGACACAGATGTGTCCTGCTGCTACTGTTCTGTGTCCCCTCTGCCAACAATTTCACTTGCCTTATTAACTATTCCCAACAGCTCCACTTTCTGTGTGTGTGCTTGTTTGGGTAATTCTTGTTTCCTCCCATTTAGCACATAGAAAAAAAAAGCATTAGCGACAGTCTTGGTTTTAAATGAACCCTATTAATACTCAACTCTGCAAGGAACTGTGGGATAATTTTGATAAATGTGACTGGGAAGCCTGGATGACAGAACCAAGTGCAATGTTAGTGTGTGTTCACAGCCCATCACTGCACACACAGAAGGGGGCAAGAGGTGGGCACAGCATGGGGCTGGGGGTGAGCCAGGCAGGAAGGAGAGCAGAGGCAGGGGGTCTGTTCAACAGGACAGCTACACTGCTGTAGCATAGGCTCCTCAAAAGATCAAGAGAGAAACAGGCTTAGTGAGATGTGAATGGCAAGAGAAAAAGAAAAACATGATGCAGTTTGAAAAAAAACAGACAGTAAAAAATAGAGAAACATCATTTGAAACACAGACACTTAACTGTGGAGAAGGGAGAAGTCAGGAAACTATGATAGCAAAATGGAGTTAAAGGTGCCACAAGGCAGGAAACCAGACACAAGCTTCCAGAGAAATGAAAAAGGCTTGAGTGAGACCAAATGTACCTAGGCCACAGTTCAGCAGAGCACACAAATTATTTGAAGGCACTTCCTTTGGTCGATGTACTTACTCACTTAAAGTAAATACTTCTGTGGTTCACTGATTGGCAACATCATGCAGCAACATCTTACAAGAAATGTATTGAAAAGCAAGAGGTAGGAGCAGGCAGAAATGTGCTCGTGAGGTATCAGCAGCTGAGATGAAGAATTACCTGTCAAAACTTTTCCTGTAGACTCTAAAGGTCTCAAAAGGAAGGTGCAGCTAAAGAAAAGTGGTTGAAACTAGAAAGGAGTTCAGAAAGACTCTGTGAATATGTTAAGTACATGACGGTTCTTGATGGTATGTGCATTTGGACATACTATCTCCGAAAAGGAATAGTGTCCATTGTTTATTTCTGTAGGGGAGTGCAAGTCATGTATTTCTACTTCATGCACACAGTAAGTTCATCCTGGAAAGAGACTGCTGGGCATCCTCAAAAATGCAGCTTAGCCTTCAGAAGTGCACAGCAATGCCCGGAATATCCCACTGTCTTTGGAGAAGTGCAAGAATATACACACTGCTATTGAGATGCCTTCAAATTAATAGAAAAAGGGTGGGTTTTTTTGATTGGTTGGGGTTTTTTGTTTGTTTGTTTGTTTGTTTTTAACTCTGTGAAATTAGAAGTGCATACCCAGAAGATCTAAGTTTTACGGAAATCAGACTTCTCTGGCCAGGAATATGCATTACAGCTAGATCTGGACTTCAAAACTATGGCCAGCACCCAGGGTGGACTGATCCATCAATTGCTACTAGGAAGGTAGTCTAGATAGGATAGTGAATGCTGGGGAAGACCAATATATATCCCTACATACCCCTAAATTAATCTCTATAGCATCTCAGTATTTCACTGGCAAGCAACATTGCTTATTTTGGGCCTGTGACTCTTAATTTCTTTAAAAAGTACCATAAAAAATATGTTTAATTAAAACCAAAGGCAAAACTTCTATGGGGCATCTCTAACTACCTGTCATGAGCTTTACTGAGAGGTCCTTGAAAAGACAGACTTCTGTCACAGCACACAATAGTGCCACAAAAAAGCATGAACCAGCAGCAGATCTTCTGTTGCCCAAGAAGTTGGGAACTACATTTAATGATTCATATCCTCATCTTCCCAGTCTCTCCAAGAACCTTTCCCACAGAGGGTGAATCCCAGCCGTTTCAAGCACTTCTGAGCCAAAATGCCTAAGTGTGCCATACCCTGTTTTGAGCTGCAAAATGATGCTCCACAAGTGGTTGATCCTGTAAAACTAATTTGCTTTTCCTGCAAAGCAGGCAAACACATGAAAAATGCCAGGGTCGTTTAGCTACCTCTGATGTGCCGGCTGTAGCCATGCTGCGAGGTTCTGGAGAAGCATGTACCTCTCCTTTCAGAGAGCAGCTGCTCTTCGCCTGCAGCTGGTGGAGCCAGCTCCATCTGGACACCAGATCAGAACCCATTAAGCACAGAGGTAGGAGACTGCTTGGAAGTGGAGTTTGCAAGGCAGGAAGGCAAGGGCTTGGCTGCAGAATTTCAGCCCTTGTAAAGAAAGGAAAATAAAGGGAGAAAAAAGCAACCCACACAGCCGATTGAGCAATTGTTCCTCCATAGCCTCTCCAATCTAATTGATTTGGACACCACAGCTAATTTTCACTCAGACATCTGTTAGCACACATTAGCGCATGCCATTAGACAGGGAAGCACAGATCAGATGGAGGGGCAGAGCTCAAAGGCCCTGGTTTGGGATGCTAGAACAAGCGAGAGAATGGGCGAGTGGGAGAAGGTGTTTGTGCAGGGCTGGAATAGTTGGAAGGAGCTAGGAGTGAAGGGGAAGGACTTGGCTCACTCAGAACATTCCCAGCAAACAGTCACATATGTTCCACTCGCTTACCCGAGCTACAGACACGCTTGTTTCATTTACAGGCATGCCTCAAAGGGCCTGGTCCTCACCAGCACACAGGCAATAAAACCAGAGCTCCCACGAGGAGCCCTAATGTGTATTCCTCCACATTTTTGCTGTTTACAGGTTCTTTGGTTATGAATGGAGGTCTCAGAGACAAAAGAAAGAGACAAGAGAAAATTACCTTTCTCACCTCACTCCTGCATGGTGTCAGGTTGCTCTGGACATGTTCTATATTTAAAGCTTTACAGATATGATGAGTCCTTCCACTGGAGAAGCAGAACTATATATGAAAGTTACTGGCTAGAAGCATGGGACAGAAGGGAGATAGTAGGACATCAGAAAACCCAATAACCGTCACAACCTTCCTTAGGGCTGTTTTGCAGAAGTTCAGTGTCTGCAGTTCATTTTAACCACCTATAACACTAACAGGTCAGGGAGATGATAATTTCAGCCCAGCTATATCTGGGTGCACACCAAACACACCAGTTGATACAGCTTATCTTGTCCACCAGTGAGAAAAACATCCTTGTATCCAATTTTTTTTTTTTTTTTAGGAACCATGTAAACCCTCTGCCTACTGTCACTGCAGCAATATGGAAGCATGTGCTCAAATCCAAGTCCAGCCTGCATAAGCAATTCCCCAGCTGAAGTCCCACAGTGCAATGCTCCCCTCAGGAGTGGCTGCTGCTGCAGTCATCCTGGGTTATGCAGGGTACCAGGTGCCACCACTCTGGCTGGCAGCGCACTCTGGCAACACCAGGGATCTGCATAACTGGGAAAGGAGTTATTTGGAGTTATATTTGCTCATGTACATGGAAGCAAAAGTAAAGATGAAGAGCATAATGAAGTTTCTCTGGGCATATTTCTGGTTTCCCACAGCTTTCCTGTGCAAGATGGAGTTTTTATGTTGATTTGCTGATGTCTGAAAAAGAATTGAACTCATTCTTTCATGCTTTTGCTCCATGAAGGTAGTAAAAGAGGCTTTCTTTCCTTTTGGGTCATACTTTGCATAAAATGCATGGGAGCCCTAGTAGCCTTGAGGCTTTAACTCCTCCACCAACTGTGGTGGAAATTAGCCAACAGGCTTTTTGGGTTCAGAGGACTGACTGTCACCATGACCATGCAATATTAATTTTCTTTGAAACAACAAGCCAAAAGTTGATGAAACAGCCTTGTTTTTCCTGAACACACTGCCTGGGAAGGAGGGAGAGGCAGGATTTGTCAACTGAAACGCCATTGATGGAGTGAAGGGGTCAACATCTATTATAGGGATGATACAGATGAAGGTAAGCCTGTCAGTCATAGGATGAAAAATGAAGCTCTCATCTCCCAGCTAGTGTATAGTGCCTCTGCTTGCTCTCAATGTGTCTCATCCTTCGTTCTCTTGCACTGTTTTTGCTTTGGCATAGCTCAGCTGACATTAGCAGAGTTGCTCCCACACCTTCCCAGGCATTGTGCTCTGCCCACCTTTGACAGGCATGTCACTTCCACTTTGGAGAAGGACTGACACATTAACATCTGCACAACCCTCTGCAAAACTGCCCTTCTCATGCAAGCATCTGCCAGCTGAGAAACTCCATCCCACTAGACAACGTGCTGATCAGGGTGGCAAAAGGGGAAAATAAAAGCTGATATTCCTGCATGAAAACAGTGACTGCCTGGAAAATACAAAGCAAACAGCTCTCAGTCCAGGAAACTGCTGCAAAAGCACCATGGTTTTGATTCTCTGATGAGACAGAAAGCACATGGGAAGAGCTGCAAGAGGAACCATAAAACTGAGCAATTAGCCAGTGACCCACTCAGATTTCCTTTGTTTGCTCAGCAGCTGCACAGCGCACATAGATATCTGTCTGCACGATTGGGGTAAGCAGCACTGGGCTGGTATCTTGTCCTTCTTTTTGCTGTACACCCTTTTTTGGCTCTAATAGCCAAGTTTTGGTTTTGAGGGAGGTCACCAGGTACCCTGGGTGAAACAGGTCACCCAACAGCAGTCCTGCTTTGTCTCATCAGCTCTACAACAGCCAGCATTGATCCACTGTACCCCAATTCCATGGCCAGTCAGGGTAGTCCCAGCCCTATTGCCCAGCCCCATTGCCCCAGCAGGGATAGAGGAGGGTGGCACCACTGGGGCAGAGGACTTCAGAGGGGACATACAGGGAACTGTGACAGGAGAAACAAGAGGAAATGTGGGAGAAGGTGTGAGAATGCACACAAGGAGACCGAGGAGGGGACAGAGAAGCAGATAGAGAAGGATGCATGTGAAAGGGGATGTTGCTGTGGAAAGGGCTGGGAACAGCTCTTAGATGTAGGCATGCTGTGCTGGGGGGTAATTTGGAGATACTATGCTTATGGGGGACCCAGACTGGAGCAGTGACACTCCTGAAGGGACTGCAACCCATGAAGTGGGGCAGGAAAAGGGTAAGAAGGAAGGAGCAGGGGAAAACAAGGGTAGGAAACCAGGAGCAGCAACAGGAAATCATCACATACCAACTCAGTCTCCTGCACTGGATGTTGTGTCAACCAAGGGACTTGCAGGGACTGAACACAAAGTGGTCAAAGAGGGCAAGAGTGGTCTTGAGGTAGAGGGAGAGGTGTTGGTGTGAGGCCAAGTCTGGGGAAGCAGTTGGAAAGGAGTTTCCATCAGTGTTTGTAGCATTGTTTCTCTTCTTCTGTTTCTCAATAGCCAAACATTAAATTAAAAGTTTGTGTTAACGGACATTAAATTAAATTAATTTGCACACACCAACCCCCAGGCTGGCTTCTGAGAGCCAGTTGGTACTGACAAGAGGAAGCTTTATGTGGCTGCTCAAAGAACTGTAAGGTGAGGAAAAGTCTGGGGTTTGTTCCTCCCCCTTACATTACCTACTTGGACACCATGGCTACCAAAGTCTGTGAAGTCCATCATGAAAGGGAACTGAAAATGGGGTTTGTTTTAGTCTGTGCCAGGGGCAGCCTTTATTCTACTGTGTGTCTTCCCACAGCCTGACTGCATGGGCTTCATTATCAGTGTTTATCAAGGACCTCAAAGTGTGCTGTTCAAGCCCTGTAATTCCTGCACTGGTGAAACACCTAATTATCTTCCTAAATATATCCATGCAGAAATTGAGGCATTAATGAGATAGGGTGGGAAAAGTGACTTACTGTGGGTAATATGAATGACTGACACACTAGGAAGGGTACGCAGCAGCAAATACCCTAGGCTTGTACTTCAGCAGAAGGTGAAAAAATAAAGATGGACAACAGGAAGTGAGAGAAGGAAAAGGAAAAAATAAATGCAAGATGAGAAGGAGAGAACACACAGAGCGAGGAAAGCTATCAATGGAAAAAA
Organism: Vidua chalybeata; assembly: GCF_026979565.1. Classification (NCBI taxonomy): domain Eukaryota; kingdom Metazoa; phylum Chordata; class Aves; order Passeriformes; family Viduidae; genus Vidua; species Vidua chalybeata. Next base: position 68,448,303 of record NC_071531.1, read on the forward strand.
AGGCTGCTTCACTGCATGCCAAGCAAAAAATGGAAGTGACAGCCTGAGCTGCAGAGTGAGAATGCCCCAGACTAAATGGGAAATAGCCAGAGTGGCCTACCATGACTTCCACAGTAGAAAACATTTTGTATTTGGGATGCCTATAGAGGAGGCAGGAGTCCCTCTGACATTTGCATGCCTCAGGGCTTCCCTGAAGGGCATGTTTCCACTGGCAAGGAGAGCAGTTGGGACAGTTGGATAAGATGCTGTGAACAAGGCTTGCAGCATTTAATCTGCATTAGGAAGTAACAATTTACTCACTCGCTCCCAGTTACCAGGTGCCAGGGCTCAATTACACGGGAGCCTTTAAAGGAAGGAGTGTCCGTACATTATCACAGCAAACAAGTCAGTGTGACTTCGTTCAAGGGTACCATCCACCCTGGAACCTATTTCACATCTCGTTGGCCAGCTGAGTGAGAACTGATTGCACATGCTCCCTTGTTTTTCTGTCTGTGTGTAAGGTGGAGGAAGACCCCAATTCATTAAAGGAAACAGAGTGAGGTAAAGAGCTGAGCCTCTCCCTGTTAACCTCCTCTGGAAAAATAGATTCCTACACAGCCAAGAGTTTGTATCAGTGATAGAGGGAAAAGCACTTTGTTCTTCCTCAGTTTTTACAGCATTATGGCATAGTAGTGACATCACAGGATCTTTGGTGTAACCCCCCTGCTGTTTAATTAAGATGTAAAATACAGAGATTTTTTTCCATTGCCCCTCTGCACTCAAGGTGATTTTTTTACTTCTTACCCCTGCACCCTCCCCATGACAGGGACTCTGGCTGGGTTTCCCAGGTATACAAAGCAGACTGGGTCCTCAACTCTTCCTTAGCTACACCACAGAATCATAGAATTGTTTAGGTTGGAAAAGGCCTCCAAGATCATCAAGTCCAACCATTAACCCAACACTGCCAAGCCCACCACTAAACCATGTCCCTCAACACCATATCTACAAGTTTTTTTTAATACTTCCAGGGATGGTGACCCAACTATTTCCCTGGGCAGCCTGTTCCAGGCCTTGACAATTCTCAGTCATGAAATAATATCCTAATATCCAACCCAAACCTTCCCTGGTGCAACTTGAGACCATTTCCTCTCATTGTAACACTTGTTGTCTGGGAGAAGATAATGACCCCAATCTCACTACAGCCTCCTTACAGATAGCTGTAAATAAGGTCCCACCTGAGCATCCTTTTTTCTAGACTAAACAACCTCAGCTCCCTCAGCTGCTGTCATCAGACTTGGGCTCCAGACCCTTCACCAGCTCCATTGCCCTTCTCTGGACATCACTGGGCACCTCAACATCTTTCTGGTAGTGGAGGGTCCAAAACTGAACACAGAATTCAAGGGGCAGTCTCACCAGTGCCAAATATAGAGGAACAATCACTGCCCTGATCACATCATCATACAGCCTCTGGTTCCCTGTCCCCACCATCCAAATAACAGCCTTAGTAGCACTAGCACTTCTTCCCTGGGATATTCTCCCTGTTTGAATCTTTCTGGAGATAAAGAAAGTCAGGATAAAGATGGAGATAAAGATAGTCCGGAAAAAGAGGGTGGTATTTAAGCTGAAATTGGAAGGAGGTTGGCCATCAAAACCCTTTGTTTCTGCTGCACCTTTCCAGTTAATGCAGAAAACAGCACCTGTTTGTGCAGTGGAGCTTTGTATGTTCACTACCTGTGATAACACGGGATCACTTCTGAGAACCTGACAGGTGCACACCTCAGCTCTGCAAGGTCTGCAAGCCTTCTAGATGTAACCTTACAAGTAAAGAGTTGAGAGTCAGAGAATTTACCACCAAAGCTATTTGGAAGCCTGATGCACAGCATGGGATTAGATCTAGATATCCCCAGTAGGTACCAAACACAGGAGTGACCTTCCTCTCTACTCTAAAGGAGAGTAATGTCTTCTTTCCCTCCTGCCTCCTTTGATCCACTCAGTCAGGCTGGCCTCAGCTTTCTCACTGCTCTGTACCAGGAGCAGTTCTCCACTGAGTATTTAGCAGCAGGAGTGTTGACTGCCCATCACAAACATTTTGTTTTTTCTGCTCCTGTGCTCCACTAGAGATGAGACAAAGCTCACCCACAGATGGCATGGTGGGATGAGCCAGGGACAGCCTGGCTGACAGAGAAGCTCTTCCTCACCTTTCATGAGGTGATGAGAACGCAGTGCCAGGTAATAGGATGACAACAGCAGCTGGAAGCCAGCTGTGTGTGTTGCTCTCCTGGCTAGCCTGGGTACCTCTTCTCCAAATCCCACTGCTCACAGCAGGAGGTGTGAAGCCATTATGAGACATGTTATATTGTAATGCCTTCAGGTAGAGAAACTCTGCCAACAACCAGCTACTTGCTCTGGAGGAACAACAGGGAGAATGTAGCTTTCTTTTTTTTCTTTCTTTCCTTTTATGCCCTACGGATGAGGTGCAACCTATTTTTTTAACCTATTTAAAGACTTTGATTCTGCTGTCTGTCACAGTATTTGACTATCTTCCACAGCAGTCAACAGTAACATGGAAATCCCCAACAGTTTTCTTGGGGCCCTAGACAGGTCAAGGCAAGCCTAACATAAGAAAATATTTTCTTCCTTCTCTTCTTTGCATTGGTTGTTGATCTTCAGCAGTTTTGGAAGCAAACACAATGGTTTTGAGTGTGTGCTGTTTGGACCCCAAACAAGGAAGTAGTCAAACATCTCAGAAGTCCCGCTCCAAAGGACAGAAAAAGAGGACTGAGAGCCTTGCATTGCCAAACACCAGAAGATCAGGTGTTAGCAATCCCTGATCGCCTAGGGAAGTGGAAATGTGCTACCACAGTTGCTCAGAGAGCTATCTCCCTGATCATTCCTGAGCCTTACTGCCGACACTATAGCACTGTATGTAGAGAGCTCCAGTTAAGGGGCTGGAGACATCTTTCTTTGTTTGGCCAGGAGCTGCCTAGAGCTCTGCTGGCTCAAGAAAGAGAATGCTTCTTCATAACTAAAGAGTCAAAACCCTTTTAAACTCAAGAGATGGAATTTACAATCCAAATTTCCACCTCGACCTTCAATAGTGTAATGGTCAAACACTGAATAAAGTCCCGACAGCATGCTAGACTCCCTTCACTGTGTTGAATGTTCTGTGGGGAAACCCTTGAGGATGGACAGCAAGACAGAGAAAAATGCTTCAAATAATTTCTTATAATACATGAAGCAAGCTGCACCAATATGCAAGGTTCCCTCTGAGGCTTAAAACTGGAGTTTTTAGTGCTCAGCCAAAGAAAGACTGGAAGGCCCACAAACACCTTATTAGTGACAGACAGTAATGTGAAAGAAGTTATTTTGTCTCAGGTGACTCAAAACCTTTAATGCTGATCCAGTTCTTCTCCTGCTTACACAAACATAACCCTATTTGCTCTTTCAGAGATAATCAGAATCAGGCTGTCGGTAGAGGCATAAACACAATTTTCTTAAGAAAACAAACTACAGAAAAATTTACACATCAATTTTAAGCTTGTAAGGATGGTGGTTCAGTTAATTTACTCTCCCAAAATAAAACATTTAATGTAAGCATTCTTGGAACTGTTTGAGGCCAGGCTGGATGGGGTTTTGAGCAATCTGGTCTAGTGGAAGGTGTCCCTGTCTATGGCATGGGGGTTGGAACTAGATGATCTTTAAGGTCCCTTTCAACCCAAAACATTTGGACTCTATGATTCTATTATTTTTAACCTAACCCCATAGTCAATAAATAGAGTGATTTTGAGAGGCTGATTCATTCCAAGCATTTCAAGACTTCCTCAGGTTAGACACCTATTAGAAGGACAGAGTTCAGTGAAGTAAGTCCCACCCAAAATTTGCACAGTCACATAGATTGTACTGGCAGTATGCTGGGGATGACCATACCAGTTCAGCACAGTCCGCTAGGACCTAAAGAGCATGGGCAATGCTAGGTGCTGGTGTCTTGGCTCATCAACAGCCCCAGAGATGGTGAACCAGATCCAGGGTCCATGCAGGAAAACGAGGCCAGGGATAGAGATATACTACCTAGCACCCATGTCCGAGGTCCATCCAAGAGGTGGTACCAGGGACCCAGCTGAAGACAGGGACACCTAATATGCCAGTCTAGACCAGAGCTTACATGGAGAGTAGGTGGATACCCCTGCAGAGACTGGTCAGGGTCCAGTTGGTGCACTCAGGTTCCTGGCAGACAATGCGTTTCCTGAAGAAGTAAAAATGGCTCTCCATAGGAAGGAAGATGTTGCACCTGTCCAGAAAACGAAACAAGGCACATAGCATCTCCGTCACTAGCCCAACATTAATTTTTGTGGGAATAAAAATATGCAGTGGGGATGTATTTAGTTATACTAATGTCTTTCCTCTCTAAAAGTATAGTCACTGCAAGCACTTCATATGCAGAATGACTAATTGGAATGAGCTTTGCAATTTTCAGCTTAAACCAGCTCCTTTATGCTCAACATCCGCCCAACATGTAATGACACAGTTTTTATTTTCATTGAGGATTTAGCATCTGGGCAAAACAGAGAAAGCTTTACAAGTCTTCACTCTAAGTCAATTAGAATTTAAACGTAGGTCGAATGCTAGGGAGAAGAATGGGACCTGCAGCAATTCAGATCTCAGATGTTTGTGTACTCTAGAGACAGAAGAATCATTTGCACGCTTATTCTATCTTCCAGGGCTTGGGGCATTCGGAAAGGCAGGTTTGCTCTCTGCTGCATATCTAATAGTGTTTTGGCCAACTAGTCTTTAAACTTTCTGGGAAATGACTCTTCTACCTTTGCCCTTGGAAGGCTATTTCACAGCTGAATACATCCCATTCCTGATTTGATCTTGCTAGTCCTAGCTATGACCTCCACAGAGGAGTACACACCTTCTTATTTGGTGAGTTTGATAGATGTTTGAGGGTGTTTTTGCACTTAGACCCAATCCAACACACCCCAGCACTGGTATGGAAAACATCAGGACCAACTTCTGTGAAGTCAGTGAAATTGCACTGATATAAACCAGATCTCAACTACTACGTGGACATAGACATGCACACATGTATGTCTGTCACCCACTACCAGAAGTATCACTTCTAATCTAAACTACTTTCTTCTTTTTCCCTTCTCCACTCCCTCTGCTGCTCATTAAAACTTCTTTCTCCCACCTACAATGGTGAAGAGTCAGCAGGCTGCCCAGGTAGCATTAGCTAATGGGAACTGACAGCCTGCCACCGTTTTCTGAAGGCTAATGTTTTGATATCTGTCTGTCTTCCAGCCTGACTGCTTCTATGGAAGACTTTTATCACAGGGAGATTGACCTCAGGCAGGAAACATTTTGTGTCACTGTGAACAACAGAAATGAAGACATGATGGGGATGGCAAGAACTCACTAGCAGCAAAAGGCAAGGAGAAGAAAACTGATGAATACCTGCTTTGCCATTGGCAGTGATTGGTCCTCTAATGAACGAATTCACTGAAGAACCTGCACTGTGGCATATTTTGAGACCCTGTAAGAGGTAACATTAACTGATGATAAACTAAAATACCAGTCAAATTATGAGAAGTATTTTCCCACTGATTTACAATAGTCTGGGATCCAATTAGAGAGTTCTTCTGCCAACTAGTGCCTTGTGAGGTTCAAATGCTGCTTCACAATGGCTTATGGCGACACAGACTGAAATAGCTGTGGTACTTGGGTTTTGGTACAGTAATTTTTACTACCTTTTACTACAGAGATGTGGAAGTAAAAAAAAAAAAGTTTAAATGTTCACAGCATGGATAACCTGTTCATACCTAAAGAAAGTAAACAATTCTGTTATTGTACTTCCCTGCTGAGGTGCCATGTCCCACATGAGCCTTAGTCTGGAGGACTCACTATTCTCTTTATTTCTCAAGCTCAATATTCCTGGCTATCTTAAAGATACACTTCAGTCTCCGCTCCAACTGAAAGGCACATCCTTCTCAAGAATCACAGTTTCTTCCCATTTGAGGTTTCTGAGGCTGCCATGAAAGCAAAAGGTATTAATAAAAAAAAAAACAAAAACATTCCTTCCCTCCCTGTATGGTGTCAAGTGTGCCCCAGATATGCCTTGCAAAAAAACCAGGTCATTCTGCTTTTACCTTTATAGTACTGGGTTGGAAAGCTCCTGAGAAGGAATGATTGTACACCTCCTAAGAGCTCAGGACTCCTCTTTCTATCAGTGCTCTGAGCTTCCCCTTCCAGAACAGGCCAATGGCTGAATGTCCTAGATCAAGGAGGAGCAGAAACTACAAAAAACTGGGAGGTATAGCATCCAAGACAATTTTCTATTTCATGTATTCCCTTCATATCAGACACTGTCCATGCATTTTGCCTGAGTGCCCTCTAGATCCTTAAGAAGTCTTCCTGCACGTAAAACTTGAATGTAGTCAAACAACTGCCCCTTGTGGGGAGCTCCAGATCAAAACTTTCAATGAGAACTGATATAAAGCTTTTATCTCCACAGACTTCTCCCTAGACTGATGAATACGATTGCCACTTCCCTCCAAACAGAATGTGTCTGCATTGTACTAAACCCTTCTATTCGGAGAGCCTTCTCTACATCAATTATTCTTCTTTGGCTTATCTGCTGGATTTACTGCATTCCCTAGGAGACACAATGCCTTTTAGATGGTTCTCTTCCTCAAATTGGGTGGCACAATATCAGTAGTCTTAGATTGCCCTCCGTAGCTTCAAATGAGTTTGCAGCTTCTGACCAAGAATATGTGCTCACTGCTTCATTAGTGGGACAGCAGACACTTAGCAACATAAATGGTGAATTGAGCATTGAGATTTACTTCCTCAAAGATGGGTATCACTCAGAATGGGCTGTAACAATTTCTGAAGAGGCCAAGTGCCCTGTAGCAGCAACAAATCAAGAATAACCAAGTAGTTGGACAGAACTGCAAAACTGAAATTCAAATTCATACAATGCTGAGGGAGGCCTGTCTCTGGGATGGTGCTTTAAGCTCATCTTGAGATATGGGAATTAGGGATTGCATAGAAGAGAAATCGCAATTTTTGTATATTACCCAACACTGTTCACTCATCCCTACAGTCATTCAACATGCCCTAATTGCTTCAGTATGTTCCTGCAAAACAGAAACTGAGAGTGACTTGGTCAGAGACAAAGACACAGATCTAAGATGTACACAGAAGCAGTCGTCCGATAATGATGACCAGCTGTCACAGGCAGCAGAAACCTCCTGGCACTTGGCACCAGCGAATTTTTAAATACCCGCTGGTTGCTGCTACGCCATTAATTGTGGGCACTTTGCCCAGTCTACATTCCTGAACAGCTTTTTTCTTCTCTTCCCTTTCTCTCTTCCTCACAGACTTCTAACACAGTTAATAAAAAATTTATTGGGGCAATGAAATAAACACCCATTTGATTTGATCTGGGAGCCAAAGAGAGGAGTTTCTGCTGTTCAGGTGTAGACTCGAGGGTTTCTGTGATTGCTGTCAGAAACGTGCCCACAAACCCAATATGAATAGATAAATGGAGATGGAGAGGTGTTTGGGGGTGTTTTTTTGGAAGGTGGAAAGTTTGTTGGGTTTTTTTAAGGGAGTGGAAAGGCCTGGGAGACCAGACCACAGTGTGTCCTTGAACATGAGGAAGAAGAGGATTACACTGTGAAAGCCATAGAAAATAATGAACTTTGAAGCACCAGACACATGGCAGCACCCAGCACTGATATGAAACAGGTACTGCATCTCCTGAGAACTGCATGTGCAAGCCAATAAATACCTGGAGTTACTTTTTTAAATCCTATATAGTTTTACCTTCAGGGAGAAGAAAGAAGATGGTAAGAAAGCACTTAGGTCTAACACTAGTGACATCTCAAAGGAGTTCAAGGACTAGAGAGATGGGGCAGCAGGAAATCTGGGAGAAAAATTAAGTAACCTGGAACACTTTGGGCTAGAATAGCAATACTCATCTTGTGAAAAATTTAGCCTGTGCCTCAGGCTGTGCTGAGCTGGTGGCAGAAAGTGCAGAAATCTTTTCAGGGGAGTCCCTTACTCTTTGGCTCAGTGGGAAAGAGCAGGCAGGAGTATCCAATCAAGGAGATTGCAACCTTTCACTGGGAGAACTTGTATGAATTTATGTCAGGCTTATAGAAAGAGATTTGGAGGGGAATGGAGCTGCCCTTCGCAAGGACAGGTAAATATGTCAGGGATTATAACTGAAAGCATTGTCCAGTAAAGAACAGATTATAGAGTAAACCAAAATGTATTGTTATACTATTTAATGTCACACAGTGCAGGTTATGGCAAGAGGAATAGGCAAGACCTGTCAGTGCAGCTGAGAACACAGACTGTGGGTAATGACAGAGTCTACAGAGCTAGTATTTTACATGGTTTCATCTTTCCTGCGTAGACATACAAGGTGGATTCATGCCACCAAATTTTAGACATTGAAAATTTTGCTGTGTAAATCTAAATTAGGCATTTACATTCTGCTTGTAGTCCAAAGTAAAAGAGACTTCTGGGGGATGATCTTTCACATTATCTCAAGGCAGACAGCAGAAAGAGTAAGATGCCACCTTCTCACAACAGACTACAGATAAGGGCCAGATGACTAGTTTAGATTTGTGTTAGTAGCACTCAGACATCTAAGATTAAGTGTGATGAATCTCAGCTGCAGTGCACCACTTCTGTTTGCAAGACGAAGCGTCCATACGGACAAGAGATGCAACACCTTCAGAGAGTCCCACTTAAAATAGTAAGTGACAGATGTTTATCTCTGGGCTTGGGTTTTAGTCCTGTCCCCGATAGGATGCCTGTACAATTTATGTTGCAGAGCAACACAACCCCCTGGATTTGTTAAAAAGAGATAAAGCTTTAACGACCTTGAATGGCAAAGCCTATACTGCCAATGTGGTTTGTTCTCTTTTGCTCCAGAGAACAAGACACAGTCTCTTGTTTTTGCTCCAGTCCTTGGACTACTATGGATACAAACCATGAGATCACTCTCGGGCTCTTTCCCAGAATGAACAAGTGCATCCCCTCTCAGAGAAAGAGCAGGCACAGCTGATACGGACAGCAGACTCCAGACAGGCAGATGATGCCAAGTTCAGCTTCCTCAACCAGTGAAAGTCCTCCAACACCAACCCCACAGACCCTGGGCTTTCAAATCCCTTCATACATTCTTGTGCCACAGAACACACACTGGCTTCATGTTATAAAAGCACCAGACTGTCAGACTGTGTCCCAGCCCTTGCTTTATTTCAGGTACTTCTAATCAGAAAATATAATAAACTAAAAAACCAAAAAAGAAGCATGTCTCAGGGCCACAGGGTCACCACAGGGAGCACAGAGGAGACCAGCCCTCCCCACTGGTCCCCAATGTAGTGGGGACATATTCTATCCATTCCAAAAGGTAGTGTCATCAAGTAGCACAAACACGAGGCAGTCTATGCTGTCTCAGTTGGAGTCCAGGGTTTTCCCTGATACTATCCACACAGGATGTACAGGCAAAACCAAAGTGTCTACCTGAATTATGAAGGTGGTCCACAGGCTTTACACAGCTATAAATATTCTCCTGGAAACCAAATATGCCATGAATTATGTGAAATATATTCACAATAGTTAACACAGTAGGAAAAGCAGTCACTGCCACCCTGTTAACATTCCCTTCAAACAGGATCATGAGGGGTGATATCCCTATGAATTTTGGTTCTTAACCTCATTTTGTAGGCCAACAAGTGGATTAATCTTTCAGGTAAAATTGTGAATTGGAAGCTCTATGTAATCATAATCCCTAAAATCATAGCTGGATTTGTATAGTCAAGGTCATAAGGCTTCTACCTTGCACAGTCTGTTCTGTAGCTATCTGGGGAGATTTATCGTACTTATTCCCAAAGACTTTTTTTTTTTTTTTTTTTTTTTTTTTTTTTTTTTTTTTTTTTTTTTTTTTTTTTTTTTATTCAAAACAGGAACATACCCAAAAAGTCACATTCCCATCAGTCTAACAAGGGGACAATCATTTATCATTTTGAAGAGACTCTCCAGAATACAGCTGCTGCTGCAGCACCTGCGTGAGGGCCATGTGGAATTGAGGCTTAGGATCTTGCTTCTTGGCTTCTCTCCCTGCAAAAGGCTCCTTACTCTTTTACTTTGTCTGTCTGCACTTAACACATTAATGGCATACTTGCTGTATACCAAAGCTGAGAGCTGATCCTCCCAGTTAACAAAACCTGAGGAGATGTCCCAGTCACTCTCTGACTCAGAGTACAGTTTACAGTCCTCTAGCCCTAACATAGAACATCTTCTGGTGGCATATCTCTGGTCTCCTTGCTGGGAATTTTCTCAAAGCACCAGACAGTTGTATCAACCTCTCTTATGACTAAGCCAGCCATGGCCAGATGCCCCAGGCCCACCACATCACCTGCATCCTATGCAGAGCTGAGTATCCACATGGCCAGACAGTGTGAAAACAAACTCACTGGTCCTGTAGCCTGAATGTCTCACAAACTGAGGGCACCTAAAGGTGAGATGCCATTATGTTCAAATCTTTACACCATGACAGTCCTTTTGATAGTAAAAGACTTTTAAAATCACGGGGATTTGGGGAGTTAGAAGGAAAATTAAGCTTAGTAGGCCCTGGGAAGATACCCTGGGAAAATATAGGCCTTGTACTTGCTAGAACTGCACCTGTGTAGCTAGTGTATGATAAATAGTATCATTGTTAGATGTGATGATTGGATATAATTACTGTTTAATCGTAAGAATAATCATGAGAAACTGTGGTCAGGGGTTTGAGAAAGATCACGAGAAACTCATGCTTGAATAAAGTCAATGTATACAATAGAACAATATAAGTTTAATAATTAATATGTAAGTTATATAATGATAGAATATAAAATATTCAGCTTGAAAGCCATGTCGGAGTCAGATTTGGGTCTGTACCCCTGATTCCCAGAGCTCTACAATAAAAGCACCTGCATATAATCATATTCTGTGATTATGTGTGTTCCTGAACGCTAATACTTTCTCCACACATTCAAAGGGAGTGTCTCCTTAACTTATTAAAGGCAAAATTTTCTTATACTGCTGATAGAAAAGACACAGAAAGGAATAAAGAAGATAATAAATAGGCTGCCAGAGGCCAAATTTACGCACCCCAAAATTAATGAAACATTCCAATTAAACTATTTGCCCTAAATTAAAACTTATCACCAAAATCCAATTCTTGTTTCATGAAAGAGGACTTCCCTAGTAATCTTTATTTTTTTTTCTCCACAGATTTTTTTAAAGGTAACCTTCCTGGAATGGGGAAAAAAATGCACTTTTAGTCTACTTTTCTGTTTGAGGAGCACCAAAAGTTTTATTTTTGAAGAAAAGTTCTTCATTCTTATATGTGTCCACATAATAAAGACATTCCTAGAAGACTTTACGAAAGACTGTTGACACACAAGATCATGCAATCAAATAGACTATGTAAGGGAAATCTGATACATGAATATAGAGGGAAATTTAAAAGCAGCATCACTGAAGCCTGACTTTTGATATCAGAACTGAGAAAGCTCACAACCCTCATTTGGGGGTTTCCAAAGGCCCTTTCAGGAAAAGGGGGGCAGACAAATGATGGCACTCCCAATGCATTTTTGAGAAACAATGGGATCTTGCAGACTTTCACACACCACTATGACTTCTCAAGCAGGGCTTGGCTCCTGCTACCAGAGTGCTGTTCACTGATAGCCTGAGCCTGGTAGAGACCCAGAACTGCCAGCAGGAGTGGCCATGTGCTTGTGCACCCTTGGACTGCTAACACCAACCTTTGTTCCCTTCCCAGGAACAATCTTTTTCTTTCCTATTTTCTTCTGGAGATGAACAGTTTTTAACCTAATATTTTTTTTTTTTTTTAAAGGACATTTTCAAAAGCTGTGGCTGGGTTTTGAGAAAGTGTTTTCTGTCTGAATAATCTGTAAATGGAAGCCACATGTCTAAGTATCTGTTTCCTTTTTGTCTGTTTTGTTGTACGCACATTTGGCAAGTTATTTTTCCCCTCTAACTATCACATCTTGGGTTTTGTTAAATGAAACTGCTATTCTGTTATTTTCTTGGTGTTTTTCTTATTCCCAAGCAGCCAACTACTGACATTTTAGCAGCTATATAGGAAATGTGATATTAAGTAATTATTTTCTCAGAGTATTTCTTCACTTTCTGGTGAGTAAGGAGCTGGTACTGGGCTAGCAATTTCAATGTTTCTTAAGATAAAAACAAGAGCTGGAGCTCTTAAAAAAACATCAAAATCCAAACCCTGAAAACCTATTACCTAATATGATTTATCATTCATTGTTTTTGTGGAAAGCAGCAAGAGGCTTATCCTACATGGCACAGCCTGCATACACACTGAAAGGACAGACCACAGATCCATTCAGGAGTGATGAGGGCCAGCACTGGATAGAGATAAATGCTAGAACAGTTACCGTGGGTCAGCTGGGGTCAAGCTGCACCATGGAGACACAAGGATGTGCTACTAGGCACAGCACAGAGAGCATGCACACTTGCTTTTCCCCACTCTCATTTTAGAAACACCATCTCCTTATTCCCTTCTCCAAACTGACGATTTCCTTATTTCCATAATTAATTCATATTAAAGAATAAAATTGAAAGCTTTTAAGGTAGGAAAGAAATGTGCTTCTTTCTATAAGACTTGATGTTGGTTTTGAACTGCTGGCTGTATTTAGGTTTATTTTACAATCTGTTTCTAGCCAATTACAATTTCAAATGAAATCTTGGCTCCAGTGGAGCAAAATTCCCTTTAATTTCAGTGAAATCTAGATTTTGATCCAGGTTCTCATCCACTAACAAATAGCTATGATGACTGTAGACCGTAACACAGCAGCCAAAACCAAAGAACATGGGCTGGTGGACCCCAGGAATCTGGAATTTCATCCCATGTGGAGTTTCAAGCATGGCAGATTTGCAGCATTGACTCAACTGGAACTGATGAAATAAGAAAAACAGGCAAAAGGAACACACTGTTCCACGAATGTTGGAATTGCAAGGCCTGGGTTACCACAGCTGTGTGCCCTAGGTCCTGTTGCCCCCTACCTTCAGACCTCTTGACCGGTTTTAGTCAAGGGGGCACCTGTGGACAGTAAAGCTACATAAAAGTTTGATCTGAGTCAGAGAAATATGGAATATGATTAACTTTAGCTATCACCCCCATTGCAAGTAAAGAGACAAACTGACCCTAAAGTTTCTAATGGAGACTAGCTATAAATCTTTTCTTATTATTTTGGGTTAGAAATCCAAAGCTTCAAATCAAATATTTTTGAGAATTTTTTTTAAACATATTTTTGCTATTTTTCAAGCTACTAAGCAGTTACAGGCCTGCCATGTAAAATGAATAAGATATTTATTCCTGATTTTACCAATAGCTCTTTTCTGCAAAGAAATCTCAAGAGGATGTGGCAAAAAAAAATATTATTTACTCACTACTGAAAAGTCACTGGCCATCATGGAGGGAACAGGCAAGGGGAATCTATGATTTAGGACATCCAAGGAGACATACCTTTTTGTGGACCAATTAGGTCAAATTTCAAGGCTCGCAACAAGTCAAGGCAACTGTTGTGCTACCACGGCCCTTTTTTTTAAGCAGTGGGAGCAGGAATACACTTGGCTTTAAAATGGATTGATATGTGTACTCTCACAGCTAATGGTTATTTGTGCTCTCTCCAGGGTTAGCAGCCTTGGTGGTGGGACTAAGTTCTTGCTGTGTAAGGAGCTGAGAGAAAAATATTGTCCCTACTCCCCTGTCTTACAGTCCAAGCTAAGACTTTGGACTGGAGACTGAGCCCATCAGACTGAGAAATAACATGGCAAAACCTTTCAAAGCACTGTGTGAATCTAGAATCAGCTGATCAGACAAAATCACACAATACCACTCTGAAGCGTCCAGTCAGCTAAGCTGATTTATATCACTAAGGAGTTGGACTGTTGTATCAAGATCCTTCCTCCCAGCCACAGGAAAGTATTCCATGTGTTTTGTGCTATACTTCTTTCTCCAAAATGAGGAAGCATTTTTTGAAGTACTCCATTTTTGTCTCCTGCCTGCACCTGCAAAGCCAGCACCAAAATATTCCTAGAAAAACCTCCTGATTTATGCACTAAGAAGTGCTAAGCTCCAACCAATATAACAGAGCCAAAGCCTAAGCTACATCATATCGTTCTAACCATACCTGGAGATATGAAAATGGAAGTTGAGAGGCGTCAGGGCACCGTGGGGATGCAATAAAAATAGATGGGGAGTGAAAGGAAATTCTTTGGTAACTTATGAAACACCAGGTGCCTTTTCCTGCATTTTATGAGTTTACCAAAACAAAGCAGCACAAAAAATCTAGAAAAACTACCACCAATACTATTGTGTGCCTGACATTCTGGAATTACTTTTCTGTTAGAAATGTATGGTCCATGGTAATAGCAAAAGTGGTGCAGCAAGATCTTACATACTTCAGTTGCCCAAGATTATTCCTTGCTCTCTCAGCTTATTTTCCCCACCGAACTGCTGTCACTTCTTTCCAAGTGTACTGGACTTCTCACTTCCAGTTCCTTTAATAACCTGAATTTATTTCCTCCCTTCAATATTTGTTTTCTCCTCCCCCACCATTCAAAATAAAATGATCTTCCTTCCTTCCTCCCAGAAAATTCATATTCCCATGTTATCTCATTATTCTTTGCAACAGCATGCCAAACACACGGTCATTTTCCCATTGGCACTATGTCCCGAAAAAGACAAAGTGGTCTGTGCTTGCTCTTACCTACTGCACGCTCCCTGGAATGAAAAACGCTACAGTGTTAGTGCTCAGAAAGATCCCTCCGATTTCTGGGCTCTGCGCCCACAAAGCAGGGAAGCCAACATTTCTCAGAGAACAGCATCTGACTCCAACATCCTTGCTGTTTAGCTAGCAAAGGAAAAATAGCTTCAGCTCTCTTCAAACTGCTCTGCTTCCAGAGCTGGCCAAAGAGGTGGGAAGGCCAGGAATGCCATGAGAAGGTGGGCTTCCACCACAGATCTGCTGAGCTCAAGACCAGCCCTGCTCCAGTCTCTCAGCAATCCACCACAAGCAATGAACAGCCACCAATGCTGTATTCTGGCAGGAATAAACACCAGTGAGAATTGACAGAAAGAGGTGAGGAAAGGCTAAAACGATGCATGGCTCCAAAAGGACTTCTCAGACTGGGCTCTTCCCTGCAGCCAGGGGAGAGACAATGACATTTCCACAGGTCAATCTGTCTGATGAATTTTGGATGGGTACTTAAGGACGAACTGGACTGGGCCTTGTCTTCTCACTTATGACAAAGGGAGTCCAAGACAACCCACAGCAATAGTATCATCTACATTTTGTCAAAGAACCTCATTCTGCATCAGGTGCCAAGCTAGTGACTGCCAGAAATTACCTCCACCTTGATACCTGACTTCAGGCTCCTAGAAAACATACTCTTGTGCCTTGCATCAGTTCTGCTTAGAAATCTTTCTCACAATCCCAAAGTCCAAAGCATTACCTTTCCCTATTGCTGTCCTCAGAAATGAGGACAAAGGCCGGGCATATCACAGAACCACAGAGTTGCTTAGGTTTGAAAACGCCTCTAAGATCATCGAGTTAAGCCAGCACAGCCAAGACCACCATTAAACCATGTGCCTAAGTGCCACATCTACACATCTTTTGAATTCCTCCAGGGATGGCGGACAACACCCTCCCGCATCAGCCCTAGACCCAGCTCTAACCAAGGGCCTTGCTGGCAGAGCAGTTTGTGCTGGGGAAGCCAGACTGGCCTCAGCTGCCTGTCTGGGTAAAGGATCTCTCTGTGCTGTACCAGTCACCAGCACAAAGTCTAATTTCAGGAGAGTGGACTGAGAGGGTGCACAGCTAATCCACTCATAGAGGTAATAATAAACTCTCTATGGTTAAATCCCAGCAACAACAAATATATCTTTATATCATGTTGAAACAATGACCAGTGAGTCTGAATCTTTGCAAGGAAGGAGCACCACAAAGGTAATTCATAATGGAGAAAGGGTACACTCTGTACTTCTTTTCACACACTGATACCTATCAGTTAGAAAGAAAACTGTAGGATTTGGCCTTAGCTGCTATGCACTTGACTTTGGGTTTGTGATTAGGGCTGGCCAGTAAACAACACTCCTCTTTGTGAATATTTGCTGCTGACATTTCCAAATTTGTTTTTGTTTTGCCAAAATGACAAAGCCCTTAGTAATTTTTTTTTTCCATGACATGAACATTAAACCAGGGGAAAGACCACAGTCTTTACAATCAATAACTGGGAATCACAAGAAATGTTACTGAGTCTGCAGGAATCCCAAGCTGTGAGTGAAAATGTGAATGTGGAGCTCTTCATACCTCAGCTGAGTATGGTTAGATTTTAGATGGGCTGTGGTCATGCTATACCTTTTTGTCTTCATAATTTTGACCAGAAAAAGCACCTCAGACCTGTAAAACCTTCCTGATTAAATTTTAATCAAATTCAAAAACAATGGAATGTTTTTGTTTCATTGAAAAGTTACAATTACTGCCATTCAAAATGATGCCTATATGGACAGCAACAATTTTCCTCCTAGTCGAGTTACTCCTCCAGATTGACTTGGATAGGCCTAGGTCTTTATTGCAGAAATGTTTAAATCCCATGCATGCCAAGATCTCTGTGCCCTTGTGCCTGTCATCCTGATGAGACAAATAAGGACCATAGGAATTTGTCCACTGTTATCTAAAGCCTGAGAAAGGCTTGAGGATATAGTACTAAAAGAATAAGAACCCAAGGTAATGCTGGGAAAGGAGCAGCCACTGTGTCCCTGTTATGACCCAATTCTCCTGGAACAAGTCACTCAGCATACTGGAACAAATGATTAAATATCCCATTTATAAACACTGAGAGAATAATAATGGAGTAAAGGGGAAAAAAAGCAATGTACTTTTGGCAAACACATATCATGCCATCCAGGCCTCATTTCCCTTTTTTTGTAGGATAGCTGGCATAACAGGTAGATAATGCAGAAGCAATATGTGTGATTATGTGATATATCTTGACTTCAAAAGACCTGACAGTCTTCAACAAGCTAAGAGAACACGGTGGATGTTAAATCTCCATCAGGATGCTTCAAAGAGCTGCAATCAACAGATCCCTCTCCACCAAGGATGAAGAGTTTAGTGGGCTGCTGCCATAGTCTGCTTTTGTGTCCTGATCTCTTCAATACTTTAATTAACACCTTCATGATGGAACAGAAACAAGGCACCTGACTTTTGTCAATGACACTACACTGGGGGCAGTTGCAAGTGTTTCGGAGCCCAGGATACTAAGTAAACTGAAGTGGTCTCCATGGAGAGACCAACCAGATGGTATCCAACAGCAGCGAGCACAAAGTAGCATTCTCAGGGAGGGGGGAAAAACAATTAATGTTCAAATACAAAAGTAAAGGATGAACTGCAGACCAGTAAGAGAGGATCAGAAAGGCAGAAAGACTAAATTAGTGAAAGCAGTGAGGCACTCATATAAAAAAGGTAAATTTCATTTCATTCTGGGGTTAGGTAAGTGAAATGTGATATGCAAAACACAGCTGATACTTGTATCTGCATGACTGAATCCTGAACTGGAACTCTTGTTTTGGTTTTGGACAGTACATTTAAAGAAAACATGTAGACAAATCAAACAGTAGTGAAATATATATGCTGCAGGGGTTGAAAACATATGACCTCTGGAAAGCAGTGAGCCTGTTAAGCTGCACTAGAGATCTCTGAGACACAGAAATTGAGGGGTTTCAGGCAGATAAAAGGCAGTTTTGAGGAAGAGGAGAAATAACCACTGTGTGTCTTGGAAGGCCCAGAAATAATTGGCAGCAAAATCAATTCGGATCATATGTTAATAAAAGCTTTCCAAATGCAAGAAGAGTGAAATAATGGACATGCACCAGCTATGCAGGCACATTTTCAAAGAATACATGTATGGGGCAGCCACTGTAGAGCTGATCTTGTCTCACTGCATGGGGAAGGACCAGACCATCTCTTGCAGGTCCTTTCAAGTGTTTACTCTTTTGATGCCAGCAGAAATAACTGGAGTAGTAAACAGAAAGCTTTACAACTGGCCATTATACCCAAATGAAGCAGCTCAAAATGTTTGAGTGAGGTGGTGGCTCAGGGCAGTCTCTTGATGCATTCACCTCAGTGGAGAGAGCACCTGGTAGCAACTCAGCTGGGCAGAGACAGCCACCTCCAAGAAAGCTGATTTTCTCAAGGCTGGAAAGGACCTGATCCTAGAATGCAACTCCACTAGACTGCAGTGATCTAAACACAGAAAGCATTCAGGATACAGTGAAGCCTGCCTACTTCAGCTGGCATTGTGGACATGGAGTGGTCTCCAGTTTTAAGGGATCCAACGGCACTCTAGGATCTACCTACCCACTTATTAGTCTCTGATATAGCTATCCTATTTGTGTCTAGGGGTAATAGAAGTTGTGGTCTCACAGGGGTTAGACAGATGAGGGAGTCAAACTGGGAGAGAGTAAGGATTTGTCTTTGGTAGTGGGACACAGAAATATCTGTGACAACACTGAGTGAGAGGAATAGGAAGCCTGGACATGGCCCTAAACCAACCATCATCTCCAGGGCAGGAGCAGCTGTCATTGCAGTATCTTTCACTGGCAAATCCAGGCATGAACCATGTGCACAAAGCTAGCAATGAGTCTCTGATCCTGGTTTGTTTTTATTTTCCTGAGCTTGTTCAAAGGAGATCACTGACCATCATTCCAGAAATTCTTCTCCCAGATTACCAGGCAGACCAGTTGACCACTCTGTCATTTAATGTTTTAGGAGCTGTATTTTCTTTTATTTATTTATTTTAACGTTTGGGATGCCCAGAGCTTCAAATTGCCTATGTTTTGAAATGTATGAACACAAAAACAAGAGAAGTAAATAAACTACATAAAATAAATAAAACTAAATAGTTTAGCATGACTCAATATCCAAACTCCTTTAATTTGTACTAGTAGCAGGCTATTTTTCAGGCAGACAACCTGCAAATCTTAGAAAAATCAATATAAAAAGTATAAAAATCTATCTTAGCGATCAATATGAGAAAATAATACTCAGAAACTATAGGGATTATTTTCTAACATACATTATTTTGTACTGAATTAATTTTATTAGTTAAGATTATTTTTAAAACATGTTTAAAATGAGACAAACTTTTTCAAATCGGAAAGGATTTTGTATTTATATTTTCCTTCACCTTTTATTTCCAGATTAAATTTAGTTAAAAAAAAAATGAAAGCTATGAGTTTTACCTAATTACAGGATTACACAGTGAGCACAATATCACAATGGGTCTTTTATGAAATCTGTGGCAGGTGTTAGAACAAAGATTACCCACAGATACCTTATTTACAGGCATTTAGAGTTTAGGAGTGTCAAAACCTAAATTTCCTCATTCTCAGAAAGGTGGCAGTAGTTCAGAGCCAGATACCCATGTATTTAAGTGAAAGCAAAGCTAGAGAACTCAATTTTGCTGCTTAGGCCCATATCTAATAGGCACAAATAAAATTAATAATACATATGCATGGCTCTAGAATTCATTTATCCCTATATTTTTCTTGACAGGTAAATGGAAATTGTGTGCTGTGAGATTTCACCAGCAATAAACCACCTACAGAGGGCTGGCTCAGCTCTGCTGTAGCGAGCAGGGAGGCAGGGTACACCTCCAGGGCTGGGGAATGCATTTCATGCAGCAAGCACTAAGCCAAGCCAGGAGAGCTGCTCTGTGTGCAGATGTGGGTCGCTCTTTGTGCTCCTGGGGGAGGATTCTGGGCAGGAAAACCAACCAGGAGCCTTCTGGCTCACTACACCTGTGTGTAAAGCATCACCTCTAACCACACATCCAGACTTCACCTTGCAGATAAACACTTAGGATGCTACTTAGCCCCCCAGTTTGCCAAGTAGTGCCAGCAAGAGGAAAAGTCCCTTCCTGCATGCATTCATAATCAGCGTGATTAAAAAACTTGCTATGGGAAATGAAATCTGCAGCCTTATGGGTTACTAGACAAATCAGGAGAAACAACAAATTCCTGGCTGAAGGATAATATAGAAGTTGAACATATCTGTAATATGTATCAAACATATTCATACATATCTATCACCTAAGCTGCTCTGTAAATATTTTAGATAAATAGGCAGATAGACAAAATGGCATGAAGATTTAAAGCAAAACTAAACAAAACTGGGTAAACTCATTTGTTTCGTGTTCTGTTCTGGATAGGATGGAACAAGAGGAAACTCACTAATGACCTTACCAATAATTGGTGAACCCTTTAATTTGTTTACTCTCTGTTATGCCATAAATGCAGGCAAGATAGCTGCAGACAGATAAGACAATACTGGTTTGCCTGTTTCCAGTTCCTTATAACACACACAGGAGAAGGGCAGCTAAAAAAGGGAAGGGCAACGTAAGGTATGTGGCAGGTCCCTCAGGTGCCAGGTTTCACACATGCCTAGTGATGGTGCACCCTGCAAACCAATAACCCAGCATGGAAAAACTCACAGGAAAATTAATTCCTTAGCCTGGCAAAGAGCTGACTATGGAAGGCCAAAAAACACAGCACAGTAGCTTGTTGACACAAGAAAAAAGAAAGCAAACCTGAGGAAGGAGGAGGAGAAAAAAACAGAGGGCTCTCTGGGAAGAGATAAGGCACAATGTTCTGAAAAGTGTCACTATAAACAAATGCTTTCCCATCAGTGCCAAACAACCAGAGCTAGGAGCCAGGTTTGCATTATATTACAATATGGCTTGGTGTCACTGGTGTCCCCTGCTCTGTCACCACTTTTCAAAGGACAAACTGACAGCAGAGTAAAACCATGCTATGCCACAGTGGAAGGGAAGAGTCCAGCTGGCTCCTGTGTAAACATAAGGGACACACAGGCTACTGACTCTTGAGTTTCTCTTAAAAAAATAGAGCTCCCTCCACTCAGTGTGTTTTTTGCTCTTTGCTCTCCTATCAGGCACGTTGCTTACCTTGCACGATCAAGTAAACCTGGGAAGTCTTGGGATGATGCTGCGTCTGCACTGAACACGTATAGGACCCCTCATCGTAGACATCCACTTTCTGGATCCGCAGGCTATATTCCAGGGGGTTTCTCTTCTCCAGCTCTACTCGAGGGTCCAGGGACCACTTGTCCTCTCCAGCAAAAATGATGCCGGAACGATTTAACCAGGCCACCTTGGAGCTTCTGTCTTCTACATAACACCTGCAGAGGATGAGACAGGTAAGGGGGAAATTAACAACCCTCTCCATCACCTCCCTTTTGTTCCTTCTCTTTACTGCTTTGCTGAGAAACTTCACACCACACTCCTGCCTTGCCAGTGAACCATGGAATCTTCTCATCATTATTGTCCCATGGACAAGTACTTAACAATTTAACTCTATTGAAGAGTTTCAGGAAACTTTGGTTCATAAACCCATGGGATTTGGGGCAGACACGTCTCTTGTTCTCTCCTCCTTTTGCCTGTGGCCTACCAAAAATTAATTTGGAAGGTCACAAGAGATCTTGATCACCAAATCCCTTCCAACACTGCCAGTGAGAAAGGTTGGAAGTAACTCTTCCCATGCTTCCCTTTCACCTTCAAAAAGTTGAGTATACAATAAATAAACCCCCAGACCCCTTCCAGCCTGGAGGGCAAAGGTTCAGGGCTCCAGCTTTGTCAGCTCAGGGCGCAGCTCCTCCATCCCTCAGTTTCAGCAGCACAAGGGGAGGAAACTATAGTGTATCTCCCATCTACATCCTTCTGACAAAAAAATTATTTTGTGGAGTTATTTCATTGTTCAAACATCACCCTCCTAATACATACACACACACACTTACTGATGCACATCTGCTTGTTTGTGCAGGCAAGTACAGATTTCAGGCTGAAAACGGGAGGCTGTAGGAGTGTCACTGTCATCCCTGTGACACACACAGCATGTCCTGTGAACATCTCAGGTGGAAGGAGGAATGACAGCTAGGGGTGGCAAGCAGAGGAGCAGCCGGAGGACCAGAAACTGCCAGAGTCCTGACTGCCAACCTTCCCAAGTCAGAGGACAAACTAACCTTAGTTACGTTGCAACTGTAACTTGACAAGTATTTTGTTTCTTGATGGAGAGCAGAGTAGGTGCTGTGAAGACAAATGCATTTTTTGGCAAAGGCACCTGCTCTGTACCACTTCCCACCACCAGAAGGAGACTTGCACAGAAAAGATGAGGAGCTGCCACTGAGGAGACACGTCCTGCTTGCTCTCAGCTGTACCTCATTCAAGAGGACCAGGGCTGAAGAAGACAGGCAGACGTAACTCCTCTTTCAGCCTGGCAGCTGCACCCCGAGGGCTGGGCTCTGACAGGCTGAGAGCAGGCTTGCCCTGCTGCAGCTCACATCACATTAGCTCTGCAGATAAACAGGGAAGCTCAGTCTCCAGAGCTGTTGCTCCTTCACGTCTCAGAGATCTGCCCACAGTGTCCTAGCATCCAAATAACCCAGCACCTCTTGCCACTGCTATTACAGAATAGGTAAAGTTGGAAGGGACCACAGTGAGGTTGTATGGTCAAACCAACCTGCTTGAGCAGGGTCTTCCTAGATCACATTGCACAGGATTGTGCCCTATTCACCACTATTCATGCATATGTTGTATTTGAAGGAAGAAAGAGAGGGGATAAATATTATTGCTTCAAGATAAGACAAGTATTTGACAGTAGGCTTTCATACAGCCTTTTAGCATGAGTCAGACATTTTCCAAGTTCCTCTATTTGAATGCATTTCATTCAAGGCTGCTGCAGCTGACTTCCCTTGTGATGTGACCCCACCATTATGGCTGAATCCTCACACCCACTCCATTTTGGCAAGCCCATGGGTGCTGTCCAAATTGTTCTGGGGTTACTTGTGGGCAGGAGGAAAGCCAAGCTGTGTGGGCATCCATGGGAGCTATGCCATGCTGCTGGCCAAGCTGTAAGCAGCTCTGTCTGATCTGACAAACATTTGTTTTAGAGAGCAGCCCAACAGATCCTGTCCTTTACTGATGATGTCCAGCCAAGGAAAGGGTAGTGAGAATTTGGCCCTCAGGCCAGAACCCACCCTCCTGGCCAGGCAGGCACTTGTCCCTGAGGTGAACTCTCAGGTGTGATCTGAGCTTTTTTCAAAAAGCTACCCTTTGTCAAAAAGAAGGATGCAGGGGAACCTGTGAGCAGTCACTTACAGGTAGAAACCAGCACCACTATGATGAGGCATTGCTCCACTTCCATTGGCCAACTCAGGCAGTAATCACCAGTCATGGAAGGTGAAAGCCAGGACCCAGGGAGTGCAGTGTGCTCCAGGGCTGGGAGCAGTGGCCCTGTAGGAACACACCCAGACTGCCTCCAGAGCTGGCTGCCCTAGGGTCAAGAGCCCTCTTGCAAACTCAAGAGTTGTAACAGCACCAAGAATCAGGGGTCAGGTATTTTGGTAGTGAAAAGCTAAGCAGATTAACAGTGGAAGCTGAAGTCAGTGGGAGCTGAAGTTTCTCAGTCACTTCTGAAAATCCCCCTGAACAGCTATAAGTGCTGCTGGACTCCAGCAGATCCATGGCACCACACCATCCCCACCAGGCTGCTTTCCCATCCCCACCAGGCTACAGTGAGCACTCAGCAGTTCTGCCCTGCCCTGATCATTATAACTCCCTGGGGTAGCAAATATGCCCCTTTGTGGTGTCTTGTCATTAACAGTTCAACGGTGTGTTCTGAACAAAGCCTTGTCCTTTTGCTCCTGTGGGTAGGTTTCAACCAGAGACCCTCCCTCCTCTCCCTGGAAGAGAAAATGTGTCATAACCTGTCTTATGTGCATCCAGGTCAGCCCTAGGACAGTGCTCAGTAGCTACAGGCAGGCAACCTTGCAACTGCCCCTGAAAAAAGTTAGCAGGTGCTACCAAAATAAGGAAAGGAAAGGAAAGAGGACAAACAAAAAAGGAAAATGGGAGGAGTAAGTGAAATGGATTTGAGCCCTCTGTTCACCATACCTGTTCCTCTCAAGCTGCCAGGGAAAATCAATGTACAAATGTGGAAATTCCAAGTCCTGGCATGCTCTGAACATGCATCCACGTGGGTGATGCATCTCAGTATGTCTGTCTGCACACATACACACACCCTCTTAGTCTGCCACCCAGCTGAATGGATCACGCTTTAATAAGGATTTATGGTGATGATTTTCACAGTGTAATAAGTGCTAATTCAATACTAATAGAATATTAAATGGCATGTTAACTGACAATTTAACTGCAAAGCAATAGGAGCATGGCATCAGCCAGATATCAATGGACTCTTATTGTTCACTAATAATCAATAATCAAGTTCACAGAGACAGTCAAACGCTTTTCATGAGACTTATTGGAAGTATTACTATCAGCCTCAGTGAAAGCTAATAAACGATTTGCGATCCATGCATTATTCTTTTCCTCATGGTTGCAGGTATGATTTCTTGACATCTCTGATGTGGCTAACGAGAGGACCAGTGAATGGTGATGGGCATGCCTTGCATGATCACTGTAAGAACCTGCAAACTGTTGATCTTGCACCATTTCAAACCACAGACACGGAAGGACAAAAGATCTTGCTGCCATACCCCATTATTCCTTGTAAACAAACACAGCCAAGTTTGGCACCTGAAGTTTTTGAGCAACAGTTGAATGTGGAGAAAGAAACCCAGGTCGTCCTTGCACTCCTCCCCCAGTCTCATTTTCCCCACATGTAAATGCAGACAATGGGGCTGAGCTGTGCTATAGGAGGGAGGGGATGGGGTGATGCTTTTCTGCAGGAGAATGATTTTGAACCTTCAGCAGGAACCATTACCTTGGATGGGGGATAGAGGGCTGCCCACCAGCATTCCTGGTCGCTGGATTTCGTGGCGGGCTGGGACATCTGGCAGCAAGGGGAGGGCAGGAGCAAGTCCTGCTGCTTGTCCTCCCTCCTCCATCATCTGCCAGTCTAGCACGCAGCACTGGGCCAAAGCAGCGCTCCTGCAAACCTGCCTTTGTAAGTTCCGAGGAACACTCCATCTGCAGAGAGAAGTATTTTTCCCCCCCTTCTTCAAAGTATTTGGGCTTGTTCCTATTGACGGGTGAGAGAGCGAATGATGAAATGGAGAGTGACGCTTAGGCATCCACATCTCCTACCCCTGCGAGGCAAGCCTGGAGATTTCACCACCCATCCTGCCTCACTCCAGCCTTGGTGCTTTGATTCCCAGCGCCCGTGACTCCTGCTGCTCCTCTGGCGGAGGCAGCACCACTCAGCGCATTGATTTCCCAGCTTGTTGCTGTAACACTCATCGTAGTTTATGTTGTGCCTGTCACCCCAGCAGCTCTCGGCCCTAAGCTTTCCGCCCTCTCTCTCCCCGGCGAACAGATGGGCCCCTCTGCTGGGAGGCGGCATTGGCCTGGAAAGCTCCAGCACGGCTTCCCCAGGCTGTCGGCAGCCACTGCCAGGCTTGGGCCGCACGGGCTGAGCAGGAGGATGCGGCAGGGCCGGGATCTCAGGAATGGGCTTCCCATTCTGCCCCAGAGAAAGCAGCACAGCAGCTACAGCCTAGGCTGTGGAGATGGAGTGGGGGTATTTCATCCCTTTGCAAAGGGATGGATTATATTTAGAGCCTAGAGTGATGAAAAGGCAAGAAGGAAGCCCTTCAGGGCCTGGTGAAGCTGCTGTTTAAATGATTGCTTTAACATGGAGATTTTACAGCATTATCAATGATGTATTGGGTTGCACCGAAGCTGGGATAATTATTTGGGGTTTTTAAATTGTTGTTGTAATTCCAATTTTTTTTTTTTTTTTTTTTTTTTTTTTTTTTTTTTTTTTTTTTTTTTTTTATAGCAGACCCAAACCCACAATTCTTTGCCAGAATCTCACTAGTGAGAAGAAGCAACCTGCTAGGATTAATGAAATATGCTGTACCGCTTTGCCAGCAAGCCACAGCTCTTACCTCATTTGGGGGAAAAATAAATGAATATTGAGTTTACGGACTCAACATTCAACATTTTCTGCTCTCTTTCTCCAAAGTATGTTATGGTGACAGCTCTGTGCCACAATTCCCACACTCCTCTTTAATCATCTTTTCTCTGTTAACCCTTTGATCATCTCTTCTGTAAGACAATCTGTGCATCAGGCCAAAACTCAGCAGCCTACTGCACACACAATTAAGCACCCAAACCCCACCCCACTGCACTCACTGAGGGACGTGCTGCCCTTTTGCCAGAGGATGCCACAACCCACCCTGCATCAGATCTCCTGCCTTCACCTCAGCTCTGTGATGAGCCCGCTCTAATCTTCTCACTTCACACACACTCTTACAAGATCCAGCTAACAACTTCCCCCACTGCCCTCTACCCACAGCAGCAAAACGGCAAGAGGGAAAAGAGAGAGGGATCAAACACGGCTCATTCAGCACAAAACAAAGTCAGCTCCTGGCTGCCAGCTCCACACATGCAAGACAAATTCTCTGTTGTGTTGCAAAGTTTGATCCTGGAAAGCTAATGCGGTGGTTAAACACAGCCTTGCTCCCAGCCTGAGGAAGAAAGTTCAAGAACAAATCATGCTCATGCTGTTTCATCTTGTCTCCTCAAGCTCTTCAGTCCTTCCCTGCTTGGCAAGCAAGGACTAGGACACAGCCATGGTCAGCCAGGGCGGCAGCAAGAGTCCAGCCTCTCCACAATGCCCTGGCAGGGGTGCGGGCAGCAAGGGCTAAGACAGACCACAGACATGCCAGCTCTGACCTCCCAGGCAGGGCTTTCAGGGAAGAGTCCAGCCAGGCTCCACAATGCCACTGCAGTGCTGAATCCTGCCAACATCTCAAGAGCAATGCAGTGCTGCCACTGCAGTCCCCACTGGAGGAGTACAGTGGCAGAGCACAGAGGAGTACAGAGTCTGGAGGAGCAATGTGGGAGCTGTTGGCCCTGGGCGCTTCTTACTGCTCTGGGTCAGGCTCCCCTCAGCAGGAGAAGCTACAGAAGACACCCACAGCTGAATGTATCTCCACCTCTCCGAAGGCAAGGCCCCTTAAGCGCATGGCACTATCATGGGAGATCATATCAACTGAGCATCTGAAACCTCCTTTCAGTCAAGCACCAAAAGCCTCATTTTGCTGAATTTCAATGCAAATGGGCATCAGTTGTTGCTCAAAATTCTCCTCCCTACTGCTACTGCTCTTCTCTTTCCCCAGCCTGGTACAGCTGTTGCTCTTCTCCTTATGTGCCATGATACACAGCAGGGTCACTGTTTGAGAGTGGAAGCTGTGCCGCAGCAGGATGGATTTCCAAAATGTGGCATAAATAGCTCCTGAGTAACCACTGCCAGCATGATAACACAGGCCCTCGGAGGGATTTAGAAAACTACTGCTTAAACCCAGTCCTGTGCTGGAAAACTGGCAGGAGGGGGAAACTGCTGCATCTGTTCAGCCCATGCTTTCTCTCAGCTGTATTATGCTGTGACCTTGGTCGTCACACCTGTCTGCAGCTCCCTGGGTATTTCAGCACTCAGGTGACAATTTTTGGCCATCCACCTATTGGGAGGGTGCATGACTGAAAGGATGCCTGCACTTCTGTTCATCCTCTTTAGTAAATTGCCACTTTAGGAGTGTAAGGCTAGGATGGACTTACCAGGTCATGAAGCCCCAGCCTCTGCCAGCACAGCCAGCTGTACTTTATCATCTTTTTCCAAGATGTACCTCATTCCTACTTTAGCCTAGTGTGTTTGATGGGGGAATATCTCCTCCTGCTTTGCAGGTCAGACTGCTCGAAGTCTTTCTGTTCTGCTGATTAAAACCTTTTTTTTTTTTTTTCTAACTCTAAGTGTAGATTTATTCATACCTGGCTTATATCCATTTCCTCTCATGCCAACACCATCTTTTAGCTTAAAGAGCTCTTCTCTTTCCCGGGTGTTTCTCTTTCACTGTGTTCAGAGAGAGCAATCATATTCCCTCCCAGCCTTCATTTTGCTGGATTCAACAAGCCAAGCTCTCCTGGTTTCTTCTTATATGATAGATCCTCCATTGCCCTAAACATCCCAGTAGCCCCTCTCAGCACCTGATCCAGCCTGAATTCCTCTTTTGTGACCAGCATTTGGACCCAGTTTTCTAGAAGAGGAGTCCCCAGTGCCTTGTACAGAAGCATTTCTGTCTCACTGTCTCTCCCATCAACTCTTTCTAATGAAAGAAAAAAAATTGCAACCAGAAAATATGAGCATCAGTGCAGAACTGCTCATGTGCTGTAAACATCCTTGTCTCTCAGTCCATGTGGTATGCATGGAAAATGAAACCCAAGGGAATTTACAAAAAATACACAGGCCTAAAAAGACAGCTAGCTGCCCTGGCTCGCACTAGCAGACACACAGCTGGTCTCACATGGGTTTTCTTTCTGTTAAAATGACTGTTTAAGAGTAGAGGTTCCTGTTTGTGTAGGGAAAAAAAGACAAACTCACAACAGAAATCAAGCCCAAATACAGCGATTTTTATGCCAGTACTCTCAAAGGGTGGATGTAACTATATCAGAATAAGAGAACTTATACTGGCATGATTTATTGCTCTTCCCATCTGTCGGGGTTCGGTATACCTGCATAAACAACTTCAGTCCACATCCACTCCAGCAGAGGTACCTTCTTAAAAATATCAATATGAGCTGCTATAAGCTGCTATGAGCTTAACTCCATCCCAGCCATATCCCAGCACAGTTTAAAATTTTGAAATACAGAAAAACCTCAGAGCGAGACCTACCACCACAATACCATCTTTTCTTATAACCCACCATACCCAGGAAATGCCCTCCATTTCTTTACAGCATAGTCAGGAAATCCTTGAACAGGTCTTTTCCCATTCCAAGGCATGTTTCTAGAACGACTGACTGCAGTCTTAGGCCTCCTGCCAGAGGAGACTTGCTCCCCACGTGTGCACAGGGGGATGAACTGCTCTCTGGCTGATGCTTGCAGAAATGCCAAATGCTCAGACAGCTCGCATCAGGGTCTTGCACTAAAATCAGTCAGGAGGTTCAGGCTGCTGAGGAAACAGACCCTGAGCTCCTTGTTTCCCTTTTGGGTTAGCTGAGGACTTGCCACTGTTCCTTTTCGGTCCAGCCAGAAACCTGGCTCTGCTCTTGATCCAGAATCACTAGGCAATGCTCATCAGCTATTGATCACTTGGCCTTAGTGAAATATCCACTACGAATGTATGCCTTGCTCTGCTGTCCATAGCTTCCTTTAGCATCCCAGGGCTCCTGCACTATCAAAAGGGGGAGCCAGGGAATAGCAGAGCTGATGCAGAATGGCAATGGGGAACATTGCCTGATGATTTGCCTTTTTGTTGCTCTGCACTTATACTGAGGATTCTGTGCTTTTGTGATCACTAAGACATGGCCTGATATTTAAAAAGTATCTGGGGTCACTTAGGAACAGAAGTTCATCAAAAGACAATGATAATTAGTCCCTTATGTGAACTGGGTATTGGCTGTTATGCCAAATTTGTAAATAAACTGGAAACTAAACTTCTGGCAGGCCTCTGCACCATTATGACTTTTTTTCTGTTTTGGGGATACACCAAAAATGAGAATAGGAGCACTAATAAGGCACCCATACAGACTATAAGTCCCTTTAGTTTTCTTCATGGACTTCAGCTACGGAAATCACCTATTTCTTCTACCTGAACCCCCAGTGACTTGTAGGTAACTTCTATGTGATCACCACTAGGTAACTCCAGAAAAGCTAATCAATTTTTTTCCCTTGAATTTATTCTAGTAAAAAATAATAATGAAAATGCCACAAAAAGGGGAAAATGATTTTCAGAGATGTGATCTCCTTCTCTGACAGGAGGGGAAGGAGGGTTTCACCGGGAAGTCCACGTGACTCTATATCTGGTAATTATCCAGCCACAGAGGGAAACTGAAACATTCTGTGCTGTTGCAGAAAATGACAGCACCTGGAGCTCCAGCACCCAGATAAAAAGCAGAGAGACAATCAGGCAGATGGGGAAAGGCAATGCTACATCATGGGCTGGCAAGCAGAGGGAAGAGAAAAAATGGGGAGAGGCAAAAGCTGGCAAGAAACATTAAGGCAGCCGGCACAGCTACTGGAGAATGAGATTATGCCACAGATTAGCAATGCATGGGCACAAAGAAAGAAAGAGCGTAAGGGCAGGTCAGGAGAGAGTGGGTACACAAAAGGGACAGTGCAAACACAAGGGGGAATAGGAGAGTGATGCTAGAGGGAGCTTCAAAGCATTTTGTATGGTCCAGGGTTGCTTCCTCCCACCCCAGTCACAGACTAAAATACAGGAGGTATCACCACAGGCTATCACAAAACAAGGGGGAGATTTGAAAATCAGCATCTCACAGTTGAGGAGAGATCTGGCACTGCAAATAACACCTTCCAGCTTGTGGATTCCAGTGGTTTGCTCAGGGAAGGGGACTACAAATCTTAAGATCCAAATAATTAAACCTGAAGCTTTGGAGCATCACCTCATGTATTTTGTATGGCAGAGAGTCAAGGTTCCCTCCCCGACTCTCCCTTTCACAATTGCACACACCAAGACACATGTAAGCCTGCAAAACAGCCCACATGATTGCTGCCATGGTGCCATGGCCTAGTTCCAAAAGCAAGGCACCTCAGGTACCCTCCCACACAGCAACATGACAGCGCCAGCTCTCGGGGCTGTCAGAAACAGGGGCTGTGCCCACAGGACTGGCAGCAGCCTCCAGTGGGTCAGGAAGAGCTGACTGCCAGGTGGCAAGAAACCATACACCACCTCTAGGAATGTTTCTGACATGAGAAAATACAGACAAACAGACAATCAGGTCAGGGCCATCAGGTTGTCAGGGGCTAATGCTGGCCACCAGCAGCTATTGAGGTAAGTGACTGAAGTAGATCTGTAATGGCTGTTTATCTCTAAGGAGGCAAGAAGTACTCAGATGTCCCCACCTGAACATTTGGGGAAGGATATGGAAACAGTATCAAGGTCTGAGCATTGGGCCGCATAGTTCAGTGACCAACCCTCCCACACCTAGTGACAGACATTTCAAAGAAAGCTAGAGCACCTCCTAAAGTGACAATGTAAATCACCTTCTACATAATTTCATGATCTTTTCTAGCCATAAAAACCTATAAATCTGGCACCATGCTAATCACAGAATGGCTTGGGTTGGAAGGGATGTTAAAGATCATCTAGTTCCATGCTCCTGCCATGAGCAGGGACAGCTGTTACTAGGTAAGGTTGTTAAAAGCTACATTCAGCCTGGTTTTGAACACTGCCAGTCAGGGATGGGACATGCACTTCTTCTCTAGGTAACCTGTTCCAGTCTCATGCTACCCTCAAAGTAAAAAATTTCTTCCTAATATCTAACCTAAATTTAGCCTCTGTATAAATTAGCTTCCACTCTGAGTGACAGCTTGCAATCCACCTTGTAAGTTTGTACGCTGGCTTTCTTATCCCCAGGCATTTCTCAACCCTCTGCCCCCTTTTTCTTTTTTTAAACTCATTAACATCTTCATCTTGGTGATACTTTCTGGCTGAGAATTTCATCAGTTAACCATTAACTGGTACAAGACTGTGAAAGAATGTCAGATTTAAATGTTGTGTGGAACTGGCAGGTGTCTCCTGTGTTTTGTACTATATGAAAGAGCTTTTTCCAATACCTGAGGAGCATGCTACCTAAGACACAGTAATGCACTTTCTGTTATCTGGATCCTAATGTTTATCTTATCTCATCTCATACTGCTTCTTCTTCATCAAGGGAAAGGGAATATCACATCTGAAGCATTAGCGCTTGTCCTGGGCCGGTGGATCAGGAGGATCCACACCAAGGAGAAATCAGTCTTGAAATTCTTTGGAGGCAGATCAGAGAGGGAATGGGAGCAGGGAAAATAAATCTTAACTTTTCCTTATTTTCTGAGGTCATGAGCGTATCAGAGGTGTCCCAACCAAGCTATCAGCCCCACTGCCAAGTGCTGCCCCCGGGTAGCCAGCAGCAGACTGTGAACGGTGGTATTTCAAGATGAATGAGAAACTGGGTGCATCCTGCCTGCTCACTTCCAGCTGCTGCATTTCAATGAAGGACACCTTCTTGATGTGCAAACACTCTAGTTATTATTTACAGCTGACCTTTTCCTTCTCCAGCTCCCGCTGCCGTGGCACTGCTGGTGGAGTCAGGGCTTGTAGAGATTGTGGAGACGATGTTTGGCGGAACATGTTCGATTCCCTGCCTGTGCCAGAGCTGTCATTAGTGCCACTGTGGATTGAGCTACACCCCTGCAAGCAACACTGGGAAATGTGAAGAAAAAAGCCTAATGTAGACAAAGCCTTTGAGGAGCTTAACCCCTCTTCCCCTTTTCCATCTCTCTCCCACTTGAAAGCAGAGAACAGCTTCTGAGCTAGACACATGCTCTCATTTCCATATCTAAAGCCAGTCCCGAAATACCATCGTGAAATAATGCTCTCAGAGAGAAGACCATGAAGCAGATTCCCTTTGAGAGACTCTGCTGCTTCTTTTTTTTAATTCCATCCAAAAACAACTATCACCAAATACCGAATGCACCTGGACTGGAGGAGTCAATATTAGGCACCTTGTTTTTTCAGATAGATATGGAGGAATTGGAGGGAATTCAGAGGCAAGCAACAACAAAATTCATCAAGGGCTGGAAAGGGATCAGCATCTAAGGGAAGCTTAAAAACATTAAATATGTATAACTTGACTAAGAGAGGACTTAAAAGCGACATGTTGACAAGCTATACCTCTTTGAAAGCTGAAAGTACCAAGGGAAGAGAGGAATTATTTAGCAAGATGCATAGGGGTCTATGAAGGAGTAACAGGTCAGAAAAAAAAAAGAAATAAGTCTGTTCGAACTTGAAGAAAAACTTCTTCAAGTCATCTACAAGTGCTAGTCTTGTAAAAAGTCTCCCAAGGAAAGCAAGGAAGTGCCTATTCTTTCAGATGTTTGAAAAAAACATGGGCTGCAGACCAGAGGATCAGCCTCACAGGGGCTGCAGGGAGAACAAACTACAGTGACCTGGTCTTACCACCTACCTCAGAGTTCAGCAATATGTTAGGAGAAGACAATTCCTCTTACAAATTTCTTTCAGATGAAGCAATGTTTTTAGGCTTTTTCACTTCACATACAGCTAAATATTTCTTGTCAAGACCTTAGATCCCTATATATCACACTAGAGTTACCTGGCACAGGTTTGGATTTGTTTCCAAAACTGGATCTTCTAGAAATCATGCATGGAGAGGTTAAAAACTACTTACTGATACAAACACTGACAGTCTAATTATTTCCAAAAGACACTGGCATATGGTTGTATTCCCAAATATGCTGTGAGTAAACTTGTCCAGCACTTAAAAGTCACAAGTGAGATTTGACTTCTTTAAGTGCTTAACATTAAAATCTAAACCAGATTTGTCAAAGTACTTTTGGGCCTACCAGCTGCCAAACTAACACACAAGGACCAAATCTTAAAATCAGCATTTGGCACAGTGAGTTTTTTCACCAATATATCCAATTTTTTTGCTGCCTAAAGTGAGATACTTTTGAAAATCCATCCCATGGGTGTGTTACAATCATTGAATAAAAGTCTGCAAACTTCAAATTCCCATGCTGTATTTATCCTGTGCTGAAGAACTCCTTCATGTGGAAACAACAGCAAAGCTGTTGCAGCAAGGCAATGCTCAACTCCACCTTCTTTCCTTTGTTTAGAGCTTTGCTAAATTTTGCCTTTCCCTAATGCTTCACTTTCGTCCACCATCAGGTCTTGTGAAAAAAGGCATTTGAAAGACTTACAGGGAAGGTAGAGAAGATGCTTTGAGGGAGAACTCCCAAGAGCTTTGATCTCAGCTTACCTTCATTCCCACATGCACAATATGCCTTGCAGAGGAAGACATGTTCATGAATAAATAAATAGAGGAAAGGAGGAAGAGTAGAAAAAAAAAGCAATTTCAAGATATATCTGATGGAGTTTCTGCTGTTGACATGAAAGCCAGAAGTTCATTTAAAACCTCATGGTCAGAAACAGAATGAGAAGAAGGTACAACTCCTTGAGAAAGGGGAAGGAATAATTCCCACTGCTAGATCTTCTTGCCATCCTACTAATCATACTAATATCTGGCACTCTTTTTCCTCTGAGACCTTGCAGGGCTTTGTTTGGCAAGGCAATTCAGCATGTGCTGAACAGCATGCAGTGTTTTTATCAAAGGAAATAAGCTTATAACTGTGGAACTGAAATTCTTACCTTTGTAGAAGAGAAGTGTTGTGATGTGTGTTTTATACATACAGGGAGCCAGTGGAGAAGGGAATAGATTGAGCAAAGTCATACGATAAAACTATTTTATTGTCAAAACCAAAACATAACAGACCTGATCTGTCTCATACAAAACTTGGTTTGGTGTGTACCTGTTGCATGAGGATAGCAAGAGAGGGGTAGTGATGACTGCAAAATAGCCTTCACAAACCCAGATGTCACCTCTAGTCACATCTGTCTTAGCACTACTGCAAGAGACCTTGCGTTTCTCTCTAATTGGGATCTGCCCAGGGATATGCAACCACAGCAGACAGGTCTGGCTGAAGCAGAGTTTGAAAGCAACTGGCTTGGGTCATTTGGGTCTGTGCCCTGGAGCCTGAACTCCAGCCTGGCTACTGACTGAAGGACAGGCTTAACTACAGGGACTGGTCTGACAGCTTCTGCACCTCCTCACCTGCAGTCTTCTGGCACTGGCAACACAAACTGCACAAATTAGCTGGAACACAGAACATAAACCCTTTTCATTTCTTAGTGAAGACAATGTTGCTTAATCCTACTGGAAGCATATATCCAGGAATATCTTATCTGGATCCACTGACATCCCTGCCTCTTCTCCCAAGAGCCTGCTGTGAAAGGAATCCTCTCCCCCATGCATAGATCATCTGCAGTATAGATAAACCATTTCCCCATGGAGCTCCCTTTTGTACAGATGTCTTACTGAGAGTTTCTTACACAGCAGGGTCTAAGGCTGTGCACTTGGGCTTTGGCTGGTTTGAGGCTGGGCTCACATTTCTGTTCTTCTGACAGGTCACTTGCTCTAAATAATTTCCAGAGTTCTGTACTGTACTGTATGGAGAGATGCCAAACTGGCTTCAGCTGGCATAAATCAAGGGCCAACACGGCACCATTGAAGTAAATGGGGAAGCCCAGATTTAAATGAGGATCAATCCTGCTTCCTTCCACCACACTCTAAATGAATTCATTAAATACAGCACTTCAGTCTGCTCAGCTAAAAGAAGCTCTAGCTGGCAGGAGTTTTCACATCCAGGGAATGTTTTAAAGATAAGGATTTGCAGGCTGCCTTGAGTTTACACTTGGCTAAAGGTAGGCTCCCATCCATGCAGAAGGTATGACATCATGCCCACCTGGTGTGTATCTGTGCATCCCCAAGGTCTATGCACAGCATGACATTAACTCAGGACCTTACAGCCCTGGGGGAAAAACCTAGGCTCAAATCCTTTCATGAAGAGGCTCAATTCAAAGTGCTACAGAGCAGCAGAAGAGAGGTCCTGCAGTACCTCTACCACACTGAAGGGCTTATTTTTATTTTTTAATTCTTTTAAGTTTTCACTAGGGGGTGTGGGGTGTGTGTCTGCACTGAATTTGAATCTGTAGTAGAGCAAGCAACAGCACCTGGGCAGAAAGAACAGTTGGGGATTTTTGAGACAAATGTAAAATGATAGTTAATTTTGACATTAAACCCTAAATAAAGGGATATTAAAGTTATTCTGAGGTTCCAAAAAAAAAAAATAAGATGTGCTGTGATGGTCTGGCCTGCTCCCATGTATTCTACAGAACTCATGATTCCTGCAGTTTATCTCTTACCCACTCACTAAAACAGATGGTGTTGCAGGCTCTTTGAAGACTCTGACAAATAGGACTGCATTGGGAACACTGTTCATATATGCAACTTGCCTTACAACCCTCAGGACAAGATACACTGGCTTGAGACCTAAGTTCACATCCAAAGCACAATCTGCAGCAAAGAATAGATCCAAGTCTCTTTCAGCATTGCTGCTGAGGTCTCTAAAATGCACAGTCACACACAAAATATCTCCTACAGAGAGATATAAAAGTCAAATCAAAAACCATTGTCTGAGATCCCAGTCAAGTTCTCTTTCTTTGCCACGACCAGGGTGCACATTGTTTTTCCTCAAAGAAATAGTTCTGCCCACTGAACAGCAGTAATACAATGATATTCCAATAACCTGAAAAATAAGAGAGCCCTAACAAAAATGGACCCGCCACCAACTCCTCTCTGATTTCACACTTACTATTTCTTCCTTAGGCTGAGAAAAGAGGGTTGGTCCTCGCCAGCCAAAGAGAAGCAGGGAGAGAACCCAAAATTACTTGTTTATGCTAGACTATTACCAGTGTTCTCCCACCCTTGTGTGTGTATATGTGATCAGCCAGTACTCGGAAAGACAAGTGAGGTTAACCGAGCTACATGCATTGCTCCCACTAGAGCAGTATAAAACAGTGATAAACCACAACTGGAACCACTCTGCAGTAAGTATCTGGCCAGAGGTGAAGCATGAGGTTACAGCAGCAGCTCCACTCTCCTGTCCCCTCTGCCTGATGGATCCTTGGTAATAAACCACCCTTCAAGCTTTCCTGTCTTAAACTGAAGCTACTGGGATTCAGGGGAGATAAAGATTTCAACTACCTTTCACAAGAGCCTTCACAATATAGTCCCTTTCGGCATAAAAGTAGACATGTAATGGGCTTTCTCTGTCCCTGAAAGTAGAGTAGCACCACAGGAAAGTGCAGCCCTTTTAGCTCTCTTCTTTATTTAGAGTTGTTAAAATAAACTGATTTCCCAGCCAATTAATTATCAAATATCTGTAACCACTTTCAAGCCCTGCCATTACTCAGTCTCAGAGGCCCCCACAGGCAGTGCAAAGCTACACTCTCCAAGTCTGCTCCCTTTCACTGAGCTGATAGCAGAAAAGCAGCACAAGGGCTGGCAAAACCATGGAGGAGAGCTGTAAACATCCCCTTCTCCACATTAACAACAACTCCAGCCATGCAGGTGCCAGAAGCCAGGAAGCTTTACCACGCCCCTTGACCACGGCTCAGTTCCCAGCTCTCAGCCACCCGTACACAGACCCCAGCGCCACTGCAGGAGCAGATTCACCCTGTCAAGACCCCAGTGCTGCCAGTGACATCAGCAGGCACCCGACAGCAGATGCTGCCAGCTGAGCTGAACTGTGGATGCCAAGTACCATGAGCTCAGCCCAGCATGTGGCATAAACTTCAGTTTGAAGCATGTGCTGGGAACCAGCTTCTCACCCAGATGTGGGCAGGGACAGCTCCTGTGATAGCCATGTTATTTTGTGAAAAACTAGTCTGTACCTCTGGTTACTGGAAAGTTGTACTTACCATAGGTACATTAGCAACGGCCATACCATCTATTTTATAAGCATTAAACTACACTCATATGTGGTTTCAATTAGGAGATTACAAATGAGATCGAAGATAATGCATCCCACAATTACTCACCCTTTCTCCTTTCTAGAAACTCAAGCAGAATCATTTCCAGGCCAAAATGCGGTCTCTCTTGATTGATAACACTAATAAAATGGCTTTATTGTGATATAAATAGCCTTAAAAACGTCCTGGAGAGTCAATATCAGTGGTTGATGGCCTTATGCAAGCAAAGTCCTTATCTTACAGTGTGCTAAAGCTTAACGAGTTGTGCTTCTGAGAAGTCTGACATTGGATTTGGGCGCTTGTTTGGGGAACTACAGAAGGGTAGCTCCCAAATTAGACATGCAAAGTGGGAACTGTTTAAACACCTTTCCTCTTCCTTGCGCTCCCTATTAATAATCTCTTCGCTTCCTAGCTTTCCTGGTGCCAGTTCAAACACAAACACCGGCTGAGCCCAGCAGGAGCCATGGGAACACTGTGCTCCAGTGCCTCTTTGCTGGAAGGTTACCAGCCACTGCTACAGTAATTGGAAAACCTGAAATTTCTTCCAAACTGTGCACGAGCTGAGATTCTCACAGCCCCTGCAGAGGCATGTGGCTGTTTCCTGAACAAAGAGCCTACACTGACTTGCGCTGAAGCACATCCATGACATGTTTTTGTTACTCCCTTGTCAGGAGAGGCCAACTCTGCCATGCAGCTGGAAGTGAAGTACTCAGTGCCCCAGGCTGCACTGGAAGCTTGCGGGTTCTAGAAACTTAAGTAATTTTTTGAAATTAGTGCCCTCCAGGCAGTAGCTCACTCCAGGAGGCCAAATGCAGAGCCTGCTTCAGAGGATGAGGGAGAAGATCTTTGGGAATTCACAAGAGCAATGCCCAGAGTGTTCTTCCTTTTTCTGAACAGCAGCGAACTTCACTCTTCATAAAGAGAAAGCACTTGTTTTAAGGCCTTATTTGAAAGTGGAATCCCCTGAAAACATGCAGTTTTCTATCAGGATTGTATCTTCTGAATGCAGCCATATGAGAAACCGCTGACCGTGCTTTCCAGTAGTGCCGCCCTGGCTGAGATCCGACAGCAGGCTGGGTGCTAAAGAGCTTCTCTGGGAGTGACAGAAGCATATACACCTGTCAGAAAATGCTGATATCATAGCAACTGTGACAGTGATGTGATCAGGACCTGACAGACAGTCAAAAAAGAGAGGGAAGGATGCACAAGAAAGGGCGACTGAGAAACTTTCAGGGAGAGCAGTCAGAGTCTGTGCGTGAGAGGCAGTGAGTAAGTGAGGCTTGTTGCTTGTCTGTGCATGGCAGATGGGATGAGGACTCTGGGGACATATTCTCCCCTCCACCTGAGCAGTGCTTTGTGTCTCTGAAGAGTGAAGGGACAGCACAATTTCCCAGCCTTGCTCCCCTCTCCCCCCATCTCTGCCATAGTTACATCCAGTCTCATATACTTGAGAGCAATTTCCCCTGCAATAATAACGCCTTTGCAAGCGTGTGGGTGGCTGTGCGCTTGTGCTTGTGTCGCCTGTGGGAGTGCGCATGTGCCAGGCTCTGCTGAGATGAGAAGGTGGCTTTGTGTACGCGACAGAGCAGGTGTGGCACTGAGACTATCAAACGTGTGCGCGAGGATATGAGAGAAAGTGCACTTCGCACAGAGTCAGACATCGAGTGAAAATGAGAAGGTGCTCGTATTAGACGGTGTGCGTGTCAGCAAGGAAGAAAAAGGTCTTATTCACAGCCTTCCTGCATATGTTTGATGAGTATCACAAGTTTTAACCAAGAAAAATATGTATGTATTCAAATCAAACACAAAACACCCCTTTTGCCTGGAGCGCTCCTGCCTTGCCTGTTTGTTCTGTTGCAAGGTGCTTGTTAGAAGAACACAGGAAACAAGAAGATGAGAAAAAAACCCAGGCTGACATATTTAAACACAGCCAGCTACTGAGGCAATAACAAACAGCAAGGAGAAAAGCAGGTGGGATAGTTGGAGAGCTGTTGTGATGATGCTGGAATGAGAGATGTCTGTGAGAATTTCTGAACACCATCCCTCAAGTGGATTATGATCAATTTTACTGTACACATACTGTGTTGATTCTGCAGCTAGCTACAAGGAAACACACTTAAAAGCCTATTGCTTACAGCCATTTTGCAATAAAGAGTCAAAAGACAATGAAAGGAGTGTTAGTGTTCTGTCTCAATCCCCTGCAAAGACTTCTACACTGAGTCTGGACACCGCTTGTCAAAATTGGAATGGAGGGACTGAATTTATGGACAGGAGGAAAAACAGTAACAACAGATTCAGTCCCAAAACTACTGGGGCTAAAGGCCTTTCTAGAACTGCAGGTCAGATAAACATGAATACAGAGACAGGGATGGATTTGAAATTATTTTTCCCCTTTCTGTTACACTTTGTTTTTCCTGATAAATTTAAAGACTTTTAAAAGTTTAAGGCTCTTCAACATTATCATAATGCACAGGCCTATGCTGTCCACAGGCAAAATTCACCAATACCATGTCCAGTCAGACTTGTTAAGTCTCTTACAATACCACAGGCAATGCATGGGAAGACAGGAGCATGCCAAGAACTGACTGTAGGAGTGGCAAAACCACCAGACCAAAGACATTGTGTTGAAGAGATCCAGGAAAAGGGTCAGAAGTGCAGATGAGGCTCTATCCCAAGGCAATTCATCCAAGCTTCACCCAGACCATGGGAAGATTCCTCCAGGATAAAGGCAGCTGTAGGCTTTATGTTCCTCCCTCACCCATTTAAAATCAGAGTGAACAGCACTGTTTTATAGCTGAAAAAGAGAACTCTCATTACACCAAGGGAAGGGAATCAAGTACCTTGTCTTTGGGGCTACAGAACTGGTGCAGGAAAACAAAAAACGTCACACTTGGGTGCTTGAGCTTGGGTGCAGCTCTTTCACCATCACCCCCCCAGCATCTGACCAAACAAACCTTTATTTAGCTATGGAGACCAAAGCAACCTAGGTCAGGCTGGCTCCTGCTTTGGGCAGGCCTTGTGCTATGCAGAGCGGGTTCTTCCTGATGGGGGTCCCTTGGGTGCTACTGCATCCTCAGTAACAGTTATTATTGTTCCAAAAATTACCCAGGAACTTGACAAGTCCTTCTGCAGTGTTTGATGCTCTGACCTCAAGAGGCAGTGTGGATTTCACAGACTGACTACCTGCTGTGTGAAAAAGTGTCTCCTTTCATGTGATCTAAATTAAGCTACCATTAGCATCTCCGAGTGACCTCTTGTTCTCGTATTACATGAGGACAGAAAAAGGAGGGACTGATCACTTTTCACCACATTCTTCATTACTGTAAATAACTCAATTATAAGCCTTTAATGTGTCTCTTCAGGGAGGCTGGGGATGGCCGATGCTTGCACTCTCCCATTGGAGTGGGCCAGGATTGAGCAGAGCCAGCCTGAGCTCAGAGACAGTAGAGGGCACGATGGCAAGAAGGAAGATGGGAGAGCTACTGGGAGGGAGAAATGGCACTTTTGCAAGCTTGCTACACTGAAAAAGAAAACCCTGTTCAGTCCAACTGACTGCCTCCTTGTAGGTGAATCTCACAAGATTACTAACCATGCTTCATGGCCCTCTGGTAATTCTACACACTTTCATAAATGAGGGCGTAGCCAGTGTTCAAGATAATGTCCTTTTTTTATAACATATTCCCTATTGTTTCCCTGTCCCTTAAAGGCAACCAAGCATCTTCCACGTTTTTGGAATTGATGCAACCCACTGAAAAAGCTCTTATCGAGTTACTCACTGTGACTCCCAATCTCTCCTCTCCAAGGAGCCTGGGAGCTCAGCGCTCATCACTGTACAGCTGAAGTGGAGATTATTTTTGCAGTCTGAATTACCATACGCTCATCCATGTTATAGTTCATCCGTCATCCTGCTGCTCTGTCCCCGTGGCACCTTTAAAACCTGCTGACTCATGGAGATGGCAGCCTGTGCTGCTTTCGCTTGGTAAGATGGTGAGGGGCACTGGGGGAGGACCCAGCTCCTGTCAGGACACCCCGGAGCAGCCAGGCCAAGCCCTGGGAGTGGGTCCCATTGGATCTGCACAGCTCAGGCAGCAAGCCTGTAGAGGATGCAATGGGATGGGCCTGCTCTTAACATCTCCTATGGCTTTTGGCAACTCTGCTGCATTTCTCACCAGCCAAACAAGGAGTCATCATCAAAGCACCAACATGCGAGCCATGGCACACAGGGCAGACTGAACACCTCCC
Organism: Vidua chalybeata; assembly: GCF_026979565.1. Classification (NCBI taxonomy): domain Eukaryota; kingdom Metazoa; phylum Chordata; class Aves; order Passeriformes; family Viduidae; genus Vidua; species Vidua chalybeata. Next base: position 68,490,053 of record NC_071531.1, read on the forward strand.
CAGTGTGTACTGACTCCCACTATTAACTTGTCTCCATGCAAAAGAGAAACTATTCTTTGCTAATTAACAATCCACTGGGTTTTAAACTGTGACAAAGACCTTGCCCCTTTGCCCACGGCTATTTATTTCCCTTCATAATTTTGTGTGAAAGGCCTTATCAAAGGCTTTATGAAAATCAAAGTATATTATGTCTGCTGGGGATCACCTTTATCTTATTTTATTAAACTTTAAAAAAATACCCAAAACAACAAAACCCACTTGCAGCTCAAAAAGGCACAATTTTCTTTTCCAGAAGCCATACTGGATTGACCCTGTCATGTTATACTTAGCTGAACATTGTACTAGTCTGTCTTTAATTAGCTTCACAATGAGTTTGGCTGGAACGGAAAGAAAGCTCATAGATCTGTAATTCCCTCGATGTCTTTCGATTATTAAAAAAATAATAATAGTACTTAGCATGCCTGGAGCACTCCTTCTCTGAGGATCTCAGAGAACCAGGGTGAAGGCAGAGCAGGCTGGAGACAGCCCTTCAGCACCTTCTCCTTGCAAGAGGGAAGGAGAAGGGAGAGAAACTTGCCCATGAAGTCCATGTCACAGCTGGATATGGAGCTGCCACCCTGTTCCTGACCCTCTCAACTGTCATTAAAATCACTTGCTTGATTCTCAGGGGTAAGGATGGGGCAGTGTTTGCCTATCTGCATCATCTTGTCTGTGCACAGAGAGATTTCAGCATTCTTCCCCCAAATCCGACCCTGCAATATTAGCAGCTCTGCATTCATTAGAGATGCTGTTTATAAGGATCCGTCAGACACTGCTGTCAGTATATTTCATGCATTATTTACTTCAGAGCCCTGAGACTAATGCTACCTCACTCCTAGTGATTTACTGCATTTGAGTTTCTCAAGCTGATCCATAACTTTAGGTAATAATAACAATAGCAAAATACTCTGTATGCATGTATCACACTCGTCAGCAAAAACCCACACAGAGATGAGCATATGATGCCAGAAGAACTGCTGCTCTGAGGTACTGGAGCATCAGCCATTTGGAGGTACAGCTCCCTCCTCACAACTTCCACACCCCAGTTTTAGAATACTTTGCCTCAAGTCCAGTACATGTGAACCCTTCAAAGTCAAAGTCCATATCCAGGGGGTTTCCCGCTTTCCAGGGAAAGTTCAGCAATCCCTGCACAGCATCCCCTGGCAAGGACAGACCTACCTCAGGTAGAGGAACCTCATGAGCCTGTCCCAGCCCACAGATGGGGCCTCTCTGCCTTGGTGAATTAAAAATCCCAGAGGGATGCTCAGCACCTGGGATGGGGGCTGTGCAAACAGCTCGGCACAAGCCAGAGATTCAGCTTGTTGGCTTTGGCTCAGCTCCTTAATTGCATTCCCCACCTGTGGCTCCTCTCATCCTGCTCCTAGCATTGCACAGTCACAGTGCCCTGGCCATTCCTCTCACTCCCCTCAGCTTCCTTCTCATTTACACCTTGCCCACTGTTTCATTTGACTCCTGGCTGTTTGGCCGTTCATGAAAAGGTGCTTGATGAACCCTAATAAAAGCCCTCTCTCTGCTGTGCAGATGCAGATCCTTTCTGTCCCCTTTGCACACCATCTTCGTATGCCCTCCTTGCACACCAAGGCAGCTATGACCTCCAAGCCAAGTCCAGTGCTTTTAAGGATTGTTTTTCTCGTTTGTTTGCTTTAATTTATTTTGCCTTTCAGCCTTGCATTTGCTGTCATCCTTCTCCTCAAGCTTTCCTGCTGCCCTGTTTGAAGCTCACCTATCCTGCACATGCCATGTGGGGGGCATGCTTAACGAGGAGCCAACCCTCCTGCCCTTGCTGACCTGATGTTGACAAGTCCTCAGCACTCACACCTCTGAGACATGCTGCTACTGCCCACGCACCCCACCCGCTCTCTGATGTCCCCCCCCTGACATGGCTGAAGCCTCAAGGAAAGGACTGCTGTGTCCTGGCAGGCTCTTAAGATGCTGCAGGCCCTATAATAATAATAACAGTAATGAAACCCACTGAGAGATGTCCCCTTGCCCAGACAAGGTTCTAGAGCGGAGGCCAATTCCCACCACTGTGCTGACACAAAATCACTGAGATCAATGAAAACATCAACTAAGTGCTGCGAAGGATAGTCTTCTCCCTTGCCTTTCGTGTTTCACCCCTGCAAAAACAGTTTCTTTCTATGAGTGGAGGTAACCCTTCCTGGTGGTTTGGCAGTTTTGGCCTGATCTGAGCTGGGGCCACATGCCCTCATGCTGCCAGGGTAGGAGAGAGAGGTCTGCAGAACTGCATGACTGCCTTTGAGAGGCACCAGCCTTAGCATGGGGCATTGAAGCTGAGGGCAGGCTTCTTCTGGTGCTGCCCAGGCTGCGGACACCACACGCTAGTGATGGCAGGGGCTGTTGGAGACCACACAGGGACTGGAAAGGCAAGGGATGCCATGCAGGACTGCGAGCGTGCCCCGTGTCTCGTACACACATGTGCTCACAGCAGCCCAGCTGGCTGTTTTCTGCCAGGAGGGACACCCCAGGAGTCCCACCTGGAGAGTAAGCACTGCTGAACACTGCCCTAAATCAGGAGTTACATCTTCCCACATAGGCACCAAGACAAGCTGCTCGAAAAAGCATTTATAGTGTCAATAAATCTCCTCTCCAAATCATGCCCAGATGTGCACTTTAGGGCCCAGTCACCTTGCCTTTTTATTCTTGCCTGCAAATCTCTGCTCTCCTACAGTACTCTCTGCCTAATACTTCATGCCAAAATACATTTAAATAACCCATTATTGTTATTAATTACTATTATTGCATGAGCAGATTTTACTACTTCCCTAATCTCTCTAACAGCTGAAACCCTCTGCTCACTGAGGAGGGAACTGAGTGTGTTGGGGTCCTGCCTCCTGGGCAGCTTTCAGCCTTGGCATGTGCCATGCACTGACTCACAGAACCCCTCCAAAAAGGTTGACAGTGGCTGACAAACCTCCACCCCAGACATTTCCCTGACACAAATACTTAGGACTAGCACTTTCTGGGTACAAAAAGCCAGGTGAAGGGAGGGAGAGAAAAGCAAGCTTCCCAGCTTATCTGCAGGCTAGATAATACCATAGCATGGTGAATTGGGCAGCCCATGGTATGTTCACCATGTTTTCCTAATACTCAGCAAACACAGTTCTACTCTCAGCACTGAAACTGCTTGAAATATGTCTCAATTTTCCCCCTGTCCTTTCTCAGCTGTATCTATTTAATTTGCATCCTCTTCAAGATAGAAGGATTATCATACTTTTTGTTACCTCACAGGCTGGATAGGACATCTTGCTCTCCACACTGAAAATCACAGTAACAGAAGCATCCTAAAGTTCTCTGTTTCTTCTGCACAATCAGAAAGAAGGGTACACCTTATCATCAGTAACCTGCATGATAGTACAGAAGATATTGACAGCTTCAGGAAAGATACCAAATTCAGGGGAGTGGCTGACTCCCTGGAGAGCAGAGCTGCCATTCAAAGACCCTCGAGGACATGGAAAAATGCGATGACAGAACTTCACAAAGTTCAACAAAGATAAATGCAAAGTCTTCCACCTGTTGAAATGATCTCTGTGCAACACTGATGGATGAGGGCTTGCTGGCTGGGAAGTAGCTCTGAAGAAGACGAAAGGTTCCCAGTGAGCAAAATTTGAAAATGAGTGTGGCAGCATGCCCTTGTGGCAAGGAGGGCTAAATGTGTACCTGGCTGCAATGATGAGAGTGTAGATAGCAGGCCAAAGTAAATTATTATTTCCCTTTACTCAGCACTTCTGAGGCTGTATGTGGAGCAATTTTGGGCTCCCAGAATATTTGGTTGGACATAAAAGAAAAACATTTTCATAATGAGGGTGGATCAGCACTGGAACAGGTGCCAAGACAGGTTGAAGTATCATTGTCTTGGGAGATTTCCAAATTTTGACTGATCACGCTGATGTAATGTTGAAGTTAGCCCTGCTTTGAGCAGGGAGTTGGATAAGAGACCTCCAAATCTCCTTTCCCCCTGAAACTTTTCTCTGATTTCAAGGAGGATGCTGTAGTTCTTCTGTGTGGGACAGCTATGGCTTGAAAGCTGAATTTGGAAGGGTCTGATGGGATATTTGTCCCATATCAGTCCCTTAAAGCCTTTTGGCATAACTCTGTGTGTGCAGGGGCCAGTGCACACCACAAGAAGAGCTGGTCTGTTCACCCTGCTGCTTACCTTCCCCTCTGCCACACACTCTCACCAAGGAACCTGTTGTGAATGGGCTAGAAACTTGCAGGCGTACATCTGCTTATGCAACCAGAGGATTTCTGTGCATCTCTAAAGGTAAAGGTTGTTCCCAAAATGTGTAAGGATGCCCCTCTAAAAGGCAGGGAATTTTCCTGGGAAGGAACTGGGATGGGCGTATAGAAACTGTGTACCAATATCCAAACCCAGAGAGGTTTCTATCATGGTTGTTTCACTTAGCAGAGAGAAGGAGTCACCTCTGGGTTAGATCACAGCAGTCACATAATGCATTACAGTTCAGAAAGTGAGAACCTAAAGCCACCAGAATGGGATTGACAAGTAGGTCAGCCTGCAATTAGCCACTCTGAATGTAGTCCTGACTCCTGTGACAACAATCTGGGATTTTAAATAAACTCAGAAAGATGTTTAATAGCTGAGAGAGGCAAGATTGTCGATTTTATGTCTCCTTCAAAACACAGCTGTCCATTATTGCTTCCTTCAAGTCATTACTCTCCTTTTATTGCCTTTTTACTCCATTCACAAACCTGAACTTCTCCTCTCTCCTCAATTTCCTCTGTACTGTCCCTTCATGCAGCTGATTTCCACAGGTTGCTTCCTTGTTGCTTAATCCTTTGCAAACTCTCTGGCTCTAACCCTACATCTCAGAAACACCTGCAAACAACCACAAAGCTGCTTGCAGAGAGATTAGGGGGACTGCTTGACAGGAGCAGGGCCAGCAGTTTCCCCTGGCTGCAGCAGGGACATGTGGCTGGACTCTCTAATGTGATAATAACATATGAAGTGTGCAGTGATGGCCATATGTTGTACTAATTCCTACGTACACAATGCCCTCTGCAGAACAAACAGCCAGGATGGAGGGCACTGGCAGAAGTGCAGGCCCATGGAGGGGCACCTACCCTTCAGAGATAGATGTAGAGAAGGAGGAAGGCTAAAACTGGCTCCTGGAAGTGAGCTACAATCATCTCTGGTTAGGCAAGACTGCAGCTGTTTATGTCTTTAAAAAAAAAAAAAAAAAAAAAAAAGAGGCAAAAAAAGAAAAAAATAAAAGGCAAAACAACTTCCAGGCAACATCCATGGATAGAGGCCGATAGGGAAAACCAGGTGACCCTTCAATACCCCTGAATAACCATGTAACAGGACATTTCAAGGGCTCTTGAAACATCCCAGGCCTATACCCACATTTTGGCTCAAGTGCTGTGAGTGACAATTACCTTTGCTGCTATTGGCTTATGAATGACTGGCAGGGACCCAAAATTCTCAAGAGTCACCTTCGCCAGCAATTCAACAAGGCAAGGACCAGAATAAGCACTTGATGTAGCTGGGATTTCTCTGGTGACAGCAGGCAAGGAGAGGAAAATAGAGATTCTAAGCAGATTTCCTAGGCTGGACCAGCTCCAGTTTTGCTTGGAAGTGAAGGGTATTAGGGTACATTTTCTGTGCTGTACAAAAGAGAAGAGTCAGCACTTCCATCCAGATGCTCAGACCCATGGGCTAGGCAGAAAGAAGACAGCTGCTCTGCTTCGTACTTGGGCTTGCACAGAAGAAACAGAAAGGCAGAAAAAACCTTTGCTGAAGAACAGGCAAGGAAGGAGAGGAAGATGTGTCATATGAAAAAGCAGATACTGACTAATGGCACCACAGCTTAGTTGTCTCATGTTAGAGTCTTAAATTGCCCACAGTGGGAGGAAAGTCACTTTAACATCTCAACATGGCACATAAAACTATTGTTTAAAGGAAAAAAACCCTGCATATTGTTGAAGAAGTGATGGAAATGAGATAGTTTCACAACTGTCTGTACCAAGTTAGGGGTTGGAACTAGATAATCCTTAAAGTCCCTTTTAACCCAAACTATTCCATATTCTGTGATTCTAGGTTGGAGTCTCCTGGCCAGAGGTAGGTGGGAGCCCCCATATCAGCTGACATACTGGGGTGGGGACTGATGAACCCAGAGCTGAAAAGAACCCACCACTGTACCTTGAATGCTTCATCAAAGATTGAAAACTCATCTTCTGTGGGGAGAAGAAGTAGGAGTGCAAGCCCTAATGTGATTCTTAGCCATCTCCAGAAGAGGTACTGCAAGGCAGAAGAACATATGGAGCCCACCTAGGTGGGTTTTACTTGATCAGATAGGTTTTGATAGCCCTAGGAAACACACAGTATCAAGGGAGGAGGGAGAATGGATATGGCAGGTTCTCACAGAATCAATAAAACAGGAATGGAAAGGACTGTAGGCCACCATTAAACACAGTCCCCAACTCTACAGCAGAATCAACTATGCATAAATGATCTCAGGAGACAGCTTTTCCTCATCTGTTCTTAAACATCACCACCAAAGGAAACTCCACACCCTCTAAATGAAGCTCCTCACCCACAGGTGTACCACACCCACTTTGTGACCCAGTGTGTGAAGAGCTGATGTGCACATTTCATGATGTCCAGGGTAGGTGAGGCTGCTGTGGCAGTGAGTAATTTAAATAAGATGTTACAAAGTCTATGAGACCATTCTGAAAATGAACAGGAGAGACTGTGCAAATAAAGCTGTCCTCAATTTTTTAAATGTTTTGTGCCTTCTCATTTTATGTGCTTGAAAGAATTCTGTGGTGCGCTGGCAACTAGCAGATAAAGTTATTGATGACAAACCTTCGGCTCAAAATTAAAGCTAATTCTGTAGTTGTAAAAAAAAAGAAAAAAATGTAAAATACAACAATGGCAGATTAATTGTGATAACATCATTAAATTCGTATCCAGTGCTCAAGGCACATCATAGTTATTTAGAGACAAGTGATCTGGGGAATCAGAAAGGCAAGTGATTATGGCATTTCACCTCTTGGGGTCTATTTTGCAGTGAGATACAAATAAACTGAGTTTGGCAGTTGGAAATGCTCTCTGACAAAATATTTTCCTACATCCTCAAGCTGATTAAAGGAATGAGCTGGAAGAGAGAGGTCAGTGGGTAGGCACATAGATAAGCAAGAGATAAGATGAAAGGAGACAGTGCTTGAGTCTATGTAGTCAATATCCTGGAGCTCATAAAAGTTTGTTACCGCACACAGCTTTCTCTGTCTGGCTTTTCACATCAGATCTCAGCAACCAGTGCTTATCTGTGCCCACTTGTTAGATTAGGTCCCATTGCAGATAGCATGCAGAATCTTGCATCTAATTCTCCATGTAGACCCAGTCAGATTCCCTACTGCTCTGAGAAGGCAGAGATTGGCAAGGGAAGACTTCCTCACCCAGATCTTTCCACCTTTCTGGCAGCTGTCAGAGAGCAGTGATAAAGTTTCTGGTGTTGATAAGTGACAAAATCCATGTGCTGTCTGGACAATGCACAGGTTTTATCCCTGGTCAGCAACCATATTAGACTTGCCAGGGTACACCTTAACCAGAGTGGTCCCCAGAAAAGGATGAGAAGAGACAAATGGTGTATTTAGTTACAGCCTTTGACCCTTTCACATCAGCATCACACCTACGCTAATATAACAAGTTGCTCCTGACAATAGGTTTCAACACTGACTGCATCTCTAGTCCAATTAACCAATAATGAGAACTGGCTGACAGCACAGGAGGGACTAAATTCTTCTCTAGCATCATTAAACGTGGAATAGATGACGAGTCACCAAGCACTGAGTTCACATTTGGCCCCATGCCTGCTCCTGCCATTCCAACCATTCCTGGCAGCAGTGGAGAGGCACAGAGTGGGGTCTGCTGGTGACAACCATTACCCAGGTAGGACATTTCTCCTGTGTGAACTCACTATATGTCCCTTCCTGGCTTCCTACCACATGAGTGTTTCCAGACTAGTTGAGATGATATGGGAAGGGAAGAGGGCACAGAGCCAAATGCTGTGCTTTAGCAAATTGCCAGTTGCTAGGGCTCATGCTAGCTGTGCACTACAAAGGCACTCTGGTTTGGTGAAGTTTCCAGCCATTTAGCTTGTCTCTCCAGCACTGCATACAGGGTAAGCACTGTCACCAAGCTAGATGGGCTAAATGGTGCCTAGAATCCCTTCCTTCCCTTGTTCCCTTGCTCCATATATGGGAAGAAAGAACAGTCCTCCCCACGAGGAAATTGTGACATGGTGAAGAGTTAGGAGGCTTAACAGGGGCAAATTGCCATGTCCAGCATGGTGAAGGAAGCTTAGGCAGAGGTGGAGTGGTATGCAAAGCATCTGAAGATGCCACTTCTAAACCCCCTAAAATGGGCAGGGAAAGTTGAGTGCAGACAATGTATGGGATAAGGAAAGGCAGGTTCTGAAAGGGGTCCCTTCCACAGAATACAGTGGTGCCAAAGGAAAATATTTAAGATCCGGAAAGAAGAAGACAGCCTGAAGTAATCCCCCCATGGACCTACCAAACAAACTCCACCTAATCTCCCTCCTTCCATTGCCCTGATTGTCCCCAGCCACTCTTTTCCAGAAAGCCACACAGGGACTGGCAGCAAACACCCCTGGCAGAACACAAGGAGAACAGTGCCAATATGCTGGCTCTACTGCTGTGTCCCCTCTTGGTTTAAATCAATAGTTTATGACATCTACAAGGGGAAACTGTAAATTTCATTTTGTCCCCTGCAGTGTGATTCATATCTTGTTTGCTGGTGACATAATGAATGTGTTTGCCCTCTAGACCCCCTATCCAGTAGACCATTTTAAGGATAAAGGGAGAGAAAATAGCAAAGTATAATTAGAGAGGTCGACTAATGCTGGATTAACCAGTAGCTCAGCTAAAGATAGCTTTACAACACTTATACATAAGGGGCAAGGGAGAGAGGGAGATAGAAGCCCACAGAAGGAATAGAGAATCAGATAATTTTTCTTAGGAATAAAAACCTTACAGGTGACTTGAAGGCTTATGCTGCTTCCTAAACAACTGATAGAGCCTTGCATCACCTGCCAGCCTAAAGCCAAAAAAGTGCAGATGCTTTGCCCCATTTAGTGCTCATCAGGTGTGATCTAGAATATAACCCAAACTGCCCCAAGGACACAGGTTAAACATTTCTGAAACTCATAGGCTTAATTACTCTGCAAAAGCTACTTGAGTTTGTCACCATAGTAGTTAAAGTGCGCATGAGCCTGGAATTGCTCAGAAACCTTGCTGGAAATGCAAATGGCAATGGAGCAGGGAGGGTAGAAAACCTGACAGCACTCCGGAGCTAACAGAGAGGAGAGCACTGAAGAGCAACGGAGATGACCCAGTAGATAGAATCCAGGGAGAAGGTTTCTCATATCAGGGTGCTCTCTGTAAACCAGTTGGAACAGTGGATGAAGAAACAGCTCTGATTGTATGTAACCTGCTGCACAACAGAAAGCAAGACTTGATACATTCTTGTGAACAAGCAGACCTTGCCAGAGAAACCTGACTTCACTGCCAATTTCTTTTTCCAGCTGGCATAACCAACAAAACTCCAAATTAGTTTGGCTAGGTAGATAGGGCAAAAGAAATAATAATATTTTTGGCCAAAATCTAGAGACAAACTTTGCAGCTAGGTCTTAGCTTTACAAAGAGAGGAAGCACAAAACTCCCCACAGAATCCCAAGAAACCAGAAAAAGGGCAAACCCATTAACTCGCAAACAGGAGATCAAATGCCAAGGGATTTGGATCTGTAAAGGCATGGTCTAGAGCTTTCAGTTCATGTCTCTCTACTTCGTGGTCACAAAAGAGTTGCTAATACAGCATGTCTAGCAATACTTCAGTGCTTCTGCTCTTTGAATTAAAACGAAGCAGTGCAAAAGTATATGGAAAGTAAAAGAAAAATAAACTCAGCTCTCAGAGAAGGCTTAGGTGAGGGGCTAAGGACAACCTCGCTGTTCCTGAATTGATCTGCCCCTCTCTAGTTTAAAACAGTGTATTTTCCTACTTTAGCTACCTCTTTAAACCTATCTTTACATTCAGCTTCAGAGACAGCTCCCTATGGATAAGCATTTTTAGATAGATACAGTGTGATCTTTACCAGTTGCTGCAAATTGGCTCTGAGGGCACCTTTATGTGTAAGTTCTGCCTATTTTCTCTACAAACAGAAAGACAGGGATGGAGAGGATGAGGGGAAAGGGCTTTACAAATAAAACAAACAATAGGAGAGCCAAAAACAAAGTCACAGCAGAGTCACACATTGTGACCTGAAACCAAGGTTCCTCATCCCAGCACCGTAACAATCTCCCTGACATCAATTGCAGATGCTGATCAGACACACATGCGGGGAGCTACATTCAAACACAAATGTGCAGTTTGCACTGTTTGGGAGTGACTGGTTTGGGACACTCCCCTCAGATCATAAGTGACAGCCAACAAGCTGTGGGGAGGCAGCACATAACTGAGTGTTCAAGAAACATGGGCATCACTCAGGTTTAGCTGTGTCTAAACCAGCCATGGGCAAAGCATCTCAGGTTCAGCCCTTGCCCCTTCAATTCATCCTGGTATCCTCAGATTCACCAGACTTTAAAGACTTTTGATGAAACCACATCAATATTTGGACCCCATAACAACACGATATTCTGGGCACAGGTATCTTAATCTGCTATACTCTATTGTTTGAGGGAAAGACTGAAGGAAACAAGGTTATGACCAGAGAGAATAGAGATGTAAAAACCTTATATGCATGTAGAGTTTGTAATGGCAAAACATAGTTCATCACTACAGAGATACTGTTTAGTTTCAGTCTGCTGAAAATCCTGGGCATCCTACTAGAGAGCAGATGCAATCACTGTCCCTGGGCCTGGAGCAAACATTACTGTCCAATATGCTGCTACAGTAAAGCTTGGATGAATGACAGCTGCAGCCTGGGCAGGGATACTGCTGGGCTCATAAAGCAGTCTAGGTTGGGAAAGACCTCCAAGATCATTGAGTACAACCATTAACCTAACACTGCCAAACCCTCACTAAGCCACATTCCCAAGTGTCCCATCTACATGTCTTTTAAACAGCTCCAGGGATGGTGAATCCACCACTTCCCTGGGCAGCTGTTCCAATGCTTGAAAATTTTTTTTGGTGAAAAAATGTTTCCTAATATTCTTTCTAAACCTCCTCTGGTGCAATTTAAGGCCACATCCTCTTAGCCTGTTATTTGTTACCTGGGAGAAGAGACCAACCCCCACCTGGCTACAGCCTCCTTTCAGGCAGTTGTAGAGAGTGATAAGGTTACCCCTGAGCCTCTTCTTCTCCAGGATAAACAACTCCAACTCTCTCAGCTTGTCCTCACAGGACTTGTGTTCCAGACCCTTCACCAGCTTTGTTGCCCTTTCCTGGGCACATTCCATCATGTCTGTGTCTGTCTTGTAGAATGTGTAGTGATGTCAGGGACGTCAACAACAACAAAGTGATGGCCCAAGATTCTGCGTTCCATAAGAATGCAGAGTCAAGGTGTCCATCAGAGCTATGGTTGTCTGTGTGATGATGTCTAACAGTGGGATGCCACTGCTGCCCTTGCAGCCTAGGTTAGTGCTTGCATCTTTTCTTGTCTACACAAGGAAATCTATGACTATGCATTTACAGCACCAGTGCCATGTGGTCAGCATTGCAGCTTCTGCTCTGTCCCTGAACATACGGGTACAGTTTAACGACAGTAGTGTGGAAGGGATTTAGGGAGAACAAGACTTTTCTCTTCTACATTACTAGATGGAAAAAGCAAACAATTTTTTCCTCTACTGGCCTCCAGTAGAGCTGTCTTTCCAGCTCTTGTCCCTCACGCACACACCTTCGTCTGTCCTTACACTACAATTACGTTTTGTAGAGTTTTGTCCTTCCAGGACAATGTTTCCTGGCCATTTTGAGAGCCTAACATACTGATTAAACACTTCTTGGTCTTCACAGTCTCATACTTTTTAGTACTGACAGTTTAATTTCCAGGGTCCAAGTTTTTCTGATTCAAAATTGCCAGATTGTGCATTGTCATGGTTAAAAACAAATTGTTCCCATTTATTTTCCAGAGTTGGACAGCTGTCTGAAGACTTTTTTTTTTAAGACTCAAAAGATTATTTCTTAGTATCTGAGAATACAGTTTGTAACTACAGGTGGCATCAAGTGTAGATTCTCCACAATTAGCTATTAAAAAAAAATTCTGTTAAGAAGCATTCAAAATTACTTCCAAATGTATCCACCTTATCTATGATGAACAGCACGTAATTTTAAACAAAAGAACCAGTGGTGATTCAGGTTAAGAACCAAAAGCACCAAAGAGAAGACACATAAAAGCAAGAGACCCATTACTGTGACATTGACATCTTTTTTGTGAGGTTCCTGAGGTCTGGTAACAGCTGCAGTTGGCAAGGGCTCCTATTTTACTTCTATATTGGTGGATAATACTGTATTTGCTAGTCTTAGGTGAACAGAAGAGTAAAAGGAATTGGTTAATATCTACAGAAACAAAAGAGCAAAAGAGCTGAGTTTGAATAGCTGTGGTTCATGTTCTCATGGCACCTGTTAGTTGTGAGCATTTGTCAGCTTGCTGGGTGTCACATGAAAATTTGTTAATTGCTAAAGCTGATTCTTACCAGACAGCAAGCTATTTGTTATTCATTGGACTGGCCAAAATAATTAAAATAAATTAAATCCAGTGCATGATAAATTTTGAAGTTCTGTAATCTGCTCCCATGTTTTATTACAGCCTTTTAATTTTTTTTTCTTTTTTTCTTTTTTCTACAAGAAAGAGCCACTCCTGAGCAGATAACAGTGCTGTCATTAAGTTGTTTGGTACATGCAAGATATGGATACAAGTTTCTGCCTGATTTCTATACAAGTGCTTGTCTGGAGTTTTCTACATCTCACACAAGACCCCAACTCCTTAAGTTGCTGGCCACTTCGACCCTGTCTATGTCTCACCTTTTCACCAGAAATTTAAATCCAGGGCCTGCAAAACTGAAGATCAATGCATATAAACCCCACATGTTTCTGTGAAATGTTTCCATTTTGACATGTTAGTATTTCAGATGGAAAAAATACCCCAACAAATTAACCGAAAAAAAAATTGATCAGTATTTTAGTTACTCAGTTGAGAAAGAAACAATTAGCATGATACTCAGTTAACCAATAAAAGAGTGCAAATACTAAGCAAGTAATGATTCACTGAAGCAAACAGGTTGTAAAGAACAGCTAGAGGCCTAAAAATTACTCCTTTTTAGTGAGTACTTATCAAGCCCTAAAGCACTGGAAGAAAATCTGAAGCTGCTTACAAATTGCTTATGACACAGTGACAATGCTTTAACAGTTCCCTGCTTTTCTCATATCTTTATTCTTCCCACCACCACCTCCAAGTGAGAATTTCCCCTGTCTTGGGTGTGGCTCGCTGTAACAACAGCAGAACCTGGCCCTGACAAGTCAGATTTGTAACTAATATTTCAGGCTTCTCTAACCCTGGGCTAGAGGGTCAGCAGTAGCTTGCAGGGACACAGTGACACTAGTGAATGCGTTACCCTGACTCCAGTGATCAAGTCTCACAATTAACACCACTCCCATTGGAGTCTGGCACAACAAATGCCCCTGGTGTTTGAAGAGAAAGAGACAAAGTGGTGCACGCTAAAATGGAGCTGCCAGCCAGCCTGTGGGCATGGGCAAAGGGATTTTGTCATGCTGCTGAGAAAAGACTATTTCCCCAGGCAACGCTTGCAAAGCTGGGAGGTCTCACTTTCAGAGCATGTACTAAAAGATCACACCTCATACCATAACACACTCACTCCAAGCCAGACACTACTACGCCCATTAAATGCCAACTGTACAAAGTCAAACTGAACAGTGGATAATTAATGTTTGTGAAACCCATTGGAAAGACATAAAATGTCCTCGCTGCTCCAGGGTGCCAAAGCAAAGAGGCTGTGCTCAGTCCCCTGCTGCCTGCAAGCAGCAGGCTTCACTGTTTGCTCCTTCATCCCAGCTGAAGGGACAGAGGTACTTGTTATCTATGGCTAGCAAAGCTTGATTCTTTAGTGAGTCAGAGGAAAGATGAGGTTATCCCCAGAGCACCAGTAGAATGCCTGAGTGAACTACCTAATTCTCTGTGATGAGTGTGTAGAAAGTCAGGGTCTGGTATAAATCCTTCCTTGGCTAAGAATGCCTCAAATGTCTGGACAGATGGATGTCTGAGCAAGACTCCAGCTCATGCAGGATACTTGTAAGAGCATGGAAGTTAATGCAGATGTCCCAGGCCTCAGGCTACCAGGATAATCACCACCTTTGAGGACATCTTCTCAAGAATGTTCATCTGTACTGCAAGGTACAACACAGGCTTTGGAACACATCACCTGCTTTCTAACTTCAAAAACTGCTGTGGAAGCTCAGTCTTCTCCACACAGCTTGACCTGGGCAATTGCCTTCTACCAAAAGGCTGAATCACCCCTAAGACAGCAAGTATACAAGAACTGGTTCTCCAGATAAAGATTACAGTGGTCGAATTCCTGGATGACTGAGACTCCAGTGATTGTGTGAGACCTGCCTACCGACTCAGAGGAAATACCCTCTGAGGATGAGCCAGTTCCTAGATGGATAAGTGCCCATCCTGGAGACCCAGCAGTCTGTTAGACAGGTGGTTGCAATGGGAGAATCAGCAGGCAGACAGGCTGTAGAGTCTTGACCCTGTTCTCATGTTGAAGCAGAATAGTTTAGGTTGAGAGTAGCATAGGGAAGATGCTTGCTGGCTGCTGAGGAAAATGAAATGAGCTCCATCTTTGGCACTGCTGATCTATTTCTGGTGAGAGTGGAACATATTTAAATGTGATGTGTGGATTGCTGAGCAAGCCACTTGGAGTTATATGTGCCACTGCTGCCTCAGACTGCTGCTTCAACTCCTATTCATGCAGAGGGTTGAGTAACAAATGATACCTGCTCAGGAGCCGACCTCCAGCAGCAGGGGAAATGAGAAGGACCACAATCCTCAGTGCAGAAGCTGCAGGAAGACAAGAGTTCATTGTGCTTCCACAGCCAGAAGAATTCATGAAAAGAATCTTATTCTTATGTTTGCCTGTGGTTCCTTCTTGAGTTCATGATTTACAGTGCTCTGTCAGCACATCTGTCTTACTTTTTATTCTTCTGTTGCTTTCCTGGTGTTTCACTGCTTCTTCTCCTGCATTAGAGGCTATTATGCATCACCTGCTCTGGTCAACAAATGAGCTAGCAGCACATCTCTGCAATTCCACAGCTAGTGACTGAGCTCCAAAGCTTTGATGGGCCAGTTTTGTGAACAAAAAAACAGGGTGGGAGAGAAGACTGCCCTTAGGTCCACAAGGAGAATGAAATGCTGTTCAAGGTGATAATCCTAGGGTAGCAAGAAAATCAAATGTTTTTCACTTGTTGTGGGTTCATTGCAATTGGTGTCAAACACAAGAACAGCTGGTGTTCTTCTTCTAGAACCTTCCTCCTTGTGTCCTGTGGTTCCAGCCAGCTGGATGCTCATCATAAACCAGGATATGAGCTGGCTGGGTTTAACCTCTGAGGCTTCACATCTAAGCCCTTGTCCAGTATCTCCAGTATTGGAGTGGACCAGCAAGCTCTCACATGTTAAGAAAAGCTCTGCATGGGTAGCAGCCCCCTCCCGTTTCCCACACCATATACTCTGCAAATGTCTCATGGCTCTGTGTGTCTCTTCAGGGGGCTTTTCAGAAAGGTGATGAAAAAGACATCAGAACCACCTCTCTCTGCAGCTGCTGCCATGCAGAACCTTGTAGGAATAGCTCATATTAATAGCTTCAGATTAGTATTTGCCATATCCTCTTCAATTTGCCTGTGATCACTGCAAAGGCAAATACAGAAGCAAATCCCCAGGGACGGTCGTCTTGTGTGCACAAGAAATAAATACCAGAGAAGGGGAGAGAACAGTGCTCGTGGCTTTGTGTGGCAGAGCACTTGCAAGCCAGCATAGGTGGGGGCATCGGGGAATGGCAGCAATATGAGCATGTTGAGTGTGTGCAGTAGGGTGTGCTCACAACTGGGAAGATGCACATGAACACATCCAGAGAGGATCATTAAATTAATGGGAAATCCCATTCCCATGACTCACAGCAGGAGTGAGAACAGGTGAGAGTAACATGGAGGGTGGTGGTTGTGTGGGACAGGTTGCACAGAGTGAGACAAGGCAAGTGCTTGTGGTGATGTGAGAGGGGAAACTATGAGCATGCAGAAGAATTTATTTCTGAACTTTTCCCTATAAAATGATACAGAGAAGCACAGGTTAACCTGTTCACTTGGAGGCTTAAGTACTGAAAATGTCCTTTCCCTTGAATATTTCCAGCACATAAAAACTGATTCATTTAGCCTGTGTGGGGCGGAAGAGAAAAGAGGATGTAGAGTCACAGAGCTCCAAAATGTGCAAATTCTGCGAGCTGTACAGAACACCTGAACTAAACTCTTATTTGCAGAGTGGTACCCAGAATGCTTTCTGCCACTTTGCTCTTAAATGTTACACTTCCAGAGGTCACCCTAACTTAATTAAGTCTCTGTATCTGGTTAAAGCAACAGCTGCACAATACACACGAGTTCAGGGTCGGCTGAAACCAAGAGACATGTTCTACATTTGCTTCTCTAGTCGTGGCTGAGTCGCCCATGGGGAGAATCAGTTTGGACAATTGCTGGGAAAACAGATTTGTGTTTTGGTACAGCTGTGCAGCCAGTGTGGCTGAGAACATGATGTTAACTCTGAGCATGCCAAATGGAACTGTAGGACTGCTGGCTGGAAAGAGCAACACAAGACAGCCTCACTACATCATTCAGTTCTGGCCCTTCATGAGGTGATCTTGAATGCATTGTCTTTGAGTTCCACAGGCTTGGAGCCCCTTCCATGTCAACACACTCACTGAGATAAGGGGTCTTGACAAGATGAATTACATTGTCCTGGAAAGAGGACTGAGAGCACGTAATCAGAGTTGTCTGTAAAGCACTGTGTGATGTACCTAAGTACATTTGTAGGACACGCACAGAGTCCCATCAGTGTGTCCCGCCTTATTTGCTCAAGTTAGTTTGGAGAAGATCCTGAATTCCTTTTGTTTCATCTGTTGCTGCCTTCTACTCAGGAGAAACACATAACTACCATACCATAACAGAGGGGTTTAGGTTAGGAGGTAGCTTTAGAAACCCTCTCAACAACATTGCAGAGTAATGCTGAGAAAACAATGACATGACCACAGCTGGAAGAGACTCCACTTTAGGATGCAGCAAAATTTTCCTGTCCGAAACATACAGATGATGCACTGAACCATCCTGGAGAAAGCAAAGGAAAGGAAGGGACAATTTCAAGTAATCAGCTTCCTTGCAACAGTTTCCTTCTCCTTATTTATAGCCACTCTATGATTCAATCAGGCTGGAACTGAGTGCAAACACGGTTTCTTTGCTCCTGGCCCTCCTTGGACTTCATTTGCACAGCAAAGCATCACTCAGTGCCAGAGATTTATGATACGTTCAAAGCCCAAACAAGTCTGGATCTGAACAGCCACATATCCTCCAAATTTCATGGTGGGAAATGTGCCTCTAGTGGGCTACCAAGTAGCTTGTGTCAGATTCACTGATCCTCACTGCAGCTGTGCATGGAAAGGGGCAACTCAGTCTGCTCCAAAGTATTAGAGACTCAACAAACTTGAGCTCAGCTTCAAACCTAGGAAAAGCTCCTGGATGGGCCTAACCTTTTGTCAGCAAAACTCCTGGGCCTGGAGACTTACAAACAGACATAGACTCAGATCCAGTGCCAAATTCTGTAAATCAGCTCTTCATGCTTCATGTTACAAATTTCATGCTTGTAACAGTGGGTTGCGCCAAAAAACCCACAGTGGTCATGTGTCTCCTGAAAGCTTGTGAAATACTTGTTTGGGACTCAACACTTTACAACTGAGGTTGCTCTTCATCAGGATGACCCTAATCTTCACTGTTTCTATGTGGGAGCACCGTCTAAGCTTCAATGGGGACTGTGAAGTTGTTGTCCTGGGGCTGGTATAAAATCCCAGCAAAAGGACATTTCCTATCCAGGGCTAGTCTGGGTGCTACCTGGCTCTAAGCTCACAGTCATTCACAGTTTCCTATACTACAGACTACAAGCCTCTCATTCTTCAGCCTCTCCCCACACCTACCACAGCGCACAAGTGATAAAAGAATTTGTAAGATGAGGAGTCTGTCATCTGTCCATTGCTTTTTTTTCAAAGATGGAGAAAAAAAGTAATGATCTTGTTCTGGAAGAAAATCAAAGGCTGCCAACAACAGCATGATATGTCAGCTCTTTTAATTTCATTTATTTATTTATTTTATCCAGTTGCTTTAATCCTTAGAGTTTAAAGGCAAAGAATGAATGCAATGTGCTGGAAAATGAAGAGCATGTGACAATATCAAAGAGTGAAACCAAAGGAAAGGGGGTGTGTGAATGTTGGGGGAGCCTTGTTAGGAGACACATTAAGGCAATCCAGCTGATAGATGAAGCCTTTTATAAATTAAGAGTAAAGTCTTCATGTCACTCTTTATCTTTCTTTTTTGTTTTAACTATTGTCTCTCTCTTTCACCTCCCCTTGCATTCCTATCCTGCCTCTCCTCTTGTGGACTCCTGCCATAGGTCCCACTTTATATTTGAACTGTAGGGCTGCTGTCGCCACGTAATGATGAAGTCTCCCTCTGCTGAGGATAGCAGAGTCTGTGCTTCAACAGGCCACAGTGGTACCTGCCACTGTGAGACCCTTCAAAGAGACAAAAATGCACCTTATTCCAGCCAGGCTGGTGTGCTGGCTCCTCTCAGTCTTTTGGAGCTATAAACAAGGTATAGCAATCAATCACAGACAGTGGGAGCCTGGTTTCCAGGGGATTTTGGCACAGAGGTGGGACACATGCATCACAGAAAAGCTGCTGTGCTGTATGTAGAAGTTGCAGTAGGGAGGTAGGGAGGTAGGGGGAAAGCAACCCAGAAATGCTTTTTATCCTTGATAGAAGAGCAGAAAGACAAGGAAACAGAATCACCACATTCTTCTCTTTCAGCCATAACTTTGACATCCCCAGAAAACAACTCCAGTGGAAAAACTGCTGTTGGGTACTGTTTATGATGAGATTCAGCAGGAGTAACTTAGTTCTCATTGTCCCACATGCACACACACACACACAAACACAG
The DNA here is from genome assembly GCF_026979565.1 of Vidua chalybeata. Classification (NCBI taxonomy): domain Eukaryota; kingdom Metazoa; phylum Chordata; class Aves; order Passeriformes; family Viduidae; genus Vidua; species Vidua chalybeata. The sequence goes on from NC_071531.1 coordinate 68,509,369, forward strand.
AGCTTATTATCTGTGATCTTTCTACATAGTGGATGTAAATGCCAGGCCCGCCTCCTATGAAGCCTCCTGGGCTTGGTCAAGCAGGATAGTTTTACACAGACTCTGTTTCCCCCAGCAGCCTTTATGCCTCCTCATGGCTCTCTCCCAGCAGAGGTTGTGCAGGCTCACACACCAGCACAAACCTCTGGCTCTGGTTGTATCCAAACCAGGTGTCACACCCTACCAGAGACCAAGCCGTGACACCTCACTACTGGCAAGCAGAGCTGGAAGGGAATTATCTTCTCTCCCCCTTCCAGAGACTGGCCCTTCAAAATCACAAGACAGGGTCTAAATGTTACTCTCTTCCAGCCTGAGACATTCTTGACCCCTATCCCCAGAAACATTTATCATGGTTTAACCTCAGCCATAAACCAAGCCCCAGGCAGTCATTGGTTCACTGCCTCAACAGTGGGATCAGGGAGAGAATTGGAAGGGTAAAAGCTGGAAAACTCAGGAGTTGAGATAAAGACAGTTTAACAGGGAAAGCAAAAGCTGAGCACGCAAGCCAAGCAAAGCAAAGAATTAAATCACCATTCCCATGGGCAGACAGGTGTTCAGCCATCCCCAGGAGAGCAGGGTGCCATCACGTGTAACAGTTACTTGGGAAGACAAACACCATCACTCCAAATGTCCTTCACTTCTTCCTTCTTCCTTCAGCTTTATATACTGAACAGGATGTCATAGGGAATGGAATATCCCTCTGGTCAGTTTGGGCCACTTGTCCTGGCTGTGTCTCCTCCGAGTTTCCCAGGCACCCCCCACTTCCTTGCTAGTGTGGTGGAAGTACAAGAAGCAGAAAATGCCTTAGCTCTATGTAAGCCCTGATCAGCAGTAAAGAAAATATCTCTATATGATCAACCCTGTGTTCAGCACAAATCCAAAACACAGCTTCTTACCAGGCACTGGGAATACAATTTAAGTGTACTCCAGTCAAAACCAGCAAAATGCTCCTGTGAGGTCCCAAGGCCACAGACCTATAATCTGGAGAGTGGCGACGGTCAAGTGACTGAGCAGGGATGTGATGTGTGGCTGGCAGTGGCTGGGGTGGGCGTGCTGCAAAAAGACCCATGGGCAACCCCAGCTCTTCCCTATCCAGAGGAGCTCCTGTGGTAGGGACAGGCAAAGGCAAGAGTCGTTTGCACACACAGGACAGGCACTTCAAGTTCTGTCAACAGCAGGCTGCTGGGTGAACCAGTTTTAACCACACCTCTTTGTCCCTGATGGCGTGGGATGTGTGACTCTGGGAGCACAGGAGGGAATGACAGATGGATTGGCTGATTCTGTGCTAAGGCTACTGCACTCTGACCAGTCTCTCTGGTTTTCTAGTTCCTGGAGTATATTGCTTAGGATCTGTATGCAAGGTGTCACAGTCCCGAAGTAGATTAAGTAGACTTCAAAGAGACAGCTAATTTCATACAATGATAATAAAACTGGTCAGTCTCACACAGGGGCAACAAGCTTTATATTATTAATTATTGCAAGATGCAGGTGATCTGAGATCTTTGCAAGAAAGGCAGTGTAAGAAAAGTCCAGAAAACTAGTTTCTCCAAGGTGAAGTTTGCTTTTTTTCCCCAGTCCTAAAGGAACAAGAAAAAAGAAAGAGGAGAGACCCAAAGACAAATGCCACAGAGCAGGCAGAAGGCAGGTTGGACTTCAGATGACAGAAAGGGCCACTGGAAGCAGAACAGAGGAGGCACTTTCACCCTAAGACTGGTGAGAAACACAGCATGCACCAGAGTCATGCAAATGCATGGCAGCAGGACCTGTGCATCAGTCCTGGAGCACAAATCACTCCAAGGTGCAGAGGGACACACAGGACAGACACCATTTAAGACAGATGTTTTTTATCTTTTCAATACCAAAAAATAAGGAGACAATTTTCAATATGCAGAGACTGTCAAGCAGGAGTCTGGAACAACTAAATGTGATACTTAATTAAACCTCTTTGCTTCTACGGAATGCAAGATTTGCCTCCTTTCTCCTATTCAGTACAGGAAGCCCAGAGATAAAACCTTCAAGTTATGAGCAACTATACCCTGCTGAGAAAAGTGATGGAGTGCTATGCTCCAGAGAACTTAACCTCAGAAAATATGGAACTGACACCTAGAAGGTTTTCTTCTTATTATTGCTGCCGTTGTTATTATTATTAGCATTACTATTTTTCCCGACACTAAAAGTCTTCCCATCATGTTCCCAGAGGGAGACAAACAGTGTGTGCCTGCATGTTAATGGCAATAAATGGGGCCACTCTACTTTCCTGATGCACGGGGTTCAAATGCTGAAGGAACTGCTGGAAGCAGGCATAGTTAAGTGAATGCTGGGAAAGGCTGCAGGGCTCATGGATTTTGCACAGGAAAGAAACACAAATACAGGCCTTGGGGATGCATGATCAGAGCTCAGCTCTGCTACTGACTTGATTGGCTTGGTCAGGTTACTTAGGGTCCTGTGCTCTGGCTGCTTCCTTGCAAAACAGTTCAGGAGTAATAGGATGATGACCCATGCTATTCCAGGGACATGGTAAGAACAAGGGCCTAAACGTTTCTGGCATGTTGATAAAATGGATCAGAGAGTGATATAAATACTTCATACAAGGCAAGAAATGGCCCAGAGGGGAGATTTCCTATGTTGCCTGATCAGATGAAGCTGCAGAGATTAGGTGCAAAAATCAAAGGTGAGGAACCAAAATCTGAAGTCTTTCAGTTTGCATCATCATTTACTGTGGCCAAATAAAAAAGCCACCAAAAGAACATGTAAGAATTTCTCATCTGTAAGATTTCCTCATCTATATTTTACTGCCTTAATGTGAATAAACAACTGTGCATGGAATGGGACACTGGAGTGAAGAAACATGCCAAGCACAGAGCAAATTATAAGAGAGCCAAAACTCAGGTTGTAAGTGTTAGTTTTTTCAAATGTGATTGAATATTACTTTAAACTTGATGAAAAAAGGCATTGATGACTTCCCCTTTGATGTGAATAGCGATCACAGATTGATTTGCTTCCCAGGGGGCCGTGGAGGCCAAGCCTCACATAGCACAGAAGATAAAAGCTGTTGTACAGGTTAAACAAATGCTCTGTTTAGCTTTGTGTCTTGCCTCCCACAGTGACCAAAAGCTCATGCCAAGGGATGCCTAGAAGTAAAGAAGCATAGATGATACTTTCCTTGAGTATTCACCCACAGTGCTTCACTCATGTTTTTAGTACCATCTTCTTTACTGAAGATATCTCTTGTAGCTTACCTGACTTCCCTTTTCCAATACACAGGACTGCAAAACACCTTAGACAAGAAATTACTCTGTACATGCACCTTATCTTTGCCCAGAACTCATGTACCTGTGAATTCTCTGAAAGCAACTGACATACTAAAAAGGCAGAGGATAAACTTGGTAGGCTTTGTTTCCCTCCTCCCCTCAGCTGCTTCATTTCCTATCACTTTGAAAGCTGTGGCAGCCATAAGCCACAGGTTCAGTTGTGGGGCTTGAGGCATGGGGTGAAGGAGAAAACACAATCTCTCCTTCTGGGCTGCAGCACATCCTAATCATTCTCTGTTTTTCAGAAGTCAGAGGGTCACTGGACCTTGCCAGGACTAGAGTGGTACTTGGGAGCATTTCCTGATAGTGCTTTCTCCTAAGGCTCTTTGCTGAAGTGCATGCTGTGCCCAAATGCACCTCTGTGATTGCCCAGGTGCTGTGGCTGAGGAAGTTGCAGAAGAACTGGGTTGAGTATCCCTGTCCTCTGAGACAGAAAAAGTCCCACCTATTCACTGTGGGTTCTCCTGTCACCCCCCATCATACATACTGACTTCAACTGGTGGAAAAAGAGACCTGTCTCCCTCTTCTTAGAGACTTGCTCCACTGCCAGGACTTGAGCCAATCTCATCATCAGGGCACCTTAGTGTATCTTCTGTTGGTAATGACACCTCACATCTTACAATTACATAGCCTGGAACCAGCCCCCCGCCCCCTGAAAAAAACCCAAAAAACCCTCATGTCCTTCATGGTGTTTACTCTTTGAATGCTTCCAGTCCAGTGAAAAGCCCAGCATGCAGATAAAGTCTGCCAGGCATAAAGAAAATGGAAGATGCTTTTCAGAAGAAGTAAAAAATTCAACTTTTTTTTTTAATAAATATATTAATAAGGGAGGGAGGGTACCCTAGTGAACCAGCAGAAAAAACAAGACTTCCAGGACAACAACTGTAGTCACATTCTTCCCAGCATGCTTGTCTAAGCTCTGCTGGTGTTAGTTCAAAACACAGAGAAGGCACAATCCTCAGTGGTTGTCATGGTTTGACACTGGCGCAATGCCAGTGCCCCCATGAAAATGCATCTTCCCCAAATAAATGCTGTGAGATGTTATCAGGAACAGAGCAGAGCAGGCCCAAGCTTAATAACAAAGGGAAAAAAAACTTTATTAAACTACTACTAATACAGAAAACACAAACTAAATCCAGGATGAAGACCTTTTAAAACATCCCTCCTCCTCCCAATTTCCAAAAACACCCACCATGAAACATCACCCGGGATTCCTGATCAAATTACCACCCTTCAGATAATCAATACTCAAACTATCAAGGGAGAGAGAAGTCTCTCTTGCGCCACAGACCCCCCAGGAAACACAGCTGCCACCCTGTGTTTCCCTGTCACACATGGCAACCGCCCAGAGAAAATCTGCCAGTGTGACACTCTCCATGTCACAGTGCTCTCACCACCGTGCATGGACAGACTGCTCATAGGGCTCCTTTAAGGATGCTTTGCCATGGACCCAAAGATACAACAGTTCAGCTTCTCATCCTGGGACTACAGTCCCCCCCATTTTCCCCTGGGGCCAAGGGTCCAAGAACAGAAATCCTCTTCTTTCCCGAAGACAGAGGGCATCACCATTCCCTCCTCAGCTTTCTTCTGTTCTTGCCATTCCTGTGCTGTTAGAAGCTGAAGCAGGTCTCCTTGGGTTACCACTGCATCCCCCTAAAATGCAGTCTCTATTGCAGGAGATTTTGGTTCAGTCCATGGCTAACAAGAAAAGTCCAGCCAAAATCTACTTCATTATCTCCTCCCACCTAAATATTTCTTCTTCTAACATCTCAGGTCCCGGACTATCTCTCTTCCACCACAAATCAAGGAGGAGTAATATTTTACAAAGCCCTCATTTCCTGGAAAGGGTTAAAAGTTCAGACTCCCTGGACGGCTGATATCTCGGTCCAGCGTTCCGTCTCCCACGTTCCATCTCCCACGCTGGGCACCATCCCCCCCCCCCCCCCCCCCCCCTTTCTCCTTCTCCTCTGCCGGCAAATTTCCAGGTGCCGCCAGGCTCTGTGTCACTTTCCCTCTGTGGGGGGGGGAACAAAGGCATCTCCGCTTCTCTCCACCCTTCCGTCCACAGGAGCTGGCTCGGTTCCAGACCTTCAGCCCCTTGGCCTACCTGGACAAGGCCGCGTGGCTTCCCCTCCCCCACCCAGCCTAAGGCTGGGCAGGGGAGAGTCTCACTGCACTCTCTGACAACCGGAACCAAAAGAGACAGCTCCCCTGGGAGTTCTTGCTTTTAACCCCCTGTGTTCTCAGAGGCGTGTCCATACTTTCAGTGGTCACTCCAGGTGCCAATATCCAAACCTGACCACTGATTGGTTTGACCCAACTTCCCGGAAAAAATTCACTTCCATGTCAAACCACGACAGTGGAGCTGAGCAGACCCCAAAGAACACAAAAGGTACTCAGCTCTTAATAGAAATTGCTCATAATGACTGAGCGTCTCAAGTACATAAGCTGCTCTGAGGGGAGGCAAAGCCATTTTCTTGCTGAGTTTGAAACTAAGAGCTCTGTTTGGCAGCTGCCATTCAAGTCACGATCAGATCTGGCCTTTCATGAAAATGCAAGCTCATTAAAACATCCAGAGAAAGGGAGGGGAATGTGGTGCAACCCTCAGCTAGAGGGATAAAAAGAGCAATTGAAGTCAAAACCAGGGCTTGGTAGTTATAGGCAAGCAAGGCAAAGGGATGAAGGGGAGCAAGGCTAGATATTACCCACAAAATATTTCCTCTAACTGTCCTAAATGAAGGAAGAAATAGGTATTTACCTTTAGCTGTTGTGGGATATTTTCTCTCTCTTTTTTTTTTTTTTTTTTTTTTTTGCCTTCCTCCACAAACACAGCTTGGCTGCTGAACTACACAGCAGATAAATGATGTAGAGGCAGTGAGAACTTGTGGTCTTATTTAAACAAAGGCTAGATAGAGTTATCTGGATCGATTGAGCCAATGCTTCCTTGAGTACTAATTCAGGCCAAACAACTGCTACTGAGAATAAGCTCAGCTGGTCTCCCTAGGAAATGACCAAGCAAGATGGAGACGTAAAGAGCAGCTTTTGACATGGGTGCCGACTGGGACAGCTTTGTTTCCACATGAATGCTACTTTATATAAACAAAGAGTGATCCTCAGACTGTCTGAATTATCTCATTACACCCCTACCTAGCAACTTAGCTTAAGATGAGCCCTGCTGGCTTGGAACAAGGGCCTCTATAATCCTTTTTCCTGAAAGTGGGCAGTGAAGTATGCTTAAAGTAAAGGGGTTTTCCATCCCCACAATATCCTCTCAGCTTCCAGCAATCTGCCCTGAGTGGGCCTGCCTTTATTTTAGCTCATATAACTTGGGAAGAGGTTTCAAAGTGAACCAAATCCTCCCATGCACTACTGTAGATCAGTGTATGTGACCACTCTGTTACACAATCACCCAATTATCTCTATCTGGTAATGATTCCCTGTGTGCCTGTGTGAGCTAGGAAATATACCACATTAAGCCACACACTTTTTAAACTATCTTTCAGTCATTAGTGCCACTTGGGACTAGGCTTGCCACTTCTGCTGACTATTTAGAGCACTGGAGCCTGAGTCACTGCGTCTGACTCATCTTTTTATGCCGGTGTGACTCTGGGTGTAATGGAGCAGTGGTGAATCACGCCCTACGTAACTCCATTGGCAACAAACCAGTAACTCCCCATTCTCTGCTCCTTTCCCTCCTGAGACCTGTAGGAAATGCAGAAAATGCTAAGCTCCTGACAACAGCTAAGCAGGTTCAAAGCATGGGTGACCAACCACATCGCAAGGAAAGAAAGAAAAATCACAGGGTGAAGCTTATTTCAAATGATGCTGTTTTGCAGAATCTTACATTTGTAACCCTGGGTCTGATCCTTAGCACAGTTACTGGTTCAAAGTGAATTTTATGTCTTTAAAAGACACCACCTCATCTGCTAAACAGAAGGAAGGTGCAGAGGTGCCAGCAGCATGACTCTCAAGAGGTCAGACTAGCATCCCAGCACCTTGGCTTCCAAGACAATTAAGACTTGCCTCAGTTTAGCCCATCTTTGACTATGATATAAAAATCAATGCCAAAACAGTTCAATAGCATAACCCTCTCCTTTCTCACAAACTTACTACGAAGCCAAACAAAGGAAGATTGGAAGGTCACTTTTAGAACAAGAGGACCTCTGATGGGAAGAATTCACACAAGATGCTGGCTAAGTTGCAAAATCAGAAAACTCCTCACAGAGAGCAGCTCTGAACTTTCGTCTCCCAGCAGCTGACAGCAACCTTCCCTCTCCTCATCCCCACACACCAGCCTTGCAAAGCTGTGAAAGTGCAATCCATGAGTCAATGACAAATGCCCTTGCTCCAAAGCATGAAGTATGGTGTTGCGCTAGATCTTTAAAAATCTGTTCAAGATCCAGTTTTTTTACAGGTTGTGGCAGACCCTTCCTTTGAGTCCTTTGTGCTGAGGGTGGCAAGTGAGCAGCCCCTCTGAGGACCCAAGACCTCAGAGATGTTATGGGACAAGTAAGAAGGAGGGATGCACAGGGAGGCCAAGGTGGCTTGGTCACAAAGCTGGTGTGTGCGTGTGTACCATGGTCCATTTCTTTCTTCCTGTAGCTTTTAGGTAAATATGCAACAAAAAGCTTGTCTGAAAAGTAGTCTGTGTTCCTTCTGCCTTGTCAGACTCTTCAAGGGAAACATTATTGCCTTAATTGCTTAATTCCAATTCACATAATACGGTGCCCTGACAACAGCCAAAACAGGGATGCAAAAGGAAGATTAAGAGTGACATATGCATGCTGCCAGCCTTTCACAATTGGGAAAGAGAAGTTGAGAACCAGATAGGACAAGCAGCCCTGCAGGCTCCCAGCTTCCGACTCACTCACTTCCCAGGAGCCTTTCTCACCCCTGGAGACCTCTGCACTCAAAGGGTTTTCACTGCACTCTGGTGGGATTCCCAACTGTATTGCTCTGCCCAGATACTTTTATTCACGGACTGTGTGGTCTAGAAACTTTCAGAGGTCCTGGTGGCATGAGCTGCCCCTCAAAATCCGAGACAGCAAAATGCTGCATGCCTTGGGCATGGAAACTTGTCCTTTGCCTTGCATTGCAAACAAATGAGGGCAGAGCATGGCAAAATCTAAGCCTAGACAAACCAATTCCTCTTGGATCTCCTATTCTACTGACCAGTCCTGATATTTGAAAGATTTGACTAATTTTTTACTTCACATGTCAGTGCCTTTCCAAGTTCATGAATATTAGATGTTGGACTTCCTAGATAGTCTCAAGAAATCCTGTTCTGACAGTGCTTCTTGCTTGACTGGCAGATGTAGATGTATATTAGAAGACCTCCAGAAGCACAAGATTCCCATAATTACAAGCACAGGACATCTCTCATGAGCCAAATTCATTCCCACTTCTGAAATAACACAAGTGCTTCACTTGCAGAAGACAATGGAACCATTTTCCTACTTTAAAAAGTCAACAGCCCTAAACTTCCAAACCTGACTGCAGTGAACACACAGCAGAACAACAGGGAGATATGAGCTTTCAGCATAAATTCTGGCCATTTCCTATTTTATCTGCATCATCTTCACACCTTGTTCCAAAGCAGAGCACAATCTTACAGAAGTTCTGTGCATATCATGAGCTGTGTTTTGTGTCTCTTGATTCTATTACTCCCTCTTTCCCCATACATCAGGCCTAAAGATTTATGCTGAAGATGAGGCTGAAGATTTATGTCAAAATTAACACAGACCCCACTGATTTCATGGAAAGGAAATGTGGGATTGATGCCTTTGCAGATACAAATGGGATAGAAATCCTAACTTGGACTTTGGCTGCATGTGAGCATGCCTGTACCATACAATTGCATAGCTCTCATGTTTACACAACTAATTTTGGCACTACTAAAGCAGCTTTGAAAGGTATGGAATAACCCTCAAATGTGGGCACACAGATACTCCTACAAAAGTATTTGTTGCTTATCCCTCATCTATTTATATAGTTGTAGGGGTACAAATGAACTGAGGCAGACAAGCCCATAGGACACAAACATTTCCGGATTTCTGATCTGAATTTGCAGCCTGTGCCTGTCTATACATAATTGAGACATTAAACAAGACTGTAACAACACAGAGTAAAACTAAGAAAGGGAACATGTTCCCAGAGGTAGGATTTTGCTGCTTCTTGACACAGTTTGTTGAAAAGCTGTGTAACAGCCAGAGGCTATCCCTGGTCTGGGTCACCTGGGAAAAATGAACCTTGTATCCTGACTGATAAATTGGGCTCAAAGTTAGGGAAACGCCTCTAGTAGGAGTCACCAGTGGTGTGACCTCTCGACTGAAATAAAACAAGCAGCACAGGAAGAAGTAAGAAAAATCAGAAGCCTGCTGGCTTTTCTGTTTGTAATGAGAAGCTACACTGTTTTAGTTCGACTACAAAGGAATTTGCAGTAGCAAAGCAGAAGATACTTGTGGAAGAGGTGCAAACAGTGCTCATTTAGCAGCTGTGTATGAAAAAATCAATGAATGAGACGTGAACCAAGCAGATAAGTCAAGATATACAGAGTAGGTAAGCAGAGGAGTTTTAACAACAGCCAGTCTCAGAGGAAGGAAGAGGATCAGCAAACAGCTGAGAACAAGCAGAATGGGAGGGAGATAATGAAAAGACCTAGCAGATAAATGTGAATGTCAGATGGCAGCAATCACTCTGCATCACAGCAAGAGGACTTCTTTTCTCTCTTTCACTCTAAAAGGCATGGGAAATAGAAGGGCAAATTGGACCCTTAATATCTGTGGGCAGAAGGGGAGAGCTACAGTTGGTGGATTATAAAAGCTGCAGCATCAATCCCTGCTACAACAGAGTAGGAAGCAGCTGTTGTCTTTGCCATTAAGCCCCTTCCAAGACAGCTTATTGAGGACTCAGGCAGTGCAGGAACGAGTCAGAATCAGGAACTATTTAATATGGTTATTTAATATGGAAGCTTGTCCAAACACTATTCAAAGTGCTTGTAAGGTAGTTGTCGCCAGTGCTCTCCTCCCCCATTCCAGCCAAGACCCAGAAAGGAAGGAACAGCACCAAAATGGTGCCTCCCAAAGACAATGCAAGTAGATGTCAGCAAAGCAGGTAAAGGAGGCTTGGGGTTTGCTTCAGCTTGGAGAGAGGACTCCCTGCAGGAGGCAGCAATGGCCCCAAGGAAGAGCTGCTAGGAACCTATCTTTTAATGACTGCAGAGGGACAGGCCCACACCTCATAGAACATCAAAGGCTTAAAAATTAAATTCACGAGGTGTCCCATGGGCTCTGAGTAATGAAGAGGCCTTGGCAGCCTGGAACCAAGGTAGGGTGCAAGTGGGGATGTGGGCTTTCAAAGGTTGCACTTAATTAAAAGAACAGCCTGCCAAGAAATTATTCCCATGTTGGACTGAGAGCAAAATGGAGAAGATGCACTGGAAAAGTGCTGCTCCTAAGTGAGGCCACATAATATACACATTCTCACCATTGGCACGCAAATCTATTGCTGGCCCTGATGCTGTCATAGTGGGTCTATGGGGAGGATGGGGTTTAAACTTGAAAGTCCTATGGTCAGTCTAAGGGAGCTCTCTTATTTTAGGAAGCTGCTACATGGCCCTGTGAACACTCAGGGGTCAATCAGAAATGGGACCTAGCCAGACCACCGCTGTCCAAACATGCCTGTAAGGCTGGGAGACTTCCCTCCTCTCCGCCTCTCCAGAACTTGCTTTCATCCTTGAATCTTTAATAAGCTGAAGCGCAACTCCACAGCCCAACAACCTCACCTTCTCCTTCATACAGATGCATTACAGCTATGGCTTTGATCAAGCTCAGAACTGGTGATTGCAGATCCTGCATAAAGTATGAGACTCCGTTATTTATTTCTCTCTCGCCTCCCTACCCTCAAGCATTCTAGAAGTCCTGTCCTCTCTGGGGGTATGGCAGATCTACAGATACAAACCAGAGGGTGGTGGCTCTCCCCCACCCCTGTCTTTCCCGACTGTTGTTTTTTTTTCCCAGCTCTCGTCTGCAAGGTGCCCTCTTCATATTGCTCTTCAAAGTAAAATGCTTTTCTCCCTGCCTCTCTCCTGATGCAAAATATCTGAAACCCTGTTACAGACCTCATACGCAATGCCTGCTTGGCTGTAACTCACAGTGAAAGATGCCCCCTCACCAGCAAGAGTCTCCCTGAGCCTTTTACCTATCTCAATATGCTACATCTCCACCACCCCCTCCCTGCTTTCATTTTCAATTGCATGTAATCAGTTTCCAGCTCTTTAACATTATTCTGAGTGCTCTCTTTTTTAAGAATTTGCTATTCCACCCTAAAGCACTCGAAGGGAAAGAAACACACACATTTTAATTAAATTTCTCTCCGTTTTTTTCCCTTTCATTTGCATATTTATTTTTATTTTTCCCCATTTCCAACCCCGGGGAAGAGAAATAAATAAATAAATGCGAAAGGGAGAAGGATGTGGAACAATGCATGCAAGGTGACTGGGATGCAGATCACAGGCATGGGCTGGAGGTGGAGGGGACGACAGCTGAAGGGGAGAGAGGGGAGGAACAATCCTGCAACTAAACTGAAAGTCATACCTAAGGTCAGGTATGGCAGAAATCCAATGATGCTCACAAAAATGTTTTTAGGAAATGAAGAAAGGAAGCGGTAGAGAAGACAGACTGTTTTGAAGTATCATAGTACGTTGATGAACGTGAATCAACTCCCCAAACTCTAATCTTCAACAGATTCCTGACCAGATTCTGCTCCTCCATTGGATTTGCAACTTGTACACCCAGGATGTGCACTTTGGGATGCTGGGCAGAGGCCATGCTAGGTTCCTGGGCTGCAGGACAGAACAATGCCCCTCATTTTGGAGATGACAACAAAAAAAATAAATCAGCCCAAAGTCTAATGTGACTGACAAAAAAGGGTGTTTTGGAATGGGCAGAACTAACAGCAACAATTAAAGGAGAATACCTGAACTGATTAAGATAGTACAGATGAAGACTTCATCATTAAAAAAAAACCAAATAAAAACCAACAAAAAAACCCAAAACCAAACCAAAATAAACAAAGAAAAACAAAAAAAAAGACCAAAAAAACGACAACAACAGACAAACCAAAACCAAACCAAAGCAAAAACAAAACCCCAAAACAAACAAACAAAAACTCCATCAAATAAACAATTAGCTCCCCAAACAAACAAAACCCCCTAGATATTTTATGTCCCTGGTGTAATCTTTTCATATTTTCCTTTTTTTCCTCTTTTTTTTTTTTAATTAAATGTGAATAAGTCCATGAAATTTGGCATTTGACTGCACTTGTTCCTATTTCCTTTTTGTTTCCAGGTTTTGATTTTAATTTTGGAACATGGTATGACCTCCTATGAACCTATTAAGGGATTTCATCTTGTAGCAGTCTACTTGTATAGGTTCACATTTCATACCTGCTCTTTTCAGGTTGCTTCTTCCCCCAGAATCTGTGGTGGCACTGAGGTGATGATCGGGGAATACAGATTTTTCTGTGGAGGACTGAAAGTCAAAATTGGGACCCGCCAGCATGGAGTCCCTTTGCAATAACGTGGAGATCTGTTACAGCCCCATTTTGCACAGAGTTTCATTATTACTCACACATCACCCAAGGACAGTGTCATCATTTTTTCTCTGTAAAAGGCATGTTGGGGTATTCAGGGTTCTCTTCTCCCCTCTACTAATGACCAAGTCTTTTCTGCAATCTCTATTCATCCTGATTACCTCTTTAACTGGCTCTCCCTGGGGCTGCCTACTCTTGGTACGTAAAGAATTTATCATTGCTTGTGTTATCTTTGGCTATTTGTTCCCCAAATTTTTTCTTAATCTGTATTTCACATCTCAGTGCTCCATTTTATGTTCCATTCTATTAGCATCACTCGGATGGAATATCCAATTTTTAAAGTATTCTTTATCTGACTTCAATAAACCAACATAACTTGGTATTTAAGTGCATGAGTTTCTCTTACTTTTTTGCTTCCAGGTTTTTATTTTGTTTTTCATGTGGGGGTATGGCGCTACCTTCTGTGACTCTAATAAGGGACTTTTTTTTAAAGCACTTTCCCTGCTGGTTCTTTGGGTTTCAATTTCATAACTTTTTGCCTTCAGGTTGTTTCTGAATAAGTTCCTTTTTTTTTTTTTTTTAATAATTTTTTTTAATGTTCTTTGCTACAGAATTTCTGGCTGGAATAAGAAAATGATAGACATCATTTTATTAGGGTAATTTTCACTCCTTATATCTGTCCTTTCACAGTCAGGCTCTGACTTAAAGGCAAGGCCATACAAAGACACTTCTTCCAACCCTTTCAGAGATGGCAGGAACAGACAAGGTCTGAGCCAGAAACAGGCCAAAGCAAAATGTGGCTTAGGAAACACATTTAAGAACTTAAGTTTGAGGCCCGCCCCAGTCCTCAGCACTTGCTGGTTTATCCCTAACTTAATGGGAATAACAGAATAGCAGAAGCAACTCTCACACTGCGCCATTCCTGCTTGCCCTGTTTGACTGCAGAGGTGCCTTTCCTGTACCATCCTTCCTTTCCTCCAAAGGTAGGATGGCCTTGCTATTGTCTGGCAAAGGCAAAGCCGCCTCCATGTTCCAAGCACCAGTGCAACATGGGCACTTTCCAGCATTCTCCCCTGAATATTTTACACCTTTTTCTTAGAAGAAAATAAAAGGAAACAGACAAGATGCCTCTTAATAGCTCAAGATGGAGAGCCAAGAGCTCTTCTCCTACCACTGCCAAAGCTGTTGACACCTCTTTCTCCAAGACCAGTTCCCTGAGAAATCAGGCTCCCATGGCACCTGATGTGCCTCTTCTGCACCACCACGAATGTCAGAAGAAAGTGCAACCCTTCTACCAAATCCCTTCTGTTTAACACAAAGTACTTGGGTTTATTATTTTTGGTCATGCCTCAGGGTCCATTCAGAGCTGAAGCAAAGGGTCACTTTCATTCTCTGGAGACAGATTCACTTTCCATGGCTGGATAGAGCCCACAGTCAGCTCCCTACAGTCATCTCCACTTGCCCAGATCATCAAAGCTCTGCAAATATTCCATGTACAAGGATCCATTTAGGAAACAAGGGTGACACTTGGATGAACTACCAGACCAATGGGACTTAGACTCCCTGTGCATGCTGAGATGTAACAAACATCCATCAAGACTGAAACAGGTCTACTGGCATCTATTTTGGGACAAAGATCTTTTCCTGTCCCTTCCAGCCCTACAATTTAAGGATACTCTGTTTCATCCCTTCCAGATGCCATATTCCAGTGGGTGGCTGGAGTTGATTTGTGGTTTTAAAAATTTCAGGCTGTTTTTTACCCAAAGTGAGTCTCTACTGTGGTGAGGCTGCCAGAAGAAAAAAAGAAAAAATCCACCAAACCCCTTGCAGCTGTCACAGGCGCTCACTGCCTCAGTGCCTCCAAACGCCACTTGGCTCCCATGCGTTGATGCATTTACTGTACTGGTAATTAATGCCGTTAGCTTTGTAATTAAAAAAAACAACTTTTTGCCTTTATACTTGGGGTGATAACGCTGCAAGTAAAAATTAATTAAAACGAGATGAATTGCCTTCAGTTAAACGAAACGGAAAGAGAGGGAGAGGAGGGGACATGGAAGGGAGGGGGTCATAGTGGTAGCGAAGAGAGAAGGAGGCACGCCGGAGCCCTGCTAATGAAGCAAAATGATACTGTCGGCATTTTAAAAGATTTTTCCCTTGGCTATGGTACCTTCTGTTGGGTTCTGGGTTAATGGAGCCTAAAGCTATACGTCTGGCAGGGAAACTGTGTGAGCCACCATGGCCCCATCTCCTTCATAAGGTCCACAAACACACCCGCCCATGTTGCTTCAAGTCCCTCCTCCTCCTCACCTTCCTACCCCCCACCTGGCTACGAGGGGTAATGGGCTGTGAAATTGGCTTTTCTATTATTATTAATTAGATCTGATGTCAGGCCTTTTGTTTTGGTTTGTGTCTGGGGTTTTATTCCCTTCTTGAAGTAAGGAAAATATGTACATGCCTGAAAGAGGGAGCAGACTTCTTACAAAGTCGATGCTGGGAGACAGTCCTAGCAACTGCAGCACACTTCTCTGTAGAGGATGAGAATTCCTCTCCCTGCTTTTAGATGACTTCTCTGTTCACTGCTTAACTGTTTCTGTCCCCCATAAGAGTCACATCTCTAGTCAGACCAGAGAAGGAGCTGTTACCAGAGAGGATAAGAAATAACCTGTTTAAGAGCTGAAGGAAGCCTCTGGCAGCAGAGGAAGCAAGACAGCCTTGCTGAATGCAAGAGAACAGAAACTGCACAAGACAGAAGAAACAGAAGCATTTCATTAAGTCTCACATGAGAGAGAAGAGCTTTGTTGGACAGACCTAAATGGTTCAGATCTAATTGAAATTCATCTTTGGAAATTACTTTGAATTTTATCATTGTTACTCCCATCTCATTTCCTTATTCGTAATGTGTAGGAATTTAGCAAATGAGGGAAGAAGAAATTAACAGTCTGTCCGAAATCAAGTGATAAGGAGCTTCTACCATTTACCCACCCAACTATCCTGTGACACACATTACTTTTCAAGCCCTTCAGTTTGGGAAGTTCTGAAGCTCCCCCTGTATAAATTACCTCACTGCAGAGAGAAACCTACTTTTCCATCCATCACAGCTCCCTAAGATTAATACATGATGCCAATGGGGGCTGTTGACTCTAGATAGAAAATAATAAATAACCTTCTCTGGATCTATCTATCTAGAAATACTTGTCTATTCTAGAGTTAATATTAGAATACTTAAGTACCGTGGGTCAAGAGGAAATGCTGTTACTGTGAGAAAGAGCAGCAGTTCCTGCAGAGTTCTCATAAAACTTAAAATTACTGAGACCCTATAGCCTGAGTTTAAAACTCTTGATCTGTAAAAAATTCTGCAGCTTTTCAAACCAGCACTGCTTGTCCATTCTCCCATTTTCCCTCCGGAGCACCTTGTCACCACGATGGCCAGTTTCAGACGTGTGCAAACCCACTAGGAGCTTAGTCCTTAGGACCAACCCTCCCCCTCAGCCTCTGTAAGGTCAAAGAAACATGGTTTGACAGCAAAACCAAGTCACACAGAACCTGTGGCAACACTGAAGGACACAGTCCTGAGTGTTTGCCCTAAACAAACATGTCTTCAGGTTGAAATTCAGCTTGATTTCGAGCAGCTGGACCCACCTACACCCTGAAGCAGGGGAATTGATTTTGTTTTCAGGGTTGCACCCACAAGACCTACCATGAAGATCTACTGATTCACCTATGGCTGATGGGAACAGGATGCTTTGCATGTCTGTGACAGCAATGCACTCTCTTAAAAACCAGCATCCACAGCTGTCCCACACATGGGGGAGATATGGGAGATAGGTTGTCTCCACTTTTGAGAAGGATGCTAGAGTTGCCATTTGGGGAGAGCTTCTGAGACTGGGGAAGAGCAAGACCAGCTCTTTTCCATTAAAGTTTTCCCTCACGTTTTATGTTCTCTTAGCTGTAAGTGTGGTGTGGCCACTGCATGATGAAAAAGGAAGGAGAGGTGACATGACCCTCCTAAAGGATTTCAGAGCTAGGGTGTACTCCAGGCCTAGTCTAATGCTTGCTGGGTCTGACATCTGTAGGGCTGCTCTGGAGGACACACTGTGCTGGCCCTGGCAACTCCTTCTGAATCCAGTTCAACAGGGCTCAATTTTTACAGCTACAAAATGAAGATAATGACACTCATTCTACTTTTGCAGGACACCAGGAGTTCTGCTGGTGAAAAGCAACATACCAGAGCAAGCCTGACATCCTGGAGAGCTCAATACAAACTCTTGCCCCACTCTGGACTTTCCACCTCAATTACCCTGCCTATGAAAGCAGGACAGTACCATTCATCGGGCTCTGCAAAGGTGAGGCTAGATAATTGATTGACAAGGTAGAGCCGCTACCTTAAACCAAAGTCATCCTGGTGTAATGTTAATGAAGCAACTGAGTGAAGCCAGAAGTGACTTTGGCCCTTCACCAGAGCCAAGGCATTGTCTTGACCTTTACAGCTATTCAGGCTGTCCAGGTTACTTCAGAATTTCAGGTGAGACCTTGGCCTGGCTGACAGCTTTGAAAAGACAGTCAAGGAAGTAGAAGAGATACATAGAAGGGTGAAAAGTGAGTGCTAAGAACATTGCTCCTGACCTTTTAAATGGGATTTTACAGCCATGGTTTGGCTGAACTTGGGGCCTGACTGCTGCAGTGCCATAAACTTCTGTCAAGTAATTTCTGAAGTGCCATATATAAGCAAGAGACAACATCATCCACCCCCAGTATGTACATCTGAACAGGCGATTTACAGACTGGTGTGAGAAAGCAGGGAAGGAGGATGTTGGAGCAAAGGGTGGGGTGTGGAGTATAAAGAGTCTGTGTGAAAGGGCATCTCTTTTTACTGGAATAAGTCTCTCACGTGACTGTGGCATTCTCCCCTTCAGTTCAGATGGGTTTCATTTTTTCAGTTCTGAAGGAAATAAATAAACTGGGAGCGATGCTTTTCTGACTGTCATGGTAAATCAGGCATCATTTCATTACAATCAATGGACTTCCACCAGCAGAGAGCTGATGTGAAAGAGATGACCATTAACCCCAGAGTATATAACCTCCTAGCCATCCCCAATCCCCTCCAGATCTGAAAATCAGCCGTTCTTTTCTGGCTCTTAGAGGAACCCCAGGAAGAGAGAGCCTGCAGTCAGACTATAGCTGCTGAGGCATGACGCAAATTAGACGCCAGTCTCACTTCTCCACAGCAGTGTCAGCTCCTGTAGGGCTAAACATAAGACACTGAAAAAGCATGGGGAGAAGGGATATTGAGCCAAACCCGGCCACAGCTCCCATCCAATCCATCCTGAGCAAGGATAGAATGAAAACAAGGACGAGGAAAATGTCTGCTGTCTTCTACTATTCCCATGATGGGTTATAGGTCCCTGGCCAGCTAGTCCTGAGTTTGCTTCAACAAAAATTTATGTCCAAGCCATTTTAACAAGCAGAGTCTTTAAGCCCCTTCCCTTTAGTGGCACCAAGTGACACGTGGCTGTAGCTGAGGAAGGACCTCCTGAAATGAAGAAACAGTATTTTTGCTGATGGTAGTCATCTGTTGTATTTCGCAGGTGAATGACAGAAATTCTTCTTAGGGAAGTAAATGGGAGTATTTCAAGGTCTGCCATCATTCCATAGCATGGAAAGATAAAAGCAGTGAATTGACTTCTAAACAACACTGTCTGGAGAAATCTCCTCCTTCCAAACATGCTGGTAAGCTGGGTCCATACATGTCAGCAAGTTCCCCTCCTTCTGGACATTTGCAGAGAACCAGCAAGCAACTCATCCATTGCACAAATGTAAATTCTTACCGATCAAACTGGCTAGAATGCCAGACTGCCTTGGGACAGCTTAAACATCATTCTTGCCTCAGTTATTTAATGGCCAGGATTTAGAAGGGGTGGAGTATCATTTGCAGGTTTCCAGAGCCCCTCTGGGTGACAGACCTCAGCGGCCTCAAAAATGCTGCCACTTCAGGGCAGCTGCTTAGAAACGGGCAACACTGAGGGGAGGAGTGAGGTAGGCTGCTTCATTTAATTCAGGACCATAGGGGAACACTAAGGAAGACAGAAAACAGTTTTTTGCGCTAAAATTTTCTGAAGTACTGGTGCTACAGACATTTAGAGCCATCTCGTGACTCTGCGGTGGGGACCTCTGCAGCTCATCATAATGCTGCCTTCCCCACAACACAGAGGCAACTGATCCCTTGCTGGGACCTTGGCTTAGTGCTGAATGAGAGAGAAATCAACACCTGCTGCACAGCCACCAGCACCCCTGGATTTGCATTACAGATCTGCCATCCAAACATGCCACCAGCCTAACGCTGTTTAGACCAGAGGAGATCGCTGCCCTGGGAGGTGCATCTCCAAGAACCTGGGAGCCAACATGCTGCTGCTCTGCTCCCAAGCCAGCAGCAATAAACAGAAGAAGATGCTTTAAGGAACAGCATATTCATTCTAGTTTTCATCTGGTACTAAATACCTAAGCCTCCACCTGCCTGAATCCTCTTCCACCCTTGCCAGAAATCTGCTGGAGAGGAAACTAAAAAAAGGAAGATGAGGCAAAATAAAGCAAACTGCCAGGGAAAAATGTCCAAAAAGCTAGCCCAGAGGACAGGGGAGAATCGAGGTCTCCACAGATGAGTGCTTTTAATTAGGAAGAGGGCTGAACAGCAAGGAGCTTATGCTAATGAGTAGTCTCTTTTAATCAGCTTATATTTTAAAAACAGCATTTTTTAACAGTCAAAATAGTTCTGAAAAATGGTAATTATCAGAAATGCATTAACATGGAGTGGGGTGGCTAGCAAGCTGAAATGATGGAGACTGTGTCTGACGGAAGGGGACAGCGTTGTCATGTGCGGCGATGTAGGGATGAGGTGGGAGGGCTTCTGGGGCTGGGGCTACTCCCTCTGACATCCCTGGCCTGTGAATCTTCCTTTCCTCCCCGCTCTAATTAATTCTTTCCATCCCTCTTATGTTGACCAGTGTCCCCCTCTTTCCTCCCATTGGTGAGCTCTCTCTGCACACAGAGACAACCTTGCTCTTTACTTGTCTCTTTATCTCCTCACCTTTCCCCTGCCCACTCCTCCAAGTACCACCCTGCAAATGTGTGGTGCAGAGGCCTCTTCCTGCTTGTGCTACTACAAACTGCCATGTTGTAGTGTCTACTGAATGTGGATGCTGATTGTCTGGAGAATACATTTACTGTGTACTGTGTGTACACCCCCCAACAAGATAAACTGAGAGTTTGCAGTCCATGCCTGAGGTGTCCACACTGACTCCACAGCTGACCCCTCCTGAACAGCGAATCCCTTTACTCTTAGCCAGCCTTCCTGGAGATGGGCACATATTTGCATGCAGCGGAGTACAGAGAAATTCCCCTCTCTTTACAACTTCCTCTTTCAGCACTCTGTCCTCTCCTCTGGAAAGGGACACTCTACCAAAAATGCACAGGATTCCCATCACCTACACGCCTTCACTCTACCCTGCCCACGTGAGTCTTTGTAACAGCCTGCCTGCTTCTCCAAATGGTTCAACACCCACCAATATTTCAAGTAGGTGTTACCAAGTGAAATGAACACCAGTTCACAGTATCCTACTTTGTCTGAGGAAACAGATCCAGGCATGTGAAGCCATCTGCTCTTGTAGGGTTGCCATCCTCGTATTTCTCTGTAGTATGTGCAATAAAGAGCGTTACCAGACATCACTCTCAAGCTCACAACAACCTTGGGGCAGAAAACAGGAGGAGGAGGCAGCACATCCAACATGCCACATATGGTGGGGTGAAAGAGAGAGACAGAGAAAATATACACCAAAGGCTAGATAGAGCAATAGGCTGCCTGATGCTTTCACATGCAGTGGAAGGTGCTGTCGTTCTCCTGTCTGAAGCTGGCTTAATCCTAAATGTTTTTCCAAGATTCCTGCAGCAAAGTAGAAAACTGGTTCAGCCATGGCTTCTCACCAGTCTTGACACCAGAATACAGACTGTAGCCTGTACAGATGTTACTGTCCCATACAAGAAAACGTGGCTTTGATCCACCACTTACAACTGAGCAAAGTCTCCCTGGTGCCCTCGGGTTCAACTTGTGTATGGCCAAGGCCCAGGCATGTGGCAAAGTCCTGTTCTGACTGAGCAAATGCCACTTGGTAGCGGGGCAGCTTCAGCCCCACTCAGCTACAGCTACAGGGCTCAGCTACCCAGCTACAGGGTCTCTGCTCTGATCACCCTCTCCAGCTTCTCAGGTGCAAGCTCCCAAGTGATGGGACCTAAGGGCATCCAACTGACTGACAAAACTGTGCTTCAAAGAGTTCCTGCCTCTATTGGAATCAAGCTTACGGCTTACAAATCTCATGGCACTGAAGGATCAGAAAGGGCTTATAACTCTAGTTTTACAGGATTAGAAAACAATCAACACAGTTTTGACCCACCCTTTTTCAAACCATTGCTGAACCAACGTGCATGGCATTAGCACAATAACTTGGTGTCAAAGCCTGAGGCTGTTGATGTATGTTTGTGCATGGCATATCGTCTTCCCATGTAATCCCCTGCTCTACTTTCTCACCCCTGTCTTTGAGGGCAGGCATTTCTTCGGTGAAAGGAAGCAACTGTAAAGTTGATTATTTCACAGCTGCATCTGTAAATTATGGTGTCCAGGGATAGCCAAGAAAAAGCAACACCTTGGGACATGACCTGATCAGACCTCAAAGCAATGTTCATACAGATCTGCAGTGACAACTTGAATCAGGAGACATCCAAAGAAAATGGCATTCTGTACCATTTGACTATGCTCCTCCACCGAGACCATGACACTGCTGATCCCCCTCCTGATTTGGGGAACATTTAAGGACACAGGGACCTGCAGGAGTGAGGAAGATAACTGCAATGCAAAACCAATACTATGATCCCTGAGACCATTGAAGATCCCATATCATGCTGTATTTTTCCTCTTCAAAACATTTTTAAACTCACATCAATTATCCATACCATATTAGATGTATTAGTAGTAATGGCTATTTATAGAGCTGTAGTTTGGATTGGGCTGCTATACAAGAAAAAAAAAAAAAGAAGACTGTCGTGCTTAAAGGCTACAAGTCTAAACAGTGAACTAAATGCCAGAGCACATAAGGTTAAATATCCTAAATAGCTTCCTCCCACTGACAGGTGATGAGATTGCTATTAATTCAGTGTAGAGGTAGAAAGCGTTAAAATAAATGTTAAAATAAATTACATGGTAAAATAGATTACACAAACTGAGCACATTAATATGCTCTAATAGAGATTGTTGCTATAACAGGATTCTTTGTTCTGGAGCAAAATGCCTCAGTATTACAGGCAGGCCAAAACAAAAGCCCCCTGCTGCTGTAGTGAAAGCTGGACTGGGATTATAAACAGGATTTTCAAAGCAAAGTTGTTCCTTTCCAACAGAATTGTGCTGCTGAGAACCAGTTGGACTGGTGTCCCAAGGCTGGGCTGCTCTCCACTTTGAATGGATGGGCAAAAGCATCACGTTGAGATACCCTCTCCTGTATCATCTGATGGGAGTGCATGCACCTGCTGTCTTCCTCGGGCACTGGTGCAGGCTGAGTGTAAAACAGCACCATCTGTTTTGGGCTGCCCGCCTGTGCCCCAGCACTGGAACAGGGGATCTGCATGCACCAGGGAGGGAAAGGCAACCTTGCTGCTTCCTTCAGTATGGGAAATCAGCAGCTGTGCTCTGAGCCAGCAGCAAAGAAAGACTCCCCAAAGGCAAATTCAGCTGCGGTACTTGGTTGGCAGCGGCAGCACCACCCCCTCCCTGCAGCTGCCTCAGCTCTGAGTTCCAGTCTGGATGGACCATATGCAGGGGTCACAGAGCACCCAGTGCCCGCAGGTCCATCTGGCCTTTGGACTCTCTGCTGAGGTGCTGGCAAGGGGACAAGGGGAAGATAACTCCCACCAAGAGCTCCATCAAAAGCCACCTATCAAGAGCCAAAAAGTGACATCAGGAACGTTGCACCAGTGCTGGTGCTTAATGTCTAAGACCAAGAGAGTAGTGAACCAAGCTTCCTACTGCTTCATATTCCATGACCCTACAGAGAGGAAGAGCTGTGAAAGCTAAATCTGATCCTTCTTGTTGGCACCATAGAAACTGGTACAGTGAATCAAGTGGAAGCACAGCAACATAATAGTGACCCCATGAAGTGGTATTTCTGAACATTTAAAATGTGTAAACATATTTATCTCTTTTTACTTTCTTCTTTTAGAGTGAGGGAAGTGATCTTACATAAAATATAACAAAGATGACACAGATGCAGGTAAACACGCATCCATGTAACCACAGGCAAAGGTCTCCCAGTCTTCTCATCTGCCTCTTTTTCTTCTGACTCCCAATTAGCCAGCCTTACAAGGTCTGATCTGTTCCCTAATCGTTCCCTTCTCATTACTCCACCCTGTGTGCTTCTGTGAGATCTAAGAAGAGAACTAACAAGGTGCCTGCTGCAAAACAAGCAGGGATTCTGGCTCCATTCCTGTACCACTGAACAAATAGTTTCAGTGATAAATAAATAAAGCCATTCACAGAGAATCCTCACTTCACTTTTAGCTGGGCTTTCACTGTGTCTACAAACCTGCCATTGTTCCAGATACTTGAAAACACAGCTATTAGCTTTCCTCCCTATTTCTCCATTTTAAGGTAAGTAGGAAATGCCATTTATTTGTTAAAATTTTATAACTCAAAGCTCATGTCTTCTTCTTCTGCCTTTAAAAGCACCCAGCCTGGGTGAGAAATGACCAGCTGCAGGCAGCCCGAACAGGCCAATGTTCATTAAATGTCTTATTCAACCCCAAACCTCATGAATTGTTTAATGTACAATGGAGACAAAAGCCCTATTTTTTTCATGTGTCAGCTCTTGTTAAGTGGCTCCCGGCCCATCTTGCTGCTGGCTATAAACAGGATTAACAATCCCTGTAGTTAGAGGCAGGGAATGCCTGCACACTTCACACGCTGGCAAATGCGTGCAGAGGACAGGGTGGTGCACCCCCCACACAGCCCCACGCGTGTGTGCCCAACCAGGCACTGCCCGCATGCCAGCTCTGCCAAGCACATTTACTCCATGGGGAAGGCAGATGTACCTATCCAGGCATTCCAGCATGGAGAGCCTGGGGTGCCCGCGCACCTCAGGTGACAAACACATCCCTCCCAAGAGCTGAGTATTGCTCATTTGCGTGGATCACTTCCCTCCAGCTTCCTTCCAGGAAGGAAAAATCAGCAGCTTTCTTAGAGAGGAGGATGTGCTGCCTGGTCTGCTTTTGCCAGCCCTCATGCTGCATGTCCGACATTAGATGTCTTGAACCTGACTTCTTTGAGGAAGCCTACCAGGCGCTGGACACCACATTGATGAGGGAGGCCCTCAAGAGGCAGCCTGTGCCTCTCTTTCCAGAAACTTCTGGAAATACAGCCAGCACCTCCCTCTCCTCCTCTACTCCATGCCCTAGTACACGTGTCAACCCTGTGAGCTCGCACACACACAGCCAGAGAGGCAAGTGCACAGATGAGCATGGCATCTGGCTTCCTGCGAGATCTCTTTGGGGCCCACGCTCAGCCTGGAAGCACGAACCCCAAGCCACCCTCTTCAAGAACACCACAGCCGCCTCGGCCAGCACCCTGAAGGGTGCCAACCACCCAGGCTGAAGGGGGGAAAGGGAGAGGAAGGTGTGCCAGCTCCAGTGTGGCTGTACCAATGTCCAGCTTTTGGTGGGACTCTCGTGGTTTCCTCTCCATCCCCAGCAGCAGCAAGGACCACAAGCGTTTCCAACATAAATGATTCTGTAGGCTTCAGAATGCCGACCAGCTGTTGGGGTGGTGTCAGGGCGCCAACCTGGCAGAAAACTGGGCAGCATAAAGAGAAGGTGGAGTGGGGGAGACAGTAGGATGTCCTTGGGCATGACAAATTGACCAGGGACAGTGAAGAGGTAGCCTGTTGATGTGCAGTGCAGGAGGGGGATGTGCCTATAATGCAGCTTGCTGCCAGGGAAAGGGGGATGCCAAGTTGTCCTTTCTCCCTGCCCATCCCCATGGATGTAGAAATTACATCCATGGCAAGTGGATGCCATCCTCTAGAAAATGCCATCTGGAGAACATTACTGGGTTTCCTGGACAGACATCACGGGACTCTGCAAAACTTGGAGCCAAACAGCACTTGAAACTTATGTCAAATGGTGCTTTAAGAGGTAATAGCTTGCAGGGCTATAGCTAGGTGTTTTTTTCCTCACTGAAATCAGGAGGAAGCTGTACTGCTGACCAAATCCACTTATGAGTTACAAAGTGAGTGAAAAAATAAAAGCATCTGATGAAAGCTAGCATTTTTGTGATAGCAAAGGAAATATCCGTCTCTGATGCTTATTTGTTATTTGGGATTATTGATGTATTTTCTGGCAGCAAATAATCTTTTCCTCACACATTAAACATATTGTGAATATTGCAGTCAGCTGTAAAATCCACCATTCCCTCCTACATTCCACCGGACTGTAACATCTGCATCACTAACAAAATCAGCACAACACAAATCATGTGTACAATGGAAACACTGGAAAATGTGCAGGCTTGAGTAGGGATTGAGAATGAGCTTATGTGAGGGGCTGTGGAAAGCAGACCAGCACCACCAGTGCTTCTCAGCAAAGCTTATGGCCTGCATGATGCACTGAGAGCTCAGGAAGTGACCCAGTCAGACTGAGATGGCACCTATTTGTGAGTGGGCCACTCAGGGATTTTGGTAGGTAAATTAGTATGTGATTTATCCAACTTGACTCAGCTAATTAAGGGCCAGCAAAAAACAGAACCTATGACTCAGACAATAGTTGGCAGCACAAAATGCAAATTTCCCCATCCAACAGACTGTTTCAAATTCACCTTTGCTAGAAATATTCTTAATAGCAATATCCTCTTTGTGAGTATTTGCTCTACCCAAGCTACTGTGCTTGCAGAGAGGGACAGCAGAAGGGCTGCAAACATCATCAGTTTAAGATTTGCTTTTGAATTGGAACAAAATAATTATGAATATCCCTCTGCCTCACTTTGGTGGTGCCTCAGCCACCTTAGAAACCATCAGTCATGGTCCTGGCACTGCTCGCAGCTGTGCCTGTCTGCTCCTTTCCCCATGTCTCCTTCTCCACCCATCATGCACGTTTCCTCAACTCCAATACATCTGATGACCTTTCTGGCATCCTCCCTGCCCAAACAACCCCAATCCCATTGCCTTTATCTAGCTGTCAACATACTCCAACCGCGTGCAAAACAAACGGCGATACCCCCTCCCAAATGGCACCAACCACACCCCCGTGAGTACAATAACTGCATTCCCAGGGCTGTATGCATTCCCTCATGCTCTGCAGCAATGTTGCAGCTCCATCCATTCCCACCACTCCTCATGACTGTCTCACAAAGCCTTGCTCACGCAAGTAATCCCATTAAACCCGATGGGCTAGTTGCCTAAGCACCGATTTACAGGATCATGCTCTTAAAGGCTAAGCTCTTCACTGAAGGGACCCGAGCAGTCCCTTGTAAATTGTCCACAAAACCCTAGAGCCACTGCTGGCCTGCTGAAACCTGGTGTTATTTGCAGGAGATCAAAGTCCTGTCAGGTCATGTTGACTTCTATTAATGGAAGCTGAGATGCTCAGCTGCACACCTAGATGTCAGGCCTGTAAATGATGAACTCTTACAGACATGTTTCACCTGGTGGGTTTTCCAGGGAGCTGTCAATTGACACCAAGCAGAATTCAAAAGAAAGTCTGATTTGCACAACATCCTGAGGACACCAAGTTTTCCTGTTTTGCCCAGCTACAACTGCAGTGTCAGCATAGGCTGAATTCTCAGAACAAAGATCTTTTGGGTGCACCGGCGTGGGATAGGCACGTTGGAAGGGGCCTGCCTGGATATGCTGCTTCCTTTTCTTTTAAAAATTTTTTGCCCTGGCAGAGGCCTATTCAGGTGACAGAAAGACATGGGGAAATGGGAACAAAATGTGCAAACTGTTCATACTGAAGAAGATCCAGTATAACAGCATAATTAATAAACCTTCACAGACCTCTATTAATAGCTCCTGGAACCTGAGCAAGGAACACAGCGGTGGTTTTGCCAGGGCTCATTCTGCAAGGGTGAAAATCTTTTGCTTACTGTTTTCACATTTGTCATTGCCATGCTCCATCAAGCTTAGCAGTAAAAGCAGTAAAGGAAAGCAGGGGACCAGGGGAAAAAGGAGACAGGGAAATCCTGGTCTGTGGCTGAGCACATTTTAATGGCTTTGCAAGAACAGAGGCTGGATGAAGTCATGTTGGAAAATTACTTGTCCATTCATGCATAGGGCTGAGGAGGAATCCTATACAACTAAATTAAATTTAAATTATCATATGTCAAATTGACATTAATATTCAGGGCAAAGGATCATTTTTTTCAGGCAGTGCATTGATTTAGTTTTAAATACTAATAAATTCCTCCTGCCTCACTGGACATCAACAGCATATCCCCCCTTAGCTCCTACCTTGTGTAACACTAGCCTTGCGCCCAAAAGAGAGGGTGCCAAGGATAGCACCTCAGAAAGGGCAGACGGAGCCTCAAAAGCAACAGAGACCCCTCAGCCAGAAGGGTTATTGAGGTAAATGTATTTCTCCCTCTCCCCATTTTTTCCAGACATGTCTTCCCCAAACCACACCTGCCAAGAGGGTCTGTGCAGGGACCCAGAGCAGCAGTAGCACATGGCAGCACAGTGCTTGGGGAGGGTGGGCTGGGAGCCTGCCACCAGTCTCCTGGTCCTCTCGGTTCAGCCCCCCTCCCCAGCAATCCCCACAGGTTTCATTGCTGAATGCCTCAGCCCCTGGAGTACCACAGTAATTTGGCACTGATGCCTTAGTCACTTAATTATTCTTTTCAAAGGAGCCTTTGAATTTTTTTTTCCCAACCTTGCCTTCTTTCCTCTCCCTCCCTTTTCCCTCTACACATTTTGACTCAATAGTCTTCCTTGAAATTGTATAAACTTGCTGTTTATTTCTTGCCATCTAGCATGCTGTGGTCTATCTTTCATTGTTAATATTTTTTTCTCAGCACCGTCCCTGTTCCCTGTCTCTGAGTTCATTCTGTTCCCTCTTTCAGCAGCACTATATTTTTCTTCTTAGTATTTTTGCTTAGCTCTATTAACTTTTATTTATTTTTCTTTCATTCCTTCATCATGTTTCTTTTCTTAGTTGCTGTGCACCATCTGTATATCTGTTTCTGCCTCTCTCATGCTCCCACAACTAGATTACTCTCTGCCTGCCTTTGATTACCACAGCCCCTTGTCTCCCCTCCCCACACATTCCCCTCCCTAATAAGAGCTATCTAAAACCGGCCATGCACCTTCTTGGGTTCCCCCTCTGATTCCCAGCTGTTGCCTGTGAAAATACCTGTGTAGGAGTATTGGCATCATAAGCTCTGGCAAGCCAGAGGGCACCTGAGTCAAGAAGACTCGAGATGCAGTAAGAGATTATGAGCTCAATGTATGATTTTTCCAAAGCATGCATATTTCTAATTCCACATTTTCTGAGAGAGAGGGAGAAAAAAAAGTAAAAAATCCCTCCTGCTCTTGACATGTCTTATCTGCTTTTGAACATCCCACTACGCAAACAAATTAGTTTCTCCTAATAAAGGTTAGAAAGTGAAAAATAAGCCTGAAAATGGAAATCTAAACTTAGCCATAACTGAAGAATTATGATCGATGCCTTCAAAGTAAAGGAAATGCTCCATCTGAAGAGCTATGTGCACCTAGGAAGCATAAATGACCTCCCTGCTCCCCAGCACCTCTGCTGTCTCCCTACACCTCTGCACCTCCTGCAACCAGGAACAGCTCTATCAGAGTGCCCAGTTACTGTCTTTGCAAAGAACTGTAAAAATAGACATCAGGAGAACATCCTGTGACTGCTGCCCCAGAGCTCTGGCCACCAGCTGCAGACTGCGTGTGAAGGACAGAGCAACGCAGCCGCAGGGGATGTGGCTGGAGAGGTCTCTGTAGTGGGGGCTGCTAGGAATTAAAAATGGCCAAGAACCAGGCTGAAGCAAGCTGCTTTTTAAAAACAAGCACCTGAAGCTGTGTGGGCAAGTCACCCTCTGACTCCCTGTGGAAGCAGGTCTTTTCCTGGGCAGTCTGGACACTGCCATCCCTGCTGCCTCCCTCTCCTGAAGCTGTGCCTAGACTCACTGGGGAAATAAAGGGAGGGCTCAGCCTGGCTTGAAGCATCTCTGGGCTTTGCTGCCCCCTCTGCGTGTCCCCACCCTGCAGATGGAGCCTGTGAGGAGGAAGCAGGAGCTGCCCCAGGGCACACAAACAACCTAGTCCACGCACATCTTGAAGAAAAAGCTTACCAGCTGACAGAACTGGTTACAGGCACCCACATTTATCCAGCCCACGAACGGAAAACGAAGCTGAAGTGAGAAATGAAGTTCATTTTCTTCTCCTTGCCTTTTCCAGAATCAGACTAAAACTCATCAGGGTCACAACTATATGGATTACAGCCAAGGAGAAAGGTTATTGATGTGCCTCTAAGAAATAAAAACAAAGTTGAGAAAAAAACAACCCAGCACACAGGCAGCAAAGCTGGAATTAAGAAGATATGCCATTCATGCATTCCAGGTTAACAGGAATGAACCGAAATCTTCTTCCAAATGTCAGCAAGGTTGAAAACAACCCAGAGTGAAAACTGCATCTCAAACCCAGACACTCACTAATGCAATTCTGAATCATAATAGCCTTAAATCTCACCATGGGCAGGCAGAATGGTAGGTAAAACTGACATGCCATTTTGGTTTCTTATCTCCCCTATTGTTTCAGACTACCTTCAACAAACTAGGAATGGTTTCTGAATTTTACACCAGGGAATTTGAGAACATATTTGTATCTACGTGCATATGCATGATGTGTGCATGTATGTAGGCATGCTGATATACATGTGCATCTACATCTATGCACACACATATATTAAAAACCCAGGGGCTCCCTTGCCAGATGTACACATGACAGCACTGGGCTTCCCCTTGTCCCGGTCTGTTCATTTGTGCCACACAGGCTTCTCTGGTTCTGCACCTCATAGTGTGCTCAGATATCCCATATTCTCATTATCATCAGATTCACTGAGCCTGGTTGTCCCCCCTGGAGGCTGTTCAGCACAGAAATTTGTGCTTAGCTGAATTTTCACCATAGCTTTGCAATTCACCTTTACAAAAATAAACTCTCCTACGTGGAACTTTCGCAATCAGCACAGAGACCAGAACAAACAAACAGGAAAACAGTCCTGTCAGCAATTTTGCAGCTATGTGAACTGCTCACTCAGAGCTGGTGAAAAAAATGGCCACCATCCCAACCATGGGCCCTTCACTGATGCTCCTCTCCTGCTCAGTCGGCACTCCCCTGTTTATCCGATCTAATGCAATAAAATGCGTAATTAATTTCTAAACGCTTCCGTTGAACGGTGCAATTTGTCAAGTCGAGTTGTTAATAGAATTAAGCTTTTTATCAGCGATTAGCAAAAGAAGGTAAAAAAAAATTAATTACGGAATTGTATGCCTCCCTGCTTCAAAGCCAGGTTTGGGATTAAATGTTTGATAAAGGTTCCCTGGCACGTTATAAAACATTTAGCAAAAGCTGCTTTCCCCACGGTGTTTTCTGCAAAACAGCCTTTGGGCAAGAGGGGGGAGGCAGAGGGAGGAGGGTGCAGGCAGTACAGTTGATCACATGGAGAAGGGGGGCTGGCTTCAAATCATGCAGAACTTATTGTATGGGAACACACCCCCATATTGTATTCTGCTGGCACTACATCCTGCCTGCCTTGACCTCTCAAGCATCTCTCTGTTGTTTGTATAGATAACCAACAGTGACAGGGAATTACAGGCAATATTGGTTATTTCTGCCTGTGTGTCAAGAGGTGTCCCAGGTCCTAGACTCAGTGGAAGGACTGTACAGCCCCATGAAATGAGGCAGCACATACAGCTTGTACTGGTTATGTGGCAGCAAGTCCCCCTTACAGCCCTTCTCATTCTGGTAAATCCACACCTTGTGGAAGGCAGACTATGAAGACCTATAGAGAATGCCACAAGGTCAAGCCACCACTGCCCTCTGCAATGTAGCTAGCACTGGATCATCACTAAATCCACGTGTCTTGACCTCAGCAAGGACCGGTGAGCAGAACAGAGCAGGGGCTGAAGAAGCCCCACCTCCACAGCAAAAATGAAACACAGCCTCATCCTTCCCAGGGAGCCTGCCTGCACAGACAGGGGCTGAGGGCTGGGAACCCAAGCATACTGCAAGGAATGCCACCTCCTCTGGTCCTTGTGCCACCTATTAATGAGGACGAAAATACAGCAATCTCCCTCTTCCCTGCAAATTATACTGTCTATTTACACCTGACTTCCACAGAAGTGAGTGAAACCTGTGCCTGAGGGACCTTGTTTTGGAACAAAATCTAGCCCAAGTGTTTCCCTGCCAAGGCCCAGCTCTCTTGCACTTTTCCAAAACACACGTATTCAGTTTCTCTATGGACTCATCTCGGGTTTACCAGCAACAAAGCAAGGGACCCTTCCAAGAGACAGTTTGTCATCCTTGTAGGGGCAGGTTGGGAAATAGCAATGGGGGACATGTGTTAAGCAAGAGGGGAGCAGAGAACCCAGAGGATGTGCTAGGGGCTTTTTTGGGGAAGCTTACCTACACAGGGTAGATGATGAAATGTAGCTGTGGTGGGGAGCAAGGGTATGGGCTGAGCTGTCAAGAGAAGTGCTGGGTGAGGAGATCTGGGAGGCTGCAGGGCAGGAGGAGAGAATTGCATCAACAGAGCTTTAAGGCACAATACAGAATTAAACCCTGACAACAGTTATGTTTCTGTGCACACCAGCTTAATTAGCAGCATGAAGCTTTCTGACACCTCCATTTCACGCTGTCTTTAGAGTAAGTTTCTCAACACACAGAATTTCTGGCAGCTCAGCACATGCTCTGTGCAATGGCCATGCCACTTGCAGGAAGGAAATGAGGAGGAGGTGAAATCTTTAATCTGATTCTTGATGCTACTGGCAAGTTAAAGGTACAAAGCTAACGGCACATTTAAGTACTTCAGATCCCCACAATAAGACAGGACGGGAACATGAGACACTGGTGAGCAGCCTCCCCACCCACATCAGCAGCTCAGCTCCTGTTTTCAACTCCTCATAGATCTGGCCTCAGCAAGGACAGAATGCCCAGCACAGACTTCTCACTCTAACCCTTGTATGTGTTAGCAGCCATGCTCTGAGGAGGAGCAATTATTGACAGACGTAGCAAGGACAGGAGTACTGATGGACTAGAGCCAAGACCTAGGAGAGTGCTCAAGGACAGGGCTCACCTCACACCACACACATCTATGTAAAATGCAACTCAGTTCAGTGTTTATTATTTCCTTTTAGGAACCCATCAGCTATCTAGGATTTTGATTTGGATTATTTTTCTTCTTTTGCTATTTGACCAAAATTATTGCATGCTCAGTCAGTTACTGGTCACCCCTTGAACCAGATTTGTCAATTCCTCCCTTTTCTTTCTCTATCCCAGCTGTTTGAATCCTTTAGAAGCTGGTAGATTGTTATCATTCATGTCCCGTCTTAAGTTGCTACTTAGTCAACCTCGACATATTTAGTTCCTTTAATCTTCTTCCCTAATAAGTCAATCCTTCAGCCCTTTAATCATGCTAGCTGTGCTTCTGCAGATTCTCTCTGATTTGTCTGCACCTTCCTGGAGCTGGAGTGCCTAGAAAGCACAGCAGGCTTGTGAGCTGTGCTGAATAAGCCACTTCCTGTGGGCATGAGGCCACAAAGCCACAGCCCAAATTCTGTAGGGTTTGCTTCTTCTTCCCTCACTGCTGTGCCCATTGCATCATTCCAGAGATCCTTGAGGAGAGCTTTCCTTGACATAGCTTCAGTTATGACATGCTGTTAAAGTTATTAAAGTTTTCCCTTCATCTGCTCCACGCTGCTCTCAGTGGGTGGCAGTTGCTTTGCCCTATTTACCATAAGAAAACCAGCCAGCAAGCCCTTTCTGGCCCTGCATCTTTTCATTTGGAAGAGATCCATTAAGGACTGCAAAAGGGTTCTGCAAGGAAAAAGGCAGACACATCATTCTCCCTTCTAAATCCTTGTGCTCTCCTCTCATATGGCATGAGTGTCATGGTGTAACGTCATCACTTTTGGGGTCTTGATATGAAAACTCATGAGTACTGTGAAAAGAAGGAAACAGAAAAAAGAATTGGGAGTCTCAAGATGGACACCAGTCTTTTGAGTCAGCTTGTGAAAATCCTTTCCTTCCTCTGCAGTTCTATTCCATGGAAGTAGAGTGTCACTTACTTCCTTTCCCATTCAAATACTCAAAGAAATCAAGCATTGACAAATGTATTCAGGTTTTTCTTAATAGCAACAAATACCAGAATAATTTGATTCACAGATTTCCAACAAATGTAGCCAGCATTTTGATTCAAAGCCTGTAAGTGGTTTTATTTCATTTCTGCTTCCATCAAAAGAATCCCACAACCAAGTTCAAGTATACTCAACAATCCTGAGTTTTCTTACTTAAACTGACATTGTTCTCAAGGAGATATCCCAGACAATACCCTATTTTGCTTTCCTTTAAGCCTCTATTTAAATTCTTTCACAGCAGTAAACACATGTTGCAAGTGCCTCTACATAAAGGCTTATTATTCTCATTAGTTCAAGAAAAAGTGCTTGCAGAGGCAATAGACAATTTGGGAAGTGAATGCAAAAATGTGTTCCCCCAAGGCAAGTTTCATTGTCAGGCCCCTGGAGCCCTCTCTGCCAAGCAGAGGGATATACCAACCTGTACACATAACAAGGACAGAACTATATTTTGGTGTTGATTTATACTGGAAAACATACCAGTGTGTGCCACATTGATTTAAACAAAATTATCAAAAAAGAGAATAAATGAATAAATAAATAAATAAATAAATAAATGCTACTCTGACAGCTCTGTGTGGGAGGTCTCTGTCCATTGTCATTTAAACTTGGTAGTACTCTCACATAGGTGCACAGCTTAGCAGAACGTGACTCACATTCACATTGGCAGGACACTCTTCAGCCAAGAGCTCTCTTTCTAGAGGGGAAAGGGCAAGAGTGGATACAGCAATCTGTGTGGGGTTCAATTCCCTGTTCTGCTAATGACCTCCTCTGGGGGATAGGGCAATTCTCATTGCCCCCTACAGCATGCCTGAAAGCCCAGTGGATACACTCTTCAAGGAAGTGTTGCCATGGAAGGAACAAGTTGCTGCGTCGATGCCACAGTGATGTGCCATGTGAAGGCACCAGCATTGCCTCATGAGCATGGAATGATGCTTGAACTACTGTGTGCTGTGTCTCAGCTCTTAAGTGACATCACCATAGGGCTTCCCAATGAGACACAAGGGCAGCCAGGTTCCAACTCAGTGTAAAAACCAGCTACCTTCTTTCCTGGGGATGCCAGGATGTGGGATACAAAAAAATCCTGTATTTGCTCGAATGTCTGTGGCAGTAGCCAGATGAAGACCAAAATAAAGGAAGAGTCCTTTTTTTCAGCAAATAATCTTGTGGCATTTCTGTCCTTTTATTTTGGGCAAACAACTTTTATGCCTTGGCCGTTGAACACTCAACCATTTTGCAAAGCCGTTCTAGTAGCCAGTTTCAGGACCAAAAAAAAAGATGTGGGTGTTCAATTCATGTCACTTCAAATATTTAGGACACGATTTCAGCTCAAATCACGTAAGGTTTGTTCACACAAAAGCCCTTTCCCTAGCAGCTGGGGAGGGCCAAGGGTAGCTGAAAGAAGCTCTAATCAAATGTTTCAAGAGAAGCTGGCTGATAGGAACTGTGGTACAATTTATAGCTAGCTGGATGCAGGTACTGTAGTTTTGCAATCATGCCAGCTATCAATCAAGCTCTATTCTATCAGTCTTTTATGTCTTGTACTCCAAATTCCAAGCTGAGCTTCGTCAATGAAAAAAGTATTCTGGTAATTGCAGATGATTTTCACATTGGACACTTTCATATAACACATTTAGGCAGGAGTGGTACCTTTTGGGCTAGAATGGGTCTGGGACTGGGAAAGTGGGGCAGGAATGAGGGGTACTGCCCACCTGGGAGGCAGGTCTGGGCAAGCAGGAAAGGTGCAAAGCACTGGTCTCACCCTCAGAGTTGAGCAACAGGACAGTGAGCTACTATCAGGGCAAAGCCTTCCCATTTTTCACCAACAGAACTTCCCAACCCTTTTTTCCAATGCCATTACAACAGCCTATGCTCCACAATGCATAACAGCTCTGCAACTGTTTGTTCAACTCTCTTGCCCATCTGTGGAGAGTTTCATGGATCCTCAGTGCCCTCTGCCCTCTTGGACACAGTGAGCAAAAGCCAGTGACAAGAAACCTGACACTTAATTTTTGCAATTAATCTTTGTTAAACTGCCTCCTAGAAAGCTTCTCTCCATGGCATGGAGATGAGCCTCTGGAGCATTTGCTGGCCACTGCCATGCATTTGTTGGCCACATGGCAGCAAAGACACAGTGGTCAAAACAGTATCACTTACCAAAAACTCTCATTTTGAGCTGCCCTGGAGAAGATGACCCCACTCCAGGAACAGACTGGTGTGAAAATGTGAAATTTAGCAATACTCAGTATTAGAGCACACACTGCTGTCCACTGAAAGGTTTCCTACAATGAGAAAATGTACCTGTGCCTCAGCACTTCCTGAGCTTGACATTCTGAGAACATAAATCCCTCCCTCCCAGATAAGCCAGCAATGCCTGATGTGTCCAGGCAAGGAAGCAAAGTCACGTGCTTATGCAAAGTCACCTTAGCATATGAAAACCCTAGGTCATGGTTTGGCAGTGATCTCCTTGTAGGCCTAGAAGAGATTTATGTTGCCTTGTTGCTGTGAGAATTACTGGATAATTGTCCAAAGGTTTTCCTGGAGCTTATTTAAAAGATGTATCCCGATCTTTGCATAACAGCAAACCCACCAGATTTTAGGGTTCATTTTCATTTGAGTTTCCTGTTGGGAAGTGCGGAGATGTTTAATGGAGATAATTCCAAACTGATTAAGGGATGGCATAGCTGCCAAGTTCATTATGAAACTGTATTTTATCTCATATCCCAACAAACTTGCATCTGCCTCTTCCATGATGCAGTAACTCTTTGAATTTACACATGTGCCAGGATGTGCAGGGCTCGCAGAATTGCCATCTGTTTCCCTGTCATAAGCAGCCCAACAGCATGCATGCTGCTGAAACAACAGGCCGCTTTGGTAATAGGCTTTATTTTATTTCTTCCTCTGCTTTGCATGGATCAATTATACCTGTTCTTCTCTCCAGTAAGAGATTCCCAGCTGAGGAGGCCACACTTGCCCTGCTGCAGCTGGGCATGGGGCCTCGCTGTTCCTGACAGCAGGAAAGCTTTTTTTCCTTACCACACAGGTTGCAGCACCAAATCTGACACACACTTCATGGTGCAGAACTTCACCTCTCCTAGCTCTGGGCTCCCAGCACCCTGCTCTGCCATGTCACCATGAAACACTTGTCAGTTATTCCACTTTTGCTCTGTGTACAGATCTCCAGCTCTGGAAAAGCCTGCGATTCTTCCTATCCAGAGCTTTCTTCTTCAGCTTCTTCCCCTCTTCCTATAAGCTGTCAATCTAGGCCAGAGGACAGGCTTTGTCAGCCCACCAGGATCTGAAGGTGCATACATTGACATGGAGAGGAGGATGCTCCAGAGGATGTGTTATTATCCTCTGAGCACTTTGCTGAGGGAAGGAGGGTAGGCCTGTGCCAGAGGGAATGGGAGGAGGGACAGGAGAAAGCCCAGCATGGGCTCCACAGCTGTCCCACGGGGAGTTTGCATTTTGCTGCTTCTTCTCCTTGGGGTTGCAATTACTTGCAACGTTAAAACAACCTCAACTCCCATCCCCAACAGACACCACCCTCCTCCCCTCTGCTCCACACAAGAGAAAAATTGTGGAGAAATACTGCTTAATTATCACACCACGTAACTAATTAAAAGCTGAATGCTTGTGTGTGGTATGCTAATTGGGTATTAGACAGCCAGCCTGCTTTGGTAAAGAGACATGAGCCCCCTCTTTCCCCCTTCACCTTACTGTGGGAGTTTCAGGCTGACAGGCACCTGGGATGAGGTGGGAATTTATTATGCTGCCTTCAAGTTCACAGCTTTACAGAGGGCATCGAGGTCAAGCAACCTGATCAGTACAGAGAGAGAAATCACCTGTGCAGGCACCAGGAGCAAGCTACATAGTGTGGGTGGCTTGCTATGGAAATTACATACACTGTGAGGCTTCACATGTACTCTAAAGCCTATTTTTTTTTTTTTTTCTTTATGGGGTTGGTAGGAAACAAGAGAGGCTCTGAAAGAAAATGTTTATTGCATTCCCTCTTCATTGCAGGGGGGTTAAACTAGATGACCTTAAAAGATCCCTTCCAACCCAAACTATTCTATGACTTTAAGATGTGTATATTGAATTTAGACAAGCACACTCCAACTCCCCTTCTCCTACTGTGTCATTACAACATCTGGTGCCAAGTGCCAGCCCTCTCCTTTCAGCTGTTGTGCTTGAAGTCCATGTTTGCTTGTCCACTCACAGCCAGGACCACTGAATATGTTAATTAAGGAGACAGCTTATTTAGCTTCCTCGAGTTTTTCTTAATCACTGTGATAGTTGCACATCTACACCCAAAGATTTGCCCTGGCTCCCGTGCACACTAGGAAGAGCCTGTGTGACCTGGAGTGGCCAGACAGCCCCCCAGACATGGTTTGGGGACAGTGAGGGACCCTACAGGCTAGCTGTAGCAGCACACTGTATCAGTTCACCCAACGGACTGTGAGGCTCACTCAGCCTTGGAGAGCACTGGGACTGAGCTGAGATTTTTGTATGCCCAGCTATATATGCTGGGCCTGCTGGGGGTGTTTCCCTGGTACCCTGCGCCAGGCAGAGCTAGTGCCAGTCACCTCCCACCTTCACCCACAGAAGGCAGGTATCCTGGGAGTATGTAGGATATTCTATGGCTTGTTCTTCCTTGAAAGACATTGGGTGGAGACTAAGATAAATCTAGAGCCCCAGAGGGGAAAAAAATAACAAATATTGTCAGTGTCAGCAAAGAGAGGCAGGAATTTATCTTGGGTTAAGGGGATTGCTGTCTCCCTGTTACCACTGCCTGCTACACTGTGCTTGTGCTTCTTGTGACATGTCCCATGAGCTGCAGACCCCATTGTGAGGGTCATGACTTCTTGAGGCACAGGCAGAAGTGCCACAGCCCAGCATGCAGCCAGCACTGCCATGGGACCTGAGGCCCATCAGACAGCACAGTCCCACTGTGGAAAGGCTTTTATCCCATCTGCCCCATTTCCCAGAGCCACAAGGGACAGATGGGGCTGGCTGGCTGGAGAAGGCCAGCAAGTGATCATGCCCTGCCTGTGAACCTTAGAGCTGATACTGTCAGTGTTTTCTTCCTACAGGCTTCCTGTTGCCCACTTGTCCTTTGAGTGCCTGCCAGCTGTGCTTGCCAGGTCCAGGGGTGCCAAGAAAGATGCTCCCCTTCAAAACTGTTGGGATTTGTGTGATGAACCAGGCTCCTCCACCAGATGCATCCTAGTCCACTGTTTACCACAACTCCTCTGCTGAGCAACCACAAATCATTTCTTTCTAGCTATAATGTGATCTCAAACTCAGATTCTCACCCTATCCATCTGGAAGAGGCTTCTAGAACTCTCTTTCTCAATCACTAGCTCAATACCCTGTCCCAGGCTGATGTTGCACTGTGTCAAGTGCCCACATCCCCAGTATGGCAGGAGGACGCTCCTGCCTTGTGTGTTGGTTCTGCTGCTGGCACATCAACACTAAAGCTGTGTGGATGCCCTGTCCCAGCAGAGAGAGGGAACAGGCAGTGGTGGTAAGGAAGGCAAGAACTCAGCCATGGTGCTCAAACATGAAGGAGCTGAGGCTGAGTACATCCAACCAAACTCATGCCAGAGAATGACCAGAATGAAGAAGAGGCCAACACTCCTTAAGGAAGATACTTCACTGCTCTGAGATTCAAGTTCATGACAAAGTACTTCTTGCTGCCCTGTGCTCTTAAGAGGAGTACAGCATTCCTTGTGACTGGCCTGTCCACACCCATTAGCTGCTCTCCAGCAAAGGATCTTCTCCCCCACTGTTTGGTCCCAGCAGCTCCTTTTGGCTAGCTCTCTCCAACCACCTGCGCTCCCACTGAGCACAGTATGGAGTGATGTTCTCATTCCCTCTGTTATTCTGTCATCTCTGTCATTTCAGAGTTGATTCGTGACCATTCAGGTTTGGCAGAGCAATCTTCACAATGTGTCTGAGCTGATGCTTGACCCTCTCTCCTATTTCCACCCAATTTGGTCCCGAACCATCAGCCTTACTTTATGGATCACCCCAAAGCCCCAGACTGTCAGAACAACTTCAATTACAGCGGCGATGGGCCCCGTGCCACCAGCAGCATCCGCGGCCTTCCAGCGGCTGACAAGGACTAATTAGGAAATGAAACATTAGTTAAGTCGCTCTCAATTAGGGCCAGGATAACGTTTTCCTGGCAGCGCTGGGGCGCTTTAACTGCTGGTCCCATGATGACTGTGAGCACATCAGACTTGCTGAAGGAGCTTTAATGTTGAACATATGTTGGAGGATTACAGAAACCCTCTCAGCTGTGACATTTCGGTGTGCTCCCTGCTTTTTCTTTCCCCTGTAGCAAACAGGGAACACTGAATGCCAGCACAGGAAAGCAAGAAAGGGGCTCAGAGCAATTAGCAGCAAAGCATATACACATGCACACATCTACATATGTGCACAAATGAAATACGTGCCTCTGAATGTACACATTCCACATTTTAAATAAACATCACCACACAGCATCCTTATTCTTCCATGCCTCTAGAAACACACCAGAGATGATAGACCATCGCCCCATGTCAAAAGGCATGCTAGAAGCCCAAGGGATCCCTGGCTACAGAAAACCACAAACAAAACAAAACCAACCAAACAAAATCCCACAACACACACAAAAAAAGAGAACCCAGTGAGGTCAGGAGAGAGGGAAGCTTGGACACAGCTTTCAAATGAAAGCCAGGTGCAGCTAAGTCTTGTATGGGAGCCTCAGAGGGACAGAAGGCAATACACAAAAATGTAATCTACCAAAAGAAAATGAAAACCTCAAATTAAAAAGGCTCAAGTTTCCTTGGAGGAAGGCATGGAAAGAAGAGGAGACTGTGAGAGGGTATTAAAGTAAGGAAATTTTTTATTAAGAAAGTACACAGTACATCTGCATATTTTATGCATAGTCATTTTATGTGGTGCAGCAATCTATGGGGACCAGCTGCAGTATGCACAGCTTTGCTGGAATTAAGGAACAGGACTGGGCTCTCACGTGCTGTCTCCTGGGAGGAGATGTAGGGCAGAGAGGCTGGGAAGTCAACTGCAACTGTAGATGAGTATGTGCCATAATCTTTGGATTTGAGAAAGAATGGATCTGCATCTGCTTGAAAATTGGCTTTTGAAACACTTTTTAAATGGAAATTTCAGTTTCTAAATGAATTAAGAATCTGGTTTTGTTTTTTTGTTGTTTTTTTTTTTTTTTCCTCAAAAGAAAAGGAAAAGGTTTTTCATATGGAAGAATTTCTTCTGGCTAAAAAGATGGAGAACCTTTTGACTCTTTGAAATCTGCTAAGAAAACTTTTGCAAGATCATCACTTTACCATTTGGGGAAAAATATCCACTTTTCCAACTGGTTTGAATATAGCCCTTTCTGTGAGCACATCTCTTCAAAGCCCACTGGGAAACTTTCCATTGAATTTGCTAGGCCAGAGCTTTGCTGCCCAGCAAAAATTCCAAGTCCAGAAACAGAATATCAGAGTATCTGAGATCTCTTCTGGCCCATGTAACTGGAATCCTGGACTGCACCAAGCCCAACTATCTGTTGAGATTTCTGCATCTCTCTTTGATGAAATACACCCTCGGCAGGACAGCTCTATCCAGAGCTCACAATATGCTCCTAATATATCATAATTTCAGCAGACACAGACACATGTAAGAAGCCTGAGAAGAATTTAAAGAGAATTTAATATGGTTGCACCAAAACATTGATTGTGAACCAGAATGAGATATTACCAAGGTGCCACAAGAAACTGCTCTCTGCCAATGCACTCCACACACACCCTGCTCCAAACCCATGCCTCTGTCAGCATGTCAGGCCCCTCCAGGAGAAGATCACACAGTATGCTCAGAAGTGACAGTAGCTATTTTCACATCAGCTTTACACCAGTGATACTAAGACCATAACCTGGCTTTTTGGCTTGCTTGAGGTCTTGGTTCTCCACCAGCTTTTACTGTGTGTTGTCATTTATGGCTTTGCTGAACAAAAGCTTCCAAGGAATCACCATGGCAGGGCTGCTGTTCGTGTGCCCACACGAATGATGACACACATTGCTCAACCACACGGCATCTCATTCAGCAGGCAGCCCGTGGGAGGCCCTGCCAGAAGGCAACTTACACCCTCCTCAGCAGGCTACTACCAGATTTTGCCTAATTTGGTTGTTGTAGCTACTTTCATGCTGTTTACACAAAGTCTGCTTAGAAGACCCAGTACAATGAAAAGGAAAGTGCTGCAATGTGCTCTTTTTTGATCCTATAAAATCAAATTTGTGTTTTTACTGATTCTCTCTTTTTTGAAGTGGTAATACCTGAATGTAAACACACTTCCCACTGTGCTCCTGTTCTGGCTGAAACCCATGACACTAGGGGGTGATTCTTACAGGCAAGTATAAAGATGCATATATGCAACTAGCTGATCTATATCCACAGAGGCTTTGAAGGCACATGGCTCATTATTCCAAGCAATACCTAAATTGTTCTAGTTTTGCACACACTCTCTTGACCATTATGTCAGCCAGAATGGTGGGTATCTCTAGGAGCCTCCTCTCATGCAACAGTACCATACAGTTGGAAATTCAATGAAAATGTGTTTTGTTTTTTTTCTTTTACTTTGTAAGTATGTTGGCATGTACTACAAAGTATTACGGAGGAGGAGTTAAGAATGGGCTGACAGCAGGAATGAAGGAAGAAAAGGATGCATCCAGTACAGGCATCTTCACTCTTGTACAGTCTTTCTTGATACCATGATAAAAGTCTTTCACATCATGAGGTTGTCATTTCAATACAGTCCTCTATAAGACTTTTCGGCAACTGCTGCAAGACTATTTACAGCATTGAAAATTAAAGAGGTGCTTAAGTGTCTGTAGGATTGAGGCCTGTGTGTCATTATTACAATGAGGACAATCTCAACCATTAGTCTGCTTGAAAAATTACGTGAAAGCAATTCAGGTGTGTGACCCAAACTTTGCCCAGAGTCTGACATTGCTTTAGGGAAACATCCACCTAATCATCCATCTAGCTAAGCTCATTTGCGTTGACAAAGGGAAAAAAGCCAGAGAGGCGTGAAAATGATGGTATTTCATACCCACATACAGGAAGATTCAGCAGTGCTACCAGGCAGTTTTCCTTGGAAACAAATTTAAGACCCCAAAAACCTTGAGGTAGTCTTTTCATGTGCAAATATGTAACTGGGTTTGTTCCATAATAAAATTTCTAGGGGACAACCTTGCCACCCGTGCCAGCTGAGGAATACATAACCTGGTGGGGTTAACAGGGTTCCCTGCTGCAGAAATAAATACATTAGGAGATGAGACACAAAAGGTTTCACAGCTCCTGATTTTCCTTTAATAATATTCCATTAAAAATGACTGAAAGGCAACTCTCCTCCTATAAATCAGGTACCTCACTGATGCCTTTTAGTCCTGAAAAGGCCTTCTTTGGTTTTAATAGCTTAGCTTCCTTCCCCCTCTGTCTGTCTGTCTCCAGATATGGCTGATTTACCTGGATTAGCAGAGACATTGGCTCCACATTCTTCAAAAAGTGCTGATCAGGCTGAGCTGGCAAAAGATTAAAAGTCACACAAATTGCTTCTATCACTGAAGGAGTCTAATTGATTTTGGAAAAATGTCTAAATCATGATTTGCTCTCTGCTGGTTGGAGCCTATCAAGGGGAGGGACATTGTCTTTTGATGGGCAGGCAGAAAAGCATCTCCCTGGAGTCCATCAGTTCCTGGTCACTGCAGTGAGAGAGGCAACTCGCCTTCCTTCTTATACTTCACTTTCTGTATATCCTGTGATCAGTGTAAGGCAAGTGGATCCTGCTGAGCTGAGGAAAGAACTGACAGAAGGACCTGTAAAGTCCAGTCCTGATACAAGCTCTCCTTCAGTTTCTCTACCTGAAAAGGGGAAAGGAGGTGGGAGCAGAGATTTACTGCTCACACAGTTTTTTGGTAGGTTTTAAGAGGGCATCACAAGGCAATAATGCAGCAATTTCCCCCCCTAGTCATGAAGCAGGGAGAGAAATAGGCTGAAGATGCTCTAGAAGGCAGGATAGCAGAGTTATCCCTAACAGTAAAGGCTCCTGCTTTTAGGATCAGAGAGTTCAACTCCTGGTGTGAAAAACAGAGCAAAGGATGTAGTCCTTTGTACCTGACAACCGATATTTGTAAAAACACTTAGAAAAGT
This sequence comes from Vidua chalybeata, assembly GCF_026979565.1. NCBI lineage: Eukaryota > Metazoa > Chordata > Aves > Passeriformes > Viduidae > Vidua > Vidua chalybeata. The sequence continues at coordinate 68,552,962 of NC_071531.1, forward strand.
ACCAACTAAGTTCTAGCTTAGGATTCTGTCCTAGTAAGGAGAAGACTGAAGAAGACATTCCTCTATCACTTAGGGCAGATACAACCATGTATTCAAATACTTTCATTGTTTTTTAGGCCAAACTTGCCTGATGGGAATTGTAAATATGTGCTCCACGCAGCCCCAAGCCCTGCCAGATGGGACACTGGGGAATGAAGGGAACACACCCTCACAAAATTGTGTGTCATTGTGTAGAGAAACCACAGCTGCAGTGCAAAACAAAGGGATGTATGTATTTGTGGCTCATGCACAGCATATTGCAGAGCTGACATCTAGGTGAGGTGAAGGTGTCAAGGTTTCAGGTGTGCAGTTGATCCTTTCTACTCTGCAGTTGATCTCCCTACTCTGCTAAAGGAGTGAATTCTGTGCAAGTTTCACGTGATGGGAAAAAATCCCCAACAAACAACTGTGTTTGTTTTTCCCGGTAAAACAAGACCACTATTTCCTAATCTATTCCCAAGTCATGAATTACAACACAGGATCTGGATTTGAATCAGCACTTGACAGAAAACATGCATACCAAGGAACTGCTCTGGACTGAGAGCAGTGCAGACAGGAAAGGCATAAGAACAGTTTGGGTAGGGATGGTAGAAGTCCTTATCACCATCAGTTTGGGAGACAAAAGATATTGGCATGTAGGGGGTAGCAAAAATAGAGTGGGCACGGGAAGACATCACATTTTTAATGTGTGTTTTAATGATGTCTTGCAAAGGAAATTCTGACTCATGAGCACGGTCCTGAATGCTACAAATATGGCCATATGACCACAGGGTGGCAGGAGAAAGAGGAATTCATGCCTGGGTGGAGGAGATGCAATTGCCTCTTTCAAGGGCCAGCCACACGTGAAATAGTGCAGGAACATCATGACTCTGCAGCCTATCATACTGCCAGGGCTTTTCACTGAGCAGGTATCAACAGCACACTCCATCTCAGCACGTTCAAGTGACTCACAAACAGGAGTCTCATTGATCAATCCTCAGAAGTCTCCTAAACCTCAAGGCTGCATTGGTGCAGCCTCTGTTCAGGTAGGTAAACTGAAGCAGAAGAGAAGATGCAAAATACCCAAAAAAGGGCCAGTGGCAGAATCAGAACTGGAAGGAGATGCCTTATTGTCAAACTGTTCAAATACCATAATTCAAAAAACAGGTATCATGACACTGACATCTTCAACACCTCATCTTTGCAAAAGGCTTTTGATGGGAAAAGCTTCCAAAATGCTCAGTACTGGCCACATGTGCAAAAATGTGGTGAAAAGAAAGATTGCCTTTTGCTCTCAAGACACTTGCTGGTTTTTGTTACCCCAGAATGAGAAGATGCAAGACCCCTTGCATCCTGTATCTTAGGTTAATACCTCCTATTTCATATCTTCATGTCTTCCCTATTTCACCTGTAAATCTTACCAGTATCCAAATAGGAGTTGGGTTTGAATCTTATTGAGCTCTTACTAAGTTTCTGATTTTATCTGGTGGCAACAAGTTCCATATGTTAATTAGGCACCTTGTAAAATAGTATTTCCTCTTCAGGGGTTTAATGTAGTTTGATTTTTTTCATGTAATTGCTTCCCCTGTTGTTCTTCTAATAAAATGAAAAGTAAATAGGAACAGCTGAGTGCACTTCTTTTTTGTGGTGACTATTTCTATACCTTTGCCACAATGCTTCTTATTTGTCTTTTCTCAAGAAAAGGGTGGTGCTCTTTTTAATCATTGTTTATGAAGAAGCTATTAAAAGACTCCAGACATTTTTGTTCCCTTTTTCTGGTCATTCTTCTATTTCTGTTATTTTCTTTTGAGAGACAGGGTGAACAAAGTGAATAGAGTGTACAAGGAGAGCACGTACCATCAATTTATATAATGGTACTGCATTATTTTATCTATTATACTCTACCCTTTTCTTAATGCACTCTCTCATCTTGCATGCTTTTATTTCACCACCACTACAGACTGAACAAATGTTTTCACTGAGTTGTTCAGCCATGCTTTTTTTTTTCTTATTCTTTTCTTTTGAGTAGTTACAATTATTTTAGAACCCAGAAACGAGCATGACTTATTCTAATGTGTTGTTTCCTGAGTGCATCACCTTGGCTTTGCCATATTGCATTTCATTTACTCTTATGACGCTTGCAAATTGCCTCTGTGAGCTCATTGTCAGACCTCCTCAGAATCTTTTATAGGCTTGGGTAACCTCAACATTGCTGTATTATCTACACATTTTTCCTTCTATGTATTCTTCCAATTTTTGGGTTATTAATCCATATTAAACACCAGACATAATACTGCTCAGTGACACATCCACTGAGCTGTGGCATCTTTTCATGCTGAGAACCAGCTATATATTCCAGCTCTATTTATTCAGTAAATGTTGCTTTTCTTCTTACTTTATTTATGATACAGCTTTATCTCATATCCAATGACAAGTTTGTTCCTTAATAATCTCCTAAAAGAGACTGAGTAAAGAAACAAATCCAACAAGCATTTGGAAAAGTTTGCTTACATTAAATTTACTCCTTTCCTGTTATCTCATCTGTTTCAGACCAGAGTAATTTTAGCAGAGTGAAAAAAAGGCAACCAGCTTACATGGAAGTGAGATTGGTTTGACTGTGTTGAATCACAGAAATTGCAGCAAGGTGGAACCAGAAAGCACCTCAAGAACATCATTTTGTCTAGCCCAGTGCACCAAGACAGGATCAAATATTCCTTCAAATCCATTCCTGTAAAATATCTGCCTACTTGGTTTGGAGAAGCTCTAATGAAAGAAGCTCCACATCCTCCCACATATGCTAACCTCTTCCAGTACACTCCTAGTCCTACAGTTAGGAAGTCTTCTTAGTATTTAACCTATTACTTCTCATCTTGGGGATTTGCAGCACAACAGATCAATACCACTTTTAAAAGAACAATTTATAGGAACAAAGTCTCTTACGTTTCTCTTTGCCTTCCTTCCCTATTTAGAGCAAGTAAATTTTTATGGCTCTAGCTCTTTTAACCTTCCTGTGCAGGTCCTGTTTGCTCAACCTCTTGGAAAGCTTGCAGCTCCCCCACTGGGGTCTCTCCTGCTTGTTCATATCTTCCTTAAAGTGTGTTGCCTCAAACTTAGGCTGCATATCAGCAGATCCTGCACTTGGCATACAACACTCCTGTCCATGCTGCTGAGAATGATAGAGGGACTCTACTGTTCATCTTCACCTCGATGTCTTCAGAAGTATTGGTGGGTTTTTAACCACTTCAAATTCATATTTCATTCTGTTTGCCCAATACAAAAAAGAAAATGGTCTTTCATTTCCAGAATATGACCTAGCATGCTTGTAATTTTACAAAACTCTTAAACTCAGTTTGAATGATTGTCTACAAGTATTTGTCACCAACTGATCAGCCCCTTCAAAACACCTTGCACATCCTAGTGACATACAGCAATCAAGGGGTCTGGCTCTCTGTACCTGAGTGTAAATCTGCTCAATCTGACTGAAAATTATCTTTTTTTTTTTTTTCCTACTCATTCAAAAAGGCATAGAGAGTTGAAAGCCATTTGCTCAGACAGAGATAACCAGTAGGGGAAGATTTAAATTAATGCTTTTGTGACCTGTTTGTTCTAATACCTTTGCTCTTGACACTTCTTGAAAAGTGTCAAAGAAGCTGGGACAGGTGAGGCACCCCCCAAACATCCAGTGTAGCAATGATAAATGGAGCAGTGCTGCTTAGCCTTCCTGCCATGCCCTTAACCTTCTGTCATCTATATCCATATTTATGATTAATCTACGGAGCAAGGTAGATACAAGTTCGCAGTCAGGAGCCAGAGATACATGGATATATTTAGAAAGAGGAGAAGGGGAAAAAGAAAAGCAGGATTATCAATCTAGCATTTAGTTTATCAAATTAAGAGCGACAATCTGATGTGCATTACATGGGTCAAAGCTGCTTAGTATGGGACACGAGATTCTTTGACCTGCCCCACTTACAAGATGACCCTCTTATATAAAAAGATGCAGTCCCCAAGCATGAGTCCTAATTTACTGTAGACAAACCTGCACATCAAACAAAAGGTATGGAGAGCATGCTAAGGACTCCTCTTGCCACTTGCTCTGCGTGTGCGCCCACATGCTATAATGAAGAGAAATCTTCCAGGTCACAGCAGGGATGTTTATTTCTGAGTCTCTGTGTGGGTGTGCAAAGGACATTTGGCACCATCAGCCTGCTCATTTTAGTCCTCTAACATTTTCCAAAGACAAAGAGAGAGAGAGCAAAAAGGAGATGCATTTGAAACAGGGCAATACACAAATGATACCTTCAGACAGCAGCAGTACACAGACAACATGGGAGCTTTCAGAACAAAGGGGCTTGTGTGTGTGTGTGTGTGTGTGTGTGTGTGTGTGTGTGTGTGTGTGTGGCTTCTCTTAATAGTTTCATCTTGAACAGAAGGAAAGCTCACAGTACGAAGTCCTATCATCCTCACACTTCTGTGAAAATGAAAAAGCATTCCCAGACTTTTTCTTTGTTATACTCTCACGTTATTGCAAAAGTGAGCTTCTACATGACTCTAATAGTTGTCATCCACTTGCTGACTGTGTTTTCTAAATACAGGAAAAAAAGTGTAGAAATGTTATAATTTTTCTACATAAAAGGAATTCCCTCCTTTCTCCAGCTAGGCTTGATTAAGCTCTTGGGGACAACAGGGGAGTTAAGGTCAAAAAGGAGTTTCACAGTGGCATATAATCCAAATTGAGACTTACAGAAATTATCCTAAGCACATTTGGCCCCTGCACCTCAAGTCTTTCACCTTGAGCTTAACAAATACTTATTACTGGTCCACTGTGGTTTCAACTCCAGCCCTTTCCAGCAGAGTTGCTGAAAGTGGCCTGATCTATGGACAAAGAACACTTAATTCACAGTCCAGTGTTATGGTTCTGCAGTTCAATAGCATGGCAAAGAACTGCCAAAAAAAAAAAAAAAAAAAAAATATATATATATATATATATATATATATATATATATATAGGGTCCTCAGTGAGAGCAGAGATATCTCCTGCCATGGCAAAACACAGAGCAGGTCTCAGCATCCCAAACTTTCCCAGCTCCAGGGAGGAAAACAGCAGGAAGAATTTGTACAGGCTGAGAAAATATGAGGATGAAAGTGCATTGCTCATCTAGAGTTCATCCTTTCTGTCACTGGGGACTTTTTCAAGAGCAAAAATACATCCCCATCATGTGTTTTATGGAGACCAAGATAATCCATTACAAGGATAAGAATGACACAAAAGACAGTACAAGATGCTGGTCAAGGAAACCAGCATATAATCTTTTAAATTATATATTTAGCTCACAAAAGTCATGTCCCTTTCTGGGCATATTCCACTGAATATGTTCACTGGCCAGAACATTTACAGAAACAGTTGGTGTTAAGGGAACAGTAGAGACTATTTGCTGAAAGCACCTTCTAAACCTGGAAGCTAGAATAGATGCCCTGGAAAACCACCTCTGAATTTGTAACTGTACATTAAGATGTCCCTGTGCTGCTCAGCTCATCTCCTAGATGAAAATTGCTTTGAAGCAGGCAATGTACAGCAGGCTTTCCTCAAAGTGAATATGTCTTTACATGCCCAGAGATTTGCAGGCCTGCTTAGGAACAAAAACCAGAGATGTAGTCAGAGAGACATTTAGCAGCAGTTTACTTGGAAACAGCACAACCTATTGATCCTAGGTCACAAGAAAAAACAGACAGCCCAGACATTATATGGACTCCTGAGAACAGCTCTGGGAGCTGGGAAGCTGCATCTTTGGTATCCCAAAATACCAAACACAGGGCAAGACCAGGCAGCAAAGGACAACAACCAAAACTCAACCCAAGTTTTGGTGATCACAGCTCCTGCCTACCCCTGATAAGAATGACATTGAATCCAAAGGCCTCATAAGATAGAAATACCCCATCAATTCTAGAACAAATATGCAAAATAATACTTCAGGTGGCAGTCCTAAAGCTTGAGATGCAAGGATAGAGCACCGAGCCTGGGCTTTTCAGCCTGCACCAGGACACTGCAGAGCCCACCTTGGCCAGAAGCATGGAAGACAAGCAGGTCATATTAGATTTAAAAACTGCCACCTTTGCCTTCAGGATTTTTGACACCAAGCAGCTCCATCTCTGCTATGTTCATTAACCCTACAAGGAGAGGTGACCCCAGACCAGCACACAACCAACATTTGTAGAGGGGACATGTCTGTTTGCAGGGCAGGCTGCAGAAGCTGTGCTAATCTCCAGTTCTTTTTGGGAAGTGAAAGTCCTTGACTCAAGCATGAATGATACTGGCAAAGATCCCATTACTGTAAAGCTCTCTGTCAGCCAGCCACCTCTCCCCCTCCCCCTTTTTATATCTCTAAGGTCACTAAACTGCAGTTTAGTCATCATTCTTTATAGAGCATGAGCAGATATGAAACATCTGGAAACTGTTGTAGTCACACTTTGAGATACACATCCCGAAGGAATTTAACTCCATAGGAATGGCATGAAGTACTTTTGTACCTCGGGGTCACTGCAGCTGGAATGCATCCTCGGTACCTAGTTGCTGGGTACTAACACCTCTTACACAACCACCTATGAAATGAGTTAGAAGGTATCAGTACAATTCCCAGTGAGATGAAAATTTCAACCCAAAGATCACCTCAAAAAGTCCACTAAACATCCTCCTTTCTGGCAGTATCAGTGAGGAAAAGTGGGCCATAAAAATTTCACTCCTTGTTTAATTCCAAATGTGGTCCCTCTAGAGATGAACTGTGGCCTGCTGATAGGAAAGAAATTTGCCCTGCTGCGACTTGTGCTTTGTAAGTAGGTAACAGCAGTCCCCAAACACATAAAGAAATATTCCCAACCTGATATAAAAATGTATTTATGTAAAAAAGGGAGCAGAAGATTTTTTTTTAAACTCTCGCAGAAGCCAGCAACAGCATCAGTCAATTATAAGAGAAAGAATTTTCATGCCTGACCCATACTATAGAAAGTTAATTTAAACTTTATCTTCATTAATCTCACTTCTTTTCATTTACTTCAATCAGAGGGTGGAGGGTTAAACACGAGGTATTTTTGAATAACTAAATGAAGGAGGAGGCACTATGTTACTGGCAAAGCTCCTAATCTTCCTTATTTATTAATAGTAGCTGCATTAAGACAGCTTGTCCTTAATCCCGGCTCTCACCATGCAAATTCAGAGCATCAGAAATAGAAGAGGCTAATTGAGGCCCTAATGCCAGGAAGAGAGACCATGTCAGTGTCAAAAGCTGAAAAGGGCCAGATCCAATCAGCGCCAGGATGTGGAACTGCCAAGGGAAGCTTGCTCCCTCCTTGCTGGCTTGGGAGGGAGGCCACCGATTTGGGATCCAAGTCTTGCCCCAAGGGATTCAGACAAGCCCCATTCAGCTGTTCTGGTGCCTGAGATGCTGCATTTGGCACACGACTACATTCAGGGGCAGGTGTTTTGTTCAGTTTTTAGAAGCTCCAGTGCACCCTTTGAAGCACTCGCTGCCAGACCCTGCAGCCACTCTTTGGCACTGAATGACTTACCAGAGGCAGGGATGGACTTCCCAGAAATCCACATCCATTCCATATCCCACTGTGAGGGGGCCTGAGCATCCTGGCAGTTTGTTCACCTGCTAGCTTTGTGCATGGGCCCTGGCTGCCTGGCAAACCCAGCTGCAGGTATGGGTGAGTTGGAGACTCTGCTAGCACAGAGCCTGAGCTCTTCCTTCTTCCCCGACACCCTCCCCACAGGCCCGGCTGCCTAATCAAATTCTCTGGTTCAGCTTATGAGTTCTGACAAGATCGCAGCCCAAGGAGGCTGGAGTACAGACTCAGCAATCCTGACTACATCCAACCCAATTTAGCTGTGCTCTCGGAGCATCACGCGCGCGGTAAAGACCTAATCTAAAGGTAATCATTAATTCGTTACTGCCACAAGGATACGGCAATCAGCAAGAGGATGCTGATTGTTTGGAAGATCAAGTAATGGATTTCTTCCTTTTTTTGAACAATAACCATTCTTCCCGGTTGTAACTGCTTTATAGACATACTGTAGAGCTAATGACAAAAATGCTCACAAATTCTTTTTGCCCAAAGACTTTTTCACCTATAAGTAAAATGAACTTTTGGAAATTATTATTGTGTATTTAAAAAAAAAGGAAAAATATTTTAAAATATGGAAAAATGAGCAAAGCATTTATAGCAACAACAGAGTCATCGTCTATGTTTGATAAAGGACTATAAACCTTTATGCTGGCAGGCATTAGATGGTCATTAACCTCATTCAGTCAGAAAGAAAATGTCTCCTTTGAATAGGTAATTCTCTTATGGTGTAGTCCAGGCTTTCTTGCACCTTTCTAAATTATTTGGCAGTTACTGGAGCCCAGATATTACATCTGTCTAAACCAGACCAGCAACTCTGATGTTCCTGTGTGCAGAAAATCCCAGAGAAGTTGAACCAATAATTGAGCAGTGCCAAAGGCATCCACCACTATCTCCGCTGAATTTTGGGTGTGTAGCCCTGCCCATACTCACTCCAATCAGTTCATATGCAGAATCTGACACCATTTCTCTGAGTATAGAACGGGGATAGGAGAAATAAATCTACACTCAACTGGCCTTCTGCATTCTGTCCTGATTCACAGAAATGCAAACGGAAGAGTTTACTCTGAGGATTAGCACAACTTAGCCCCTGCAGGAGATGATCTCAGAAAACAAAGCTATTGAAGATGGAGAGCAGGGAAGGTCAGGTACTGGTCCTTTCTCTTCACCTACACCATATTAGAAAAGAAGAACAAGTTGGTAATACCTCTGTTTTTAACAAACTTTCCCCTTTACTCCTGTCTCTCAGGCTAGCATTTCACCTAGATCTACATTTCCCCCCAAAAGTATCTCATCCAGCCTTTCTCCAGTGTATGTAGCAGCCAGATACACCTAAGAGAAATGACACTTCATGAAATGGAAATTGTGTGTGTAAGAAATTTTATCCCAGCTGCAACACCCTTTTCTGCTACCCCTCACATAATGTCAGCTCATGTAGGAAGTCAGTGTAATGCAAAACAGGAGTCCCCAGACTATTCCCTCCTTTAGGACAGGATATTGTCACCACAATATAAGGATGTAAAGCTTTTAGAGAGCATCCAAAGGAGGGCCATGAGAATGGTGAAGGGGAAGGAGAAGCTGTATCAGGAGTGGCTGAGGTCACTTGGTCTGTTCAGCCTGGAGGAGACTGGGGACAGTCTCACTACAGCTACAGGTTCCTTGTGAGGGTGAAAGCAGGGGCAGGCACTGAACTCTTCTCTGTGGTGACCAGTGACAGGACTCGAGGGAATGGCCTGAAGCTGTGTCAGGGGAGGTTTAGTCTGGATATTAGAAGAAGACTCTTCCCCCAGAAGGTTGTTGGGCACTGGAACAGGCTTCCCAGGGAAGTGGTCACAGCACCCAGCCTGACAAAGTTCAAGAAGCATTTGGACAATGCTCTCAGGCACATGGTGTGACTCCTGGGGATGGTCCTGTGCAGGGCCAGGAGTTGGATTCCATGACCCTTTTGGGTCTTTTCCAACTCAGCATATTCTGTGACAAAGTATTCTCTCAGTTTTAACCAGCTCCTCCCCAGGACTGGCTAAACCCAGTAATTCTCTCTGGCAGCTGATCTACATTCCTAGGATCACAATTCCTAGGTGACCATCACAGGCATCATTGGTTGCATTTTGGAAAAATGCTAAAAATAATGTACATCTCATTGAGGACTATCTCTAGCTTCAACTCTGGCAATATTGGTCTGTAAATTCTTAGGAGGTATTTTTTTCTTTCTGGGCTGGAAACATCCTCAGAGCAGTTTAATTTTTCAGATGATCCATCAACACAGTTATGTTGGGGAGGATGGGCAAGGCAGACTATACACGTGATGTTCCCCCGCTTTAGTCCAATACAACAGACAGAAGAGCCAAAGCCATCAGCAGTGAGACTTTAAGAAAGAGACAGGACTTCCCATGGAAGGCTGCAGCAAGCTTGGATCCCTGTGGCTCAGGCACAATGCAGGATCAATGAGACCTAGTTGCCACTAGGCTCTCTAAAATGACTGACAGGTGAGAGGGACAGCAGCCCGAGCTCACACCTCAGGCATTACTGCCTCTCCAGACATGCAGGCAGTGGAGAGAGACAGCAATGAACGTTGGGCAGAAGGGAGTGTCTTGGGGGGATCAGCTACAGTACCTCCTGACTGACCTCCAAATACTGCTCACTGGCACTGATGCCTCAGGTTTTAGCTTTTATATTTCCAGATTCTGTGCAGCTTTAGTGTGTAAGTCTAGGCTTCATATGAAGAGATTAAGCTCTCTGCACAGAATAGGTAGACAAAACAATTCCTTCTCTAGCCGGGGACCAAGGACAGGTGATCCAGATCTCAGGCCCAAGAGCATAAACAATGATGGACCGAAGAGAGAAAACAAGGATGGGACTTCATGGGTTACAGCTGTAATTGGACAATTAACTCCAATATGCTAGTGTCCAAAAACTGATAAAAGTGTGAAACCCTGTAACTGGTCGTCCATTTTGTGGCCATTTTGGGTTGTCCTGCCCAAGGTGGATCCATTGAGGCCTCTTAATAAATACCTACTTTATTCTTTAGCTCTATCTAGTATCTGTTCTAGGTCAGCCTTCACAAGGCATCAGCAGGGTAGGGTAAGAGAGCATTTTGAATCTCAGTACTTTTTCCAGGCAGGGATCCCTGAGGGCTGGTATGGATTTGGTCTCTCTCACTCCCCTCTCAGCCCTGCACCACCTCATCCACCAGCCAAATACAGCAGTGAGAAGCCAGCAGGCTGCTGCAGTCACAGCCTCTTCTCTCCAGTGAGAGCTGGGGCCTGACAGCCCAGCAAAATGACCCACTTCTTGCCGACTCAGACAAAAAAGCTCCACTTAGGCCCCAGGAAAGTGTCTCTAATAAGGCCATCCGTTAGCTGTGTCGCCCGGACCCCTCTCAGCTATCCTTCATCCCTGCCCTCCCTCCCTGCACCCGCCATTAATGCAGTCAGCACACAGGAGAATGAAGCCGTTGGGCTCAGTAAATATTACTGAGCTCCACACAGGGAGCATAAGGCCATTATTTAGACTCCCAGGTCCTGGGTATGTTTTGATCACACCAATTTAGCAAAGAGAGGTAAAAGAAAACAACTGGCTAGTGGCTGTCTGCCACACCTGCGTGTGTCATGGTTTGTGAAATCCCAGATCCCCCTGAATTGGCCAAACCATTGCATGCCTGGGAGTGTTGATGGCAAACCCTGGCATGAGTGGCCCAAGGGGGACAGCATTAGATCAGTCCCCACCTAATGGTTCCTGAAATACAGCAGGTTAGACCCACTCCTGCTCAGCCAAAGAAGGCAGTTGCTCCAAAGCTTTTGTGTCTTGCTGCTGTGGGGAGGAAATGTCTTTTCTTCCTCTTAAACTTTCCCTGACATGTATGTGTACGGGTCTTAAATCTCTCCTTATCAGGGATCTTACATTGCTGTTCTGCAGCTCGAGCAGTTCCAACAATTCCTACTCCTTAACAATGTGCACTTCTCAAAACCACCCATCCCCCTGATTTTAGGTCTTCCCTGTATTTGTTCCAGATGAGTTCCCCACCATCTTCTGTTGCCCTTGCCTCACACCAAGCTTCTCTTTCTCCCTCTACAGAGTGACATGTCTTTGCCCAGGACTCCTCAGCTCCCACTGTGTACAGCAGCCCTGCTGCCAGCTCAGCCATATCTACTGCTTCCGAACTCAGCTCAGACCTCATTCTCTCCCTAGCTCCAGGCTGTTCATGGCCCCCTCTCCTCATTGTTTTGTTTTTTTCTCTTTGACTGGAGGCTCTAATATACTCATTTACCCACTGTGGTGAATTGTTTTGCTCTGTAAGCACTTGAGGTACAGTTTGTGGGGAAAAAAAGATCCTCTAGAAAATAAAGTTGTGCTGTGTGTTATTTTGAAGGAAAAAAGAGGCAAGCAGGTCTCATGAGAACTAGGTATGAACTTACCTTGCACATTCCCACAGGCAGAGGCACAGAAGAGTGCAGGCTGATAAATCCCTTTTATTAACTGCACCGGTATCTGAAGGCAGAAGGATTTTTTTAAAGTCTGGCCAGTCCCCAAAGTGTCAGATCCAAGGGCGACATTTGAAATCCCGAGGTGACAGAGCAAGACAGAGACAGACAAGAGTGACCATGTGTCATCAGCCCAGAATATGTGTCAAAGCCAGAGAGACAACACATCAAAATAGTTCATGGACCTCCCAATATAATTAAAGAGTCAGTAATATCTCATGGAACACTCAGGGAAAAAAAAAAGAAAGGAAAAAAACCTGCTCGGCACAAATGGATGGCACAAATGCTGAGGCAGCAGCATGAAAGCTTAGTTCCTTCCTCACCAAGCAAAGCTCTACATCCTCAAAATGCAGCTCTACTCAGAAAAGTGACTATGCAAGAATGCTGTGTTTTCTGCACATTCAGTCTCTCCCGTGGGCTGCTCAAGGAGAGCACTCTTCACTTGCTTGACTAAAATAAACATATGCTACTCTTTTCTCCTGAAGGAGCCAGGACAGCTCTAGAAGTGGGACTGTTTTGCCAGCAGGAAAGCTCCACCTAAGTACAGCTTAGGTAGGCTGCAGCACCACTGCTAAGAGCCCAGCCTGCCTCTCAGATTAATCATTTCCCTATGTGGCTTTGGCTGGGAGAAAATGCTGAAAGAAAGATTGGATGGAGGCAGAACCCAAAATCAGACTTCTCTCAGAGGGGTCTCCTAGAGATGAGGTAAAACCATGCTAAGGTACATTACTTTGAACACAGACCATCACACAGGCTGCTGTCACTGTCCCTTAGCTGGCAATCTTTCAACCCGACCTCAGCACAGTCCGCATTACTCATTCTTCTCACTAATATGTTGCTCTCACAAGGCACTGAGAAGAATTTGCATCTAAAGCAGCTTCCCCCCAAGGCCCAGGAAAGGGGGCAATACAGTGACTGAACAGCATACCTTAGCCTGACTCCTGAGTTGTGCTATTGGGCTGTGCTCTCGTGCAATGGAGAAAGGGTTGGGACACAGCCCCTCAGTAAGGCAAGCAGCACCTTCTTTTCTATCGCCCTACCATCTATCCCACTGCCTCCTCCTTGATGATTACCTGCCTCCTTTGCTGAGAACACAGATGTTCCTTTTATCAGCCAGCAGACCCGAGGAAAAAGGGCAGCTGGGAAAGAGCATTAAATTTAACCCTCTGATAAGGGAAAAGAAAATCCTTGGTTCATGTAGAAGTACCTGATCTTTCCTCAGATGCAGTGGTAACAACATCTGAAGGTCAAACTGTAAATCATGTAAAACATCTTTATCTCCTCAAACTAGTCCTTCTCCCTGTTTCTCTTCCTCTTTCATTTTTAGAAGCCAGTGTATCTGAGGACATTCAATGCCTGCATTGCAAGTTTCCTACTTTAATGGGGAGATGTTTCTCCTAGTCAGGTGAAACACTCAGTGTCCCCACATTACAGGAAGGGCAGCAGGCTTGGTACTTGCCAGGAGCATGCAAGTGTTCCAGCCTATCCGAGACTCATGGCCTGCAGGTCCTCTTTCCTGGGGAGCTAATTTGGTTGTCAGAGCAGCACTGGAGGACTCGTGTAAAATACGTATGGTGTGAGAAGGGAGGACTAAGGAAATAGTTTATGCCAACATGTCACAACTTTGTTTTATAAAACTGATTCCCAGTCAAACTCAGCTTTGCAACCCTTTGTCACACCATCAGCCAGATGCTTTCCTACCTTAACTGAATTTTTGAAGTGGCCCCTGAGTTACAGCAGCGGAAAGTTTAGCAATATTTCTGCAGTCTCAGCAACTCTGGAATCAAGTATCTGCACCAAAACCAGTGCTCACCATGCACCATCCTGTCTTTGCAGTAAGCTGCTAGGGAAAACCAGTAGGAATTGCTTCCAAAGAAGCAAAACTTAAGACTGTTTTTTTCAGCTAATTTAAACTGCAGCAGCCAAAACATGTGAGATTGGAGAAACCCTGTGTTTAAAAGGACTCAGGAGTGCATACACATATCATGTTGGCATACTGATATCTGTCTATGCTCTGCTGTCCTCCTCCAGATAGGAAAAAATCCCCCAAAACACTTCTGATGTCACACGTGGACAAGAGCTAGCAGGATTTTGCCTGAAGTGGCCCCGTTTTCTTTGTTGCTGTTAGTTGGCATTTGAGGTAGCAGGATGAGAAACTGTCGATAGACTCTGTTGATGACCTGCAGAAAGCCTCTCCACTGCTCTCATCTGACATGGTTTAATTTTTAATTCAGCAAAGCAGTGACAAGGACAGAGGCTGCCAAGGCCAGTCAGCAGTGCAAATTGGGCAGGACAGGCTGAATTGATCTACAGGGAGGAAATGAAGACACAGCAAAAACTTTGGGCTGTAGGTAGCAGTGGGGCAGCCTGTGGAGGGGGAAGAGAGAGAAGCACGGTGAGGGAATTGCATAGATAGAAACATAGCAAGGACAGGACCGTGGGAGGGAAATTATTGGCATTTGAACAGCCATAGAAGCTTAGCGCTTCTAGCCCAAGAAAACTGTCTGGCTCAGGCTCTATGGTACATGGACTATATGGATTTCATTGCTGGTGTGGAACATCTATCATCCCTGTGCCAGAGGCTGCAGCACAGTAGCACAGAAGGCTGCCCAAAGATAGCCTGGCACTGCACTCTAGGCACTCCACAGAGAGTAGCAGGGGGTGATCAGCTCCAAGCTCCGGCTGTTTTAGCCACAGGTACAAATGTCACTACCCATCAACTCCCCAGCAAATACCATCCTTCCCACGCCAAACCTGAGAAGTAAAAGTACAGCTATGTTACTCACTCTCGACTACAAATAAAAGCAGGATGGTCAACAAGATTAGTTAGAAGTGTTTGCTATCACTGCTGCATTAGTGTTTATTATCTTACCACTAAGCTAAACACCTAAACCAAGAGGAAATTACAAAAGTGGCCTCAGCCTAACTGAATGCCCTACTCACACACATAGGCCACACCAAAAGCATGCTTGCCCCAGTGACAAAAGCAGATTTTCCGCAGTGACAGTACAGATCTTGTAAAAAAAGCCTCGTGAACAAGCACAAAAAATGCTCAAACACCTAACACAACCACTTGGGCCAGCTGTTGAGAACACTTAATGAGTATGCTGTCTAACATTTTAATTATTCCACTAGTAGTACCCTACTTAATTGGCATTTTTCAGTGGTAGCTGTAAATATAGTCCTTTCTGCCAGTTCATGTCAGGCAGACAAGAAACCTCAATGATGCTCTACAAAGTGTTGAAACATTTCAAAATTTGCCAAATCATTTCTAGCAAATCACTCTGGAGAATACTGAAAGTTTCCAAAACTGCAGAAATAAAATATTTAAATATGGGTACTTTGACAAGTTTGAGTCTCATTTTGACCAGTCTTTTCTAGCATCAAGAATTGGCAGAACTTTGTTACTGCCATGTTTAATGCTTGCAGAAAAAAAAAAAAAAAAAAAAAAAAAAAAAAAAAAAAAAAAAAAAAAAAAAAAAAAAAAAAGGCAAAACCAAGCATAAGCTGACTGTATTTAGTCATCCGTCTGTCACTGGGCTACAACTCTCTCAGATTTATTAGGTGGCTTTCACAAATTTTGAGTGAATCAGAACCCCAGTTAGAAGCAGAATGGTATCAATAATGCCTGTATGTTGTGACTTGATGAAAATGCTTGTACATTATCTGAGAATCAGAATATAATCAAGTAATAAGCAGAATGAAATCCCTGAAAATAAATGCTGTCAAGAAAAATGAAAGCCACACTATTTAAAACCAACAAAACAGTATTAGTAATACAGTGGTAAGACTGAAATAGTTTTAAAAATGCCCTTTTCTCTGTATTTTGTGACAATAAACAATAGTGCTCTGAAGGCAAGGCAGCAGAATCCATGGTATTCTCCATGCTCAGAAGTGAATGGAGGCAGCAGTTATTGTACTCTATGCTATAAGAAATAATTCATTTTACCATGTGTGCTTCTTGTAACAAAGAGAGGAAGTTTCCATTTGGAAAGTGAAGCATGAACTCTTATTGACCATTAGCAATATCAAAGCTCACATTCACTACAAGAAATAAACCCTTTCATCTGTACAAATATACCACAAGACCATAATTATAAAGCACCTTTCTATGTTTGTTCTCCAGATTTTCTTGCTTCCCTTGCAGCATTCAAGTATCCATACAAGCAGTGCATACACGCCAAGATTGGAGACAAGACTACAATTTATCTGACATGGCCACAAAGGTATTAAAGTAGCTGGGGTCACTGACAACAGCAGCACTAAAGCACGGTGACACAGACTTCAAAGAAAATTAGCCATTCTGGACATTCCACAGTCTCATTCACAGCCCATGCCAACAAGTTCTGTGCTGATATCTCACTTCTATCTGCACTTTTGAAGTTCAAATTAGGTCAGGTAGGACTACCCAGTAGTCACCCAGGCTTCAGTCGCACATGTGATTCCGCTATAGACAAAACCTCCTCAACCACTTAGATGCTTTTGACAATTCCATTCCACCCACCATGTATAATAGACCCGATGTAGTCGGCTTTTGATATGCAAAACTGGTATGGAAGAAAACTTTGCAGGGGTGGAAACAAATGGGTAGAAACGTCAGCAAAACATGAGCAACATCAGCAGAATTTACCCTCGCTATAATGAAAGCAAGAACACTGTTTAGTCACAAGATAATACAAACTTCACTTGTAGTCTAGAAGAAACTGCAAGCCTTAGATTAGTCGTAGGAAGCCTTGCTTGCTGCTCCCTCATAACAGGAAATACATGGAACCACAGATACACTGAGGGAAACAAAACAGAGCATAAAGACTCTAACATTGTGTTTGGTTACCCCAGCTGATGAAGTTATAGAAAATGGGTGTTAGTGGCAGCTGAGCTACATGGAAAGGGAGCCCATCCCCCAGTTCCTGTCCAGTTCTGCTGGCTTCCACAAATCCCAGTGTTGTGCCGTGTGGGGATGTCATCTGTGAGGCAGCAGCTCTTTCCGTGCCCACTCTGACATCCTTAGGAATTGAGGCCATTCTGAGCAAGAGGGTCCTGCATTATGTTTTGCTCCTGGAAGAGCTGTTTAAATATTTTCATTAGAGGCAGAGTATTTTTGTATGATAAAGATAATTAAGTGCTGAAAGCATAGCGATCCATTTGACACCGAGAATAAGAGATATGAAGTATTTCTAATAAAAACAGAACACCCGGTGGGATTTGAACTCACTCTGTGCCATTACAATTTGAGGCAAGTGCTGCATCCATGATGAGACTAACACAGTCTTTTTGCCGGGTCTACAATTTACTGGTCTTATATTGCCTTCATTGGGTCTCCCCTGTTGTTCTCCAAATGCAAAAATTATATACTACTGATCACTGCATGCAAACTAAAATTGATTTGCTTAAATGAACACAAGAGTTATAAAGTTTGGGGAAACCTTTTTCCTGGTTGATGCCAACATCTATAACCTGTTTCTGCATTCATTATCCCCGTTCTCAATTTCCTGTATGTTTTGTTTCATCAGGGGGTTCAAAAACACAGCTAGACAATCACAATGGTGTTGGTGGTGAAGAAAGGAGCTCCTGCTCTTTAGATGTCTCCTCCTCCATACGTAATGTCAGAATGATTAGAGTGTCTCATGCGATGAGAGTGATTAGATCTGTGCAAACACACACAGAGGAGGGAAAAGGTTGGCTTTGACAAAGCACTTAATTACCCAGGTTCTCCCACCATGTCTGGTCCTCTCACAATAGAAACAAAACTCCCTCTGCTCTCTTGGGAGGGAATCACTGCCTTGCCTTTCCACACCACCACTGTAAATCATGCCATATAGTTCTGTGCCACCCAGCTATAATTTGATAAATACCAGAATGAGTCAAGGCAATAAATCTGTTGGGTTTTAATTATAAGTGTGCTTCTCCAAGTGTGGGGCTGGGGCTGGGCTGTTTTTCAGCTTCTGCCAATACAAATAATGTACATCTGCTCCTTCGGCCCCGCCAGTATTATTTTTTCTTGGGAAATCCTCCATTACTGCCTTACTACCCCGGCACACTGACAGCTGTCTCAGGAGCACAAATATTCAGTGAAAAGGGAAAGGGCTGTTTCCCTCTTCCTACTGCTGGGTCAGGAAGCCCTCCCCTGAGCACCGTTAGAAAACACTATGTTAGTGTTATCACCTCTCCTGTAATCTTTATTTCTAATGATATTGCCTATTCAGCAATTTTATCAGTGCTCTGTGACTACATCGGTGGGGCTTTTCCCAAAAGTCCCAGCTTCTAAAGGTAGATGCTCAACCAGAAGCCTTCCAAGCTTTTCTTTCAAGTACCAACATTAAGTTTCTAGTTGTTGTGGTTTCAAATAAAAGTCTGCAAATGCACACTAACAAAGCAGGAAGGAAAAAGACAGAACTTGGATATATTCTGCCTTTCAATATCTTAAACAACACTTTTGCAGATCCTGTTCTTTCTTCTGAATAGTTCAGCACAACCCTACGGATGGTATTAAGAGAATATTTATGGTAAGAAAAGGAGGTGGAGGTTTGTGCACATAATATGGTGGGAAGAAAAAATAGTGCTAGAGGAACTTGGGCATCTTCATAGAGGATCATCTGGGAGAAACCACGAGTGTGAGAGCTTACAGGAACACAAGCATGTAAAATGCACCTTTGCATGCACATGGGGCAGTGCATGTATCAGCAAAAGGAGCAGGCAACAGAGAGACACCGAGGGAATCTCTGCGTGTGAACACACCTGCACTCCCAAAGGTCAGCCTGCTCTTCTCAGATTTAATTCCTTTTCTCACTGCTACTGTTCAGAAGTAAATGTTCTCTTTTTATTAAAAATCAAGAGCAGAGGGGCTCATAATCCTCCTGACTGCAGTTCTTCTCATATAAATGAAAAGTTTAGCTTAGAGCAATAGCAGGTAAAATCAGACTGAAAGCAGAAGCTAATTCTCAGGAGATATGGAAAAGCTAAACAGCATTTGAGGATAGTTTTGTTTATATGTCTACATTTCCCATTAACTAAATTATTATTATTATTCATTTTTAAATGAAGAATTCAGTAAATCCTCACACATTGCAGCACATTTTTGGAAGTAATTTTCCAGTGATATCAGAAACCAGCTCTATTCTCCCCTTGCAAAACTAATTCTGTTCTAATCACTGCAAAGAGATGGCACTGCACTAATTTCACAGATCTCACTTACTTAATATGTTCCCTCCTTACTTGGAATCCCCATATAGCCCTCTCCCTTCCTCATTCCCACTGCTAGTACTGAAAATATTCCCTTTGAAGCGCTACCCTGGTTTTAATGATATTTCCTTTATTTAGTGTAACCTTCAGAGCGAGAAACATGTTAAAAATGTTATCAGCAATATTGCAACCTTAAACTATATAATATAATTGCAGAAGGTGGGAAGAAGAAGGAGAAAGAAACAAAGGTTTATAAGAATTTAACTTATTTTGGGTGATACTTACAAGTTTCTTCCTGCAAACACAGGCAACAGAAAGTTAAAGAACATGGAGATTCCTTTCTAGGAACATACTCATCATGCTCAGGCTTCAATTAAAACACCAAATAAACTCCAGTGTAATACTGACACTGCACTGCTCTCACTTATTGGTATCAATCCTTTTCCTTCCCTCCCCATGTGAGCTACAGCAGACTGAGACCTGCCCCAAATTCCCACACCAGCCAAACCACAACTGCAGGCTAGATGATATCAAGGAACAAAGATCAACCTGTCCTGAAAGTTTTTTTAAGTTTCAGTTTTTTTAACCCCAAACTTTGGGGTGCTCCTACTTTGAGATCAAAGTACAGAAAAAGAAGCATGCAAAGAGAGGACATCCAAAGTTATGAGAGATCTAGATGTGAGACTGGAGTGGTAGCTGGCTGCCTCACCCCTGTATCACAGATCTCTTGTTCCTGGTAGCCAAGTCCTCACTGTTATGAAGTTAGTAGGGCAAAACTGAGAGCAGATTGGTAGTTTTCTATCAGAGGGTTTCATGCATGGAAGGCTAACATACTTGCTTATTTCCACCCTACTTTTGGACATCTGTCAGAGCTATGGTGAACACAGCACCAGAAAGAGGAACAAATTTTATAAGTGCCTTGCATACAACTTCTGGCATCCTGCAGTTTTCAAGCAAACTTTCTGGCCTTTCAGACTTGGTCCCATTCCTTTTTCACCAGCTTTAAGTGGGCAGAGGGCAGTTCCTTCCCTGGTTCTTCAGGAGCATTGGGCAGATCAGATTTTATGCTCTGAAAATACCACTTTCTTTAGGTGGTACAATTCACAGTGTGGATCATGCACCACTATAATTAGAGTTGTGGCAAGGACTTAAGATTACCTCTGCAGCTTTACTGAGCTTGAAACAACACAGATAATCCTACCCGTACTATACCTTTACTTCCACAGGTATAGGCCAGAATGCTCCTTGCTTGTAACCAAGTAATTTGCTTGATGCTACACCACCCATCTCCTCAGCTATCCAGTCCAGACATTCATGGTTTTCTGTTCCCTTGAGATGTCCTTTTACCCCTGCTGTACTGAATCTCCTTCCTCTTGCTTGTCTCTGTCCCAGGCACCTGTAGGTTTTATGTGATTAAGCCCTGAAAGATAAACTCATTTGCTTTGCAGCTGCCTGTACTCTCTATGAGCCAGCCTGTGAACAGTAACAGGCCTTGGCATTATCTATAAAATTTAGGATTTTACACTCAATTAAATCCCTTCTCAACAACTTCTCCTTCTTCGTCATCTTCTTCATAGTCTATAAAGACCTCACTTTTATTTTTAGCCAGTTCCATTAGCTCAGACTCTCACATCAAATTTTCTGCCTTCTTCTCTACACCTTTTTGAGTTCTCTGATGTTGAGGGAACCAAGGAGATAGAGTGGACAGAATGATGATCAGCTGGTGTAGAAGCTTTGCTGTAGTGTCCCTGTCACTGATCTGCCTCAACTGTCAACCATTAAAATTACAAATTGCTTCACCACTTTTCCCAGAGCCTCCTAAACTGTGAACCCACTCTTGGTATGTGCTGACTTATCTGTCTGAGCAGAGTCAGTCCCTGGACATGATCTCTTCTGAAGGAGCTCTGCAATAGTAACTCCATTATGTATCTGGGAGAAGATACCACAGAGGTGTTAATGAAGGAAATGGAATGAGTTACATAAAGAGGAATATTGACTGTATCAACCTGGCAAATGCTGACTGTCTATTTGACTAAATAGTCAGGAAAATAAATCTGCTCTCTTCTGGAATAACTATAGTTTTCAAAGAAAAGAAAAAAAAAAAAAAAAAAACAAAAAATATGAAGAAAGAAGTGATTGCTAACAACCTCCTTTTCATATTATAGCCCAACAGCTCAGAAACTCATCAATGAGGTAGGTCTAATTCTGTTTGCCGTCTGAGAAGGTTAAGTTCATCCTTTCCTACTTCCCAGAGGAATGCCCATAATATTCACGAGTGTTCACCAGATACTGGGCTCTTCCTGTTGAAGCTGCCGTGCACTGATAAAAAATTAACTGGGCCACAGAAAGGAAGGACTATGCACAGCCTACTATGCACAGCCTGTTGATCAACATACTCCCACCTCTACCCCCCAGACACTGCTCTAACACTGAGTGGCTCAGTTTTAATAGGACTGGGATTCCTCTGGGCTTGGACAGAAATACAACTGCAAGTACATGGTTATAAATGCTGGTAAACACTAGAAATGTATATATATTTCTCTACATAAAAATGGGCATCAATGAAGAAGTAGACTTGGATTTAAGAGCCAAGAGTAGCAGTTGGGCAAGGCTTTGGTACCTATTATCCTTCTGAGGGTTTAACCATCAATTTCCCTGTTCCCCATCTGTGAAATAGAGTAATTTTACTTCCTTGCACGCCTGAGGTGATCTGACAATGCATTAAAAAGATTGAGAGGTACTCATATACTAGGGCAATGAAGGCCACACATCTGCTTAGGATAGCTCACTGACTAACAACTATCAGAAAAGAGATCCCTACAACAAGTGTACAAGAGCATCAGCCTCACATCACCTCCCTTGCAAAGTACAGAATGGGGCAAAGGCCCTTTGGAGATTTCCCACCATGTAATATGTCTTCCACCTCTAAGCACGGGCTCATCTGACACTAATTCAAAATGAAAATCACTCTGCTTAAGAGGAGATTTTAACAAACTAAGGTGCTGGTTTCTCTACTCAACACAGTACAGCTGTTGGAAGGGAACTGGGGAATACCATCCCAAGTTTCTTGCTTTGGGGAAGCAAATCAAGAGATCTTCATGGCCAAAGTGCAGAAATCCTAGCTCACTGATGAGTGGCTAATGTTCCACCAGCAAGATGCCAACATTCACAGCCAGGGTAACTTAGAACTAACTGGCATTGTATCAGGTCACTCTCTATTGACAAACATGCACATAAACCATAAGTAACTGAGGTTAAGACTTTAGAATATTCCAAAATAAGTAAATAATGTAATAAGGAATTCATACTAATGGACAGAGGTATCACCTCACTTCTAGCTTTCAACACCAGAGGCATTTCCCCATCAAGTCTTTTCAAAGCTTTTTCAAAGCTAGGTCCCTAGGTTACCACAAACAATGAGAATATCACTAATTTTCTATACATGAATAAGCAGTGCTTGGCAGTGCTAGCCAGAGAGGTGGTAAGAATTGAATCTTACCTGCCCATCACAAGAGTCAACCCACTGCATGCTATGACAGGATTCAATCACTGGCCTTTCTGGCAAAGCCCATCAGCTCATTATTACAACTCTCGGCAGCCATAACGGCAACGCTCACCAGCCCCAACCACCTGACTGCCTGCCTTTACTGATGTTTATGACACATTTCAGGTTTTGCCTGTCTGCCACTGCATATGGAAACCTGATGGATTTAAGCAAGGACTAGATCTAATAAGATCGATGTGCTGTCCAGCAGGTGCAGAGACTCAGCAGTCAGTTCTGTGGATGAATGCTAAGCACAAGGGCCCAACCACTTCTCATCACTAAAGGTCCTGCAAGAATTTTGCAAGAGGTGATGCCTCAGAGCTGCTTGTACTCGGCAGCTTCCTGCAGTATAATTGTGCTGTGCTGCCAGGAGCTCATTCCTGCAGTGTTACAGGGAAGTAAGTAGTTGTGTAAATGCTTCTCCGCTGTAAGGTAATTGTCTGTTGTGGAACAGCTGTCCCTTTCTGCTCCAGCTGTGAATCTGGACATTTTGTCAATTTTTGCATTCTCTTTAAAAAGTAGGAGTTTAGTACACATTTATCAGGCAATCGGTGATACACAATTTCTTATAGGAAGAAGGATTCTATCCACCCACTCCACCAGCTAAATTAGTTCAGCTCCAACTTAATAGCATTTGTGCAGTACATTTCCTGTATGTGTAAGCAAGAAAGGTGTCATTTAAGGGTGCTGAGGGATTCAATTATATATAACAAGACAGCTTTCTCTCAGTTTCACTCACTGTTACTCAGAGGCTTGTTTTTGTGGCTTCCTTCACAGGAACACCTGTAAGGTATTCCTACAGACAGGGTCTGTGTTCCTCTGCTGTGCCAAGAGCTTTCCACATAAATATCAACATTTGATTTGAAGGGACAACTACTGAAAGGAGAAGACTGTGTGCCTGCAATGTGTGCCTCTGTGCATACATCCATGTGAATGTGTGTTTGAGGGAGAAAAGGCAGAGGAGAAGGAATGTGAAAATTGGGAAAGCAAAAAGGGACATGGCTTTTCATCTCGTTCTGGAAATTGCTTCTCCAGGAAGATGTATTTCCAGGTTTCTATCAAAACTGCAGTGCATGGACTGCACAAAGATGATGGGGGTGAAATAGAGCACGAGAGAAATGCAAGCCAGAGGGATGCCTCATTCCACATCCCCAAAAACTCCCTTGTCTCCATCTGTTCTAACTGATGTATAGCATCTAGCTACGTCCTGCTAAGGCTGCTACTCAGGCTCATGCATGACTTTGGAAAATACATTTTGTTCTTCTGGAGCCCTCAAGGACAATAATAAATAGAATGAAAACAAAACCATCCCGACAGTGCTTTAGCGGGTGTCCTTCACAGGCGCACCAGTGTCAGCTGCCCTGGGATTTCACCTTCACCTGAAGGGAGGCCTGCTTAATCATGCAACACTAAAAGAGAAGAAATAAAAAATATTTCTTGAAGGAACAAAGGAACGCAAACTTGCCCCCATGCTCATAGTTTTGCCAAGCTTGATCACAAATAACATGCAGCTTGAAATCTGCCATATGCTAAAACATCACTGTGACAACAAGCCTTGAGGTCTGGCATTACTGTAAAACAGGAACTGATAATAATTCTCCTTGTCCTTTGCTGCAGAGATGCTCATTATTCTGGTCCTTTTTTGGCAACAGGAAAGTCAGTGGGTCAGCTGGAGTATGTGAGGCTCAGCTAAGGGCATTGCGGAAGAGCTGCCAGGGTTGTCCTGTTGTGGTTTTGCAGTCTTTGCCACAGGGGTTGTTAGAGGTATTTATGCTCCAACTGAACCCCATCTTTAACATTTCTGTGTACAGCTAGTTTCTTTTCATTCTTTTCTGTATGCTTTTCATTTCTAAGGTATATCCTCCAGCAAAAGATGGGCACACATGGATATTTTTATAAATTGCTTTTTAAGAAGTCTTTGACCAAGTATTTAATAAAAAAAAAAAACCTGTTACAAAATCAAAAGACTCCTGGGTTGGAAATGTGAAGTCTTCTCACAGAGAACAAGTCTCTACAAGAGAAAAAGCAGAAATGAAAGAATAATGGATCTTCTCTTAATATGGTGAAAACCTAACAGCAGAAGTGTTACAGGTGTTTGCTGTGACCTGCATAAGCAGTACATCAGTTAACACACTGAGAACGAGAATTGTGAGAGACCAGCATCTACTGATAATACGAAATCATCAGATCTGGACTATGAGGGTCAGAGTTCTAAGGCAATACACAGAAGCCCAACAGACCATAGAAAGAGTGCAGCCTTGACACAGTCAATATGTATTGGGAAAAATAACCTATACTCCTCAGATATCATACTGGGTCATAAAATTAAGTATGGTCAGACAAGAAGAAACCTATACTTACTGTAGGGAAATCAATAACAACTGTTCTCTGAGGTACCTCAATAGCAGGCCAAAAAGTAAATGGAACATTAAGATGTAAAAATAATACTTGGTGAAAAATCACTCCTGTGTAGAGGCTCAATGCGAGGCCAAAGCTCCAGCAAAATCACATCTAAGCCAACAAAATACAGCTTACATTGGATTTAAGTGATGCCTAGATCTTGTGTGAATCATTTCTCTCAGGGGTGGGTGAATCTCACCCACTAAGAAAAGTATTAATGCCACTACATGCATCAAGTCATACTTTCAGCTGAAATACTGTGGCTGGTCAGCTCTGGAGCTTTTCTTAAGAATAAGAGCAAGAAAAGCACACACAGACAATGCAAATGTTTAGAGCCGTGAAGAAACTTTGAGGTAGGAAAGATTTTAGAAAATAGAAACTGTTTAAAGAAGGAAGTAGTTACACAGCACTTGAAAAGCACTAATGAGTGGAAACAACATACCTTGGCTTTCTATGTATGTGCATGTGGAAAAGGGGTACCTGTGCATATTCTCTGGTGGCTAATAAAGCATTCTAATAAAGGATATGAATCAGATGTGTCATTCATAGAAGAATTTCAGACATTAATTGATACGATAATTCTTGTTCTACAGGCTGGAAACTAACTTGTAAATAAGGCAATGAATTGGACAAGGCTAAGCAGCATCCTAGTACTGAGCCTGAACCCCAGAACAACACCTTGCTCACAAAACACATCCATTTAACCAGCTTGGGGAAAACCAAGTGTGACAACAGTGGAGTGGATGAGCCCTTCTCTCTCCAGTCTGATGACCCAGCCAGCAGCCACCCTAAAACTTGTCTCTGAGGGTACCAGAAGCAAATGTGCTATCATGGTCCTGTCTTCCAGGAATGTTTAGAAGACCTCGACAATCTGGTGCTAATAGCTATGGCTTGTGAGCAGAAGTTCTACACTGTAGCCCACACCTGTAAAAAGCAACTCCGGTTCATGCTGAGCCTGTTGCTGATTCTTGCACTATGGTTACTCAGTGAAACTTTCTCCAGAACATTCACAATTCTTTAACTGCCCATTATAACCCTCCTTTTACTGTCTCTTTGCAAAGACAGGGAGTTTAGCCTATTCCAACTCTCCTTGTTAGGAGACACACAAGTAAAGGAAGCAGGACATCAAACGTGTACACAAACATAGATAGGAGAAGGTTAATTATGGGAGGGAGTGAACAGCAGGGAGAAGTGACTTTATAATCTCTCATCCAAATGAATGTCTGCAAGGCCTATAATTGGAAACTCATTTCTGAGGGGAAAGCTGTGCTGATCCCCATGCTGGCCAGTATGTTTGAATGGGTACAGGAGGGAGCATGAGATGGGAAAATAGGAGACTGATCAGTAAAGAGATGAGACATACAACTATGCCCTCTGGCTTATGCATTTCAGTACTAAATCTAAGCAATCTAATCTTGTACCAGAGTATTTTTCTGTTTGTTGTGCTTTATTTTTTCATATTATCATTTAAGCCACTCACATAGTAGGAATATGGGTACTTGTTTTCCTTCACTCTGGAAACATGGAAGGGAACACAGCTCAGTAAGCAAACAAGCTCTAAAATCATTAGAACAAAACACAGAGGGATTCAGAGTGGTGAAACAAAAGCAGTATCTCCATCTTTTGCGATGACTCTTACCTGGGAAAAAAAGTGAACAAAATATGTCCCTGGGCCAGATTCACAAACTTCAGCTGAGTGATACCAAAATAAATGTGAGTCACCTCTGGGTCACTTACAGGAGGAGTGCCTCTTAGAAACAGAAATGTTGACTATTGCCATGGTACATTCAAGCAGATTTCTCCAAATCTCAGTAGATTTACATTCTGCATTTGCTTCCAAAGTACAAAAGCATCTACACTTTACAAAAGTAATATAGCAAGTAAACACGAAGAAGGCTAAAGATCAGAGCAAGTCATTCTCAAGAGCCAGGCTGGGTCAGAGGAGAGGAAAACAAGTCACAGCTGTAAATGTTAAGCCATAGTGATACCTTCTCCAAGTCTCTAGGGGATAGCAAAGTTGTTGTGGGAGCAAATGAAAATAACTGGTGGTACCATCACTCAGGACAGGAGCTGTGGTGCTAGGAACCGTCCTACACCCTCATTAGAAGCAGGCTTTGGGTTTTCCCAGTGGTGAAGCTGAGAATTGACTGTGTGTAACCTTTTAAGAGAGCATACAGTTGTGGGAGGTAGTGTTTTTCAGGCTGGACATAGACAAGGACCCCGGTCAATCCTTAAGACATCCCATAGAAGTTCTTAAGCATTGGCAATGCTTGCCTAAGCTCAGTATTGGCTGCAGCCTTAGCCTGCTGAGTTGAGGTCCAGGGTGCCCTGCTACAGAAAGGATTTTCAAACCCCATCCTAAACATTCACTGTACAGGAATTCCACTACAAGAATGGTGACTTTGTTCCACTTTGGAGCTGGCTGTGTTTCAGCAGTGAGCTAAGTGGTTTGGGATCCTCCTGGATGACACTAAGGAGTGCTGTGGAAATGTCAGCTATGAGTGAAAGGCTTCTCTATAACTGTACTGCCATTCTATAGCCATATGTTTCTCCTGAGGGCTGCCAATGACTGGGTTTCCCCTTTTGAAAAGCCATGTAAACACATGCAAAACCAAGCCTTTACATAATACAATGGGGCGTATCGTTCATTAATGTGCAAATAGGTCGCTCTCCACTTGCCCTGCCACTTGCTTCCTTTCCAGCTAGCTGCAAGCTTGTGTAGAAAGAGCTTAAATGTAAGTCACCAGTATTCCTGATTTAGCACAGCAGGGAAAAGGTATGACTTTCAAAGGCAAAAGGGATGAGCAGAGCACACCGTGTTCTTTCCTCTCTCTAAGCTTCATCCCATTATATTAAGGAAAAACGCGGCCTAAAGTCAACAACCCATGGGCAAGTAAAACAGGATCAGCGGTCCAACATCACCCATTAACTGCAGGAAATTTTGAGATTGATGTACTTCCACATCATTTACACCAACCCTGGAAAAGGCTCCATGCTGTCTGCAACATGTTAGGCCTGAATTATGCACCGAGAAGTTCAAATTAATGCAGAGTGGATTTACACACACCAAGCAGCAGTAGATTGCAACGGGGTATCAGACCAAAGTCAGGGACAGAGAAAAGCATGTGCCACAGGATGGTGTCAAGGATAAAGAAAATGGGGGGTAGTTGCATTGTGGATTCTTAACTATGACCTCACCAGTGTTCTTTGAAAATCACAGAACACAACTGGTCCTCAGACACATCAGAAAAGCAAGGGGGGAAAAAAAAGACAGATGCAAAGGAGAAATAACAAAGAGGACAGAATTAGCACTTTGCATGTTCGAAGTGTTATACAAACATTAGCTAATCAATGAACTAATTGCCTAATTAAAAGAGTAACCAGAAAAAGGAGATAGCAGAAGAAAAGCAGAAAGATGTGGAGAGAGCAGCAGAGTGCTGGGACATGGGAAGCAATACATACTTCTATTCACCCAGGCTACATTATCGGGCAAACTTGTGCCAAATTGCCATGACAATAATTAGCCAGAGTTCCCTGACAGATCATTATGAGAACATTAACAGGGCATTAGCAAGAATTACCTATTTTTCACACATTGATTAGGTGCCATTGCTGGTTCATTAGAGTATTGGCTTTTAATAGCCCCACTCCAGCTAGTAGCAGCCCTTCCTTCCCTCCCCTGATCACTCAGCAGAGATCCAAACCTCTTTAACTCCAGCTAGGCAGCTGACCTGGTCCTGTGCTGAACTGCACAAGCATATGGCCATATGCTGCATAGAGGGAGCACCTCATTCATCTGTCTAGGTTAGGGAGAGGAAAGTGGTGGCTCTGCACCATAGGCTGTCGTTTATCTTCCTCCAGAAGCTACACTGCTAATGGAGGCTGGCACAGGGAATAGGCCACTCCCTGACCAGAAGCATCATTCCCTGATACCAAAAGGGTCTCTTTCTCCCCTCTAGGTCCTTCTCAAGCCCCACACTGGGAGGGATGTTTCTGTATCTGTCACTCCCAAGACCTTTCTGTCATACCTGCTGATGACTCCCTTCCATCCCTGCTTCCCCAACTGTTACTTCTCACACCCCATTTTGATCACTTCTACCGATAAGCAAGGATGTGTAACAGGGAAAGTGCTGCAAAAATGCTCCAGAGGAGCCACAGAGGAAGGTGAGGCCAAGAGCATTGTTTCTGCTGCAGCAGGCAGGTTCTGTACTGTGTTTCTGGCAACAAGGACTAGACCAAACCAAAAATAATAAAAAGAAAATAAAGGAGACATGACAGAGAAATCTGTCTCCTCCTTTTCCTCTTAGGTCATATCACCTGTCCACCTACATCCAAAATAACACTTCAGTTGAATCATGCTTGGGAAGATACAGCAATCCTCTTAGTGCTATTACACAACTGATTAAATCTCCCTAATCCACCCCTATCCAACATGGATACCCTACCTAGACCCAGGCACTCCTCCCACCCAGATCCCCCACCTTCTTTCTGAGGCAACTCATCAAAACAAGAAACGTTGCAGTGTGCAAGATGGGCTCCTGAGATGACAAGAGCTAAAATTTCTGCAGGGATGGCTGGATTATAGGACCGCTGAGTGGATGTATAAGTCTCCAAGTCCAGCTCTGCAAAGCTGAGGACAAAGCTAGTATGCTTCAATGCTGAAAGAAATTGATGACGTAAGCTACAGAGCAAAGAAGACAGGAAGGTTCACTCATTTGACACTGAGAAAGCAAAGAAGAAAGTAAACACTTTAGAGTCAGAAAAGAAAGAGACAATACAGAGAAAGATCCGCCTCAGAAGGGGGTTGTGTAGCTAGACATATCTGAAAAATACATGTGGGAGGCAAATGGAACAATGCAGTTCACTGAAAGGTAGAGAATCGGAGGGGATGTGAACGCTGAATTAGAAACATCATGTTTAAAATCATGAAGGGAAGGACAAGGAAATTCAAAGGGAATCTGACAAAGCAATGCAAATAGAAAGGCAATGTGCTCCATGTGGCAGAGGAAAAGGGGCAGTTTTAGCATGCCACAGGAAGCGAGCAGGTGTTCAAGCCAGGGAGGCAGAAGAGGTTACAACATTCAAGACTAAGGAAGGCTAAGGCACGAACAAAAGGTCTCAGTGTTGAGAAAGAGAAGAAGAGATGGATTTTCTACACCTGGTAGAAGAAGACACATATTGGGGAGAATACAAGGGAGAAAATAACTAGCCTCCATATTTCACGAGTACATGACTGGGAAGATTTTTTCATTATTTGGAGTTATAAAAAGACTGAAGTGAAGAGAATTCAAAGGAAAAGACAAGCAGCTTTTTAACACTATTCAGCCTGAGTTGTGAGTGCTTGTTGATGGAGAATTGCAGAGACAGTGTGAGACAGGTCAGAGTACTGTATGTCTAGAAGCTGCTTTAGATGGTTGAACCTGGATATGGCAGTGCGATCATCTACAAAGCAGACATCAAGGACAAAGCCCTTTGAGATCCACTGTACTCATAAGGATGGGGTGCTGGCAGACGGAACACTGTGTGTGATACAAAGCTGGGAATAAGGGACTACGCTTACAAAAAAAGGGAGCACCACTAGAGTCCTGCCATCCTCTGCAAAGAAGCTGATTGAGGCACTGAACTGTCCCTAAAACCCAGAGGGTACATTGAAGAGGGTTTGAATTAGAACAAGAGAAGAGAAGAATCAAACAGCAACTGACTACACAATCAGTTCAGAAGCAAAAGGAAGGGGCAAATCGATGCACGGTGCCTATTTAGTCTCAAGCACAGCTCCATGGTTCATGTAAATCTATGCTGGCAAACTTGGGGAGTCAGAAGAACACTGAGTTTGGGGAAAAGAGGCAACATGCTACACATGAGTAGTCCATGACTGGGGAGTCCTACACTCTCTCAATGGAACAGCTAGATGGTCTGAGTTAGTCACAGAGTTACTGAGCAAGGGACTACAAGTTGTCCTGAGGCCAAGGGTAAACCTGCCAGCTTCTCTGTTTCTTTCCTCTGATGAATATTAATCAGGAATTCACCTGATATCCATAAGAACCCTCTGAATACTGCTGGACTCTGGTGAACAAAACCACTGCCTTCATTTTTTCATATAGGATATATCTGTGTTTGTGGAGTACAGCAGTGCAGTACCATTACAATCCTTCTTCTCTGCTACTGCCACTTAGGCAACATGTAGGATTGACAGATTAACTCCCAGCACATCCTCATCATCCCTTGCAGTGAGTTAACCCCAGATCAGCTGGTGGAGCAGGATCCAAGTGTCCTTCACGAGTGCCCAAAGCAATATGGGAAGAAGAGCTCCACAGAGCAGGGCTGATGAATGTGAAGGCTGGTGTGCTGACAGGTCTGAGCAGTGTTGCTAAAGGCAAAGCAAGGCTGAGCCAGTACTTTTACCTTTCCCTGGCCTTTAAACTGAGCCAGATGGAGGAGACATGGAGGAAAAGGGACAAGAGGATGGGTAGGAGCAAGAGGGTGAGCATGGTGTAGGAGGGAAGAGCCTGACCATCCTTCCATCATAGCAGGTGGGAGTTTCAGGGAATGCAGCAGACAGGTATTGAGCTCTGCATTGAGTGTAGATTCATGGGAGGCAGGCAGGGCACCAGGGCTGCCATCCTGACCTTGGGCCAAGGCAATCTGCTTTTAACTGGCACAACTGTAATCCAGTCTGTGAACAGATGGTACTGAGAGGAAAATACACAGGATTCAAACGTAGGCTTCACACTATCGCTCCAAACCCAGCCAACCTTCAGCAGGAAGGTGATTAAAGAGCAAAAAAGTAAGGAAAATCCTCTGTTCAGCATGACTAGTGAAGTTGGATGCCAGGCACCTGGTCCTGAAGAGATCAATGTCTTGGCATTCTTCGGATGAAAATTAGAAGCCGTCTCTCAGTCAGCCACAGTTTTGGAGAGATGACAAAACAGAAGGGTTTGTTTGGTATTCTGGCCAATCCTCAGTTCCTGTACTGCTATCCCAAAACCTTTCACTTACTGTTGTTTCTTGTCCTAGAGCACATTCAAGAGTCTTTTGCTGTAACAGGTCCACACATAAAGACATCAAATAGCAGGGAAGTGACATGAACCCTTAGTGTGCACAACAAAATTTGCAAGGTACCAGCATACTCTAAGCAGCAACACACCTGAGAAATCCTGAGTTCAAGCACTCAGAAATGTGCCAGAAAAGTTCAGACCTGGCACTGAATTTTGCTGTGAACTTGCTAGAGGGTGAATTCACACAAATGTTTTGGATGCTGCCTTCTATGCTGTCCAGTGTCACTGCCCCTGGTATCCCTGCTCACAGTGGGTCATGGATCCACTGGTCATTACATTGAGACAAAAAAGACTATAACTCAAACTATTTAATGGTTTCATGGGTTTGGCTCAGATTTCAATCCTGGAATCTATAGTTTCAATAGTCCAAAATGTATTTCTAAACAGATAATCAAGTAATAAAAGATGCATATGAACTACTGTAGTTGCTGGTATTAAAACACTGACCCTTGGTATACATTTGGGGACCATTATCAAGTACCAAAAGAAGTACTCAGCAGGAAATTTATAAAATCCACCTACTAAAAACAGTTTGTACATCATTAGTACCCAGCAGCAGTGTAATAAGTGAAACCTCAATTCCTTAAAACACTAAACATGCATCTAATGAGTTTACCTGGTGTCCTTGCACATCCATTGCAGAGAGTCATTCTTGCTGAAATGCCCAAATGCTCTGCAAGTTCACGCTGACAGGCCATGGACTCTTAAGTAAGGTATGTTTTTTTGTAACTTTCTGAATTTCTGATGCATTCCATTACTTAGAAGAGGCTTGGTTTTGAATCATAACAATTAATTCCCTGCCCTTGTCTCCAGTCGTAACTCAACTGGAAGTAGCATTGCTTAAAGTACAGAGATATGTTTGAAAAATAATACTTTGCTTTTCTGTTTTTCTTTTGTTACAATGATCTTCACTAACACGCATGCCTATGAATGATCCTTTCTGTGAAACAGAGAAACCCTCCTGCCTTCATACTGCTGTGGGGAAAACTCAAGCAGGGAGAAAACACATGTCCATTTAACTGGGAACTTGGAGTACAGCACTGATAGTTTATTGTTAGCCAGCAAAGCTGTGGATGACCCATTACTGCAAGTGCTCAATGCCAGACTGGGTGGTGCTTTGAGCAAGCTGGTCCAGTGGAAGATGTCCCCACCTATGGCAGGGGTGTTGGAACTAGATGATCATTAAGGTCCCCTCCAATTAAATTCATTTTATGATAGTCCTATAAGTTCTCTGAACTCAGAACTTAATGTAAACCCTGGCAGGAACAAAAGCAGACCTGCCTTTGCTCAGAGACTTATCTCCAAACTATGCTGTAGACAAGGCAGAGTGGGTGCTACCATCTCAGACTGGGAAACAAAGGAGAATTTGCATCTCCTCTAAAGGAAAAATGCAATATGAATGCTCAGGAGCAATAATGACACAAGCGAGGGAAGGGATGTGGCATGCTTGAACATAATCCTGCCAGTACTGCTCTCCTAACCTGAAGCACCTCATCTCTCCCAGCCCTAAGTTTCCCAAATCCAGCGCGGCCAAAACCCCTTGTTCCTGTACTGTGGCTCCTGGACATGCCAGTCTTGCATTGCCACCAGAAAGCTCTGCCAGCAGAAGAGTGGGAAGTGCTCTGACAGTGTTCCCTCATGAAAAATGACACTTCCAAAACAAATGCTTCAGCTTAATGGATGTTAGACTGCTGTAATTTTAAGTCATTAAACTTGCAACTCTGACAAACACTCTCAGTCTGTTCTTTCCAATTACCAGGACCAAACAGATTTAGACAGTGGAAATACAGTAGGCTCTAACAATTCTTTACTATAGCCTGACTTCTTGTTATTGTCCATTTCCTCACTCTACTCTCACCCTTGTTCTGCTTATTTATTTCACTAGTGGTGCTGTTATGCCTTGCAAATCCTTTTGCAGGACAACATCCCCTCTCAGCCAGAGTTTTCACAGAGAAATTCTTCCCCCATTCCTCATTATTTCCCTGCTCATTAGCTTTGTTAAGCCCTTTTGACTGTGAATGTACAGCAGCATTTATGCGGACAGTGACCAAGCAAGAGGACATTGACATTATTGCCTCCCAACTTGCTTGAATCTGCTGTTATCCAGTGGTCTGTCTGTCCTAATTCCCTCTGACTTTATTGCAGCCTTTTTTTTTTTTTTGAGTCTCTCCTCCTTGTCTGTGTTTCCTTCCTCTCTTATTTTCTTCTCTCCATCCCTTGCCACTCTTGAACCTCATCCTCCAAACTCTCTGAAAATACCCCCTTGAAGGAGCTGTTGTTTGACACTTGGCTCTGCTGGTGAGTAGATGGAAAAGTATATGCACTGGAAGATTGTTGGAGCAAAGACCATCACTCATCCTCCCTGCAAAGTCCCTGCAAAATCATATCACAAGAGACCCCTCCCCAAAATACAGGAGTGGACAGACCACTGATAGCAATGCATCCAGATATTTGTGATAACAAGAAACAGCATGGCAATGTTCAGCATAGAACAGTCCCTGAGAAGAAAAGATGTACAATTAACCATTAGGCTATTCTGCTTTTCTGCCCCACTAACTCCTCATTCTCTCTCATTTCAACATGCTTTTTATTTTAATATCTTTCTTCTCTTTTTTCTTTTCTTCATCCTCTTTCTTCTCCTCTTGCTTTGTTCTCTTGCTCTTGGAATCTACCTTTCTCCCCCTTGGCCAAGCATACATTGAATATCAATGTCAAAAAATAAAATAAAGACCTCAAGGGTTATGAATTATCTGTCCTATTTTAATAATTAAAGATGAATACACAAGGCCAAGGCAGCTTAGGCATTTCTCTGAACAATCACATTATATCAGAAATGTCTTGCATTGCCCCTAGTGAAATACATCAAAGAAACTCCCACCCCTGTATATATAGCAGTTGTCCTAGTCCTGCCCTGAGACCATTTGGCAGCCAGTCAACCTGGGTTTGATTGGGGACTATATATTTAGTTTCAATGGATAGGATTTGATGGGTTTTGATAATTTGCAACTTCCAGCTAAAGAAAAGTAGCTTATTATTAAATCCAAATAAAATGAAGTCCAGCTGTCTGGATGCAGATAGCAATTACAAAAAGCTCATGAGGCCCTCTGGACAACTTGTCCAAAGAACACGGTCAGAGACCAAAACACCTGCTTCAGATGAGCTGCAGCCAGCAGTATCTCAAAAGAGTGACACAGGTGATTTCAGAAAGCACAGGCAAAAAAGAAGAGAAGGCTTGAGAACTGAGAGATAAAGGAATGGCAAAAGGTTTTTAACTTGAAGAAAAGGGTTGTCTAGTTTTTAAGAGCACCCCAACTTCATTTGACAGCAAGCATCATGCCCTGCTGCACAGAACGATTAGGCTAAATCAGAGAAGGAGGAGAGTGCATGACTTTCCACCTCCAACTTCTCTAAGTGTAAGTGTAACAGAAAGAAAGGAAGGAAAAGACTTATTATGAACTTTCACTCCCTTATGGAAGAGAGAGAAGGAGTGACTACATGCCTAGCAGGAGCAGAAGTTGTTTCAGGAAGAAAAGAAATACAAAAAGAAAAATAAATACTTCTAACCTCTCAATTACACATGGGCCAGTCAGAATCTACTTTTACCCACACAGAGGGCCACAGGAGACCTTCCAAACTCTGCTCTTTGGCTGGAGATAAACACCACATGTCCCGGTGGTGTCACACAATGTTGTAACTAATAACTTGACAGTAAGGGTTCCAGGCTGCAACCTATAGTGAAATGCACTGAGTCTAAAGCAAAGAAGTGGTGTGCTCCTTTTTCCTTATCCTTGCCTCCATGAAGGCATTCCTGCAAAACTCATGCTAACCCAGCAGCGGAGCCTGTGACACAGATGATAGGCCAGGCCTCATGGACTGCTTGGGAAATCATGAGGGGATGCAAGTCATGCTCAGCTCCCCCCTCGCTACCTCTGTCTCCTTCTCTGACATCGGATCAGAAGCCATTTCACAGCCTCTGTGCTTTTTTGTTACGTGACTTGTAACAAGAAGAGGAATGGTTATGTTTCACTAGCATTGCCAGAGGTGAGAATACTTTGGATGTGAAATTCAGTTCACGCTGAGCAAGGGAGACTTTCATTTTGCCCTAACTCCAACAGCTTTGTTACCAAGCCCTGCTGCTGTATTTGTGTTAGCTTTTCTTGTGTCATTATTTTTTAGAGGAGAAGCAGCAGATCAGGCATCTGACTTGTTTGGTTTAATTCATCCAAATACCTTAAATGTGTGCAATGGTCTGGGTCATTTCCTTCTCAGTCCAAATAAGCTTTATCCATTATTTCCTTCTGATTACACAAACCAAAAACAGGACTGAAACCGCCCTGATGTTCAAAGCCCCAAATCCGAACCTGCTTCACAAGCTGTTCGGTCAACTCCACGCAGAGCAGTTCAAGGAAACAAGCCTTTGCAGCTTCTTCTGTTTTTCTGTCACTCTCAGAAGGAGGCAGTTGAAAAGTTGGGCAGGGACCAGTAGGACCCCAGGGGAGTGGGTGAGGTTGTCAGTGCTCATCAACGACTTTCCCAATAACAGATCCTCTGCCTGTGTGGCTGTGGTGGCTCTTGCCCCGCTCCTGAGAGACTCGGCTGTGACAGACTCCTGACAGCCAGGTTTCCCACCCACTGCACCTTCCTGTCCAAGGAGGGCTGCTGGGATAATGAACTATTTGTGCATCCCTCTGGTTCAGCCCTCACAGACCCCATCCCTAGGACTGATGAAGGGAAGAAAAAAGTTTTCATGGGGTGACATAAAACAAATGAATTCTTCATCAATAAATCATTTTAGAGAGACTATTGACTCTAGGACCTTTGAATGCATCGACCCATTCATAAAAATCTCATCTTCTCTTGGTACCCTGTACACTTTCCTTCCTTTCCCCTGTCACAACCACTACACTTCATTTTCTTTTCCTTTCTTTTGCTGTTTCTTTTCTCTCCTTTTTTTCCATTTTGACCCTGTAATCCTATCTTAACCTTCTAATCCTCTCTGCAGTTCCCTCTTCTTCCCTGATCTAAGCTCCATATCATTCACAGGCTGCCACACTGACAGGAGAGAAAGAACAGCAGATATTTACTGAAGTATTACCATAAAGATTAAAGCTAGCAAATACCAAGACTCACTCCTTCCCTCCAGCCCTTGGCCTAATGAAAACACTCTGCACTCTCCCTTTTCTTGGAAACAAAATGACAAAGCCCTATAATCTCTAAGGTGAAAGAAAAAAGAAGGCCCAAAAGTGATTAAAAGTATAGAAAAGATAGCAAAAAGGGAAAGAGAAGTGGGAATAATATTATTGAGCACTTCTATAGGACCTGACTGATGATATTATGTCGACCTGCAGCATTTTGTGCTTCCATGTGTTTAATTTCTGTCTGTATTCACCTCTTATACCCAATCCTTGGAGCATAAGACCCCTGAAGGAGGATTCTCCTTTTTGTTCTTTGTGTGCTCAGAACCCAGCAAAAAGGGATACAGATACACAGCCCTGGCTCGTGTGGCCACAGCAGGAATAAGCAGAGCTCAAGGCACTTCACAAGGGACCTAGCTATTACCAGCCCCAGGCTGCCAGGAACACAACAAAAGCCCGGCAAGACAGGGTGACTCATGCATGGTTAGGGAACAGGCACTACCTGGAGGAAAACTTGGACAACCTGAATGCTGTCTGTCCCTCAGCCTTGCTGCATCCAAGATATCAACCAAAGAGGATGAGGGGAGAGCACCAGAATGAGAGAAGGAAAGTAAATGAGGATGTTGGATAAATGAGAAGATAGAAATGAAAAATGAATGAGAAAGGAGGGGTAACAAAACCAAAAAAAAAAAAAAAAAAAAAAAAAAAAAAAACCAAACAAAAAACCCCAAAACAGAACAAAACAAAACAATACCAAAAAAAAAAAAAAAAAAAAAAGCCAAAAAAAAAAAAAAGCCAAAAAAAAAACAACAGAGAGAGAGAGAGAGAAGCAAAAAGTAGAAAAGAAAGAGCTGAGCTACATAGGGCCAGAGAGGAAGAACTTCTCCAGAACATGGAAACAGACAGTTTGGAGCAGGAGGAGGGAAAGATATTTGTGACAGCAGGAATGCAATGCCTTGCCCTCTTTGAGGATCAGCTTTTTTAAAATATAACTGGAAAACTGTGGCACTGTAAACCAGGTAACTATGTCCAGGCAGGACAGACACAAGCATGAAGATCAGCCCTCTCCCTCACTTTGATATGTTCATCTTCCTCTTGTTCCCCCATCCATCCAGACACAAGTGCAGAGACAGGAGTACCATACTGTGGTACCATGCATGAGGTACCATGCAATAAACCATGGATAGGATGTACTGGCAGAACACAGAGCTTTATTACAGATGTAAAACTACAAGAGCTGCACAGAAGATAAACCTGCACACAGGAGCTCAGCTCTGACCAACTCACAGCAACTGGTCCTGACCAGTTTGGAAAATGTCTTTTCTATGCAACAACAAAATAACAAACCCCACTTAAAAAAAAAACAACCAACCAAAGAGCTACAAACAAAATCCCAAACCCAACCTGCCTATCTTTTCCATAAATGTAGCCAACTTAAACAATTACAAAGAGGAGCTTGACACAACTTTGTCTTCTTCACATGTAAAGTTCACGACGGTGTTATTGCTGCTGGACTCCTGTGTCCAAAGAAAAAGGCTATTTATTCATGGCAAACAAAGTTGATGAGTAAACAGGTGCATGCCACCTTCTCACTATGCAGTGAGAACCATGCACTTGCCTGGACTGCTTCCATCAAAAGATCCCAAAGCACTTGATGAATGGTGCATTAAAGCCTGTCAGCACCTTTGGGAGATGAAGAAGGAACAATGAACGATCACTTCAGTCATCACAGAAGGGCACCTCCCTTTAGACATGAAGAGCAGAGCTTGTTAGCAGTTCACAGATGCACCATAAGACAGTTTAAAGAAACAAGAATACCTCTTGCAGTTAAAAGTACAGAGGCAAATAAGTAGCTAACCTAAAGTGAAATTTGGCAGAAGACAATAAAGCCACCCTACTCTTACCAAGCATTACTTAACACCTCTCATTAAGGGAAGTCAGAGCAGTTTTTGAAGATGTTAGGTATTTTTATTCCTATAATTTAAGGAAAAGGAAAAAAAAGAAGGGGAAAAGGTGTGCCAAAGTCCACACACAGTAAGAAGCAGAGTAGAGAACAAACCCTGAGTTTTCCAGGCTTACTATCCTATCTGGTATGCTATCTCCCACATTATCTCTGTGCTCACTGCATCTGGACACGTCTCCATTTAAAGCTTTTCACTGATGAGACTCTATGCATCCAGCTAGCTAATAACCATGCCAGGTTACAAGCTTTCAGTGTGTTCTCACTGCAAACCACAGATTCCCCCAGCAATCATCACCTCCCTCTGTGTCACAAGGCACAGTATTTGCTTAACAAACGTCTGTGATCACCACACCAGCACTTCCACCTGCAAACAGGTTGGCTGAAGACTATTGTAAAGAGCAGAACCTGACCCAAGCACTGCTCAGGCTTTGCTCTGCAGGATGCTCCAACACAAACTGCTTAAATGTTCAGAGGCAGCAGCACAAACCAACTTCCTCAGCTTGATTTCTGGGAACAGGGTGGGAGCACTGCCTGTCATCCTCCTAGGGATGCACTGTTTTCCCAGAGATGAGAAGGATCCCAACTGGTTTTGTGTTTCAATGGCAGTGGCACAGAGGGGATCCTGATACAGAAGTCTCCTTTGGACAAAGCTGGAGTGTACTTGGGAGTCATCAAATTTGTTATTTCGTTATGTCCATGCCAGACAGTCAGATAAAAAAGGACTGCCTGACAGAGCCTCACTTCGTGTCAGACAGACTTGGTTGGGCAGGCTCCAAGGTGCTTCTCCTCCCTACTGTTTAATTACTGTGAACAGAGGTTTTAACAGAGAGAGATGCTATTTGAGACAAGGCTGGTTAGAGAGATAGCCAGGTCCTTGGAGTTAGCAATTAATTACCAGGCATTCTCAGTCTTACGACATTAACTGCTTACCCTTTTAAATAGTAGTAAATTGGAGATACGTGTCTAATTAGAGTTGTAAAATGCTTTAGAGGATTGAACAGAGAGACAACTTACAGAGATGGAGTGGGAGGCAAAGTGCTCTCTGGGAGGAAAGGAGATGTGGGAAGGAGATGATATGAAAGGCTGCTTTAGTTTGTAATGTACCAAAGTCCTGGTTATCTGAAGGGAATTCTAGCCCTGCCAGGCTCCACAGGTGCATGCTCCCTGAAGAGGGGAAGCAGGTAGAGTACTGGATGTGCACAGGGTTGATTTTTTTCCTAGAAGGTCTCAAACAGACCTTGAAGTCTGCCACTACTGTCAATCTAGCAGTTACTGTATTTCACATCCTAAGTGCAGGCATGTCCCCATCCAAGCCAAAGATTTCAGGAAGTACATACCAATAGGCTGTACTAAACACACACTAGGTTGGTATTAATTTTAAGAGATCAAAAACTCTAGGGGCTTTCACTAAGGAGACAGGTCTGGATTTCCTGTTCTTCAAAAACACACATTTAGAATATCAACCTCCTCTACCTGCCCCTTAATTTAAATAGGGGGGAAAAAATAGAAAGTAAGATATTCACTGCTGGATTTCCATTGAGTATCATGTGATCTCAGTCTCTGCTACGAGTAACTTATTAGAGTGTATTTCAGGTCAAAACCATAGCAAGCAGTGTATTTTGTGGAAATGCTTTTCGCTTGCACATTTGTACTCTCCAGCGGGCTCTCCTGGGAACTGAGGTCAGTCACATGGTTTAAGAAGTTTGTTACAAAGCAGAAGGACTTCTTGTTTCATAGGGAATAACATAGCTCAAATAAAGTATGACTGAAATAATCATAGTAGTCTAGTATGTAGTCAAGTAACAAGCAGGTCCAAAACAGTTTGCTCTAAGGCAGCATGTATTAAACATTCCTTCTTTTCTAGCTCTGATTTTTAAAGTTACATCTTCATTCACCAGCATCCATGCCCATTTCTTTCCCACCTGAATATTTTTCCCCCTACTTCCTCATCTGTAAAAAATAATCTAATGACCCTTGAAAGATGCTGATGAGAATTTTATTCCAATTATGTGCACAGTGGCAGAGTTCTGGGGATATTTTGTGCTTTGGTGCAGCAGGAGGACTGGTTTCACAATGGTTTTTGCCAGATGGCTTTGGGTTGCCTCTACTCAAAGACACTACTTAGTATCTTCTATCTTCATGGGACTAAGTATTGGAGACGGCAGATTCCTTGGACAAAAATCTTTTGTATGATAAGATTATAAACAAAAAGATGAGTTATAATCAAAGCTTGACACTTTTCAAAGGCACTGAGTGCAACGACTGTCTGAATTCCGATTACTTTAATTATAATCTGCCTTCCAAAACAGTCCCTGCAGTTGAAACTGGATGCTTTCTTCTTCTTTTCTTGTCTTGAACCCACTGTCATTTGCTGTTTAATGCTTACAGGGTTCCACCTCAGAAGTGACTGTGCTTGACAGATGAGCAGAGCACAGCAACCTCTCCACAGGAGTATTCTTACACCATTACCGGAGGTGACACCTCACCTCAAAGATTCCAGGGAAGGCAATAAGACTGCTTAAAGAAACAGTTAATTTTAAGGGAAAAAAGAAAAAAAAAAAAAAAAAAAAAGGAGAGATCCATAAACCAAGAGCTCACATGAGCAGTGCATCGACTCGGTTTACTAACAAGTGAGAAAAAGGCATTCTGCTGGGCTATACCCTGTCTTAAGCAGAAGCACTGACCAAGCACACAATGTCAGCAGATGCACATTCTGGAAGGAATTATCTGAGTTACTTTGTTGGCTTCTAAATTAACCACAGTCATTCAGAAATTAAGATTAATGCATGGAAAACTCATAAAAATCCTCTGTTCAGAATGGACATGAACCCAAACATAATGATAGGATGCACTGAGACAAACAGAAAAAATGAGGCTAAATGCAGTAGTGTACTGCAATACCATGTCCCATATCAGGTCATCCTATTTGCAAAAGATGCAATAGAAATAAAAAGGGTTCAGGGACAGGTGACAGCAATGAGTTAGAGACCTCACAAAATACCTGTAAGAGGGGAGATTGAAAACACTGGGACCTTTTGCCTCAAAGAGGAAACAAAGGCTGGATAGTGAAGGATATATAAAACAATGAAGAATACAGCAAAGGTAAACATGGTGATAAAGGTAGAGAACATCCCATACAACAAACACTACCATGTAAGGCTGGATAGGATTTGCTGCTTTCCTACCAAGTGCAATAATGTGTGTAATTCACTGCCACAAGGT
Source organism: Vidua chalybeata (assembly GCF_026979565.1). Lineage (NCBI taxonomy): Eukaryota > Metazoa > Chordata > Aves > Passeriformes > Viduidae > Vidua > Vidua chalybeata. Next base: position 68,595,579 of record NC_071531.1, read on the forward strand.
AACACCCAGGCCTAATGCTATTCCATAAAGCAGTACATTACAGGATACCAATGGTCACTTTATACATGATGGCCAAATCCCTGCTCATGACCCCTTCCCCCAACACCAGTGAGATCAATCCTCCTGCTTCAGACTACAAGCAGGAAACAATCTGTCCAGGATGCAGAAATTTCTCCTATCAGCAAGTTATTTCTATGATTCTGCATATTTGCCCATTTAGGAGGTTTTTGTATTTTCTTATATAATACAAATTTAAAAATCCAAGATACTGATGTAAAAAGGTTCTGCTATCATCTGCTGTTTCTTAAATTCTTCTGTTTGGGAGGAAATTCATATATGCTAAACAAGAGTCTGTTTGAAAGGCACTCTCTCTTAAGGACTTTTAAGTGTTCAAGCAGGAGAGGAAAATGATCATCCTACATTTTAATGAGTTTGTGGAGGACCTGAAAAGAAACTTCCCTTTCAGATGGCTTGTGTCCCAGCAGCTGAAACTTCCACCTTGTATCATGTCACCCCTAGTGACTCTGTGATTTCCACAAAATGCTGCATCTGGCATTCCCTGACCAATCAAGGAGTGCACTTTCTCAGTAAACTTCTAGGGAACAGACAGCTTGTTTCAATAGATTTATAGTATCAGCCCCTGAAAGGACCTGCCACCTACATAGTGCCAAGATTTACAGGCCTGTCATTTCCCATGACCCCATCTAGATCTTCCTGCAGAGCCGTGTGAGCTGTTAACACAATTTGTAACCACCTTTTTAGATATCCTGCTTTACTCCTTTCCAAAAAAAGTGAATAAGCACATAAAAACCCAACAAAAAACTTTGCACTGCTATGTGTAGGTATCTCCTCTCCATTTCCTCCCTTACTTTACAGAAATGCATGGAAGTAGCTTCCTCCTTTATAAAGATGCTCATTCTCTGGACCAGAATCTCCATTTCACAGAGGAGAACACTCAGATGGCAAACACCATATAGTCATATATTTCCTTGGGAACACAAAAGAAGTAGAGTGTTCCCTCCCACAGCTTCATTCCCACTAAATTGGAACTGCCAAGATCTGGCCTTTCTGACCACAACTGAGGAAAGATGATCTCCTGCTTTTGCATTACATTAGGAGACATTAATGTGATATTCTAGTCCAGCAGCCAGTTAGGTAGCACAGCTCTGAACAGGACCTAAAAACTGGGGTTCCAGCCAGCAAAGATTTTGGTCACCTATGTCTGGCCACTAATTTGCTGAGACAAATCTCCTTTTCAAGCCTCAGTTTCGCACACTACAAAATGGGGACAAATAGTGGTTTGTCTCAAAGGGGGAATCAATTAAAATACTTTGAGATTCAGAAATGGCAGGGGCTACTGAGCTAAATAATCTCAAAGTACTCATATACCCTGGCATAGATTTGACAACAACTTTTCTATGCATGTTTTTAATAGAGGTTAACATTTTCATTTTCTCTGAGCATATTTTAGTCTCTGTCACATAAAAGCAAGGTCTATGTAAGCAGAATGCACAATCATTAATTTCTGCAAAGCAGCCTTGGTGTCTGTGAAAACACTCCAAGTAACTCAATAAATTAGAATAATAAACACAAAGAACAAGCAAGGACCGGGCAGAAATCACAAGCAGAGACCGACAGTGTAATATATGGCACAACAGCAGTCCAAGCTGGGCTTCCATGAGGCACTAGGGAGCCTCTGGGAGGCACACGTGAGGTGGAGGCTATCCAAGTCTTGGTACTGATCCTTCTTACACCCTGAATGTCCTAGGAGTAACTTTAATTTAAATATCAGTGTGCACACGCCGCCAGGGCCTCTCCCCACAATGCCCGCAGGGAGATCTGCAGCTGGCAAGTGCAGCACAGCCCCTGTAGCCACAAACCCCCAGCGAAGGAACTTTTGCTGATGCAAACACGAGCCTCAGCAGCAGCAAGCAGTGCCTAAGGCTGAAATGGTGCTGCAGCAGGGGGTGTCCGGCTGCTGTCAGAAGGACAGAGCCTGGTGTCAGCTGTGGAGATGGAAAGGGCTTCAGAGGTGCTGAGCAACACTCTTTGCCTGAGGGCAGGGAGCAAAGGAGAGGGAGGATGAACAGCCCTGCTTCTAAACAGGTTACTTTTGGCTCCTTATGCAATCCACACTCCTGCAGAAGCAAATCAACCCCCGAGGGGAGCAGAGGGAATCTTTAGTGCTGGAAAAGCATATTACTTTCTTGCAGGAAAGTTTTCTTGCTCTTAGCACATCTTTCTGGTGTTGTGGTACTGGCAGTACCCCCAAGAAAGTTCTCCTGAACTGGAGCTCCCCACACCAGTTCTGTCCTGGGATCCCTATATCCTTTGTGCTGCCCCAGACCTATTTCTTTCCTCAGCACGCCAGGTTTATGCATCTTAAGTGCTCGCTTCTGCAGCTACTCCTCTTTCAGTCCCAACTCTCTTCTGAACAGAAACTGCCGTTCACATAAAAATTATGAGGACAAGCAGAAAAAAACAGATTGTGAGGAAAGATTCAGCAAACTTGTTCCATTTTCTGCCTGGATCAAGCCCTGAAACCACAGGAAGCCTCCAGAGGTACTCTCTGCTGCAAACGTTCTGTGACATTTAAGAGACCTCCCAATGAGTCCTGGGAGCAGAGCGATGGACTTCTAGGGGAAAGTTCTGTCTTTGCCACGCAAGGGACTGATGCTATTTATAACAATTCCTGCTGTCCCCAACTGGGCATGAAGACAATCAGCATCTGTCCACACCCTGGGGGAAACTGCAGAACCAAAGATGTGGTATATGTATCTGTGCAGTGCCTGCTGCTCCAGCATGAAAATGGCAGGGTGGGCAGAGAGGAGCTGTGAAGAGCTCAGCCAGGGCTGGGGAGATGAGGGGCTGGGAAAAGGGGCTGGGGGAAGGGGATGGTACCAAAGGGAATGGGTTTTGCATGAGAGCGTCTGTTACTTGAGAGCATACAGATGGTTTCTCTTTAGCTGTGGTTCTGAAAAACCCCCTGCCTACTCTGCTGGAGTCCCTTTCCTGCCAAAGCCAAACCTGGAGCTGCCAGACATAGGAGGAGAACTCAAAGGTCTCTGAAAACAGAGAGTGTATTATGCTGGGGAGCTCGGGACTGGAACTCTATACAGGTAGCCTTGCATGCTTTGACTGCTTGTTCTGACAGGGCAAAGCCCAGGAGCAGCACTCCGACCTGGTCCTCCTGTCTGGCAACTGGTTTCCCCACAGCCTGTCACCACCATCCCCCTCTATCTTCCAGCAGCCCCCCTTCCTCCCACCCTTTCTCGCACAGCAATCTGCTGACTGTAACTCCTCTGGCTTAAAGAGGGGCCCTTCCTATTTCCCCCCATTCCTGCTGCTCAGACAGAAGCTTCCTCTCCCTTACTTTCCTCTCTGACACATCCAGATTCCCTGCAAGGAAAAACCCCCATGTTGTAAGGCCTTTCTGGGGCATGGGTCTCCTGTTCCTCTCCCCTCGCCAGCAGCAGCACACACATTTGTTTCCTTGCTCCATTAAGTCAGTAAATGAGGCTGGCTTAGCTCAGCACCGTGAGCTGGTGCTCTGAGCCCAGGATGTGTCTCAGCACAAGAAATAACACTGATGAGCACAAAGGAGGGATTTGTGAGTTTGGCACCACACTGTTCTAGCCCCTGACACTGAGGAGGGCAGCTTCTGGAGACCAAATCAAGCAAGCTAATGTAGCCTGCAAATGTTTTGGGGGTTGGCCAGGTGACCATGCTGCTTTCTTTGAGACTATCCACCCTGCTCCAGGAGAAGATAAATCAATGCAAGGAAACATCTGCCAAGATATTGACTTTGGCTCTGCTCACGGACTGCCTGCACTTCAGAGATGGGTAATATTCAGCTTGATTATCTCTCACTGCCAAGAGGAAGTTTCTCTCTATGCTTAAAATCACTGGGATGAGCCAAGGAGGAATCGATCTGTGGGAGAGAAATGCTGACAAGAAAACACCAGTCAGAGACAGGATGAGAGTGGACAGTGGCTGAGCAATGGAGACAGCCTCTGGCAGCTTGCCTGGCCAGGTTAGCAACAGCCTGGGTCACTACAGCTAGAGAAAGATTAACACCAAGCACATTACTCCAAACTTTACAGCAGGCCCCTTTATGCTCTTCCCCTCCTTCCCTGAATAGCTTTTCCTCTCTTAAATTGCTCCTCAACCTCTTAAGACATCCTTTCTCTACTCACCCCTCCATCCTCCCTGCACTGGAGTTTTCTCATTGCTTCATGTGCACCCAGTTCACTGCTAAAGGCATGACACTCGGTAGTTGCAAGGCTTGTCACCTGCTCTACTTTGGGTCTTATGTCACATGCCACCTCCCTTGTGGGGAAAAGCCCCAGGAGTACTCATAAATTGCACCACATCCACCTTCATCAGGTAGACTCAAATCCTCATGGGCTCATATACCAGTGCACAAAGTGATTTCATACCGATAAAAGGTGACATTTCATTAACAGAACCTGCTGACAAAGCCTCATGAAGTGAGCATTCAGCAACATCATCAAACTTTCCCAGGATAAAACACTGAGCCTTCAACTTGTTTTTCCCTACCACGCTTACGGTAAAACATCCTGTAGGTTCTGTAGCCCTCCAAGGGCAGCAGATGAGAAAAAAAAAATCGGAGTCCCTGCAGAAGAAAAGCAGTTTTAGGGACAGTTTTAACACTGATTCTTACTTCTTTTTGCCAGATAGGTTAAGCGTTACGTGCTTGGACTGGAGTAGCACTAATGACAGTCTCCTTGGAGCACATTATGCCTCTGAGATGGAAGGGAGAAGGTCAGCCACAGTTAAAGAAATGGGTAAGGACTGCCCAGTTAGGCTCACTCAGCATCTCACTGAGGCACTTCCCTGAAACTTTCAGCTGCGTTTCTGCCTATGCTCCTGCTGTTCTCTGAGCCTGAAGGCAGCACAGAATCAAGCAGCAGAGGTAGAAGAGACCCAAAGGAACTATCTAGTCTGTTCTACTCTGTGAAAGATAGATCAATTCTACTTCGTCATTTGTGGCATCTGTCACTCCTCGTACATGTCTAGTTGGTCCTTAAAGCCCTCCAGTGATGGAGTTACACAGCCTCCCAAGGAAATTTGACTCAATGTTTTGCTATCTTTACTGTTGCAGAGCTTACTGACATCAAACCTGTCTCTCTTGCTACAATCTTAAACTCCACCCCATCTTCTTCTGCAGAAGATGTAATTCCTTTCTTTTATGTCCTATGTACCTGCACGCTGTTATGCATATCTCACATTTAGTCCTAACAGCCCCATTTCCATCCATCTCTTCTCATGAGTATGCTGTCTAGACTTATGATCATTCCCACTTCCCTTTTCTGGAGTCCATCCAACTGGACCACATCTTCTTAGAAACATAAAGCACTCCAAAGAGACACAGGACCCTGCTGCAGTGATCAGCAAGCAGCCAGCACTACCACTGAAGGAGGGACACAGCTACAAGCACAACCCAACGATGCTGTAAAATCTAATGCATGCCCTTCCGTCTCTCTGCTCTGGGGGCTGGATGCTGCTCCCACTTTGAGCTTCCTGTGGGGGAAAAAAAAAAAAAAAAGGCATTTAAAAGGCTAACTGGTCTGACCATGTCCAAAGTCCTTGACCCACATGGCCTGCATTTAAGTGCTCCTTCCCAAGTCGGGGAAGAAAAAAGCTGCACGTGTTCCTCTTCCTTGGGACACACTTTTCAAATTGATAGACCTGCATGCCTCTGACTCATTGCCAGTACTGGAGACCAGCCAGGAGAATAGGAAGGAAAGAAATGCCACTCTAAAGGCCAATGAATACGCATGAAGCATGTTACGCAAGAACCCCTGTGGACCCCCTTACCCAGGTAAAAGTCCTACAGATGGCACATCCCTAGCCACAGTGTATGCAGTGGGGAGGATGTGTGGGTGGACAGATAATTTGATATTTTACTGAAAAAACTAAAATTGGTTTTATGCAGTGCAAGGAAGACAGATTGCCTGTAGCACCTTCTGCTCCTGATTATGGATGCCAATCTCAGGTTTTCCTTAAGTGTAAAAGCAGCCAAGATGTGTGGGTTTTCACCAGAGCTTCAGAGACACAGTCCTACAAAAAGAAGTGCCATGGGAGGTTAATAAAGAGTGACCAGCACTGAGGAACATCCCTGTTACAGCACCAGCAGCTGGATTTAGTTTTCTGTAACATCTTACGGTTTTGTGATGAATGAGGGGCAAACGTGGTGCTATCTCCAAAGTTTCTACAGCTTCTGCAATGGACAAATCTGGCTGAAATGATCATAACTCACCAGCTAAGGTCCTGATGCTTCAAGGTTAGAGAGGTCTGGCAATTTGAACACTGAGAACTTTCATTGTGCCACCATTGTCTTTTAAATGCATCTGCCTTCTTTGCCACGGAAGAAAATCTCAGATCTGCATCCCAGTGCTGATGTGTCACCCCATGTGAGTGTCATGCTAGAGTGTCAAGCTTCCCACCCAAGAAAGAGCTACTAAGGAGGGAGAAAAAACCCTCAGTTGCCTCCTTCCAAGTTCCAGGAGTAGAATCACAGCACACCAAGCACGCACTGCAGTGTATTCCTCTGCTGACAGCAGCAAGGTGGCTTTCACACCAGCCTGCAGCCTAAGCTCTTGCCTGTCAATCACCTCATAAATGAATGGGATCTCCTACCACTCCATTTCCAACTTGGATCACAACTGAAAGCAGGAGAAACACATCACTGGGAGGCAAAAGGCATCCAAGTGTATTTCTGCGAGGAAAGAGGAAGAGCTTTACTGGTGACACAGCCCCACTTCTTACTAGTCCTCCTACACACACCCTTTCTATGAGCTCACAGAACATATATGCACCAGGCATTCTGTATAGGAAGAGAAAATGAATAAACTATGGGGCCAATCTGAAGAGCTGGAGACAGGGTACAGAACCTACCTGAGAAATGTCAGGGGGTTGTGGAAGGACCACTCCTAACCAGCATGCCAAATGCTAAGGGGGCAGCAAATGTGAAAAGGGGGGAGGGAGGGCAGACTGCAGCAGCCCCTCTCCATCTTCCCTGTCCTTTGACTTGAGAGGACTGCTAATAAACCTGCCTGCACTGAAGGGACAAGCATGGCCCACTAAATCACAGCCCACACATGTCTGTTCATAGGAGGAGGGAGGTTCCACTGCCCCTTCCCCTGTGAAGCCCCAATATACAACTGCCTCAGCTGGTGCAGGCTCCCTGCTCTGTTGCTGCACGGATGGAGACTATGGATCATGTTACATCATGTTTAGCAGAGAGGGGACAATTGTTTTTCAAGGAGTAATCACTCCTGGAATCTCACTTTTCTCCAAGCTCAGAGGACAGTTGGGGGTTTCCTAGCATACCTGTACTACCTGCAGCACTCAATAATTGCTACCTTGCAGTGGTAACGTTTTCCTCCCCTCTCGAGCATTTTCCAATTCCAACATGCTTATTTGTGTCTGATTCTCTCTGTCATATGCTTTCCTTTCTATTCGCTGACCAGATAAGCATTGGGCCTGACCAATGGACAAATTCATGCTGACTCCAGTTGGGAATCTGAGCTGGGGGTGGGAATGAAACTCACTACAAAGGAGCTGGTGTGAAGGAGTCAGCTAGGCTTTGTCGCTGTGGTTCCTCTCCTCTAAAGGAAAAGGAAGAGATAATGATGTTGGAACATTTTAACCTTTCTTTTTCTGAGCTTGATAGACTTGGCCTGAGGCACCTTTTCGAGCAAAAACAGGCTGCTGCAAGATTGATTGGTTGGGTGCAGAGTTTAGAAGTAATTTTCTCTTGTCACGTGCACATAAATTATTGTTGTTCAAGCTGTGATCAGCTCTACATCTCACTCGTTCGACTGCTTTATGCCTGGGCTCCTATGAGGGGTTGCAAGACCCATGTTCAGTGCTCCCTAAGCAGCATCCAACATAAATATATATCAAGAGCACCACAGGCATACACACAAAATTAGTAACTTGGTTTAAGGTGAGGAAGGGGCACATGCCTGCAGATCTGTACAGACAAGGTTTCCAGCTGCAGAAGTTGCTGCTAGAGCCTTGTTTTGCTCATCTATGGACCTTTTAAAAACATTCTGTCCGTGAACGCCAGGGCAAGGAAAACTCATCCACTCAGATTATTCACAAGGGGGAGAGAAAAGAAGATGCACATGCACACACACAAAGGAAGCACAGCTGCAGCCAAAGTGAATTCATTTTTAACATTCATGAAAATATTCACAGAACACTTCAGTGCTATTTGCCTAAATTCTGCTGTTTGGAGTAAACACTTGAGCCAGCGCAGGCTGTATGTTCTGGGTGCAGTACCGCATCGGGGATTAGAGGTGGCTCCTGGATCCAAGTCACAGATTCACACCACGTCCCAAGTACATGTGACTCCCTCACTTTAAGGCACAGATTCACAATCTGCCACCACATAGTTCCTGACTTTTGATCCTTGCAAAAGGACTTTGCAAATACCCACAGGTACCACATTCCCCATCCATTGCAACCTTATGCCACAAAGGCATGTGTGCTCTGCCAAATTCAAACACAAAAGCAGTGACAGCTCTGGTGTGCCCCTGGTCTGGGAGAGCAGACCTCTTTCCCCACCTCTACTCCCCACTCCTCTTCTGAACCAAACCCCTTCACTGGTTTCTTTCCCCGTGTATTCTAAGCAGCTCAGACAAGGAGAAATGCTACAGCACACAAGGGAGACTCAGCTGAAGCCCTGAAGACAAGAGCTGTGTGCGTTGTCTCTTCCTCCTTCATAAATACAGCTGAGATGACGACTGGATAATTGGCTAAGTGCCTGTCAGCTTAATAACAGAGAGAGAGAGAGAGAGAGAGACAGAGACAGAGACAGAGGCAAAAGGAGAGATTTGTATTTACTATTCAAAGTCATGGATGCTGCCTGCCAGTGGATTTCAACACGGGTTTTGTTTGCAGAGGAAGGCATGAAAGGTGATTGGATGTGCAGCTCCGAATCACGGTCTCGTGTGAGGGTGGACAACCAGCTTGGGATGGAGGAAGGAAGTAGAGCACTGATGTAGCTGCCATACAGGCACTATTGTGTTCCTGATTAAAGTATCTGTGGTTTCCTACACCAGAAAAGCATCACCACCATCATCCCTGGTAGGGCACTGCTTGCACTGATACACTAAGTCATACCATGTTAGGGACAATGACAGTGGTGCATCTCCAACATGGTCGTCCTGCTGACCCTGAGAGGAGAAGATGCAGCGGCACCATGAGCGGCAGCTGCACAGCGCTGGGACCACTACCCTTTTGTTTTGCAAGTGCACAACACAGAGGTTGGTACGGGTGGGAGGTGGAGCTGGAGCCTTCTTGGCCTTCCTTTCCCTCATATATCTGGTGCCCTTCTAGGAACCTATCTAAGGAGAGCACCTGTGATGAGAAACCATTGAAACATGTCTGGGTTCTTACAGGACAGCGGGAGGCTGTGTGCAGGAGAGAAGCCTCCCTGCGCTTTCAAAGTTTTCACTGCTTCCCTCTGCCACTGAAATGCAAATTGGTGGGCGTGGTTAGGTTGGCGCTGGAAAGGGTCAGTAATGGCTAGATCAACAGTGGTGTTAATCATTGAGCCTCAGAAGAGGAAGATGCTACATTCTGTTGCTATATACTTGTTGCTTTTTTTCCTTAACAGCTGTTGCAACTGAAACACACTGAAAAAAAAGGACACTTCCAGCATTAGTGAGGATTACTGAGGTCCAGGAGTTGGAAAAAGCCACAGAGACTTCCAAGTAAGCGGACCCTTATACAAACCAACTGGCAGTGCTGCCTCTCAGTTGTGTGGCAACTTTACAAAGTATATGAAAATTTTTCCAATTACACACAAGAAAACACTTTCCACTTTTAAATGGGAGCAAACATAGGGAACACACCCTTGCACACAGGCACACAAGCACACACCTCCAAAATTTCATACAGATGTACTATTGCAAAGTATCTGCTGATTGTCAGCCCAGTGTGAGTGGGCTCATTTCCGTCAAGTTATTTGGGACCGAGGAAGCCCAACCCCAGTGAAATCAATAGAGCTGCAGCAGTGCTATTTCTCCTCTCTTTGCACAGGGCTGAGCACAGTGGGGAAACTCTAGGACCACAGCCGGCCTCTCCCACACAACGTTGTCCTAATAAAAATCTGCAGAAATATATGAGCACAGAGGAGACTGGCGGGTCAGATTATTTTGAAATAGGTGTTTTCTAGGCAGAGGTGAAACTCATCCTTATTAGTTCCCATTACTTACCATAAAACCAGGCACTTTAGATGTGCTCAAAGCCTGAAGCAAATGCTTTGGTGTCAGATTCAGCTGAAAATCACATTTGTTTTTTCTTCAGCGAGAGAACAGTAAAAGAAAACTCAGTAAATTCCTGACTTCACCTTTGTGCCCTCCATTGCACTTATTCCAGCAGAGCACAAGTTCACACAAACCAGAGTGAATTTTGATGGACAACAAAACTAGGTAACTTCAATGAAAATGGCTATATTCAGCCTCACTGTGAGCCTGTTGAAGCCCTGCTGCTGCATCAGCAGCAAGCTGTGGCCCCGCAGATCTGTCAGAATCAGATGCCTGTGGGTCTGGATATAAAGGGCAGGTATGTGTAACATATATTTTGGAAACTTATAGCTATGAGATGGTAAATTCCAGTAACTATGAGCTATTTTAAGAATAGGTCTTTCCTCATGACCTGCTGGGGAGGGGAGTGGAAGAGGTACCGACTCTGAGACACTTCAGGTAACATGTAGTACTATATAAATTATAATGCCAACTAAGTAGGAAAACATATGGTACTTAGTTGCAAACTGAAGTGGTGTGCAGACTCAGGGGAGGAGGTTAAAGCCATACAGTTCAATGCTGTCTCCCCATCTTTCTGAATGCAAAATATACATACAGTATTATTAAACATGCATCATTTCAACAAAGAAATCCTTTCCTTTTCTAATTTCCATTCCACTTTCCCTTGTGATGGGTTAGTCCCATCCCACAGAAAGGACATTCTCACAAAGGACCCCCTTACCTCTGGGTATATCATATAAGAACAATTGGTGTGTATAAGGAAAGATGATGATTGCCAGCCTTTGACCATACACATATTGCAATTTCCTTAATCGTATGTATACACACACACTCGCATATCTATGGATGCATGTGTGGCTTCATATAATGGCACCATCTGCTGCCAGAGCTGGAAGTTTTGCAACATCATCTGTTACTACATTTATACATTTTTATTTTTCATTTGGAGGAAAGAATCAGCAGAGTTTGCACAGATCCCCACCTACCCTGTCTCAACACACAGACACTAGAATTGATAATGAAGGCTTTGTACAGACCAGAGAGAGGAAAGCACTTGGGACTTTTAGTCAACACCAGTGTGGATAAAGATGTACTAGGGAATCCTCATTTGTCACATTTTCTGGGTTGTTGTGTGGCTGAGCCAAAAGGCAACCCAAGCTAATGGATAGGTCACTAGGCTGGGTGTGCCTGAGCCCTGCGAGCAACCCTGGGCGAGTCCCCTCACCTCCTGCCCACCCCCAGCCTGGGTCCATCCCAGCTAATAGCCTGCCTACCCTGCAGAAGAGGGGATCTCTCACTCCCTGCTCACGTGGCACTTAATACAAAGGGGGCCTCAACCTAGTGGTGGCTGCTAAGTGCCACAACAGTACCACTAATAATCAGGGTTACAATTTTACTGCCAAGACTGTATTATTATGTGGCGTTATATGTTTGAACATGTCTATTCTTATTTCTAGCAAAGGGCTCAGCTCAGTGCTCCCTGTTATAAATTATATGCTAATTGTAAGTGTAATCTGAACAACTTTTAGTTTTCTTTTAAAATGATGGTATAGGGCATAAACTTTGTTGTGATGTTGTGTTGCTATTTTGCCTGAGGTGCTTTTGTCCTCTAGCACAGCTTCACATGTAACATATCAGCAAAATAGTGGGAGGCCAAGAACAGAGTTTGCATAAATTGCTTATATTGCAGGATTACTCCAACAGCACTGTCATTACTGCTGGTAATTTGATTCTAGCCCATCCTTTAAACACACAACTTGAAGAAACTAAGTACCCATTAGGATGGATGTTCCTATATGTGCTATCAGCTTGAAACTTTACATTATTTTAAAATACCTGGTAAAAATGAAAAATGCACACTCAGACAAATGTTGGTTTTCATCTGCATATCAGCATCAGATTGTTTTAATTCTTGATGAAAAGTTAATGCTTGGAAAAACTCAAGAACAATGAGCCAAATTCTGGCCTTGGTGAGATCCCAGTTCTCCAAAGGCTGAACATCATCTGAGCAGTGCTCAGAAGCTTATGCCCTGTATGAGTCACTTGGACTTCTTTATTAGCAGTCCCTGGGAATATGCCCCAAAGACAAATGGAATATTTCTGGCTCTGCCCTTGGGCTGTAGTGGATTTGTACTAGTATAACAGAACAGATTGGAATGGAGATGTGACCCATTTTGGTTCCAGCTGGTGATGAGTTCCCTTTCAGGAGTTTTTAAAAACTAAATCTGCACTTGTGCCAGAACTTCCAAAATCCCTGGGCAACCTGCAAGTCCTGCTGACACCCTCAGATGAGCTCTTTGAAGGCACTTTGAGCTGCTGTGGTGGTTCTGAGACACCTGATCTTTCCCCAACATGCTGTACAGGTACCTGATCCCATAGCATGGACTCCCCACCACCAGTTTGCTTTTAAACCATCCAAGGGCCAAACACAACACAGAAACACAGTTCCCTTCCTTCCCAGTTTGCAGCAGCTGCCCTTTGTTACTGAACATGTCCCAGCTTAGCCAACATCCTCGTATTCCTCATCCCTTCCCTAGGCTGAACGTGTTACAGAGCACAGGGTACACCCGCCTTTGCTCAACCAAAATGTGCAGAGCAAATGAAGTGGGAAGGGATGCTGAAAACAGGCAAACAGCAAGAAGATTTGGGGTTGGAGCCTGTTTTCCTTTTCCTATTTTAATTAGTTTAAGGGATATGTTGTGCATTTCTTATTTGGATATTATTTTCTTCTTTTCCTAACACCAAGCAGGGAAGTTGCATACAAAACCTGACAACCTCATGATTGTAATCTTGAAAGCAAGACATTGGCAGGAATTGTAGCCAGAGTTCCCTCTCAATACTAAAAATAAGGTTCATTGTCCTTCACTTGCTGAAGACAGAGTTAAATGAAACCTTAGTAAGTCCGACAGGCTCACCAATACACAGCATCATCTTTAAAACATCCTACTCCCTTTTCTTGGTTGCAGCTGGATAAACACCGGCAACTCTACTCAGCCCTTCTCACCTGTTGCAGCTCTCAGACCCCTCCTCTCTTTTCTGCATTGCTCTAAGGAGCAAATACCCTTTCCCTGTGGATAGCCTATAATGAGCTATTTTTATTCTCTCTGCAATTCCCTAAGTTCCCCATGCCAAATACTCACTAAGAGTCATCAACCTTCAGCAAGGCCGACACATGAATCAAATCTGCTTCCAGGTCATTTAGGAGATGAGCCAGTTTAGAGTTAGGGACATTTTTTAATAGTCCCAGACTGAGGGAATATTTTAAATGCTATAGCTTTAAAAAGTCATCTCCAAAGTTTTCAGAATAATTCTATTCCGAGTAACAAGCTGCAGATGAAGCTTCAGAGGACTGGCTTCCTTTAGGAACATTAGGGCTTATAATAAACTATTTTTCCCCACTTTGTAGATCAGTCCACCCACCCATTTTTCCACCTACAAGTGTAACTCTATATACAAATGTATAAGGCCACAAGAGGAAGACTCATTTAGAATATCCTGTCCTTGGTGATTTGCTGAATGATTTGCATCACAATTTACAAGAACAAAATGTTTTTAGTTATCTTATCACTATGTACACTGCTTTTATTTCTCTCCAACTCCCTCCTACATTTTCATTTCCCTTCAAGCTACAGGAGCTACTGGGCACTGGTAAGCTGATGATGCACAATCCCTCTGAAGCAGATGTTTAGCAAAGATAGGTGATATGATCCATGCATAGAAAACTCTTACCTATTTCTCTGTGCACACAAAGTTCTGCTTTGAACACAGTTAGTATAGATCATCTAATGGAGTTTTCATTTTTTCCCATCTAGCTCTTTTCCTTCTGTTAGCATAGTGGATCTATAGACAGGGAGAGTGAGGCACTGGGAGTTTTTCAAAACAAGGATGTCTTAAAGTGAGTTATGTTTTGGAGGGTTGAGAAAACAGTGAAGGGGAAGCTAGCAAACAAACCTTTGCTTTAAAACTGAGGGCATGAAATATTATCCTGCAGGACCTAAAGTCCATGGGACATAGGAAAATCTCACACCTTCCAGCTTCATGTGGCAGTCTGTCTCCCAGTACAGCCTGGTTTCTGCTTCTTGTCTGAAGGAGGAACTGAAATATCCCAGAAACCTGGGTCTTGTCTCAGAGAAAGGGAGAGAAGACAGCTGCCCTTCCTAGGAAACATGAAAAGCATATAGCTGGCCAGATCTGCTTAAAGAGCTTAGGAAGGCAGCTGAAGGAAAAAGGTACAGCCTGTGCACTGGCCACAGTCACTTCTGACAGAAATGCAGCCTGCCAGAAACACAGTATTGCCCGGGGCAAGCATTTACATGGCCGGGTGGTGTGCTACTCCTACAGACTGTGTCACTTGGCACACATCTGGCTGACACAGCTGGATCACTTCACTCAGGTGTTTTATTTTAGTGCCTGACATAGCACTAGCAAGCTACACGCAATCACTGAAACCACTCTCCCATGCAGCCCCATGGAGCTTGCTGATGAAGGAACGCTTTACACGCAGCACTTGCAGGCACCATCTCCTTAGCCATCCGCTTAGCTCTCTCGGCTGCAAATGCAGCTTTAGCACACAGCATCTAGATAAACTGAAAAGCTCGAAGGTTAAGTGGGAAATAGAAATCTAGTGACCCCTGTCTGGGCAAGCAAGCTTAATGACTTGTCTGCTGCTGCATATACCAAACATGCTGGCAAACATCTGTCTAAGCAGCCCCTCCAAAATAAATGATTGATGGAAGCGATTTGCCTTTAAAAATGGGATAAGTCAGCTAGGAGTCCTGCTAGAAAAGGGTTAATGGGATATATGAATTGGTAGTGAGTGGAAAAGAGAGTAGAGAAGCTGGAGTCAGAGGCAACACCCGTTGTTAGGTGTTTACCATGTCGAATCTAAACCACTTCCACTGCATATGCAAGGCAGATGAATTACTCTGTAAATCCTATTACTCTGTGTGGATAAATCTTACATTCAAGTTAACAAGTCTGGAGAGCTGGGGAATGGAAGCTGCTGAATGGATATTCCAGGATCAAAACAACTGAGGACATGGGAGGCGATCAAAGCAATATGCGTACACACACACACACACACACACACACACACACACACATCCCTCTTCCAGCATCCTTCTTCCCTCTATCATTAAATGGGAGGGATGCAGGACACAGGGGATCATGTAGCAGAGTGTTTGGTGACATCCAGCAGGATTTATTTCACAGAAAGAGAAAGAAAACTTTGCTGCTGCTGTTAGCTTTACTAGGGGATTGCTCCCTTGATGCTTCAGGGTTTGTGCACTATCAGCTCCTCACACAGATCACAGACTTATTTTAAATTACACCCAGTAGTTTTACAGCCATAATACACAGTGTGCACACTCATAGACACAGAATTTTCCTTCAGTAGCAGAGTTATTGCAGGTAAGTTGAGCAAGGCAGAATTTGAAAAAAGGAACCTACAGGAAAAAGACTACTGCAGTTCTGCTATTTGGGACGCTCTTAACTGGAAAGCCCAAGTAGTGTCAGAAATACCTTTGGAAAACCTGCACAATCACATCAGAAATATAACATTTCATACTGCCAGTAAGCAAGGTTCAGTGTGCAAAGACATCCTCATCACAACCAGACACACAGGCACAGCATACATCCATTTATTTATCCATGTAAAAAACTCCAACACACTAAGATACAATCTTCATAAATTTTAGCAGTCAGAGCTACTACACCATATTTTCACCAGCCTTTCAACAATTGTATCCATCTTCCCTCCCCACAGGGCAGAAAAATAAATAAATAAAATTAAATGACAAGAGTTTCCCAAAAGAACTTGCCTGAGAGTTCTGGCAGCACCAGGGATAAAGTTTTTGCATATGTACAAAAAGAAGCATGGGAAGATCAATGGAACATCTGGCAAGCACAGCTGGATCCCTTTTCGATTCCTCTATTGAATACTGCAGGGTTGGTGGAAAGAGCTGGCAGATCTTTCCCCACTGAAATTCTTTCTATCCAGAGCACTACACAGAGGATAGTGTGGCAAGAATTGTTCAAAAGCTTTGAAATTTTTTTCGTATTAAAGCACAAACACACTTGGAGAGCCTCTTTGTAGTAGCTGCTGCTACTGTAGTTTGAGAGGTAAAATAACACACAATCTCACAGAGACTTATACACAAAAATCTGTATCACGTCACACGTATACGTTGCATACATGGCAATATAGATGCACACACAGAAGAGGAAAAGTTGGCAAAATGCCCTACCTGAGGATGGCTGTGTCCCCTTGCCTCACGGTGATGTTATCGGTACCTCGGGTAAAATCCACGCTGCGGACTGGCAGCCCTGTAGGGAGAAGGCAAAGCAATCTCAGTAGGACCAGCGGTAATTGTTTCCGATCAGGCTGAGCCCTTGCTACCATGGCTGGTCTCGTCGAGTTTCACTGTCAGTACTTGTCTCTTTCTCTGCCTGTGTATGTGGACAGACAGATGCAGAAAGAAAAACAATAATAATAATGTACAACTCTCGTTCTGATCGACAGTCCAAGAAAGGGGAGGTGATTTCACAGTCCTTCTCAGCTGCCACTTTCTCTTGCTCTTTTCAGTCTCTTGCTGGCTTCTTTTAAGGCTTTAAAAAAAAAAGTCTTATCAGAACCTTCAAATAAAAAAAGTGGGGGTGGGGGGGGGAGGAGAAGCAATACGAAAAAGTCAGGTAGCAAAATAACTACGGAATAATAACAATTAAATCGACCCGTTTAGAGTGATGAAGAGAGGTGGAAAAAAAAAAAAAGAAAAAAAAAGGAACAAGAGGAATCCTGTGCCACCGGGATGCGGGAGGGGATAGTCCTGTGGCTGTGCAGCCTCCAGCCCCGCGCTCCCTCCTAACCCACTTTCCCAGGCGGAGCGAGGGTGGGAGGAGGAGGAGGAGGAGAGAGGGAGGAGGGAGCCTTACTCGTGAGACGGCAGCTCGGCACCACAGCGGCAGCGGCGGGCGCGGAGGGAGCCGCGGGCCGCACTCCCCATCCCTCTCCCGCGGGCGCAGCCGCCCGGGGGCTCAGCGCCGGGGACCGGGGCTGCCCGGGGGGGACACGGAACGGCGGCCGGGGAGGGGAGGGGGGCACCGCAGCGGGGAGAGAGGGCTTGGAAAGGCATGAGGGCTGCAAGACAGAGGGGGTGAGTCCCGAAGGAGAGGGGAGGAGGGAGAGGAAGAGAGGGAAGGGGATGGAAGAGGAAGAGGGGGCTGGAGAAAGGAGGAAAAGGGGAGCGGGGAACTAAAGCGGGAAGCAGAGAGAAGGGAGGAACAGCCAGGAGCTGCCGAGCGGGAGGGAGGCACAGGGAGTAGGGCACAGAAGACGGAGGAAGGTACGGCCAATATTCTCAAGATGAAATACTGAGGAAAGAGGGTCTGTGGCCAGAAGTGCAAACAACTTGGCTTAGCGGCCTTAAGCCACACGCTAGCTGATTTACAGAGCAGCATCCTTGGCAACTGCCTCTGCAGCCTTAGACCTTGCTTCTTCCCCTCTCAGACTTTCCTCTCGCCAGATAACCAGTTGTACATCCCTCCCACCTCTCTCCACTCAGCCCTTCCCGCCCCCCCACCCCCTTTCCCAGCCTCGGAGCGACGGACCGGAGACAATGCCGGCATTGAGCTGCCCGCGGTGTGAATGCTCGGCCTGTGCTGCCGGCTGCCAGAGCCCGCAGCTGAGGCCCGCGCCCGCCGGCAGCAGCGCTGCCCACCCGGGAACGCTCCCGCAGCCCACGGTAGCCCACGGCCACCGCAAAGCGAAGGGAGATTAAATTAATGGAAAGGAATAAGCTGTGTGTTTTATTGCTGATGCCTGCCTGCCATTCCACCAGCCCAATCTCTGCCTGCGGGAGGGATCAGAACTGCTCCTAGGGATGCTTCGCTGATGTAACCCTTCTGCGACCAAAGCACGGTGGGGCTGGGACGGGGAAGTAAAGAGGGAAGGGGAGGTTTAAGAGGGCTACAGAGAATCAGGTGCAAGAAAAGCCATGGGGTTACTTGGCTGAGAGTCGCTGTCCTGTGTGGTTACAGTGCTGGCACATGAGCAGGAAGGGAAAAACTAGGTCTTGTATGTAGCCTGCTTCACCTCTGCTCCTGCAGCCTTGTGGGATACAATGTGCTCAAACTGAAGAGACATAAGGAATGTCACAGAAATGGCCATGTGGGACCAGATCAAAGGACCCTCTAACCCTTCCTCCTTTCTCCAAGCAGCCTAAAGCCAATGGCTGGTGAAGCTCTCAAGCACAGGGCAAGCATGCAGTGGTACTGCCCCAGGGCACTTATCTATTTCTAGTGATTTATGGCTAAGGCCTGTCCCCAGCCAGTGGCACTGCCTTTGTAGTTAATAGTACTTGAATGATTTTCTTCTTCCAGGAATACATCCAGTTGCTTTCTGAACTCCTAGAAAAGGCCGCGCTGTCTGAGTACTTAAACAATCCCTGCAAGTGTTAAAGGCCCACAAATTAGGGACTAAGGTCACGACACTGCTGCTCCAGTGCCTCGCATGCAGTAGCAAGAAGAGACAACTGCTTTGTATTCAAGTCAAGGAGTGAGGCAAATCAGACGTTTCCTCTGCAGCAGACTTAGCACAGATAGCACCAGATGGGGAGAGGAATGAGGACCTAAAGGGGTTAATCCAAATACTAGATGTACCCAAGCTACTGCAGAGAGAAATACCACCTCACAAGGATAATGCTGTGGAGAAGACCATGCTGCTGACACCTGATTGCTGACTAGTAACCATCACTCTAGGATGGAGAGTGCAAGGCACAGAGATGCATCAGGCTGCTGGAATGTCAGAAGAGGGACATCAGCAAGGAAACTTCTGACAGACTTTGAGTACAGCTAAAAGACCTGTCCCATATGCAGTTAGCAATTAAAGAAATGCACTCCTCTCAATCCAGGGTTGCATGGATCCTTTTTACAAGGGTCTCCCAAATATGTTTCATCTACATTTAATAAGAGCTACTGTATGTTAATTAAATAAGTAGAGTAAGGAAAACATATTTGTCGAAGATTAAATATTATGCAATGTAAGAAGCATCTGCCACCCAACTGCTAGAGCTCACTAAATATTTCCTTATCTCAGAGTATTTACTTAGGAGGCAATAACTATCCAGTTAAATCTAAATTTAATGCTTAGTTAAATATAGTTCATAGAAAGCAGCACCAATATGTTTTATGCAGAGAATGACAGAGGGGGTTTCAGGGAGGGAGAAGGAAGGAATCTTGTCTCCAGGCTCCCGTAAGATCCTGATTCAAAGTGGGACTGTATGTGGCCATGCCCCTCTACCAAGAGAGGTGCATCACAGAGGGCTCAGAGGCCCCTCTCTGCTGATCCAGCAGTACAGGGGATGATTTAATCTTCTTACGCATTTATACAACCCTCATTAGAACTACTGTAGCATAACTATTTAATAATAATAATAATAATAATAACAACAACAATAATACTAATAAGAGAGATGAAGAAGAAATTCCCTTGAGGGTTTTGTGAACCTTGTGAAAGAGAAAACAAAAACAAAACATAAAGAGGATAGGTTTTTTTTTTTTTTTTTTTTTTTTTTGGAAATGTATAGAAGCAAAAGGAAGGGGTTGCATAGGTGTAAAAGGCCAAACAAGCAGGAATCACACAAATCCTAGGAGAGCGCCTCATGAGTAAAATAAATAATGTTATTTTTGTACGTGTTCCCAGAAGAAATAGCTCTCTGGACCCATCTCCCCCTGCTGGAAGCAGATAATGAAACAGCAGGTCTGGCTCCTAACTTTGCTACCTTCTGAAAACTTGAGGAAAAATTCAGGTAAACAATCAGAGCATGGACACCATAAATCCATACCACAACCTTTTCATGCCATTTTTCAGTACTCCTGGTAGGTGCAGGACTGGCAGGACGAGCACGACTGACCAGATTTTGTCACTATGCAGTTCAGGAATAGACAGAGCAGCATAAGCCCACCCCCACAGGTACCACATCATTCCCCTCCAGTGCAAAACACTTAAACCCTGTTTAAAGGGAACAGGGCCCAGAGCAACACACTTGCTGAGCAGAGACTGTAAGGCACAGCCAGAGACACGGTAGAAATGTTTGGATGGCAGGTTCAGGAACGTATTTGTGTTTCCACGCTATGGATGTGGGATTTGTTTATATACCAAGCTGGAAGGAAAACAACAGGATGAGCTGAGGCAGCCTGGCTATCCCTACTTTCCGTGTCTTTGAGGGGAATGGGCTGAAGACTTCGCAGTGTGGACACCTAGGCTGGCTAAAGGAGAGAGCCTCCACACTGGTCCTGGATGGGCAGGAGATATGCTGAGGTATGCCATGCTGGGCTGCCCTAGGACAGGTACTCAGGTCACCTCAGCCTCCCTGTGTGGCAACTCAGTTTATCAGATACTCAGGGACTGACATTGTGAAAGCCTGAAGTGCCATCTGCTTTTCATGGAGAGCCAAGAGGCACTGAAAGCATGGACTCTGTCCACGAATAGGAGTGGGGTTTTTTTTGCATTTGAGGTAGCTATATGCAAAGAGCAATCCATGCACTTCAGTCAATGCCAACTGCAACAAACATCTGTATGATGTGGATGGCTGCCCTCTAGGACTAAAGCGAAGCTCATCAGCTCACACCACAAACAGCCACACAAAATGGAACTGTTCTCACCTGACTTTCATTCCCTACCAGCCACACCAAGACTTGTGACTTGATCCCAAATATTGCTGGAATCAGGGAAAAGGCATTTCTGAAAAATACCAAAAAAACAAGCTGCTCACACAAGTCTCCAGACCATATCATGACTGACACAAGAGTTTTAAGGGAGCAATGGCTCTGCCATTGCTGCCAATGGGAGCAATAAGAGCAATGGCTCTGCCAGCAGAGTCCAGGCACATAGGGACTTTATTTGGGATATCTGCAAAAGTGAGCGAAAACGTATGATGTTTTGTGAGCTATAACACATTTAGTCAAGATACACTGCTGCACAATGCAGCAGAGCCTGGTCAAAGCTTCTCAGCCATGAAGAGAAAATGCAATTTTGTCTCATTGGCAGAAGAGTTATGGAGAGGAACGAGGAAGAGCCAAAGGGGTTTCACAACATGGTGAGGGAGATTAAGTGACCATGGAAGGACAGCCGTAATTTCTCTGTCCTCTCTTCGTTCCCATATCTGCAGCACACATGCACACATTTCTGCTCTGATGTGCAAGGGTGGCACCCCACTGCAATTAAGTGGTTACATTCCATTCTCCTTTGGTACCTGGGATACGGGGAGCCATAGGAGTAGGAGAAAAGGAGGAAAAGCAGGGCTAGAAGGGAGATGGGAAATCAAACTTACAAAGTATTTATTATGGGGAAAAATTCTGCAGTTTGAGAAAAGTACATATATATGGTTTCTATGAATACTTTGCAAGTCTAAAAATTAAACTGGCTTTTGATACTGAAAAAGGGAGCCAGTTTAGAGCCATGGCTAACAACCATACATGTAATGCAACAAGGCCAAGCTTCCTCTGAAGTAAGGACCTCATTAGGTAGAAGAATTTACTGCATTGAGAGCACTCAGCTAGGCCGTAACTGCAGATGATAACATGCAAGCACAACACCTCTCTCTAAGTGTGGTCACTGAGCTGTAACAGAACTCTCTCCTGTACAAGAGCAAGAGCTGATTTTCACCAATTTGTAACCTTGCTACTATGCAATTGATCTGGTTTCACAATTGATCTCCTTGGTGTGGACAATTTAGAGGCCAAGGGCCAGGTTCTCAATTGCTGTAAGCTGACATATCATCACCACTGTCAGAACAGCTATGCTGATCTACACCAGCTAAAAACAAGTTGTGAAGTTCATCTTCTTCTGTGCTGCCTGGGTAGAGAACTGTGTTATCACCTTTGAAAGAAAAAAAACTTGTTTGACTGGATGAAGAGATTTTATGCTCAGACTTTTCAGAAAGTTTCACCTTTACTTAAAGACCAAATCTGAAGGCTGGACGGGAGGAAAACAGTAGCCTGAAGATGCCTTTTTTTCATCAATATGACCAAGCAGAATTAAAGAATTAGTCCTGCAGATGGTTTGCAGCCTTAATTACTGGTTGCTATCACAGCAAGTGCTTGTAGAACTACAGACTCATTTGTAGAAGGATCCTTCCTGCTTGAGAGGGTCAAGACAAAGTGCTTCTTTTTTTGCTTAAAACAAAAGCTGCCCTTCCAGTCTTATATAAATACAACAATACAAGAATAAAAGTCATCAGTAGTGTCAAGAGCATCACACTGCCTGTTGCTTCTTTTCTCTCCGATTTCCTTGTTTTCGCCCGGCTCCTCTTTCCTGGGGCGCTGGCCAGGCACTTCCGGGAGCAGCCAGAGAGAAGCAACAAACACCTTTGTGGGTTCGTTTGATACAGGCGGAGCTATTTAGAGAGCGCGATCAAGACCGGGATAAAGAGACTCAAGAGATTGGACACTTGTTGTGCAGTCCAAAGTAGGTTGTATTTGCTCGAACGCCGCACGTACAAGTGACAATGATCAGGGGTTGAGTTACAGGTTATATAGGGGAAAATAAGAGATAAGGTGGAACCAATAGAACAATGTCCAGTATGAATACATTATAGGTAAAATCCAATGGGAATAACTCCAGGGGGAAGGATGAATACACGTAAAAATACAGAATAGAAACTCCAGCTTTAGGTTTAGGAAACAGAAACTCCCATTTCAAATTCACAAAGCCTTTTTGCTCCGTTTGCGTAGCTGTACACTACAACACTGCCTTTCCTCTGAAACATCTCATACCATTGCTGACTTCCTTACCAACACCTCACAATTGGACTCTGCAGCTTCTTGACAGAGGGTGTCAAATCCTTTTGAAACCCCTGTGGGCCAGGCTGTTCAGCCAGTGCTGCTGTGTGGCAGGTAGCCAAGCTGCCTGCCATCCCCCAGCCCAGACAGCAATCCCAGTGGGAAACTGTGGGACCTGTCCCCACAAGAAAGGCTGGCTGGTGGCCTCAGCAGCAGGGGAATAGCTGATCCCAATTTTGACATTCCTCGTGGGAGCAAGGTAGTATGTCAGCCTGTGTTTTTTTAAATGTGACTGTAGGATTTAGGCATGCAAATCTAGACAAGAAGTCCATACCTCCCACTGAGGACAGCTTCAAAATCTCTTTATATTTGGCAGTCAATGGTTGCTCCACCAATGTCACGTAACACTTGATGAGTCAGGCAGAGCCAGAGTTCAACTCTACAGGTCCTTAAATAAGTCACTTCCCCATAGGAAGGCAGTAGCTCTATCTGCTTACTCCTAGTACCTCCCAAAAACCTTCCTCCCAGTGCCAGTGAATATTTACTGCTCTCAGCAAAAGTAACAAGGATTGACTTCACAAGTAACTACAGTGGTTAACAGTCCCTCCCAACACAGAAGCAGAGAGATGACCCAAAGTTTGGGAAGTCCTAGGAGGATAGTACAAATTCCCCAGTGAATTTGGGAAAATTACTTAATGAAGCAGTCACAGAGGCATAAAAAGTTAATTTCCCTAGACTCCCTCTGCCCTCAGAGAAGTAATCTTGTCTTGAGGGCACTCACAGCAGATGCCTAATTTAACCATATTAAATTGTCCTGTCTCTCAGGGCATGTCAAAGTTTACAGCTCCATTGCAGAGATCCTCACACAAGCTTCCAATCCTACACACAGAGAGCAAAGCCCTGAAGGCTGCAGGGTGATCTGACGCAATCTGACACTACTCTACACAAAGCCCCTGCAAGACTCGTGCTACAGAACAAGCCAGGCGTGACCAATTTCCAACCTACTCCTTAACAGGCCCCAAAACAACTGCCTGGCAGTTGCAAGGGACATAGATGGCTGCAGACAGGAATTCCATACAGCTAAGAGATGGTCAAACCCATCCTGAGGAGCCCTGATGCATATTCCATGACCTGCTCTGGCATGGAATTCTCAACACAATGCTAATGGATGAGCATAATCACTCTGACAGCAATGACTCTGAGGAGAGCTCTGAAGTCTTGCTGAAACTATACATTCTACACATCCATCATTACCAGAGAATTAGTTTTATTGTGAAGAATAGAGTGCAGCATGCTGTTGTGCCATGAATTTTCTTGTCCATTACAACAGCTCCAGCATCGCTTCTATGAAACTTTATGAGGCTTGCAACAAGACAAGAAAAATTCTCAAGTATTTGTATGTACAAATTTAGAGAAAGTTTCCTTTGAAACTATGACCTGCCTGAATTCAAGCTTCTGAAAACACTTCCATTCATTTCACTGCGATCAGGTCTGAAAATGAGGAAAACACATCTTTATGTCCAGATCTTCAAGATGAAAAGCCAGGAGAACTGCCCCACAGACATGGGCTCAATTAATACTATCTTTACAGGCTACAAGTCAGGGATGTCTCTGCATCAGCATTTAGAATTAGTGCATGCCTAGTCTTTCAACATAAACTTTTTAATGTTTCAGCTTTTCTTCTCATCTTTCCACTAGCCTCTTTTAAACTTCTCACCTTGACATTTTCAAGTTCCTCTCCCTTTCCTATGTTGCTCCCATGCCCTATTTCTGTCAGGCCATGTCACATTTGTACATTTTAAAGCTGGAAGGGACTTCTCAGATCATCCTATCCAGCGGCCTACCTCAAGCACAGAAACTCACCCCCTTCTTGGGTTCAATGATTAATTACCACACCAGGTTAAGAATTTTTCTTTTTGTTTTAAACACAAACGTTATTTCCTTTATCATCCAGCTACTGAATTGAATCATGCTTTTGTCTGCTTAAATGGTTGCCTATTGTTAAATATTATCTTCTTGAAATATTATGTTGTACCTGTTTGAGTCTTACATTGTACCATTTTTGTACCTAGTTCAATACTTTGCCACAAATGCCAAACACCTGCTGACAGAAAGGAAAATAGGGTGCTTTCAGCAGCCTCTAAGAGAGCTGGCAGATGCAGGATTAATATCACTGTCTTTGATATGGACCAGATAGCAAAGAAGTGGGGCTAGCAGTGGCGGTTTTAGGTCCAAGTCTAAGCATGGAAAAGGGGGAAGTAGGAGCAGGTGTGGAACAGCAGAGGACCTGCCCACCCAGAGGTGCAGAAATTAGGTAACTTCTCAGAGAGAGAAGGCATTTTCCTGGGTGTGATTCCAGCAGCTCCTTCTGTCAGACAGGACAGAGGAACCTTCATTTCTGTGCTCAGATGCAGTGGCCATGCAGCTATATGGCCTGTGGGCTTCACTACTTGCAGGAGCAGCATCTCCTCATCTCAGAACCGCCCTGACTCCCTTTCATCCCAACTCATGTTTAAATCGGTGTGGATAAGGCAAAACAAACCCAAGTGTGGGCAAACTTGCAAACCACTCAGATGAAGCAATACCTCTCAGAAAAAGCAATACCTTTCAAGGGACAGAGATTCTTCCCTGAACCACTGCTTCCGACTCTGCTAAGGCTGGGCTGGATGAGGGATGCACACATCCTGAAAGAGCTCCCTAAAACAGAGGTCTGGGGAGGTCATTTATAAAAGTGTTCCAGGCAAGAGTGAGAATAAGCAGGTGTTCTCTTGAAGGGGCATAAAATCTGTGTGGGAACTTGACCTGGTTCAGGCCCTGAAGTGCCAGCAAATGCTCACATTCACACATACATGCACACATAATTTACTCAGCTCCAGCAACCTGTTAGATCCAGCAGCTGGCAGGGTTTTGTGGAACAAAGAGCCCACAACCCACACAGGAACAGAAGCATTGCTTCCTGTGAAACCCCTGGGGGTTGTGCATAGTCCTGGCCTTCAGTGACATTTTATTACTTTCTTAATTTATACAACACACCAGTACTTTTAAAAATAATGTAACAAGCCTGCTAGCTTCTTCCAGCAGGTAGAGATCAGGGAAGGACAAAGAGCAGGTTGGTCAGAGCACTCTAGCAGCTGGCTGAACAAAGGCAAGTGATGTGAAAAAAAATCACTGAAGTTGAATCAGACTGGAGCAAGATAATAAGAAAAGGCCCAAAGAAAACCTTTGATGAAGAGATGGAGCTCTGAATAGGGCACTTACATGCTTCATTACTTGCCCTCTGATAGAGGAATGGACTGGTAGATGAACTTCAAATACCATATGTATCGCATGTGTGGGTGAGGCTACCTCAAGTGTCCTCAGGAAAATCTATTTTTTTACCCAAAGTCATTATCCATAACACCTTTTCACCTTATTCTTTCAGTCTGCAAGGAATCATCCTGTGTTTACCAAGTGTCAGTGGGAATCAAGGGGAGGCCTGAATTTGTGAAATTGAGGGCTCCAAGTCAATCAAATATCTGCTTCTGAGTTTTTGGTAAGACATCCACTTTCACATACAGCTTTGAGAAAGAATGGTAAAAGTGGTTTACCAGAGCTACTTTTCATCTGGTGAGAGTACAGCACAAAGGAGCTGGCAGGAAAACTTTCTACAGGTTTGGGGTGATAAAACCTTACTGCCAAATGCAAGGGGTTACTTACTGATGTGATGACAATTCTGGGGAAGAAGGTGCCTAATTGAAGTTGTCTGTCAGTGTCTGAGATGTCAAAGGCAACCTTGACAGGTAGTAGCCCCTTGAATGAATCAAGGGGATATAATCAAGTGGACCTCTGCCACCAATTTCTGTGGGGCTATGATTTCATTTCTTGAAGTCTGCCTCTCACTCTCATTCCCCATAAACTGCTCTTGGCTGGAGAATGAGTGCAACACAAAGAACAAAGCAAATGCAGAAATTAAGGCACACCTTCAGATTCATGTCAATTTAACTTAACTACAACAATTTCCCAGTAAGCTCATTGCTCATCAAAGGGAGGAACAAACAGTGAATCTGGATGGCTTCAGACAGACACAGCATAAGCAAATTAAGTGCAAATTTCTCCTGCTCATTCAGGACACCCCTGTTCTGTCCATCAACATGCCCCAGTATTCCTGCCCACTCTCACCATCTGCTGATGTAGCTAAGTCCTGAAAAGAAGAAGCTGCTATTGCCCATGAATTTTTAATGCAGCAAGGAAAAGGCTGCAGGAAGAAGAATATTTGGTGGCATTTACTCCCTGTGATCAAAGCCATTTCATGTCTCTTATGTGATATTATTAGAACACAATATGAAGTGAAAGCAGCGTTCAGATTGAGGTCCCTATTCAAGAAACATTTTCTGCAGAGGAGAATGCAAGAACCAATGCCAGCAGGAAGCCCATGTTCTTACAGCCTCTCTTTGCCCATGTGTATCTGCATCACATGACAGAAAGAGCCAAGCAGATACGTCAACTCCATTTCCCTCTATCACAAGCACGATGTTCAATGGGACACCTCCACTCACCTGTGAAAGCTTTCCAACACCAAAAAGCACTTGCATGGTCAGCAATAAGAGACCCCAGTGTAAAGAGACACCATGCCACAGAAGGAGATGTGATTTAGGTTTCTGCTTTCACCGGAATTTGTTAAATAAAGTATTGACTGTACTTGTACACACCAAGCAACCACCCAAGAGGACACAATGCCATAGAGAGATATGTCCTTTCTCTGTCCTATCACAAGCTGAGCCCATCCTCCAGAGCCAAGAGGCACATGAAGACCATACAGGAAAATCTGCTATGCACTCAGTGAGCAGAAAGGAAATTTTTAGCTATTGAGAAAGGGCTACAGGGGTTCAGACAGATTTGTCTCTCAAGAATTGTGGATTAATTCTAGACCTTTCCTCTACTAAAGAATACAACAAAATACATACTATAGTAATTTTTTTGAAAAGTTTCTTCCTCTGACCTCAGACAAACATGGATGCACAAGAATATTCCCCTGGGAAATATCTGCATTAGCTGAATATGCTGTAATTACAAATTACCAGTCTTATTGCCATTGTTCAATAGACAATAAAACTCAGGCACTGGATGCCACACTGATCAAACTCCTAGCCACAAGCAATATGTCCCATACAGATCACATTCTGCTGTTTGAAACCTTCTGAAGCAAATCTGTCCACTGCTGGTAAGTGTTTGATGAGCACTTCATGAAAAGCCAATGCCTTGTTCACAATATACCTCTGATGGCACTGAGGATGCATTGTTCACACCAGCTGAAATTTCCAGCCTCTATTCCACAGCTTAAAGACTGAGATATCTGTAAGCGCCAGTCAAGGTTCAAAAAGCAGAAGGGATACCTGCGCAAAAATATTTGCCCATTGAATCCTGCTGCTGATACGAGACTCTTGACTGCTCACTGTGAACCATCACACAAATGCATCTGCACTACTATCACACAAGTAAAGACAAGGGAGCCACAAGTGAAGCTGAAGTGAAATTTAAGTATTTTGGTAAGCACAAAGTCTGTAAAAGAATGCTGACAGCCATTATGCAGATGTTTACAGAGCTAACAGAAAACCTCTGGATGGCTCTTTCTGCTTTTACATTCTTCTGAGCTGGACTACAAGAAGGCTGAAGAAGGACTTTTAGTGAGGGCACATAGTGATTGGACATGGGGATTGGCTTTAAATTGAAAGAGAGTAGGGTTAGATTGGATATTAGGAAGAAATTCTTTACTGTGATGCTGGAAAGGCACTGGACAGGTAGCCCAGAGAAGCTGCAGATGCCCCATCCCTAGAAGCATTCAAGACTAATTTGGGTGGGACTTCAAGTAACCTGTTCTAGTGGAAGGTGCCCCTAGCCATGGCAGTGGAGTTGTAAGTAGATGAACTTTAAAGTCTCTTCAAACCCAAGCCATTCTATGATTTGATGACTCTGGTACGTGCTCTGTACTGGACAGCTCTTTCTGTGCCACTGTGCAAATCAAGCACAGTTGACTGAAGCAGAGAAAAGCCATGAACGCTCAAAAATAGCCAAAGGAAACTGCAAGACATCAACACCATATATTATGTGCCTGCAGTCCCTCAAAGCTCTGCAATGAGAAAGCCCAAGGAAGCAGAAGTTCTGCTCATACACAGGAAAGAGGCAATGTGTCATTGCTTAAATCTTTGGACTGGAAGCTGGTTTGCTCTTACTGCCACATAGAATTGCACAAAGGATTTAGGTTTCACACAAGGTGAACCCTTCCCACTTCACCTACACAGCACAGCAGAGCTGTGGGGGATGTTCCAGGCACTGCAAGTGTGTGAGGAAAGAAGCTGGTGAAGGAGGGTCAGGGTGCAGTCCTTTGTGGAAAGAGGCCTGTGACACCATCATGCTCTGTGTGTGCATGAGTATGAGCAAGGTGAGACTGGCATATGTGATATTCCAACTTACTGGGATGACTGAATAGGACAAATATTAAGCTCTGTGGTATTTTGTCAGGAAGCAGTGCTTACAAAAGGAAAATAAACCAAATCAGCTCAGAGAGAAAGGGAAAAAATCCCCTATTTCACCTGTAAATCGAGTCTTATAATTTCCATTATGGTTCTTCAGCTTTCTAAAGATGTCCTCCCTTTCAGGAGCCAATCTGAAAACACAGCATTTGAACACACTGGCCAGGTTAGAGTCAATGTCTTGATGACTGGGGAACATGCAGTGTACTTCTAGTTTACTAGGTATATTCAAATCCCTGAGGAAAGATTCAAGATGCCATCAGTACTGGACAGATGCCTTTTGCTCTGCAGTCAAGAGTGCACTTTTACAACGTGAAGGTGGCGTCCATGGTTTCTAGTTCCTGTAGTATCTTTCCATAAAGCTGACAAATGTTTGGATAGCTGCAAGAAAGATGGATAAGGTTGAGACACAGAGAAACATTTTGTGATTAGAATATGATTATCGAGCTAATGAAGCTCTCATGGCAAATCCTAAAAGGATGAACAAGCTGCGCAACTTTGCCTGATTCCCTGAATCCAGCAGTTCAAGACAACTTTTCCCTCATCTGAAAGCCCTAGTCTTCCTCAGTGTCCTGGTTTTGGAAGGAATTATTTTTTTCTCAGTAGTGGCAACAGTTCTGTGTTTTGAGTTCAGTATGAAAATAAAGTTGCTAACACACTGATATTTTGGTTGTTGATAATTAGTGCTTCCCGTAAGTCAAAGACCTCTCCATTTTCCATGCTCTGGCAGTGGAAGCACAAAAAACTGTGTGAAGCATGGCCAGAACAGGTGGCTCCAACTGGCCAAAGGGATATATTTCGTATCCTAGAAAATCATGCTCAGTTTACATGTGACTCAGGGAGTTCACCCAGAGGAGGGGCTGATTGCAGTTTGGGGATGGGTTTGGCATCAGTCAGTGAGTGGTGAGCAATTGAGTTGTGGATCACTTGTTTTTCTTGGGTTTTTATCTCTCTCTTATTTTTAATTATTTTTTTATCTCTCTCTCTCTTATTACTATTTTTATTATATTTTACTTTGTTTCAGTTGTTGTACTGTTCTCATCTCAACCCATGAGTTTTACTTTTTTTTCCCTGATTCTCCTCCTCCTTCCACCGAGGTGAGGGGCAGGTGGGCTAGCAGCAGGTGGTGCTTGGTTGCTGCCTGGGGTTAAACCACAACATTTGATTATTTCACCAGAGTTGAAGAGATTGCAAAATTCTAACATCCCTCTGGAAGATACAAAGCTGTTTTGATGACTCATCTGGCAAATACAGTAGTACTGCCAATTAATACTAAGTCAGAGTACAAAACTTTGGAAAATTAAGGCAAAGCGAAATAGAGTTTAAGACTAGGAAGTGTTTAAAAAAAAAACCACAAAGCATTCAGTATGATTTGTAGATTCTCCTTTTGTCTTAGACCAGCCAGAGAGATGATTAATGCTCTCTCATTATTTCTTAACAACATTTGGAATATAAGCAATAGGAAGTAAAGAAGAAAAACCAATGTAGAAACATTTCTTCTTATTCCCTCATCAGACATCCTCAAAAGAAAATACAAAAAGTCCACATTAAGATTTATATTCATAAAAAAAAAAACCCTGGAAACTTCCAATCAGTGCCTGCAATTAGGATTTTAACATGGTATAAATGTTCTTTAAAAAATATATTCTTACTTACTCTGTTCTTACTGGGATTTAAGAAGTGCAAAGAATTTAACTAGCTAATGTCTATTAACAGCTTAGCACGAATAAGGCAGTGTGCTTTCATGATGTATTAAAAATCAGTTAGTTAAACCTCAAGCTCCTTCTTGCCATTATGCTTAACATCTGTTAAAATCATACTGCCTTGTTTTCATTAGGCTGGCAATACACGCCCCCAAAGACAGCTTCCCCTTAAAGCTCCCGTGAGAACGATGTAAAGGTTTAGCTACGTTGGCAAAGCCATCCTAAGTTGACATTCTGCTGATGCTGCGGTAATGTGCTTCCTATCTCTTCATTCCTCCAGCAAACACTCTTGGCAAAAGGATTACAAGGCCAGGGAGCTGCATCTGCACTTGGGCTCTTGTAGTGTCACATTCAGCATCGCCTTTCCTCATGCCTGTGACCAGAGTAACAAAGGTTTATAGCACAGACCTGGTCCTGGGCACAGGGAGGTGCAGGCTGGCCAGCAGGGTGGCAGATTGTCAACTGCTGCATGTCAACTCCCAAAGACAAACTGAGGCTCATCCTGAAATTGTCTTGCTTTGGTTCAAGCAAGAACCAAAGTTCTTGTTCTTCATAGTGCAGGAAAGAAAATACTACCTGTACCTGTGTGAATCCATCCTGATTTTTCTTTCCTAAATGATAGCATTCTGTCAGAATTTCCCCAAGCCTACAAACTACTTTTACATTACTTCAATTTAGGTTTTCAACATGAATTTCAAAAGAAAATTCCTGGCCTCTGAGGTACAATAGCATGTTAACCATACCAACTGCCCCTTCAGAGAAAGGGCTAGTCCCTATATAGTCATCACTTCATTTGTGCTGTTACTCCACTCAAGTCCTCAAAGAAGTTATTTTTTTCTTCTGCTGTTTTACTTGCTCAGGTGGGACAGTCATCCAGATGTCACCAGGCCAGAGACCTAGTTGGTGAGGCACAGAGGCACCAAAAACTATCACAGAGTCTAAGAGAGGCTTTTAGGCCCTGGTGACACACTCACTGTGTGAGCTTCCTCTGCTTTATAGCTGACTCACATGGAGAACCACCAGGCTCTCTCCAGAACAGGAAAAATAACTGCATATTATCTGTTTAAAAGCCTCATAATCCTCAGGCAACAACTGAGTAGTAACTGCAGTGACAGGCAAAATCTTTCTGCTTCATATTAATAAACCCCAACACAATATTATGGCTTGTTGCATCAAAGGCTTTTACATAAATGACCTTTTTTTTTTTTTTTAATTAACACTAAAACAAAGAATACATGTGTGGAGGGACTTGGCTGTTTAAGGCTTTGCTTAGGTTTCGATTCGCTGCATCATGTTGGTTTTGAGGAACTAGACTAGATCACTGGAAATAAGCAGAAGGCAAACAAAGAGTGCAAATGGGGAAAAAGCAAATCACCTCTGTATTTTAGTGGTCTGACATCTCGTTTGTCAGACTGGGGGGAAAGTCTCTTCCCCAAAGGAATATCAGTGTTACTTTTTTCTGGAGACCAACTGCCCAGTGTCAGTCGTGAAGAGTCACTGCTTGCCCTAGATATGTCTGCTGACATAGGGACACACAAAGCCATGACAGTGAGGGAGTGGCATGCCAATGCCAGTTGTGTCTTCTGCAAGTGCTTTTTCTCTACATTGGAATAATGCAATTATGAAGTTATGAAGCTTTCTGCACATCTTCATCTTATTCCCATAAATTGCATAGACCAAAAGATCCTCCTCCAAAAGGCAGCACCCACTCATGATGTCCTTACTAGGTGGCAACTTCTTCTCCCCTGGGAACAGCTGTGTAATATGAACAGATTTAGACCATTTCCACAGATGTTCTGGTTCATGTTGGGGTTGTAGCTCAGGCCAGTCTCTAACAGTCAGTCACTGCACGGTTCCTTTCCTGCAGCGAAATCATGGCACTGATAGTTCCACTATGAGTACAGAACACACCAAATGAGCTTGTGTGTGTTTGTTTGCCTGGCCCTAAATCCTCCCCTATGCGTTAAACTCCAGTCAGCGCTGTCTCACCAGGTGCTATGCCTTTGCTGAAGTACCTTAGGGAAACCACTCAGATTTTTGCTGGGTAGTTTTGTAGGGATAAACACATTCCTCCGGTGTAGCCGTGGTGTTCCACTGACATGACACTGGCCTTGGATGAAGCTAGGGATGCCTTAGGGGGATTGTAGCACAGCCAGGAAGAATGGCTGGAAAGATAAGAGCACTGAGGCCTTTAAACTACAGCTCTCATGAGGGCTGGTGATACTGCTGCGTAAACAAAGTTTTTTCTTCCAACTGGTTAAATTAAACAGTTCAGCTGAGTTGGTTTGAGCTGACTGGAAATACAGTACTTGCCAGAAAAAGAATAAAATGCACTTCAAATAAATAACAGGAACAGCAATAATAAAAGAGTTGAAAATCACACCTTTCCGGAATTTTTGGGAAGCACATTTTTCACTTTAAATCATTGTAGACAGCACATTTCAGAGCTTCTTGCCCTTGCTAGCTCTTCCCACTGTTTTGTCTGCAATATCTAACAATTGGAGCTTTCTATCTCTCCTCTCTTCATTACCATCCTGATACTAACATCCTGTAGAAATGCAGGCAGATTTGAACTTCCATCAGAGAACTCTAGCAGCTGCTGAGGAGGGAGAGGATTTTCTTTTTTTTTCTTTCTTTTACAACAATTAAAAAGAAGTATCTGACTGTTTCTGTGAAAACTGTGGACTGGACAACATCTTGTAAAAAATATTGCTGGCTGAAAACTGGCAGTTGCTCCATCACTATGACAGAATAATTAAAACCAGTATGACAATAATTAGCACTTCTATGGTTCTTTTCATCCATGGATATCAAAGCACTTCACAGAAACAAGTGCAGCTACCTCAATTTTTAAAGCTGAGCTCAGAAAAAAAACAAATCAGAACTTCTTCCTTGTGGAAAATTCCAACAACTTCATCACAGGTATTCATCCTAAATTAGAGATAAGAGTTGAAATATATTTTTTTTAAAATTTCCAAAATCAAGAGTGCTTAAATAATGTGCCAAGGTTGAGATTGCCAAGAGATTAGGAAATGTAGCTGTTTTCAACTGAGCCAAACGTTTTGCCATTCTGAATTTAGTGCATTTTGGTTTGAGTCTCTCAATCTCTCAACAATGCATCTGCTTGTGGGAAAGGAATGCCTCCTGGGAGCTGTAGTTCATGTTTCCCCACTGAACTTGACAACTCTGTTAGTTAGGCACTGCCTGTCCCCTCCTCCCCTAAGGGCCTGCCTGTCCTGATATTCTGCAGAAAAATGTCACCAAAACATTGCTCACTGCCTCTAGAATTGTTGGAGAAGAGGAGGGCAAGTCATGATTGTTACTTACAGCTGTCTTACCTCAAAACAAAGCTGCTAATATGACTTGTCAGAAGTTACATACCCAGATGCTTATTGATGAGGCACCTGGCTACCATATCAAGTACCACAAAAAGCTTCCTTCCCAGTGAGGCTGGAAACGTGCAAGGGACCAGAGGAGCTTGAACAAGCTGGTGCTTTTCTAGTAAAGCCCATTTATATTTACTGCATTTCCTTGCTTGGCCTGAGTGTTTCATTGCTTCACTTGTGCTCCCCTTACACACACAAAGAGACAATTTATCTTGGTGGTCCCAACTACAAGGCTGCTGGAGGGGGGACTTTGATGACTGATCAAACAAGACTGAGCTGATTAAACTTATGTTGTTTTCTCTGGCTGGTCCTTTAATAATTTCAGAGCAACAAACCACAGGCAGACTGCAGGTTCATGAGGGAGAAATCAACAGGAAGCAGTTAATATTTCTACCAATTTAGCTAATGGTACTGAAACCAAAGTAGATGTTTAGAAGCACAGAGCATGTGGCAACTGAACAGTATCAGGTTCAGCTGGTAATTCATGATTACACACATAAATAACCCAGTTAACTCTTTAAACCTGACCTGGTAAATCAGGATGGCTGTATGTAAATGAACATCTACCTGGGGAAAATCAGGTCCAAAGTTTGCTCTTACAAAAATATCTTTTACTTGGATTTTAGTGTACTTTACAGATTTTTTTTTTTTCCACAGATGCTTCTGATACCATGTCTGACTGTAAAACCTGACAGACATGATATGGTGCCCCATTCCGAGATGCTTATTGTATTAGCTGTTCACGTGTGTCAGGTCTACAGCAATCCTTATGAACTCTACACCTGAGTTACACCCATGGCACAACTTAACCTCACTCGATGAAACCATCCAAAAACAATTCCAGCAAATAAGCAGAGTATCAAACAAACAAACAAACAAATAAATGTTTCTGGGTAAAAGCCTAGCTTGTAAAAAGACTCTCAGGCCTATATTTCTCTACTTATGTATTTGCATAACCAAAGAACGAAACAGGACTTTCCCCAGCTCTACCTGCAAGCAACATACTCCATCATCTGAAATTTGAGGTATTTTGAAAATCTCCCTAATTTCTAGATATAATAACTGAACGATGCATGCCTCAGACCTTAAATTCTCAGTTAGGAAACAGGGAGCAGACACTGATGCTTAGAACCATCCTTTATGCAAAATGTATTAATATACGTTCCTCTGTCAAAACATAAATAATGTACTGTGACAGTGTCACCTTGTGGATGCTTGCTGGCATAGCGGCCGGCTGATAAGGGATACTCCCTGTACCTCGCCCTCAAAAGCCTTAATTCAGGAACGTCAGCCTTGGGAATTTTTTGGGGGATCAGACAGAACCTTCATGATCAGCCCCGTCTGCATCATCCATGCAGGCCGTAGCAGCTCTTGCACTAACGTGTCCTAAAATCCTCACAGAGGCACAAAGGCATTAAACACCTGGGACAACTCCACAACTTGCACTGGCTACAAAAGACTGAGAGATATGTGAAGAAGGAAGCTGCCTAGTTCCTAAATAGGAGCTGTGACACTGGACAATAAAATACCCTTCTCTCTTTTTCAATCTGTTGTCTTGCAAGGTAAGTTCCAAGGACTGGCACTGGATTTTGAAAACTGCTTTATGAATAGGAAAACATACAGCCCTAATTCAAAGTTAGTACTAAAGCAAGGAAATTCAGACACCAAACTGTGTTTTTAATGGAGAACTAATGGATGTTAATTAACCACCAATTGACAAATAGCATATTTACTGTAGTTTAACAGCTCTGCAAATAAGCACCAACTCATTTACACATGTTTAAACCTCAATAAATACATTTGCAGTCGCTGGCCACTTAAGTTGATTTTCAAACTGTCCCCTATAGTAAATCTAAAAGGATACATTTGGTCGCAAAAGTTATTGCACATTAATTAAACATTAGCTCATTGCAGAAAATTAAGTAAGTTGATGGTAAAGGACCTCTTTCATCAATACTGGGTTAGTAAACAGCTAGTAGAAGCAGCACGTAAAAATGAAGAAAAACCCACCATGAGATGCAGCTTTCTCTCTGCACCCTCACCCACACTTTTGCAAAGCTCTCCCTGCAAAGGAAGGGTTCCCAAGCCTCTGGGGAGGGCCAGGGTGTCCTGCAGTAACATTACTGCAGGCACTGCTCCAAGCAGCAGGTTTCCAAGAGTGAGTTCACTGCAGATAAACATGCCACAGGATTTTAAAAAGTCCTTCTGAGCGGAAGGCATGGGATAGAGGAGTGGGTGGTGACACTTAGGAGGAAAGGTTGTGTGACGAATACTTGCATTTTGTCAATTTATTTCATTCAGTCCTGTAAGCCTTTCATTTGATTCATTCTCCTATCTTGCTCAGTTTGGACAATACCAGCTTCTCTTCTGCTACTACATTTGCTGCCCATTCAAAATGGTGTAAGAAACTTCTCTGCAGCTTTGACCATGATCCTGCATTTCTCCTCTCATCTTATTCCTTCGTCCATCCCTTAAGATTTCTTCTTAACTGGAGCCATATATTTTGCCCTGAAATTACTGTATTTGCTTCCCAGAGGTGTGTGGTGAGGGTTAAGTTGTTAGTGTATGTCAAATGCTTTAAGATCCCATCACAGAATATGCTTGACCTAAAAAAAAAAAGATAAACACCACCTCCCTTTTGTATAATTCTTACAGGAATGCACAGCATAAAACCAAGTCCAGTGGTATTTATCCCAAGTTACTTCATTCTCCAGTGCTGTTGCAGAATCCTCCAGTGGAGGGAGTTTAAAATAACTTGAAAAAGCTTTACTTTCAAGAGCTTAATTAAATCATTGTTTCATATTTTATACAAAACAGAGAAAAAATTCAGAAAAGGAGAAAATAAAATAATCACCATTCATCAAGTGGGAAAAGTCAAGCTCAAATGGTGAAGAAGTGTTTTCAGACTTTGAGAGAATACAAATAGTGTGAAACAGAAAGCACAAATTAAATTAAGAATCATAAAATTTTCTCTGTTTGCACAGCTCAGGCAACACTATCTGGATCCAATTTATTATCAGTCTCAACAACAAATAAGCTCACATGATTCCGAGGCTGAAATAACCTTTACTCATTTCACAA
This sequence comes from Vidua chalybeata, assembly GCF_026979565.1. Lineage (NCBI taxonomy): Eukaryota > Metazoa > Chordata > Aves > Passeriformes > Viduidae > Vidua > Vidua chalybeata. The sequence goes on from NC_071531.1 coordinate 68,633,339, forward strand.
TAAAACTACCATAGGGGTCTGGTAAGCAAAGATGAATTATAGCTGCCTGTCAAAAATAATGATGATAATCCTTCCCACTCCCACAACATCTGAGGATTACAACACCTTTGCAGACAACACAGCAATATCATACGCAATGCAACATAACAAACATACGTCCTCAGCAGGTTCAGAAGGAGAAACTGAGGCACAGGCAGAGGAAATTAATCACTCCACAATCACAGCATTACTCTGATCCCTGTTCCCACCTTGGCCTCAGTCCCATGAGAGTGGAAACAGCTCCACTGTTTTCCGTGGATTTCTTTCATTTATGCGCTGCTGTCACCATCCCAACAGATGGACTGCAGCAGCACTCAGGCTCTGTGATTATAGACCAGTGTCCTCTCATGCTACACAAAACAAATCAAAAGATCTGAACAAAATGGGATTTCCCTGTCCCACTGTTTACATTGGAGATGCAATTGCATCCCTTTGGATGGTAATTGTGCCTGGAAAGGATGGATCTGTAACTATCTGGCAATCCTTACAGATTTGAGGATTGATCACCCATTGATGGCTGGGGTGAGTCTTCTCTAATGTTGCATGTCTATGTTGCACTCCAGTGAGTAAACTTGGGGAAGAGCACACAGGCTGTGACTTCCTCCAAAATGTGCAATTTCCCCTTCAGCATAAGGGGGCCAGACCCATAGCCATGAGAGCTGAAGGAAAAGCCTGGTTTTAAGCCCTTGTAGGCATGTAGATGGAGGGCTTTGCCTCTGGCAGAGCCTTCGCACAATGAAATCCTGGCTGGGCCACACTGAGTTCCCTCCAAGTATGCACAGGCTTGGCTGCAAACCCTTCACTTGGATAACCAGCATCCTCAACCCAAACCTTCCCTGTATCCCTATCCCACATCCAGATTTCCTGCTGAGGGTATAAGATCAATAACAAGAAGGAAGCCAAACAACAGCATTATTTCCAGGAAATTGATACCTCTGCATCTGGTGTACTTTGAAGGCACCAGGCTGTTCTGCATTCATGAGGCACAACTCACATGATATCTGTCAGCCAAAGACATCCAAGTCAGTTGCACCAAGCTGCCTTTTTCTTCTTAGCTACAGACAACTGTGAAGTCCCCCTCTCTCCCCAGATGTTTTTGCATGCTTCATTGCAAAAAAATAAGTGTCTGTCAAAACTGCCTGTGCCTCCTCCCAGGGAAACAGTAGCCAGGGGCAAGGTGTGTGAGTGGGGTGTCCTTTTTAGAATCTACAGCCTCATTAAAGTAATTGGCATCTGGACTTGATTTGGGAAGCTCAGTGCCAAAGGGGTTTATGGGGTAACTAATGCTGTAGAGTCAGAGCCAGAAACTTCATAGCAGGCTTCTGAATGTGGTCTCTGGCAAGATCTATGCAACGTAATGACATTATGGCTTTGCCATACATTACATGCAAATTAGAAGAGGCTGGCAGCCATGCAACTGGCATAGCACAGAAGCAATCATCTTTACAGGACGTAGAAAGCAAGGCTATTCATCCTCAACCTGCACACAGGGGTGGGAAAGGGAAGGAAAATCTCCCACAGTACAAACTGCTTGCCTCCTTTCCCCTTTGAGTCACCTAATGTGGTGGAAGACGCTTCCCAGTGCCCAGCTCCTGGTGCTCCTACCTTATTTTTCAACTTTACCAGAAGGTGTGATTTTTTTCTTGCTACATCTATCCAAAATTCCCTTCAATTGTGTGCTGTTCTGTCTCTGCTTCTCCCCAAGCATCCCCTCCTTAGTACCAAATAGCTGTAGGATATGCACAACAAAATGTTTGTGTGCAGGTGCAGAGCAGTGATGGATGCAGACAGCTGGCTGGCCAGCCGGGACTTCACCTGCTTTGCTGTTGATGAACTACTCTTTCTCTACATTAATTGCTTTTAATGTTTCCCCCCATTTAGGCAGCCATCTCCTCCTCTTTAACCTTCCGTATTTTCTCTGAACTGTTTGGCCTACAAAATCTCCAGCAAAACTCCCCAAAATTGCACAGCATACTCTGATGACAGAGGACAGATATCAGCCTCCTGGTCCCCTATTTTCAAAGTGATGACTACTAATAATTTGGGGAGATGTTAATGAAGAGAGCACTCATTCCTGCTATAATTTCTTGTTCTTCTAGTATCCTTGTGACTGCAAAGACTCACAATTTCCATGATGCAGAGAGACAAACCAAGGCAAAAAATACACAGAAACCTTATTCAGATCGCAACCAATTCATCCAAAGCCAAATGGCACCTTGATGTCAGCAATGAGGTAAGAGTGATGGTATTCTTGTTCATGTCATGTACTCCCAACCACTGTTAGCTCAGGCCTCTAACCTAACCAGACTGTCTCTTTCAATCAAAGTAGGTTTCATTAATAAAGGACTTTAATGTGGATACTGTAGGCTTGATAATTCCAAATGTCCAAATGTCCAGCCTGCTACCCAGCAAATTTCTCCCAACACACCATTCCTCACACTGCAGGTCTTCACAAGGCAACAGTCCCAAATAGCTCCACAGGCTGATCACAGCCAGACCCTATCACATACTGGGACTCCAGTTCCCATTTGCAAGACAACCCAACTACCTTTCAAGCTCCCTACTCTCTGCAAGACACCACCAAGGAGCCTCAAGGCAGAGAGAAGGCAGCGGTAAGCAGTCTGAAAAGCACTCCATTTTAGATATTCAACTTGAACATTACCCTGGGTGTTGGATTAATGCACTTAATCTGTTGAATCTCATACAGCTATACTTTTTTTTTTTTTTTTCCCACTGACTTCAGTGTTGCTGACTTCACTAGAAAACAATATTTTAGTCTAAACCAGCTTTGGTCTTTAAAGTATCTCTGGATCAAGTCCAGCTCTTTCCTACTGCAAACAATTTCATTACAGACATTTTCAAAACCTGTAATGGGCAGCAAACTGCAGGACTTAGAGGAACTGGAGGAAACAAATTCTGTTTCTTCCTCATGTCCGTAGGCACACAGTTGCCTTCTAATGGAAAAGCTAAATTTGGGATGCTGCTCAGAAACAGCTTGTGCAGCAACACCAAGGATACCATTCTGTGTCCTGGTCTGCTCTTCTCAATCTGTTTCCAATCTGAGGGATAGCTCATTACCATACTAGTGATGGCGACAGGGAAGCAAAGTTCCTCAGATAACCTCCTCCACTTCCAGCAGTGTTTGTATCTAGACACTGGAAGGAAAATGGTCCCTAAAAGGGAGCAACAATCAAAGCAAGCTTAAGTGATGAGCTATATTGCACTAGTAACATTGATAAAATCAGAGAGGGGGATAGCCCTCCACTAATTAAAAGCAGTGTCTGTTTCCCAGGTGAGATAGATGTCTGTGCTGCAGAAATCTATAAAAAGAAGGAAGAAGCACCTGAGTCTGTATCTGGCAACATTCATATGGCTAGAGAAGGGAACATTAAGAAGACATGACAGACAAGGGCTGAAGGAGTTGAAGTCCATTTAAAAACTGTCTGAGTAGCATTTAAAGACCAGGTAATATTACAAGGATAAATACTTGTCAAGTGAGAATTCTGAATCAGTTTATGAAGTTTTGTGCAAGAGTGGCACCCACGTTGAAGTCAGGAAGGCCTTCATCCCACCTGGGGTGGGTATACACCCACCCTTATATTAGGTGTAGGTGTGGAAAGGGGGGCACTTTGACCATTCCAGGCAGTGGGTTGCTAGACAGGACCATGGCAGATGTGATGTTCTGGAGTCATGCAAAATTCAGTGACTATTATATTGATAGATGACAGATGTTACAGAAGCATGGAACATTCAAAGACCAGTGCATTAACTTTATAAATATTACATTCATCCTTATGGCTTTTTTAGCAATTATATCCTTGATTCTATAGGTAAACCAGAGTAAGTTTTCTGCACATCATGAGATTCTGCAGGGGGCTTCACCGTCCCATAGGAAAAAAAACAAAAACCCAAACCAAATGAAAGTAAAAAAGTCATTTGACTTTTGACCAATATAAAACCAAACAACAATGCCAAAGTTATGAAACAATACGAGCTCCTGGCTGGACTCAAACATCTCTGACTTGAACAAACTCCTGGAGTCTCTTTGGGAACATTATCTCTACCTGTACTATGGAAACCTGTTTTCCCCAGGATCCAGGTGCATGCCCAAGTTGTGACAAAATGCCCACAACATTATATTGCATTCCTCTTTGTGATTTTTTTAATTAGTTCAATTTTTTTTTTTTTTCATGGAAAGGACAGCAGCTAGCAAGTGGATGAGATCCATGGTGTACATATGTCAAGCAGAGTGCCACAAAATGCATGTGCCCTGGAATGTAAATTCTACTTTGACAACCACCGTAGAGCTTTTTTTAAATTAGGGAGCTGATAATGATGGAGAAGGTAGTATGGAACTGCTGCACAGCATTGGTTTTGGAAGATTTTGGTGGCAGTCAAGGTCTTGCCAAGAGCTGAAGAGCCATTCCCATCAGTTGCACCTAGGCCAGATTTACTGTATCTCCTCCCTCTCTTTGGCCATGGCTGAACCCATGGGATCTAGCAGGAATGGGCAAGTGGCTTAGAAAATACTCCGCTAGACTCAACTCTGCTCACAACCTCCCCGTGTGCCACACATTGTGTGGGACCTGAGTCATCATTTACAACTGTTATCATTTCCACAGCTTGCTGTTTTCCAGCTGACCTCACCCTGACTTCTACTGCTACACCAAATACCCATGCAAACAAAAGCTTTGTCAGCCATGAAGAATCTACCTTCCTTATTGCCCATTTCACATTATTAACTGCATACGCACATAAGCTAAGGAGATGTAATTGTAGTCAAGTTCCTCCTCTGTTCCAAAGATTCTCCTGAAGTTCATTAACATTTGTACTGTTACTACTGTTGAGCTTGCCACATTTCCAGTCAAGATTTCAAACCAAATGAGGTTACCAAATAATGTCTTAATAGAGAATGCAGGGTAATTTATGTATTGAAATTAAAGATTAAAGCTTAATCTTAATTAAATCTCACAGAAGTTCAGTAAACCTGCCCAAATTATAAAATATAAAAAGATGTATTGATTATTTGAGAAATGGATATCACATTTAATAAATACAGGAATGAGCCATTAAGGGAATGGAGAGACCAGAAAAAGCACTAACTGGTGATTAAAAGAAGATAAATATTTATTAAATGTTGCTGTGATTTATTAAGCTGTGTTGGGCTAAACAAATGTAATTTGATATCTGAATCATATCTCATTCTGATATAGTCTTCATTAAATCTGAAGTCTTGGCTTTAAATGGATATCATATGTTCCCTTCAGTTCTTAATCTCTTTGAAATATCAGTTTGATGCTGTGGAAGACGTTGAAAGTCACAGGGACTGAAGCCTCCTGCTTATCAATGAGGTTGTTTTGCACTACAGGTGAGCAGTCACTTCCATTCCACAGCACCTTCTTATCCAGGACCTGTTGCAACTTTGCGCTGTTCCTTAGTGACAGGGCAACATTCAGATTTTAAAGCTGTTCTGTCAAAAGGCCAGACAGGAAGAGCACAACTTCAAATTTCAATCAGTTCTCCAACAACCAGTGTGGAGGTCTGAGACTGCACAGCCGTCGCTGGTTTTAAAGCAGGAAAGCTGACTGCCACGCTAACGCAGCTGCTGCCCGGCAGAATACCAGAGCAGGCTGAGTATGAAAAAACATCGAACCCCTTGTCAGTACAGTAATTAGTCGAGCAACAAATAGCTCTGTTGATGCAGCCTTCCGGTGGAAACGTTAAACATGCAGGAGCTGAAAAATTCATTCTGCCAAGGTTCAGAGAGCAACCTTATCTTGGGCACCTCAGAGAGGGAGGCAAGGTTCTGGTAGAGCATGGCACTGTACTCACATGAGGTGTTTAAATAAGAATGTTTCTCGGGGTTAGGCAGCAAGTTGTCTCTGACTTAAATTCATTCTCACGGTCTCTTTGCAGCCTCTATTTAGAAGAAGAGCTCCTTGTTGAAAATTACTGGCATAAATGAATTGCTGCTGATAATTAAATTTGCATAGACTTAAAATTACGTTACAGTGCTCCTTCCCAGTGCTACAGCACTGAGTTAAAGACTGCTACTGAGACTCATTGCCTTTCCACTGTGAACCTCAAAAAAGGTTGTGTGAAAAGTAGCAATCGACTTCCACGAGTTTGCTTGAATCTGAATGTTTCAAGAACTCTAACTTCCTTTCCAATGTCCTTGCCCCCTCGCCAAAGGAAATAAACAAATCCCAAAACAAACAGGAAAAAAAGAAGAGAGGAAGAGAGGATGTGAAGTCTCCACAAAAAAAAAAAAAAAAAAATGGTAATCACCTACTATTCCTTTTGCTTTTTCAGGGAATGAGAAACGAAATCAGAACTGGGCTCTGCAACCACTCACGCTGAACTTGGAGTTCTACCTCTCTCATCTCTAATAGATTCTTTTCTACAGTAACATGAGTGCAGGAAGTGTAGCAGTGGGACAAACAGGAGTAGAGAGGGCCAAAGCCACTTCAGAGCTGAGAGAACTTGGTATTTAAAGGTAAAACCCAATAATTTCTTTCAGAAGTGGTTCTCACTCTTTACTGACACAAACACCCTGCTAAAAGCCATGGTCTAGCGTCAAGGACCAAGGGGATACCTTAAGCCAGATTAAACATCTCATTTTATTAAAGAGCAGTTATGAGAGATGCCTTTGCATTACGTGCAGTTTTTCTGTAGGAATTTCATGATAGCAGACTTCTGTCACTTCCTCCTGCAAGCAGGAGACGACATAGCACAAAGTAATTATTTTCAATGTGTTTAGCCAGAAAAAAAAAAAAAAAAATTTCAAAATCCTCACTACCAACACTGCCAAGCAGATTCCTCTTCTGGAACTCACTTTTGGATTGAAAATATGATAAAAAAGTTCAAGCCCCTGAAGCAATTGTCTCAGGAAGTTTTAAGCTACTGAAGATAGCAGGTTTAGGACCATAACTACAATAAACATAGCAAATGAATAAGAGTCTTCTGGCAAGAATAAGCCAGAATTGCAGAGGCGGATGTTGCCAGTGAAAAGAACAGGAAGGTAACCAAGTGAAGAAACAGCATGAGGGGGATTATCCTTATTTGGAAGCAATCCATTTCAGCAATAAATTAAGCCAGGGATCTCTGCATCAGAAAACAGCAGGGCAACCTATTAAACTAAAGGACAATCTGCTTTTTCTGTCACCTTTGAGCCCTGACTGAATGGTGAGAGAAACAAACACAGCGGAGATCAAAACGTATGTTATTTCAACAGCAGTAATGGTCGACTGCACGCTACAAAGAGGGTAAAATTCTCTTCATGCACCTTCCTACCACAAATGCCTGATCTTCAACCACAACATTGCTGGACTGCAGTGGTCATAAATATGAAATCACAGAAGAGGGCTTGGATGGAAGGACAATGTTAATTTTTGTTTGATGGCAAAACCATAGCTGCTTTCACTCCAGCTGCTGAGAGGGATGGGCTCAGGTGAAATACTCAATGCAGACAAGTGAAGCTTTCTTCACAGTGGTATTAGAAGACATAGTGGTAAAGGAAGAAAAGAAATGCTATACAATTTTAGCTCAAAAAGGTCTCTGCATCTACCAGCTGTAGTACATGACACTGTGTACATGCTGGTGTGTTCCAGGGCCACATTTACTGCAGGCAAACAGAAGCCATAATTAAGGGATTTCTGAGGGGTAAACACAGGCTCTGTTTCATAAGGTTTAAATTATAGACAAGCAGATACCTAAAATGTACAGAAATGCACTGTGCAGAACAGGCAGAATATGAATGAAAGAAGAATCCTAGCAAATCTTAAGCATATACTGGTAATGCGCATAATGTGATCAAAAAGGGACAGATAATTTAGAATTTTGATGGTGTTCTTCCACACTTTCAGGTAGCTTCTATCAATAGAACAGCTGCCAATACCTCTTACTCCCTTTCTGTCTTGCTGGTGAGTTTTTGTCTTTACCCCCACTAACAGATGCTCTTCTAGTCAAAAGGCCCCAAGAGCTGCCCTGATGGAACTCAGAGCTGACATGTCAGTCCCTCTGTTTTCCCAGTCCCAGGCCTTCCCAAAGAAAGGAGAGGTACCCAGTGATCCCAAACCATGCACAGCCCATTTGGTGATGAGCACAAACAACCTTTACCTGACAGATACTCAAGCATCTCCAGCTTCCTCAAGTTCCCACTGTGATACTCACACTGATGCAAGGTTTTTAAAGCTCAAATTAGGCTGACAAACACAGACTGTGAAAAGGGCAGACTGTCAAAAAAGGTTCCTCTCTTTTAAGCAACACTGATAAAACAAGTAAAGTAATTCCTTGTTGCAGAGTTAGCTCTAAAGTGAACTCTTGGCTACATGCTACTCTGACATCAACTTTTCTCAGCTCCCTTTAAAGTCCAGCTGGCACTAGCAAAGAATCCCAGAGATGTTGCTGGTTGTTTCTTTTCCTTTTGGTAAGGAGACCCCAGGCCCAGCTTGTGCTGTGCTCTCCAGGGCAAAACACTTTGCTAGTCTACATACAGAAACTATTTTGAAGGGGAGATGCCAGCATCAGGTGAATAAGTCATACAAGATCCCTGACTATGTTATCAGGCCTCTCATGGAATATTTTCTACCAGTGATAAAATGTTATTGCTGCCATTATCAAGCAGTTGGTCTTTATCTGTCTATCTATGACAGGCCTCGTTATTCAGACAGGTCTTGGGGCAACTTCAAGGGGAGATCTTGCCATCCAATGTCAAATATACCAGCTCTCTAGACTTTTTTCTTTCAGCCCCTCCTAAATTGATTTACAAAGCAGAGGCATGCAGTTCCCCTCCAACAAATCTCAGGGCAAGAGCTGAAGGAACTCTGCATCATGCCAGGTTCCTGACCTTGGGCTACCGCAGGATGCTCATGTCTTCAATCCAAATTTTACAGAGCAAAGTTCCTGATCCTTCCACACTGGTCTTGATAATTACAAAGAAGAAGGAGACATTCAGTAGTTAAGGAGATGGGGCAAAACTACAGAGCAAAATGGCTGAAGAAGCTGCCCTGAATTGAGACTTTTACAGCCCAACCACACATACATTCTTTCCAATCAGCACAGCAGAATAACTTAAGGGGATAAGGGGAGATGTTGGAATGGAGCTGAGCCTGGGGAAAGGGAGGAAAGGGTTTTCTCCTTGCATTCATTTTGTTGTTTCCTTTCTTTCCTTTCCCACACACAAACCACTATTTAATCTATGTTTACTTATAACAAGTTATGGCAATAAATTTTAGTAAAATTCCCCAAGTGGAAACTGTTCTGCCTATGACAATGGAGGTAAGAGAAAGCATTTTCCTTGAGTGCAGTAAAAGAGTCCAAGAAGAGACAGAGGCAGTTGCCAGTGACTGAAGGCAGCAATATTGTGGGAGTATGGTTTCCAGCAGCTCATCTGCCTCATCTCTCAAGCTTAGTTCTAGCCAGAAGCTTTACTCCAAGTGCTGACTGCACACAAAGATTTAAAGAACAGTTATGATGTTGCTTTCAGTGTGCAGAAAGATAAGCTGCAGCTGGTTTTTATATTTCTCAGGGAAGCTCATCTAATTTCAATAGTTTGAAAGAGGGTGTACCTCATGAAACAAAGTGCACTTCATGAAACTCTTTAGGTAAGAATTATAAAGTAATATCCATATATTTTTTCTCATGTTTGAGGCACAGGGAGATAGTAGACCCCCTACTCTGCGTTTCTCCTAATTATTGCTCTGTTTTGTTAGATGCAATAGTCATGCTATGACTCTGAAAGATGAAATGATATAACCAATTCAAGTCCTTGCATATCACAATATCATGCTTTTAATAGCACCAGAGCCCTGATAATCTACCTCAAACCCAGAGAATTGACTGGCCTTCTGGACAGAGCTTCAGCGTGGAACAGATGAATGGCAAAATGCAGTCAAGTGGGCACCAAGTGGGATGTAACACTGATGTGGGGTGCCCATTAAGATGCTTTTATTACATACAGTGACATTACTAATCTACAAGCTGTAGGTCACAGAGATACCTGATCCTTTCAACTTCATTCTAGAAAAGCCCACTAACAGTCTGCCACCCCGCTATGCCTATCTAAACAGCAGCTACCCTAAATAAAACAAATTGGCAGGTAATTAAATAAGATTTCTTGTCTTCCTTCTGAAAACTTCTGAGAGGTTGTCAGCATTGGAAGGTCTCTAATATTTGTCTTAAATAATAGATGTTTGGCACTAGTGCTTGCAAAAATTTAAGTGTGCGCTAAGGGAGTTCTACTAATCAGTTTAGGATGAAAACAAGAAAACTTGAGGAATCTGAGAGGTATTCTGAGAGAAATTTAGTATAATAAGCATTCTTTACTTCAGCATCCAATACAGCCTTCCTTCCACATCTGCCAGCATCACATCTTTAAAATTCTAAGTATGCTAACTCCTGCTCTAGGTAAGCTTAGGCTTTATTATTATACTCATTTTACAAGAGGAGAAACTGAGGCAGTGATAGATGGAACAAAGCATAGCTATTAAGAGAGAAGAATCCAGAGTAGAGGCAAATCCCTTGATATTACCTGCTGAACTCTACCAGAACTAACTGGGTACAAATGTCTCCACTGGACTGAAAGACCCTCTCAAAACCAGGGACTTTTAAATTAGGTTAGCAGTGTCTTGAGAGTTATAGTGACAAAGACAGCTGTAGGGAAGAATTTAAAGCAACCCTAGAAATTTAAAGAACCCTAGAAACATCCCTCATAGCTGAAAAAGAAAAGAACAGATATACCGTGTAAGGATCAGAAATATACAGAGAAAGGGAAGCTGTTAAAGGTTAAGACCTAACTGGGGAAGGGACAGATCTGGGGAGTATTGCAGCTAGGTTAGTCAGCAAAGACTGAGATGCTGGATTTCACTAATACACTACTAACAGCATGGGGTGTGGTTTCAAGGAAGGTGCCTCTCAGAGTGCTTGGGCAGCACCAGGTTACTCAGCTATTGCTAGTAACAGGACATCTTTCCCCATACCCCAATGCCTGAATCAGAGAGGAACAAATTCAGTCCTCACGATGCCAACTGGGACCCACCAACAAAAAGCATTTTTCAGACACTTTTCAAAGAACCACATTATAAATAACACATTAATTGTCTTTATACATGTTAGTAATTATTCTCCTCCCATAAATCCATTAATCTCTCCATTATACGTATTGCCATAAATCTCTGGCACGTGCTATTGGCACTGCTGATGCATTTAAGTGTATGATTGCCCTTGATAGTCTTGTCTTTCTCCTCTTTCTTCATGTAAATACAACCCATAAGATTTGATTCGAGGTTTTGAGAACATTTAAAATTTGTATGTATGCTGGCTATTCTAACCTCCATGTCACCTCTTTCATTGCCACACAGTTTTGTGTTCTCACTTTCGTTCACAGAGAAAATACTTTGCAGATACTTGATAGCAGCCTGTTAACACATTTTTGAGCCTTTGCTGTTCAAAACATACCAGATTTGGGACAGGAACTGTATTTCACCTCTAGGCGTTATCCTAACACTATAAATAAAGTACAAAGCGTTGTAAGGATTTCAATATCCTTACAGTTCCCTCTAGACTCTTAAAACTATCATCTGAGTTTTTAATAATCTACTTACTTGAAGTTTTGTGTCATGTCACTCTTCAAGTGATTCCCCTGGGAAGACAACAGACTTGGTCTATTCGAGTCACTCATAATGACTGAACCACAATAAGCAACACTGGTTAGAAAAAAGCTCAGTTGGAAAAACTCCATAAAAATGAAAGTTTGTGGAAATAAAATAACTCTGCAGGTATGCGTTAATCTCATCAAAGCTTTGCATAGCAACATATTCAATTTTCTCAGAAATTTTCCTAGAAATTAATTTCCTATCATCTGTTTGTTCTTGCCTTTCCAACCTTCCATCCTTGTTTGTGACTAATTTTTATTTTTATACTTTAAAGAAAAAAACAACAACAAAAAACCCTAACAAAACCAAAAAAATATTACAACCAGATGCAATATTCTGTTTCAGAACTATATCCAGAGTGCCTCAAATGGGAGCCAGTACTACTTATTGTGCATTCAAGAAATTAGCTGCTACAAACATTTGCTTGAGCCTGATAAACTGTTTCTCCAGCCCATATGCCACTGCTATGTGTGTTCAATTTCAGTTTGGATAATTCAGAGTAATCCTATTATAGAAAGGCACAAACCACAGAGTTCTGTTCCAGATGACATGTCAAAGTTCAGCAGCATTGCAATCAGGACTTCTAACTTTGGTCCAATTCTAAGCTAGTATTGATTTCCGTTCTTTCCTAAAGTACCAAAAGCATGGCTGTGTCTCCTCACTGTGATGTTTCAGAGGCTCATGAACGTGAACAGTTAACATGCTTATGTCTCTGAGACCTGAAATCTGCCTCACTAAAGGCTCTGTCAGGAACTGGTATTTTGATAGAGCCCACACAAACCTATGACAACTGCTTTTCTGTGAGCTTACAACAATTTTCCCCACACAAAGACAGAATTTATGATATTCCATTGATTTTCCCCAACCCATTTTAATTCAGAATTGCCATTTACACTGTTGTATATTTATCTCTTTTCCCCCCAGTTCTGACTCTTATTTCTTTAAAGAATACTTGGCCCTGGGAGCATATCCTATCAGTCTCAATAGAAAGAAGAAAAAAATTAAGATTTCTTCTGCTGTGATTTAGTATGGGAATAATGAGAATACCAGGGCTTATTGGTAGGTACACAAACAGGCTGAGCAAATACAATCATGTTGGGTAAGGAAGCATATTGTTACTCATATTATATTTTCATGAGTATTACTAAGGCCCCCTGACTCTCCACTCTACAATTTAACAGGTGGGCAGATAAAATCAGTGTGAACTAATGCAGAGGAAATAAACCTTCAGAATCCATTTTTTTTGAGCATTCTTAACTTGGTTGTCTTTTCCAGCTCTCTACTGTCTCCTGTGTTTTGCAGGTTTCTGTCAACTTATTTCCAACAGCAGTTTTAAAAGGCAGTATGCAATTTGAGACAAGGGCAATGTTTGAAAATGTAGTGGTTTTATTCTACAAGCCCAGAGCAGATGTACCTACACTGATACATACGAAGGTTTTACTAGAACAGATCATTTCCAGTCCTGCATGAAAGGAAGGCATTCCAATACAAACATACCCCAGGTGACATAGATGTGCTCTCATGGCAGCTTGTAAGACTTCAGCATATTGTGTGTAGTCAAGGTGTTATTTGGACTTCCCTAGGTGGTATCAAGTCACTGATAAAAGTTACTCATAATTTCATTTTGCTGAGATTCTGCTCCTGCTTTGAACATTACTCTTTGATTATTCGTTCCTTTCCATGCCATTGTCCTGTTTAGGCCCCCATACATTATTCTTGGTGATAAAGATTTCATTTTTAGTTTTGCTACCACCACTGGATTTTATCACTTGGTGTGAAGGCTCCTCAAAATTTACTAGCTTTCCCATGGCTCTACATCAGATTTTTTTTTTTTGCTTTTACTTTTAACTGCATGTAAGTGGGAGCTTCCTAGAAAACAACTCTTCCACTTTCCTGCAGAAATTCTTTGCTATTCATTAAGCAGCAGTTGCAACCAGCTAGAATTAGTAACTAGCCAAAAATCTATGCACTAGCTAGAGGGGTTCTCTGCCAGGTGCAGTCCCTAACCTCCCACAATTTTTCATGGTGTAACCAATAACCCTGTAGAATCCTGCAGTTTATACCAAAGAAGGGAGTGGAGGTATCAGATCCTCTGTGTGAAATCCACCTGTATAGACAATGTGAGGGCAGATGTGAGAGTGATTTCAGGCACATGTCAAGGAAGTTTCCTCTTGACAATGAGAGATAAAGTAGCTTTAGTGCCTTGGACACCAGCTTAGGTAGAAGACCTACAGTCTTTCTTTCAGCACAACAGTTCCAGAGAAAGTCAGCCATTAAAAAATAAATAAAGAAGACTCTGACCCAGGAAAATATTCACCCAGCTTTAACTTCACAACATCAGTATTTTATAACATCTATCCAAACACACACCACCTTTTCCTCTGGTTCCTCGTGATGAGCATTAATCAGGCCCCTCTGCATTTCTCTGTGAAGTCCCTTTGAGACCTGCCCTGTCACTGTTGTGGAAACATGAGTTTTACTGCAGCTACCTCAGCCTAAAAAAAAAAAAAAAAAAAGCAAAGAAACCCAAATAAAAAGGAAATGAAAAGAAAACTAAGGGAAGGGGAAAAAAAAGGAGGAATAAAGGAGGAAAGACTGAAGGATTCTGGAGATAGCTGGAATTGTTCATGCTGAGCCATCGGGTCCTGAGATTTGAATAATGCATGTTCCATAAATCTAAGTGTCCCTGCTTGCCACATTTTAGAACAGGGAACAAAAATAATAGCTACTGTCCACACTTATCACCAATAATAAATTACAGGGCTCCTGTGTGTGGCAGCGATTAATGCAAAACGCAACCCAAAACACATAACTAAATAAATAGATAGTTTGACTTTCCTGGGGGTTATCTCTTTCCTTTTCTACACCCCTCTCAGAGTCTCCTTCCAGCCAAAAATTACACTGGGAAAGACCCATTCTTACTGTGTATCCCTTCAGACAGACAGGCAGACTAACTCATGGTTATCTTTGGAATATACCCCAAGGCAGTCAGTGGAGTGTACCCACCTCTGAGAACAGGGGACAGCAATGCACTGCCAAGCTTTTAGTTCTTCTGCAAGACTACAATCTTCCCAATCTCCCACCTGAAACGGGGCATGGATGCACCACTCCAAACACAAACACAAAGCTCCACACTGCTTCCCTGAGCGCACAGTCAGATCTCCAGCTGATATGTGTGGCAAGCACATTTCTCTTTCTCTCAGGATTTTTCATAGAGGTGCACAGAGAGAAAGAAAGAGAAAACAATTTCTATTTCTGCTCCTTGTTTTTCCTATGTGGAATGTGTTTGGAAAATTGTTTACCTGAGGTAATTGCTTGATTAGATTCTTGTGAGAATTGTTTGAGCCTGATGGCTAATCCAATCCACCTGTGTCTAGACTCTCACGAACAGGGTCACGAGTTGTTAGTTAGTTAGATATGGTAGTTAAAAAAGTAATTATGTAGTTTTAGCATCTTCCTTTATATAGTATATTAATGTATTATAACATAGTTATAATAAAGAAATCATTCAACCTTCTGAACTGGAGTTACACATCATCATTTCTTCCCACTGGGTTCACCTACATTTTACAATAGATATGTATATGTGAGGGGCAGAGTTTTGTTTTGGCAGTAGCTCCTCTTCTTCAGACTGTTAGTAAGGGAATTCTGGGCCGTTCTTTGGCCTGAAGTAGAAGAATTGATAACAGTGAAGTTACTAGAAAACAATGCAAGGGTAGGGCATGAGGGTAAAAAGGGTCTACAAAAGGTCCCTTATAGAGCTGTTCTTTGCAGTGTAAGGCTTCCCTGTATGGATTCTACTGTGTCCTCATTTTCACCTGGATTGGGAATGACAAATTCAAGCAAAGCTTCATCTTCATTACCCACATCCGCTAAGTAACGATGGGTCACCTTCACAGGGATAAGGGAAAGAAAGGAAACTCAGAAGACAATACAGAAATCAAAAATGACTGGTAATGCATACGGAAGGTGTGTGCAACTACACGGGCTAAGCATCCACGTTAACATTAGCAAAAAATCCCCCAAAAGCCAAACCCCAGCCAGTGAAGACATTTTTTTCAATTTTAAAAGGTAAGATAATTGGGAAAATAGGCAGCCATTGGTAGCTCCTGAACACTTACACAGAACTGTAATCAGAGCTAGACCATGGATGGCAGTTCAGAGGTAAATAACTATACCCTGTTCTTTCTCTTAATCTTTTAATTCTGACACATACAATTTTAGTGAAAAGTTTGTTTTCATTTTACATTAGCTGCCTCTTCTGCTTTGCCAGTCTATTCCCTCTGAGGGTATGGTGATCTGTCTCTTGAGAAATTTCTTTCAGCTAAGGCAATATTCCCTTAGAGGAGCCATTCCTGTTTATTGTGTGGGCTTCTGTGTAAAACTGCCCTTGGCATCCTCTCCTTTTGAAACTGTGAAGCAAGAAACAGAGCTGGAAAGGTCACAAAAATCAGAATAAACCACAGGAGAGGGGCTAGCAAAACATCTATAAAGGCAGCTCAGCTGAAGCTTGAGACTCAAGGTACAACGGTGTTATTTGACCTGACCAAACGTCAGTGGTACCTATCATATGCCCTCTTCTTCCTGCAAGGGCTCTGTGCTCTTCCCCAGAACAACAGTGTAAGTCTGACTGCTACACCAGAGACACTTCAATTCACAAAAGCAAAATAAGAAAAGAAATTGTGTGCTCAAGCCACTGACAGTGAGGTATCTCAAACAAATGAGAGCAGGTGGAAAAAAAAAAACCAGCTTACACACAAAGCAGACACTATTACGCTATTATTATTATTACTATTAGCTATTCATTACTCATATGTTGGTATTATAGTAGGATCCAAAATCCTCATTCAGTATCAGGGCCCCATTGTGCTAGTCTCTATGCAAATACAAAGACAGCCAGGAACAGCTCACAGTCTAATTTAAGACAAGACCCAGCAGGTGAATGTAACAGAAATTGGAGGAAGGGAGGGTAAAGAGATCATGCGATTTCACAGGCTAATGGCACATTGCTGAATGCTCATTCCTGGAAGATCTAAAAGGTTATAGCTTAATAACCCTCAGGGATGCTTCTTATGGCTTTAAATCTCTGACCTCCAGGGTAAGGAGCAGCAGCACAATAATATTTCCTTTACTTAAGTGAATGTCTAAAACGTGCTTAATCAGTAGTCCATTAACTCTCCACTTGCCTCATTAACATGTCTGCACAGCATATAGCTCTGTCCCACCCCCACCATGGGTTTTTTACATTCTGGTTTTGAATGTTGCCATGCAAGCTGTAATGCCTTGGAGCACCCTCCAGAAGCATTTTATATCATCAGTCCATATGTTTGAACATATGGCACTGTCCCACTGCAGGTTTTCTTGGAATTAAGAGGTCTCCTCTGCTGTCTGCTTGAGCATTATATATTTATACATTAACAATTCTCTTTTTCTTTTTTAAATGACTGACAACTATTTTTTTTCCCTCCCCATTCATAAGTGGTGCAAAGAAAGCAATTACTGTGCAAAATGCCAGCACCAGTGCTGTTGGCACATTAAGACTTTCCAGGCCCCTCTTTAGAAATACCTATCTCATGGATCCCATTTGTACAGCCTCTAAGATTGGTTACATTTTGGCAACTAATAAAAGACAGCCTTTACATTCAACTCACCTGTGCTCTGTTTAAGATTTCAATAAAGATCTGTCTGACTATGCCAAACAGAAGGCTTACCTACTCCTCTCATCACTTTCAGCAAGCCATGTCAGTCCAAATCTTCTTCAAACATGAAGTGAGAACAATATTCCCTCTTTCATGGCCATTAAAAATTAATTTCAAGGTGCACATGAAGAAGTTTGAAACTGAAAAGCACTCAACATTCTTAAAGATGGCATGAAGTTCAAAGAAACCCTGAAGAAAATAGTTTGCCACAGGTTTTTTTTTAGGTGGAATTTTGACCCTTGCATCAAAAAAACTGTTTACTCTCTAGGTCTGTGGCAAATAGAGTGGCTTATAAGCACTTGATATCTATAATGTAAATATGCTTTAGTTGAAAAGTATTCAGTGTTTGCTTTGTGCAGGCTCTTTACTCTTTCACTGGAAAAAATCAAAGCAACTTCCAGTAATAAGGCAATGATGTGACTAATATCTGTTGTGGATCATTTTCTTTTCCTCACTTGTTTCCCCAGATCAACTGCAGTACATTTGAGAGAGGAGAAAAAGGATTACTTGTTTGATTTTTTTTTTCTAGCAGATCTTTTATATATTTTGCTGATTGTAGACATGCAAATGATATTTGGAGAGAAAAAGTAGAGGAAGAGTATAACACTTAGAATTGAGAGACTTGTAAGGGCCATTCACCCCATGGCTGCTGAAAAATTAATAGAAACCAACTAACTCATATCCTAACAAACGCTAACCTTTCAAGAGAAACCCCTACTCTGCCCAAGAATGAGCGGGGTGGGAAGTGGCTTGTTCCTTGACAATATGGCAGGTGTACTGGTTCTTCTTTCAGGACAATCATCAAAACCCTGATTGTGGCTTGATATTATGCAGGAAAAGCAAAGCTGATTTGGTTGCTTCAGCCTTTTCAGTCCTAAGTAAACAGATGTAGCTTTGGTCCAGCCCCTTGTTCACGTTCGACTCCCAGCCAGCTGCTTTAGACTCTGCTGTCAGCTCAACCAAGGGCTAAAAACTTGTGTCTCAATTGCAGCATAATGGAGTGGGAGACTTGTCTCTTGAGTTCATTTAAGGACTGCACAGAGATGCCAGAGATATTTACTCCTGTTCAAGTATCTCAGTGAGTCCTCCAGTTACATCCCTGAACAGCCATTAGTACAGGGAGGCATGTGGACCAGGCATCCCTAAAAGATCTAGTGCAATCAACGATGCTCAGATAACCTTGAGTAAACCAGAGCTCCAGGTACACCCTTTTGTGCTAATTTGAGAACACACTCTTTCCCTACAACACAATGGCATAGGGGATGTCTGCCATTTACACCCAGGTTTATCTCAGTTTAGTGGCACCAGCAGAGAGTCTGGGCATCTTAGATGATTCAAGAATGAAGAGGGAGACTGACTGACTGACTGAAGGATTAATCTGCCACTGTTACCATTAAACACACTTCCAAAGATCATCCTCTTAAACTGGATACTTTAATTTTATGCTCGAGTTTTGTATAATGTAGATTATACCAAGTTGTAAGTTAGCTTCTGATACATCTCTGAAGCTCAGATACAGCCTGTGGTGGGGAGAAAGACATATTTTACCTCAAAAGTCAGAGCTTTGCTCACTATTTGGTCTGAATAAAATAAACTCCAGCCCAGCCACCCTGAATTTTCACCTTTTAAATTTTTTTTTTCCGTTTTTGATTTTTGACTAGCAAAACATATCTGCCCACCTAGAATAATGGGCAGAACAGAGGTTTAAAATACTCTGTCTTCACAAGCATGCAGTAATAAATGTTTTCTCTTTGCTAGGCTCTTTCTCCACTATTTTCTTTGAAAGCCAGCCAGCCTCTTTAGTCCATGGATTGGGTTGGCTAATTTGAGAGAGGCTGGAATAATTTCTTACATTAAGAAACTTAAGGTAAACACGCTGAGCTCTCTCTTCCTTTTTCTCTTTCTTGACGGTTTCTTTAATCTACAACAAATGCCCTTTTGGACTGAAAGTCCTGGTTTTGAGTGCAGAGACATTGGAGGCCAGTGTGGAGAAATGAACTTGCAGAGTGCACATCTCCTAGTTAGAGATATGGCAATGAGCCTGGACCTGGCAGTCAACCCCTAGGAATTGGGCATTGAGGCATTCTGGGAAAGTGCACCTCTGTAACGGGAAGTTTCAAGCTTCCCTCAGCTCTGGGCAGGCTGCCTGGTGCAGTAGGGATCACTGCAGTCCAGAGTGGCCTTTGGGCAGCCAAGTACTGCAGTTCTGTCATTCTCCTATGGCTTTTCTTCTCTTCCTCCTCACTTTTTATTCTAGCTTATTCTTTTGCAGGGAAAGGGAAGAATAGTCTAAGCCAACCACAAGGGCTTGGATCTAAGCAACCTGGAAACACAGGAAGAGGCAAAGACAAAACTTACACCCTGGCTCCTCAGGTCAGCTCCCAACATAAGTATTTTTCAGTATCGTCTCTCTTTGGAGAATACTGATTTTTTTTCTCAGACTCTGCATTTGCAGCACTTTTCATTGTTTTCAAACAACTGTCCTGGAGGACAGTCTGGATCTATGATGTGCCTTGCAGTACAGGCCTTCAGACTTCTGTGGCTGATTTGGGGAATACACTAGGCATTAGAAAGACTTCAGAATTTTTTTTTTACTTGCAAAAGGGCAAATGCCAGCTTGAAAGACACAGATTCCTATAAAAGCTCTATTGCTTCTGGATATACTACACCCTGGTTCCAGCAGTGCTAAAAAATAAAATAAAATAAAATAAAATAAATCAAACACATTAAACAGACTTCCTTGTCAGGAAACCAATATCACAAAGCCAGTGTTCCAGGAAAATGTGAAGTACTTTAATTACATAGGTCTGTTTTAAGAGCATTTCAGCATCTCTCATGCACAAGACAGTCTGTGGCTCTACTTCTACCTCCAGTGGTCTCATTATACAAACAGAGCTTGGTCTTCTGCACTGTGCTACAACTGTTCCACAGAAACAAAAAGAAAAAAAAAAATCCCTTCAAGCACCTTTGCCAGTATCAGGCTGCTCAGAGCTGTTCCCAGGTAAACCAGCAAAGCAGTTATAAAGTTTATTGGAAAGATATTTCCTTTTCCTGTATGACCACTCATTTTATTTTTTCAGGTAGTGTACTGTAAACAAGGCTTCCACTCAATAACACTAAACAGGCAAGGAATAACAGCAACATACTACAGGAAGAGAGGAAGGCACAAATGGACACTACTGCAGATTTCACACAAAAAACCAAAAAGTTGCATGCCAGCAGCTAAAATTTTGCATTGCAACAAGATAAAATGTGTAACAAAGGGAAAGAGTTGCAACAGTATTTAAAAACAAGAAAAAAAAAAGGCAAAGGCAGGTGCGTTGTATGTAAAACATACTCAACAATTAAACCATGAGATTATGAGGAAAATATTTCAGAAAGCAGAAGTGTCACACTGCATTAACAGCTAACAGTGCACTGGAGCACACCTTCTACGCATCCAGTAAAGACTATAAAACTTTTCAGCTTTCACTTATCGAAGTGATAATCCTTGGTTACAAACCACTTTTTTTTTTTTCTTTCTTTCTTTTATTTTCTTTTTTTGTTATACCCCAGTGCAGCTCTACCTTATTCCTTTGCAAAAGAACTGAAAGAGCTATGATAAATATCAGCTCCTCGCACAGGTCTCTGTGGGTACTGAGTCTGAAGCCTAATTATGTCAATTTAAGTGTCAGTATTGTTAACTTATTTGCAGCCATTCATTTCAACAGAAACAGCTGTCTTCCCTAGAATAGTGGGCAGAGTTTCTGACTGAGGACAGAGCACAAATAGAATAATTGACAGTGTTGTCCCACTCCTCCAACTCTGGGGAGAAGCCAAGGTAGGTGGGAGCACAACTAAGAAAACCTAATGGCAAGTACATTGGTATGGAAACCTTTGCTATTCAGTTGTCATGCAGCATTACAGACACTGTGCAATTGTTCTGCCAGTGTACCTGTGCAGCACACTGATGGCTGGGTCTCAAAGGAGCATGTGGTGCCTGTCCTTACTAATATCTTATAATGCCTTCCTGCTTGCTCAGGTACTGGAGGTCAACCTTAGCAGTCCAAAGATCCCATGCATTTGTTTGGATACTGCATGCTGGCTGGCAAGTTTGTTGACTAGAGAGCAAGCAGGTATTTAATAAATCCTATTATTTGCTTTGGCACTGCCTGAACTTGATGCCAATTATCTTCACATGTTAAGCTCCAACACTCTCCTATATCCAAGTATCTTAGTAATGCAAGACATTGCCTGACATGCAGCCAGGCATCACTTCTAACATTCAAAAGGGTCAGGCCTGAACACTCGCTGACCTTTATGAAGACCAAGCCACAGATTAGATCAGACCTTTGTCCCACCCCAGAGAGAAAGAAAAAAAAAAATAAAAATCAGTGCCATAGACTTTAAGAGAAACAGCCCTGAAGCTCTCCAAGATGGTGAGCCACTTCCCTTGCACTGTGCCTACACCCTGCCTAGCACACAGTGGTCCTTGCACCTGCCTGTCCTTCTTCCTGAAGTGGTAATGCAAACATGCTAATATAAGGTGCCACTAAGCAATCCCATCAGCTGTGCTCTCCTACAGGGCACTGAATACAGAAAGCACATCAGAAGTGTTCTTTCTGTCCTTCAACAAGGCTCAAGTGTCAAGCAATGTACATCTTGATAAGCCAAAATTACAGTGAAGGGAACCTACCTCAGCCCTGATACGTCAGAGCTCACCTCCCTTCCTTCCTCCTCCCAGCACCAGTCCAGGTAATTAACAGGGTGACTGACACTAAGACACTCCTCTCCCGACAGATTTTGGATGCCTTTTAAGAGGTTATTATAGCCAAAGGCACTGGCAATGTCATTCACAGCAGCTATTCACTAGACTGGGCACGTGGTCTGACTCTTGGAGACTGCTCTGTGCAGGGCAGGGAGCTGGACTCAATAATCCTTGCAGGTCCCTTCCAACTCAGTGTATTCTGTGATTCTGTAACTGGGGATTTAAGGTGAAATTACCTCTCCAATCCAATGTGATTCCACAGCACACCTGCACTGTGTAGTTGGCTTTGCAATTCTGGGGGTAGAGCAGTCCCGGTGTCTTATTTCTGAACAACTCTGCTCTGTGTGCAATTCTGACAGACAAAGAAACTGAACTGCTATTCTGTGTCACCTGGATTTGCTGTGTCCTAATTTTTTCTACAAGATACACAAGGTTTCTTTCAAACTAATTGCATCTGCAAAACACGTTCTTTAGCTTGTAGATGTGATGGAAATAAGTTTTGTGCGTCAACAGTTCTGTTAGGTGGAGTCATCCATTGTCAGTGACAGACAACTCTTGTATTAAATCAGAGTACACAATTTTACGGAGGACCAAGCAGAACAGAGATCAAGCACTTCCTTCACTGATTTATAAAAATGTACATTTTGGACTTGCAGAAAATAAAAATAAATTTTCCCTGAAATTCAAATAGATGATTTCTCAGGAGACCATAATATTTAAAAAGAAAAATACAACTAGACTTGAGAACAAAACCAAGTATTTTCATTGTAGCACTGACTTGAAAAATCAATATCTCTGTCTAAAACTCTTCTTGAAAAATACTAAGCCATGCTGGCAGGGCCATGAGTTGCCAAATGTCCTCAACTGGAGGAGGCTTTATTGTAGGGATACTTTCAGCTGGTGCAGAGTTGAATCCAACATCAGTGAATTCCCTCTGCAATCCCAGGCTAAGGGGAGCACGGGAGGTGAGACAGGGTGCAGCTGCAAGGAGCACTATCACTCTTGGGATCAGTTTGTTTGTCATTAGGGGCCACATGGCAGAGTTTAAAGGAACTCAAAGGCTAATATTGCCTCAAGCTGCTTTTCAATTCTCCGTGGGGGCTTGCATAGGGTTGATGCCTAAGCCAAGGAACCAACACCCAGCTCTTTGCTAACATCATCCTCAGCTGCAGACTCCGGCCAGAGTCTGGCTATGGAAAATCCATAGCAGAGAGTGTCTTTGTGTAGCATGCCTGTCAGTCAGGCTTGAACAGAAGGGAAAAATTCTCATAACTTGACTGGTGTCTCTCACCAAGTCAGAAGCAGACTTGTGCCTCATCTTTCTTAGTTCTCTTTTACATTTCTAGCCATAGCACCGTTTCCTTACACAGCTTCTAAAGTCACTGCAACCAGCTGGAATAAACCAAGCCTTTTCAGAGCTGCAGTCACAGAAGGCTGAATTTTATTTCCTTTTAGTCATGGAAAAATATTCAGGATCATCAGTGCCAACTCTAAACAGAAAAAAAAGTGAGAGTCACCTTTGCAGTGAGGCAGTTTAGGTTTATTTGGCTTATTTTGAGGATTAGAGAACGCAAATAATTTCCAGCTCAAACAGTTACTGCAGTTACTGCCACAGAATTTTAATGCTAATATCAACATTCTTAATTTAATTTCACTTTTTTATTTTAAATGAGGTCCTGAATGTAAAAACCTACCAAAGATGGGGAGTTACTGGAGTTTTCATTCATTTTAGTGAAATAATTGATGTTATAGCACTAAGGATACAGAGAATAAGTTAATGGAGGGGGCAAGGGTGTGGCAGTGAGTGGGAAAGCTGTGCTTTCTTTTATCTTTTATTCCAAAGGACAATATTGTCTCCTGGGCTGGGATGCAGAAATACATGCCCATAACTGGCTGGAAAAATAGAAGGGTTAAATAGAAGAGTTCTGGCCCCCAATACTTGGGCTGAAGAGTTAATGATGGCAGAGTGGGGCGTAGGTAAAGTGGGAGGAGACACTGGAACTGCTGTAAATGTGAATTTTACCTACAGAGCAAAGTCTCTCTCTCTCTCTCTGTGTGGATCGAGTCACCTTTTTGACCTAACCTTTCCTTATTAAAATTCTTCATTGTCCCTGTGCATGATCTTGTCTTCTGCTTAGAAGAGACAGAAAACCTAGAACCTATTTTCTTTGTGCCTGCTGGGGATTGTCAGGGGAGGATGCATTTACCAGTGCTTACAAGAAGTGAAATTGCATCAAATGGGTCCTTGGTGCAGCAGGAAGAAGTGCCAGGCCATGCACACTTCCAGCAGGAAATTCTAGGTGGCCAGGTATGGGTAATCATGTTTGACTGAAGTAAGCCTGTGCTGGACCTGTAATAGCAATACAGAGGATCAGACTACCACAAACATAAATTTTTGTTCTCTGTACAGCATATATCCACAGGTTTCCTCTGCAAACAAATGAAAATCCTGTGACTACCAGGTCACCTTAATATAGAGTCCACTCTGTTTTCTACTTGATCCCTTCTGTTGCCTTGAAGATTTCAGCTAGCAGAGATGACATATTTGCCCTTTCTTCACACAGCAGCTTGGGAACACAGCTCATTCTCAGCATTGCATTAAATCAGAAGCAAACATGGGCACTGGGAACAAGTATCCCAGAAGTTACAGAAGGGACTCACACTCTCCATCAGTGGAGAAAACATCTTGGTCAAATTTTCAGAGCGCTGTCTTTCTGTGGGCTTTCCTTCCCTGAAAGAAGCAGGGGGTAGCAAAAGGAACTGAAATCTGTTGGGGAAATGAGAGAGGAGTCCCATGGACACAATCTCAAGAGAGAACAAAGAACAAGGGGCAGAAGACAGGAGACCTATAAAATATAATCCTCCCAAGTGGGACTCATGGGGGCCATTTATTCCACAGAGTGATATTTACTGCCTTCCCACAATGTTTGCACTCACTGGCTTCTCTGGCTAGCTAGACTGCTGTGTCAACATCTGCAGGTGTGAGCATGTGCCTATGTGCAGGGAAAGGGAAACAGGAGAGAAAAAAATAAAAGGAAAAACGGTTTTGCTTTTTGCCTTTTTCTGTGTTTTTTACCTTCTGCAGAATAGAAACCTTTCTGTGCTGATACCAGGAGAAGATTCCTAATGATTAATTGATTTTGCTGTCAAAAGCAGCAAGTATGTGAACGAGCTGTGCATATGCGAGGGGCATTGGCTATTTTTTCCCTAACAGTAAAACTTTTTTACTCCCCTGATTCCCAACCACCTGCAAAACCCACATGCATGAACAAGGAGAGGAAGAGAAGCAAACAAAAAAAAAAGTGTAAAAACCCCGAGACATCAGGAACACAGCCCACCCCATAATTCTGGGGAAACGCACAATTTGTCTTGACCTTTAGAGGTTTTCAGGCTTGAAGGAAATGCAAAAGCTGAGAGAACCTTGCAAAGCTTCACTGCTGCCTGATTACAGCTTCCCCTGTGCATTTTTCTCAGCAGTGTTTCTCATCTCACACAGCCTCACACGTGTCCTTGCAGAAGCATAATATTTCTTCACTTGGTACTACAGAAAATGCTTCAGGTTCAAATCCTACGTTGTTACCTTCAGCCATGCCACGAACAACATTCTCTTCATCTCATGAACTCAAATACTTTATTAAGGCCAGCAACAGCCCACTGCAAAGAACTAAACATGGTTTTCTACTCTGCCTTCCTTCAAAAAGATGAAGCTCTAGCTTCATCTTGGCAGACATCCCTGAGAAGCCAACCTCGTCCATTTTTGCTGGTGATCACAAGCACCTTCAACCTCTGGTGTCCCAGCTATCATGTAATGATTCTCATGACAGCTCTGCTAGGCAAAGTAGAGTTAAGTGATCATTCCTGGAAAGCCAGTTGCTAAATCCCTAAACAGACCTTGAAGATGTAGCAGTCATAAAACCTCCACCTGGCTTCTGCTCCAAAACCATTTGGCACCTAAGGTAATTCTACTGGTGATCTTTATGCTCACACATTATTGAAACACCTATATTACTGCAACTAAGCACATGTACAGCCATTTAAAACTGGCAGATGCTCAGAACTTCCTTCACAGATATGCCCTGGCTAAATCTGCATGCAAGATACTCCTCCTCTGCCTCACCTTCTGGGTGTTAGAGGCAGTGCTCTAAATCTTTCCATACTGTTCATTTAAGACCATTTCCTGAGGATGCCCATCCAGTGGCACCTTGACACACTTGAGGGGTGGGCCCACGCAAACCTCATGAAGTTCAACAAGGCTGAGTGCAAGCTGCTGCACCTAGGCTGGGAAAACCCCAAGCACAAATACAGGCTAGGCAGAGAATGGATTGAGAGCAGCCCTGAGCAGAAAGACTCAGTCCTGATGGACAAGAAGCTCACCAGGACTGGCAACATGTTTGTGCAGCCCAGAAATCCAACAGCATCCTGGCTGTATCAAAAGAAGCACGGCCAGCAGGACGAGGGAGGGGATCCTCCTGCTCTATCACTCTAATATGCTCTCATGAGACCCAGCCTGGAAAACTGTCCCATTCTGAGGCCCCCAGCATGAGGAGAATATGAACCTGTTGAAGTGAGTCTGGAGGAGGGAAACAAAAGGTAGTCAGAGGGCTGGAGCACCTCTCCTATGAAGACGAGCTGAGAGAGTTGGGGCTGTTGTACCTGGAAAGAAAAGGCTCCAGGGAGACCTTATAGTAACTTGCCAATACCTGAAGGGGGCCAGATTAGATAATGGAAAGAAATTCTTCATTGTGAGGGTGGTGAGGCACTGGAATAGATTTGGATGCCCTATCCTGAAAGTGTTCAAGGCCAGACTGGATGGGGCTTTGAGCAGCCTGGCCTAATGGGAAGTGTCCCTGCCCATGTCAGGGGACTGAAACAAGATGATCTTTGAGGTCCCCTTCCAACACAAACCATTCTATGATTCTATGATCACTCCTACCCTCTCCTGACCAGAGAATTTGAGTGTTCAAAAGCATACTCCCTTAAGAAATGTTATATGCTTTAAGGATGTTATATGCATTCACATTTTAGTCTTGCATCCAATACGTAATATGAATAAAAGTTGATCAACTCAAGAAAGTTGAATGTTTTATTTTTCATAAGGACATTGCTATTTCCAAGGGTAGAAACAGGGATATAACAAAAGTGTAAGAAAAAAATTAGACCTTATTTCCACTGAGAACTCCAGTTTCTACATTTAGATTTATCATTCAGTAATGAAAAAGAAGCATTTCACATGACATTTTTGTGATGTTAAATTTGTTAAAAGGAAAATTTTATAATAGAGCTAACCCTAAGTGGATGGAGTTTTGTCATAAAAATAAGAATAAAAAAGACTTGGGAAATTGTCCTATTTTTTCTAAGGGCACTAAAAAAAAGTCCCAATTCCTATAGACTGTAGACTACAGGACAGTAGCAGACAATGTTGCAGACAAAGACTAAATAACCTCAGATCTGTTAAAAATCGACATGTGCTAACTTCCTAAGTGACCTAAGTGTATCATTATTGTAGATGATATTTCTGTTTTTCTAGAAATTGGATGTCATGTTCCACACTCATTTCAATTACTTGTGTGCAAGGTTTGGAGGAGTGTGAATTCAGAACAGAACATAATCTCCAATTACCTTCCAGCCCCTTCAAGCAGAACCTCACTATCTCATTTTAGTGGTTGAAACTCTAATGCATTTATACAGTCCCCAGCATCCTAGACTCAGTAATATTTATATGTTTGCAAGCCTTCTTCTGATCTAAGAGAATGTTACAAATCTCCATTTCACAAACAGCAAGATAAAGTTCCAGAAAAGTAAATAAGTCATCCAAGAACTAAAAAAGACCATACGGACCCAGGTCCTCCAAATCTCAGTTCGTGCCCTGACCATCATATTGTCCCACCCCACACTGTGCAGTCTTGTATAGGAGCATCCTTACTCCACGTGGGCAGTGATAGCAGCTATCTAAATATTTAGTATTTCTTCTTTGATGGGAGGATATTCATCCAAATATGAGGGAGTGGGAAAAGAAGAGGAGAAAGAAGGGGAGAACCTTCTTCTCTTAAAATTCTATGTAAGTCACAGAGCAGAGGCAATCAATCAGGCTAGAGAGGAAAAAAGATTTTCATTGCAGAGAGAAGTCTAAAGACACAAGTGCCTTGGGTGTAGGGTTCCAGTGCTGCAGGGTTCAGGCTTTTTGGCTTTTCCTGCAAATATACTGCCCAATGGAAACAGGTTTTCATTGTGGAAAATCTTTATGGAACTCTCAGAGTGGATAATTCCACTTTGGGAAAAAAAGAGGGAGGAGAAGGAAAACAAGCCAGCTTCTCTGCTCTCAGCTGATGTTTCAGCTTCTAAGCATTTGCACTTGAAAGTCTTTGAGCATCTTTGAAGTTAGATGTGAGAGATTTTCAGACCACTTTCTCTACCAATGCTCTGAGGACCCCAAATTTTACAAGGTGGTTTCTAAAATAAATTTGTCTCCATAGCATCCTCAGTTCACCCCACTGAGGTATATAACCACCCAGTCTCTACAATTCTACCTGCAATAATTCTCTCCCAAAAACTCCTAGATATCCAACTTCCAAAATTCAGATATTCCATGCAGAAAGTCATTTTCATCCTAGAAATCATTGGAGGTAAACATGTATTACCCTACACTTCAGAAGTTTTGAATTTGGTCTTTCGGATAAACTGTACTCTTTTTAATGAGTTATGAAAACACACAGACTGTGATGTCTGGCTACAGGTGGCCACTTAGGAGCCTTAAAGAACATAAAATCAGTGTAAGTGGTATTCAAGGAATAAAACTCAGTCATCAAAATCTAGAGCTGGCTACCTATATAGATAAATTTGATGCAGATTTAAAATACCTCATGATAAGGAATAACTTGTCCATGGCCATGTGGCATTCAACACAATGAGTTACTGAATTATCAGTTCTGTGCACTGAGCAATCCCACCACAGTCCATGTCTTCTGCTCCCGCACATGCAGGCTCTTCTTTCTTTTCAACAAGGCAACGCGCTAGCCCAGTTATGCAACACAAGCCTTCTGTTTTTCCCTCCTTCAAGGCCCCATACTCTATTTTGCAACACAGTCAAAAAGCAAAGAGAACAAGCAAACCAAGAGGACAGCACAGCTATAAAATTATCCCACAGCCTTTAAAATTTCAGCCAGTCTTTGTCTCCTGCAGCAGAGCAAATTCCGCATGCCCTCCCAGCGCTGCAGAGAGGAGTATTAACCTATTGGCAGGTATAGCCCAGTTTCTTTTGCAGAACCCAGCTGTGACGAATAAATAAATCACCTGCGGCCATTTATGTGCAAATAACCTGTGCCAAGGGGCCGTTTGGAAGAAAAGCTTCGATCTGTGTTCAGAGCAGCACTGGCGTAATGGGAGCAAATAAACACGGCGTGCTGTCCTCCCCGTTCTCTCTGCTCCCACAGCGCTTTTGTAACACAGCACTTTCCCTTGCTGTGTTAAGGCTGAGAAGCAGCATTTTGCATTAAGTAGTCGGCTGTTACAGAAGAGAAAGAGCCACAAAGTGCACTTAACAAAACCCACCCTCTACTCCAGAGCTGGGATGTTAAAGCCAGAGAAGAGTGAACGTGCCTCATTTCCCCATCTGTAACCAATTCCCTTGACAGGCCTCATGAAAAAGCCAACCCCTTCTGACACTCCCACTCGCAGAGGAGCCCTGTGACACAGTTATTAAATAAAGTGCACTGACTTTCATTGTGGATGGGGATTGCTTAACGTAAGTGCAGCACTCAGAGATTGAGCAGAAGAGGACACATGGAAGGTCTGAGCCTATGGATTCTTTCTTGATGGGCACCCACTCTTCTCCACTGCTGAAATCAAAGTCCTCCACAGCTCCAGGCTCTTCTCATTTTCTTTCAAATCTTGACTCTGAAGAAGCTAAATTCAAAATAATTACCCCACCAGTCTCAGGAATTTCACTCCCTGCAAGTTTAACAAGTGTGCTCACTCCATCCACTATAAACGCAGGCATCCTATGCACACATATCCTCCCAAGCAGGTCTCTCCCCCCCCCTCCCCAAAGCTGACTGCATAGCAAAAAAACCTCCACTTTCCATCAAAATTTTTTTTTTACATTTTAAAACCACTTGTGCTTTGTCTGTGCTCATACCGCTGGTGTGACTGCTTTCCACAAATATTCTGGTGGGCAACCTCTCAACAAGTTAATTCCTGGAAACATTAATTACCAGAAGATATGCAACAGAAAGCTAATTCCATAACCCATGGGTAGCTGCTCTGCCCATTTTCTCCCCCAGTGTTACTCTGTGAGAGGGATGGTATGGAAGGTATCCACGAGATCTCCTTTCATATCCATATAGTAAACTTTTGTTATCAGACCAAGAGGTATACACACATTGCCTAGGGGGTTTCAAATCAAGAGAATCATCCCAGCAGATTTCAAGATGTTTCTGACTATTTCCAACTGCTTATTTGTCAAGTTCAGCAATATCCACTCCCTCAATATGCACCAGACAATCACCAGCAATGAGAAGTACCAAATGCTTCTCATGGACCTGGATCCCTTCCTAAATGGAAGTTGAGGCTGTGCTGCTGAACAAAGCACAGTCAATCTCCACCCTGCCTGAGCAGCAACCCAGCAGCCCCTAACTTGGACTTCTGTTCATTCCTCACCCAGTGCAGACCAGCCACCTTCCTTCCCTTAACCCCCACCAAATTACATGGCTGCAAGGGGCAGAAAAAATAGGGGAAATAACTTCCTTTGCAAAAGCTGAGGGGTCTGTATCTGCCTTACCCTCAAACACAGCCTGCCAAACCAGACCATCAGCACCACAGCCTGCTCAAATCTGCAGATCTCCTGCTGCCCTAAGCACATATGTATGGGGCCAGGGCTCTCTCTGTGACAGTACACTTAACAAACTTGGAAGGGGCCAGGCAGGGGGAGATGTGTTTCTCCTCCTCCCTTCTCCAAGGAGCATACCCCACTCCACTTGCACTCATAAATTTATCAGGTAGCTCAAAAAAAATTCAGGGTGTATGGGGAATAAAGACAATGGTATCTCTGAAGTATTTTCCTGTGCTGATCTCATATCCCTACCAGTATTCCCCCAGGCAGAAAGTTTTTCAATGTACAAAACATATTGTTAAAAAAAAAACAGTACATAAAAGTAAAAAACCTAGCTTTTAAAAAACTATTTTCAAACTTTATCAATGTCAGAAGTGATATTTATTATAAACTTTTTCATTCCCCTTTTTTTTTTTAATTTAATGCTTAACAACAAATAAGTAGAGTACACTGAAAAAATCCCAAAACCACACGTCCCAATTCTGTATGGGATTAACTAGCAAAAAACCCCTGGAGGGCAGCATGTGATCCAGTTGGGCTCCACTGACTCACTCCCAGCCTAAGTAAGCATTACAGAAGCCACGGCAAATTGGGCTCTGCTCTCAGTTATAAAGGGAGCTGCATGACTTCCCCAGTTCCCAGAAGCTGCTAAAATTCTGCCAAGAGAGTGTCTTCCTAATTTGCATTACCTTGGCCATTTACAATTCATCCAAACAGAGCTGGCAATTAGTGGTTGTTGGTAAACTCTGCACTGAGCTCCAAACAGTGCTTTCCTGCTCTGGCGCTCTCTATTTACAAATTCTTGCAGTTATGGGTATATTACAGAACCAGGTTTGACAGTTTCTGTCCCATGAAGTTGCAGTTTTCCCCAATTACAGCAGATAATGAGAGGACCAAGCTCACTAAAACACACAGTCCTGTGACCCGAGGACTCCTGTGCCCAATTTGTGGAAGAACAGCGAACATCACAATATGCATATTGAGTGAATAGGTGCAGAGCTACCAAGCTGACTGGGCTGAGTTGGGGGAGGATGCAGTGTTTTTCAGGAAAACTAAACTGCCTCTTTACTATAGATGGGAAAAAAAAACCCATCTTGAAGCATCACAGGATCATCTAATCCTTACCAGGACTAGCCTATGACAGCTGGGGAGAATTATCAATAGCTTCTCTTCCAAGCCCTGAAGCCTGAGTAGCTGGGAGGTAGCAGCAGGACACAATGAAAGGTGAGGAGGGGGAGTGGGTGGGAGCCAAATGGGAATGTCAGTTGTGAAGGGAGTGTTCTAATGCATATCAAGACATAAATGTAAATGGACAGCTCTTACATTATCTAACCACTGCTCTCCTCACTGTGCAGCATCCTGCATGGTAGCCCTTTCATCACTTTGCTCTGAAAGCCTCTCCTCTGTGTGTCCTGCCTTTTGAACAGGCTCCTTGCATCTATCTGCCTCATTTACTCCCCTTCTCAGTTCAGTTCCTCTCCTGACAGCATCTCTTATTCTCCTTTGCCAATCATCCTTCAGTTTTTCTCGTTTTGATCTCATTTCTCTCCATTGAGTATTTAAAATTCCCATTGGTAAGAGATGGGCAGCATCACATTACAAAACAGCATTTCAGAGCCAGCTCAGATGTGCCAGTTCAGAGCACTACTGGCTGAAGCAAGAGGCCCTGAAAAAGCTCTTGCATAGAGTTGCAGAGACATTTGCAGTCTTCTAGCTTGGATAAAATGGAGAAATGCCATTTCCATATTCCTTTACTTACAAAGTTTTAAAACTTTGTTGCTCCACAATATTGGTTAACATTGCTGTGTACAAGCCACCTATCCCAAGAAGTGGCCAATTCCCCAAAATATCTGTATTTGCACAGTGTCTTTCAGATGCTGAAGACTAAAAATAGAGTGTTTAGATAAAAACTCTGGCTGGCTTTATTTTATTCATCCATGCTCTGTCCAAGACACATTGCATTTTGATCTCTGGCTACCTGCAAACAAAAAGGTTAAAAAAATCAGAGAAGGAAACCAGTTTGTCAAACAGTGACTCAAACTGGACACAACTGAAATTGCAGTTTTACACAGAAAGCTGACGAGGAAACTGCACACATGAACTGCATAAGCTAGAGCAGCTGCTGGCAAGAACATTACTTTCTTCACATTCACAAATGGTTTGCAGGACCTCCAAGGCCATAATTCATTATCCAGTGAAATGTTTCATCTATTTTCACCATGTTATGAAACAAATGGAGCAGAGAGGCTCCATTCCAGGATCACAATGGAATCAGCACAGCAGAGCTGCAGAACAAAAAATTCCAAAAACTCCCAACCTCCCTTGGCCCAGCTTCCCCTGTCCAATGTAAATCTTAAAGACGAGCCAACAGAAGCACTACTGCTGAAGCTTGGAAAAAAAAAAAAAAAAGGAGAAGACTTCTTATCTAAAATCCAATTTACAATCCAATTTAGAGCCACTGCTTATGCAGACACTGCCTCAAGGCCAGGCAATACAGAAGCTGCCCTGGTTGTGCTGTTGTAGCCGGAAAACACAAGCCACATGGACGTGAGGATACTCTGCTGCCCACACTTTACAACCCCCATGACCAGGAATTCAGACTTGAGCTTTTTCAGCCATGAGAAGCACAGGGCACCTGGAACTGTCCCTGTCACCCCATGCTAACTCTGGGTTTCTACTGGACCCATCTCCTCTAACCATTCCCCAGAAACCAGACCCAGGTTTCTGGGGAATGGTTAGAGCAGCAGGACACAATCCAGCAGTGTTCAACCTGCCAGAGAGATCAAAAAGTTAAGGGCCTTCAGT
This sequence comes from Vidua chalybeata, assembly GCF_026979565.1. Lineage (NCBI taxonomy): Eukaryota > Metazoa > Chordata > Aves > Passeriformes > Viduidae > Vidua > Vidua chalybeata. The sequence continues at coordinate 68,667,110 of NC_071531.1, forward strand.
CTCCTGTGCTTAGCAGCAATTAATTTAAAGTCTGGAGGAAGATGAAAACTCCACCCTAATGGTCAAGTGGCGCATGAGAGAGAAAATGAGCCATTTCATAGTCCCTGTGGTTATCATCTGCCACAAAGCATAAGATTTGATTACCCCTATCTTAACACATAATTACAAATGGTCATAAAATTATCCAGGCCCTTTTTAAAATCCTTTTATAATAATTGACTTGATGACCTCCTGGGGCAACAAAGGCTGTAAGCAGTAAAAGCCAAATCTATTCTACATTAACATACTTGTGCCTTATAATGATAATATCCTACAAATAAAGAATCTTTTAAGGATATCCTCTTTGAAGTAGCATCAAGAAGGCATGGAAGAATCCTAAACAAGCTGCATAAAATCACCTGTGTACAAACTTAGTGGAAAGTTAGTCATGGCAGCAGCAGTGTATAGCAAGAATTGCTGGAAAATTATCAGGCACATTCATTTCCACAAGAAAATTGTCAGGCCAGACCTCTACAGCTTACCATCCTAACTGTGAAATAAAACTTCCATTTTGTCATCTAGAATATTAAATGCACAGGCATTACATGAATGTATTGTAAATTCTAAGATAAATTTTGTATTTCTGTCTAAGTTGCTGACCCTGATTCACATGTCCATTCCTTATCTCATCCATAAAACAGGGATTAGGGGAATGGAATTCCCCTTGAGCAAAGGTGTTAAACAACAGCCTATAGACTAAAGGCTAGTGATAGAGCTGTTCATACTGTACAGATGTGATCTGAGCTCCAGTTGAAGGGATTTTTCCTGCATCTTGTAATGTTTGTAACTAAACCATCCATGTTTCTCCTGTGACCCCAAATCTAACATGTTCCTGCCTAAGCATTGCTTTCCATGGACATTTTGGAGATGTGATCAGAGTTCACAGAGAGTGAAGGCTGAGCTGCTCTTCATGCAAAGATTGAGCAAGGATTTGATTGAGACGAGTATAAAAAACTTGTCTCCCTCCTCTCCTACTCAGAGCTTCCCAAAGAAGCAAGAGGCATATTTTGCTATTTCTTCTTCCACTAGCTCAAACTGGCCTGTCCCTTCTCATGAAGTGGCTACTTCCCATGTCAAGACAGCAACTGGAGAATTCAACCAAAAGCAAAATTCTAAAAGAACTTGGCAAGGTGGAGCTGTCCTCAAAATACTGCAGGTAAAAGGTGTCAGGTCCTGTCAGGCCTGACCTACAGATCTACAGGCCTAAGTACAACAGCAGTAGCTTTAGGCACAGTTGCAAGAGGTTCTTTTCCCAGCCAAAAGACAAGAGTGACATATTCTCAATAATTGAGCACATCAGCAGCAGCATATAGAGCTATGGGGAGGAGATGAGACAGTAAAATAATAAAAATAAAAACTGCAAGTGACACTGCAGTCACAAAAAGCTCTGATCAGATCTGCTAGAAAATAGAGGTGCCTTCTTGCTGTCCCCTACCGTCCCCTCTCCATGAGACATTGGTCTTACTAGGTTGCCAACAGCACTGCATAATGAAAGAAATTAAGAAGCATCCTGACATCATATGTTGAGTCAACACCACAGGCAGAAACAGAGCCCTCAAGGCCAGGCATGTGAAAGACACAAAGCAGTTCCTGTGCAAGTGACATAAGATGATCACACAAGTCTGTTTTGACCTGAATAAATTGGTGACTCTATGAAATTCTGAGAGATCTAGGGAAAAAAACAGAGTTCTCAGTTCCCAAGCCTTTGCTCAAACCACAGGAGAGAAATTACAAAAGAGAGGAAATCCTCACAGTGACAAACAGAAAAACCCACAGACAAGGCAGATTTGTTAAGAAAGTAGCTGACTGGCCCCCAATCCTATCAGGGAGATAATTCACTTTGCCTTCCCCTTCAATTTGTGGTCCTAAGCAATCACCTATCACTGGGTGAGTACAAAGTGTCCTGGTTCCACCTGACACCAGGTTCTCTCAGTTAACCAAAACCCTCCAGGTTATGAAACAGCCCAAAGCAGGTCACTACATAACCAGCTCATGCAGCTGGATTGGTCACAGATGTACTTGGGGAAGGGCCTTGGGAGTGGAGGAGGGAAAGGGGAAGGATAAACTTAAAGCAAGAAATGTAATTAAAGAAAGCCAGATCATTAAAAATTGCCCCAGGTTATTTTGTGGGGTGTGCTGGCTGCCAGCATAAGGCACTGAAGCAGAAGCAGAGGGAGGGTGCCCTACATGACTGCAGTGACTCCAGAGTGACTGGAGGTGAGAGGCAGAGCTTGTTTTTTTTTCTACAGAGAAGCAAGAGAAGAAGAAGGAAAAAGTGCGACAATAATAATTTTCTGCATTTATGAAGAACTGAGAAAGTTTGCCTGCTCAACAGCCATTTTCTACTGAGCTGTCTCCCCACTGTGAGGTTTCTAGCTCATGCCTGACTGACTCTCCTCTTGATTTCTAGTAATTAGGAGCCTTCCAGCCTACCTTCTGCTCAAAGCATCCTTCTTTTCAGGGACCAATTGGGTGCTATTATCCCACTGCCTTTTAAACCTGTGGCTGTACATCAGAGCCCCAGCTGGTGCATCCACACTACTTGCTTGTCTAACCTCCATACATTTCCCCTTCAAATCCAGCCCTTGCAAGGAAACAGAACAGATAATAAAATCCAGAGGGAAACAGATAAATCAGAGCACTTCATTCAATTGCTGACACAGGATATTGCTCAAGGAGGAGGATTCACCCACCCTCAGTGATGGAGTGATGAGAATCACTACAAGCACCCCCAGGAAACCCCTGCCTTTAAAACAGTCTGTATTTTACCCACACATGTCCATGTAATAAAAACAATTGCTGCTTGTCATCATTAGAGATGAGCAAGGCAAAGCCTGTGCTTTTAATAAGCCAATACGTATTTCATGTTCTGCTTGTTGTCCGAGCAACAGCAATTGCTATTTCCTTTGGAGATTGATTTTGCCTTAGGCTTGGTCTTAAGAGGTTATCTGATGGATTTTGGTTATTTGGGAAAAGGGGACAAAGGGCAGGCCTCTCTTGGAAGTGAAGATAAAAACATCTGTGTGCACATCCCTTCTGCAGTTTTTTTGGTTCATTTTTCCTCATTCAAGACAGCAGTTTGAAAGGAAGAGAGAGTTGGTGGAAGGCAAGATGGGGTTACAAAAGTCACAAAAATACAGTTCTTTCTACCGCCCCTAGTCTCCATTAGGTGTCTGTGTTGGAAAAGAAGCAATGTTATAAGAGATGAGGTCATCTTTGCGGGGCCAGTCTCAAGTGCCCTGGACAGTGAATTCTGAAAACCCAAGTCCTGACACTCTCAAATGCTGAGCAGACCAAGGCATCCAAAATAATAGGCCACTTCAACTGCTCCCTGTTCTGCAATACTGTATTTTTCCCTCACGGCCATGGTGACCGCCTGAAGCAAAGGTGACCCCTCCTGGGGCTTTTCTTGGTGTAGGAAAGTGCCTAGAATATTGATCCCACTGAAACTACCTAGACTTTAGAGCAGCACATGGGAAAGGTGCCATGAGGAATAACAGCCATAGGGCTGTTTCTTCTCATGTGAAGACGTGCACTTAGCCTCAGTAGGGTCCAGAAATAATGGAGTTTCCAAGGTTTCTCATGTCTGAATTTCCTTTTTCCTCAAAAGCAGCTCACGTTACTGATGGCTTCTACCTTCCCATACCATAATGAATCTCAAGTGTTTTTATATCTCCCCTTGAATACATTCAACAGAGGAAATTAATGACTATGAGGAAGAGAAGGAAGAGGAAAAAGGGTGGGGGTGAGAAAATGAAAGTTTAGATGACAGTTTTTGTGTGTTTTTGTATGAGTAAGTGAGAGAAAGTACATGAGCGTGACTGGAAAGAGCTGCAGAGGAAATATGTAAGAAAGGCAGACAGGCTGTCATTCAGCCTGTCCTCCATTAGTTTCCCTCTCTCTCATCTTTCTCTCTTCCTTTTCACTAAACTAGTCTCTTTTTCCCTCCTTTCCAGAAAGACCAATGGAACAGTAAGAAGATGAGGCAAATAAAGGAGAGGTGTGGGGGGAGTGGGGGGGAGACAAAACAACCTCTTTTATCCACTAGAGCAGAGAAGTGAGAAAAAAAGCTCACACCCTTAAGCTAAAACAAACGTGAGATAAACAAATACTTCACCCATGACTGCAGTGTCTGTGCCCAAAGAGTGCGAGTATGAACCCTTTTCACGTGCCTCAACCTCTCCTCTTAGCTGCAAAAGCAGAAGGGAAAGTTCCCAGGCCAGTGGTCTGATTTTTACCACATGCATGACACGTGCACTGGCTTTGGTGATGGAACTGATAACAAAGGCACTACAGATGACAAACACTGTGGCAGCTCAGACTTCTGCTATGATGAATAATCCCCTTGCAGAGTTTCAGCTCATTTATTTTGCCAAATCCCGTTTGCAAGAACTGCTGTGCATTTGGCGACACCTCACAAGCTGAAAAATGGAAGACTTTAGAAGATGACTGCATGAAGTGGCTGTGGGTGCTAGTGATTTTCTACAGCTCTTAAGAGCACCTTCTCCTGGAAGCAGCTGGGACAGGGAAGAGCTGTGTTCCTGGATTTAAGGCAGAGGGAGACTATGAATGCAATAGTTATAAATAGTAAGCTTTGATCACTTTCCTAGTAGCACAGCTTTTGTACTGTGGCATATGTGCTTCATCCATCTGGGACCAGAGCATGCTACAGCTGCTGGTTCTGCCTGCTTCCTGCTGTAAGAAGCTATGAGTGAAGTAGCTGTGAGCTTCACACTGAAAAAATACAAGTGGTGTGTTACATCCTGGATTCCATAAAAGACATTAAAAAAAAAAAAAGTTGCTCATAAGTAGTCTGCGTGTTTTTCAAACTGATACTGATGCAATAGCTTGTTTATGCAAAATAGCCACATGTACAAAAATTAAATGCATCCCTAACCTACCTCTTTTCCTCTTGCTGACAGCTGGTGTGGTTTAGGATTATCTCATCAGTAGTTTGCAGTGGACATGACACCCGTGTGATGTAATTAAGATAATATACTCAGCAATAATCTTGCACTTGCAGTTCAGCCAATGATGGCTTGCTTCTTCTGCAAGGCAAGTTACCATATAAAAATAAACCACCCAACGAGATGGTGATGTCTCCAGCTACATTATTTAATTTGCAAAATTATTACAGAACAGCAGAGCAAATTTTTAGTCAGAAGCAATTAAGTGAAGCTGGTGAAAACAAACATCTGGGATACTATGCAACTGTATCAGAAGATGGACAGTGACCTTTAGGCTCTTGTTTCAGCCTTTGTCCCCTGGTGAACTGGCTGTCATCAAGCTCTAGGAGCAGGGTAGATACCCAGGTGAGTGATGTGACTTAAAGAAACATGGTCCAGAGTCAGACAAAAGTCCTGTGTGAAGAGGACAGTTGCTGAGGTTTATAGCATGCTTAAGATTTCACTCATGGTGTATGTGAGGTGCATATGAGGGTTCTCCTGCTTGGAAAGGCTCATTGCACTGTTATTGTTTGGTGAAGGAAGTAAGGAAAAGGTGAAGAGAAAAGCTGACAAGAGGAAATGGCCTCAAGTTGTGTCAAGGGAGGTTCAGGTTGGACATCAGGAAGAATTTCTTCTCTGAAAGGGTAGTTAAGCACAGGAACAGGCTGCCCAGGAAAGGAGTGGAATCACCATCCCTGAAAGTGCTCCAGGAAGAACTGGACATGGCATAGTGCTATGGCTTAGTGGACAGTGGTGTTCAGTCAAAGGTTAGGCTCGATGATCTTGGAGGTCTTTCCCAACCTTAATGATTCTATTCTATTCTCTTCCTTTCTATGATCCTAAGCGCAGAAGTGGGAGGGGGAAGCAAAAAAAGATATGATCTTTCTTGGTTTCCAGCCCCCAAGGGAACAAATTTCTCTCTAACGATAAAGTAAACAGGCATCCCTGAGGAAACATGCATCCTTGAAACATTAATTTATATTTAAGACCTAAATGTTTACAAAAAGAGGTAAAGGCCAGTATGCTGCAATGACTTTGTTATTTGCTTAGCACGTGGCTTCTGGCACCTGTCCCAAGGGTAGAGGCAAAAGTATTGACACCACAGCAAGCAGAGAAGAGCAAGTCTACCACTTGAACCAGAGCTGACTGTGTCAGACACCAAGACACCACATGCATGTGTGGAGTAGCACTGGCATGTGTACAAAGCCCCAGCACACTGGGAATTAACCAAGCAATGCTTTTGGAAGAGCCTAGATCTTCTCAGAGAAAATTAATAAATAAATAATAAGAAAAATCACCCTGTCCGTCAGAAATTAGTTCAGTGACATCCCTGAGGAAAAGGCATCTCTTTGATGTTTATTTGGCCTAACTGAAGGGGGGAAAAAAGTAGGCTGATGCCAGAAATAATGGCATGAATAAGTGTGCAGACATGCCAGAACATTAGTGAATGTAAGAAGTTGCTGCATTGGCAAAGGACAAGAATACCACGTAGATTAGACAAGATGTCAAAAACATTCCTCTGAAAACACAACTGCAAGTCTCTTCATTACCATACCTACCTGAGCAAATGTACCACAATTTCTAAGGCTCACAATCAGGTCTCATGCTCTTATGATCCACTGTAGCCACTGCTACTGAGCTTTTCCCAGACCTGTCTGAGTGCACTGGCAGCTGCCTGCTCCCTAGAGGTGAGAACCTCAGGAATCAGTCCTGATCTTTGCTGGGGCACAGAGGGAGAAGTAAGGAACATTTCTACAGGCCAGGGTGCTCCTAGAACCCAGGAAGCAGTGTGATGTCCCCAGGGAAATTCGTGCTGCAGGACATTCCCTGCATGACTGTAGCCACAGTATAGCAATACACTGCCTGTGTGAAAGCCACATCCTACCCCAGAAAATGCTGTGCAATCTCAGTGACAGCAGCTGCCCTTGTGAGATGATGGCAGCTTTCAGCCCGTGTCAGAAAATACCAAACTGTGTAGCAAATGGCCAGCAGTCATTAGCTTAGTCCAGAGGAAAACACAGGTCTCAAATGGGCAGCCTGGATTACAGCTGGTCTCTAGAGAAGACCCCAAGGCTTCAAAGAGTATTTTATTTTTCAGTCCACAACAGAATCCTACATAGGAGGCCATAATCAATGAAAATGGCCATGTGAAAAAAGTATGCAAGTTAAGGGGAAATCACCTCTGTTCCAGCACTGGTAGAAAACTCATTAAATCAAGATGCTAAGGCTATCCCACTATGTTTCAAACTGGTATTTTACTTTGCATAAGAACGAAGGGAAACTGACTCCAAACCCAAAGTCAGAGAATCCTTCATTTGCATCTTAAAAGGTACAAGTCTGTCTGTTTTGCTTATTCTGTTTTTTAATTATCCTAATGAAAGCAAATGTGAATCCCTAAGGGCTTGGTCCCTTTCTGACAGATTGCTTTTAGACTTGGAGACAAGGGAGGTGCATGGCCATCAAAACCCTTAATTTTTAACTTGCACATCTGGGGAAGATTCCCCTGGTATCTCATTTGACATGGACAATATGTTGTAGCAAGAAGAAAAGCTAAGAAAGGGTTCCAATTGCCTGCCATATAGAGAGCCAATGAAAAATCAGCTTAGGCTCCAGAAACATTGAGGGGCTGCTGGTTTCAGGCAGCAAAGCCCTCTTCAGATGCACAATATCTTACAGAAAGACCATCCTTCCATCCAAGCAGAGCACTGGTTGCTTGGCATGTTTAAAGACTCCCATTAAGAATCAGTTTAAATTAAAGACTTCACGCAAAGCAAGAGCAATAGCTTTGTTTCATGTAACTGTTTATGAGGGTCACTAGTTAAGTCAAGAACCCAGGACTCAGGAGAGCCAGATCCTTTCCCAAGTTCTGCAACTCATTTGCTGCTTCCTTTGAACACACTCCTGCCTCTCAGAGTATTAGAATACAAACTTTCCTCCTACAAAGAATCTGTCTGACACCTGGCAGAAAGAGGCCTCTAGCTGTTAGTGTAATATAAATAATAAATGAGTGAAATAATAAATAGAAATAAGGCATTCTGTTGCAAACAAAGCCAACACATTAGCGAACGTGTTCAGTTTTTTTAAAGCATATTGAAACATCAGCTTAAGCTCCAGTGCTAAAACACAGTGTCTCTTTTTAAGCTCCAGAGAAAGCAACAAAAGCCTGTGGGCAGTTCGGTTCAACCCTGAACCCTTCCAAGGGTTCATACACACAAGCAACTACAATTGTTCATGTAATGGTAGAATATCATTCTTAATTGTTTTAAATTCCATTACTATTGCTTAGACCTAGGATGCCACAGCCTGCTCTCAGCATCACACATAAAAACACAGTGGCTTTCATTACAGCTGTGATGAATTCAACCAGCAGAATTTGCCTCATGCTGCTCTGAACAACAGCACCACCAGCAGATAGTCTAGTTATTAACCACCCTGTCCAGAGCCTGGATGGTATTAGTATCTGAGAGGAGGAGATAAGATAGCACTGCAAGGCTCATGATGCTTGGGCTCTCCTACCCTGGACCCACTGAAGAGATGCAGGAATAAGAACAATCTGCTTTATTTCTTCATGCCTTCATTCTCTACCCATTTACTCAGACAACCTCTTGCTGCATCTACATGGAACAGGAATTTTACCTTGGCTGAATGTTCTGGGTGCTGTTGTGGTACATAATCACAGAAAAAAAAAATCCAAATAAACAAAAACCAAACCAACCAAAAAAACCCCAACACTGTCCTCCCAAAAAAACCCAACCTGCCCCCCCCAAAAAAGAAACCAACCTCTCCCTAAAAAAACACCCAAACAATAACAATAAAAAACCCCCACAAAAATACCCCCAAAACCCCAACCAACCAAAAAAAATAAAAAAAGAAACAAGACAAAAACCCAAACCAAAACCCCCACAACATCCCTCATTTTATTTGAGGCAACTGGATATAAGGTAAGCTGCCTAAACCTTTGTGTACACACTGCTGTCCCAAGTGATACCATAGAATTGTCCAGTGTTCTGACAATAACAATGAAAACACATTTTAACAGCACCTGGATGAAAAACAAGTATGAAAAATTCCTGTATCTATCCCCCTCCACAACAACTGTATTGAGTCAGGTTACACCAGAAGCCATTCAAAGAAGCAACATGAATTTTGCTTGCTGCAAAAGAGGGGACAAGAAGAATGATTTCTCAAGTGTAAGTAAGCCAAGGATGAGACTGAGGGAAGAAGACCAGTAGGATTTATTTGTAACGACAAGTGACAAGTGATCACCATAAAGATATTCTTGGAACAGAATCCCGCTAATCTCTGCTATAATTCTAGTCTCAAATGGTTTGGCTCTGGCAGTGCTTCTAGAAATGATATATGTGAAAGCATTGGGGATTGTCAAGAAAGAAGTTTTGCCTTGACAGTTACATTTTGGGCTCAATGGGTTTGTTTGTGCTTTGTGCTTCTCCTGCCCCACCACACTCCCCTGTCTGGTCTTGTGTTTTTGGGTTTTTTTTAAAGCTAAGGTCAGCTGCAATTAGTATTTAGAAAAGAAACTGTTTATAACCTCTTGCTTTTATCATCATTAATAATGCAACAAATGTATTGAATGTGGGCAGACTTTTCAGCAATCTGTAGTGCTCTCCCCCTCTGGCTCAGAAAATATGTACCTCTTGAGAGAAAATCTATTTCATTAGAGACCTGATAAAATGCCTAGAAATGACAACATAAATAAGCATTTAAGTGCTGCTCCTTCTTTCACTATGAAGTCTTTTCCAGCTGAGAAAAGCAAGAAAGAAGCTGTAGTGGGATGGTGGGAGAGCGAGTTAATGAATATTTGATCACAATTGTCTTATATAAATGCTTTTCCCAGACATACCCTCTTGACATATCGACTGCACTGTTAGTCTCACCTCTCTCACACCACCTTAAAGGCAAGTCAGTGGCCAAGGCATTTTGAGTTGACAACAAATCAAAATGAATGGTTCCTCTCCCTTGGTTTCTCCCTTCTCTAGCATGTTGCTTACATTGCTGTCATTTCTTTTTCCTCTTTCTATCTCTCCCTCCACAAAAAGGTTTGATAGGTAAACTAGAGCCCCCTATCCAGAGCTATTGTCTGCTATGAGGGTGGTTTGAAATGCAGGTTATTGAGTGGTCAGAGTGCTTAATCTGCCTGGCTGAGTTGAACTTCTTTACAAGAGGCTCACAGAAGAAGACGTCAAGGTGTGTGGTGGAGAACAAGGGAAGTAGCAAACCAGCAGATTGAAATCCTTCTACCTCAGACCTCCACGGTTCCCTTGCGCCTTAGTTCTGCCCAGTGATGGCTCACAGAGTACACATAAATATTAAGCAAAACTGGGCACCAACACAAACTGCATTTATCCTGCTCTTTATTCACAAAGCCCTTCCCTCAGGATCACCAGAACCAACTTAAAAAAGAAAGTGACTTTGCCCTGGGCTGAGATTCCTCTCACCTGCTGAAGGAGGAGATATGAAACAAGCCCTCAGATGAAAACAGAAACAAGATGACCCTTCTTGCAACAACAAACCAGCCCAACTCCCACATGCACCTTTGCAGGGATAGGGAATCCCTATAACACCAATCAATGGAGCGCCCCTTGCCTCCTTGCCAGGCACCACACCAGCCCAACATCAACTGCACACGTGTACCCTTGCTGTGTCTTAGGGAAGCAGCTCACAGCTCAATGCACAAGCCAGGCAAAATAAGGTAATCATGGAGACCAAAAGGAAAATTCACCAAGCATTTTTCTAGTGACTAAGTGGCAGTAAAAGACTTGCCAAGGGTACAACCGGCTCCTTTGGGATTTCAAGTGTTCTTGAGAAGCCCATGCATATTTATTTGTATTTAAGTTAAGAATATATTAGTTTTTTAAAATGCCTTCTATGCATATGCACAAGTTGGCAGTCCAGATCCCTATGGATCTTGATTCATTAAGCAACAACCAAATTCCTTGTTACACCTCCCACTTGACTAAAGCCACACAAGAAATCTATCTAAAGCAAAGGACCTTATACAAACTTTTAAATCCTGAACTGAACACCACATAGGTTGGGCCACTTCTTTATCACAGCTGACTCACACTGTACACAGACACAATACCAGTTTTCCAAGCTGAAGAATTTAAATAAAAGAAGAGCATGATCTAAAAAGAGATGAGGCCAAGAAACAAAAATTTTGTGCACAAGACATCTTTGGAGAAGGGAGTCCATATTGTATGTTAAGGCCACACCATTCTATAAATCTCTTTGAAGGTGATAAATTTGGCCAGATTGTTCAGCTTTTACTAGTGGGAACCCTGTGGGTAACAACAGGTTAGGGAGGTCATCTAGAAGGTTGCTGAGGTCTATCTGGCAAAGCTACATTGTGGAAATTAATCAGAGGCGTCATGATGGCATTGCAGAGGATATTCAGAAGCAGCAGCAAAATAGATAGGTTTTTCATGCCAGTAAGACAGACAAGTCTCCTATTTCACAGCAGGCAATGCAAAGGCCTTAGCTAATACACAGCATTGTCACAGTCCGTAGCAGAAAGCTGCCAGGAGACCCCAAGTAGAAACCCAGAGTTTCACCCCAGCCAGCAACTAAGTACCACACAGCCATTCGCTCCCTGCCCTCTTCCCAGTGGTGAGGAGAATCAAGGGAGAAAAAAACTAAACCTTGTAGGTTGAGATAAGAACAGCTTAGTAACTGAAAACAAGAAAAATGTACTACTACTCAAGTAATAGAGAGGAATAAAGACCAGGAGAAACTAGTAATGCCAAACACAGTTGCTCACTACTCACTGACCAATCCCAGACCATTCCAGACACCTCCACCCAGTTTGTTTACTGAGCATGGCATTCTATGGTATGAAATATCCCTTTGATCAGTGTGGAGTAGCTATCCTGACAATGCTCCTTCGTGTACACCCTCATGCTGGTACAGCACGGAAAAGTGGAAAGTCCTTGATTTAGGGTAAGCAGTACTCAGCAAACTAAAGCGTCTGTGTGTTCTAAACACTACTCTCATACTGAATTAAAAACACAGCACTGCACCAGCTACTAAAAAGAAAATTAACCATCCCAGCTAAAACCGGGACACCATCCAGAACAAGAAATGTAAGAATAGGTTCAGATGAAGGTATTCAAACCCAAAAAGCATCCCATTTGAAATGCTGATGTTAACCCAGCTCTCCTTGAAGCAGGGAAACAAACAAGGAGAAATAACTCAATAATGCTATTGACTGACTTGTCCTTTGAACTCTCAGCTCTCATCTCTACCTCATTTCTCAGACAGGCTTCTAACAAATTTGGCCCTGACTATATCCTCTTTAAAGAATGTAAAAAAAATCAGTAAATTTTAATTTAAACATTTGAAGGATATTAAGAAAGTTAAACCCCTGTGCATGGCACCACTTTGCAAAGTATCTCTATATAAGTAATTTGAATTCATTTATGGAAGGCAAGACATCTCTTTGTCTTTTACAGTCACACTCAGATGCAATAGCTTCACACTCTCACCAAACTATTTAATCCAAAGAAGGAAGTGGGAAAGGTTTGGAAGTTGTTGGAGCAGCTTTTGGTGGGGACTAGGAGATTTCCACTTCCAAGCCTGAACTGAGATTGGCATGTCAGAGGCTTCAGCAGAAGTCAGAAGAAGCCACACTGAAGAAAGTGACACAAGAACAGCCCCAAGAGGGAGCAGGCTTTGCCTGACACGGCCCTTGCACAAGCTTGTGTACGATGGACAAAAAGAGGTGGAGATGGGATGCCTTCCAGTGACTTGGCAGAGATGCCATGTTTCTAAAATGGGTGCACACGTCACTTTCTCTTCTGCTTTTCTTTTGTAGGAAGGCCTTTTCCTGAGACTCATACTATTATCCTAACAGAGTTTCCATGCCTGATCCTACCTTCCCATTTGCTTAGCAAAGCAAGTGCTTATTGGTTCTAAAACACAAATCCTGGAATGAATTGGAAAAAACCCAGTGACTACTGTAAATCAAATTGAACCATGAATCATAGCTGGCCTGTGGTCAGCAAAAGAGAACCATTTTTTTCTTCCTGAATGCTGGAAAATCTGTCAGTGATTTATTTGTGGGACAAAAAGTAGCTTTTTTCCCCCTTTTATTCCTCAAGCAACTTCAACTGTGCTTTTCTTGAAGCAGTGCCACTAAACTCCTACACTGTTCACCCTCCCATCAAGAAAATAACTTAGAGCCAAAGGTGGCTGTGGTAAAACTCCAGTCATGTCAATGGATGAAAAAGCCCAAATGAACTTGGTCCATTAAAAGCTTTAAAAAAGATACAGAGGGAAAAAGACAAGGAAAGGAAAAAAAGCCCAAACCAAAAATACCCTGGCACAAAGAGCTTTATCCTAGGGGTCACAGCTGCACATTAACAGTTCCACGTTAATAAAAGCCACAATCAAATCCTCAGTATCTAACACCTAGTTTCCACTTGGCACAAAAGTGAAAAGAAAAAAATAAAAATGAAAGGAGAAAGTGAAAAGGGAAAAGCAAAAGAAATAATATTTTCTTTATATATTCAGAAAATCTCTTCTCCAGCATATTCATGGGGATTTTTTCCTCTTCCCTGTAAGACATGATTAAGCAGTGCCGCAGCATCTACTGTCAGTTTGAATTCCCTGCACCCCAGAATGAGTAGTTGTAATTAAAAGCTTAGCTCACCTTATCCCTCCAGTTTCCCAGGTGAAAAGTCAAGGCCTGCATTTAATTGCATATATGTGTGCATGTTTAAAGCCAGAGCTCTGAGGAGAAATGGAATTTGGAAGAAGTAAGGGGAACAGGCACAAAGGCATTTTACGCAATATCAAGCAGGGAAAAAATGGGAAGAGAAGGAGAGCAGAAAATGAGAGTGCAGATTCTCCTTCTCTTTCCCTTTAGTCCTCCTGTCCCCCTCCTTCCCACCCCTACATTTTTTTTTTTTGAGATAGACGCTTTTATTTTACTTCTGACTTGTTCCATCACTTCCCTTGGGTTCCTCAATGGAACAAGTGATGCACAGAGAGGTTTCTCCTATCCATGCACAGGCTCTGTGTTTTATGACATGGTTTAGTTCATTCACTTGGCTTGATAGATAGATAAATAGATAGATAGATAGATAGATAGATAGATAGATAGATAGATAGATAGAATAAACTTTTGCTAAGTCCCAGCATAGAACAGACTGCAACCTACGTACACCAAGTTCATCCCTAACTGTTCTGGCTGCATAGGTGTTGTCAATCCCTGGTCCTGCTGCTTTGGCTTTAAGTCCTGTGGGGAACCCCAGGCACCTCAGCTGAGCCAGGTACTGCACCAGCAGGAATGGTGGACAATGTTTCAAGCCAAGGTACAATAGAATTGTAAACTCTACAGAAAATAAAGGCATCTTCTCTGAAGTGGACATGGGCACTGGACTAAAATCTTTGGAATGAAACTAGGAAGTGACACATTTCAGCTCCTAAGTAAACAGATTTGGTTACGAGGTTACCATGGCACATTATACTTCCAGCACCTTGGACCCTCTGTACCTCATGCTGATCTTCAGAGAATAAAGACAGCTGTTGAGGATACTTCTGCATTCCTTCAAAGCCCTCTGCATTCCAACACACCATGAGGCCACTTCTGCTCTTAGAAAGCACTGAAACATTCCTAAAATTTTCGCCAAGAAGGCTATACACAGAATTATACAGAGCAATAATAATGTGACTGCAAAGGATAATTGAGTTTGGAAAATAGTTTGCACAAAGGAATTCTGTAAGAGAGCTGTCTGGGTTGTTACAGTGCAGGGTTTAGACACTTGATTCAAGCTCCCAAGCTGAAAAGGAAGACATCTCTTGCAAAAGAATACTCTTCCAACCTTTTCAGCAAACACCAGGAGAAGAAGTCTTTAATTCTATCATGCTACCAATCAGTGCTTGACTGAGAAGTCTAATCTGGTCCACCACTATTAATGACTTTCAATGAATTTGGAATGCTTCAAAATCAACCATAACAGCAGGATCTATTCTTAAAATGCATCCCATACATGCAACAGCATAAGAGACACTACAGCTCATATTCTTGAGCACCTCAGTACAGCAGCTTTTACCAGCTGATAGCAAAAGACACCGTGTTTGTATAGATCTGTGCTGCCAGAATGCTCCTTGGATCTCTAACAAGCACCAGGGTCATGCCTCACACCGTGGCTTTAACAACCAGGGACAACTTCACAGCTGATGCCTGCACTGCTGCTCCCCCACAGGTATAACTCATTGTTAGGCCAGAAACATAGGCCAGGGTTTCTAGGCAGAGTTACCTGCCTTAGGGCAGCCTCCAGCATGGTCCAGGCTGTGTAATCCCTCACCTGTGGTTACATTCCTAAGGAGGTTTCTTCCTCTCTCTGAGGATACCTTGAACCTTATTATCATCCCAGAACATTCAGCTTGTTGGTCAGCTTACCAGGTGCTGTGTCCTGTTCTGCAGAGTGTAAGTGGGCCTCAGGAAACCTCAGTGTTTTCTATACCTCAAAGTCTATGAGTAACAAGATGCTCCCCAGTTAGTAGGGATCTATCCTCATAGGACTTCTGAACCTGTCTCTTTCCTAGGTTTCTGCTGGAGAGGAGAGTCTTGAAATAGTAACTAGCCTCCCCAGCTACTACTTTGCTCTGGCTAGGGCAGCTCCTATCCCAGCTGTAGCTGGTTCCTGAGTAGTGCCCTATGGAGGATCTTCCTTCGATTAACCCCGGCTCCCTAAAGTTATGGTTTCTAGAGTTTAAGACATCACTAACCTCAGAGCTTTCTTCTTTCTTCTTTGTTTGCTGGCATCCTGAGAAATCATCAGTAGCTCGGGACTAAGTCCCCACAAATGGCCCCAAGTTCCTTTCTGAAGCCACTGGTAGGAGGCACAAGCATGCAGCACACACCACTGTAGCTCTGTGCTCACCTCAGTTGCTCAGAGGAGGCTGGGTTTTCTTGCACAGCTGGAGTGAATCTGTAAGTGTGCCTTGCTAAGATGACACCATAACCTAACTGAGCCAGCTTAAGAGACTTCATTCCATCCCTCATCCACCTTCCTCACTCTTTCTATGTGACACAGAGCAAGGAAATTAAATACTAATGAAACTGGGGATCTTGGCAAAGCCTTCTAAGCCCTGAGTGTGTAGCTGTACTGAGCATCTGTCTGTCATGGGTACTTAGGTTTCTGCTGGGAGGTTTAGTATGCACGTTAATGGGCACCTGTTCAGCCCAACATGGTTCCTCACTTGACTTGGAAGGAATGAATCTTGATGCATCTCAATGCAGCTGAGGGTAGAGGGGGAAACAGAAGAGCAGGACTGAAACATTGGAAGTTAATTGCAAAGACTGATTGTAGTAGGAGAAGAACTATAGTGTTTACTATAAACAATATCAGCATATTTACTGTATGCAATAGGCTTGTCATTATGACTGCTCTTCACATAGTACTGTATTTATAGTATTGGCTCATCTTTCTTTACATGCAGGCTGATAGAACTATTAGCATAACCACTGTATTATCACTACGTAATCACTATTAATTATTACTGCAGAACATCCTGTGGGAGTACAGACATGCTATTTAATAGTTAAGCAACCAGGCACACAGCTACTGCTGCCAATATCTTACTAAGTGTGAGTGCTTCACAGATCCCACCTCCTTCTGACCACTTGCTGGATGTCTCTTGCCACTCTCATTCCTCATACAGCAACAGCAATTCAGAGGAAAGCCTGGAGGCTTGACTATAAATATACACACAGCACAGTCAGCCACAAACCCTGACTACTCAGGATGCTCCAGCCTCTGCTGCACCTCTGGTGTCTTATGCTTCACGCAGAGACAGAGAAACAATCCCAAATGTAATTGCATTGTGTCCAGGCAGAGAAACTCTCACTGGATGTGCTCCCCCATCTCATTAGGGTGGGAGCAGGTGCTAGATGAGTTAATGAGCTTCAGCTGACAGGTGGCCACTGCTGTGGTTGCAGCAATTGCCCCTTCCCTGCTGCCCGCCACCTCAGCACAGCCCCCCTACATCCTACAGCCCAGCAGAGAGCACAGGCTGGAGGGGCAGCTGGAACACAGGGCACATTTTGGTATTTAAAATCAATCAGATGTCCCAGGAAATATAGGGAAAGCAAGGTTAATTGCCTTGCTATTGCTATGAAAGCCAGTATGTCCTCTGCTACTTTGATGCACTCAGCTGCTTCAGACTGACAAAATGTCAGCTTCCTCTCAGATAATTCCTTACTCTTCTGTGCTGTAAACAGGGTGATTCATTTAATTTACAGATGATTTTTCTTCCTTTGCAATTAAATTTCTTAATTGGAATAGTTTTTACAATGACTGTGCTTTCTCTCTTCAGCAAAATAATTTCCTGACAGAGTGCAGAAAGGTAGAAGCCTTTAGGGAGCTGGTAGGTCTGCAAGGGAGAACGAGGCCACTGTGATGTAGCTTGGTCTCTGGAGTTTGGGGGCAACTTCTGTCCGTGCAGAGAATGAGAGACTGCAGGGAAGACAGGGGAGATAATGAACCTCCCAAGGAAAGGTACTTTCTGATTGAAGTCCCTTGGGATAGAAACAGCTCTACAACAGAGCCAGCACCCAAGCTCTTCTCTTTTGTCCTGACAGCTGGGAGACATGCCTGGCCGCTCATTAACGCCTCACTTCCATGCAGTGCAACTTCTCCCCAGCTTCTCTGACACACAAAGCATACACAACATACCCATTAGCATTCTTTTTCCTCACTCTGAAATCCTATCGTAGCACATCTATCCTGCTTCATCCCTCCTTTGGTTCTTAAGTGTTTGCTGGATTGAGTTTCAATTTCTTCTCACTTTCAAAAACCTACTGCACTTTGAGCCTGTCTTTCCTTTTCTTGACTTCACCTCCTGCCTATTTCCTGGCCTCCCCTAGTGTATGGGCTCATTTCCTAAGTCTGGGCTGCCAGAGCCACTCCCTTCTACTTCTTATACAGCTGAAATATATGGAAAGACCAGCAAGTTTAAAAAAAAAAAAAAACAAACAAACCTCAATGCCTGGAACTTTGTGATACTTCAAACTCCCAGTGAAACACTATAATCCTATAAAAATCTCCCCCCTGCACTGCAAAAATAGAGCCACCAACACTGGGTAACCCTCTTGGTCTTCCCAGCGTCCTGTAATCCCAAAGCCTTTCAAGTTTGTGATTGTACCTTCCATGGTTTTACATATAACTAAGCACATTATCTGTTCATAAAACAGAATACCAAATGATGGGCTGCTGCTTGAGCTGAGGGAAGCCACCACAGGCAAATGGACTGCAGGACATTTGAAGCCAAGGAAGCTCCCTACCTCAGTGTTCAAGCTAGCTTTCATACTACGTTCCCATGGGAAAGGGCTCATCAGAATCATTTAAGAGATCTAAAGAAGCTTTTATTCATTAAGTCATCCTTTCTGACAAGTGAAAATGCTCCCCATCTCTGCAGCTGATGGTTACAATACAGACCTGCTCCCCATGGCAAGCCTTGGGTTCCTGAGGATGTGTGTGGTGCAAGGTGGAGCTGAGAAAACTGGGCTACCTGCCCCTTGAAATGCCCCTACATCAAACAGCCATGAACACAGGGAACATCAAGACTTCCCTACTTTTAAAGGAGTTTAGATGTCCAATATAAATTCTCTTTGATACAAGAATAAAGTGCTTCAATCCCAGTGGCACATAGCATAGGGGGCCCCCAAGGCCTTCACAGCAAGTGACACTCCTGCAGCATGCTGTCCTCTGCCAAGCAGCCAGACTTCAACAGCGGAAAATTGGCTAGTTTTTTCCTATTTGCCTTCCTCTGGTGAAATTGGGTCCCTGAGGGACATACTTCTGCTCATAAGGTGGCAGTGGGGATGGTGGCTCCCAGGTTGATCCCTCTGCTGCCATGGTGACAGCCGGCAAAATGAAAGGGCTGCACGTCCCTCTGAAGTGACAGTCCTGTGTTTGTAGCAAGGGGAGAGCGGCTGCTCAGCCATATGCTGCAGGGAACCGGCATCATCGCCTTCAGTTTTCATGACCCTTCCAGGCTTTTTCAAGTAAGTTTAATTAAACAATTTTTCATGTTTAATTGATCACATTCCAGGTCTGAGGAAGCTCAGAAACCTCCCTTGCTTGTAACACTGTGATCAGAACTTCTCCCCAGCAAAATCCCAGGCTCCGTGCTTGGTTGTTTTTGGGCTCACGTACCCCAGTAGTGGTGAGGCCCCTGAGTGCTGGGTCCTGTGCAGGCACCCGGGGGAACAGACTCCCATAGTTACTCAGAGACTCCCATCTGAATGTGCAAGACAGCAAAGAGAGACAAGTGGATCTGTGTGAGACCTTGAGGACCACACCTTCTCAACTGCCAGCATGAAAGAAAGGGAAGGGTCTAATATTTGCTCTAGAGTTGCAAACTGAGGAATGATTCATTTGCCTTTCTTGACATCACACCCTGAACAGGACGCTCCAGGAAGAAATCCTCTGAATGGCGTATGAGGAAGGAAAGAAACTATACCAGTGTACACCTCCCTTTTCTAGGCAAAAAACCTGGTAAAAACAGTGGGGTCAGGAGCTGCTTTGAAAAGGTACTTTCACTCCATGGTTCCTTTGTGATGAAAGGGTATATCCCAGAAGGTCATATGCCCATGTACATTATTCACTCAGGAAAAATAATTCCTGGTGTTCACTCTGCATTCAGAGGGCTGTAGGAGCCATGTGCTGGAAGAGAGCTCCTGAAGGCAGAACTGGGAAGGGAGCGAGAGTGCCACATAGATAACTGACAGTGCATTTTACAGTCTCATTTTGCATAACTCCTGATTCCAATAGTGCAGCCCACTGGCTTAATTTTCACTTTAACAGAATAAACTAAATTCGTTCTCACTTGCAAAGCTTGCAGGGGAATAAATGTGCCACTTAGATAAGTCATCAAAAACAAAGTGCTCTGTGGGAGCAGTGGATAACAATTAGTGAATAAACACTGAAGGGGACTACAGAGATTTGTATGGCAAATGCCAGCTATGTCCCTGAGACAAAAGACATTAAAGTGCTCCCTGCTGTTTGGATGGCATGTTATTGCTGAGCCTCATGGTGTTTTTGAGGAGTGGCAAACCTAGACATCAAGGCACAGGTATCACACTTGCTTTTGTACCAAGAAAGCAAGGGGTAGATAAAAGGCAGAATCACACAGAAATGGGAGAACCAAAGGCAACTTCAAAATGCTACAGCATAAAACTGCAAATGGATATACTAAAGGCTTTGTTTGGCACCACTACAGAAGTTAGACTAGTTTCCATCTCTGAGCAAAATAATTCTAGCACAAGTCAGGTCAAAGGTCCTCCCCTGCTCCATGTGTACCTTCCTCTGAATTCTCAGCAACATTTTGTTGGTGCTGTTGGAGAGTCCAGCTTTAGTCTCTATGAAGAGAAATCTAAGAAGGACCACAGAGCTCCTTGGATCTGTACAGCAATGCCAGTCTGTATTATTATATGGTGCCTTCCAGTACAAGCCACAACAGTGATTAAACACAGATAAATTTATTCATGGTATTAGAGCTTCTCTCAGCTTCTTTCTTACAGTTGGGGGAAAAAAGCAAACCACTGTTCCATGACTGGATCAACCTCTTGAGAACTTGTACTGACTTTCTCTTTGATTCCAAGTTTCCTCATTTTGTGATGTACTCCATCTTCATCTTACTTCACTTCTTCTATTTGAGTTCTTGTTTTTATTAATTTTTAGGTTTTCTTTCTTTTTTTCCTACTTCATCACTATGCCAGATATTCCAGCAGGAAAGTCATGATGCACCCTTTCATTTGTGACATGGACTCTCCAGTCAGTTGGATGGCAGAGAATGATGGACTGACTGGAAGACTTTACCAAGCTTCCTCATTGTGCAGAGACCCTGTCCTTTCTCCCAGCAGTCTGCACACTCTCCACAGCAGGGTCTTTACATGGAGAGAGTTTCTTGCCTTCTGCAGCAGTGATGGCCAATGGCTGAAGCAGGTTTCACTCATTAGTCACAAACCCTTTAATGAAAAAGCTGATCTGGATTGACAATGGCTCTTCAACTGCTACATCATCTGGCCCTGGAATTGAGACTTGGATAGGCAGTCAAAGCTGCCCTTGGTGTTTGCAAAGTGGCAAGAATGTAGCAGCAGCCACAAGTCAGGGAAAGTTGGGAGAAGAAGAAATTAACCCACCAAGATGTAGCACTTTTGATCTTGACACACTGGCTCCAGGGAGGTGTCTGGCTTCAAGCAAGAGCTTAGACTGGAAACCAGAGGTCCATCCAACAAGCAGTCCCTTCCAGCTGACACTTCTGTGATTCTGCATGCAGCCATCAAACCCTCCCCTTCATGGCAGTGCCCATCCAGTGCCTAAATGGATTGCACAGATGATCTGGATCTCTGCTGCCAGGAGTTACCAGCTCCATTACCAATACCGGGAGGGCGACTGCAGCCAGCTACCTTCAACTTGGTTATTTTCCAACAGCTCTAAAGCTGCAAGGGCATAAATTTTAGTTGCCAAAGGCACAAAACTTTGGATAGATGCACACGTGCAACACTGAAGTCTGGGCTGCTGCAGTTTCATTCCTCTTAGTACTTGAGGTGGTCACAGCAATGATTGCATGGACACTCGTGGCCATATTATAGAAACACCTTGAAATCAGAGCCAAGATGTGTTAGTGATCTTTCCTAACTTCAACATCTACAAATACATGAATTCGGATAACAAATTCTCCAAACTTAAGGGTATTTTGATGAGTCATTTTGGTCTGTGTCCTCACATATTTGAAACAAGCAAAGTGCTAAAGTTTTCTTTTACTTGTTGAAAGAGAACATCCCATTCTTGCTCCCGCTGGGTAAGAAGCTGCTCTTCTGTACCATTTCCTAGCTAGGGCTGACTAATGGAAGCCATGAGGGCTGGGATGCTGCAATTTGCAGTCTGCTAAAACCCAGAACATTTCTCAAGGGCCTGGAGACATCAGCTGTTTCTGGAAGTAGTGCCTGGGGTTAAGTGCATATTTCATATTTGTGGGAAAAGTGCTTTTATCTTTGGCTTCTGGACCATTCTTTTTCCTGCACATCTGTGCCTGTGTCATGGGGTGTTGGAGGGAGGAGGAATGCAGATACTCAGCCTGTCCTTTTAAATGTAAAAGACATCTTTTTCATATTTCATAGAATTCTAGAATGGCTTGGGTTAGAAGGAACATTAAAGTTAATCTAGTTCCAACCACCCTGCCATGGGCTGGTATGCTTTCCATTAGACCAGAGTGCTCAAAACTCCATCTAACCTGGTCATGAACGCTTCCAGGGATAGCATGTCCCAAATTTCTCTGGGCAACCTGTTTCAGGACCTCACCACCCTCACAACAAAGAAATTCTTCACATCTAATTAAGTTTGTCCTCCTTCGGTTTAAAACCGGTCCTCCTTACCCTATCATTATGGGCCCTTGTAAAAAGTCTCCCTGTAGTTCTCTTGCAGCCCTCATTAGGTACTGGAAAGTGCTCTAAGGTCTCCCTGGAGCCTTTCCTTCTCCAGGCTGAACAATCCAAACTCTCTCATCTTGCCTTCTCTGAGCATCTTCATCACCCTCCCCTGGACTGGCTCCAAGAGGTTCATGTCGTTCTTGTTCTGGGGGCTCCACAGCTGACACAGCACTCCAGGTGGGATCTCACAAGACCAGAGCAGAGGGGCAAAATTCCCTCCCTTACCCTGCTGGCCATGCTGCTCTGGGTGCAGCCCAGGATACATTTGGCTTTCTGGCCTGCAAGTGCACATTGCCAGCTTGTGTCAACCTTCTTGTCCACCAACATCCCCAAGTGCTCAGGGCTACTCTCAACCCATTCCTCTGTCCTGCCCGTGTTTGTGCTTGGGGTTGCTCAACTGACATGCAGGACTCTGCATTTGGCTTTGTTGAACTTCATGAGTCTCACATAGTCACACTTCCCAAGCCTGCCAAGGCCCCTCTGGATGGCATCCCTGCCCTCCACCATCTCAGCTGCAACACACAGCATTGTATCTTTGACAAACTTGCTTGTTATTTATCTGTCTTAAAGGGGCAAAGCCTCTTTGCACCTAATCATCAGCAACCACTGTGACTTTTATCAGTAAGCTAATTTTCAGTTTGTTCTGTAAAACTAAATAAATAAATGCATGCAACTAGAGAGACAGAGAGAAGATACACAGACCGTATAATTTTCAAAGAGATTTTAAAAAACACATTAAAGAGCTTTTCTTCCTTTTTTTTCCTCTTTTTCTCTCTCTCTTTTTTTTTTTTTTTTTTAATTTAGTGACAGTCTAGGAAGGAGGAGATGAAGATAAAGGAAAAAAAATTAAAAGAAGATTTAATGAGGATGAGAGAGAGGCTGAAAGGATGTTTCCTAATCTGAACAAGCAGTTAAGGAGAATCAGGACAGAGGGAAGGGATGAATCTGAGAGATAAGTACTGGGGGTGGGTTGAAGCAGTAAGGGTAAGAGAAAAACAAATGCAGGCTTATATTAAGAAATTAAGTCAAAATTGACCAAAAAAACCCTGGTACCTTGTGCTAACTCATCTCAGGCCAGGCCAGTATTCCTTTCTGGAACTGGAGGTATCCAGTGTGGAATGTCAAGATACCACCAGAAAAACAACTACTCTCTTCTTTCTTGAAAACAATCTTCCTTAAAGTAGGAAGCAGTGGAAATCTCCTGAGAAAGACTGTCCCCTTGGTGCCTCTAAGCAAATCTGGAATTTCTGATAAAGCCATTCAATTGAATCCCTAGCTGTATTGCCCAAATTTCACGCTGCTGGCCACAAGTGGGGAAAACTTGCTGCTGCTTGCAGAAAGGACCATTCTGTAGTCAAGGCAAGTGATGAAGATTCCCTCTGTCTGTCTTTAGTTTGCTGCATGAGCTGGACATAACACTTTGCCTTTCCATGTCCAAGTATTCCTGCCTCTAAAATACCAAGTATTTATAATGCATTCATATTTAATCCAGTTACCTTTACAAAATGGGTCAGAATTTTTCATCTCCTTCTACTCCTAATGTGAACTCTCCTCTCCACTTTCAACTGAAATAGGAAGATGCTCATTTCTTGCAGTGGGAAGAAATAATTTTTATCCCTGTAGCAGTAGCTGAGCAACTTCAACACCTGCACATGCTTCATAAAGACCAGTCCTGATTGATTGATACAGATTTGTGACAAGACTTCCCAGCTTCATGGGGGATGTGGTGACCCTCAATTCATTCCTGTTCACAAAGTACATTGAGGTCCTTAGATGGAAGGTTTTATAAACCAGCAGGAATTATTTGCTACCACTCAGTCCTTCCCCTGCTCCTCATCTCAAAAGACATTCCAGACTTCTTCTTATTGTGAGCCCTATTTTATTTTTTAATTTCCAGACCCGCTGAATGAGATAAGGGCCTGGAGGGACTGATTTGCAAAGGGAGATTAAAAATGCTAGATACGTACAGTTTAGTTAAATGATGGACATGATAACTCCTCACAGGAAACTAATTTTCTTTGGAGGGACACAAGGGGAGGAAAATAAGGAAATGTATAGTTCTCAGCTTTATTTTATTTATAATTTGCTTTTATTTACACTCAGTAGGACAGACACAATGGCTGCCACAAGGGTGACATAGGAACACAGCACAAGCCTGCTGGAAGGGGTATTCCAGGTTAATATTAAGCAGTTAAATTGCTGTATGAAGATAGTTAGCTGGAGAGGGATTAACAAAGGCTCTAACACAGCTAATGACAGTGAAGAATGAAAATTTGGGGCTTGGATCCTGCAAAGTGGCCACACATAGTAATCTGCAAGATCCAGGACTTAAACAGAAAACCAATTAGCCTGACAACAGGCTTAGGGAAATGAATTGTGGAAACAGCCGCAATACATCATAGATCAGTAGTTTACAAAAGAGGAATGGAGAGAGGAAACAAGATCACAATAAATCCCACAGAGATTAATAGAAAAATTCCATCAGGAGCCCTTTGCACAGGAAAAAGAAACTGGTAAGTTGTCTTCCAGTGGTTTATTCCTACAAGAGCTCTGCGAAGGGGATCCGGGAAAAAAA
Organism: Vidua chalybeata; assembly: GCF_026979565.1. Taxonomy (NCBI): domain Eukaryota; kingdom Metazoa; phylum Chordata; class Aves; order Passeriformes; family Viduidae; genus Vidua; species Vidua chalybeata. The sequence continues at coordinate 68,692,131 of NC_071531.1, forward strand.
TGTAAGAACCCCAGATGATCTGAACAGCAAACAGTATCACACAGAAACAGAGCTGATCTCTCTAGCTCTGGGCTCCCAGGACTGCTGAAGTACTGGGGCAGCTTGGGGCAGCCAAACCAACACAAAAGGATTTTGGTAGTGGTCCCCCACAAAACAGGTAAGAGGTTCCAAGACAGAGAAATATGGTTTGAAGTGTCTAAGCAGTAATGTGAATTGTGTCTGTAGAGCTCCTATGAAGAACACTGGGGAGAGGTAAAGTCTCATAGAAAATAAATAGAATTATAGAACATCCTGAGTTGGAAGGGACACATCAGGATCATCGAGTTGAACTCCTGTCCCTGTGCAGGCCATGCCAAGAAGCACACCATGTGCCTGAGAACATTGTCCAATGCAAGATGATGCTGGACTTCAAGACGTAGAGCTGGAAAGGGAGACTTGTAATCCCTGCAAGGAGTGCAAGCTGTTAGATGTGTCCTTGGACTACTCCTCACACTGCAGCACCATATTCAGTCCTGAGTACTCATTGCTGCAGAGTGATAAAATCCTCATATCCTTTCCCACTTCTGCCACCATGCAGATCTGCTGCAATATGAGGGTATGGGGAATTTTTTTCAAAAATGCCCCCCAAATTTTGACAACTTCAGTAAAGAGACTGCCAGCTGCAAAATGAGAAGGCTCCCTGGAAGAGGGAGAGGGGTCAGTTTAATGAAGAGCAAAAAGGTGGTATCAGAAGGAAGAGTAACAAAGCAAGGAAAAGTCTAGATGTGGTTTCAGTTCTTTTCCACACCATAACGGAGCACCATGCTGGTGTCCTTGTCACAAAAGCACAAGAAACAGCTCCACACAAAGATGGAGTCTACATCAGAGCCAAGCCTTTAGGGCCTGTGTTGTGAGAAACCCTAGAGGAAGTCAAACATCCTTTTGCCTTGTCAGGCCCAGTTGAATGGACTTGTCACTGTCAGCAGAACACCAGTTTGAAGTAGAATCTGTAGTTCCTGCAGCTGCAGCCCTGCATATGTCCAGGTTCCTGCCATTTCTGTAGTCACCTCCCATGGGATGACCCCCTCTGCTTGACAATCCCCTTCCACTGGGGGGTGCCCTTGAAAACCTGGAAGTGGGGCCCAGGGGTGCACAGTAACCAAAAGCCATACCTTGTTGATTCTGCACACCAAAAATCCAGCCTGACAGCTGGCACAACCCAACATTGCAACAGTATCTATTTCATCTCCTTTCTGAGCAAAAGTAATGTCCATTGTGCACTGTGAGTCGGCTCTTCTTCCAGAAGCCCCACACACAACCAATCCTATAACTGCATGAGTCTCCAAGGAGCAGAGATGATTCCTAAAGAAGCAATAGGCAGCTGGCGGGTAGAAGTGATCACTGCGTGGCGGATGGGATTCCACAGCATGCTGGAGATGGAAATATCACCTTAACAAGCATGGACAGCCCCCAATGGACTATAAAATTCATTTGGAGACTGAAATAATTCAAAGGAGCCAAGTGGCCCAGCAATAAAATCCGGAACGCATAAATTTAAATTCAGATAGCTCTGCGGTGCCCTAGCGATAAGTGACAGAACAACCCCCCCCCCCCCCCCCCAGACTTATCCAGACCCATCTAAAAGTCACAGTCCAGAGAACAGACAAAGATGTAAAGAAACTGTGTTTTATAAAGGAGAAGGAGGGCCAAGGAGAATAAATACGAGAAAAGTGCTTACACATTTGGCACATGTATATGTGCCATGGCAGCTGTGCTCGGTGGGTATTGTGCAAGCAGCTTTTCATTAATCACATTACTCAATCACAAACGAGCATGTAGAAGAGGCTAAATATTGTTCTCTATTATACCAGGGTAGACTTGTTCAAGATAACAATTTCACACTACCTGACAGTAGTTGAGGGTGGATTATGGCAAACTGCCTTTATTCTTCTTTTATGTACAACACAAATTCTCTTGTCTTTCCTCTCTTCTGCCCCCACTGGGATTCCTTCCCAGACTGCTCAGAGAGTGCTTCCCAAAGCACTTCCCTCCCAAGGAGTTAGTTTGCCACTCATAAGATGAACAGCCTAAAATTGTGATAATAAAAACTTTATAGCTCTCCATCATGTTCGTTCATGCTAATGCTCTCTATCACTGTGGATATAGCAAAAATTTCAATGCTGGAGAAGAAACAGGGGATTTCAGATGGCATCACAGGCATGTTTTTCAGTGCTGTAAAAACATGGCAGTTCAATATACTTTTATAGCAGAAGGTGTCCATCAAGGTCATTAATGACTGGGAGAGGAGACACAAGAGCAGAAAGTTGCTGATCGATGATGTGTCATAGTTTGGAGATGGAAACTGCGGTAGACATGATCCATACATCTCCATGTCCCCACAGGGAACTGTCCTAATCTAATAAGACAGGTGTCTTCATGAAGAGGTCCCAAGAGCAAAAAAGGAGGTAGAGGTCTGGCAAGTGACATCAGTTGCAATTTGGAAAATTGGAGGGTCTGGCAATAGGGCTGATCACCCTGTAGCACCTCAGTGCAGAGGTGAGGACTCTTGAGGCTTGAGGGACCCACATGGTGCAGAATGCTAATTACCCTTGATAAGGGAGGAAAGGGACACTGGCTCGGACAGTAATTCATTATAGCTAGTCCACCAGTCAAGGGAGTCCTTTGTCAGGGTGAGGCAGCCGCTCTCACTGATATAACAGGCGCAAGCATTTTGATTTCCAGGCTCTGTGAGTGATGGCAGATACCACACCTGTCCCAGAGCTTAAAAGCCGGGATCTTCAGCACCAGCAGAACAAGCCTTCATCCTAGAGGAGTCATTTTACTTTTTAACAAGTAGCAAGGGCAAACACGGACAGAAGGTGATACCTTAAAGAGTGTACAGGAATGTCTAGGATTTGGGTTTAACAACCACTGTTCTTTTCCTCTCCCACACAACTGGTCTTCCCAGAATCAGACCTGACTGTGATTTATTATTATCTCTAATTTTTTGTACAGAGGCAGCACAGAGGAGCTGTATTTGTAGAACAGAAATTCACTACGATAAGTATTACACAGACAAACACCAAAGATACAACCCCCATTCCAAACACATTACAAATCAAGCACAGATTAGAGACCAAGATAAATATTGCAGTATGAGTTTTTTTTTTTTAACCTGCCTTTATAAAGTCACAAAAACCACTTATGGCAATAGGGTTAAATATATGTTTAAGGAAACAAGATGCCTTTTAGGAGCAGCTGAAGCTGGTGTGGAAATAGCTGAAGACATCTTTTCTAGGCATTTTTCTGCCTTGTACTTTTTTTTTTTTCCCTTACCTTCTTCCATCCTAATAAGGGCATTTGCAGTGGAAACCAAGTTCTTTGCTGTTTCTGAGGTCATTTGCTCTTGCTGCTTATTTCCCTCCCTGGACATCATCAACCAGTATGTGAACCGAAGGTGCTGTGGAGCAGAGAAAATGCCACCTCCCAGGAATGGAAATGGCACTGCATCGTCGTTCCTCTGCTTATGAAGTACCCCTCTTTCTTTCTTTTTTTTTTTTTTTTTTTTTTTTCTAAGCAGGGTTTGGCCTCTGTATATGGCAGCTACCACTGAGATCAGACTTCAGTGTGTAGGTCAAGCTGGTCAACTCAATCTTTGAACAGGTCTGACTATTTGAGTTAGTGAAATCTTAACTGGACATTTCAATCAAAACAACTGTGAGACCTGTAATAGGTCCTTTTACCTTTAAAGCTTAATTTTCTAAAGTGAGCAGAGCAAGCTGCAGTGGGTAAAGGTATCTTTCTAGCGATAACTGTTATGAACCTGGGGGCTGCACCAGTTTAACCTTATGGAGTTCAGATAATATAACTAGAGCTTTAAAAAACTTGTGATCCTTCATGCACGTGTATGTCCCTGCTGCATCCCCTTCACTGAGATCAGTGCCAGCCCTACTCTGCCCCACAGCATGGAGTAACGACAGCTATTTCATGCACAACCCATACTCTTCCTCCCTTTTCAATGGTGGGGAATTACATCAGAAGACACATTTGAAAGCAAATCCTCCTCAGCCTGCAGTGAGCCTCAACAATCAATAGTTTTTGCAACAGTCCTCTGGCATCCCCCCCTCAGATGGTGGCATAGCCCACTGCCATCAGCCTCATGTGAAAATTTGCCACTGCCAAAGCCAAGCATCTCTGCCCAGTCCTCTACACAGCTCCTCTTGGAAAGTATCCCTTATTACTTGCACAGGAGGATTTAGGGCTGAGCCAGTCCTGCAGTTTCCAGAGATAAGGCCAGATCCCTACCCATGTGTATGAGTGAAACCTAAGGTGTCACCTAAGGTGGCCAGTGAAGAGCAGGATGTACTATTTTGCTGTCCTCATCAGGGTAATCATCCCCCCACCATTCCCTCCAGCAGGTAATTTTGATGGAGGTGTTTCTGCAGTACCCACTCTGGGACTGCGCATTATGACAAGGCTTAATGGGATTCCACAGGCAATTACTCCCTTCCCATTTTTCTGCAACAACCATTGCACAAGCGCTAATAAGTGAATTACAGGAGAGAAAGGCCTTTGCTTTGTATATGCAGGAGATGTGTCATTTGGCTCTTCAAGTGTATGAGAAAAGAAAAAATTGAATTTTTCAGCCCCTCTCTTCCCTAGCACTCCGTCCTCCATGAGATGAAATAAACAGAGGGAAGATGTGCTTTTTGCATAAATTGGGGATGTATGACTGATAATGTGTTATCTTGTCAGTTGGAGACACCTGCATGGCAGGTATTTATGCTATCAGAAGGCTCTAACTGGTGAAATACAGTTTGGAGCTGATAAGGGGACCCAGGGACTCATGGCGCCAGCCCCATGAGGACAGGGGGATTAATGCTGATATTTTGCAGCTTGCTCTTATTAAATTCTGATTCCTTTTGTGAAGTGAAAAAAAGAAGAGGGGAAGAGTGATTGGTTTTAAGCAGATAAAATACTTGAGGGGTGGGGGTGGCTGGTAGAAACGAGGCTGATGAATGGCCAGGGTATCTCTTGGGAATAAAAGCAAAAACTATTAAATAATTTTCTGATTGACTAGGTCTTGTCTGTCAGGCAGGGGAATCAGAGTAGGGGGAATGGGTCTGGGGAGTCCTGAGAGTACAAAGACACAGTTATATTAAAAGCAGAGCTAAATTATACAGGTGGGGGACGGGGAAAGAGCCAATTTCCTTCATTTGCTGGAATTTTTAAACATGCAGCACTACTGATGTTCAGGCACTCAACTCCCAGCCCAGGCTGCTGCCATCAGCTTCTACTTAATGCCTATGGCAGGGCTTCCTGCTACACACAGTAACCAAGCTCCTCGAAATACTCATATTTAGGATAAGGCTTCCTCCAAGCAAGCAGCACACACCAGGTTATGGCAAAGTTATGTACAGGGGGTCCCCTGCTGCAGTACAAGGGGCAGGAGGGGGAGCACTGGCAGAGCTGGTGTGGGGAGCCTCAGGCTGGGAGAGCCACATGGTTTCCACTCCTGAGCATTTTCAGGATTAAACCCTTAGGTCTTTGCTTGTACCTGTATCTTAGAAAAGAATAATTTGCAACATTCATAAAAGAAAAGCCTTAACAATTTCAGACAAGCTCAGGTAATACTTTGCATATTCTGTGGGAATACTTCTAGGGCTGGAAAAGCAGTAACAAAAAAAAAAAAAAAAATAGGAAGGAATGATCCCATACACCACAAGCATCAGTGAGGAAACATGCCACACTAAGCACATACACTTTGTGCAGAGAGGGTTTCTATCAGTTGCAACCAGAACCAAACCATGCAAACACAAAAAGGCTCTGAGAATGTTACAGCAAGGAAGATACAGCAACACCCTTTTATAGGATGGGAAGGTTTGTGAGGCAGATACAGATGGATCCTTTCGGTTATATGATTCTGTTTGTGGTTCTCTGGGCATGTATTATTAATATGCTACAGAGTTTTAATTAGAGCTGAGAGATTCATTCATTGTGAATAATTTATCTGATTAATTTTGCCTTGCTTCTGTTCATGAATTGTCCATAAGCAGTTTGCAATTTTCTCAAATTTATTTGTCATTTGCAATTATTTGCTGACTTGTCTCAGTAAATAATTCTCAGCATATTGTTTGTCCACAAATTGTCCCTGGATAGTCGATATTCAAAATCAAAGCTGGGTTAGATACACTTTTGTTAAATATATGCAGTAAATCCCATTGGATGTTTCTGTTTTCTGACTAACCTTTAGGATCAGGCTTCCACAGAGAATACTACTTTTTATGAGTTCAAATTTTGCTTCCTGCAAATAGTCTCTAATATTTACATAAAATTCACTGTTCCCATGAACATTCCTACCAGTCAATATATTCACTACAATACACACAGAAGAGACCACAAAAGGAGTGTTTTATACTTGAGGCAAATAGTTCTTTTGTTACACATTGCCCCAGTCTGTTCCTGAGAGAACTGGCTGAGCATTTGTTTAGTTTTGGGGTATTTTTTTTTTTTTCTGGTTTGTTTTGCTTTTCCAGTTCTCCTGGTCAGGGGTTATGCTCTCCCTAAGTCACTCTCTCATGCAAACTGTGCTGCATACCAAATACATTGTCTTTGTGTGCTGCCTTTGCCAGCCTGTCTCAGAAGTGTCCACTGAGCACAGGGCACTGGGATAACCACCATTCAACCAGAAAGAGTGACCATCACCGCTGGGCAAACTGAGCCAGTCACTGCTGGCTCCAACCTGTACTGCCATGAAAAACTTGAGGCACAGAAAGTGCCGCACAGCCAGGCTCACTCACACGGATGACCCCCACCCCGTGGTAACAGGAGAAGCTTGCCTGCTCCACATGGGATCTTTCCTTCAATGAAACAAAATATATTGTTTGGCAATTAAGAGAGAAGTTTCTCTGCTTGCAGTGCTCAAAAACCAGTGTGAATAGTAAAAGGCATCTTTGCATAATTACTAGGTAACCTCCACTTGGTAGTTTTGAATTATTGGCTTGTGGCAGGGAACTATGGAGAAACATCACCGTCATCTGAAACATGCAGCACGAGCTGCTTATTTTTAAATCAAGATCAACAATGAAGACTCACATATTTCAGCATTCCAGAGCAGCTGGAAAGTAAATATTGCTGTGACAGTTCTGTGGATGCTCTCAGCCAGCATACACTCTTACAAGGGTAAGCATATGCAGTCATGACATAATCAGGGATAGCACAGCCAGAAGTGACCATTTGTGTCACCTAGTCCAGCATCAGTGGAGCCAGGACCATATCATTCCCTTCAGCTTTTTTTCCCTACAGCCTAGGCCAGACTAGTTTTAACTACTGCCAGCTGTGAGATTCCTACTTAATCTCCTCAGGACTTCACGTATTTCAGCTCTCAGTATCTAAGTTCTGCCAGGCAGTTCCCATCTTTCCTTTTCCTTTCCTTAAAACTGCACACTTCTCAGTACAATTTTATAGCTTTTATTTCTTACATCCAGGAATGGAAATAACCTGACATACCTGTTTTGCAGGTTGATTGAGGGTTTCATACCACCTTGTAGCTCAGCCTTCCATGTTTCCATGTGACCCATGTGTCCCCTTTAAATCCTCACACCCTCCAATCCAAGTCCCACCAAGGTCAGTGACAAAAACCTCTGGTTCTTGGTGGGTCTCAAACACAACTTTTGATAGTCACAACTCACACATCTTAGACATCAACAAGCCAAGCACTGCTGTTGTCCTTGTCCCTCAAATCAATCTCCCAACCAGCTGGCTGCTCCTGCTGATCAAATCTGAATTTTTTTCCAAGTCTCCCTATGATATTCTTCTGCCTTGGAGATTTGAATGGACAGGGAATACCACTGCCATGCTCTGGATTCACATTATATTTGCATTTTCTAGGGTATTAGCATCCTATAGAGTTTTGTGGGTACATGCAGTATGAACATCTTATAAGGTTTTGTAGACATTCTCTATTAATACACAATGGAATCTGTGTAGATGCATTATTAATACCCTCTTAGCTGGCAAGAGAATGGTGATATTTTCTTATGAGAAATGTAATTGTTTAATATCAAACAGTATTATTTCAAAGATTTAATTGTGTAATTTGGGTCAGTAATCACTCGGTCGTCTTCAGAGCAAGAGGAACTTGCAGGGTAAAAGATTTATTGTCCTGACAATAGAGAGCAAATTTTATTACTTCTGAAAAATTGAGAACTATTAATCCTGGCATGTGTTACTCTCAAACACAGTGAACTGATAAAAGTTTGATCTAATTTTCTCTTTGAAGGGGCATTGGTGGGGTGTGGGATGACTGTTAACTGGATGTGGCCTTCCGCTGGAAGCACAGCGGAGCACAAAGGCGAGGCACATTCAGCTGCACAGGAGCTCTCAGATTGTGCACACGACAGCTATTGAGAGAACAAACTGTTCCAGTCCCACTGTGCTGCAATGGGAGGGAAGACAGAAGTGGTTTCCATGACCACAGGCAGCTTGGTGGTCATCTCTCGAAGGGATGCTATTTGCATCTGCACCCACTTGTCTGTTTCTGGGAGTTCCAAGTAATATTTGCAATACAAATCAAGCAATACATGCGCCAGTGGATGATGAGGTGCATACATGTCAGTTGCATCAAATATATGGGTAATTTGTCAGTGTGAAGCCTATGAACTCTGTTTGATACTTGGAGCTTGAGTATTAGTAGAAACTTCAAGCTTTGTTTTAATGAGAGGCTCTGAAACCTTCTCTGATTTGTTTGGTTTTGGGTTTTTCTGTATCTAAGTTGAACTAAAATTCACAGAAGGTGACAATGATAACAAAAAAGGCCCATAAATTTTCATGGTGTCCCTCTCAAATTGAGCACTAAAGCAAAGCAAGAAAAAAAAAAAAGAGCACCAGAATTGGTTAGGCAGCAATGGGGACATACTGCAGAGATGACCAGTTATTATAAAAGCAAGAGTATTTCCCTGGACATTTGGAGAGAAAGGCTTTTTTTGTGAAAATAGAAAGGCTGCACAACTTCAGTGATGAGCACAGGATCACACTTCCCTTGGATGCCAGCAGGGAAAGGTAGTGGAGCATGTGTTATTTTGCTGTATATAAGGAATTACACAGCAGTGCTGGTAAAAAAAAGAGTTTCTGGGAATTTTGAATGTTTAGAGTTGTGTATAACTTTGCTTTTAGTGACTTAGGCCACCAAGGGAGGAGTCTGTAAACTCCCCCTGCCTTCCAAGCCAAAGCTCTGGTAAAAGGTGGGCTTTGGCTTTGGAGCAGTGAGGACTAGCTCCAGGGCTTGCAGCAATCAAAGCATAACGTTCAGTTTCTGTGGAAAGAACACAAAGTACACCACACAGGGCAAGGGCAGGACAAATAAATGAGGTAAATAGCCTATGCAGGCCAAAAGAAGCTTATAAATATATGAACCCAGGATGCCTGGACACAGCTGCAGCAGGCTGGCACACCTAGAAACTATATCAAGGCTATACAACAGAGATGAAAGTGTAGATACCAGCTTGTAAATACAGATGGGCTGCTTAGCTTTTTACAGATGTGGGCATTACATTTGCAGCTGAGCCCTGAGATCTGCTAATGAGAAAGACTATCTGAGAAGCTGAATATAATGAATTTATGGCAGTATGTGGTTTCCAGACATTTACAAAGAAAAAGCTGTCCCTGTTAACAATGTTTTAGTAACTCCTTGCTTTTAGAATATTCTCCAAACAAACACAGGAGCAGAAACAACTTCTTTCTCTTAGGCTTACCTTCCCTTTCTCAGTTACTTTGGTTGGGTATGTGAGGATAGCCAAGATTTAGACCCGTACCTGAATTGGTCTTGACATCCAAAATACAGTGACTAGATGCCAAATTTGAACACTCTCAGTTCTATCTAGGAGCCTTTGCTAATCACTTTTGGATATGAACTTTAAAAAGTTTTGAGTCAGGTATGGTGAAACGCAAGACTTTAGGGAGAATTTAAGCTGTCTACATCTGCTCAATGTATCCAGCCAGGCTGGCTAGACGTGACAGCCATATTTTATTCTGAAAGGCAGAACTGCAGTTTTGCCCAGCTTGAATGACAAAAATGAGTAGACTTTGCATACAAGAAGAGGGGGGAAGACATCTGGGTCATATAAAAAAAGATTTCTTTTCCCATTCCTCGTGCAACGTATATGACATTTATTTTTACCTCTCAACGATTACAGGAAAAAATATACAGGATATTTCATGAGAGAGAAACTAAAACTTGCAAAGCAAGTTTTTGGAGCTCAGAAGGACATGCTTACTAAGTCTGGCTCCATGATCCCAGAATCATGTTCTCCTGTGTACAATCTGTCCTGTGCCCCATTAAGTCAAAAGCTGAAACTTGCTGCTAAAAGCCATCATCTCCTGCAAAATGCTGCTCTGCCAGTTCAGCCTGGAGGTCTCACTGCTCCTTCTTCAAGCAATGCTGCAATTTACAGCTTTCCCTGTGTACAATGACTGCCATTCTCTGCTTCACTGAAATAGCTTCCTCTGGCCAATGCCAAAGAATGTGTTATTAGACCAGTAACTCACTCCTGAACACAGTGATCCAGGTATGGCAATCCCCCAGCACCTGCTGAAAAAAGACAGCAGCAATTTTTGAAACTCAAAAATTACTCCTCCCCTTACTCCTTTCCAAATGGTGTGAATGCTGGATCCAAATCTAGGCCAGCAACAGAGAATATGGAGGAAATATCCTTTTGCTATGTTATCTGAAAGGAAAACAACAACTAGCAAGGCATGCCAAGGCTACAAACTCACAGTGGAACCTGATGCTGTTAAAAACACACATTGCAGCAGGACAGATGGTGGGTTTATGCAGAGTCGTGCATTGAGGAGAGAGGTTCACAGTGCAGCAGGGGCTCTTCAGTGGGCTCAAGCCAACTTAGCGCCAGTAGAGCTCTGGTTTCAAGGAAATCTGTTTCACCATCATAGACAGCATGTGGCTGCCACCTCCCCTCTCTCCCTAGATGATATTGGCTCCACTAGCAGGCACAGGAGACATTCTTTGTTCTTCATCTTATCTCAGAGTCTCCCATTAGGACCACATAATTCCCCTTAAATAGTTTCTCCCCACTTTGCATATGTGTGTATTGTTTCTGTGTCTGTGACTGGTGTGCACACCTGTGTATGAACCCCTCTGTGGGCCATCTGTACACACACAGACACACAATGTTTACAGGGAGTTAACTCTCTCATTCAGCTGGATTAAATGTGCAAACCCTAAGCAGCAAGATATCTCTGTTCTCTCTCTTGCCACATAGAGCCTCCGACACCTAGAGGACAGGTGAGATGTGAAATCATATCACCAGAGCATCTTGAAAAGGCAGAAGAGATTACAGGCCACTAGGCTTAAATATTTTCTCCAGAGCTCCAAACCATCACTATCGCCTCCTTTTTAATTCTAGGAAAAATTCTATTACAAATTGTTATCAATGTAAAGGTACGGAGGATTCTTCCTAACACCTCTCTGGTCCCCAGCCATAGATACAGCACTCTCTCTTGCTCCCTGCTGGCCAGCATGAGGGCATTTCACCTCGCTCGTAGGAGCTCAATAAGATGCAAAATATGACAAGCTGGTGGAAAGGAGAAATAGACACATATTTCATTACTGAAAGGGAAACAAAAAGAGGTCTCCAGCAATGCTGGATAATAAATAGATTTAAAATGCTTCTGTCTAGTACTAGCATTTTCTTTTATGCCTACACAAGTTTCTCAGAATGAGATGGGAGGTAAGGAGGAAAGGAAAAGCAATGTGTACACTCTGTAGAAGGACCAAAACTCCAGCCTGGTGATCAAACCTCTCAGACAACTCTATCAACATAACAGAAAAACAGGGGGAAAGAAAGAAATGGGGAGGGAGAGGAGGGGGAAAGTCAGGACTAATGGCAGCTTCGAAACAGAACAGCACAGAAAAGAGATGAGAAACATCACAGGAGAGAAATGACTAGCTGAGGAATAAATGTATTAAAAGAGCAGATTTATAGTCTAAGTGGTCACACAGGTCTCCTGCGGGCTTGATAGTAAACTTGTCATGGATCAACCTGGTTGTATGGCAAGGCAATCTGTGGGAAAAAGCTCTGCTAATCCATCCTGGCAGTGCTGTGCATGATCTCCAGGATGCTCTCCCCAGCACCAGCCCACCACAAAGTACATCAGAGATCACTGAGGACCCTGCTCGCCCTGCAGGAGGAATAATGCAAGGAAAGCTACCTGGAGAGACACAAGGAGCATGTGTGTGCTGCTTTGCTTGCCAGGCAGGGCTACATGTCCATCAGCTCTGAGTCATGTGTGTGTTACAAAGCTGGATGCAGCGGCCTGAATTCACGAAGTGACATCCAATTTCCCTCCAAAATCTTTCCTCTTCTTGCTGGTGTGTTTTATTGCTGCTGCTCCTAACAGCAGTGCACCAAACATTTAGAATTATGTGCCCACTTGCAGCCAGTGCAACACAATTTATTCAGCTCACCAGTAATCCTGAAACTGGCCTAGCTTGTAGTTTGATTTGCACAAAGCCCAGGACATATAGTTCCTAGTAAATTCTTAATCCACAAACCAGTTTCAGACCCAGCAGGATAACTAATCAGGGCTGCCACCAACCCTCCTTGCCTCATCCCCAGAACCCCTGGAGTCAGCTGATACCCCCAAGTTAGTTTTAGTCTGGGCTATTTCCTCCCTGAACACAATGCATCAGCGTGCTCACCGAAAGCTGGCACCTCAGGCATGGAAACCAATTCTCCGTGCTATCTGCAGAGGTTTGGTCATGGGATAATGAAAGCTTGAATTCAAAACCCACTGAAGCTATTATAGCTATAAAGAGGGAAGGAGGGAGAGCTCGGGAGAAGAAGACAGACACAGAGGTCTATTTCTGACTGCAGGTGCATAACAGGGAAGCAGTCTTAAATACTCTGACAGCTGAGAAGGGAATACTGTCCTCTACTGCTAAGCCACTAGGGACATGCTATTTGAGCTTTGCCATTTCCACTTAAAAACGAGGACTACCTCTAGCACCTGAAGCGTGAATCACATGCAGCTGTTCAATGACCCGAAATAGAAGAAATGAGAAAGCACTCAATGTAGTTGCATTAATTGCACATGTACATCATAGTGTGCATACTTACTAGCATGTGGAACTTACTGTTGCCTAGAAGAAGTAGAGCAAAGACTGAAACTCTTTGCTTTCTGTGCTACTCTCATATGAGAATTTTCAAGATATGAATAATTAAAAAATCTTATAGAAGTGACTGTTGGTGTGATAAAAGAACCAGGGAAATTCATCTTATTCTCCCCAAACTTTCCCTATCAGATCCCTGCATGCTAACAGGGATTTAAAATTCTCTATCCTGACCATCCAGCAACACAACCAGCTCCTACCTTGCAGCACTTTTGTCACAGTTTGTTTGTCCCAAACTCACACCAGAGGGTACAATGATGATAGCACAATGTTTTTATGAGTGCACCTATTCTCGTTTTGGATATGAAGACAGATCTCTGTATCACCTTATATTGGATCCACATTTATGTGACAGATTGGTCCTGTTATGCAGGACTTAAAAGGGAAAGGGGCAGGAGGTTCAAAATGCATGCATACAGGTAGCAGCACCACTGTAAGAATGCACAGGGGACACAGGTGGAGGGAGCAGAGTTCAGGCTGAGACAACACTACATGTTCTTATCTCTCCATGACTCCAGCAGCCTACTAAACCCTGAGAGAGCACCACATGGCCTTGAAACATGCAGGGAGCTACAGTACATCCCCAGCTGTGCCCACGTTGCTGTGATAAAGCAGTTGCTGCTGGCCAGGAGACAACTTTCTACTGACTTGCCCATCGGGCATCCCCTCTCTTGCTGAGCTTACTGGGAGTCTTGATGCAGAAGGTGTCACCAGAAGCAAGATGGGGCCAACCAGCTGATAGTTGAACTGTGTTTTCCAACAAAGAAACATCGCCTAAATCAGTGGGTGATTGCAGAAACTCAGCAGTAGTGAGACTTGCTGAGATCATCAGAGCTCTCTGAATGGGGCTGTTTTCTCCAAAAACTAAGAGCATAGTTATCTCCACAATAAAAAAGTGGCATGGTGACATAGCACCTCATTTCAGCTTCAAGCAGCAGTCTCACCAATAAAAAAAGTGTGAATTCCTTAACTCTGTGCCTGTGCATGCACAGAATTTGTGCTCCATTGCCCCCCTAAGGGGCACTTCACAGAGTAGGCCAAACTGTGTCCTGGCAGCAGAAGTAGAGAAATCCAAGCTCATTCACTTTTACCAGAGGAATTTCAGTGAATGATTATTTAAGAATGTGGTAACATCAAGGAACCAACAGAGAACAGTCTGTAATTTGCTAGGCACTGTCAGCACTGAGCAAGAAACAGCTCCTGTTTAAGTGCCCACACTTTAGTAGCTAAGACCTGACACTGATGCAATGAGTTATAGACACATTACATTTTAAGTACTTGTGTTTTCTTGCTTTGTTTCTGTGATATCTCGGTGCCTTGTGGTAGAGTATTTGCATTCTTAATGCTCCTGTAAAGCAGATGCCATTGTTGTATCTTAATGCTGAACTTGGGCAGTAGGGGACTAAAATGACCTGTCCCACATCCCACAGGCTGTATCTGACAGCAGGAAATTGAACCTTCATCTCTCAAATGCCAAACAGCCTCCTGATTGCCGCCCTTTGTTCTTGTACCTCTCCTCTAGTTTACACTTAACAATCAGGCAGTTAATATCCTTTGTGAAAAGTGGCAGCTTTCCTACTGCTATTTCCACTCTTCCCAGGACATATAGTATTTACCTTCAAGATCCAAGCCCTTTTGAACACACATACTCCTCATCTGACACCTGGACAATGTTGGAGGACTGGTCTGATACCTTTACTTTCTCTCATTGTCCAGATGAAGAAAATGTGAAAACAGAGAGATAAAAATGCATGTAAGCAATGACCCTTATAGTAATCTTAGGAGAAGATTAGGTCCTGCAAAGCAGATGCTTCTTTCAGGGCTGCTCAATAAAGCTGAGGGAACTGTTCCTGCTATTTGTCGTCACTTTGAACATATCCCCTTGTGCTTTTTTTCTGCCTTCTGTTCACCACGAGGGCTGAGCCTCTGCTGACTGCTGTGTGCTACTTCCTGGGCTGGTGGACACTGTAAAGGTGGGTTGGCATTTTTTGTTCCTAGGTTTGACTCAGCTCATATGAGAGGAAAAAAAGCCTTAGCCCACAAGAGGAGACTGTCCAGTGCACATCCCATAAGAAGGTGAGACATCAGAAAGGCCAGAAAAGGCCCACATAACTCTTTTTAAGCAAACAACCACCATCTTTCATAAAAGGCATTAGAGCTCAGCTTTCCCTCATGAATCACAGGAGAGTGAGGGGGAGTAATGCCATCGACCTCAGTTCTCAGTGAAATGGATTTACCCAGGCAGCTCAAGCCCTCTTCACATCTTTAATAAAGTAATTCCAATCTACCTGCCTGAATAAAATTCTTCCTAACAGTCTCTTTGGTCAAAGGTCCCAGCTGCTGCCATTGGTTTTGTTTTCAATATGCACCTCACATTTAGGCTGCTTTTGTGTTCCTTTGCGCTGTTCAATGGAACAGTTCTTGATGAACAACAGTCTCCAGAATGATGCCCCCCTCCTTCCCTGTTGCTAAAACTCAGAGATAGAAAAAAACCTCAAGAGTCACTGGGATTGATGAGCTGTTAGCAGCACCTGTATCTTTCTCAATGTTACCTTCATCTCATGTAGGACCAGGCTGCAGTGGGTGGGTTCCCACTTACCTACATTTGCCCTACCTCCCATAAGTATAGGCCTTTTTAGATTAACTCCTGGGCTCTGGGGAGAAATACAGGATTTGTACAGTCTGTCTCCCTGCACAGTATCAAATTTACATTCCATACCTGCATCACTCACACCTACTTCCACACAGCTGCCCAGTCCCACACCCTCGTATACCACCACACACACACATCCTCTCACAAATTCAGGTTTGCTGTCACATTGCCATAAACACATTTTGCTTTCTGGTTCTTCCTACGTGAATGTCTCTCCTCTACTCCATTTGCAAAGGTCCCCAGGAGGCACACTAATACCATCACGCTATAGCTGAAGACTCAAGCTCACCCTTGAGCCTGAACACTCCATTTACCACCCTCACCTTCAGGTGCCTCGAAGTATTGCTCAGGCTTACTCTGTGTTGTGCTGCTACTGAGAGAGAAGGAATCAGTCTTGGTTGAGAGGAGAAGAGGGATGGTTCAAATCTAAACCCTGCCCAGACAGACAGAGATAGCTGATGGCCATGTGTGAGCTCATGCTGAGGCACAGAGCACAAAGACAAGGACTGATGGAATGAAAATGTCTTGCTTGTATATCTCTGGCACACTGCTATACCTCCTTTGCTAATAAACATGAATTTACCGAGGATCCTGCTGAATGTCACTTGTCTTTAAATGTCTCTTGACAATACTCAGTCTCCCATCTCTCATGGTGAGGTAGGAGTGATGAACAAGGAGACACTGTAATCTCTGTTCCAGCCCTACAGTGTACTGCAAGAGGGAAACAGATGGTTTAATATATTCTCTTGTCTTTCTCTTTTCAACAAATCCTGGTACTTGCAGAAGTGCTAATCACCTAGAGTCCCAGGGGGTAAATTTTTGCCCTGCCCAGATAAACAGTTCCCATCACATATATTCCACTATCCTTACACTGTTCATCTTGATTCCCTCCCCTGAAGAGACCAGTTTCAGAGATTAAAGAGAAGAATAGTCTTCTGCTGCCATTTCATTTTCCAATGAACAAGTCAGAAAGTACGAGTCCCTTCACACAGTTCCACCCTGACTAACCATAAACAGAAACAGGCAGACTCCCCTGATTGTCACATGTACCAGTTCTTCCCATGTGATGCTGCTCTACAGCATGCAGTCTGTCACAGCAAACGGCACATGCTGACATGGATCTTCCCAGCCAAACCCACGGAGCCACAGTGACAACAAAATTACAGAACAGCCTGGTCACTAAATTACCCAGCAGCTATGAGACAAACCTTCTGAATTGCCTTGTTATTATTTCCCTAATACAGTCTGCTACAGCATCTGGCAGTGCGGTGTGTTTCAGGGCTAAGCATGCAATAAAACTGTGTGATTAGATAGTTAACTGTCTTATGATAACAAGGCAGGGATTTGCAACCAGCTAGAAAAGGAGAGATTCTTTCTAACAGAGCACAATCCAGCCAGGAAAGCTCAGAATCCAGACTGAAACACACATGATTACCCCCTTTTAAAGAAAATCCCCATGTGATATTTCACTGGTGGGTGAGAAGGGAGGCATAAGGATTAGGGCTGGTTTTGTTTTTCTCTTTTCTTTTCCAACGTTAATTCATTCCCCCATACAGGCTGGTCAGCAGAGAGCAGTGATTACCTCTGTCAGGGAGAATGGGGACGGCAGCTTACTGTGGTTAGTCCTCCAGGGAGAATTGCAGGGGCCTGTGCAGCTCTAAGCTCAGCTCCTGGGGACCACAAGCTGTTAGGGAGCCTCCTATTAGACTCCTGTGGTTGTGGCAGCACCACACGTTTATCTTCTGGGGACTGGGCACATAGGGGTTGACAACAGACAAAAGCCTACCCAGCCCCAGCTGCCTTCTCTACCCTGATCTATAGAGACATCCAACCCCTCCCAAGGGTGAAGTAGTGACACCCAGAGAAGAGCATGAGTCCTGTATTTGAAAGTGAAGTCCTGTCCTCAGGGTAAGAAAAGAGGGTGTGATCAGTCTCACATAAATTAACCTTTACAAAACTCTTTCAGATTCTAATTATCTGGCAGCATGAAGGACCAGGTAACCATCATGTAGTTACAGGAAAGTTGCCATGTAATTTGCTGTGTAGGTGGATACTTGGGATACTTGTCAGGTAATTTCTGTGTAGGTGTGCAAAGGTTTACCATGGATGAGTGATGACTTTTACAGAATGGAAATAGAGGGCAATCTGACTTCTCATGTCCCTTCTCCACCTGCCAGGAGGCAAATACCATATTTGCACAAACGTCCGATTTATGTCTCTTAAACATCCCATTTATGGCTCAGGGACATAGCTGGAGAATAGGTTGCTTTTCTGCTACTGTCTGTGCAAACAAACCACAAAAAATGGTGACTCCTACCCTGAGGAACAGTTCACACTTAATAGGTCAGGCTGTCTCACAGACAGATTCCTAAGAGCCAGATTCTCCACAGATGGGCCCCAACAAACACAGTGTGATTTGAGACTGGATGAGGCATAAGACCTTTTCACTCATAACCATCTCCAATCACAGCTTAGCACTCTTGCCTGGTATTTCTCTCCTTACAACAGTGGATTTTGTTTTTCACATTTTATTGAAGCAGCCCTTTGATTTCTCTCCCAGTCCCCTTCCCTGGCACTGTTAACCAAACAGGGAGGCAAAGCACATGCAGTCATTTGCAGTTATTCCATATGCAGTTCTGGGACAGCTCTGACCTTTTTCTGTTTGTGTACAGCCTGTTTGCCTGTGTTCAGCAAAATGCATTCCCTTGCACCTCATCCACACACATACACTATGGTTTTAACTTAGTTCTCTTTCTGCATCACCCTACAATGACTTGTGACACTGAACACATCCTTTGTACCGGGAGGGGTTCTGTAAACTTTGGTTGGCTGGACATGCAAGGAAGCTCTTAAATGGAAATGCTCTTATGCTTAAATGGAAATTGATTTGAATCTTTTTCCAATCCAGTAATTTTCTTCAGCTCATGTGTTCAGAACTCTCAGACCCTGTTACATCTGTGATAAGCTAAGTCCCAATCTTAGACACCCTGCTCTCTTAACATCAGGGTACCTCGGTGTTTTTATCTACTCCAAGCAGCCCCATTTCACATCCTTCCCAGAAGAGAGATGCTCATGTCAGTTCTCCACAGCAGACCTACCATGGGAGGGCTCAAAACAAGCAGTGGGCAGATTACTCATTACATACAATTTATTTAACAGGTTCTGTCTTTTTTTTTCCCCTGCTGATAGATGGTCTATGAACAAACTTTTATGCATTTATTATTGTTTATTATTTATTTATGCAAAATTGTTCAATGAATATTTTACATGGGCAAATTTCAGTCTGGGTGTTTGTAATGAGCTTTCATTCGATTAGAGAATTCTGAATATTCATAATGTCTAATTGGCCATCTCAGTCACATGGTATTTTTTTCTGTCCCCTTACTAGAAGACTGAACTTTTATTAACTACTTCCATCCCAAGGAAATTTCTTCTCTGGAGAGAAAGGATGAGAGTGATTGGCCTGAAGGTGTTCTAAAACATAGATTGTTGCAAAAGAGACAAGTCTGAGGCTATGTCTCTATGGCATAAAGCAGAGCTTTGCCAAGATCTGCAAGCCAGTTTTCAAACTAGAGGCAGTGTCTTCATAGCAAAACACCCCAGGTATGCTCATGGAGGCTTTTTCCTCTCCAGGGTTAAGTAGCCAAGCAATTCACTAGCCTCGCATACAGTTAGGTTGTTTTAGTCTTGGCTGGATGTCTTTGCACATTACTGCTACTTACTCATAGATATACTAGGGCTAAATTTGGTCATGTTTAATGCAGGAGGCTCCACTTCAGTGGAGTTAGTGCACACTCCTAACTCTTCCTATGGACTTCCAAAGCCTGATTATCATCCCCTTCTATTGTGGAAACATCAGATAAAGTGCTTCCTAATCCTGGCTCTCTCTGCAGTGACTGTAAAAAGCCCACAGCCAGTGTGGCTACAGGCATTTGTGCTGTCAGTTGCAGATATTTAGTAATAGGCAATTTCTCTCATTCTGAAGAAGTGGACATTATCAAGCTGCTTGATGCTTAGGAGTAGGCACAGTAGAAGGAAAACATATTTGAACTCCAAAGAGCATGGCAAAATCTCAAACCAGCATCTCATTCACTTTGTGATGTGCCCAGAGTATCAGAAACATGTCAAGAAGGAAGAAGAAGGGCAGAGGGGCAGAACTAGGAGAATTTGTGGCATTATCCTATATATGATTTGGTCATTTCAGCCTTTTCTAATGGAACCCTTGTACTTCTGGAAGGGTCACATCTGAGAAAAAGGCTTGCCTAAGTACCTGAATCCCAGACCCTAAATCTGTTTCTGCCCCCTGGTTCCTGCTGCAGGAACCTTCCTTCCTGGTGACAGGATGGGTGTGCATGCCACTGTCACAGGGCACACACAGGCACCTGGAGAGCAGTACATGATGGGAAAAGCCTTAAAGTCTGTGGACAGTGATGCCATTTGGAGCTGTTGCACTTTTCTGAAAGCAAGATCCAGTTCTACTGTTCTAAATCTTTAGTGTGGGGCTAGGAATCAAATTCATTTTGGTTGAACATACAACTGAATGCAGGGACACAGACAATAAAATACTCCAACACTCTTTCCTCAATCAAAGAAATTACATGATATTAATGCAAGGTAGCTTGGGTTGACTTCACCTGCGTTAAAGCCAGGAAATGTAAAAAATGATGGTTCCCACAGCAACCTTAACTCACCCATGTTGCACATATCTAATAAGGCAGAGTTAACAGCATACACATGAATATAAAATACGACTCAAGCAAATCTCAGCCATCAAATTGCATTAATATTGATTTGTTTCTTTTAATAATAGATTGTCCCATCATTGCTTTCAAGAGAGCTTTTTATGAAACTATTTTTTTAGGTTAAGATTAAAAAAAGAAAAACCGAGCATATTTTATTCACATTTGATATTTAAAAGAGGCGACATTGTTTCTCCATATGAGGAATCTGACAAATAGGTAGAATTCAGTCCTCATTTTTACTGTATTACAGTAATTTCAGCTATGGAGTTTTTAATTAAAAATTTGAAACCTAAGTGTGATGACAGCCAGAAGAGACATGATCAAATTTATTGAAAAAGATATGAGATATTAATCTCCTCCTTCACAGCCTAGGTTTCCTTTATTTCTATCACTGAGCTGAACCCAGTGCTGGGGATGAGTCATCTCATTGATGGGTACCAGCCTAGGATACAGTTCATTCAGGGCTATACTAGACTCCTACCCAAATTATCAGGATCATAAGATTAAAAAAAAAGTTAAAAAAAAAAAAAGTTAAAAAAAAAAAAAAAAAAGAACCACAGGATCCTGATCCAACATCTGATTCAATAAAGGGATTACTGATGTTTGTACATGCTGCTCAAGATGTGGCATGTGTGTTGAAAGTGGCTTTTTGGTACAGACACATGAAGATCAGCTACTTGATGTCCTGAAAGGCACAGGTGGAATGAATAGCAAAGCTGTGTGGGGATTCTAACCCTAAATAACTGGAGATGTTGTGATATAACCTAAGAACATCAATGCCGCTATAAATGATCACCTTTCACAATGTGTCATACAGAGGGTCTAAACTGAACGGAAATTAAAGGAAATTGTGCCCAGAGATTCGGACTCAGCAGAGAGACATGGACAACTGGGATTGCTCCAGTGGTGCTGCAGAGCTGCTTGGGCAGTGTGTGGCAGGAAAGCTGTGGGGGCTGCAGGGGAACCCTCACCAAACAGTGCAAAGCCAGACATTGTGCACAGCACCTTTGAAACCCTGGCAGCTCTTCCCAAAGGAGAAGCTGGCACCCGGTGACCACCAATTTTAGCAGCTCTCTGGCCAAGAACCAGAGTGCTCACAACCCTGTGGCCAGATCTCACCACACTCCATAGCAGCACCTTGGAGTCACTGCAGCACACAGCTCTGTTCTTAAAAGACACCCTCAGGCAC
Organism: Vidua chalybeata; assembly: GCF_026979565.1. Lineage (NCBI taxonomy): Eukaryota > Metazoa > Chordata > Aves > Passeriformes > Viduidae > Vidua > Vidua chalybeata. Next base: position 68,713,880 of record NC_071531.1, read on the forward strand.
AAAGAAAAATGAATGAGCTGGTTCCTTGAGAGTCATTCAGTCAAGGGAAAAATATCCTTTTTCTTGGACCCTGACACCTGCCTCAGAAATGAATAATCAGAAAAAAAAAAAAAAATAAAAAAAAAAAAAAAAAAAAAAAAATCAAGCCAAACAGCATCGTAGACTGCGTGTCTCATTTCGTTTTGGTTTTTAAGACAAAACTCTAATTTGATTCCAAAGTCCTTGTAATACCATCTCCCCCAGCCTCTTGTGTAAAGTTTCCAGCTCCTCCTTTAAATTAACTTGCTAAATGTTCTAGTCCCTGCCTGGCTGGAGGCACTATCTGGTCCATCGGAGGAGCCTGGCTGCTCACGTGGCAGCTCTCATTAGCGACAGGCAGGGACTCAGCTGCGCCGGCTTTGATAAGCCCGGCTCCACTCTCACAAGTACACCGCAAAGCAATTAAAACAGCAAAGGGCCCTTTCCCCCCCTACCATCCTTCTTCTTCCTTCTCCAAAGCTGAATAAAAATGATTTGATAAATCATTCTTTTCAGAACTAAACACTCAGGCGAAGGAAGGGGGAGGAGGGAAAATCCACACAGGGGAAGCAAGTCGCTCCTGAGGACCCATTATTAGCCCGTATCCCCAGCTCGGCGGCCATCAGGACAAACCCTGGAGTTCGGGGTGGGGCAGTGCCACAGCGACACTCCTCGCCATTCATCTTCCGCTGCTCCCAGAGCTCTGACTGTGCTCCGTGTGTGCACATTTGTGTGCGGGATGGATGGGAGTCGGGCAGGTGTTTAGGACAGTGTCAGCCCGGTGTTGTTATACTGCCTGCCTTTAGATGCAGTGCAGGCACAACTCAATTCCCTCAGTATCGTCTGAATTCCTCTGACTTAAACTAGGGAAGAAAACCCTCAGGAGGCTGATAAAAAAACACAATTTGGAGGCACCCGGCTATGCTACCATTGCCACCATAGCAGGAGCCACAATTGTATGCTTGAAACAGCCCTGGGGTTTTGCCATCTCTCTGCAGTGTAGCACCAGTGCACTGTGCTTTTCAGGGACTCCCACACACTGAAATAACCCTCCTGATTACAGAGAAGTAGAAAAGATGGGAAAGTCTGGGTATCACCTAGATTAGATTAAGTAATGCACTGAAGTGAAGTGCCTACTGATTAATGTGGAACTAACACAAGACCTCCTGCAGGATGCAGAAACAAAGATGGGACTCAGGGACTCAGGAAGAGAGGAAGGGTTGGCATGGCAATAACACTGTTCGCAGTCAGAGACCTGCTTCTGCAAACTGGGCTTGGCATACACAGAAGGGAGCACCTGATGGCCAGGGATTGAATGGGAGGGCTTAATTGAGACTGCACTATCCAAGAACAGACATGCTAAAACATTAGCCACTACTTAGGCTCTATCTATGTCTTTCAAATGTATCTGTAAAATTACTTTTATTAAATGAGATTCTGACAAGTGCTTGAATTTACAGCCTGCACAGCAATCAAGTACCACTATGGGGATTGGCAAACCACCTCTGAAACTCTGTGGCTCTCCTTACTTAGTCTGTGATCATGATCTGGTTTGTGAGCCAGGCTTTCCAGTTCTCAGTCTGGGAATTATCTGTCATTTCCCATGACATTAGCAATTGCAGTTTGTAGTGAGAGATGCAAAGAAAAATAGTAATTTGAAAAAAAAAACAAAACAAAACAAACCAAAAACCAAAAACAAACAAACCCCAACAAAAGTACTACACACAAAGGTTTCCAACCAGCAGCACATACCCACTACAAACCAAAATAAAACAACTGTAAAGCTGCAAAACCCTGCCCCTTTTCCCTTATGTCACAAAACCACCTGACTCACAGGAGGATGCACTCTGAGTAAAGAAGGGTTAATATGCAAGATGTTCTATGCAATGTCTTCAGAGAAGAATTCTCTCTTGCTGTCACCTACAGAAATGCGAATGATTCATCCATTTAGGTGACAACATCTCTGACTTAGAAAAGCAGTTTCAGAAGAGGGGAAGTATATCAGAACATCTGGGAAGTTAAGAGGGAGAGAAGCCAGTAACTGGGAGTTTCCTGGCAGCCTCAGGTGGATGCTACTGCAATGATGCATGATAAAGAGGCATGGAGAGAAAGGCAGAGGGTGTAGAGGACACAGTGCAGTTTCCAAGTGATCATCCATCACCAGTGGCTCTGCCTTCTCCTTTTCATGCCAACAGGTGATGGAGCCTCATCCATAAAACATTTCCTGAGTGTCACTAACAGGAAGACACATTGGAGGGTTACGTTCACTCTGCATAAGAAATAACTTCCCAGATGAAGGAGAGAGCTGCCACTTTTAAACTCGCAATGCTTTCCTCCTCCCCACCTGTCCCTGCATGCTGCACCCAAGGAATCATCTGTCTCTCTCCACCCGCTTCTCCTCTCCTCAACAGCTGCTTCTGTGATCCATACCATAGGCTCCTCTTCCATGGTTACTTTTTATATAAGTATTTTGTATATTTTATGTGTTTGTTGGTTTTGCTTTGTTGTTTTTTGGGTTTTTTGGGTTTTTTTGGTTTTTTTTTGTAATACAGGCTACCCCTAATATATAGACCTGTGAAGTCTTCTCATAATCACAAGAGGAAAATCAGTTTCCAGAATATCCAGCAGCCCCTCCAGCTCCTGTCTCCTCTCAGATCATCACTCCCTTTTCACACACTCCTGAAACTATTCGTAATTCATACCCTGTACATTTTAAGATTTCAACAAAAAGCTCTCAAATGTGCACACTCAATAAAACAGAACAAAAGCTTAAAGTCTTTGTTTAGCCTAGGTGACAGGACCCTTGTGACTACAAGAGTCAGGACTAAAAGATCTCTGAAGGTTCTGCTCCCAAAATAATTAAAACAGAAATATGTAGGAAGAAAAAAAAAAAAAAGTGTTGGAGCAGGCATAGCCACTAACTAAATGTTTTTCATTTCAATTTGCAAACAAAAAACGGCTGGATGATTCCTTAAGTACTTTGGATTCAGGGTCTGAAATATGACTCAAGTTACACCTGAGAGAATCAGCAGGTTTTCCTGTAATATTCTGGAACTGAATGATCGTTTTGACAAACCTCTGCATGCATCAGCAATGTCGGTAGCCTCCGAAAACAGGATTTAAGTCCTTAAGTAGCAGGGACAACAGAGGGGGCTGCAGGGAAGCCATGGAGGAGGGAGGGCTACTGCAAAGCTGGTTTGGGGAGCCCAAATTTGGGAGACCTGGGGGGATGGTGGGGATGGAAGGGGGGCAACTGCAAGGCAGGGAGGGGCACTGGCAGAGCTAGGTGCAATGAGTGATGTGCAGCAGCTGTTTGTAGCCAGCTCCCTCACGGCACACTTTTCACTAGAACTAGAATTCAAAAATTCTTAATACAAACTCCTGTGCCATTTATTGCCTGACTTACCAAACCTCACTCACTTCTGCAATTGCATTCCTACATCAGCAAATGTATGAGGTTCCTACCTCAGCTGTCTACCTCAGCTGTCAGCCATCCAAGTGTTTCTAGAAATGTATTGCACTTGATGTTACAATGTTTTCTTGTCTCCTGAATGAGATGTGGAGTATCTGGGTAGTAGATGAATCTCACCTGTAATTAAATGCTTCTAAGAGATAAAGTGGCTACAGAATTAGGGTGAGTGTATGTCTTGAAGATGGATATATGCTTTCTGAGCACTCTGCCTGTGTTTTGGAGGATTAAACATGATAGAACCATGGGAAGCTAAGAATGCAAAAGGGAAGGATGATGCAAGAGAAAGAAACAGAGAAAGAAGACCTAAAGACAGCAAAGAATGACAGTGAGACAGAGAAGACTACCTAAAGAAAGAAAGGCAGGTAAAATCACTGAACAAAAAAATAGAAGGAAAGAAAAGCTCTGTAGAGAGCCACTGAACACAGTACCCTGCCTTCAGTCCCCTCCAGACAAATAAATGCTGACCCTACTTCTTTCCTGGCTTGTCAGGGGCTGTTTGGCTGAATAAGTCCAGCCCAGCAGCCCTCTCTCACTCTCTCAGCATTAATATATTCATTTCATTATTCAATTATTTAAAACATTTCTTATGTTCCGTCTATCTCACACAGATGGAGGTAGGGTGAGCTGCTCCCTCTCTCTTTAAAGCCTGTACTGCAGGAGCCTCGAGGAATGTAGGGCACAAAGTGCTCCTCAGCACTTCCTCCTCCAGCAGCTTCACCCTGGCTCCAGCACCAGATGCTCCCTTCCGTGCACCTCAGACATCTTGTTTCAAAGGACACCGTGTGACTGCAGTGTCCCCTGCATGGCACAGGGTGCTCTGTTGTCACCGCGAGCCCCATGGGCTGTCAGAGGGAAGCAGAGACACTGGAAGCTGCTCTCCTGTCAAATTCTGCTGACCCCTGCAGACAAGCTGCTGCCTCACGATGTGTAAAATGTTAGGCTGCAGGTTACAGAGAGACTCTTCCTCTCCATTTGTCCATCAGCTTTTGAGGGGCTAATTAGCTTGTTAGTCATGATGTCTCTCTCAGGCTTCCAAACTACCATAAATCTCCTTCTTTCTTCCAGGGGAGCATTAACTTGGATTCTTGGATAGGAGACCTCCAAAGACAACTTAAGGTACTGAAGGCAACAGGGTTCATGAGTGAGAGGCTGTCATTCCTCCTACAACATCATTAGCCCCCGTATCCCAAAGTGATGCTGAGAAGGGCCATCTGTAAAGCAGAGTCCTTGACCATTTGCAATTACAAGAGAGATAGTGGGTGTTACACAGCACTGCCCCACACAGAACACTATTAGAATCTCATAGAGGAAAGTCAAAGGATCCCTGCTGAATCACCTAGCCAACCCCTGCTGCCCAAAAGCATCAGCCACATTAAATCATTCCTGAAAGCTGTTTTTCCAACCTATTCTGAACTCACAGCGGTGCAGGGTCCATGTCCCCCCAGGTCCTCTCCTCCATTATGTCATAACAGTATCTGAAAATAACTTTATTACCACATGGTACTTTTCCTCCTCTACCCCTGCACACCCAGGAAACTCTTTACAAGCATTGTCATATACTCTCAACTCATAATTTTGACTCCCATCAGATGTAGTGCTATGTCACTGTCAGTTTCCAAGGGAGGTTACCTAATTAAAGGTATCTCACACACAAGGAGATTACTCTGTCCTCTTTTTGACTCACCGTCCTTGTTTGCCACAGCTTACAAAACAGCCAGGCCTGCCTGCTGCTCTGCTGTGTCTCCATCCTGCCTGGTGTGGGCTGCTTGTTAAGTGGCACTGAGGAACAGGCAATTCAGCTGGTCTTGAGTGATACCATCAATGTGGGGTTTGCCTTGGGCTTCCTACAGCTTGTCACTAGAACTGGTGGGTGTATCCAGCCCCCAAAATCCTCATTTGAGGCAGAGCAGGGTAAGGATTTTCAGGGAATCAACCAGATATTTTTAGTTTAGCTATTTTTTTTCCCTGCAAGAAAGAGTTAGCTATTTCACAAGGATTTTGCTGTACCTTTATTAGCAACCCTTATTGTGTTCATCTCTTACGGGAGAATTCCCTCAGTGCAATTCCATTCAGGCAATTCTGCTAGTAATCTGCATGGTTACCAACACTAAGACATCATAGCAGATAAGAAGAGAGCACCTGGGGAATTCAGCCTTTTGCTCAGCCATGAGGATTTCCTGCAGTGCATTCTCAGACTTTTGTCCAATTCTGTGATAAATGCTCTCAAATGATGGAGTGTTCAACTGTTCCCTTTATAGGAAGAGTTCCTGAGCCAAGAACAACTCACTGACACAAAGTGAATCTGGATAATCAGCCCCATTGCATTCTTTTCCTCCTGATGCTAGCTAAAGCTGGGTAAACAATTCTGAATGAATCATTTATTAGCTTAATTCTACCTTCTCCAATTCATGAACTGTCCACTAGCGCTTCCCAGTTTTGTTTCCTCCCGCCTATTTTCCTTCAGAATCATTTGGGTATGAACACAACACAATTCACTGAAGTCAGCAGGATTATTTCTTTGCATAAAAGTAAGCTTGTGCTTTAAAGCTTTTGTTGAACAGGGCTTGTTGTGATGGATCTTGTTTTTTTTTTTTTTTTTTTTTTTTCTTTAGAAACTATCTTTAATTTTCAACTTGTTAGCAGTTGAAATTTTACAACTCTCTTTATTGAATATAAGTCACATGGCATGTTTGTATTATCTTGAATGGATGAAAGCAACTGCTAGAGCACTTAACTTCCTAGGAAACCAACACAATTCACAATGTGTTTTCTCAGTGCCCCATTACCAATACTGCAGCACAAAAAAAAGTCAGGAGTCAGGCCCTCAAAGCTAAAAATCATGAGGTTTTGTGGGTTTTTTCAAGTAAAAATGTTAGGTTCTTTTCACTTGTCTCCTTGCTTTTTAATCTTTCAGGTCCATTTTCTTCATCAAAAGCACAAAGGCCGGAAACATGCTGCTTCAATGAAAGAAAAAAAAAATCTTGACTTCAACAGCAAGGCTTTCACAAACACAGTGAATATAACAAGCCTCACAGCAAAACATGAGTGCTGGCAACAGCTAACTAAACAATTATGCACTAATAATACAAACTAAACATTAGTTTGCAATGCTGAATTGATTGCCATGTTTTCTACAACAGCTCCAGCCAGGGGACTTCTTTCCTGAGATAATCACACAAATCAAACTCAAAAGGGGTAGAACACAATCAGGTCCAAACTGCATGTTCAAGCCAGTCCTGAAGGAAGGATTTTGGCTTCTAAGCTCTACTTACTCACTATTCAGGGCTGCCCTAAACACTAACTTTTTGTCCAGGGTGCCTTTCCAGTACATGATCCATAGGTATTGTCCTTGTCTCTCTGCCAACTAGGCAAATGCCTCATCTCCGTTTGCAGGGTGGTCCCTTTGCTTGCTGTGACAATGCCATTCTTCTGTCACCTCAGACTAATATACAAGCATCTAAGGCACTACTCAAGGACTGGATTTCTTTTTCCAGGAGTGTCTAACTCATCCCCTAAGCAGTGCTCTCTCCCTTCCTCGTACCTGTTTGGAAAGAGCAGCAGCCAAATCCCTCTCCAAGAGCGATGTGAGCGCTCCCTCTGCTGTCACACACAGGCTCCAGGCAGCTGGGAATTCCGTAGCCTTGTGCAGCTCCTGCCCTCAGCTAATAGCTATTTGGCTGGCATTTGTCTCGCAGTGGAAGGGTTACTGCAACACATGCTGGGAACGTCTGGCCACAGGAAACTCAAGTGATGGAGATGTTTCCAGCCCTCTTGCCCCCATCAGGCCTAGTGATTTCTAAACTGGGGGCACACATGCATTGCCTTCACTCTGTGAAATTCAATTTATACTAGTAGACAAGAAGTCAAGTTCATGATCCCCAGAACAGGAGAGCAGATGGCTTTGTGGTTTTGATTTTTTCAAGTGAAACCATCTGGCTAATTCTCTGTGGCTTGTGTGTGTGTGTGTGTGTGTGTGTGTGTGTGTGTGTGTGTGTGTTAGCAGAGAGAGAGACACAGCCCCTTTCCCTGTCGAGGCTATGCCTGTAGTCACAAGGGAAGAATTTGTTACTTTGGAAGTGGATCCCGCCCATCCCAACCTTTACAGATAGTGAAGAGGTATCAGCATGGCTCTAGTTATTCATACCAGCAAATGAGGTGTGGCACAATAATGTATCAGCAAAGTTGTGGCCTTTCCTTATTTTCTCTCAAAATCAAAGCCTGCTAGGGCAATTCTAACACATCCACCTTTTAGATCACAAGTCGGGAGATCTGACCCAATTTATCACAAGTGTTGAGAAAGAGTGTACCACCCTTTGACCAGCATCCTTTCCCTTCCCTCTTTAAGCCTTTATGCCATGTTCCCCCCTCTTTCAGTCACCCAGGTATCCAAGCACCCATGCTCCCACCTTTTAATCCACACAACACTCTTGAAGAGGTCAGGCAGTTCTGGCACCCCCGTTTTACAAATGGGCTTGAAGCCCAGACAGACTTTTCTCTATCAGATGGGAAATACATGACAGAACAAAACCTCATACTACCTAGCTTAACTCCCTAATACAAGAGGTGGCAAACATTTTCATAGTCTGCTGCCAAGTTTGTTTAAAGTGAACTAACAAGCAAGCTTTGAAGGTTATTATCACTGTTTCCAGCCCCAGACTTAGTGAAAGCTCAACTTGGCATTCGTAACAATGGTCTGCCAATGCTGCTATTCCCACTGGGCCAACATTACCTGTGTGACAGAAAATTCCTGAGCTGTCTTCCCACTTGAGGCAGGATGCTGCAGCCTCTCAAAGTGTCCTGTCAGTTCACCAAACCAGGATATATTCCTGCATCAAGCACCTGCTCTAACATAACATTTCCACAGCACAGCCACATCACCCTGCCAGCCCAGGAGGAAATGTGCAGATACTGCCCCATTGTGGGGCCTGTGTTTTCAGCGCATCAGACCATTTTCTCAGATTGATCCTCTCACTGTGTTTACATTCATTTTCTATGGGCCTTGGAAATCCTGCTTCCCATTGCAGGCAGGTTCAGGCTCATCCTACCCATCACTGTGTTGCTTGTGCAGTTTCCTGCGAGCAGAAGAGAAGTCTGGCAGGGCCTACTCATGGAATGCAAACAGCATTATCCTCAGTGGCTACTCAGTGTCACCAGCAAGATTAACCTGCCAGATGAGCAGCATACCCTGCAACAACAGAAAAATGTCTCCCCTACTTCATCCTACCTTATTCATCCTGGAGCAGTCAAATTCTCTCTTGGAAGCAGAGCTTCCCACAGCAAATAGGCAGTTGGCTGTTCATGCAGGACTCTTCTCTGGGAGACACCCATGCTTGGGGCCAGCATGTCTCTCTGGTATAGAGGGGACAGTGGGTGCAGCGCTAGGGTTTCACTCCGGCACCCACAGCCAAAAGCATGGCTGGGGAAACCAGTAGCAGGTGGATGAGCAGTTGCAGGGAAGCACTGTGTAGTGGATGGGACTGAGGAGAGTGCACGATGTGTGTAACTACGCTGCTCTCTGTTGGCTGCAGCACAGGGAAGAGATACAGCTTCAAATGCTGCTCTTACTTGAATCCTTTAAAGGGCTTTACAAAACAAACATGTATTTCGGAAATTTTTTGCAGCTTCCTGCATTGCAATGTGAAGAGGTCAAGACTAAAAGTGCACGAATTTTATCCTCTGTGCTGGGCAATGAAAATTCAGCTATGGGTAACTATGAAACAATTCACAATCAAATGCAAACCAGGAAAAAGAAATCCAGACCGCATGATTTCTAATCCCCTACCATAACAGCTGTTCTTCCTCACTCCTTTATCTTTCCTTTTCCATTTCCCCAGGCAATTTCCACATCTTTGCTCTTTGGCTTTCCTTGTCAGAGCTTACAGCAGTATTTCTGCTTAGCAATGCTCTGCCTGAAGCAAATGGGGAGCACTAGGGATGAGGAAGCTGATTGGGAATGTGCTGAACTAATGATGGTCAGAGCCCAGGACAGAAAACATGGAAGCAAATACAGTCCCTTAGTTCTAAAAACTATTAAAAATGGTGGTTCAGTCTTTATCTACAGCATAGGTAATTTCTCACAAAGAAGCCCCTATCTCCCTCAGAGAACTCTTAACTATGGGGTCCTTGTAAGTGTAGCTGTGACTCAGCAGTCCCAGATGCCATCCCACACACATCCTGCCTTGTTCTGCTCTGCTCAGCTGAGTGTGGATGTTCCCTGATGTTTCTGGCTCCTTCTCCATGTCTTCCTCTCCCAAACTCCCACTCACCTTGAGCTTTTTGTCCCAAGTTGCTTTATAGATAGAGAGATGCTGTACAGCTGGGGTGCTTTCTGCCCACTGACTTGTGAAGGCAGGAATGGCTTTCAACAGGAGAAAACCCCCCTGGAGCTAGGTTCTAGTATAGTCATGACTGGCTAGTGGTTGGGAATAGACAGAAAGTAAGAATTCTTTATTAGAGAAAGATGGAGCTTTTGACATGTGTTTTGGGGCTGCTGTGAAATAAAGCAAAGATTATCAGAAAAGACACGTGGGAAAGAATATTGAAGAAAAATATGAAAATATTATCAGAGACACAGAGGATGTTTTTTATTTTCAGGAAACTGTTCAGTCTACTGTTTTGTTGTCTTCCCTACATCAGAGGGAGGGAAAGTTTTCTCAGAAAATTTTCATCAAATTTGCACTAATGGTCTTGACAAGGAGTATTTTCCATTAAAGTAAGCAGTTCTTCCTCTGCATCATTTCACCTCTCCCCCTCACCACCATGACTATTTCTGCAGCTGTAAAGATGTAGCCCACATGCAGCCCCCTGTTCCTCATGGACCCTACTGGTTCCTAGCTCAGGATCAAATAGCTGCCTCCAGTGTAATCATCCACGGTCAATGCAAAGAGCTTAGAGCTTATAAAAGAGGGTATGGAGATCCAGGTGCCCTCAACTTTCGCTAACACCTGGATCTATTTAAGTAACAGGGCCTATGAGAAAATAGTTCAGAGTTACACTCCTGGCTATGCCAAGTTACTGTGCCATGCTGGGTGCTTCCCTTACCTCTGTTTCCCCTTCAAAGATAAAAATGAAGATTCACACTGCACTGTGAGAAAGAACATCAACAGTACCTTCATTTTTCTCGGGTTAGAAGAGTTTGATCCTTTTACACCTCCTGCACCTGCTGCAAGTGGGGAAAGGTCAGCACTGCTTGGGGAGCACTGCAAAGACAGCAGAGCACTGGTGCACTGCTCTTCTACAAGGGCAAAGGCAACTGACTGAAGCTGGGTAGAGAAACTCTTTCACACAACACTGAATGCATAGGTGTTATAGTGCATGAGGCCTGCTCAGCTTGCTGAATGTGTGAGCATTTCAGAGGGGTCTTTATTTTGCACACAACCCCGACTCTTTTGTTCAGAGACTGGTACAGTCCCTCCTGCAATGCTTTGCTTGAGCTTGCAAAGCTCATTTTCCCAAATCATTGTAAAGCTACAACCCTGTCCCACGTGGATATAGTGGTGTCTGTGGCATCTCCAAGATGGACCTTCAGTATCCTGGGGAATGGCAGCAAGTATGCCAATATCAAGCCCAGGCTGCATCCCTCCCTCTGCGTGAGAATCTGGGACAATGAGACTTCAATGTACAAGCAAGCCATCCAAATTGAAAACTCCACATGCACACTCCACCAGCCAGAACACCCGAGGAGGACATCTGTTCACAGCGTTTCACCTGCCTTAAAGCTGGGAAAACAAAAAGAAAAAAAATAAACAAAAAAAAAAAAAAAAAAACAAAAAAAAAAAAAAAAAAAAAAAAAAAAAACCAAACGAAACCAAAACCAAACAAAAAAAACCCCACCAACACACTAAAAGGCAATATCGCCCTTTGCCAGCAGATGGCAATGGCACTCCACTTGTTCCTCGCCGATCCCGTTCCTGGAAAAGGACCCATAGATGCCATCTACAGAGCACTCCTGAGAAGCAAAGTCTTTAAAAAATGCTTCAGCTCTGTGCAACGAAAACACTTTAAAAGTCGTGGGAGAGTAAATAAGGCCATTTCATGTGCAGGGCCACCACCTAGAAGCCTGGACGTGGTGGCAGATTTATGCTGCACAGGACAAACTCTATGATTTTCTCATTCTCCCCCTTTCATTTTCCTTTCACAGAGTTCCAGTCTAGAATATTAAGGGAACAGGGTTATTTATTTATTTATGCCTTTTCAATTTTCTTGAATAAAGAGACAGGGTTTTCTTCTCCCCTGCAAATTCCATTCTGTGTGGATGGGAAGCAGTAGGAATCTAGTAAAGACCAGACCATCTCAAAAGCAGTGTGATGGAAGTTCCTCCTTCTCCCACCTATAAAGCCTTTCTGTTTCTCTCAGTTTTAAATGAGTCCTTGAAATGCCCTTGAGCTATAAGGCCTAATAAACTAACATTTTTACAGACATGTGCTCAGCAGTTCATCACATTTGTGTGGAACCTTCAAATCTTCCTTGATAAAGGTATTCAATACAGCCCCTTTTTCTACCCCATTGAAAGATAAAGTACCCTCAAGCTGTGGGGCTGCTAACTTTGCACTGATGGATCATCCAGCCAAGAATAAATCCTCCAGGGCTTCAAAATCTCCCACTGAACTAGAGCAATAACTTGAACTCAGCCCTGTAACTGTGGACCCTCACCAGAGAACTTGAGGCTGCTGCAGGCAGAAAGGGAAGGAGTCTCAGCATGACATGAAGGACTGCAGGCAGCAGACAGCTTTAATGACAGCCAGCCTGGGTCAAATCCCACTAGCAAAGGGTTGGGCCTGGCACCACAGGAGAAAGGTACTGGAACCTGCATATAAGGGGGGTGAAGGCATCCTCATTTGGATGGCTGAGCACAGCATCTCTGAAGTGAGTAATTATGCATGTCTGGACACTGCAGCTCCTCTAGCAGCCATCACGGCACAGGGTCACTTAAAGATTAGGCTGTTTAATTAAAACAGGGCGTGGAGAAGATTCAGGGGAGGGCAGCTTGCCCAAAGACAGCATGGACTGTGCAACCTCTCCAGGAGAGTTGCTGATTAGAAAGTAGGAGGCATCTCTGCCGCAGGGAAGGGGACTCATCTCAGAAACTCCTCAAACAGGTACTTCACGGTGACTTGTCTTGTTAGCATGAATAAAAGTCACATCACAGGGTTTGGCTGAACTGGACATATTTCAAGCTCCTCTCCAGCTGGCTAAGTGATTCCAAAGTGGGAGGAGAATGTCCTTGAGATATGATTTCTCTTTCAGACATTTCCACCAGAGGCAAAGGAAGTAAAAACACCCCTACACACCACCCCTTTTCCCTTGGGTTGATAACCCACACCCTCTACAGCGCAGTCATTTCCCAGGCAGGAGCCACCCCCTCTCTACAGGTGCTATTGGAAAACACAGGGCTCCAAGTGTCACGTGTTGACAAGTTCAAGGCATCCTGAAGGAGGCGAGAGCAACAGAGAGAGAGAGGAGAAGACAACAACTACAGGTAAGACAGATCCCTCAACTGCAACTTGATGTCTATCTTGTCTGTGTCTATGGGAAAAAACTCAGCAATCCTTTCTCACTCGCCTCCTGCTTCTGAAGATCACACAATGAGAAGATAAATATGGATATAGTGAATTATTGCCAAATTGTGAAGAACAGTACTGTGGTTCAAAAGGGGAAAAGCCAATAGATCTGTAAATGCTGGATGGTTGTGAAACTTTCATCCTTTACAGAAATGGTTATCTTAGACCACAAAATGGCCCATTTCCTGCATCACAGATAGGTCACTTGAGGCAGGCCAACCATGAGGGGAAAAGGGAGAGGGTTTATACCCAGACATATCTGAGCTTGCAGGGCTTACCTATTAGTGAATAGGTAACAGTTTATCTGTCAGCAGGATGTTCTAACTGGTATGTGAGAATTTAACTGTTCTATAAAGAAGACCACAACAAATTAAAAGGGCATTTTTCCACAACAGCTTTGTCTGTGCTTTCATCCAGTCCTCCATCCCAGCTCATCCAGCCCTGAGTTCCTCTCCAACTCTGACAGTGCCCTCCTTGGATTTGCAGTCCCATGGCTCTTGCAGCCCTGAGAACACCGCTAGTGCCCCCAGACATTAAAAACTGTTCTTGTTCACTTTTCTTCATTGCTTCTTCAGCTGGGGAACTGATTTTGCTGCAATAAACCCAGTGTAATGATGTTTTATGCAACTGAAGAGAAACTAAAAAATACCTTTTTTTTAAAGTTATCTCACTGTGGATTTCCTACTCAGCATCACAGGGTAACAGGCATGACTCCAACTATACACAAAATAGAGTGCCTGTCTCCTTGCACAATGCTGTTTGGCATGCACTCAGCTCCAGATCTGTGCACCCAAAAGGAGAGCTTGTCATAGTAAACTACAGCAGAAGAGATAATCCCATGTGACAGGTAGTCTACACCACACTGTGAGCCAGCAGTTGGCTGGCATCCTGTTCTTTTAGGGTGCTGCAGTCACAGGGCAGGGAAGCCATGCTCATATATGCATACGGAGAGCACTGAGATGGCAGAGTGTGAAAGGGTAAAATCCTCAGAGCCTACTGCAAACACACATGGGCACACATTCGAGCAGATTACACATACATGTCTTACATCCTTTGGCAAACACAACTGAACATTGCTGTGGGCCTGTTCACAGACAGGGAACAAAACAGCACCAACAGCTAGACAGACAAACACACAGAGATCTCAACTAACCTAGCTGAAAATCACAAAAACACTAAAAAAATCCTTCATAAGGTACAAAAACACTGCAAATTCACCCATGTGCTTTGTCAGACAGCAGTGAAGGGGAATGCACACAGTCAGTGTCAGACAGAGCCTCATACAGTCCCTGAAATGTACACTGCCATGCAGGAGGGTTTACCCAAAAGCAACCTCTAATTAGAACCATAGGAAGAAGTATTTAATGTGTTCGCCAGGCCTGAACACTCCTTTGAAGCAACAACTCCAAGTACAACCTAAATGCAGTAGGTATTGTGGCAGCAGACAACCTGGAAGCAGCTCTAAGGAACATATGGACATGCCTAGGTATGAAAGAAGCAACAGAGCACTGGGGAAAAAGATGCCTTCACAGCATCACAGGGCAGCATGGACAGAACCTGGCCATTCTCAGCCACTTGCTGCACAGGTCTGACCCTTAATGGCAGGGAGGAGAAAAAGAGGATGCTCGCTCTTTCCACCATTTCGGGAAGTGCCTCCTGAAGAAGCCTTTGAACCATCCAACAGTGGTTGGATGGTGAGAACAGCACAGTGGCTGTTCTCAGTGTCTTGCAAATTATATCGTTGCACTGCCCACCTTCACAGAACCGATGGGAAAGGATCATACAATCAGGGGATGCAAATCAGTTTGGCTTTACTGAAGCTATCAGAAAAATACTTGATGCTCAGGCTCCTATGCCAGTGGTGAGTTCAGGAGTGGAGCTCAGCTCACCTCCATAGTGACTCCTGCTCAATATCCTCTTTGTTTTATGCAATTTATCATGTCAGTAGTTTTAGGCAACTTACTGCTACGCAGTAAGCAGTCAGAGCACTACTCAGATGGCCATGTCATCCACACATCATGCAGTTTTCCTGCAAGAATATATAGAAAAGCCACTGATTTTCTCAGAACATTTTCGTAGTGGAAAAAAAAAATCAGGGAAAACTCTTTCATTCTGCTTAAGCCGTGTAGGTTATTACCATAGCAAGCTTCTACCACAGCAAGTGAAGGCAACAGCTGCTACAGAGATAACACAAAAAAGTAGATGGATGGACACACCAGTGAGTGTGGGTATGCATAAATGAACCAAGAAAGAGGAGAAAGTCTGATCAGTGAAAAGGTTCCTGCACCATCAGAGCAAACAGGAGCTTTAATCTGCCAGTTAAATGGATGCTGAGGCATCTCCACCAAAAGGAATGTGTCTGCAGCACAGCTGGGATTTGACCTTCAACTTCTCTCCTCTGTGTGCAGAGCACAGAAACTCTGGTTCCCTCATGCTCATCCTGCAGAACAAAAGGAGAGAGGAAGAAGGGAAAAAAAAAGACTGCCAGAGAGGCCCTAACTCATCTCTTACTCTTGGATAAGTGCAAATTTATGCCTCTGTCTGCCTTTGAGTCTTTATTATCTCCTTAAGTGGCTAGCTTTGTACACAATTTATTATAAAAGCCTGGAATCTACAGTCAAATTACAGATCAATTGAAAACTACACAAAAAACAATTAACATCTGGCAGCGGTTTCATCTATAAAGCTGTCAGAGGTTTTCCCAACCCTGAATTCCCCTTTTGACACCTATATTTCCTCTCTTTAAACTCAGTCTCCTCTTTTGCATCTCTTGAGTCTGTGGAGATTGAATATCCCCTCTGCAATCCTGTGGCAGCAAATAGGTGGCTCTGTACCAGCAGGCCACTGTGTGCAATATGAAAACCAGGCTTGAATACAGGATAGCACCTCTAAAGAGATTACTTCCATCAGATGCTACAGAGGAAAACCAAAGCTGGGGTTATCCCAGCTTCTGCCTTCTCATTCCTGAGGTGGAAGGCAGGGCAAGGCCAGTAACCTTGGTCTGTGTTTTGTTGTCCCTGCTGATGGCTGATCTGCTTCTCCATGTTTTCAGAAGCCTACTAACTTCCCAGGCATCTCTGTCCAGTTCCAGCAGTAGTCCTCTGCTGGGCAGGTATAGGAAAGATCAAACATGACCATTTGCCAAGGAGAAGCCTACCTTTCACAAGGTCTCTCAAAGCCTTTCCACTGATAGCCAGCTCTCCCTTCCCCTCAGCTGTCCTTGTTTTGTGTCAGTGAGAGGAGAGCAGTAAGAAATGGAGATGGCCACAGGCAGCTCTCCAGGCAGTTTTCTGTGAGACTGCCCTTCTTTGGGATCAGAGCTTTGGTGGCTAAAGGGTGCTCTCATGAGACCAAAAGTAGAAATCAAGTGGAAAAGCACTGTAACATTTGCAGATACCTTGTTCTTCTGAAAACTTTCCAGTCAGTCATTCATTCCTGAGGATAAAAGCTGTCTTCCAGCAGCATGAGCCTCCGGCCTTGTGGCCAACATGTCATCTCCTCCCCAGACAGAGTTTCACTGCTCTTTGATTTACTGGAGAATATGATGGAGTTGGGAGTTCAATGATCATGGAAACCCCTTTGTCCATTGTCCCATTCTCCATCTCTTCCTTTCCACAGACTTTCCACAGCTGATTGCTACTTCCCCATCTCTCACTTGCACAACACAAAGACTCTTCCAGTAGCAAGCACTTCTGTGGGCACTAAGGCAGGAACACTGATTTAGTAGCTAATACTGGTTTCAACAAAGAACACCTGACTTGGCTTTCCATTGTGTGAAATGTGACGGGAATACAAGAAAAAAGGAGTTCATGCATGCTTCAGGTTGGAGAGCCACTTTGGAGGTACAAGTTGATGTATCTCCTGCCCAATGGGCCAAGCCCTCCTCATAATGGGATTAAAAAGAACAAAGATGGGGCCATCAAAAGGCTGACTGCAACATTCCCAGCCACTACATGTTAACAGTACTGCTGTAGAAATAATTCATTTTTCTGATGTGCATTTTAGTTTTCATCCTGGCTGAAATACTAGAGGTGATATAAATATAAACAACACTGGAGTCTGCATAAATATGCACTCATCATTTTTGAGAGTGGGGGAAACCATACTTTGGACACTTCACCCATCCTTCCCCTTCCACCACTCTCCAGATATGCATCCATCCTTAGCAAAATGCTGACAAATTGCTGCAGAAGTGAACTCCCTGTTTAAACAGCAGAAACACTGAACTGAGAGTGACAGAAATTGCTGCACAGGAGTAGCTCTGGAGATGCTTGTCTCATGGAAAGCTGGGGAGAGGAAATGGATGAGTGGACTGTGCAAGAAAAGCCTCCGCCCTTCAGTGAGCTAAGAACAGCTGTTGTTGATGATGATTGCTTCCTAATTAGCTTGCTCTTGTATAAGCTTGATAATTTTATGTACCTCCAGAGGAGCAGATTAGCTCTGAATTCACATTGTATCCATTTGTGAAGAGTACCCTATAAATTATTTACCTAACTCTCAGAAATATTAGATCAAGAAAACTCTAAGTCTGTCTAATTACATGGCAGAATAACACAGGGTAGAAAGGCTTGCTGCATTTACAAGTGCAGAGAAGTGATAAACTACTTTTGGAAGTTGCTACACATATCCCATGATGCTACAACCTGCTACAGGTTTACAGCTGTGCTCTTAGTAATATTTCTCCGAATCAGTTTTTGTATGGCAGAAGCACACAGAAATCTAGCCACAGATTTGTCCTTCAAGAGGCAAAAAAATAACGCAATAACAAATGCAGAATAAAACTAAAAAAACCCAAGTAACTATCTTCAAATACATAAGGTTATCATGGCCATAATGAAACAAAATGAATTTGAGTGTATACTGGTAAATGGCTCTAAACTTCATAAAGACTCTAACAACCTCTCCCAAGTTGCTGGCTCTGAATCACTACTGGTTTAAGTAGAATAACACAGTGATGAATCAGCTATGCTATAATTTTCACTCCATTTTTTGCTATGCTAGTACATTGTTACTTCATTACTATTGAACTGCTATATTTTCTCTGTGCTTTGCAACCAGCAATCTGTTAACCCATGGTGAGCCTGTGGCCAGTGTAGAAGAGCTGATACTGAGTTTCGTGGCAGTAGCACCCCAGTTCTTATTTGAAAATGAAAGCAGACATAGCACACTGTAGTATTTACAGGTCCCTTTACAGGTCCTTATTTCAGGGTGAAGGCAACTTTCAGATGGGAAAAAACAGAATGGAATCAATTAATGCCAGCTTCAATTAGGAGAAAGAAAATGTAACACAACATGAAATTGATATGGAAGAAAAGGAACTAGAGAGAAATGAGTCCACAGAGAGGGTACTATGAAGTGCAACGGGGACATCTTTCCCCATCACTGATTGCAGCGTACATTGGCAGTGGGTGCTAGACCCTGTTTTGAATACATCTTGGTCACTTAGGCTTCTTTTATCTCCTATGGTATTAGAAAAATATTTTGGCTCTTGCTGGAGTCAGGCTACTGAATGCAACAGATCTTTTGTCTGGTTCAATATCACATTAATGAACAAAGGTGCAACTGAGAGCAGCCACAGTTCAATCAGCAGTTTTAATCTGTGAATACACATTAAATGTTTATTACCCTACTAGGTATCAATAAAGCTAAATGGCACTGTCAGGAGCAGACACAGGTGTGGGAATAAGTTTGGTTAGAAACATGGGATGTGAAGAAAACCAAACAAGAAAACAGCAAGACTTTGCAGATGTGAGCAGAATACCCAAGGCATACTGTTTATACATTTCAATTCTTCAAGAACAGTGCTGGGATCAGGCTCTGTGAGACAGAGTCCATAACACATGGAAAACTCCTCCCTTTCTCACCTCTTGAGTAATTTCAAATTCAAATCCCCTGACTTTACCAAGAATTTCCCACACTGTTCATATCTTGACTTTCTGCTTTTGAGCCAGGACTGGTTACGCTGTTTATTCAAATATGATAAAGAAAAGCTTCCCTAAATCCCCAAGGATATGCAATTGCCTATCAACTGGTAGCATCTGTCTGTCCTGTGGCAGGAAAACAATCCAGAACTTAATAGAACCTCTTCCAGATTGAGTCTGTCACAGACTGGTATCTCCTTTTTCCAAAGTCTGGAAAAAGGCATCATGAGATTCCTGTTGAAATGGACTTAAGGATCTTTAAAAGACACACAAGGGGAACTGTAGAAAATTCAGAAGTCCAGTACCACTAATGGAGTAGTCTGTACCTCATGTTTTGTAACAGAGAGATTAGCAGGGGACACACGTACCATA
Source organism: Vidua chalybeata (assembly GCF_026979565.1). Lineage (NCBI taxonomy): Eukaryota > Metazoa > Chordata > Aves > Passeriformes > Viduidae > Vidua > Vidua chalybeata. The sequence continues at coordinate 68,733,223 of NC_071531.1, forward strand.
GTAAAGGAAGGTTTAATGGTTGAAAGGTTAATTCTTGATTTGATTTGTTTCAGAAGTATTGGAGATTTGATGGAGGAGGGTGATGGGGTTGAGGATTAAGAGGACTCTGATCCAGGAAGAGAATGATTACTGAGATAAGCACTCATGTACAGGGAGAATCTCATGATTCTTCACAAAATATATATTTGTTTGATTTTCTTGTAATGCTTTTTTGTGGCTGGCTCCAGTCAGTTATCCTCACACTCCTAACAGATGCAGATTGTAGCTCTGTTGCCGCCTTCCCCCTGCCCACGCACCCTTGATGGGCTACAAGTCAGTTAAAGGCTGTGTAGATGGATTTGCTGTGGAAAGATGATAAAGACAGGGGGGAAAAAAGGAGGAGGGAATTTAAGAGTGAGGGAGAGCAGATGAAACCAAAATCCAGAAGCTGAATCCCTCGTGCTGAATGTTAACTTACAGAAAAGTAACCCAACAACCTTGAAATAGAGCAAAGCCCAATTTAAATTCATTACATTTAAATTAAATTTAAAGCCCATGTAAATGATTGACTTAGTTAAGAATATGTCATGCAGAAGAGAAAAAGGCAGCAGCGACATGCCAGGCAGCTTTGGCTAATTTTACAATTCACAGCAAAATCTTTATACTCTGATTGCAATTGAAAAAAATACGCATATAACTTATTAGCATCAATATTGGAGCCAGAATTTATACTCCTTCCCAAGAATTCACTGAATGTTCTGAAAACTTCACACACTTCATTTATTGAAATGTGTCTACTTTGCTGGGGTAGGACAGACAGGGACCTCCATTGCAGGTATAGGAGAGAAAAGAAAAAAAAAAAAAAAAAAAAAAAAAAATAGAAAAAAGAACATAAAAAGAATAAATGCAATAATTCCTAAGTGGAATTTTGTTTCTCTCTCAGGACATAGGCTCTGAAGTGGGTAAAAATGCTGCAGGATCCTTAACTACCATGATCTTAATTCCAATGCAAAAGAACATTTCACTTTTACTCAATTGAGAGAAGAGTTAGTGCATTTTTGAACCTTTTTTTAATCTTAATCTACTGACAGTTACCACCGACACCGGTGGGCACCAGGTCACAGTTTGAAGGATTAGGTCACTGGAGCTTTATAGAACTACATGATTTGTAAGAATATTAATGATAACATTAATAAATTAATTCAAAATATGCTCTGTGTGTATCTATGCCCTCCCTGCTACATCACATAATGATTTTATTGGGTTGGTTTTGGTCTACTGCACCAAAATTGCTTTTGTTTATTTTTTATGAGAAAAATGGCCCCGTATACACATTTATAATGTTTGTTATATTCCAGCATGCTTGCTAAAACTTAGAAATTCCAGAAGTATGACTGTGGAACCGATTTTTTAATCTGTTACTACGTGGTCAGAGTAGGATGATTAAGAGGAGACTGAGTAAAATACAACTATTCAGGTCACATAACTGTCTCTCATAGTTTTCACTTCAAAGGTAACTTTTTATTTTCCTGCATGAAGTGCAGATGAGCACCATGGCTGAGTGAGGCATCCTACAGTTAGTTTGACCTAAATTTGATGAATAAGAGATTGCCCCAGTGAAGTGCCTCAAAGACACACTCTACCATAAAATTGGGAGCAGCCAGGGATGAGAAAATACAGGTGTTTGGAGGGAAATGGGTTAATACTCATACAGAAAAGCAACTGTTTCTGCTGGGACTCATACATTATTTTTTTCAGCAGCCCCTCCTGAAGTGTTATTACCTGTGTATCGCTTTTTTGCTTTTCTTGCCATCATTTTTTCCAAGATGAACAGGAGCTGGGTATATTTTGTAAATAGAACAGAGTAAAAAAGAACTGTACATGCTTCCCTCTAAATGCCATAAAAAGAGCCATGCTTTATAAATACAATTGTTTTGCTTCATTTCATCTTCTTATTGGTGCTGGTTCCAAGCAAGTAGGACTTCAAGAGTTGGTCAATTTAATGCAAGAGGAATGAATGATGCAGAAGCTCATGAGCTCTGTTTCTAATTTAGGCTGTGCTGCTGGGAATCAGGGGTAACACAGCTGAAAACAAAGGACAAACCCTTGCATGAAAACAGCACAAATTCAGAAAGTGCCTCTCTAAGTCCTGGTGTCACTCCCTTCACAAGAAGCCAATCTGCCCCTGAGGCAAATGCTCGCAAGCAGTATTAAATAAACAAGAAGAGAAAAATAATTTACTTAGAAACCATGTGTCTTTTTCCAGGAATGCAATGGCTCCTTTTCCTTTCTTTTTACTTTATCTCCTTTTTTTTGTTTGTTTATTTGTTTTGTTTTTTCTTCTCATATAGTGTTGCCATTGAGGCAGGACAGGAACAGAGAGACTCCAATTCAGAAGGCGAGAAGAATTGAACTCATCTGATTTATTTCAAATACATCACTCTATTTATAGAGAACATTGTGCAGACCAATTTCATTGGTCTTAAAGTAAAAACATCTCACACCATTGGTGCTCTGTGAATGACGCACGGTGGCAGAACATATCTATAAACAATGTGAACAACAAGAGAGATAGTGAATTATTTACATTCCTTTGAAACTCTTTCCCAGGCCCAGCCTGGTCAAAACCTCTCCTTTTCTCTCTGACTGAACTGAGAATATCCATAATATAGCATGTAGTGAATCTGCTGCCATAGGAGGCTGCAGGGGCAGGTTGTATCAGCAGGTTAAACAACAGGACAAATGCATGGACAAAAAGGTCACAAAGAGATATGAAAGAAAACAGGAAGAAATGCATCTCCTCATGTCCCCATTCCAATGACTGTGTATGCTGGAGGAATACAAGGGGAACTGCAGAAATTGTCCAGATTCTTTTCTGAAAAAGCTTTTTTTTTTTTCTGCACAGGCTGCAGAAAAGGTACCGGCTCAGATTACTGTTCTCACCCTTGAGGGAATTGCTTGTACTCATGGATAAAACCTCATCCTCCTGAAGAGCCAGAGTTGCATCAGGCTGCTACAGGACAAGAGCCTAAGTCAGGGGCAGACATCATTCCTTACCCAGTGAGTGACATTTGAAAATTCTAGCAGTACAACCATTCAAACTCTATCTTTGGAAGTTGGTGGATGAAGGGGCTTGAGGAAGAGGTCACACATGGGAAACTGTCTCCCCTGAGTCTTAATAGATACAACACTGGATAAGGCTGCAGATGCAGCTCATTTCCAGTACAACCCAACAGTGACATATCATCCAATGCTGAGTTGTTTCCTCCTGCAAATAGGAATCTGGATTATCCACCAGCAGCACTCTCCTTCTGGTTTAGTAACACAGCCCTGGTCTAAAATTTGCACTTGAAGCACACCAAGCAGTAGTTTGTTCATTAAGAATAGATTAATGCAAGCAAAGAGCACAGATCTCTTTCCCTTACTCCCTATGTCACGACTCTGAAGGGCTTTCTCCCACAAAGGCTCATGGCTGAGGTGCAGCACTGAGGTGCAGAGCCTCTTTAAAAGATGGCAGTGCCCTACTGTTTGAAGAATTGCTCTCAAAAGTAATCAAACGTCTCACAGAAAGGGGTCTTGAAAGCTAGGCACACCAATTTAGAGATTTAGCTAGAAGATTTTGACAAAGCTCCTTTAAATGGAGCAGATATTTGTCTCAGTGAATGGAAAAATACAGTACGAATTAAGTCTGCAGAATGAGAACATTGGAGGAAGCGACCTGCATTGACTGGTAGCCAATACTGCACCTCTCATGATGTGTAACTAATAACAGAACGCTAGACATTTGGCTTGCACATTAAATATTAATAACATTTTTCTTCTGACTCATCATTAAGCCAGAGCCTTACTGCACAGAGCAAACTGATTTATAGACCATCCGTGGCAGGCTCCAGTGCTGCCCATGGTGCTCAGCTAAACACCTGCTATCCCGAGCTTTGGTGAGCAACCAGCAAGCGAGCCAGGTCAGAAATGGGAGGCTTTGAAGTGCAGGAAAACAACAACCCAGGTAGGTAGACAGACAGACAACCCACTCTTCTGACGGCACCCCTGCCCACAGGTAATAGATAGCACGTGAAACAAATCTCTGCGAGGAGCTCAAATCCAACTGCTTGGCTCTGAGGTTGCGGCAGGTGCAGCTGGTGTGCAGTGTGTTCCCCTGTCCATTTGCTTCTCAGATAAATCTGGTGGCACCTCTGATCTTCTGGGGAAGCCTTCCACATGCAAGAGAGCACTCTCAGAACACAACTATGACTGGTACTATTTTCATAGTGAGGAAGAGGACCTACTACTCTCCTGAAAAAAGCCTAGTCTCAGCCTTGTTTTTTCTAAAAGGGAGTCTGTTCCTTTATACCTCTTTCCTTCATAGACAAGGTGGTTTCTACTTCAGAACCCTACACTGCCTGCAGCTAGAAAGAACTGTTTGCCTGATCCATGGAGAGCATTTTACAGGGAGATTAAAACAAGCCATTTCTGAAATACAGGACTCAACAAACTATAGGTGATGTATAAAAATTGGAAAATGCTTTCAGTGATTTAGCGACACCCTATCAAAAAAGCAGATTGTCTTAGAAGCTTCAAATATGGTTTATGTGAAAGAACCTGGTGAATTCAAGCAGTACGGAATCCATTTTGAAAAGGTGAAAAGAAAACTTGAGAAGTGCGTCAATGATGAATTAGAAACGTCAGAAGAAGGTCAGATTTTTAAAGGTGCCAGACATCTCCCAAAGAACTGTGCTTTCATTTAAAAGACTAAAAAATAAAAAAAGTAGTAACTCTCTAATCCTTTTTTTCCCTATGATGTTTTCTAAATGTAGGTAGATCACTAGAGGGTTTTTTTACACACTGTGGGGTTTTTTAGAGAAAGAGATGTGATTTATTTCATTCTGAGGACTTTGGGGACAGGGGGTGAGATGGGAGAGAGAAATGTGAAGAATGCCAGACAAACCCTTCATACTTCCCTCATGATAGCTAGGAGTACTCTTCCTTCACTTCCTGGTTTGCAGAGATCCTAGATCACCTGTCAATATTTGTCAGAGGATACTGAGACAGTCCAGGATTCAAAAGGCCAGAGGCATATTCACCTCCCCGGTGATCTTTAAAAAATGACTAGAGAACTACTTGTGCTCAAATTTCTGGGTCTGTAAGACAAAAAGAGGAAACTACACAGGCCTCCTTCCTCATCTCTCTGAGATCTCTTGTGGCATAGAGTGACACAAGGACAAGCTTGTGTCCACCTATATGAGTTGGCAAGTGATAAGTGCACGTCTGCATAGGCACACAGACATAAACATTTATGATTGCTCCCATTAAATTCATCCTTTCTTTCTCCAAGTCACAGAGGATAAATGCATGCCTGCACATCCTCCATCATTTTCTACAGCCCACATTTCCTTCCAAACATAGTGCTCTGTTCTGCACAAAGTAGCTGTGTCACTGATAGAAACTTCCAGCATTCCTCCCTCACCCCTTTTTATCTGTAAAAGGCTCATTAATACCTTCTACATAAAGGTCCCTACCTACAATAATATTGCTGTGCTGCTCAACAAAGATTGATGTTTACAGGAGAGCTGTGCCATACTGTCATTATTCCTCTTAAGAAACCTGCTCCAGAGAGTTAGAAAGGTATAGACAACTAGCAACTTTTAAAATAAGTGAATAAAGTGCATGTTGTGATTCACCATTTTTGCTCTTTTTTGTTCATATTGTTATTATCATCTCTGTTTTGCTAATTTGCAGGGTGTCACTGTCACACAAGAATATGCCAGCTTTTCTCACATTTATCTTGTGTGTTGCCCTTTATTGCTCAGCTGTTTTGGGGCACAACAATGAGACAGCTTTCTAAAAACTGGTACTTTTTAAATTGCTTTCTGCTCAGAAGCAGGGGGTAGGTCCTGTACCTGTTGGCACAATTGCTGAATCAAAGCCTGCCAGCTACAGAGCTGTCTTCAAAACTCTCATCCCCTATCAAAGCATCACGTGTTCATGTAAAAGCACTGCCAAGGTTTGGATCATTACCCAGAAACAATTGTCAATAAAATAGCATTTGAAACAAATCAAAGCACCAATAAAAGATATTAGTTTCCAGATGAGGTCTGTGTGCCAATTAAAATACTTCAAGATCTATGCAAGAAGATATCATTTGACCATTCAAAGAGCATAAGGAAGACAACCAGGACAGAGGGGAAAAAAGAAAAAGGGAGCATCAAGGGGAAACTGATCTCTGCATGGGATTTGCGCTTCAAAGGAACCAATTTGTGTTGATGAGTTGAACATTTAAGAGCTGATAGCATGTTGTGCTGTCTAATATGACATTGGTGGCTATGGGATTTCTTCAGCACCAACTTTATTCACAAAGATCCAAGTACCAGATAATGAACTGCACAGATAGGTAACGTTTCTCGGTGTCAGCATTAGAGGCAGCAGGTTGTCAACTGAGCTTTCTCTGTTCCAAGGCTGAAGACTGGGAGGAACTCAGTTGATTGGTTCTTTCAGGAACCCTCTACACACTGTATATTCTTCTGGCAGATGTTGGGGCTCACAGAGCATCCAAGCCCTCATGGGCTTTTCCTCTGAGATAACTCTGCCTGTTCAGGCATGATGAGTGATATGCTAGGAGTCCCTGCTCCCCAGGAAGCTACTGGAGCCAGCATCTCCCTGTGCACCCTCCACAGCACCTCCACTGTGGGAGGTGCCCACACCTTGCATTGCCCCCCTCTGACTTCCCTGTACTGTCCCAGTAAAAAAGTGGGGTTTTTTTGTTTGTTTGTTTGTTTTTCTGTTTTGTTTTTGTTTTTTTTCTGGGTGGTTTTTTTTTTTTGTTTTTGTTTTTGTTTTTTTTTTTTTTTTTTGTGATTACTCTCCTGCCCCCTCATCAGTATTGTCTTGGGTTTTGTTTATTTCACAGTCTGCTCACCTCTAATGGCTAAGCCAGAGGGGAAAAAAACACATAATCTTGCTAAATCATTCCAATCTATCTGCCTCCTACTCTTATGATGTACAGCTAGCATTTCAGACAGCAAAAAAGGCTGATAAAGTGTAACCAATAATGCCAATTTCAGGAGAAGAAAGCTTCGAAAAAGTAAAAAGCCAAACCCCAGCACATAAGAATGAAATAATTGAGCCATCTAATTGCCTGCACTGAATAAACTGTGAAGCAGGACCGGTGGTGATAATTTCTAAAAGATTTAGTTTTAAAATATTAGTAATACAGATAAGGGATTAACATTAAGACTGTAGGTGACTAATCTTGACTGTGCCTTTTTTAACAACTGCATTGCTACCACCATCGTAAAGGAAATTAGCAGTGATAATTAGATCAAATCCTTTATGTCAGTAATCCCACTTGAAGATATTTTCAGAAGGTTGGAGGTTTAAAGCAATTTCCTGTGTGTGTCCGAGACTCATTAATTAATATTGATATTTAATGTATTCCAGGCTTACATTTATTTCTTGGTTATACTCAGAGCTGCGCCCAACTAACTCATCTAAGATAATAGTTTAGTCATACTAGAAAATAACTGTCTATTCGGCATCAAAAATTATCCAGCAACAAATCAGAGACCTATAAAATTGTCTTACCTAACAGAGAATTTGGTTTCTCTGTATCTAAGCAATTTATGTTATCTTTTTTCCTTCCCGTGGAATTACCTTTAAAACACTGCATTTAAAGTGAAATTAATCTCATGTTGTGACAATATTTCCCCAATGACTGATAGTGCTTATCTCATTAAGACTTCTCTAAAGATCAATCTTTACATTTCTGAAAATAAACATAGGGTCATGACTTTCTTTTTAATAATTTTAAACACCTTTATGTAGAGAAGGGAAAAGGGAAAAAGGGAGAGAGAGAAAAATATTCCAGATTCACAACATCCCCCCCCCCCAAACAAATAAAAGTATAAGACTTAAAGTATATTACTCAAAAACTTCACAACTATTGAAGTCAATTGTATGATTCTGAGGGCATAAACAACTATAATGCCATGGTCCCTTCATGTTTTTGTTCCTAGTGGTTGAAGATCTATGAAAAATCTCTCCCCTCACTTAGCTCCTTATTTCTGGGCACCTCAGTAGGGATAGACTAAACCACAAAAAAATCAAAGAAAAGAAATTATTATTTGGTTAAATACCAGTCTGCCTATCTCAAACCTCCTGCCAAGGGGCTGTACAAACTCAGATGAGGAAAATACTTCAAGGTTCTTGGAAAGAAACTGTACCACAAAAACTACCTTTGAGAGCTGCACTTTGCTGATCGTTCACCAGTCTGACAAAAGCAGGAATGGCCACTTACCTGCAAATAAAAAGAGAAAGAAATATCCATGATTATTCATGTTTTTAAAGGAAATTACACTTTTTACAAAACGAGGAAGAATAAAATAATTGTGGTGCACTGGCAGACTGCATGTGGGATGCTCAGGGCTGCAAAGGCAGGGAATCAGCCTGAACGTACAATGGAAGAACTGTGGGATAAAGTCCGGGCTGAAACAGGGAAGGATAAGATTGGAAACCATGAGATTTGTAAACCAGTAGCAAAATATGAAGACATTTTTCTGCCTGCATTGGTGTCCCAAATAAAGGCAGCAGTCACATTTTCTGAGGTTTCCTTCCTATTTTCTGCCTTTCAACCATTTCTGCTATGAAAATCTTCCTCCAATGTGCAGGTTGAATGTGTCTCATTCTGCAGATTGAAGGATTTCATCTCCGCAATACATATTAAGTTCAGTGAAATAATTTATGAATTCTTCCATGACATTCTTCTCCTGCCCCCTCTCCATCAAAAAAAAACAAAGAAAATCTGAAGAACCTGCAAACAAATACCTTTCTGTGCAACTTGTGTACAGTCCTATTAGCAGCAACACAGCAGGCCATTGATTGGGGAGAGAAAAAAGGCTTTGTTTATGGCAATGGATTTTAATCCTCCTGGTGATAGTTTATTTCATTGGAATTTTTGCAGAGGTTGGCTATTACACTGATGGAAACCCTCAGAATGGACTGATTTTAAAAGGGGTGGGGTGAAAACAAATGTCAGTGCTTGTTTTTTGAAAAATATTGTTATTAAATAATTTGAAACACATTGATAAAACATGTCTGAGAGTTATGCTGCAGTAATTTATAATGCAAATTAATTTTCTATTGACAAATGGTAATTTAATCCAGTGACTAACTTCAACAATTCCTCTGCTGTTGCTCTTTATTTTTTTTTCTTTTTTTATTTTTTTTTTAAGACATAATATATAGCATATGAAGCAGGATACGTGCTAGGATAACCAGATGCTGTGCTGTTTACTGGCTTCAGACTTATTTTCTGTCTAATCTCCCCAAAGGATACACAACTGGGAGTAACCTAACCAGCTCCCTTATCATCTTTAAGTATGGATCAACACTGGGAAGTATCCACAGGGAATCCATTCTGCATAAATACTTGGTCTCAAGTTAAGCAGTGTCTTTTGCATACCTGAAGTCACCCTCTCTACTCCCATCCCAAGAAAATCCCCATGGGGACAAAACCCAACACAAATCCCCAACTTTCTTGAAATTAATTCACCTAGATGATTTAAAATAGAAACAAGGTCATGATCTTGTCCTTGACATATCCTTAAGGAACAAACAAAGGACTGAATGCTTGAGCCACCCATTGTGCTGTCTATCCTTTTGCAAACACATCCCGAGACAGATGTACCCATCAACTTAGAGATGCTGAGCCCTTGGCAGTAACACTGCAGAGCTCCCAGCTGTAATGGGATACTGGGAAATCAGATCATCCTACATTTAAACTGATTTCTATCACTGATACTCTTTGTGGTTCAGAAGCAGCATCAAGTGCAATAACATGCTGCTGCATGGTCACTTAATTCTAGAAGTAAATTCAATATTTACTGGCATCCCCTATCCAAAGATACAAAGTGTACACATGTATTGGAGCTGTTAGAATTACCTTTGCAATGCCTCCTGGGGAAAACCAGACCAGCTTAGGCATCTGTCTGGGAAGAAGGAGTTGTCATTCTCACCCTGTACAAAATTGTTTACAAATTGTTCTGTCGCTTGCTTTGTATTGCCATTACGGCCCAGTTGCTGCCTTGAGCACTTGTGGGTTTTCCTACAAGAAATAAGAGGGGCCTATTCCCATTGCTTACAATATTTTCAAAGAAGGAGCTGGGGTAGAACAATGGAAACACAATGTCTTTGTGACACCACCTGCATGTAGTTAGAAGGAGGTAAGGAACAATGCCAATGTTCTTCTGATATGTCTAGTGGAAAAAGATTCCTTAGGGAAGCTGTCTCCCAGGTGTACTATCCAGAGCCCCATTAAGGATTCCAAAGTTCTTCCTTTAAGGTACAATTTTATCAATTTATTTTGGAGCCTCTTTTTCTGGCTGAAGGAAGTATGAAGAGGAAAATATGAACACAAAAATACTGGAGACATACGAATTTGGTTTTAAACTTCTGAGTGGATTCAGTCAAAGTTCAATGGGTTCAGGACAGGATAAATGTTGATAGAGATTGTCTGACAGGTGTTATCTTAAAAAGCAGACCTGAGTGATAGAATATCTGGGAGCTGTGTTCAGTGTTCCCATTGGCTCATTTCATGACCCTAGCTAAGCTTGTGCCCTGTCCTGTTAAATGATACTCATCAGGACAGTTCCATCATTTGTTAAGTCTGTTAAGATGTTTCAGGAGATGAAAGGTACTGTTTTCTATCACACAGGATGACCAACTGGCAAAACTTTATCGCTGTAACTGAAACACAGTAGGGCCATGACAAAATCCACCTTCTGACTCAAAGTAAGGACACAAACTTTGGTTGCATGTGTTGTGAAAAGGATCTCCCTCAATTTCTCCTAAGGAAGTTGTTCCACTTCAGTTAAACAAATATTACTTGCCCAGAGCAAGACTGAGTGTAACTCTGTGGTAATTAAGGCTTCCAGTTCTGGTTTCAGGGAAATGAACAGGATTTTACATCTTCAGTTATTCTCCCCACTCCTGTAATGAAAGTTTCCCTAATTCAATTCAAGCTTGCCAACATCTGCAGGGTAGGTGACACGAATAACATTGCGTTTTGCAGCAGATACACGTCTTGTCAAAAATACTTCCTCCAGCTCTTGTTCCAACACCATCTGTGGGAGAAACTTGACTGAGTTCATTGCGCCTCTACAGAAATACCAGCGGCTGAGTGTGGTGGTGGCTGAGAGAGACAGTGACACAAACTGCACCCCAACACCCCTTCTGCCAGGGCCAGGCTCTCCCTGAGGATTTCTCTCCACAAGCTGACCTATCCTTTCCCTTGCTTAGCTGGAGAATCTTGATGAGAAGAGAGTCTGCGGTGGGATGACTGCAAATGTAATGCAATCAGAAGATAATGACTTCAGAAGGAGAGGGGAGGGAGGGGATAATCAGCAGAGGCAGATGAACTCCCAAGATATAAGAAAAAAAGGACTGTTTTCATGCAGATGTCCCTAGTAATGAAGAATGAGAGAAGAGGAATACTGAAAAAGAGGTGAAATGGAAGCTGATCTGTTTCTAAATAGCACTATTTCAGAGTATTCTATGAGGTGCAAGTTGCTTCTTAAACTAAGAGTGTCTGAAAATACCCCAGACAAATTCAGACCTCTCAGCCATCTCTCTCTCTCTATTATACTCATATCCATACCACAATTTAGTTAGCTTGGTGGGAATTGGGGACAGGAATATAAAATATGCAGGGAACATCCCTGTCTCCCTTCAGGCTCAGGTTGAGCTAGGTGTCTATGAAAATATTATGCAAATGTGACAGTGTTTTCTTTGGGCAAGCCATTTAACTGGAGCTTTCAACACCTCAGAAGCCTGGAGACAAAGGGTGCGGGTAATGATAAATGCAATTTATTTACAATGAGCATAAAAGAGAAGGTGTAGGCAGATGCTCCTACAGATGATCTCTCCCCTGCTCACCCTGCACACTCAATCACAGACTTCAGCCTTTCCCTCATGATGCCTGCATGTTTCCCAGGGTGAGAGGTTTCCAGGGATCATTCTACTCAGAGAACGGTCTCTCCCCATTCAGATTCTGCATTTTGTATTCAGGTATGTGACTTCCACAGACAAGGAGCTTTAACTTCAAAACAGTAAATGACCTGACCTTGGCAAGCCTCATATAAATTCTGACCCAAGGTTCAGATCTGGAAGAACCTGTGAAGATTTTCAACTCCTTTGATGAGAAACTAGGTATGGATGCAGTAATACATCACTCTTCTACAAATCCTCCCTAGCCTAATTGTATCAATGCTTAATGGCAACAGCTTTAAACAGTACACCTTGCACTGCTGGATGTGCAACTACCAAATCTAATAACAGACTGCTGGATATCACAGGGGGCTGCTGTGCAAAAAAAAAAAAAAAAAAACCAAAAAAAAAAAAAAAAAAAAAAAAAACCAAAAAAAACCAAAAAAAAACCCCAAAAAAACCCTACAAAAAAAAAACCCCAAAACAACAACAACAACAAAAAACCAAAAAACCAAAACCAAAAAACAAAACAAAGCCAGAAAATCTTCCAGTGCACATTGCTAGAGCCCGTGTTGTGGCTGATGAAATTAGAAACCTTGACTTCTCAGGTGGTTCTATACCTCTCCTTTCATATTTGAGTGTAGGTGTTAGCACCAGCATCCTGAACAATTCCACCATGCCTCTATGCTCTGCCGCTTTTCATTCCCTCAGCAGATGAAGTAGCTCAGCTATTCTCCTTTTCCTGTACTAAATGCCTGCTCTGTTAGAGACTGTTGGCATACTTGCATCAGCAAATTAAGCTGGGATGGCTGAGGGCATTATGGCCTGCAGCTCTCCATCAAACCTCTCTCCCAGAGATTTCAGATTTCACATAAGGGACAACCAAACAGCTCCTGGTCAGCTGCTGCACTTTACAGCTCACTCAATTAGCATGAATCAACTTGATGTCAGCTTACTTTACCAGGCTGGCTGTAAAACTGTTCTAGGGAAGGGACTGCTTCATGAGCCATTCAGCTGTCCCTGCTGTGGGGTGGCAACATCTGGCAGAAGCTCAATGCTGAAACCACTTGCCCCCCACAAACTTCATTAGTTGCTGAGCGAATGAAAAAAAATCACAGCCTGTTCCATCCCAGAAATAGCTGCTCTATAGGAAGAATAGCAGGTGAGGTGACCTCTATACAAACAGGGTTCCAAAGGATAATCAAACATAGAAAAGGTGTAATGAAGTAAGTTATTCTTTATTATTATTATTACCTCTGGGATCAAATACTCTCTTAAAAAAATAATCCTTTTTAATTTAAGTAAAACCACTGCTTATAAGTATGTCAATGGCATTACTAACTATGCAACAATTTTATGCCAAGGCACTATTAAAAATTAATTCAAGACTAAAGTAGGTCTAATAAAGAGTTAATAAATCACTTGGTCTCAAAAAATATTACTTAGAATTATAGTTTGCTGAAAAACTTCACATTACTTTTCATTAATGCCACATTAAATAGTTGTGTAATTAGAAATTAACTCACAAGGTGACACAATTTACTCGTCAATGATGCACAGGATTCATATGGCACTTAGCATCCCCAAAAGATCCCAAAATACTGTGTTAAAAAATGTGCCAGGATCCAAGTGTTGCTACATTCAGCCCAGGATTTCAGCCAGCACTGGGCTGGAAGCAGTTAAGCACTTACTATAGTACATCAGCACTTTTCAGGAATTTAAGGAGCCTGAAGAACACAGCCCTCGACTCAAGGAGGGATGCAAAATAATATCATTCTTCAGAAATATGGTTGGGACACAGGGGTTCGTATTGTTTCATTCACAATAAATGATGATGGCACTTTTCCAAGGCTGAAGAGTACCATTACCTGCAGCCTGGGCCATGGCAGCAATGTGACTTCTCCTTACAACACAGCCCATCTCAGGGCAGGGTTTCTGCTTTTGGATTTATTTGTGCAATTCCTTATAGTAGTGTGGGGTTCCTTGAAAAAGACATATTTGACTGACTACACTCAATCTCATCTAGTTTACTGAGACTGATTGAATTAGAATCAGCAATAATGAAATTAGAAGTAAGACAGTTATGACTCCCATGGAAGTTGCATTTTCATCCCGTTAATGTACAGGGAAAGTGCTAGCATGAAAAAAATAATTCTGTGTGCTTTGGAACCCCTTTCTTCCCTTTGACCTTGTAGTGCTTGAAGTGCACTTATTGTAGTTTATTAAGGCTGTGTGATAAGTAAATTAAAAACCCCTACTTTGGCTTCATCTTACAGAGGAGAAAGACACACAAAAATCAGTAAGTTTGGGACAGAACAGGCAAAACCACCTGATCCTCATATGCATTTTAACAAGTAGCTCATCTATCACACTTGGAAATTAGGAAATGTAGAGTGGATTAAAAATCTTCCTTGGGACAGAGCACGTCTTTAAAAGGAAACAAATAAGCCAGATCACTGAACTCTACCCTGGACAAGTAATGCTCTGCAGTGAAGAAGCTGGTGCTGAGATTTGGCTGGAAGTATCTCTGTCTGCATTGCTAAAGGGCAGAGCCAGGAAGTGATCTCTAGTGGATGCTACTAAAAAGAACACACCCTACACACTCAATGCTGCAAATGATGCCCCTGCCTGTGTTTGAAGGACCACAGGTCATGCCTAAACCACATTTGTAAGAAAGTAGGAAGAAGGCTGTAATGACTTGACAAAAATAAATAAATAATTTGCAAGTACTTAGCCCTCAGACGAGCAACAGACTGAACAGATTTACAGCTACAAATGATTCCATGATACTTTAAGATTTTTTAAATAAACCATTTCCATCCCTTTTTAAAGTCACAAAATTAAAGAAGCAAAGATATGTCCTCAAATGCTTCTCCTTGCAAACCAGAATCAGATTCTGCAAGTCCAGTTTCAAATTAATTTGTCTATGGTTTCCTTCAGAAGTTTCAAATGCAGTGTTTAAATGTAAGAGCCTCCCAGTGAGGTGTATGCTGTAACAGCTTGAGGCAGTTTGGATGCAACTCCAGAGTCACCTGCCATGTGTTTCCTCACTTGCGTGAATGAATCTTTAACTCCTTAAAGCAAATCTTGAGTGCAGGTATTGCCAAATGTGAATGCAAAATTTGTTGCCAGTGAGCTTTACCTGAAAGCTACTCTTTCTACAAACCTTCCTCATCATAAATGTGCTCACTGGAATAATCATGGGATATAGATGCCAAGAGAGTGTCAATGCAATCAAGACAAATTGGTGAAAGAACTGAGAAAGCTACTTGACAGCACTCATCCAGCTTGGATAAAGACTACTTAAACATTCCCCCTGCTTTCCTGCACCTCAGGAGGTCCCTTGGCACCAGAGAGCTTGTGCTCTGCCTCACACAGCGCTGCACCCCCCACGCCTCTACCACCGACCGCGCAAGGCTCGGCTACCTGAACTAAAACATCTGCTGGCTGGCTGCAGCTGGAGGCTTTTATCACAGCTGCACACCAGCCGTGACAGACGGCTGGGGGACACGTTTAACCAAAATGTTACATCTTTCCACTGGCATCTCAACTGGGGAGTTCAGCTCCCCGATTCCACTCTGCAGTGACATCAACCATGGGCCGTCAGGGCAGATCGAACGCAGGAAGCCTTTAGGAAGAGTTGAAAATTGTAATAAGGATATTATCATGAATCAGCTTGGGATTGATTAAACACTATGTCATTTTGGGATAGCTCAGCCTCTGGGCCACAGACTGTCAAAATGAGAAATATGGACTAAAATACCTAAAAATGGTTTTAAGCTGAAGCTGAATATAGTTATGAAAGAAACAAAATTATACAACTGCCAAAACCAGCAAGGGCTTCAAAGCAGACACCTAAGGCATTTAGATCTTATATAAGATGTCCTCAGGCACTTGACACATCTTTTATGGTACTTGTGAGCAAGCTAGGTTACCATGTTAAGTCCTTCTATTGAAATTCTGCCTTCTGTCCATTTTTACCACCCTAGACACTTTCCCTGTCTCAAAACACTGTGATGTCACTGCTGACATTTTAGGATCTTAGCGGAACCCAGCATTTCCTTGCCTATTTCTGACAGTACCAGCTGCTAGTTATTTAGCAGCATAATTTTAAAATTATTTGGAAGAAGCTGACTGTTGCATCTAGCATGGTATAAAAGACCAATGGCTAAAATCTGAGTATTAAAATACTCAGGATGACTGTAGCCAAAGCTTCTGTGCACAAAACCTACAATGCCGAGCCATTAACATAAGAACATAGCCAAATAAGTCCACTATGGTTTGGCAAAGGATAATTATGGTCATCACACCTACAGCAACAAGACCTCCTGGTCATTCCTTATGAGATGAGCAGCAGAGGCAGAAGCCAAATTCAGAATCTGTTTGCTATCTTGTTTCAGTGTAATGCAGAGGTTTCAATAAATACAATTTATTTAATAATGTGGTAAATTGCAAGCTCTACTGCTAGGGCCGAAGAATTTGAAGTAGAGTTGGTTGAACACTTCAACTCTTATCTGGTCAAAATGTGATTCTTAGTGTAAGGCAAAACACTTCAACTCTCAGGAAGACTGACAGAGAGACCCAAATCAAGTACTTAACATTTTCATTCCAAAAGAAGAGCAGACATTTTAACACAATTGTGCTTCATTAGAATGCTTGAAGAGTTTTGGGTATAATCCAACATGGATCAAAAGCAAAATTCAGAAACTCGGAAGTTGTTGTGATACAAAATTATCATTCTCCAGCCTGCCTGAGTTTTGCAAAGGCTGGGGAAGGGGAGGGGGGGAGGGTAGTTGTTGCTTTTTAAGATCAGCATTAGAAATGGAGTGATGCCAGAGAAATGAGATTCAAAATTTAAATGTGACAAGGTTCAGAGGTGTGTGGGCTCAAGTTTGTAGTCTAGGCTGTTAAAGCGATAACAAAGAGCCTTAAAGTGACTTCTAAAATTATCCCTAAAAATTAGAATGTCTCCTCAGAGACAGGGTCCCAGTGTGATCTTTGCTGACAACAGCTCTGAATTCAGCTACTTAGGGACAATCTCTATGGATTCCCAGATATGCTGATGAGCTGGCAGTTGACAGTGTGTGTGTCAGGGATAACATTTTGTCATATGTATCAACTATGACATTTAATTTCTGCATGAAGTTTCTGCATTTATTTTCTGGATGAAAACTGTCCAGTCCCCTAAAGAAATAAAATGCTTGTTAAAACCAAGAGGCTGTTTGATCTTCCCTTTGCGGAATTTCAAGCCTCTGACTTGCAAATCTTGTTCAACTATCATCTTTGAACCACAGTACTAGCCTTCTGTTTGCACAGAGGCTTATGCTAAGTTGACAGATTCCAATGGCCCAAATAGGCTGCCTTCTCACTGAGGGCAATGTCTTAATGGTACAAGGAATGAGAATTAGATCTTTGAATTTATAAGTGCCTTTGCATTTAGAAGAAGGCTCTTAAGTCCTAAATAAGATGTACAACATTGCCAGGAGGAAAGGTACATGCACTGATCTGACTTCCTGTCCCAGCTCCCAACACTTGTCTAAGTGTTTTTGCAGTTGGTTTCACATTTGAGTACAGAAACATGCCTATCCATCAGCTGTACTGGGTTTGTATGGCCAGGTTTTGGTAGCAGAGGGCTACGGGGGGTCCTTCCCTGAGGATCTGCCAGAAGCTTCCCCTGTGTCCGATGGGGCCAATGCCAGCTGGCTCTAAGACAAATTCACTGCTGGCCAAGGGCTGAACCCATCAGTGATGGTGGCAGAGGCACTGGGATAACATATTTAAGAAGAGGGGGAAAAAGCTGCACAACTGCAATTGCAGTGAGAGAAAGGAGACAGGACATGTGAGACAAACAGCCCTGCAGACACCAAGGACAGTTCAAAAGGAGAGGAAGAGGATGCAGGATGTGCTCCAGGCACCAAAGCAGTGATTCCCCTGCAGTCCATGGTCCATGCAGACCATGGTATGGTAGCTGTGCCCCTGCAGCACATGAATATTCACAGTGGAGCAGAGATCCACCCGCAGCCTGAGGAGAATTCCATATACTTAATGTGATCCATCATTTACTTTTACATCTTCAATTAGAGACTCTCTTCTCAGCAGCACTGGGACACAGATGCTTCCTATACTTACTTCTCTGGTAAAAGTGACCAATATGTTCTTTCTCAAAATGGTTCTAGTCCCAGTCATTGAAACATCATCTCTTTGGTTTGGTTGGTTTTTTTTGTTTTTCTCGATCAACATTAATGGAGTAGGATAAGGAGAAGGGCAGCATTGAGACAGAGGAAGACAGATGGAAAGAAATTTCAGATCCATCTAACAATGTTGTTTGCCTCTCTTTGCTTGACATGTGTAACAATGCCTGTACAACACAGTTCTACAATAGAAATATGATGGCAGAAGAGAAATGCAAGGAATAAGCAAAGCATTCCAAGAGAGATGAGGTTTGGTAGACTCGTACGCTTTAAGGTCAAGCAGAGGTTTAAACAATCCCTCCTGGCCTTTTATATGTCACAAGGCTTTCATCTTCTCCCAGCTATCCTTGTACGCAGCACAGTGAATTTTCCCTATCTAATTTATCTTTTTTTTTTTTTTAGCAAGGTATCCAGTCTTGAGTTGAAGGTGATAAAGAGTTAGCATGTCCTAAGGGAGTTTGTTTCAGTGTTTGAGCGCCTTCACTTTTGAGAGGCTGAGCCTAATTTGAATTTGTCTGACATCAATTTCCATGTCTTGGTCCTCGCTATGCCTTTCTCTACTAGATTAAAACATTCTGTAGTACCCACATTATTTTTCTAAATTAAGAAAATTATACTGTGTATTGATCAAGTCCCCACCACCCCTCTTAGTCTTTTCAGATAAATTCAGATGATCTTGAAGTCTCATGACAAGTCATTTTCTCCAATCATCAAAGTCATGGTGCAGACTTTTCCTGTATCCAACACTGCATCATGCTTTGAAAATGTAGATACCAGAAAAAAAACAGTATTTCTGAACTGGACTCAACAATGCCATATGAGAGAGAAAACCAGTTTGCATTACATTTTCTTAGTACTGTGTTCATACTTCTGTGGCCTTTAAGCCCCTTTTTACAATTGCACCACTTGGGAATCTGAGCTCCACTTGCAGAATACTTTATACTTCCTTTCCAGATACAGTCCTGTCATCTGAGAGCAAGGTCTCCTGTTCTAAATACCCAATTAATTTTCAGTGTGCTACATATCTTTGTATGAAGGCATGCAGCCTTTCTGAGGAATCCACACATTAGTTTTTTTACTGCCATTATTTTTTGTATTTTTCTAATAATCTTTGTGTATCCACCCTTTTTATCAGCACATTTACTCCCAGATCATCGATGAAAACACTGAATAAAATGGGGGTTTGTACTGATTTCTCAGAATCCAGTCTGGAACACTCCCATTTGCTGATAATTCCCCATTGACACACGCTTTTTGAGGCCTATCATTTAGTTTTCTCATTTAATCTCTATTTTATTGTTATTTCATAGTGTTAACTTTTTTATCAGAACACCATTAGGTATTATAGCATGTTAGGAAAGTCCAAATCTAAAGGCATCTTTGTGAATTAGACTTGTAATTCCACAGGGGGAAAAAAAAAAGCAGATTTGTTTGAAAAGCCTATTTTCCTTAAATCTGTGTTGACTAGTGCTAATGACATTCTTAACGTCTTATTCTTTAGTCACTGGATTCTGTATGAAATTTTCATTCTTTTATTCTGGAATGGTTTCAAAATAACTGCACTACTGTCACTCAAGTCATCCTGGCTGTTTTGTCTTGAATCCAACACAATATTAACATTCTTATAAAACTTCTCTTACTCTTCCACTAAGATTTAAAGTTTAGATCTGTGAGTTGGAGACCCCCTTAATCAATTCTTTGACATGAACTGCCAAGGACTATATATTTCAAATGTCTATCCTTAGAGAGCATTGCTCAACATCCATCACAGTTATTAATAAACTCAAGAAGACCTCTCCATCCTCATAGTGGAGTTACCCTGTTCCAGCCTGAACCACCTGCAACAGGTTCCTAAAACCTCTTCTACATTTCAGACTTCAGTTTGATCTGCTGACTTCCCCTCCCACCTTGGAAACACTCCAGTAACTTCCCATCACACCTTGGAAATGCCCCATATGGAACATCTAGAAAAGAGCTGGCTTTACATGAACATGATGCAAGTTTTTTCACACTTCTCCAAAAGAAATGCAAATGAATGCTTTGCTGAGCTGGAATTCAGTAGCAATGGTGCAACATGGGCAAAAATAAAGCCTCCCCTCTGAAACATTAAAATGCTCTTTGCCTTGCAGCAGAGTGTACCATCAGCCTGGCCAGCCATCCCTCTGACCTATAACCCATGCACTATCTCCCATTCAAACATCTTTCTGAGTCCTCACCTTTGGGCTTTGTAAAAATCTCATAGACTTTTGCTAGAAACCATGCCTAAGGCATGAATTACTGATCCATTTTTACTACAGCCAAAACAGCTGCCCAGGCATATATCAGCCTACCCTTTCATTAACAATAACATTCTTTTCCTGGCCTCAATACTGCAAACTTGCCTGACTCAAATCAGTGCAAAAAGACAAAGGTCACATTCCCTTCCTGTCATTTGGAGTATGTTGTACCTTTCTCTAAATGTTTCTTTTGGTTTCCTGTCCTCTACTTCATGCAACATAAGCTGGTTGTCTTTGCTGTCAAGACTTTTATAGCTTACCCTCCTCTGAGCATCACCTCTGAACACCTAGTGAAAGGTCAGCTCCCATGTCTGATGGACAGTGCAGACAGACACCACCAGATCTGAAATATTTTCAACAGCACCTTTGAGCTTTCTCTGCTAAACTTTTGCAAAGCTCCTTCATTGCCTTCCCTAAAACTCGCTTTATACTAAAACTGTAATGCTCACAAAGGAATAACAATGACAGCTAGTCCTCAGCTTCTCAGGCATCTCTGTCTCTCAGGATGAGCAACAATATTACCTCTCTTTTTTCTCTTCACCCACTCATCTCTTCATGCAAGTCTGCCTTTGTCTCTTGCTTTATATTTCATTAAAGTACATAACCTGAGCTTTTTTTCCCGAAATTATAATAATGATTGTATAATACTTTCAGACAATGTTCAACAGTGATATCTTTCCTAACGCCTCAACTGCTTTGCATGCATTCAGATAGGCATGTTGGGGAGTAATGTTGTGAGGTAGGATTGGCTGGGCTGCCAGGGTGCAACTATATTCATAACTTAAACAGTGCCTGGAGGTGGTCCTGGGAATGGAGGAATAATCAGCTGTACTGCTAAACAGTCTAGCACAGTCCCAGCACAAGTCTGTAAGCACCCCATTGGAACAGCTACTCTGGGCCAGCTGTCTTCCCTACACAGGAATATTTCTTAATAAGTTTAATTTATTTCTCCAGCCATATTCTGACAGGTCACCTTCCTCTTAGGCTTTGACACTTGGCTGCTTCCATGCACGACCCTGGATTTTTGACATACCAATAACTGTGAAAGACTAAAAGCCGATTTATGCAAAGTACCATTCCAGCCCTATTATACATTCTCTTGTTCCTTAATGACCAGTCACATTTTAAATGTTATAATCAAGTGCTTTATGCCACCAGATTTTAATCAAGTCAGATATGCCGGAATTATTCTTATCAATGAGTATGTCCTGTGCCTCCTCCTCCTTGCTGACAGTCATATGGGAGTGTTGCTCATCAAGCAAGAGATCATCTTCTCTGTGCATTATTTGCTGCATTAGTTCAATTTGTTTGCAGCATCCTGAACCTGAACTGATCTTGTGGCTGCCACCTTAGCAGTACAGTAACATCCCTGGCCACTCACAGGAACTGCTGGGTACTGAGAGAAGGAACTGTTTGTTATTCCTGACTTTGGAAGCAGTTCTGTGCCCTGACTTTGAAGCAGTTCTGTGACAGCTCCATTGTACACCAGATCTAAATACAACCTCAGAACTGCCCTGATATTTTATATTTTTTACTGTGCTCTCTAGGCTATTACATGGAAAGGATATGGCTGGAGATAAAAGCACTCTAGATACATAATGGCCTAGTACATTGATAGCTGCATGAAACTGGTACTAAACTAATAAAATATCATCCTAGGCCAGTTACTCCTATAATTTAACTTTAAAAACGCCACATGGATGAGATTATACACCATTATAGATGAGATTCTATAAGGGAAGGAGGAGCACAGCATCCCAGTGCAATTTACTAGCACCTCTCAATTTGATTACTGCTGAGGTAAAGTTGAGGGGTTTGAGAGGAGAGAGACAGAAAAACACAGAGATGTGAGACATGATTAAAGCATGGTCTCATCCTATTCACACTGGCCATGCTAAATTTAACTATTCAAAAATCTCCTTTGATGTGGCAAGAGCCCTCAGCAGGAGCAATTCTACCATAAAGATGTTTCTGTTGAGACAAATTCCAATCTTAAGATTTCAGGTCAAGATGATCCACAGTATCTGACATCTCTAAAGGGCAATTTGTCGTCCTCCCTGCCAGAAAACCCTGAAATTGCTAAATGCACCAAACACACTGACAGCTCCATCTTGTCTCTTAACTATCACATGTCTTAAAGCAGCTTTCATGGCCTCAAAAAAATGCAAAAAAAAAGTCTTCTTTTGCAGCTTCAAGAATACAAATAACGAATAGTTTTGGCTTTGTCTCTCAAGAAGCCCTGTTTTAAGAGTTCAGACCTGTGATTCCTTGAAGCCAGTGTGCTTTCAAAAAGAAATCTCTAGTCCAAGATCAACAGGGGAAGGATCAGGAGACTGGAAATAAAATCAGCTCTTAGCCTGAAGAAAGTGCACTCTGTGAAAGAGCCTGACTGGATTTAATAGGGGAACATGGGCATTAACAGCTTTCAAAAGATCACAGTTTCTGGTTTGAATGAAGGATGCTTTTGACCTTTGGTATGGATACATTTGGCAACCCACTGATGTTCTCTAGCTAGTCCTTTCCATGAACAGCAGTATCTGATAGATCAGCAGAGTGCTTGGTCCTGATCGGCACTTGGGAAGAGAAAAAGACTTCAGAAAATGAGTCCTAGGTTTGGGTCTGACTCAAGACAGCTCAGTCAGGGTAAATGGGGGAAGTTCATTGTACTGCTGAAAAATCTCAAGCTTCCTTTAAAACAGTACTGCAAATATTTTTCCTGCAAAGGAAGTTTCTGTAAAGTCACTTTATCAGACACATAGTGACATGGTAGGCCCAAGACAGCCACACAGTGAGCAAGGCCATGCAAATCCTGTCAGACAATCTGTCAAAGTACCCCAAACTTCACCAGGGAACCCACAGACTGGTATTCTCATCATGTTTTCCATCACTACCCTACCTCAAGTGAAGCAACTAGATTCCCATCCTTACTCCTATGTTGCCTTCAGAGAGTACTGTCCCATGCAACCTTTTCCTATTGCAATCTGTAGGGCTTTACACAGTTCCTCCTACAATTCACAACACTGAGATGCTGACATTAACTCTTGCAGCCTACACACACCTCTCCTTCTGACTGACAACCTCTCTCGTCAGCATAGAAACCCGGGTGTAGAAATCTGTATTTATAACAGAGTGTGTGGTTCTTCTTGACATAAAACAATAAAATAGCTAACAGGGGCTATGCATGACAGGTTGAGATGCTTGTCATGAGAGCTGTCCACGGAAAAAAAGAGATGTCAGCCAGATTTTGCAGACCTGCATCTCTGACAGTCCACACCATGTGTGGAGAATGTGAAGATGAAGGGAGATTTAGAGAAGTGGTCACAGAGAGCTAAAGAGAGGAAAAACAAAACCTTGTAATTTCTTTACCTATGAGCTAACCTCTCCTGTGTAAAACAGAAAAGGCTGAGCTAGTGCTTTTGGGTTTGATTATTTTTTTCACCTTTAATTATGCATCATCAGTGACAAGCTCATGTGGAGCTAAAAGCTGGATCTGAGCATGAAGCTAATTTTTGGAGCTATTGGCTGTTCACTACCAGGAATAAAAATGATTCCTTGTCTTCCTAGATTTGGTTTAAAGAACAAAACCTCTTTGTCTCTCCCTCCATATTAGCTGCCTACAGACAGCTCCATTTTCCATTTGTGCATTTAATTATCCCTTCCTATGTTAGCTACTTTACATCTGTGCTTATTGAATCTCAGTTTATTGATTTCAGCTCCTTTCTTGAATTCATCATAGTCGGACTCAGGGCTAGTCCTACTCTCCAATGCATTGGCGATTGCTCCCAGCTTTGTGTTGCGTATGAATTTGATTAGCATACTCTCCATTCCGGTCTCCAGTGAAAATGTTAATGAAAACATTGAGCAGTATCAGATCTACAGCCCATACACACAGGGCTCCATGCACCACTGCCTAACCTGACTCTAAACCTTTAATAATACTCAATACTTCTGGGGTACGGAGGGTCAACTTAACAACACTTGGCTAAGTGATTTGCCACATTTCAATTAAGTTTATATTCTGCAGGAACAACAAACAAACCTAGATCAAATGTAGGGGGAGGACAAGGAAGCAGCATTTGAATTGGGAAGGTATAGAAGTTTGACATTTAATCAGAGTTAGAGCTCAAACTAAAGATTCTATAACAGTCCCTGAAATTTCAGCTTCAAAAAACAAAAACCTGAGAAGGCACACTTATATTTTTGGCAAGTTATCTCAAGCTTAATCTCACTGGTGTGGCTCTTCTCACATACTCTTAAATGATGCCAAATGGCAAGGTAGGGTGGTTCTAGTGTGAATCTAACTTTCCAGAAATAAAAGGATTTAGGATTTAAGTGTTAGTTCATGTTCATCTCATTAATCAAATCATTCATTGTGGCCAAAATATATTGGAATGGACATGGACATAATTGCTTTCATATTCTAATTTACCAAAAATGAAACAGAATTTCCCATTTTTATCAGCAGAATTAAGCTGTTTATATCCATGACCATTTCTTAGCCATAAAACTTAGGATTTTTTTGTCTTTTCCTTCGGGGGTGGGGGGGTATGTATGAAGACTACACATTATTTTGCATCTTAGTTCCCTCCCCACGTGGATTGGTTATTCAGCCAGGCATTCACCAGTGTTGAAGTTTAATATAGCAGTGCTCAATTTTCCCATGTTCCCTCTTGTTTGCAAGTTTAATTCTGCCATTAATTTCCCTCGTCTCTCTCTCTTGCCTTGGGAGATCAGGCATTACAATGTACTTTACTTTGCCTCCTTCCCTTTTCTAACACAGTAGAATCTCAGTGCCCATCAGAAGACCCCCAAACATTAATCCCTGGTAGCAGTAAGGAAGCAAGATACACAGAGAGTAAAGTTATTCTGTTTATAATGAGATTAATCTCTTTCTGAAAACTACCCGACATGTCCTGGAAGGGCTGACTTATTCCTGGCTCAAAAAAGATGCATCCAAAGAGTGCAGTTTTGGCCTCTAGAATGAATCAGATGGCGAAGTGTTTTTAGAAAGTTTCCTAACTCTTTTCCAATCCTGCCCTCATATTTCTGTGTTCATTGCAACTGCTTCTTCCAGAATTGTGTTGATGCAGGACTTATCACTCTTATTGTACCTCTTGCAACAGCTCTCTGGACCATGCAGCAGTGTTCAGAGAACACTGATGATTGACTTCCAAAGCCACATGCACCCAGTCAGGTTAATTTTCATTTTCAGCAGTGTGTGTTTGGACTTGTGATACCATACCATGGTTACTCATTTCTAAGGGAGGCTCACAAGTGACTCTGAGTAAGTGTAAGTAGAACGATGATGCCATAATTTTTTTTTGTCCTATTTGAGCAAAGGTTCCTTCTGACCTAAAAAGTGAAAAGTTCTATTCCAGCTTTGAAAAGCTGCCCTGGAAACCAGATGTAGATTGTGCCACCAACTATGACGTATCACTGCATCATTAATCCTGTTCTTATCATTCTTTTTAGCTTAGATAGAACTGCAACTGGTTTCTGGCCTTCTCTTATTTGCCCTCACTCTCTGTTGAAAATTCTATATCTTTTACTTATAAATCTATTACAAAATTATTAATCCATCTATATATAATTTATGAGTAATTATAGACTCTCTGCTAATAAAAAGCACTGCTCAGATATCAACTCACACTCCTTTTGCAACCTCATGTGAAGAAAATCTCTCATTTAAGCAACTCTATTGCCAAGTGGCAATGGCCTCTTCAGTCTGCAGAGGGCCAGTGTGGTTAAAGCTGGTCTGATACCACTGTATTAGAGCAGAAGGTTTTCTCAAACACCACCACATTCAGAAGGCCTGGACAAAGTCAACTGGTTCCTACTCTTACCTGCAGCTGGAGCAAGGGAAAAAATGCATTAAGTACTTGCATATATTTAATGTCTCAATATATCCAGAAACAGCACCTGGGATATCATTCAGTCAAAAACCATCGAAGATGTGTTTAGCATCATGTTGAGTAGATGGAAACAGGTGTTAACCTGTACAGGCTCCATTTTCCAAAGGAACAGATGGCTTGGAATACGCTTGTCCTTTTTCATTTTTCAGTCATCTCATCGGCTACTTTGCTCTTCCACTCTGCAAAACTCTTAAACCCAGGAGGAAATTCTCTGAGCTGCTACAGAAAGGCTTTTATTGCTTTTTCACTTAAGAGACTCTCTACGACCCTATTTATAACATACCCATGCTCTGAATAGGGTAGCAAGGGAAAGAAAAGCTATTGTCTGAATTGCAGAATAGAAATGGAAGCACAGACAAAGCTCTTGACTTAAATGATGCTTAGTGATGGGGGTATTCACAAAGCACTAATCTCAAAGGCACATGCCTAACTAATCCTCATTGATTTAATTGAAAGGTGAGCAACCAATGGAGGGGTATTTAGCATTTCACTATGTATTTATCTGCATCATGAAATGCCAGAATACCTCTGGAAATCCAGCCCTTGGCCTCTATCCCACTTTAAGAAAGCGAAATAAGCAGCTAGAGAAGTAAATCTGAGGAGTTTGGACTCAGTATACAAGTATTTTCTGAAAAACAAGTGCAAACTCTGTCTTTTTTAAAAAAATAGTACCATAAGTAGTTCACGTGGAAATTCCAGGACGATTAATTGATCTGCTTGACCTCATCATCCTGCTCATGAATTCATCCTTCTCATTCCCTGCAGACTCTTGAGTTGGGTACTATTTACACTATTTAGATTAGGCATTAATGAGTACTGAAAGCTTTGCATTTTCCTAATGAGAATTGAAGTAAAATTGAAAACTACAGGCTTTGTTTAAACAAGAACAATGTGAAGCTGGCAGAATTCAAACCAAGCTACAACTGAAATACTGACCTATATAAAAGCCAAGGATGAAATATGAACATGACTGAAAAGCATTCCTGCAAGATACAACCAGCTTTAACCAAATAGTCTCACACAGAAACAGTAGCTATGCATGTGCAAGTATTATACACTTAGTAGTGCACAGACTTCACGTCTTACTGTCTTACAATAAGCAAAATAAATATCAATTTAAATTTGTAAAAAATAGATGTAAGGGAATCAAGCAATTTCACACAGGTGGAACTGCAGATAACTGAAAATCTATATGCGTAACTCTTCAGTGATCCTTCCATGAAGAAATGAGCCAGAGAAAGAATAGAAGAGACTATGAACAGGGACTAATTCATTGTTATAGAATTAAAATAACACACCCTGGCATCTCATCAGCTGATCTGGGAACTCCAGGGCAATCCTTCACCATTACTTGGCTTGTGTCCTTGGATGCTTTTATCCTTTGTGCTGTTATAAGCTCTGATGGACTTGTGCCTTCTAGTGGAACAAGCCAGTTGGTGAGAACGATGGCAGAAAATTAGTTAGATACATTATAAAGCAAAAGCTCCCAACATTTTAGAAAAAGAATTTCCCTGCTTGCAAATTCTCTCATTGTGGGCTCCACACTGTGTGGACGGGTGAGTTTATGTCCCTTCTCATCTAAAAATGCTCTTCAGCCTCCAGGGGAAAGGACACCACCATCTCCTTTCACAGCTTTCCATCATACAATTTTTTTTGTAGTTCTCCGTTTCCACCTCTCCCAATCCATTTGCCTCTTCTGTCACAATCTATCTGTACACCAGCGTTATCCACAAGCCTCACAAGGTAACAGAACATAATCACTTTTATGTGCTTGTCTGCCTTAATCTCTGGAAGAGTTCCCTGCAATCACTCTCTGGGGAGTTCATTTGTTGGATCATTCCCCATTTGGAAGAGCTGTATTTAATGTTTATACTATGGAAGAGATCACAGGCAGGTCTTTCCAAGTCCTGCTCTAGTTGCTGGAATCTGTGTGAAAAGGAGCTGACTGCAACCCTTTTGCTGAAAAAAAAAAAAAAAAAAAAAACAAACAACCAAAAAGCAGCATTGTTTTTTCAATAATTTCACTGTTGCTTTAATATGAAGAGAATAAACTAGGCAGAATGGGTCAATTTCAAGATTACTCCTCTATAGAGGGAAAGGTTTTAAACAGATCTGTTCTGGAGTCAAGTGACACAAGCAATTTTCAGGTTATTGATCTCTTCTCAGCATAATTTCTTTGTGATTATTTTACCTCTCCATTCTTGCCTCATCACTCCTCCATAAGGACCCTCCAAAGGAGTGGTGATCTTTTCCATCATATGCACTCTAGTTTGCCTTCCATAATTGCAGAAACAATGCTCAGTGAGTACCAGAAGTTTGGAGTCAGACTTATGGAAGGAATAAAAGAAGTTTTTATGTACACTGTTCATTTTCTACTTTCCCAGCCATAAGTGAGACAACCATTCCAAATTCATGCTGATAAAACTTTTAGTTCCCACTATGACCAAATTCGATAAAAGCCTGTGACATCAGCTTCACACAGCACCAATCTGTTCTAATCTTTCCCAACAACTGCACTAAACCATCAACAGCAGTCCCACCCCCACAAATGCTCACAGCAGTACTGCTCTTAAGATGTAGCTGCCCCATGCAGACAGAGATGCCCTATGAAAAAAATATCACAAAAAAAGCATAGGCAAGGCAGGAAAAGATGACCTCACAAAGACCTAAAATAACCTTTCTGTAATTAAAAAAAATCTTTTAGAGCAAGTCCTAAGTCTACACCTCCTACTAGGTTCAATCCCTGCTCACTACAAAGGAGACCAATGAGTTTATCTGGCTGTTCCCATGCTAGCTCACATAAGATGGTCTTACAAAGCCCCCAGGTAGAAGACTCCACAAATCACAGCTCTGCCATTGCTGCACCACCCTCCCAGTGAAAAGTCTTTCCTAATGTCCCATCTGTACCTCCCAAGCCACATCTTATGGCTATTGCTGGTGTTATACTGTCTACTGCTACTTATAAAAAGTTGGTTCTTAGAAATTATACATCAAGTGCCATAGGCTTCTAGCTCCCCTTTTAACCTCTTCTCTACACCACAAAAGCTTACATCCTTCAGTCTGTTTTCACAGGACATGTACCATAGGCCACAATTATCTCAGTAGTTGTCTTCACTAGATCCTCCCCAGTTTCTCCATATACTTCCTGAATTGTTGAGGCTCAAACTCAACACAGATTCCCTCTGAGTCACTGAGGGAGATGAAGAGCTCTACAGGAGTCAGCTCTCATCCTGAAGACATCAGTGATGTAACTGGGCTACTGTAGGAATAGCATGCCCAGCAGCTTAAGGGAACCTCTTCCTTCCAACAACTATGTGAAACTGAACACAAGTGTGAACCTCTTCTCTGTAGGATTCTGTGCTTGGTAGAGAACCTTTCCTGGTGTCTGAGAGTTTCCTACTATGACTCACTTACCTTTTGAGCTCCAGAACACTGGATCTTAAAGGGCAACATCACTTTTCAAGTGAGTTGCTTTTGTCAGAGTTAAGGATGGGGTTCAAGTAAACTGAAGCAGAGGAAGGCCTGGAGCTCGGAGTTTCCATGTCCACAGTGGATGTTATTTCCACTAGGCCTTTGAGCCAATGGAGAGAAAGCTGTCTTACCTACTCACTTGACTGATCTGCACTTGAAGTGGGTGTTGGATCAAGCAGTGCAAGGAAGACATCTCACAGCTGTCAGCACAAGAGGAGCTGTGTGGATGCTGTTTCACTGTGAGGTCAAGCAGAGAAGACTTCACTCCCTCACTATGAGTAACCAGGGATGGGGAGTGTTGCAAGTTCAAGTTTCCTGCTGCTGGCAGCTTGGGGACTTATATTTCCTTTCATGTATCCCTTCCACGAGTAGAAAGAAAGATGGCCAGCACTATGTTGTAGCATGTGAAAATAAACACCTTCATAGACTTTGTGCAACATAATGGGTTTGCAGTATGAGGGGCAGGCAAGCATATTGGATAAGGTACTTTTCTTATAGCATGCATATTGGATAAGGTAATTTTCTTATAGCTCCCTACCTCACTGGTTAATTTGCTGTCAAATAGGAGCCTCTCTCCTCCTGTTGTTCTGGAGAAACTATGAGAGATGTAGATTGTTTTGAGGTTCACACTGTGAACAGTAAAGCAGAATGAATATACAAGTTGTATGTGCTACTGCGTACATTAAAATCTTCTGATTGCCACAAGACTGTCTGTTTATGAGAGCTGCCTTTCTCTAGAAGACCAATGAAGCCAGAGTGCATTTTGGAAAGCTCTGCCTTAGACAAATGAACCCAATTTTGCAGACATGGAACTGCATCTGAGAAAATATCTCCTACCCTTCAGGAAAAGACCAGTCCCAGTTCTCCTACAATTCAGTGATCTATAAGCCAAAAAGAAAGGGTTGTTTTAATACATAACACCCCACCCTCCACCCCCACATACACCCTAATTACACACCTCTACAGTGCCTGGATGTGCTGAGTTCAGGAAAAAAGCCTTCAACCTTTAAAGACAGACAGTGTGAGAAGGGCTTCCAGCTTAGGATGGAAGATCAGTCAGAAAGTAGATTTACGTCATCTTGGGAAACTGGTACTGCCAATTTCAAATCACACAAACTTTTTAATTTGCAATGATTAAATAATGCTCCACTCTTTTGTGGGATCTGAGTGTAATTTGACATTTTTCTTCGAGATGGAATATATTGTCTGGCATTCTCTGCAATGCAAAATGAGTGGACCACAGACTCACAAGGTTTGGCTAAGATCATATCAGAGCTTTTTCATTTATTTTCAGGAAGTTCTTTTCTCAAGCGCCTCTCATGACAGTATGCACAAAGCCTGTCATAACAGGCCCCTGACCTACAGTAGGCTTTTGTTGCAGTCATTTTGGGCAACAAATACACAGAACAGATAGTAAAGGGCATTTCTCCCTGTTGAAGCTGAGGAGGGCCAACTCTGCCATTGCACAGATCTGGTATAGAGTCAGTAGTAGTAAACAAAAGGATGGCTCCAGAGCTGAGAGTATTTAGGAAATAATGCAGACCAGCTCACATTTTCCTGCACGTTACTGCACTGCACCCTCAGGTATTTCCAAAACCAAAAAGGACAACCAAGAAGGAGGCTGAGTAAGAAACCTCAAGAGGATGCCTCCAAACAGAATTTCTATGATTCTGCAAAGTTCATGTTCAAAACCAGGAATGATAAGCAGGAATAGCTAAGTCCCTAGGAGGCTTAGGGTAAAGGCCATATTTCTTCACTTAGCATTTCCTAGGAAGGAATTCAGGTGGCTTTCCCCTCTGCATTTTGACTTTTCATGAGTCACATTTATGTACATTTACCTTTTCCTGATGCTTATAGAACTGAGCCCTTACAGCACTGTGTGTTGGGAAAGATCTTGCCTGATGCACCTCCACAGACAAAATTCTTGTCTTCAGTGGCTCATCAACAATATCAGGAACAACATAGTTTCTTTCAGTACTGTCCCTTTAAAACACAGACTCTACATTGCTGCATACATTAAATGCCATGTATGTGCTGCTGCAAAGGCCGCAGATGTTGAAAGGATGGTGACAGGGAACTATCCACCCCAGCAACCTCACTCACCCAGAGTGTAAAGGATGGTGCCAGCAGCACTTTGCCAGGTCAGTCACTTAACTGTCAGATACAGCTGAAAGGATGAAGAGCAAAAGGGCGAAGCAGAGTCAAGACTCAAAGTTCAAGTCTCATTTTGTTCTTTACCAAAGTTTGGTGGGGAAGAATTGGATAAGGGCCCATTTTCCATTCAAAACCCAAATTGCTTTGATAATTAGCAAGTCCATTGGAACATGTGCAGAGCCTAGGCATAAAAGACAAAGCAGATGATAGCATGTCAAGAAATCATATTTGATATAGATGAAAATTACTGAAATATAGGGAATTATGGAAAAATACAATCATTTTGCAATTAAGATTAGGACTAAAAAAAGGATTTGCATTCATTTTAACAAGCAAGACCAGTAACAACTAACAACCACCTACGGAGATGGAGCTATTAACATGCAAATGATCATTATTCTGACCGAGGTATTTCTATCCAAAATGTGCTGTTTATGCAGATTTCAAAGAAGTTTTTTGAAGCAAGGTATGTACAGATAAAGAACCAGGAGTGGGAACAGTGTTTACTCAGGAAAACTGTTCTGCTTGACTCAGAAAAGAACCAAGAAACACAATTACTGAGCTGGGGCTGGAACAGACATGGTGTGGGATTCCAGCAAACCTCCCTGACAACACGATTACAATGGAGAGCGAGCTTTGGGGCCAGAATGCTAATGTCAGAAATGCAAACCTTTATTTAACAACTTAGAGGAGTAAAAAGCAGGGAAAAAAGGATGCTACTGACTTGAAGGCAGAAAATAGGAAGAGATAGGAAATTTTTTGTGGAATTGTAGAAGTACCTGAGCTCTTCAAGTGTAACCAAACAGTTTATACCACGAGCACAACTCACAAGGTGAAAGCATTACCTGAAAATACCCTAAATACAACTTCCTCTCTTATCAACATTCTTTGTGATTACTGTCCTAATTTCAGTGGAGCTTTGATTCCTTCATACTATATAGGTCTTAACAAATTAGTTGAGGTCAATTTTTACAGGCAGGGGACAAGGGCCACTGAGCTCTAGTGGGAGGCAAAAGTGAGTAAAGAGCTCATTCAGAATACTCAGTGAATGGCAGGCAGTACAAGACTATCTTGCCAGTGTGTTGTCAAGACCTTGGCAGAGGTCAGTAAAGAAGCAGGAGAGACAAGTATAGCAGGCACTAAAACTGAAGACAGAGACATTTCATTACTCTGGGAAAATTCTGCTTTTAAATAATATATGGGAGATTGTTCTGCAAAGTAAGGCAGTGTGTTTGAGAAAAAGACACTGAATTTTACTGCAGCTCCCTTTTACATTCATAGAAATTCAGATCTGTGAGGTTTCAAGAGTTAGGGAAAGTGGCTGCTTTCTAGGAGTCAGATTTACCAAATTTCTGAAGGTCCTGGAAGTCTCTTTCATGACTTCAGTAGTACCACTGTATTTTAAAACTTCATTGTATGGCCTAATCAGAAAGCCTTTAAAAGATACTGGAATGTGTGGGTTTGATCTGTGTGGTAGAAATGGGGTGAGGGTGACAGCCAGAAAGTGCAGGAGCTGGGGAAATTACATCAATCTCTCACTTAGCAGGCTGCACTACTCTCGCAGTCCTACGTAATCCAAAAGAAAGGCATTTTAGGAAGATCTGAATTTGAAATATCAAATAATAACTCCGTATCTTGAAGTGCAAAATGAGATTCTTTCAGCTCTGCACAGGGTGTTTTTCAAAAATTGGGAAGGCAAAGAACATCTCTGCAAACAAAAGCCACCCACCTGCTGATGAGATAAAAATAAAATAAACAGATTCAGTTGGTGGGTCTAAAATCTACTGTTCCAAAGCCAGTGAATGGACATTTAACATTTCATGGACATATTCCTTTTTCACAGGGAATTCTTGTTGTTTCATTTGTCTATTCTAATTTCTGATAAATAAACACCACCAGATAAATGCTGAACACCCTGAACACTGCTTCTACAGAGAATGTGTGAGAGATAAGAATGACTGGCACATTAGAGTT
This sequence comes from Vidua chalybeata, assembly GCF_026979565.1. Lineage (NCBI taxonomy): Eukaryota > Metazoa > Chordata > Aves > Passeriformes > Viduidae > Vidua > Vidua chalybeata. Next base: position 68,767,156 of record NC_071531.1, read on the forward strand.
TTTTGCCCCACAATGAACATGTGAGCAGCTGTTGGAAGAAGCCTTTTTGTCCTAATAAGTAGTAATGCAGGATCCAGGTATTTCAGGGTCTTGAAAATCTCCTAGATTCCCAGATTACAGAGTCACATAGTGGATTATCTTGTAGCCACAGTGGCTCATCTAGTCCAAGCTCACTTCACCTACGTCTTGCTTTTCTACAGTTGTCAGAAGTATCACATAATCCCTTACCAGTGGCCAAAACATAGGGGATCAGTGAATGGTTCATCTGGGCACCATCCACGCTGGTATTAGCTTGGACAAAGGAAAGACATGGATCTTCTACCTCCTATTACTTTGTGTATTGGAGAACTGACTGTAAGAGAAACATGTCATGTACAGTTCAGAATAACCTGCCCATATGGGATGATTCTACAAACCCAGAAGCAAGTTAAAGGTGAAAACACAGTGCTGGCTAACACAGCAAATATTTAATATTTCTTTTTAACATCAACACTTTATTTTCTAAGTCAGTAAATTCTGTTATCTTCATTTTATAGATACAGAAAATGGTAGCGAACAGTAATTTGTAAAGCTGTACCGGCCCCTTGATTGCGCTAATCTAAGTAAGGGACCTGGCTGGAGTGCCCACAGTTTCCTACTGCTTCAGGTCATAAGGTTCCTTCCCATCAAAACAAAGGACTGTAAAAGAAGAAAGGAGGTAGTCATGTTCCCCTTGTTACCCCAGTAGGAGCTTGAATGTTCTCTCAGACTGTCAGTTGAGACATAGAGACAGCAACTAAGGCTGTGGTGTCCTAGTAAATTTGTATGTGTATGGATGCAGTAATGTTAATAAACTGCATGCAAGTTAGCTGGCATAAGGCTTGGCCTGTTAAAATTTGTATTTCAGTTCCAAGCCATGGATGATCCAGGGGTCATTCATAAGTAGAAACTGCATGAATCTGCACTATTTTGGGAATTATGAGTGGTTTACTACCACAGATATGATTCCATGCCAGGTGGCTTTAGTGCCTGAAAATGCTGCAAGGTACATTTGATTTAGTAGTACAGACATAACTTGCTGGAGATCACCCAGATAGTCTATGGCAGAGCTGTGACTACAGCCCAAGTTGCCTGAATCCTGGTCTGGCTCATAATTACTCAGCCACATTTTCAGTAGCAGTGCTTCTCTTGTTCAGCACAAGCTTTGCAATTTACACAGCAGTAAGTTACTTGGACCAACAGTTGTCACTTTGAGTGAGCCTGTGCTCCTACAACTTGCTTAGTAGTACATACAAACTTCTCAGCCCATGGATTCTAAAAGCTGTGAAAATCTAGACGGGATTCTGCAATATACACTTAGCCTTCACAATATAAATATACTTCATGTTTTCTCATATGTTTCCTCAATACTACAGCCAAATGCATGGTCAAGCTTAAATCACATGTCCTTGAGTCTCAGGACAGTGACTCAAGCTCTTACAAGGGCCTTATAAATGCGGGTATTTGGTCTTAAATTCAGAACAGAGCCCTGCCAACTGATCCTTGGTGTGGATCCGTATGGAAACATATTGCATGCTCTTCTTGGCTAGCACATGATGGTGCATTCACCCAGAAATACCACATCACATGGGTATAACATGAAAATCTAAGGGGACAGGCAGAAAAAGACTCTGCTTCATTGTGCCTGGAGAAAGTGCAATTTTATGGCAGCAGAAAACCAATCAGCCAATATCTCTCTTTAGTTCTCTCTGCTATAGGACAGTTCAAATGAACAAAACATGATTACTACTGCAAGGCAAGGGCATGTTGGGACATACAATCTTTTTAAGGTGGTTCCAGCCTTTCAGTCAGCTCTTATAACCAGATAAAGCCTCAAATCCTAAATCTCTGTTCTCCCAAATACTGAGAATCTGACCAAATGTTTTTATTTGATCTAATTGGACATAGAACCCCAGAATTGTTTAGATTGAAAAAGACCTCCTAAAATCATTGAGTCCAACTCAACTGTTAACCCAGCACTGCCAAGCCCACCACCAAATCATGTCCCTAAATGCCATGTCTATACATCTTTAAAATACCTCCAGGGTTGGAGACTCCTCCACTTCCCTGGGCAGCCTGTTCCAGGGCTTGACCACCATTCCAGTGATAGAATTCCTCCCAACATCCAATCTAAAACTTATCTGGTGCAATTTGGGGTCATTTTCTCTTGAAGTACCAGTTGTTACTTGAGAGAAGTGACTGACACTGATCTCTTCAATTAATTATTTCAATCAACTCTGTCTTGTGAGCCAGGTTCTTCTTCACTCTAGCAGACACTTAGAATCCTTCTCTAATGCATCTTTCCATCCTACAGAACAGCCTCTATATGTTTGAGTCTGCATGCTCACCTTTTATCAGGTAAATGAACAGAAGATCACATTATGTGATCTAGGATACTTGACAACTTGTAACTGCTAACAAATACGTTTTTAGAACTGCAAAAGACTCTGTGATCCTAGTGACTACAGCTACATGTCAGATAAGCTATTACAATCAAATATGAATAAACATAATGAACCACCTTTTTAAATATGTCAGTATCAAAGCAACCTTTATGTAACCCATAGAGAAAGAGGTAGGGACTATTTATGTAGAAGGCTCAAATTACAGAGTGAAAAGAAGAACAACTAAAGAAAACGGGACTATAAAAGTAATTTTCCTTCATATTACCTGCACATACATGCAATACATACTGCTGCAGAATTACATATTTATTTTTGTAGAGTTTCTGAGCTGTTGAAAATTTTTCTACTCTCAAAGCTGAATTTGAATAAACTGTTAGTAAACTAATCAGCAGAGCCAAGCAGTTCTGAAGACCTACCTAGCTGATGGTACATCCTTACACCAAAGCTTAACATAACCCTTGGGAGGAACCCTGGGACACTTCTGTAACAATATTTGAACAGTGGTGACATAAGAGAGTGACACAAACTTTAATGTTCTGCACTAGTTTTCTTAAAAACTCATTTACCCCAATTCTATATCTATAATGATCTGAACAATTTGAAAATCACTGTTTGTCCAGTCACTGTCAAATAATTTCACGTGAAGAATATTTTGAGCAGAGGCCAAGGAGATGCCTGGTCTTGCAGAAATTGTTTGTTATAGATCAAACATAGACCAAGGCCTCTTAAAAGTTCATGGAGGTTTGGATGCAGCAACTAAGTTGTGCATCTAGTGACCACTGGATAGAAATGTTGTACTATAATGCAGGAAGCCTTATGTATGCACAGCCAGAAGTTCAATTTTCTTTGCAATGTTGGTAATTTTAATATAATCTATAATGTGGATGGGAGACAAATGCCTGGAAAGCAGTATTGCAATGATCTCTTTGATGAGCAGTGAGTTCACTTTCCAAACAAAATGAGCTAAAGAACAGAGAAGGCATCAGCTGTTTGCAGAACTGATCGTGTTTTCTCTTAAAGCATACCAAACCCATAAGATTGTGGTAGTCTCAAGAGGATTTCTTAGGCTGCAGCAAATTCAAGTTAAGCTGAAATGTTCAAAAACCCCTAGCTTGGGAATGGGTAATGGAAGTTGAAGATCTGGCTCCTTAAAGATAAAGGGTGTTTCATATTGCTTTCCTAATTGTTCTGGGGGAAGAAAGCTGTTTGCAGCATGCTCTCTTCAACCTTGGGACTAATGGGAGGCATGAAGGAGCCTTGTTAACAAACAAGAGGCTTTGGCGCTTTGTAAATGGAGAAATTCTGCCTACAAAGCTGAGTTTTATACTGAGTTGGTTATTTTCATCTTACACAAGTGTGGGATGAATAGTGAGGCCACTAAAAATACTAAAAGTATACAACTATTGATTTTACTTCATATTATGGTTTTTTTTTTTAAAGACAACCCCCCCCAAAAATTCCCCAGAAAAGGTTTTCCATCACAGCAGGAATGTGGGACAAGAAGGGGCAAAGGAGTTTGGTAAGGTGACAGCAAATCAGCTACAAAGTACTATTTTCTATCCGCCCTTACATTAGAGTGCTTGTAGGTGCAAGAGGGAGCCTATTCAAAGAGTGATTTAGAACTTCCTCTTCCTCAGGAAACTGTGCAGAAACCTAAAAGTATTTATGACAGAGGAAGACCAGTCAAAAGATTCTGATGGCTTTCTGCCCAGGTTTAGCTTTCCTAGTATTTCAGTTGCTTTTGGGGCTGAAATTCTATTGCAAACTTCGTCCACCAATCCTTCCCACTAGCAAAAAAGCAATGTATCCCACAAATTCCATATGGCAATACAATTCTACCAAGAAATGGATTTTTTTTTCCCCTGTTATGACCTAATTTCCAAAACCCTTGAAGCAATTTTCAATCTGATAGTGGCAGATGCTGCACATTAGACAACCGTGTTTTGAAGTCGGGATATTTACCTGGATCATAGTATTTATGTTGTTCTCTAGTTGCCTGTGCCATATCCATCATCATGTTATTCAATCACTCTTGTTATCACTGTGTTGGTATAAACAGGACTGATCACACTCATTATAGATTATAAACCACCATCACACCTTTTTGCAGAATGTGACAAAACATAAAGCAAGCAATAGTTCTTTCTCTAAGTCTCAAAATACAGTCGATTAGCAGTACCAGGTTAGAATATAGCAAATAATCTTGCCAGAAAATGGCAGACCTCTAGAAATCATGAAACAGGGTATTTCCATTGAGTACAGCTCTTCTAAGGATCTTCTACAGATAGTGACAGAAGGAGAATGCCTCATTAACTGTGACATTATCCACAGCCCTCAGTCTTCCTCTACAATCCTGAGCTGGTGGATTGAGGTTTGGAGACAGCACCAATCCATAACTGAGTCATGGCTAGAGGTGTAACTAACCTATTTCTAGATGTGACAAGGATATGCCACACCTATGCTAGGTGCTATGCTGGGTCCCTTTCCTCTCACTGGTTTACAAGGCAGGAAGTTGATTGTGGCCTTAGCCAAAATCATGTGAGGGGGCAGCCTTTGCCTCAAACTGCACGGGTCATGTATGATTCCTGGTTCTCTGGAGAGCTTTTTCATGCTCTCAGGTGCTGAGGTGCCTTTGATGACACACCTACTGAGCAGCAGATCAGAGCTGACAGCATGGGCAACACATGGAATGAGAGGGAAAGCAGGAAAGAAAAGTAGCTCTGCTCCAAAATGAAGACACGAGTCAACTTTGTGTCCCCACTTTGATACACCACCAGCCACCATATGTGAGAAGCTTAATGCTGAGAGGGAGGATGGTGAGAAGGCTCATCAGCCCTTCATCTCTCCCCCTCCCAAGCACCATCCCTGCTGCTGTTTATGCCTCCCAACCCCAGGGACCAAAGCGCCTATTAGACTCATTATCCTCCCTCTGCGGATGTTCCCCCTCAGAGGTTCATTAGGCCTTGCTGCCTGACAGCAGGCAGCCAGAGAACCAGGTGGCCACCTTCTTTTGCAATGCCAGTGTTATTTCCAAGGGGTTAGAATTCTGGGAAGAAGCTTTTAAATTCCCTGTTTCCCAGACGCAGGGAGGGCTCCATAAAACCCTCCCTGCACAGATGGATTGAAGAAAGGCATTACACTTGGTACGTTCTCTGCAGGAGTTCATTACCAGAGGGAAAAGAGAAGTGTGAATCCCTTGGTGTCTCTGTCAACAAGCTTAGAAAATCAGTTTCTGCCCCTCCCATCCCAGGATCACAAGCACTTCACTTTCATGACTCCAATACACTCCAAAGTTATCACGTAACAGTGTGACAGTGCTGGACATGGGAAGATGAGGCTGGTGTCCATTCGACCTTGAAAGAGACAGAGAAAAAATGGAAGCTGGAAGGACTAGCTTAAACTTTATTGTTGCTACCCTTCCTGCTTCCAACACACTTTGTATCTCTCAATGCAATATTATATTTCTTTTCAAACTTCAAATCTATTTTATAACTTTAGTTAGGCTTTATTGACCTGCTTGGATTTTTGGATACAGAATAGAAAGGAAGGAAAATTTCTGTCAGAAAAGATAATAATATTTTAGGAAGAAATCTGAAGGGAAGGACTTGAACAGACACTTCAAGATGCAATTTAAAATAGTGAACCTACCCCCACTCAGTCCTACTTTTTCCTGCTTACACACAGACATTGATATTTCTTGCTACAGGCACTTCCTCATGTGTCTGCTTCCATGTGTTACAGGGGAGATACCTTTGTTAGGTTTGGAAAAATTACCTTTCCACCCTGTATTAAAGGAAGCATCAAGAGCTCAGGGATTGCTCTCTGCACCTTCTTCTTTGTTACCAGTATGTTTAATTTGGCTCTTGTTAGGTGCTCTTCCTTTCTAGACCATGAAGAACTACTGGGAATGGCTAAGGTAGTTGACATTTAAGGGGGGATTCTCCGTGCTGATTTAAAAGCGCAGTATATTATATATATATATATATATACATGGTTATATAGTAGCAGTTTTCTATTGTCCATTTTCACTTGAAATTTTATTTATAGAGCAGCCATTTAAGAGAAATATGGGAGTCACAGCAGCATTTCAATTGCATGTCAGGAAGAACACTGGCGCTGTGGTTGAGATAAGTGACAAGAAGAGAAGAGCTGGATGTTAGGCTGAGAAACAAGATGACCCGGGCAAGTCATTATACTTCCCTCTGCCTCACTTTCCCATTCTGTTATGCTGAGATTTTAAACAATTACCTGGCCTGACAAATGCAATCAGTATGTAAAGAGCTCTGAAGTGGACATGCACCCAGCTGATCCTCAGACAACCACAAGCACTGCTGGAACAGACAAGAGGGAGGTAGCAAGATTCAGTAGCAGCTTGTCTTCCATTGCAGACACTGGATATACTTGGGAATTGTATGGACTATGTACTTAGATACACAGTTTGCTTATGCTCCCATTGGGTCAGGCCTAACATGATGATATGGAACAGCTAACTGCAGACAGGTGCAAAAAGCAGAAAGATCCTAGTGCCAAAATCAGGACACATGAAATAGAGAATCATGGCGACCAACGCTTAAATTAGAAAAATTGCAGTTTCAGAGGCATACAGCCTGTAAATCCAGACTGAGAATCCAGTGCCTTTTTGGATGGGTTGTATGCAAGACCACACCATATTGGCTAGCAGTGATGCGCTGGCTAAAATTAATATGGGAGATTAAAAGTGCCCTTCAGCTACTGCTATACGTTCATCTGGGCAACATGAACAGAGGAAGACTATAAATACCAAGAGTGCAGCACACATGCACAGTTCTGCAGCACATACAGTAAATATGGCACATATATCAAGGATTCAAGGGAGTTTTGGGGACAGAGTGCAGGCAGGAGATCAAGAGTGTGCAGAAAAAAGCACTGTACCTGGGCACAGAGCAGATGTGCATACTTCAGAGAATCCTTCCTGCCCCCCTGGAAAATGTGCTATTGACATTATTTATTCTCTTTGGAGCAGTCACCAGCTTTCTTTGAAAGACGATGGTACCACAAGGGAATGTGGGCTGGTTGGTGGCAACTGTTTGTCCTCTGTGGGTCCAGAAGGTCCTAGTATCATAGAAGTATAGGATATACTGAGTTGGAAGAGACCTATCAGGATCACTGAAGTAAAATTCTTGGCCCTGGACAGGACCAAGAGTCACATCATGTGCCTGAGAGTGTTGTCCAAATGCTTCTTGAGCTCTGTCAGGCTTGGTGCTGTGACCACTTCCCTGGGGGTCCTGTTTCAGTGTCCAACCACCCTCTGGATGAAGAACCTGTTCCCAATATCCAGCTTTAACCTCCCCTGACTCAGCTTCATGCTATGTCCTTGAGTACTGTAACTGGCCATGAGAGTGAAGAGATCATACCTGTCTCTGCTCTTCCCCTCACTACAGAGGAAATCGTTAACTGCAGTGAGGCCTCCCCTCAGTCTCCTCTTGTCCAGGCTGAACAGACCAAGTTAACTCAGCCACTCCTCACAAGGCTTCCCCTCCAGAACCTTCACTATCCTTGTGACCCTCTTTTGGACACTCTCTAATACCTTAATGTCTTATGCTGTGGCACCCAAAACTGCCCCCATGGACTCAAGGTGAGGTTGCCCCAGTGCAGAGCAGAGTGGGACAATTGCCTCCCCTGCCTGGCTGTGATGCTGTGCCTGATGCCCCCCAGGACAGGGATGGCACATCTGGCTGGCAGGGCACTGCTGACTCATATTCCACTTGCCATAGACCTGGACCCCCAGGTCCCTTTCCACAGTGCTTCTCTCCATCCTCTTGTTCCCCAGTCTGTACACAGAACCAGTGGGTTGCCCCACTTCAGGTGAAGAATCTGTCACTTGCCCTTGTTGAACTTCATATGGTTGGTGGTTGTCCATCTCTCTAACCTGTCTAGGTCTTGTTGAAGGTGAGTTGTGAAGATCAGGAAGCAAGACATCAGGTATGCAAGCACATAATGGCATGATTTGGCTGTAGCCTGTCTAGATTACATACCATGGACTTGGGAATGGGTACGCTATAGACAGCTTGGGAGCAGGAATTTTAGAGGCATTAGCTGTAGGGAAGAACCTCAGGGAAAGGCTCTTTATAGCTATACTGGATAGATTACTTGGAGAGAAACATGCTCTGAATTCAAAGGAAATTGAGATAATATCAGTAACTCAAGGCCTATACATGCAGAATTGAGTATAAAGTAAGTTTGTTTCATTATTTTCCTGAAGAAATAAATTTGCAGGCACTTCTGGTTGCTGAAAAAGACTTAAAAATGCATGGATAAGATGAGGTACAACAGAACTGTGTCTATGATTGGAAAGACTGTGCAATCAGTGTATAATTAACCTGTGAAACTTGTTGCCAGAGGATATTATAGAGGAAAACAGATTAGTAAGATTCAGAAAAGGATTAGACCTTACAAGAATAGCATCTGCAGCTAGGCTTGCTAAAATAAAAACCATATGGGTTATTAGCCTTCCCACTGCAGGGCATAAAATGATGGCAAGTTGGGGTCAGACAGCAATGTCTCCCTATTATTTAGCATTGTAAAAAGGGCCACACCAGGGGGTTGTTACAAGCCTATCTAAAGCATCCAGCACTGGCAGGGGTTAGGACAGAATACTGGACTGGATGGGCCATTAACTTGATACAGACAAGCAATTTCTTATACCATTCTGCCCTCATTTCCTGGGAGAATTCCACTCCCCAAACTGATATGCACTCCAAGCAATTGAAATTCAAGTGTAAACACGTTATTGCTTGCGCAATTTGTGGGCATACAAAGGTACAGACTAGCAGTTAGACCCCAAATCAAGGTGCCTTGTGGAGTAAGAGATTTTTCTATTATAGTTTTGTGATCACCACCTACAGACTTCATGGTTGTCATTCAGCTGGTCAGCATCAGTACAGGTGCAACCAAAATCCCTCTTGTACAGGCTCTCAGTGTGAAAGCAGTAGAGAAAGCTCCTTATTGTAGGAGCCTATACCTTTGAAGCTGCATAGTTTGCTTACCCACCCTTTGTGATGCAGCAAAGTGAGGAGAGCAATCAGGATTGAGCAGAGGCACAGAATAGCATTTCCTTTTCCCTGCTGTTGCTGAGGTTTTCCCTTTCCGTGTCTCACTGTGGATGGCTGCAGCACTCTTCCCCTGGTACCCTGCTGCACAGCAGGTTAGGCAAGAGTGTCTCTCTGTCCTACTGACTCAGACAGGAGAGAAAAAGGTAAGAAGTGACAGATGTGGTGAGGCAAGAGCAGAAAGTATGGCAGGGGCTGTAGGGTAGGTGTCAGGAGGTGATGCAAAGGCCAGGACTATGAACATGTGGCACAGGAGTGAGAAGCAGAGGGGGAGGTTGCTGGGGGTGGGGTATGCAGTGAAGGAAGCAGAAGGAGTTGCTACAGACACAGAGGGTGCAGGTGGATGACTGCATGATCACCCACAAGGACACACAGCACAGAAGCAAAGGCTTACATCGATAGAGTACAGATGGACCAGCAGGCAAACACAAGCAGAAGGGGAAGGTCCAGTGGGAAGGATGTAAAACACTGTTTATTCACTCTACTCAGAGCCCCAGCCAAAAGCAAAGCAAAATGTCAGTGATGACAGAGGTGAAAATATATGATATATGGGTGTGAACAGTGTGCCAGTGATGCTGAGAAGGTGCATTGGTACAGGCACCTGCATAGAAGTGTGTGGCATTGCTGTTCCATCACTTGGAATTTGGTCAGCAATGGGGTGAGTGCTTCACATCTAGCAGGACTGCAAGAGGCAGACAGGACATGAATCTCCTCAGGCCCTCTCTCCTTCCAAGGAACAAACCATTTCAGAATTAAAATGGCATTTAAGACCATCAGACTAGGAACGAAGACAACTTTGGGTGATGCAGTATTCATACCATCCTAGACACATGTCAGTATGCATACAAATTTGAATGGGATAGGCTCTGCCTTTTAGATGAACTGGTAACTCCTGAATTTCACTTTCTAATTATACTCCAAATCACTTCAATATTCTTGAATACTCTTGTGAAGAGCTTAAAGCCCTTTGACTCTTGTCTCCTCCAACACTGGCCATAGCATTTTACAGGAGAGACCATATTTTTGGGACATGTCTAGTACAATAGGGACTGGACCCTTGTAGAAATCAATCAGTTTTCTGAAAAACACAGTTAAATGTTTTCCACCTGCACCATCAACAACATCTCTCAGTCCCTGGCTCGAAGGTCAAGTGTCCACTCTGCATCAGATAGCCTGATCTTCAGAGATTGCATTTACTCTTATAAAGGTCAAACTAGTAGCGCAGCTATTTCCCCTCAGAATTTTCTGTGATCTTATGTTACCTCTGCAAATCCAGAAGTCATCTTTCTCTCTCTGTCTCTCCTGAACTCTGGCCTATCAGACTTGGCAGTTTTCTCATGACTTATGGGGATGAGCCCCTGAAAATTTCCTCTTATTCCTGAAAAGGTTGGGTGCACATAAACCCACACACAAACACATGTCCACAGAAACACACGCAGATGCCAGCATTCACAGATGCACACACAGCTTCCTAGCTCCACACTGCTGTTTTCAGCAAGGACCACTCAAAGTGTTTAGCCCGACACGCTGTGATGATGATGTAATGGAAAAAGAAAAGCCCTTCACCTGTGAAACTAATTAATAGTCAACAAACTTGCTTCAAGGTAGGAGAGCTGGCACTGGAGGCGAGAGGCTGTCCCGGCGAGGCAGGAGCCCGGCACAGCTGCTAGGTGGCAGCAGCCATTCACCAGCGTAGGGCTGCGGCTCGCCCAGGTGCCTGCCGGCTTCAATTCCCGGTGAATTTGATGCTCCTCAAAGTGAGCCACTCTTACAGCCCCCACTACAGCCAAAGCGCTCAAGGCTGCTGCTGTCGCTGCCCATGACGGGAGCATACATAAACATGAAAAGAAAGCCATCTTGGCTTTTAAGGCACACCACAATTGGGGTTGCAGCTTCTTAAGGGGATGTAGCTGAACAGACACCTTGTAAGGATGCTGATGAAATCTTGTCTTATCAGTAGGCAGGGAGGCTGTGTCCTCCTCCACAGCTATTTCAGGCCCCTTTATCACCCCCTATCAAGGCAAATACTTATCTTCCAAGGGCTTTTCAAACACCACCTAATTAGTCTCCCCAAACCCATAAGCAAAGCAGGGGAACCAGAGCCTTGTGTTCTGTGTAGCAAATGAGACTGAAGCTCTGTGAACAGCTCCAATTTAAAAGCAACCTTCACTGCAGCACGTGGGAAGTGCTGCAGCAGATTTAGGGGCACTTTAAGGATGCCAGTTGAATATTATAACCTCATTATTCATATAATTAATACTGCAACTACTACTGAATTCCATGTGTTATTTATAGAAGCATTATATTCCAGTTATTTTCTGCAGCTCTTGTCTCTTTGACATGCAATAGATTTTCTTATGGAGTGTAGGCCTGCATCACCAAGGATCCATGGGAAAGGCAGACTTTCAGCAGAACATGGTTAAATATTCTGGGCCATTTAACAATGAGATGCTGTTGAACACAGCTTGAAAATTGAAGGACAGAGATTCAAACTACTCCATGTCAGACAGCCTCCACAATATCCATTTGTTTGCTGCAAGCTACAATAGCCAGCATTTACGTACAGGTCTTGACCCTTCATGTCTATTTCTGGCATGAAGAGCAGGGAAGCAGTAAAGAATATTGACATCAAAATCAAGTAATTAGGCTTCAGGGTTAAGATCACTCAAAACTGACTGGAGGTATATCAATTCTCCCTCAGTGAAACTGGTTTGGGCAGTTATTACGTTGAGTTGGCTTAGTTCATGCTTGGGAAGGTTTCTTTGCACTATAATAAAAAAAGGTGTGGGTTTTCAGGAAGAAATGCTATTCTTTTTTTTTTTTTTCTCTGCAGGTAGGGAAAAACCACTCGACCTCTGCCGGGAATTCAACAAGCTCAGTATGAAGATGGTGTAAGTGTTTGTGTCTGCTCCACTTAACAAGAATGGCCATAGTTGCTCTGGGCTTCTATGTGTTCAAATAACCATACAAAGTGAAAACAGGAAGGTTAGGTACTGTCCTTCCCTGGTCCAGGAGCACGAAATGTTCCCAGAGGTGTTCACTTTAGCCCTTTGATGTAGGGAGAAAACTGGACCAAAACCATGCCTTCTATTTCTAAAGAAAACCAGAGCAAAGACTGAAATCAAGCTCTGGGCCCTTCCTACTCACAGTATTTAACAGTTAACACCTTCTCCCCAAGTTCTGCACCACCCAACTAGCACCTTCAAAACCCAACTTCCCACAGAAGGGGCTGACTACCTAAGTAGTGTGGATTGAAGATTGTGCCATGTGGCCTGACCTCTGGCTCTCTTCTGTTTCACAGGATAGGACACAAAGGCTCCTCTCCTAAGTGTTTTGTTTCCACACGAGTGGGAACTGCCCCTGCCACTTCAAAGGCCCTGCAGAGAAAGGACCTTTAAAGAAAAGAAAGACATTTAACTTCAGGAGAGTGTAACACTACAACAGGGAAAACACTTGCCAAGCTGTAAGACAGGAGTGAGTTTTGAGACCCTCTTATCCTTGTTGATAACCAAGGCAGATCCTTCATGCACTTTTGCGGATGAATGACATTTTGGGCTTTTTAACTTCCCCTCATACAACACACAGTAAAAACTGTATGGGGCTTCAGGCTTACATAGGATCAGGGCAGGGCAGAACATTCAGTCACAGACATTTGAGTTTTGCAGAGAAAATTCCCTTGCAAAAACCATCAGTTTGCTCCTTTGCAGTGGTGGAAATCACTCCCTGTCTCCACACTCATTAAAGATATTTTGAGGTGCTATTCTTTGAGGACTGGCTACGTGTCAGTTCTGACTCACTGCCTCCACAGAGCCTGATCGCTTTGTTTTACTCTACTCACTGTCCTTCTGCTACAGGATAAACTTAATATTCATTTAATGTGCCTGATCCTTTGTACATCTGTTCTAGGCAAACAAAGCTTTTTCGCTCCCCACCTCCCCTCAAACTTTTCCCAAAACCAACATGCTGAGGTTTGCTGCCAACTCAAACATAGGTGCCAGGTCGATGAGTTATGAAAATGGCTAACACTATAACGTGAAAGAGTATTCTTCCACTTAACTCCTGCCTAGTTAGCTAAATAGCACTTGATCCATGTAGAGTTGTTGTCTGTTCCTAAGACCCACAGTTAGTTCCTAGTGAGCCCAGTGGTTAATTTTCTCCACCCAGTCTGGACTGTTTAATTTATAAATTACATTAAATAAAACTAAAATCCTGTTGGGGCTATTAATATATCATTCATTAAATATTATGTAAAACAGCAGAGATACACATTTTCTGTTAAGCCCAGACACGTTACTAACTCCCTGTAGAGATCATGTGTGATATCTCTGGATGCAGGCATGCTGCCTAGATTCCCCCTGAGGACAACTCATCCGTCCTCCACCATCTGTCGGCATGCGGGGGTTCCTCTGTCACACCTAGGCAGCCAGCCCTGGGCTGTGGATTCTGCTCTCTGCCTCTGACACTCAGTGTTAAATGGGCCTCGGTGCCCTCTCTGACATGCTGCAGAGGAGCTTGCACCCCTGATCTCTAAGTTTCAGACTTCTTTATGCCACAGGCTTGATGCAAAGTCCCTGGAGCATCAATAAACCCGCACTCTGAGCAGATTAGAGATGCATCCGCATTTGTCCTTCCCTGTGTTCCCCTGAAGGGTAAGTTTCATGAAAAACCAGAAACTTTACAAAGTGCAGCGGAGCTCATCCCCATCTATTCCAAGTAACCTCTCCATCCAGTCAAACAACCCAGCTGTCATAAAGGAACAAATAGAGCCACGCACAACCAACGAGGAGCAGAGAAATAAAAGCACCTAAACTTCGGGCAGGAAGTTTCTGTTGTTATTTCTGAAGAGCGTTAAGCATGTTGACATATTGTACATTTAGCATAAGTCCCCGGGACCCTAATGAGCTCCTAATGTACCCCATACTTCAAGGGTTTTCCAAAGAGACCAGTAACTTAGCAACAGTAGCAAATCCTTGACAGACATAATCAGTATTTGTGCTGCAGCTTTAGGCTTCCCCTCTTCTCTCCCACTAAGTGGAAGGTGGTTTTGTCTGGGATTTCTTCTCTGTTTTGTCATTGTTCTTTTTCTTCTTAGGGGTTTCTTCAGTGTATTTTTCCCTTATCTTTTCTGTTCAGTAAAGCAAAGACCCACCACCAGCAGTTTGCAGGGAGCAGAGTTCTTGGAGCCTGGAGCTACCAAGATTCTCCCATGAAGAATTCTGTTGCACTGGGGAGTGCAGAGGTGGCTCTCTGGGGAGGCCACAGGCAAACCAGGGCTGGTGAAAGCAGTGATTTTCACATGATAGCAAACTAGACAGTCAGCAGGGCCAGCAGTGAATCCTCAGGGACATCAGCTAGAAGGTGATGAGCAATGACAGCTCTTTGCTGTGTTTGTGGCTCTCAGCCAGGGAAAACTGAATCGCCAAACTCCAAAGACATTTGCTTAAAAGTACAAAGCAAATATTGACCGCTAATTACTTCTTAAGGGCATAAGAGGCAGTAGGCTCCAGAGGAATATGAGGCCCTTCTGAGGCAGGCTCTGCACTCTTCTCCAGTAGCTGCCATTTGACACCCACCATGTATAAAGATTTTGTTTTCCCTGCCCACATCTCCTGCCTAGGTCCCCTGCCCTTTTACTAATTGCAGAAATAGCACTGGTTTTGAAAGGAGGCTGCTTTACATCTCAAGCAAAGAACATGAAAAATGGATTCACATTCAAAAGAAATTTGTGTACATCAGACCATCAGTCTATTAGGTGTTTAGGAGGACAACACATTTTAGTAACATTGAGAAATCTCCAGAATGCTAACCTGATGTGCAAAAGTGAAATGAGTTGTCCAATATCACAGAAGGCCTGAGACCAGGAGACAATCTATTTTGAAATAGTTTCTATAAACCTTATTAACATTCTGTGATAGCTACACTGTAAAAATACACAAGATGAACAACCAGATTTGAGCTAAAAATCACCAAACAGCTGTTCTGGACCTTGATTACTATAGTTTCAGCAACCAAAGGGACAAAACAACCAGTTCTGTAGGTCCAAGTTTAACTGCATACTAATGTTTTTTTTTACTCCCCAATGTTGAAAGAATGAAAGGTTGATAGTGGAAGAAAAAAGCATTTAACAAGCACTTCTTGATCCAGCACTGGTCTTTGAAATGTTTAAGAATGGTCAACTCAATCTAGGAAGGCCTGATATATAAAAATGCAGCATCATACCCACATCTCTTGCATTTAGCAAGAGAAATGGACTAGGCTTATACATTCACCTTGTGAATTTTAGAGAAGTCAGAGGAATAAGCAAAATTTCAACCACTTAGAGCCAACCAATCTTATTTACAAAATATCAACAGACTGAGCATGGAAAATGAATGCAGAAATATTTGGCAGGAGGAGGAAAGACTTTCTTTAAGGTGGCTGTCCAGGCAGTAAATTGGAAGAATATTTTGGGTTAACTCAGCTGAAACACCCCTGAAAAAACCCAAAATATCCTCTACATGCAAAGCATGCTCACCAAGATGCAGAAAAGCACCCACCCAGAGGTCCACAGCCACACAGGTCCCCAGCACAGAGATCTGAAACTCAGCACAGCATAGACAAACCGGTGGGTGGTAGCTCTCAGCTAATGGGATCTCCTGCTCTGTGCTGTACAAACCCACCTCAACACCATGAAGTAACAAGATATGTCCGAGGCAAGATACAAAAGGATGAAATCTGCTATTCTAAGTCATTATTTCAGTGACTCCACACTGTCATTACAAACTCAGAGACAAAGGAGGGGCATGTAGAAACTCTTGACCCCTGTGAGAAACCTACTGGAACTGCAGGAAACTAGCACAGTGATTTGTCCTTCCTTGGTTTTTATTGCACATATCTCAAGGCAAGGCAAGTCCCAGACCCACCCACATTGTAACTTTGGCCTACAGCATCAGGCAGTTAGGTCTCCAAGAAGCATGAGAGAATCATTAACAGCATCACTTTCTCTCACAGTCAACCTGGCTTCACCCAACCAGAAATGTCTGCAGGAAAAATCTGAAAATCCCATTAATGAGGATAATGATGCTTACCTCCTGTACAGAGTGCTTGGAGATTCGTGGCATGGAAAATTCTGTTAGAGGTAGGTATTTATTAAATCCTTCTAGTTTCTCGTATCGAGGATCCATACTACAGCCATACACTTGGACATAATTCCCACTACGATTAGAGTAAACAAGTCTATGCCACATGGTTTAAAATCTGTGGCTGTCACATCTACCCTGCAGACCAGATGTAGATCTCCTCAACAGTCTGTGCCTGCACCTTAATGAGCAATGATCTTTTCTCTCCTGCCTTTCAAAATATATCACCTCACATTACGGAATGAGACAAACAAGTTGTAGTTCTCAGGTGAAATCCAGACCCCCTTGAAGTCAATGGCTATGTCTTTCCAATGTAAATAGGGACAGGATTTATTTTTCTGCCTGAAATTCTCTTTGATAAAAAAAAAGTACAGTTTGGTTTGGGTTTTTTATGTCTGACTTTAAGAGTTGTAGGAGTCCTGAAGCTAAGTGATGAAACAGTGCTAAGAAGTTGTGGGGCTGTTGTCACCTGGGACCAGCTGCCCCAATTCTGGTAACCAGATAATCTGCTTATTTGACATTTCTGGGGTTTCTGTACAGTCTCTCATGATGGATCTCTTCCTCCTTCTTGAATAAAGCTCAGTAAAACATTTGACCTTTTGCAGCCTTTAGAGTTTCATTGTGTTTTTAAAAAGGAAAGCAAAGCATGGAAAAACATCTGCTGAAGAAAAAAAATCTCTCATTTGGATAACACACTCTCATTTAGTATAAAGAAAACAGGCTCAGAGGGGCCCACACCTATGATTTCCAATTCACGATAGTGTGCTGTAAAAATGACTTCATTCCTAAATGTTCAGGGCACCTCCCAAGGAAGACACTAAACTAGAAAGGACCATCAGTGATCAGCTGGCAAATCATTATCTCATCTGGAAACTGAAGTTCCTTGTCCAGTTTCTATCAAAAGTGACAATGAATTCAGAAGGTTTTGCCTAGACCCTTCACAAAACCTGCTGTGCAGCTCAGCATAAATCTCAGCCACTAATCAGAGGGCATACAAGCCTACAATATTGAAAGGAAAGTTAAAATCACAACAGAAAAGGCGGGGAAGAACCAGTGAGGGGAAGCGGGGGAGGCAGAATTGTAGGAGTAGGATGTGCCGCAGGGTGGGCGTCGTGGTGTGTTTAGCAGAGCTGTGTATGCGTGGAACCTGCACCGTGCTCGCCTTTCGTCTGCAGTAGCTGTCGAGCTGTCTCTCACTTTTTACGAGCACTAGAATTCACTAAGCCCAGAGAGATAAAAGTGGTGAATTAAAAAGCAGTTCTCTTTGTTTGGTTTTAAGGCAGGGTATAAAACACAGGTCTCGCTGGAACTTCATGCCTCTTGCTGCTTGGGAGGCAGCCACATTAGTCTCAGTGCCTTTCTGATATCTGCTATCAAACTAATTACCTGCCTAACGGGAACTGAAATAGATTTCCATTCTCTTGATAGGTAGGAAGACAAGGAAGTGTGTGCAGCATGCAGGAGGGTGTGGGGACTACATCAGATGGGAGAGTCCTACAAAAGGGGCCTAAATGCAAGAACCTTTAGGGCCAGAATGAGAGGCCTACATCCAAAATAGACACCTTATAATTCTGCTGGTTTGGCAGCAATTAAAGACCCAAGAGTAAGAAGTGAAGTTCTGCTTGAGTTCTCAAGTATCAAGCTGCTTGAATCCAAGAATTTGCTCAAGGACCATCTTTAGCATTAATCCTGTAGTTAGATACATGTCTGAAAAATTCCCTAGATGCTGATGCTCTTACAGTAGGATACTTCTGGAAACAGGAATTATATCAATAAAGTGGATCATTATTGCAATTAATTTCACTGAAATACAATTGAAACAGAATGTAACATCAAATCCCCATCTGCTCACCACAAAAAGCTAAGCCAGGCCTAAAAACCCCTAAAAATAAATACCTGCTAATAGCCTGAGGCAGATTTTATTACAAAGAGCGTGAAGGGGAGGTGTGGAAAAAAAGAGAGTAGAACATACTCTTGAAATGCCATGAGCTTCTCTCTCCATCCCAGCTGGTTTGCCAAAGTATAGTCTTGAGATGAGAAGGACTATTTTCTATTTTTTTGCTTCAAGATTAAGTGGAACAAGTGCCTTTGTTCAAATGTGCTTTGCCCACATTGGTTAATTAGAAATACCTTCTATGTAGATGTATCTTTTTCCAGTCCCTTGCTTCTTAGCAAATAAAAAAATCTATTTTGGCTTCCTTGCACTGACCTGTTAATTGAACTAATATGGGTTTTGTTGCTGTTCATTGTTTTTAAATAAGCAATTTTGTACTTGCAAATTTTAATTTCCCACATGGCAAAACACTTCTGAATATTGCCAAATCCCAGGCACTAGGGCTAGAGAAAATATATCTCTGCTTTCCCACTCCCAATTAAAAAAAAAGGTTTCATCAAGCATCCCTGCTGACCAGCCCTTTGCTCTGTGTGACATTCTGTTGGTTTCACTTGAGAGATCAGGTTGATCAGCCCCTCATTAATTCCATTATTAAAGTTATAGAGACCTGAGATTATGAACTTGTTACCTGCATAAAGCTCAGGTAATTTCTCTCTTTCTTTCTCACTTTCTCTCTCTCTCCCCTTCCCCCCAAAAACAGAGAAGAATCTTATCATTTGTACATAGGCTATTTTATAGTAGGTTTGCAGAATTCTGGGATAATATTTCTTTATTGACAGAGTATTCGGTGGGGGATTTTTGACCGTGTATTATCTGCACCATCATAATGGTGCAGAGGGAGAAATCTCTGAGACCTAAGCTGGAAATTTTTTAATGACAGTTTTATGTGCTTATTACTCTTGTTTTTTTGCCAGGTTTGTTAGGCAGGGAGTAGGTAACAACTTGCAATCTTGTCCACTGGCATGTATACATGCATTAATGGGCCAGATGGAGCTGCAGTGATTTTAGCAGCTGAGGGTCTGGACTATTATGTTTATACAGGTTAGGGGAGAGAGGGAATACACAACTAATTTAATATAACTTTAGAGGCACAATCTTCACTAAATTGGACATAGGACTCAAAGTGAAGAAGAAAGAGAAAATCTGGCTCCTTCTCTTGGCTCTGCCACTGATCTAGTTTGTAATTGTAAGCAAGTCTATTTATCCCATCTGCAACATGATTGTAATGTTTCTCACAGCCTCTGTACAGAGATCTGAAATGGAGATCCATAAATGATTTCTCAAATTTATCTTAAATTTTATTTTCCTAAAACTTCAGATATGTAAGCTTCCCCTTACATGTGTTGCTTTTTAATATTTTATAGTGTGTTTATTTTTTTCCTCAGGTAGGCTTGCTTGTACCAATTGACAGATTTTAAGATCTTCTGTTTAAGGTATGTATTGCAATAATTTTGCATGCACTGTGTGTTATATTTTAAACAAAAGATTTAGATTTCCTTATTTTTCCCCTGAAATTTTTAAACTTCTGAATAGAAATTTATTACTGTAGAATTTCACCAGCTATTTGCTAGAGTAACAGATGTAGAGAGCTTTATTAAACATGTATGGTTTGTGGCATCTTGCCAACGTTTTTGTGCTGAAGCACAAACTAATTTGAGGCTTATATGTAACTTGTTATCAAACTGCATCAATAAACTGTAGGTTTTCTATCCATAGAATATAGTGATATGTCCAAACCAAAGCAAATCAACACTATTTCTTTTAAAATTCCTAGCAATATTCTGTTTCTTTGTGTCTCCTGGATCACAGTTTCAACCCTGCTACTCAATACATATTGTGGATGTCATCCACATTCACAGCTTTCCAAAATCTCTTACCTTTCCCTCAGTGCTACTTTCAACAAATCAATACAACTTCATCCAAAACTTGTCCTTGCTTCTGTCCCCTATCTCTGATCCTCCTAACATTAAGGGGGTAGAAGGAGAGGGAGTGAGAGAGGGGGATGGCCCTTCTGTAATATGGGGTGCAACCACTAAGCCTATGACAAATTTGAAGTAGCCTGAAATAATTTGTGCTCGTTGCATGAAAAACTGATTATCCTGATGACAATTTTCTGAATGTGTATGTTGATTTAACTCAAAGACTGCTGTTTCCTTGAAGGGTAAGGTAATACAGCAGATGAGGTGACTTAATATCAAATACTAAATTGATATTGATAAGGATTATGCAAGGAGTATTATGCTTGGTACTGGCTGACCCCAACTCATTCCAGTCCTACTGAACTTCTTTAAGAATAATAAAATCTTTAGCACTGAAAGGTCCATTACAGCAAGAGCAAAAATGCAGTTCATCAAAAAGCAGAAGACAGATTTCTTGATAAAAGGAACAGACTCCAGAATCTGTCAGAAAACAGAGCTTTTTAAGTCCCCTTTATAAGACATGTGATTTCAGGTTAGACAGATATATACTCAATAATTACATGGATAAATGCAAAGAATTTTTGCCTGAAGAAGCTGTGACATCACTAGGAACAGAAGGAAGTCCTGAAACCCCATAGATTTTCCAAATAATCATTACTAATACAAAGGATACTATAAGACCAGGGACTGATTTAATACGGGTAAGATCAGCAACTCTATCAGTAAAAAGTTGATACATGAAATTTGAAACCAAACAAGTGCCAGAGACATCAGAAACAGAAGAGAAACAAAAGTCTTAGAAAGTGGCCAGTTATTCCCAGGCAGCTTTCCAGCCTCCTGAACAGCAGTCTTCTGCCATAAAATGCTGTACTAAGACAAGGAAGACAAATGCATCTGAATTGTATTAAATGTTGATAGCAAAATTACAGTGGAATACATATATGAAGAAGAATGTCAAGTTACGGGGCCAGATTTTTGGAAGCAAAGGCCAACACCAGTATGGACAGCAACAGGAGCAAGACTTTACCTGTGTCTGTAATGAGCTCATTTTACATTTATCTGCAAACCCCCATATGCATTAGCATATACACACTTTTGACTATAATGGCCATTATAATATCTCTTCATCTACGATGCATTGTTCAGATACTTTTCTCAAAAGCAACCTTCATTAAGTTCATTTGTGTGAAATAGCCAGAATACTGAACAGCTGCAAGATCCCACACATTTGTCAAAGCTCATAGAAAAATATGAATGTCTTAACGTTGTGTTATTTGAGAATTGATATGTTATTATACTGTCTTTAAGGCTTTATTATAATGCATGTGCTAAAGAAAGGAGAGTTAAAACTAAATAGTCATTCTTAATTTGGGGATTTCATTTAAGCTAGGCTGTAAAACACTAAGATGGGCAAATGCTGCCATTTCCTTCAGTGATCATTTAGGTGGATGTAATTTATATACTTGTCTTTTTATGTGCATGAATGGTGGGTGACAAGAACTCTGTAGCAGGAAAACAAGAACAAATCTTGAGAAAGCTATAAGGTTCAAAACAACAACAAAAAAACCCAGTACCCTACTTTATTTTTTTTTCTTTATCCTCTTGATACTTTTTTGACTGCCTCCTTTGACTCTGCATTGTACAAACTGCATTCATTCTGTGTTCTTATCAGATGCCAGATACATTATATTGCCACTTACAACTGTTTCCTGACCAAGTTAAAGCAACATATCAGCCCTAAATGGGGTTTCAGTAAAAAAATCTCATACAAACAAGTTATTGTGACCTACAGAGGTGCCCTTGGAACTGCTAAACTTCTAGGCCTTGACACTATGTCACTCAGACCTACACCCTGGAAAACTGAGGTGGGTTTTCTCATATTACTGTGAAACTGTGTTGCAGAAAGTATGAAGTGAAAAAGTCTTCCACAGATCCAATGGTCTTAACAACCATAGCATTTGCCATTCTCCTTGCATTTCTGTTACTATAGTTTGGGAGAAACAGATTTGGTTCACACCTCCCTTCTGAATCTTCAATATTTATTTTGATTCTTTATGTTAATAAATAAATAAAATCCAGAGCCTTAGTTGCAGTATAAAACAACACAATTCACTGCCGGGGCATAGAATTGATATACTAGATATTTCTCATTTATTAGCTTCATTCCTTTGCCTAGTCTTCTGCAGTAATGTTATTATTTCCCTTGAGGGTCACATGAGATTTTTTTCCCCTTGCTTGCTCTGTACGTGTTTTTCTTTGTGTGCTTATTTATTTAATAGGCATTTCCCCCCTTTATCTGCTACTTATTTAAAGCTTTCACTATACCCATTTGATCTGAATACATCAGCTATGTACGGCCTGTGCAACCAGGTCTGCTCTTAATGGTGTACTTACACCAGGTTTTCACACAATACCAAAGAGATCCATAACCAAAGTGATTTAGAAGATTATTTCAATCTTCCTTTCCCCAGAACTGCTCTCCCTTTCTCAACAAGTAGGAAATGGCACTGAAGGGAAAGGATTTGCTTGCAACTCTGCTGTAAAAGCACTTTTCTCTCCTTCAAAGCAATCTCCCTGAGGGGCAAAAATTAAACCAGGTTCTCAGAACAGGTACTTTAAGAATAGGCCTTTTTGGCTCCTGTCAGAAACACAATGCTAGTTCATAGACTTGTCTTTACAATATGCAGCTCCCGCTCTCACCCGGTCTACTCAAGAAACACAGTGAGTAGCTGCAGCCCTTCTCTCTCCTGGTTCAATCCTGGAGGGCAATGGGGAAAGTTGAGTATGGCCAAATTCCAGCCATGCCGTCTCCCTGCTCTCACTGTGAGGGAGTGGCACACAGCCCCAGTGCACAACTTGACCAAAACTTGGGATGACATGAGCCCCTTCAAAGTTGGCACTGAGAAACAACTGTGGTGAGAGGAAATCACTGGAAAATCTGGCCAAGTGCTGAGGGGCAGCATTTCAAGGAGACCAAATCAAGACTCCAGTGTTCTCTCTATTAGCAAAACTTCATCACCATCTGCCCCACGCCCCACCCTGTTACATGAGTGCAATGGACGACACAGAAATTATTAGAGGCTTCACTTAGCTTTGTTTGGCAAAATGGCTATGGGGAGCAAATGCTTTTATATTTTTTAACAGAACTGAAACATCCTCACGCAGTTTTTGTAAACTGGCATATAATTGCAGTGAGGCCTCTAAGGCTCCGTCATCTCAACTGCCACAGCAAAATATCTGCTTAGACACCACTCTGCCTTACATAGCTGAAGACTCAGGTTTTGACAAGAATTAAAGAAGTGCTGTCTGGAAAGCTTTTAAAGCAGAATCTTTGCTCCAACCACGCTGAAAAGGTCAAGTCCTTTTTCTTTACCTCCTTGCCTTTCAGAGGCACTCTGGTCTAAACCACGGAGATTTCCATTTTAAGTTTCTACTTGCCTCATTTAGGAACATCACACCTTTTGTCAACTCAGTAAATTTTTTGGTTTTCAATAATGAAGGAAGACTTAAATACAAAAGCTAATCTCAGCCCTGAATGAAACCAAGATATTCTCCAGGGAGTCTTCTATCCCTTTTAATCTAGGAGAAGAAATGAAAATAGCAAGCGTAGCAGCCTAACGGAATTTAACGGAAATAACCAGCCTAAATAACATTTTGCCCTCTTTCCTACTTCACAGAAAACACTCAGTTAGTCAAAAATAACATTTTCTGTTTACAGACAGTCCCAGCAAGATCTCCAAACTCACTCCCTCCTCCAACTGAGAACCACTAGCCAAAGTTGACTTCTCTAGGAAGAGCAGGCAGTTGGTCATCCCATCACAGTTGGAAACAACAGCTAAACTGGCCCATATGCAGCTGCTACCCACTCCCCACAGATGTACTCAGCACGTGGCAATCAAGACTGGCTTCTTCTGGTTGCACTCTTCAAACTGCTGAAGACCGACCACCAGCCAGGCCCTGTCTCCCCACCTCTCACGTTGGGAGGCAAAAAAGTTCTCAGATTATGGAAAATGTGTGGGCACCCAGGTCCTACTTGGGTGCCTGACATCCATCAGCTTCACCCAATATCTTTTCATGTTGTAGGAATCTAGAGAGCCTGCTTCTGAGGGACCTTATCAGTAACTGTCAATATAGTCTGAAAGGAAAACAAAGCTCACTTCTGAGAGTCACCTCCAGCAATTTTTTCCCACTCCAGGTTTGAACAAGTCATCTGCAGGAAAATCAAAGCACTCTCCTGTGTCTCCTGACACACACAGTTCTTTAACTGATGCTTTTTCCAACAGGTTGTGTTATAGGCTTTACATATCTGTAAGTCCTTTAGAAATAATAGACAGGAAAAGTTAGACCCATTTTGCCCAGCCTGTAGGAAAATATTTCCATCACTGAAATTCCTGTAATAAATCTTGTTTTCTGCAAAAACACTGCTGCTGAACACTGTTTGTCAGTGTGGCCAGGGGTCTTCACAATTACAAAGCTCCTCTTCAGCTCTTCAAAGCTCTTCCTTTACACCCCCAGGAAGAGATTATCAGCAATTCATGGAGAAAAGGGGAACTAAGTCTGTATGTATTCCCACTATTTATTGAGGTCTTCACCAACCATTCACATATCAAATTTTGTACATGACAAACCACATAACAGAGGCAAGCCAAAAGGGAAGAGCAAACATAGCAGTTCCTAGCATGTTGTCTTCTATTTCCTTTAGCCAAAAACCTCATGAGGTGTCTGTGTTGCGCATCAGAGAGAGCTTTAGACAAACAGTCTTTCTTGCAGAAGGGATTTCTTTGAGCCTATCTTAGAGTTCACATTGCAGACCAGATCAAAATATGTTTTCCTCTATTTTAATAGAGAAATCTGAGACAGATTATATCAGGAAAGAAAGAGTAAAAGAAAGACGGAAAGGTTACTTGGCAATTAGGCAATCTTTATTATTTCCTTCTTGTCTTGCTAAATCTTTCAGCTGGCTATTGGGTGGAAATGATTTTCTATTCTATTTGGCAGTGGCTTCACAGCTAATTTGGTTTCCATCTATCTACCTAATCCATTTTATCTATCAGTTTTAATTCAGTCCTATCCCTGCTTTTATTTGCATGCTTCCCCTAAGCATAAACAACAAGAAGTATATTTTCTTCTTATATGGAGGAAATTTTGGTTTTCTTCAGGTGAAAGGCATAAGAGAAAGAGAAAGATGCTTTTAGTTCACACTTTCACTCTACATGGAGGTGGTACCCTCTTTGATGGAGCAAGGATTTAATACCCTTTTCTTCATGCACCAGAGAACTCCAATATACAGATCCAGAATGCTGTGTCATCTGTGTCACTCTACCTGATCAAGCATATAATGCAGCTGCACACGGAAGTGATACAGCCTCACAGAGAAGTTAGTAGCTCTCCCAGGAATGTGAGCATCAGATCAAAGCCTTTGAAATGGGCCATGCATCCAAGGGACAGATGGAGAAGACAGAGACAGATAATGGCAATGTGTCCCTCGATAGCTGTTTCCCTGAGCAGGTCTGCTGCCAAGTCCTCAACCAATTCTTCAATTATAAGGGCTCACTTCCAGACAGGGAAACTCCAGTTCCCATGGTACACCTGTGACAAAGCCATAAATGTGCAGGCAAATCAGGCACCTGGTCAAGTATTTCTCATGATCACAGGAAAAGTATTCTTGAAAACACACCTACTGGACTTAACAGCTTTCTTCACAGAAGTCAGGTTCGTCCTCTCTTGCCCTATACATTAAAAGAAGCATCAAGTCTCAGGGCAGAAAAGTTTCAAGTGCTTAGTCAAAACTCTGCTGTGACTAACAACGTGCTTTTCCATGGCTTTGGAAACCCTGTGGCTCACAATGTGCATGATAGCCAGGATCACAAGGCCCTTATTTCACAACTGCTATGTGCTGCAGCACATCTGCCATTTACAACCAACGGTATATGAATCACTTCCTCCCTCTGGTGTAAGAAGCAACTTGAGGTCCTCAATTTGAAAGGAGCAGAAGCACAAG
The DNA here is from genome assembly GCF_026979565.1 of Vidua chalybeata. NCBI lineage: Eukaryota > Metazoa > Chordata > Aves > Passeriformes > Viduidae > Vidua > Vidua chalybeata. The sequence goes on from NC_071531.1 coordinate 68,793,599, forward strand.
GTATTACATTAAGCCTTTGATTCATAATTAAGTAAGCCTTGAGACTCATCTGGGAATTTTGCCAGACAACTTTACACACTAGAACAGGAACTTTGAGAAACTCATTTATGGTGTCACCCTGAAAACTAGAGGCATCTCCAGGATGCAATCTCCCAGAGCAGGAGCTTTTCTTCTGTAGAATGACCTCTTTCTTATAATAGTAGCTAGCCACTGCTAGAGACATTTAGACAAATCGGATCACAGAAAAAGCAAGACGATTAAATAATTCCAGCTATTGCTATTCCATCTATCTAAATAATTCCATCTATTGACTTCAGTGCATTCCTAAGAACCTGAGGAAGAAAAATGCTGTGGTGATTCTTGCCCCATCCCTTGCTAACTTGTTTTTTGAGATGTCCTTCTTTCTTGTTCAGACTCCTAACTCCTTAAACACTCTCTCTTGTTTTGCTGGGACTGCTGCCTTCGTTAGAAAGATTTTCAGCTTTGATTAATTATTGAGCCTGTACTGCTGAGGGCTTTCTATTCTCCAGTTCTCATTACTGATGCCTTGCAGCTTGTGTGCTTCACTGGTCCCATTGCAGGATTTGATGGATGCACCCGTGAAGTTTTCCTGCCTGCAAAGCCAGTCTTGCCTTTTGCTGATTTTGTTTGGTGGGCAGGGAATTTTGCCCTTGGCTACAGTGAGCAGTAAAGCATACGCACTGGGCAAAGTGTTATTGTTGTTATTACGGTGGAAGCAGCATGAAATTCTTGCTTCTTTGCTTTCTGCATTTTCCCCCTTTAAATCTGTTTCAAAAATTCTCCCCAGCGGCCATTTTATTCTCAAAGCTGTTGCATCTTCTTACAGAAGATTCACCAATACATTGCTCTCTCATGGGAGACCAATATTCTTTCTGGTTGTTTGCTCTAATCTGGAATGAAAAGCTATGCATAGCAAAAATATGTTTTGTTTTGTTTATACTCCTTGTGCTTAGCCACATAATCATGGCTAGCATTGACCACAACATTTTTCTTTATTTTGATGAAATAAAACACTTATCTGTGATAAGAGACTTAAGAAAAGGTCTGATGCTCTGTGAAAGAGGTAGCCTGATGGGAGCCTGCATAGGTAGGTAGGTAGGTCCTGTGTCACAGCTTCCATGAAGCCCCAGAGGAAGAATTTTTTTTACAATATGGGTGGTAAAACAGTGAAACAGGTTGCCCAGAGAGGTGGTGGATGTCTCATCCCTGGAAATATTCAAGGTCAGGTTTGGACTTTAAGCAGCCTGATCTAGTTGAAGATGTCTCTACCTGTTGCAGGGGAGCTGAACTAAATGGTCTCTAAAGGTCCCTGCCAACCCAAACTGTTCTATATAATCAGATATTTATAACTTTTTTTATTCTGTTCCAGCATTAATGTGCATCTTATGCCCTGACAGCTCTGCAATCAGGCACCATGAAGAAAGAATTGGTATTTAGGATCTGGTGTGTTTGAAACCACACAGGGCCTGATATAGCCCTGGGATGCTCAGACAGGATCCTGGGAAAGAGGCTGGGATAGCTTAAGGCTTGGTTGGGACATCAGCCTGCAGGTGGGGCTCAGAATCAGTGCTGGTGAGGGTACCAGGGTCAGACGTAGCCCTGCAATGACTGGGCAAAGCCATGGTGAGGGAGCTGGGCTGCAGCCAGGCTGGGACATCAGCTGCAGGATGGAGGTCTGCATGAACAGTGTGCATGGCCAGGCACAGCTCTGCTTGAACTAGACAGGCACTCTGTGTGTGATGTAGGTCAGGCAGCAGCTGAATGGTAAAGGTTCAGTTTAAAAGCAACTCCCATAGCAAAGGAGATTTCTCCTGTAGAAGCCTCTGACAATGTTTTCTGAGGCACTCTGTCCGAGGCCACCAAAAGAAGCAAGGCCATCCTCACCTGCACAGTCTCAAAGCTGGCTCTGAGCCCCAGCTGCCAGACCTCTGTGAGGAGGGATGCTATTAGCATCCCCTTCAATCTCCTCCTGCCTCTACCCTTTGTTAGAAAGGTCCTGGAGTAACTGTCTGTGGCCAGCTTGAAAAACTCATACATCTTTCTCTTTGCAGCAACAATGGGAACAAAAAAAGAACTAGATGAAAGACTAAAATAAATAGCTTTGACACAGATAATCAGTTGGCTGTGCTTCACCATCACCTGAAGTTGTGTAACTGTGTGGGCATGATCTTAGCAAATACAAAGGACTGAAGCCCAATTTAAGTACCACTGTGGATTAAGTCACTACTCCAAAGGCAAGAAAACTCACAGAGGCAGTGCCTTCTGACTTAAACCACAGAAACTCATTACCCCAGCAGATGACATACATACAGTGAGAGGTAAGAGTGGGCACTCACATCCCCTTGCACTAACATGTAGGTATCCCACACATACATGGACTCCTTTCTTTCCTTAGGACTTCCCAATTCAAGCATTCCTTCACCACAATTACCTTGGCTGCTTTTAACCCATCCTGCACTCTGAAAATAGTTTATCAGAAACATCTGTCTTGAACCTAATGTAAAGTCAGAGGGGTGGTTAGGTTGTGATTTGTTTCCAAGGCAGGAAAGGAGTATTATTAAAGCATTGCAAAGGCCAAAGATGGGGCTTAGATCCATCTGATACTGCACACCTCTAGTCTCCCTCCCAGCACTAGCTGTGACTATAAATGAGAAGAACAAGAAAAAAAAGCTAACAGTAAATCCACAGTCATTTAGTCAGGGGACTGAGCCCTTTGCAGTATTTGCACCAACACTATTCACTCCAACACTCCAGCACACAGCACGCTCAGCAAAAGGCTAGCACAACACACACTCTGCGTAGATACAAACACTAGAAACATGGGCTTGTGCTCTGCATGCTGTAAGCACGGCCTGATGCATGTGGAGAACCGCAGCTGCCAGAACACAAGGCTCAGGAAGCAGGTCTCACATAACAGAAAAATCCCTGTCAATCAAAGCAACAACCTTCATTTCCTCATTTGTACCTTGGTGGGTTCGGAGCAACACTGACCATAAAACCTGCACCTGACACTGCCCTTTGAACAGGCTCACAAGTCTGCACACAAATGGCTCCTCTCTGCTCAAGGAGTGATTGGAGCCCTGAGGATTCCTAGCCAGAGTAAAAGGCTTGTAAATCCCCTGCCACCACCATTTCTGCATGAGAGCAGGATGACTGTGCCCTGCAACTGTGCACTGACAAGGCTCAGCATCTTTCTTTATTTTAAAGGCACATGGCAGCTTTCATCTGCAAGTCAATATTGGTGAGAAAGTCTTCTGGGATCCGAAATAAGTAGCATAGCTTTTCAGACACAGCAGCATTCTGATGGCATATTAAAAACCTATGTGAATCATAAATCCCATTTCTTTAGGAACTAAGCCCCATCAGGGCACAAAACTGAAGGGAAAATGAGCTATTCTGCATATAGCTAGGAGATGATGATGATCTATGTAGGTAAGACACAGACATTCTGTTGTGAATTTTTTTTTGACTGTTGCTACTTTTTAAACAAAAATTTAAAATAATGGCTTAAGCTTCCCTGTCACACACCAGAGACAAAATGCTGCTACTATTAATAAAGGTGCAAACAAATTTTTGCAAGCTCTGCATACAACTGCCTTACCCCGACTGAAGAATAAAAATGAACGACAAATTTCTTACACGCAGGATAATCACATTGCTGAAACAAGCCTTGCCTCTCCTAAGGTTGTGAGCAAGCAAAAAGCTGGAGTGTGTGAGTATGACAGAGACTGAGATGCTGTGTGCTGAGCAGCAGGACAGAAGAATAGTTGATCTCATTCTCAGGAAAGCAAGCTACAGAAGCTTGAGGGAGTCAGACTGCTGGCATGCAGGAGCAGGAACATTAATCCCAGGGTGCAGGCAGTGATGGACGGCAGGTGAGCAGATGGGGAAGCAGGTCTGGAGTGCAAAGACGGTGGCTTGGAATGAACTCTGCTTGAGCTCTGGGCAAACACAGCTCGGCAGAACAGGGGCAGCAGTACCCAGAAAATCAGTCTGCAATAGCTTACCCAGCTCTCTTTCAAGGCAGCAAGTTAGCCAGCATTCCTGCATGCCAGCAATCTCACCCTCTTGGTCTTGCAGCTTTGTCTTCTGCACTTTTCAAAACAAAAGGTTTCCAATTTTATGCATAAGCTAGGACATCTGATCAGCTCAGAAACCTGGACTTCATCCTATTTGAAATTCACTGGGAGCAGAACAGCCCAACTCCAAAGGTGCCTGGATGCCAAAAGATTCTCACGCTGAAGTCCTTCTCCTTATTTCTCTGAACCACCATCCTCTCTCCCTCCTGTCTCACAGTTGGTTTGGAGAGAGTTATTTGCCTAGCTCTTGGACCCTGATCTGAAGCTGAGCTGGGGCCTAGCCTTTACCATCTGTCCAGGTGGCCCCTTTGCAACAAGATACTGTCCCATGTGTCCTATATGCATCCATCAGATTCAGGCCTTTGCCAGCTTGGCTCTGGGAATGAATCACTGCACTCTCCTTATTTGAAAGGCAAGTTTGTGCCAACCACTCGATGATCCTCTAGACACGTGCTCTCCCTGGGTACCTGGTACTTTCACAGTCGCCACAGCATTTGCAGAACCCTGCACTTGTCTGTATGAGATCCACAGAACTCCATCCATCCTGGTTTCTGCTACAGAATATTTTGAGTAAAACACAGGAACAACACTTTCTCTAGACCGCAGCCTGTATTTTTAACTCCCTGTCCTGGAATCCTCCCCAGTGAAGTTTCAAGAGACCAACAGAAGAAGAAAAAAGCCTCTGCTTTTCTGCTACCTACAAATTAAGAAAATATTACAATTTTTAACCTGACAAAAACATACCACAACTGGACTGGGGAAGCCCTTCTCTCCCTGAATCTCAGAAAAAGAAAGAAAAAGTGGAAAAACTTCCTTTTTTTCCTTGGCAAGGCTCTAGATGGGGACAACTTGCTGCATATTTCCTGTGAGGAGGAAGATAAAAATCTCAGCTATTTAAGTCTGCTTGCATTTGTCTTCCACACAAAGCTGATGGCACTTTAGCACACATGCCGCGTACAACTGTATCCGCAATTAATGAATACTTGCATCATAAGTACATTCAATGGGAGAAAGGGATCCTCTTCTCCACTTTTAGAGACTGGGGGAGGGGGAGCCTGAGGGGGTGCTGGTGTTGGGGGAGGGTGCAGGGAAGAAAACATGCAGTGTGCAACATTAACCAGTTTGCTTGAGGCTACCAGGACACTCGAGCGAGTGGCACAGGGAAGGCTTTAATTTGTGCAGTCCTGGTATCCTCACCGACACCAGCCATGGCCCCTGCTGAGCACAAGTGGCTGGGAGGCTGCCAAAGCTCACCGAGCGCCCTGGCCAGGGAGCAGGGCTGGATGCTTCCTTGGCTTTGTCTGTGAGAGACAGTGCCCCAGCAGACAGGCACCCCAGCCTGAAACAGCACAGCAGTGTGGACAGGGAATTCAAATTCATCAGCTCTCACGGTTCCTCTGGCTGCACTTTTCCTCTCCATGCCCATCTCCTGCCTGCCTCACATGCCGTTTACTCTTTCACTTGCTCATGCTCGCTCCTTCCTTTCCTCCCTCCCTCCAGCAGTGTCAGGGAGACAAGTGAAGGTTACTGTTTGGCATGTTTGTTTTTGCATTATTTATCTTGTAGAGGACAGAGTCAGACATCTAGAGGACAGACTTAGGTCACATATGAATCCTTCCAAATGGGACTCAATAGCACAACCAGCCAAGTAGAAAACAGACTTGGACAGCCTCATGGAGGGAGGCAGCATTTGGAAAGAGATGATGTGCATCTATCTGGCCAAGGTACCTGGCAACACCACAGGTCTGCCTGTGACTCTACGTTCCTTATTTCTTCTCCTTCCTTTCCAAACACTCCTTAAAGTGGGTACAATCCCTTTCTTTTATTTTTTTCCCTCCAGAATTAAGGGATATTTCAATATTGTATGTGCTTCATATAAATAGGGCTGCAGGGAACTGGGATCTCCCCTCCACCCCAATTCCCTTCAACAGTTCCTGAGAGAGCAGTCACTCCCAGGGTAGCCACACACATCTCAGAGGAGACATAGGAATCTCCTAGACAAAATTCTCTTGCCTGTACCCTCTGAGGCCGCCCTTTGGAAAGGCTGGTGCTGGAGTACCCCACAAGAAGTGGTCCTGTGGGTGGCCCCTCAGCACTGTCAACTGGGGGGAGCCTGGCAGTCACAGATTAAGAATCCTCTGCTCACACATCTTCCAACTCTGTTTCTCTCTGACTCCTCCAGTATTTAATAACAAATAGCTATGCCATACTTCAACAGAACAGAGATTTTATGCTACTTATTTTCCCCATATTTTCCAGCACATCTAAGTCTCCCTCAATTTCTTATTGAAAATGAAATGGGGACAGTTCTGCTTATACAGCTGGAGATAGTGATCACCAGTATACAGAGACTGACTTATCAAGCAGATTCTTAATGCCATAAAATCAATGGGTTTAGAAATTCTATTATCTTGCCTCTGATAGAACACACCAACTAAAGAAACTTCTTGCCCTTTTTCTTTTTTTTTTAAAGCATACTTAAATATAGCATTACTGCTGTCCAAAACCAAGCTTTGCCCATGGTCCTCTAGTGGAATATTACACCAAAGCAAAGGAACAGACAGGCTGCATGGAGAAACAGAAAGGGCAGTTTCTTCTGTTTTTTTTTTCCAGCTATTCTGTGACAGTGATCTGAGGCTGCTGGATCTCCAGATTTGTCAGCATTAATCATTCCATACTATGTAGGGTGCAGGAATCTAAGAAAATTACTTTTTCAAGAACAAAACGCAACAAAACCAAATATATGGCTAGTGCAAACCACAAAAAGCTGCCTGAAAGCAGGACACTAGAAGGTGAATGGAGAAGGTTTGGTATGCATATTCATAGGTCCAAACATCCAAATAAAACAAGAGAGCATAAAAATGAAGGTCTGTGTGTACAACTGAGAAAAGAGAGGCCAGGACACTGGCAAATAATGGGAAGTGGCTGATTCTCTGGTAAAAATCAAGCAGAACATAAGAAGCGAGCCAGATAAGATGCAAGGGGGAATCAAATACGACATAAAGTAAACATCTGCAGCAGGTGGATAGGATGTTAAGGATGAATCAGACATGAAATAAAGCAGTACTTGGGTGAGGGCCATTCAGTGGGACACAAAGGACTTGATTTTTCCCTATATTCAACCTCCAGCTATTGACTATTTGTGCTGGGTCCCTTAAACTCCACAAAGTGTTGTAAACAGTACTTAACTGAAAATTAAGTCTCTTCCTTCAGTCATCTTCTTACACTCTCCTTCCTAATTCCTCCACATATAAAAAAAAAAAAAGTCAGAAAGGTAGGTGGTGGCTTGGTACTTGGATACACAAATGCGCAAATCTGGAAATTATGTTTTTCTAATTTGGCAAGATAAGGAAGAAAGAAACCAGAAGAAATAATTTCCAGTCACTGTGATTCAGTATTGTCATTTGTAGCCTGGTGTTGCTGAGTCCTCCCCATCTCCAGGGCTGAGTGAGATGTGGTGAAGGCAAGGCGTAGGGTAAGTGCTATCATCCTCCCTATCACCTTCGTGTCCAAAGAAAATGGACCCCAGATAAGTTAATGCTTTGCTCTGGGTTGTATCAGTGGAGAGCCATCATGCGTGCTCTGAAGGAGTGTGATTTAATCATGGAATAAATCCAAAAGAGAGTCGTGTTTTGACCCGATTAGCCTATCACGGTAGCACACTACTCTATAAATTGTATGCAATAAACAGCAATGCCTTATATTGGAAACATGGGCTACTTTTAGCTAACGAAGGAGGTGTGCGGCTTTGAAGACTGGTGTTTCATGGAAGAACCAAGCAATCAGCCGAGGAAGAAGACAGTAACAGACTGATCAAGATACATTTTCTGTAGCCTCACAATCAATACATATAGAAGCAGTTTCTACAGACAGCTTATGAAGTACCACTTGTATGTTATTTAGCTTTGATGTGTCTTGCTGCATCTACATTAAAAATGCTTTGTGATCATGAGACCCAATTTCCACTTCTCATCCAGCCATGCAAATGTTTATAAAAAAAGCTGTCATTGCTGGATTGCACTACCTGATTTCATTCAGAGGAGAGGCAGTTTAGGTGGGAGTAGACTAAGACAGAAATCCATGAACAGTCAGAATAAAAATGAGACTGCCTCTTTAGACTTAGGTTTGTTTGACCAAACTGAACAAATCAAAATTTGGGTCTGGAAACCTCGCTGGCTTTGTAGAAACTCAGGCCCATCTCCTCTGTGATTAAATCCACCCCCTACTCCTTCCTGGAGATATCTGCTGAGCTGAAATCTAAGGGAGAAGCCAGTCCCCTTGCATGAAAAACATACAAGTTAAAAAAGGTTCTTTGAAGAAGAGAATTTAAAGCAGTGGACAACTTCTAAAGCAGAAGCAGGCAAACAGCAAGATCGTTTGTTCTGGATATAATAACGCCTTGCCTTCCTCTCTGTTATCATCAAAAGCTTCTGTGTTTGTGGGAGACAATCTCTCCCCCACCACCAGCTCAGTCCTTCCTGCTGTGAGGTCACAGCCCTGTCTTTGCGACACAGCTGTCTGTTGCTGGGGTACTGTTTGTGCTTTCAGAAAATCAGCACAGCAATGACTTCACAAGCAAGGTCATGGAGGAGCAGATGGGCTTGGGAAGAGGGAGGGAGACAGACCCCTTGTTTAAACACAAATAGCGGTGATAATTAATTAACCAAAATAGCAGGGGAAATTATGAAAAACATGTGAAAGGTAAATGGATTTCTGTTTAGCTGTCTTTCCCAAGAGGCTAAATGTCTCAATTGCAGAAGGGAGATCTTTACAATGAACTAAGGAAACAAGGACATTTTCCTCTGGTTTCTTCAAGTGGATGCTCCCGGAAAAAAATATGAAAAGAGCCTACACTTTGTCATCCCTCTGTCTTGCCTGCTCATCACCACTTGTTGACCTCAACTAAAAGATCAGTACTTTATATCAGAACCTTGAGTCCCTCTATCTTTTCAGCATACAAGTGCTGTGGTGGGAACAGACAATTATTTAGACAGGAAGTTTATTGTTGTGCAGTGGCTTAACAGCAAACATGCTCTGTTGATAAAGGAAACTCTTGTGCGTTTATTCTTCTCATGACTGCCAAAGCCAAAACCTTGTCTTTAGAGTTGACTAAGGTGGCCTTTTAATTTCTTTGCAAACACAAAGTTTGTATGATAAGGAATCTGCAGCCCAACTATGCCCTTACTTCCACTTATGCTTTTAGCTTTTGCCATAGCAGTGCTGGCTCTCCTATACCTGCTGTACACCTTCATGTTGTTGGGAGAGTCATCAGATTTCATTCTAAAACATGAACGAGCAGGTTACCCAAGTAAGATCAAGGGAATCATCTCAACTTGCAAGTGAATCCATGGAATACCTCTGAAGAACTTGGACCGCATTAAGTGAGAGTGTTTTTCTTTTTTCATCATCCCTTCTCTGTACTGTATTTGTGTCACACATACAGGTGTGACACATACATTCATTCATTCATTTAAGACTTAAATGAAAAGACAGCATTTTGTATATATTCTCTTTTTTTTTTTTTTTCTGTGAACCCAAAATTCTGCCTTTGACATTTTCAGTGAGAACAGAGACCCTTACAAAAAAAGAATAAAAAAATTCTGTGCTTACAAGAGTAGGAAACTTTACTAGAAGATAAAGTGGTTTTGTGACTGGCAGTTCTTTCATGAAGTTTGGAAAAGCAAACAGCCAAGAAATACTATTCAGACACATCAAAATGAGTTCAAGGAAACTTCTACAAGAAATCTAAAGGTCTTGGTTGGTTTTCTTTCACCTACTGGCCTCTGTCCATCCAGCAGCTCTATGTTTTCTCATTTTGAGCTGTAAACCTAACACAGACATTGTCATGGCAAGCATTAGCACCCAGATTCACAGAACAATTGCTGAGATTGAAAAGTGCCACTGGAGATCATCTAGTCTGTCCCCTTTGGTCAGAGTGAGGTTAACTAGAAAGAGCTGCTCATGGACATTTCCAATTTTTAATACCCTCTCCAAGGAGGAAGACTCCATAACTCTCTAAGTAGCCTGTTCCGGTGTTGGAGCAACCTTGCAGTAAGAAAAGGGGGTTTTCTTGCATTTAAATAGAATTTCCTGTATTGCAATTTGTGCCCACTGCCTTTTGTACCTTCTCTGGCTGTCTCCAGTTTTCAAACCACTCTGCTGTCCACTTATCTACTTCATATTTCATCAATTCATCAGTGAGTGGCTTCACAATGACATCAGTTATCTCCATCAGCATTTATGCAAATATCCTATCAGGTTTCATGGACCTATTTGTGTCCAGTTTGTTTAAATATTCTGGTACTACTCCACCAGCGGTAAGTTGTCATTGGGCCAGTTTTCCCACTTCTCTCAGTGACCTAAGATTTCCAAAGGGAAACCTTCCTAGTAAATATCAATGTGATGATGACATTAAGTATCTTGGTAATTTTCAAATCTTTTGACACCAGGTCCATGCTCCATTCAGCACTGGCTCCACATTTTCCTACAGAGTGTTTTTATAGAAACCTTGCTGTCTGCAGGGTTAAATTAGCTGATACTATTAATTGAAGAGGAGCCCCACCTTGTACATATCAGGGTGAGCCATGCTGGTTACGGCTTTTTTTTATCAATGTTTCTAATACATGGTCTGAGGGTAAGTTACTGCTGCCTCCTATCAGATAATTAGTCAGTAAATCATTCAACCAACTACAAGGCATATAGCAAGGACAATGTTTCCAAACCATAGTATCATCAGACAGTTATACTGCACTTTATTGCCAAGGGTTCAGAAGATTTACATATACCCTGTAGAATACTGGTGTTTTCTTACACCTGCTGCTAAAGTGCAGCCCTCTTTAGAAGGGGATGGCTGTGTTTTTTAAAGAGTCATGTTATGGAACAAACTTATCACAGGAAATTGTGCAGAAGACTTTGGTATCTATTGATACTTTTACAAGAGTTCAAGGAGAATAAACAGTCTAAGGTGGAATTTGGCAAGGAGACTGCAGCTAAAAAACAATCCTTTCAGTTATTAGTTATACCAGATTACAGTACCAGGACTTTTTACAGGGGTTTGCAATTATAGTGCTAGAAAATACAGGTTAAAAGAACAATTATGCAATTTCTCCATGTTTCAAACGGAGCTGTACTACATATTTTTGATGCATTGCCATCCAAACACAACTAAACACCACCTCTAATTTAAGCCTGATAGGACAGCTCCCATGAAAGCCACCAAGAAGAACTAAGAGAGCTGGAGTCCTTTTTGTGATCTCAGAAGAGAGACTGAGTCCATTTTGTGTCCCTTCTGTGGCTAGTTTTGGTCATAAATGGGGATGGAGCAAAATTATTGTGTGGTTCTGGTGCCCCACCCAGATGGATTAAATTGTGCAATACTGGGTGTGCAGCCAGTGATGGAGTGGGAACAATGGTAATATCCAATTCTTGCAAACAGGCACCATCCATGACCAGATCCCACTTCTATGTGAAACATGCTCTCTAATGTCACATTTACTTTAAAATCATAGAATCAGAGAAGCAAATATGTTGGAAAAGACCTATAAGATCATTCAGTCCAACCACAAACATAACACTACCAAATTCCACTAAACCATGTCTCTAAGTGCCCTATCTACATATCTTTTAAATACCTCACAGATATTTCACAGAATATTCTGAGTTGGATGGGATCTTTTTGAAGGGAAGATATCCCAGGATGTGAAGGAGCCGTTTTACCATTCTGCTACCAACCTTCTAGGTTTGGTTCGTTACCCACATAGAAATAATTTGATTTGCCTCACTCTGTGTGAGGTATGGCACAAGGATGGCAAATATGGCATCAGATCTATGGGAGACCTTCTCTATTCTGAAACAGGCAGGACATCCTCAGGCATGTCAAAAGGTAGCAGATGATTTCTGGTGTGTCAACATAAGGGTTTCAGTTCAGAGCATAAATGTGTTAATGAACTGAATTGCCAGGTCATCCCCACACCCTGAGTCTCGGTTGTGGAGCTGTCTAGAAGGCCACAGCCTGGATTTCTTCTATTGAAAATAAGATACACATCATATGTACTCCACCTGCTAATGGACTTTCAGTTCAAAGATAGATCTAGTTCAAAGCAAACCCCCTTGAAGTTTTTACATTCAGGTCCTTTGTCCAAATGTTTCAACTCTACAAATCTACACCATTCCTAATGCAGACATAGGCAAATCAATAGTCCAGCTCCTTAAGCAGACTATCCTAATTGAAAACCCGGATAACTGTTCTGGTCTAACCATGGAATATTGTGTGGATAGGTAAATTCAAGAGTACCGGGTGCTCTGGCACTGCTGGAACCAAAGATGCGTATGTAAAGAGAACGGGAACTGGAAGAATCATCATGTAAACAAATGCAGTCAATTCAGAGATTCAGATTTCCATGTATGTCTGAACAAGTCCTTAACAAGGACAAGCTTATTAGTAGTGGCAGTCCCACTGTTGACATCAGCATCATGACTGTGCTGCTCCTCATGCCCTCTCATGCTCCCAGTAATCTTTAATTGAAAATGACATTCTTGATGTTATAAAGAACAATATGTATTGAGTGGAGGAGAGGTGCTTTTTGCCTTCCACTTAGCAAAAATGATGTCTCTGTCACTGGCTTCCCACCTCTGATCCTTGCCCACTTTCCTCCTGAGATACAGCTACACACACACACACTTCCTCCTCTTTGAAGAAAACCTGCTCTTCCCTCAAGGTCTTTGCTAGTCTAAATTGAAGTTTTCCAAGCAGAATTAATACCACCTACTTGTAGACCAGTCCCACTTCCCTTGTGCCATTATTATGATGGAGGACTGTATGAAGAATGACCAAATAAATATGACTGCCAGACCTTCTTCAGCTAAAGAGAAGACCTGCTTTCTTTTGTCATAATCTTATTGTGTGTCTTTGACCTCTTTCCTCCCTCCCTATCCTATGGCAAGTTCACTGAACCACATCTTGGAAAATCTATGTTTTAGTTTTCTGCTCATCACCATTTAGGCCTAAAAAATTATGTTCAAGTACACGTCTAGGACAGTCTAGATCCATTTGTCTTTAAAAAATTACTATGAAATGGTAAATATATTGGGGTGGAATCGGATCCTTCCTGGAATAAAAAGAGACCTGCAGAATCAGGGTTTTACAGCTGGGTGCACAGCACAGTACATACAAACCTATTTAGAAACAGTGAACAATGGTCACTCCCATCATACACACCCTACTGGCAGAGGGCAGAGGTGATAGCAACCACAGAAAAAAGCTTTTAAGAGATCCAGTAGAAGCTCTTTGGGAAACCTACATGAAAACAACACTTGAAAAACCTGAATTCCTTCCTCCATCAGAAATTACATAGTGGAAGGGATAAAAGTGCTTTTGAAGGTTGCCCCAGGAACAGATATTTCAGGTCTGTTGTGCTTAAATGTTACCTTTTTCTTCAAGAAGGAACATTTCTCAGAGATGCAATACAGTGGTTCCCATGTTTGGTGGAGTGTAAGAGTTCAACTTCCCCTATAGCCTGATTTTTCCCATTCAAAAATTCCTAGGGTGACTTTTTACAGGGGCTGGTGCCACGCAAAAGCAAAGAAGCTGGTGTCAGCCAAGGCACCTCAGAAGTGAGATGAGTGATGCCAAGAAGCCTGTACTGTGCACCTAGCCCTTGACTTCTCATTACCAAAACTACCAAAAGACAGCCAAATGTTTTCACACATATGTGCTAAACTTCCTACAGCCTCCTCAAAACATGCTAGCATCAAGTAGTGATGGACTTGTTGTGATGTAGTCACTGCTACACCAGAGGCAGCTGAAAAATTCCCTTATTACAGTTTCCTACAACCACACAAGTCAGTGCCTATGAGATTGAGAATAAAACCCCTCAAAATCGTTAGCAAAGCAAATAAACTGGCACTGAAGCTTGAGACTATGAAACAGCATTGTTATAAAGCCCTGACATGCTCAAATCAGGAAGATACAAAACCTGGACACAGTAGTAGCTATATGCACAGTTGCTCTCTCTGCTGTTAAAAATGCAGGGAATAAAAATAAAAGAGAAAGGGAAAATGCATTTAGATAATTAGTCTTTGAATCCTGTCTGGTTTTGTGGCTTTTATTGCTGTTATAGTTCTGTCTCTGTATAAGAAAAGATATTGGCTATTAACACTATAAAGTATTTTTCACTGCTGAGTACTCAGGTTTTGTTGAGATCCAATACTAAACTGTTATACACCTTGCTGTGAATCAAGTAGGCTGTGATTCAGTTTCCTAAATATAGGCAGCTGATGCCATCTTAAGGACCATAGGGTATCCTGCTTGGGTGTTCTGAGCAGCACGGGCCATGTATAATCTGTGTTGCCCTTCAGTGGTATCTCAAATATCCCAGAGTGTGTAAACCAGTAGTAGATACCTGCACATAGGTAATCCAGCCACCCTTGTCCTAACCCATTTGAATATAGGTTTTTTTCACCAATATCCTACACTACCCATTCATCTCCTATGGAAAAGAGGAAAATGGTTACTGCTAAACTTGGTATATCAGGAGGATTTGAGTTTAGGGAGGGTCAAAAGAAGAAACTGGTGTGGCCAGGCAGGTTCAAATTGCTCTGTGCATATTTTTTCAGACCACAGTTTAAAAATCAGGTAACACACACTGATTTAAAAGACAGAACTCTTCTGCTAACACTGTACCCTCAAATTACCTAAACCTCAAGTTATTGGAGTCCAAGGGTTACAGAAGAGCAAAATAGTAGGCTATGAAGAATTACAGAAAGGAAGCCTGCTTGGGCCACAAGGGGTGCAAGGGTCAGCTCCCCAGTATATGTCCTTTATTTTTGCTAAATCTGTTTTCTGGTTTTGGGGTATTCTTTTGCTTTTTTAATGAGTAGTCCATAGAAATTCCATGTGAAAATACAGTTTTCCTGGGAGTCTGGGGTTTTTAGTTGCTTGAGGGTATCTGTATGAATGCTTGCACAGCCACAACTGTTTGTGTAGGCAAAGGATGCAGGTGCTGTGGTAGCTCTGAGCTCTTCTAAATTCACTGTTTATGCACTTGTGAATGTTTGTGTGCAACCACAGGTGCCCTGCTAGGATAGACACATGCATTTATATTGGGGAAAATATCTCCCTCTTATCTACTAGAGTGTTGCACAATGCAAATCCAGCAGCAGCAGCAGAAGGATGCAGATTCCTGCCTCTCCTCCTCGTCCACTCTTTCCCTCCTGTCACTCTGATGATAATGATCTGTGTTGTGGGCATTTGCTGGAAAGCTTAAACGTAACCATTATGTTTTAGGTTGCTGGAATTGAGGTGGGCGTCAAGGGCTCCAATGAATACAAATAAGCCCAGATCCAAGAAAACTCCATCTTGTCTAATCTTCACTAAGAAGTAATCTGGAGGCACCTTGCTTGCTCTCATTTTGTATGGAAGGAGAGCAAGCAGGCTACAGCGTCAGCATTGCTGAAGTCTGGATTGATCTCACCTGTTTGTATCCTGAGGTCTCCTAATTCTTCTCTACCTCAATAGCTATAATCTGTCCCAGGAAGTAATATTCACAATGAGACAGTTCCTCCTACCCATTACTGAAGCAGCAGAGGCAATTTTTATTTCCTTCTTATTGAGTCCACAGACATGTGTTCAAAACAGACACAAATCCAAGATGCAAGGCTGGGGATTTTGTTGAAAACTTCTCCAAATTTCGGATGCAGAGGCTGCATTTGAACCCATTGATTAAGCTTGCTTATTTAAATACAGACATTTACATCCTCTTTTTAAAACACCTGATCTGGAGGACATGAAAAGGTGGGACTTCTTTTTTTTCTAATGCACTTGGGTATTGATTGTGCAAACCTTACATGTTCTCTCTCATCACACGATAACACCTTTAAATGATAGTACACAGTTTTTTGCAGTGTATGCATCCCAAGTAAGGAGCACAAAATCCCATAAAAATGATGTTCTGTAATGGGAGGATCTATTAGGAACAGAAGAAGGACCTAGGCAATGAGGAATTTATTCTCTTCATGGTCCAGAAGTGTACAAATAAGTGATACTATTTCCTTTGTCAAAAGGAAAAATGTGCAAACCCTGGAAATGGATACTTATAAAAAACAGTACAAATAGTTTTTGGTCATATAGTGACAGGACAACAAAGAAAAAATAAGTAGAAATCCTATACAATGGACATGAATTAGAGATGCAATATAATCTGTGCATGGATTAAAAAGGTAAATGAAAACCTGGCTTAATTTTTTAGTAGCAGTGGTGATACCGAGTGTGGGATAAGGCAGTGTAGCTAATGGGAATGAGAAAATGGAAGTAAACTCTGAGATAATACTGCACTCAAGGAGGTGGAACAAAAGAACTTTCACCCCAGAATGTTTAAAGAACTGATAAGGGATATTGCAGGATAAACTGCAAGAATCTTAGTACATCTGTCAATATAGAAGGGTATTATACAATGGCAGAATACTTGATTTAAAATATACAAGTAAGGGGATATAAAAAAGGTGGTCTGGGCAACTAGAGATTTAATTATATGATCCTGGTGGTATGCAATACACACAGAAGCAATTAAAGACATAAAGGCAAGTGGAAAATAATATAAAATGCATTATGGATTTTCCAAAAGCTGAAAAAAACCTTATTGCCTTTTCAGATAGCTGATTTTTAAACAAAAGAAATACAGTAAAGACTAATCTATCACCATTTAAGTAAGACATTGGATACAGTGTCTGATTATTAGTTAAGATGTAGATGATGTAGTTAAGATGGCATTAGTAAAGAATTTTTAGGAAAAGAAGGAATTGATGAATGATATTTCCACTGGTCAGGCTGAAAGGGAAATTTATTAGTAGAGCTCCTTAAGGAGTGAGAACAATTTTATTTAATATTTTCATTATTGATCTTAACATTAAAATAAGAGTCTGCTTTTGAAGTGGACTGATGACACATAGAAAACACTGGCAATGTAGAAAGAGGGAGATGAATAAACAAAGATCTCCCTCACCTTGAGGTCTGGTCAAACAGAAATGCACAAAGCACAAAGTGCAATGACAGACACTATAGCAAAAGTTTCTCATGTGAGTGGGGAGCTCGTTAGCTGGAAAGAACAGTGGAGCAGGCAGACTTGGGAGCAGTTACACATCATGGGGTGACTGTGTGCAGTGACAAAGTAATGGAGATGTCACTGCAAAAAGCACAAGTAGAGATCTCATCTGAAAGAGGGCATAATTCTAGTTACCCACTTTGAAGAGATCTTGCTCTGGTTTTGGTTTGAACTGCTCTGCTTGTATGAACTAAGGCTAAGAAAGTTCAAGTTAGGAGGTCGCTAGAAGAGCTGATTTTATTTTTCATTTTTTAAACTGTTCCCCAGATCAGGATGAGATGTTGCTGGGTCTGCAAAAATACTTAATTATACAGAGAGTAACTGATCTCTCTTTTCCTCCATTTGTCTGAAAGTTTGCAATGGCAAGAAGCAATATGGAATTGCAACCTCCACTGGATCTGTACCAATTTTTTCTGACCAGGAAATCGATCCTTCTGCCTTGTCTCTTGATGAGGAAATCTGAGAAATCTTTCACCTTTTCACCCATACAAGTAACTCAGGCCTTTCATTTAGCCCACCACCCCAACCCTTGTTGCTAAGGATGAAGAGATAAATGCTGCAAAAGCAGCACTGGAATAGAAATCCTTGATAAACAAATCTTCTTGCATTAATAGAAGAACATGTAGTTCTCATAAAAATGGTAATTAGAGCCCAGCATGAGGAAGCTGATTTTTTCATAGAAATAATAATAATAAAATTCTTTTAAAAAGTCTCCAAGAGCATTCATTGAGGAGGAAGTTATATTTGCCAGCATTATTACTGTTATTATTGTATTACCACTAATAACCATGATAAGGCTCTTGCTAAGGGACAGGACCTTCTATGTAACTAAGTAAACAGTCCAAAATAGGGCTTCCTTTAAGGCATGTCTTCAAATAATAAAGACAATTGACAGATCTGCTTACAAACCACTGCAAGGTACCAGCTGATTGCTTCTCTCTAGTAACTGCATAATTTGTCTTTACCTTGCCAATTACACTGGTGCCATGGAATGACAAAGCTGGCATTTGCATCAGCAGACATTTTCAGTCCAGAAAATTCTTCCCATAACTTCTCCCTTAACCTGTCTTTCTATCCCCATTTCCTCCATCAATTTATTTGTTCCTTCCTTCCCCCACCCCAGCATAATGCTTGCAGAAGGCACCACTGTTAATTTAGCCAGGAAATGGTTTGATAGTGATAGGGAAATAAATTGATCAAACCTTTTGAGCAGCAGCCATGGGAAGAAGGAAACACCCCCAGCCATTTCACAGTGACCTCTCCCTGTGCTTAAAGAAAACTCATAAGCTCTCAGCACAAATTAGCATGGCCTCATTATAAAAATAGAATTGGGGTCAGAAGAAACTAAGATGGGTAAGGGGAAAAAAAAAAATCCCATCAAAAGCAACATCTGAGACAGAAATGCCCTAAGTGGGGAGGGCAAAAAAAGCAAAGATCAGAGGCAAGAAAGAGGCTAGAGACAGAAGGGAAATAAACACAGCTTTCTTTAAGAAAAAAAAAAAACCAAAAAAAAACCAAACAAACAAAAAAAAACAAACCAAAAAAAAAAAACAAAAAAAACCCCAAACAAGCAACAACAACAAAAACAACAACAACAACCAACAAAAAAGAACCAAAAAAACCCCTCCACAAAGTCTTGATGCCACGCTGGACACTCCTGTGGAAAATGCATTTGCATGCTTCATGAATTGCCATTCCCAACCCAATTGCAATCATTGCTGCCACAATGGCCTGGTCAAGCCATTGCTGTTTGATGGCCTGTGGAAAAGATGGCTGTCTTGAAGACTTTAGTTGCACAGTCTGAATTCCAAGGGAAGAAATTGTGAATGTCAACTGCACTGCTGGCATTCAGTGTGGAAAAGACCTATCTCTTCTACCTGAGCTGTATTTATTTTACCTGCTTGACATCTCTCCACACTGTAGCAGTGGTCATCCCCAACTATGCTGGAGCTCCTTTGTAATGACAAAAAGAATCCCAGTGCTGGCATCAGTCACCAGCAACAAAACCAGCAGCTAACTACAAAAATGTATCTCATTATAATGCCATTTCCACACACTTAGCTCTAAAAGGAAAGTACCAGAGGGTCCTGCTGTGAGTCTGCTCTCCAGCTAGCCATGGAGGGAGGGTGACTCAGCTGAGGTCCCCAGCAAGAAGACCTGTGGAATCACAGCTGCTAGCCTGACAGTTCTCCCTGCCTGGGCAGCTGGGCAGCTGTGGTGCAGCAGCCTCTCTCCACAGGCCCTCTACTCACACTGGGCAGCTCTTTCTGCCTCCACTGCCTTGGAGAAAGGTACTTGGGAAAGGAGCTCCTTCTTACTCTCCACACTCTCAGGAGCTTTACAAGCCACCCTCAAAAGGCAATGCCACTTTGGCATTAATAACTATCCCACCCATTCCCACGGCTGACACACAAGAGCCTCGGACCACACTCAGGAGCAGATCATGGTGACTGTGTAGACAAGAGGAAGAGGCACAATGTGCCTGGCTCAGGGCCACAGGCAAGCACAAAGGTAGCATCACTGTCTCCTCTGTGGCAGCTTAAAAGACTAGCTCTGACTTCCTCACAGGAAAAGGTAATAACAGTAGTCATGAAAGCTTCTGCCACAAGAAAAAAGCCAAGAATCAGTCCCACTCATTCAGTTTTATGAGAAAGAGACACAATGGACAGGCTCTGATATTTTTTTCCCATCCCCACTGCAGACCTGCAAGTCACTCTCCCAAACCTCTTGGCCATCCAGCCTCTTTTTCCTTCCAGACAGAGACAGGCTGTGGCTTGCTGCCATCAGATAGCACAGCTCTATTCGCATTGGGCTTTGTCGCGCTGCCTTTGCCCTGACAGGTGGCAGCAGGGATAGAAAGAATCTGGAAAGACAGAAAATGTTACAAACCAATTGAGTCAGCAGCCTAAAGGATCTGTCACTTCACTCTGCCTGGAGGGGGGGTGTGGTGAATGGAGGGTAAGGGAAGATAGATGAAAAAAAACCCAAATTGGACCTTGAGTTTATTTACTCCGATACTATCCCTCATCATTCTGACCCTTAAATCACTCTGTTGCACAGCAACAGGACCTTCCAACATCAATATTAATGCTCCTTGGTCATGGCAGTGGCTATTTGAGGTGGCATTTCATAATTCAGATGCAAAAATTAAGAGGCAAATTTGAGAGAGAAGGAGTAGAGCTGCTGTATTTGCTCAGTCTGCTGAGTAAAAACCCCTCAGTCAATTCTACAATTGTCTTCCATTAGGAAAGGATAAGAACTCAAGTGTGATTTGAGAATTACCTCCCATACTGAGCAAGAGTATGGGTTTGAAAACTAAAAGTCAGGCAAGTCAAATATCTGAAAAGCAGTGTCATCTAGTCTCAGCGAGGTCTAAATACAACAATGTCCATGTTTTTGGTGTTCGTTGCTATAGGATATGGCCAGCACAGAATAAATTACTTTTGTGATATATGATAGAAGTGGCAAATCTACCTTGATAAAGGTGGCCTTAAAGATTGAAAAAAACCCCAAAAAACCAACTTATCCCCTTCCTCCCAATGCAGGATGCTTGCCTACAAAAAAAGTTATTTCTTTAAAAAAAACCCCACATGGTAATTTTTCTTTTCCACTCTCTCCATTCCTTTTAATATAAATCTCCTCTGTCTACCCAGAAAGGACTAGAAGCTTCTTTTAAAAAGAAAATAACAGGAGGCTGGATTTTCATGCAATAGCATGTCACCAAGAGCTGTGACTTTAAGAAATATACCAACTATAACAACACTCCTGAAAAAAAAAAAGCCCTAAAATTGGCAACACTATTAGGTCTATGAGTCACAGGAGCAAGACACATCAAGCACCAGCTCCAGCAGGTATTCCTGCACCCTGTCCCATGGAATGCCTCCTAACTGTAATTTAGAGGGGGATGTTAATCGGGTCCCAAAAGCAGCATGGCTGTGTTAGCCTGGCACTGCTCTAGAGAACAGCTGGGCAGTCCTGCAGAGCCCTGGGTTAGGACAGGACTGGGGTTGCCCAAATGAGCATCAGCTGGGTTGCATGTGCAAGCCAAGGCAGAGCACCAGAGCTGTCTGCATCAAGGGGGGCTACCAGAGAGAGAACAAGGGGGCAAGGACACTGTGGGAAGGAATGGTAATGTCTCACAGAGGAGATTCTGTAAAACATCATTTCACATGGAGTAATGTTTGGATACCTGAGTCTAATAATGGACTTAACAGCCCTTATTTGCACAACCTCACATACACACACAGTGGTGCATAGGATACAAATCAAACCTCTGTCTACTTACAAACGGCATCCAGGCTATTAGGACACAGCAAGCAGCAGACCAGCCAGCATCATACCAAGGAAAATATTTCATCTTCCAGCTCTCTATAGGGTACCAAGAGACATGTTTTGCACCAAAAGACTTGCTCCCTTTTCATCATTATCTGTTTCTGCCCTTGCTGTCAGTGCAGAGTGGCCCAAGAGAAGGGATTTTTCGTACTTGCTGATGCTTTGTTGTTTAATCAGATGGCTGCTGGAATCAAGGTTTGCTGGTTGAAGAGGCAGCTGAGCAGGGACTTTCAGAGAGCAGAAATGTCAGTTGGCCTCTTGGGAGACAATCCCTAATCCTTTAAAGATCCTTCAGACATTCGTATTTATTGGTTTGTATTTCAAATGGCCAGGGGAAAATGGGGTGTCTTAAAAATAAATAAATAAATAAGTGAAAGCATCAGAATGAGGTGAGTGTATCTGTTCAGCTGCTGACAACCCATCTGTCTGAATTCCACCTAGCACTTACCACACAGAAGAGCAAAGCAGGGCTAAATTAATTTAAAATTTGGCACGGATATCAGTGTGTAGATGCAGATACTGAGTAAGAAATAGCAGAGATCACTCCTTTTCCTTACCAGCCACATTTCCAGAAAGCACACAGTGCTCCTGACTTAATGGAATACAGATTTCTTCCAACATTCAGTCATCCCCAACTGTTTCAGTGCACCTCTGCGTGGCTTCAGAGAATTCCTGTTATCTTAGTCCCTACTGAGCCTCTTCTGTCACATCTGGTGCAGTAGTTGTGCAAAATGGGAAAAAGTCCTAACTAAAAACCGAACACACACCTCAAAGTCTTCCAGGTCTGTCTTAGAACTATGTCAAATTAAGGTGAAATACAAGTTAATCTAACCTGAAGGATTTCTCACTAAAACTTTTGAGTTGAAATTTCAGTTGCATTGCAAGTGAAGAATGTAACAACTGATATTCCTGGAGCTAAACTCATTACTTTGATTTTTACAGTAGCAGAAACTTGTGCTGGAATCTCATTTGCATGGGCCAGTAAATAAGACATGTCAGTAGTCATGCAATCTGTGGCACTTTTCCAGTTAAATCAAGTCTGAGCTTAGATCTCGCTATACTTACAATCTATATTTAAGAAACCCTACTTCCCTAAAAATTAAGCTAATTGTACTATCTTCAACACAAAGTTGGCAGACCCCTTGAAAGCTGCTTTTAGCCATGGCTGATTTTACAAATGCAAGGAGTTTGCTTTTACAAAAGCAAGTAAATAGAAGACTGGAAAAAAAAAATCAGATTGGCTCTGTGAGACGGAGAGGCATTATGACTCCTGTGCTACAAATGGAAACTGAGGCAAGGGGATTTCCCAATTTGCCAAGGGAACATACAAAATCTCTGTGGCTGCACTAACCTTGTCTTTGCCACTGGAATGGATATCCCCACCTCTTGGCATTGTGTTGGTATTGTGACACTGGACCTGTTCTTAGTGAAACATGGAGGCACAAGCCCCTACTTCCTCAGTTGTAACAAAGCTCTGACTACTTTCTCAAAGACTGGCATTGTAAGATGGGTCTCGTGACCTAATTCTAACTTGCTGCATTATACATTTACCTCTCTTCTTGCTTTGACCCTGTTCCCCTTCCCTGCTTGTGGGTAGATGCATTTTCAAAGTGATCTTTCTTGCTGCTGCTTGCTAACAAAGAGCAGTGAAGAATACCACTTCAGATGGGAGACAGGTCTGGGAGAAACACCATCCAAAATGGTGCCCACTGAAAGCATGGATCTTCTAATTAAGAAGATGTGAATTCAGCCTTTTAGCTCTAACCAATGGGTATCAGGGATATTTTCTTCAGTGCAGCAGAACTCCATGCCTACTTTTACATAGTGCTACCCTCTGCAAAATAGCAATCACAGGAAGAACTGGGTTCAATTGTGGTCCATGCAAAGAATCCCCAATGAACAGTCAGGCTTTTGAAAAGCTTTGAGAGAGGACGGCCAGTGAGTTCATCTCTTTACAACCCAGTGGCTCAAAGAGACATCTTTGCCTTCAGTCAGCGCTTAGATGTACCGCAAGGCTTCCCTTTGTGAAACAGAATAGACGTCGCCAACGACAGCGAGCATTGTCCATGCGGGCATAAAGCAATATTTGGACATGCTGAATGGCTTCCTAAGATGAGAAAAAGTGCTGAAGAAACACTAAATTATGACAGATGGGAGCCCTAGAAATGCAACTACCCCCAAACTGGAAAATGAAAAGCTGGCACAAAGGGCAGGCATAACAATAGAATTTAGGCATAACGGAATACACGCCATTTAATGCAGAATGCACTGAAGCTTCGATACATAAGTCAAAATCCTAGCCATTAAATAGCCTCATTTAAAAAGTTTTAAAGCAATTAAAATAAATTAGAAACTTCACAGGAGGACAAAATCACTGAAAAGGATAAGAAGCACTTTATGCCAGGCTCTGCTTCTGACAGTGTTGTGCCCATGAGGCCAGATTTTTATTTGAGAAGAGCTTGGGGGCAGATTTTCAAGGGTTCTGCACCAATAATTAGGGACAGATTTTTCCAAACTGCTCAGCTTCCATTATCTAAACAAAGGCCAGATATACCAAAGTGCTCAGGGCCCAGCAATTTCTACTGTGACAGTTATAGTCACAACATGGCCAGATTTTTCAGAAACGTGACCATTTATTCCTTGACTGCTGAAGGAGGAAGTGGCCTATTTAAAGGCCATCTTCTAGGTTTTGTTCACTGGCATGTTCAAACTAGATGATTTTTCAGTCCCAGTAACAGTGAGAGGGCCCCAACTTTGCTAAGACTGAGACAGCGTAGTCTTGAAAGACAAGCGGAATGAACCCTGCTGCTTTTAGTCTATTTTCCCTAATTCCTGCTCAAGAGACATCTATCATGGACCTCCATATGAAGCACTTTGGAGCTGACTGCAGAAGCAAACTTGTGAAATTATAATGCTGCCTCCAGCCATTTTGCAGAGCTAGATACATTATTTGTGGCACACCAGAATAGGAGCCTTTCTAAGAAAGAGAAAAATCTCTTAGCAATGCTGCTGATAGAGAAGAGAGCACAACAGGACTTTTTCAGCTTTTAAGCTGGTAATAGGTCAACTTGGAAAACACCTACAACCAGGCCACAGACCACCAGGCTTGAAAACTGCAGGGGTTTGTTTCCTCTCAGATCATCCTGAAATGGTGTTGTGATTCTTCCTAGTGCCAAAGTCATCTGGATCAGGGCTGCTGTATATACAGAAGCAGTACTTAACAAAACCAAACTCTGTAACTCAGCAATGCCTACTTGCCCCCAGATTGGGGGCTTTTGGAAAGAAACTTTCTATAAAATCATATGGGATTATTTCCCTCAAAAATAATTACTGTTTTTTCCAGAAGAACACGTTGGTGAACTTTTCCAGTTCCTTACAAGTCTGTCTCTGTCAGAACACTACACCTGCTCATAGTGAGCACTGTACCTGCCCAAGGGAGTGAATTAATGACCAGTGCCTCCAAATGGACCACTCCACAGCAATGATGCTCTGGTAAAAGACCAAAAGCGAGGTTTAGCTCTAAAGAAATTCAAGATGCCTTAAAACAGCGAGAGTACCCAACAGTCTGTTACCAAGCTCTTGAACCCTCAGTGGTTTTGCAATGGGTGCAATCAGGTGTCTCAATCTAGTTCTAACCAGGATTAAGCAGCAGCTGCAGCACACCAAAGAGCACATGGAACAGGATACTCTCAATTAGACCTGAGGTCCTACATACCCAAAACCGAATAATAAGACAGGTACATCTAAGTTACTTAAATGCCCTCTGATATTTTAGATTTTCTCTTGTATCTGTCTTCTAACACTTATTTAAAACAATCAGAAAGAATGGGACGGGGTGCAAAAAGTGCTCTTCATACTCATGCCTTCCATATCCAATTTTACCAATGGGAAATTAAAACCCACTGCCAGTAGAGCACCATTAAAGCATCTCAAAGTTACAGTCAGACAAGGAAAATTGAGTAACTCTGATCATGGGAGGACACCAGTGCTCCTAGTCCACCAGTGGTTCTGTGATGGCTTGGTGTCTTTGCTATCTAATCATACATTTGATAACCTCTAACAGCTGGATTTGAGAGCAACCTATTCAGTGCCTTACAGAGAGAAAATAGAGGACACTGAAGAAATTGCTGTAAAAAAAAAAAATCTCAGAAAAGTAAAGGCTTTAAGTTTTTACTTGTAGAACTGGCTCCAGTAGTCTTGTCTTAAATAACTTCAAGGGAGCAGTGAAGAGGAATATGCTCCTTTGCTGCTCATTGTTATACAAAATCTGAGACACCTCTGCCTAGAATTAAGTGTTAGCAATTGTAAACTATAGAGAATACTACAATACAGTAAAGTACACCAGAGAGAAGCATTGTGACACATTCCTGTTGGACTCAGTTTGCTAAAAAAACAACCAAAAAAGAAAATGAAAAATTAAAAAAAAAGGAAAAAAATTAATTCCTATTGTCCAGGCTTGAAAGGAAGTATTTTCTTCTGTATTGCCACCTTCACCCATTGTAACTGCACCAGAAATTCCTAATTTCCTTTGCTGCAGAGCAGCAAGCAGGTGCATAGCAGGATGTGTATAAGACCACATCATCCCTCCTTTATGCTTCCTGTTCCCTGTGGGGGCAAGATAATTACATCCACCCTAAGAAAACATCAATATTTTATTTTTAATGAGCTGGGCAGACCCAATTATCTCAGTAGGCTGTTAATAAGTGAAATTGTGAAGTACGGCTGCAGCTTTGATGGAAACAGAGTCATCTCTGAAATGGGAATTTCTGATACACAGAGTATTAAATAAGATGCTAGACTGCTGGAAGTTAGTCAGAGAAAAACTACATAAGAAAGAAAATTTGCCTTAGTAGCAACTTGGTATTAAAAGATAGTAAGTCAAAACACAAAGAATCATCATATCAGCTGAAAAATCACAACTCCTGGAATAATAATGTATATTGTTTTTCAGTGCCATTCTCATTATTGATGTTTTGTGTTTCATATCACCAAGTTTTTTCTCCCCCCAAATAGTGATAAGAAAGGTCTTTCCTTTTTTTTTTTTTTTTTTTTTTTTTTTTAAATAGAAGTAAACACTTATGGAAACAACATAAAAAGTAAGCTTTAAGGTAAAAAATAAAAGTATGAAAAGAATTGTCATCATTGTGTGGTGGACTGAACCACACATTGGCAGGGAAAGGACGATTTTCCCTTTACTTTCACAAGACACGTGGTTCAGGAAGCACATTAATTACTTGCTCCTCCCTTCCCTCTCTTGTTGTGTCCTCAAAATACTCCCTTTTCATTCACACGTTAAAAAGCAGATACAATAGAAGCAAATCTCAAAAGATCAATGGATGAATTTTTTAGAATGCACAAAACTTACTGACCACATTGACAACAACAGAAACTGGAGACATAATTCAAAATGTGATGGAAAAACCACAAACAGGCCTTCCCGCTCAAGCTTTTGCATGCAACTGAACTCTATTAGAACAGAGAGCCTGGTACAGACTCATAATTCAAATTTTATTTTCCTCTTTAAGATTAATTCCAATTCCAAAATAGAGTGAAGATAATTTATTCTCTAAGCAATACAGTAGATATTAATCATAAAGTGAAATCTATAAGCATTTCATTTCCTCTTGAATCTCAACACATATGTCATTTTCATAAACCAGAGAACCAGAGTTAAAAATCCAGTTTCAGTCTCAGATTACCATGAGATTACTTCGTTTTTCAAATCTCAGATGATTTGGGAGGGTTTTTTTTGAAGAGGATATTCATAAACATGCAAATAGTGCTGTGTTCTGCTCTCCAGTAATGCCAATCCCCACCACTGCAAAAAATCAAATTTAAGTGTATTTGGCAGGTATGCTGGTGAGCTCAACACAGTTTGTTGTCTAACCCATAAATGCAGATAATATAAATGTGGTTACAAGCACCAGTCAAGCCACACGTGAGCCTTGAGCTCTTGTCCATGTGAAGTGCTTCTTCCTCCTGTTCCAGTCACTTCACTAGAATCAGTGGTGCTGTTAGTGAAACAAAGGTAATCTTTGGGAATCAGGGTATTCAATCCAATCTCCAAAGGAATAGTTGCTCCTAAGGGAAAGCCAGCCCCTGGTTCTACATCTGCCACATCAGCTCTCAATTTTATCATTCCTTTTTCCTTTTAATAATTCTGACAAATGTCGAACAATTCTAAACCTGGTTCTGTAACTATGGCCCTCATGAAATGAAATGTGTGTATTAGTGTAATAATTTAACTGACATTCCACACACTCAGCCACATGACCTTGCAGCTCATTTTAAAGGGCAAGAGCAGAATTAGCATCCTGAGCCAGCTCAGTGAAATAAACATAAACCATATAATAACAAAGGGAGAAAAGGGAGAACAAAAAAAAAAAAAAGAGAAAAAAGGAAAAGTTTGCAAACTTTGAACTCCCCTAATCAGTTCTGTTCCACTAAAAGCTGAGCTTCTTAAGACTTCTTTCTGCCTTGACTGCCCATCCTAATCATAAAAATCAGACATTTAATTTCAGAAAAATGCAAAGGCACAATACACACTTTGATCCAAAGCTGTTTCTTCTTGCTGGACTCCAAAAACAGTTTTCAGGCTTCCAAAGGCTCTTTGCCAGCTCTGATTAGAAGCCACACTGGCTGACACAGTAATTGCTCTATAATCATATCTTCAGTACCCTGACCTGGTTTATGCATACAATCTATATTCTAATAGCAGTCAACAGGTCACTAGTTAATAAAAATACCATTAACATCCGCCTGTGAGTAAGAAAGGGAGATATTCATCTCAGTAGGCCAGTGGTGGGCCAATATAATTTCTGTGGCTGTTAGTGTAATTAACTCTGCTGGCATGTGGATCTCTCTGGAGGACAATGCAAGCACAGAATGACCTTGCTGTGAGTCCTCACTGGTGGTATTGTGGTGGGCCCAAAGATTTGCAGGGACTCAGGTCAGAGTAAGTACTTCCCACAGCCTGACCTCTCAAAAAAGAGAAGCTCATAATTTCTAGGATGGTGTAGAGCACATCTGGCTTTGACTGTAAAACAAAGGCAGGGATGGCCACAGCATGGGCAGCCAGAACTGGCATCTTGCTTTCAGCAGTGTCTAAAGGGCAGGCAAAGAGAAAGAAAGTAAGCAACAAAGGGGGTCAGGCAACCAGAAAAGTGGTGGGGAAATTAATTTTTGAATAGAGAGGCAGTATTTCCATTCAGCCTAAATGTCATCCATATAAACACAGTTCGTGTGACACATGTTGCAGCCATTCTGTGTAGGTCAGAGGAGTACTGGAAAATTCCACAGGTTTCCTAGAAATAGTCTTAGAGGTCTTTCTTCCCATCTAAATCCTTAACTGAGACATTTATTGTATCCATGAGCAGAAAGCTCTGTGTATACCAAGAGGCACAAGATGTCTAAAGTAGAAGGGTTTTTTTAAATAGGTGTATGGGAAGAGATACTACCTCTAGAAATCCAGAAATCCTCTAGAATCTCAGAAACCAATGTAAGGATCTATGCCATAGAAACCAGGGGATGCAAGATATAAAAAATAAATCCGTTACACAAATTTGGTCTTTCAAGTCAATGAAGCAGATACTGTCCCATACAGTGAGTTATGCATATCTTCAGTTTCTAGGTTTGCTCCCTAATTCTTGACATTGTCTCCCAGTTTTGCTGTCTGACACAGCCTGAATGCCTAGAAAATGCATTCCCCAAACAGAGGACCCCGGCTTACACTTGCAATGCAGGCTGCACTCCAATCTCATTCATCTCCTCATGCAGGAGTCACTCAACTGGAGACAGACCAAGACCTAGCAAAATTCATTTCACACACTAGTCCTGTTCCAAGATCAAAGTCAGCTCCCAGCAAATAAATGTCCTGCATTAAACTGCTGTAACACACCTCCTCCAAATCATCTCAGATCCAGATCATTGCACTGCCCGCATAGACATTTACATTCTGCTCCACCTACACATGTTCACCTGGACCCAAGCCCAGGAGACAGGAATGACCATTCCCCTCCTCAATTTAGCATCTATCAAAGGTCCTCTTGTCCTCTGGTTCCTTTTCCCCCTTACTTGAACAGCAGCACAGCACGCATCTGGAGACTTCAACAGTTGTTTTATTGCCAAATGGAAGGACAGAACTAAGAGAGAGCTGCTGGCTGGATTTGTTTCACCAGCTGACACAGACTGATGCAGACAGGCACTTTAAAGACAGCATATCATGGTCAGACGAGACTTGCCAGCCTTTCACAACATCTCAGTGGGGGCCTATAAAAGCTCTGATGTACCAAAGTCTGGGTCCTTTCTGACCTATGTTGAGCCCATTACATTGGTAATGTTGACAGCACTGGACAAAAGTGACTACTATGTAACAAGAAGCTTAAAACATTTTCTCCTTTCCTCCAGTGCTCTCCGTTTCATCTGGGAACTTTGTGTATTAAACCCTATGCAAATCCACTACTTGGCTTACACAACAATTTGCAAGTATTAAGGATCCAGTTTGATTATAACTATTGAACAAAATTCAGTTCAGAGGTGTTAAAAGAGGGCCCCCACTTCTACAGTTTAGGGTAAAACAGCATCCTGCAGTGGGTAATGAGTGCTTGGATGCTATCTGCTAGTGCACAGGGTCCTTCATTCTCAGGAACATTGCACTCTGCTTAATCACTTAGAGGATCCACATGATCAAATCCATACAGCAGGAGATTCAACTAAATTGATCCATGAAAGAAGAGCGCTAACGACTCAAAAGGGACATGGGGAGAAAAGGGCCAGGAATTCTTGAGAGAAAGGAGCAACAAAAAAATCAGCTGTATCAGATGAAATTTTTCACATCAGTTCCCACAATAACAGACAAAAAATGGAAATTGTATGCAACATAGTTTATAACTGAATTATCCACTGACTGCATGCAATATGTCTTTATATACCAAATAGTTAACAAAATGAAGGAAGTGCAATCTACATAGCTGATAAATAGCTCAGGTAGAATCCACTTTCAAAGACAATCAGGCACTGGCTTTATTATAGATTAAGAAAAATTGCAAACACACAAAAAGGGAGTACGCAGGACAGAGAGGAATCACTCAGGCAATCAAGACGGAAGATCAGAAAGAGAACAGAATGTGAAAACAAAGAAAGGCCAGAGAAGGAGAAGAAAAGCAAAATAATTGGTGGAGAATATGGGAAGCAAAGGAATGAGGAGGAAAGGTTTAGTAGCCTGCATATTCTCACACTTTTAGTCGCCAAATTTGGAAGCATTTTCAAACACGGCTGCAGCCTTAGGGTCTTAGTATGGTATATAAATACTCACATTTTTCCAAGCTCTTTCATGACTTCTTATCTAACCTTTCAGCCTGGCAATTAAAATCTGTCCTCACTACTGCTTTTTCAGCCCTGCCTCCTGTTAGCTTTGCTTGCAAGGTGAAGCACTACTACTAGATGTAGTGATCACCATCTGCAAGGCTCCCTAACGATGTTTTTTAAAGTGCATTTGGGAGAATCTGGCAGGTCTCTTCCACAGCCTCAGGGAGAAGAGCCCAGAACATGTGCAATTGGGGGTGGTACAGTGCAGAACTTGAAAGGGAAAAAAGATAAAATAAAACAAGAAACAGGATACATGAACAAGCTCAGTTCACTAAAAATGGTCACCATCAGAAGTAATGTCAGCTGACTGTACTGTATATGGATACAAACTCTTGATGCCAACTACCTTCCTGCTGGTTACAGATGAGGATAAAGGGCTTCCTGAAGGCCCTAAGATTCCCGCAAAATCTGGTAATTGTTTTTTTGGGGAAGTGAGTCGAGAAACAGCAAACCAAACCACAGATCAAATTAAGAAAGACAACCACACAAGTAGGAAAAGGTCTGGCTAAAAAGGATGAAAATCAAAAGTAAAAACTGAACCCCCATGAAAGGGTACTCAAGGTTTTCTAACCATTTCCCAGTAGAAGGATATTTTTAATAGGTTTCTATTAATAAGGGTAATCTAGCTCTATGGGAAGAAATTATAAAAAGCATTTCTTCCTGAGGAATTTCAGTTTTATGTCATGTTCATAAACATGGTCCAAGTGCAGGACACCGTAGCTGCATTTTATCTGGCTAAGCCAGATAAGCCTGGCTGCAACCTGGGCTAAGACTTGCTGAAGCCTATCAGTGAGGCTGTGACAACAAAAAAAAGCTAATATCCTAGAGAAATGATGGACACTAAGGAAGGTTAAAAGTCTGGAAGCAAGAATATTTTTCTGAAGTATGTCAGGACAGGAAGTAGCAGACTTGCCAAGAAGGAAGGCACTTAACCTCAAGAGAAAAGCTCTTCAGTTATTTGACATTTAATCTAAAGTAAGCATCATTTTCCTTTCAGGAAGCAAATACTGCCCTAAAACCCAGATGAGGGCTTGGCATCTGCCACAGCCTTGCAGCTCCCAGGAAACATATACAGGTACATATACTTGCCTTTTTTTTAGGGACAAGAAATCAAATTATAATTTCCTTTCTCTCCCAACAGTATCTTCCCTTTTCTTTCTTTATTAAAGGATGGGCTTTTCATATACAAAAATTTGCTTAATAGCCATATGCTTAAATGCTGAATTGCTTTCCTGATCTTAAGGCAATAAAGATTTGACAGAGTAGCTCCAAAACGTCTCCCAGCTCAGGGAAGCTGTTCCAGCTCAGGACCATGAAGAACAGTCATGGCCTGTATGTTCAGCTGTGTTTTCTCTACTCCAGCTCTTAAAAAGCCAGGAAAGAAATATCTCCCCCAGGAAGCACTGATGAGCCAGGATCTATTACACCAGCTGCATATGAAACAAAGTGGTTTGTGGTAAACACATAAGCAGTACCTCCCTTGCAGCTTTGTAGCTGTCTTTGTAAAAAAAAAAAAAAAAAAAAAAAAAAATTAAAAATGCCAAAACACACAAAACCAGTAAGGATGCAAATACACTTTTGGATTTGTTGTCGGCCTTCAGAAAGTTGTTTGTTTTCCAGCAGAATCTACTTTACTTCAAGACCACTCTAAATAAAAGTAATAGATGAGAAATTTGTCATAAATATATTTAATGCATGTGCTTATATCGCCTTGCTCCACTGGGAAACAAACAAGCACCACATCAGCACAAAAGCATTTCATTTAGTTCCATGCTTATAATGGACTGTATGGTATATACAGCAAAACTGAACTAGAGGTGAAGTCAACGATCCGAAGCTAATAAAACAATAAATTATAATAATAAATAAAAGCTGTCAGAGACAAGAAAGACCCATCGTCTCCACCAGTATGTCCATTTGCCAAGCACAGAACTGCTCCCTGCAATTTCTGACCTAGAGAGTTTTAAACATCACAAACAATTGCATTCCCAGCACTTCCCTTGAGTAGCTCAATTCATCTCACTGCCAAGGAGCTTTGCCCCAAGTGTTGTTCTGAATTTTCTTTTTGCTTGGTTGTCACTATGTTCTCAAAACAATCCCCCACTGGGTGAATCAGAAGTCAGCCAGAGGAAAAAGGAATTTAGAAAATCTCGTCCAGGGAGCTCCCTGCACTTGATGAGGTAAGGTATGAAATGTGACTGTATCATTTCTGCAGTGTCCAAATATCCAACAATTTCTGAAGGCAGAAAGAGAAACAAAGGCCACAATAATTTTGGGCTGATATTTAAGCTGTTCTTCCAGAAAATATCTACCAACCCTACAGGAAGGCCTGAAGAAGAGCTGGAAACAGTGGGAGCAAAAGGTGGCAGATGCCAAGATGCAGGTCATGGGATGCAAGCTCTGCTATGGCATCAAGGGGATTGTTGGCACCTGGGATTAGGGGTGGAAACCCCAGGCTGAGGAAGACAGTGTGTGCATTTCTGACTGACTCTGGGTTATCACTAAATCCAAAAAATCAGATTTACAGATGGAAGTACAGGGGGACTGCTCAGTAATCACCAACACATCTTTTTCACAGGTTATGGTGTTACCATTTCAGAGAGGGCTGTGTTTTCCTCCTCTTTGGAGAAGCCAGAGAGGTCCCAGTATAGCATCTGCCAGAGTGCCTTAGAACCATTCATAAGCACTTTATGCACTTACCTAGAAGAGAAGAAAATAACACACAAATATAAGCATGTTACAGTAGGCAGAGCTCCCACCAGCAGCTGCACCACCCTCGCTCAGCCCCCTACCTCCCTGTCATGCTACACATTGGGAAGGACCCTTTGTGCTTTGGGTGGCAGCTGTGACAGGGCCATCCCTTCTGGGCTCTGCACAAGGCAGCTACTCTGAATATTCAGCAACTTATCTTCTCTCCTGAGGGTTTTGCTCTCTGTGGTTCACTGTTGATTCAAGCTGCAGCCAAAGAAGAAATGACAGGTGCCTGAAATTCACCTTTTCCTTCTGCTGCTCCCTCTTCCTTCCAGTCCTTTCTGCTTTGATCTTCTACCATTCACCATTCCCTCTCCCTACATCTATGGCTGCTTCTTGGCAAGGTGTCATCCTGACACAATAGTATACCTTTTGAGCAAATGCCATTTGGTCATAACTTTTAGCTCAATTTTCTTGGATGCTTCCTTAGAGCTTGGCATTCCTTTTTCAGCTGCCAGCACCCAACAACCTGTCCCTAATTGTGACTGGCAGCACCTCTGCAATAAGGCCCTGCTCCTCTCTGCCAATCTTTTTGGGACATTAAGCCAAAGAGCCTTTTCCAAAACTGGCTCCTCAGCTGACTAAACCCTTGAAACCACCGAACAGCTGACTAGTAAGGAGTCTCTGAAAACATTTTTCATTTCTCCAAATCTAATTGCCAACTACCCAGATCTGTTCCCCAGTCTTTCTCTCTGGATCTAGATTTCCAGTACAGACAGAATACAGATGGTGGGAAATTAATCCAACACTTAAAGGTTTTCTTCTAGGTAATATTATGTCTCAGGCTGCCAGCCACACAAGTGTTACAGCAACAGTTCCTCATGCCAGGAAAAAACACGGCCTAGCTCTCATTTCTCCTCCCTGCCGTCATAGACGCACACACGCCGCAGGGCTGGAAATGAGTTAATCAGATGATGCTCTATAAAGTATGCCAGTTTCTGTATAAACAATATTAAATATGATAATTTCCTCCCGTCTTCTTTTTAAGCTGTTGCATTCGCATTCTCTCTCAGTCACATCAACTTGGGGAGGGAAAACAACTGCAAGAAATCTTGGATAATGTAGTTATGCTAATTTACTGAAAAATCTATAAAAGTCAAGAATACTCATGGATATAGGAGCCCTGCAAATAATGTGCTTCATCTTCCTTTCCCACATGTCCTATTCTTTGTTGATCAGGAAAAAAAGTGACCTGCTGCCAAACTCCTTCTGAAAGCTAGAGCCAATCATATCTCTTATATATATATAAAAGATTTGGGAATAAGATCAGTGAGTTCACTCCTGCTATTTGTGAAGCTCTTATTATTCATGAAAATGTTCACAAATCCCTAAAGCCTCATGCATTTTAGCACAGATCAAGTGTCTGAAGATTAGTTCTGGAAAGTGCATAATTCACTTTCTGTTTTTTTAAAGTTCCTGCCTTCTCCTCACACATGGCACGCTACTTAGGCAGCGACTGCCACGGCACAAATGTAAGGAGTTGCAAAACACTCTGAGAAAGCAAAGGAATGGTCAAAGCTACAATGCCTCAAAGCAGCCAGTGGGCTGAGAACTGAAGTTAGCATTACTTGCAGAAAAAATCTAGTGACAAAATGTTTGCTGAATAGAAAGCATATAAATTTTGTAATAAGCTTTAGACCACCAGCCACCAGGTCTGCCAGTATAATTTAATGTACATGGGTCAGTATTATGATCTATACCAGATAGGAGCTGAGCATTTTACTGCATTTTCAGCTTCACTAGGAATCTCCATTTACATGAGATGCTGTTCATGTTTATCTGGATGCCAAGGCAAAGCGCAAAACTGGATTGAAAGCCCCTAGGCTGCTCAAACCATGGGCAGCTTTGGGCTCCTGCCCTTCAACACTGAAGCTAGTCACAGAACTCATTTCGAATGTGTGGAGGACACAGATCCTGTTCTAATTCCCACATTGGTCCACCTGCAGCAGAAAGGCAGTGGTATTGTACCACTGAGATGAACTTCAGTAGGCTGTGATTACTAGTGAATGAAACACACAAGCCTCAGCTCTGATGATAAAACTAGACTCTCAGTGAGAATTATCTCCATCTTCACCAAGTTAGCAAAACCAAGCTAGAAACCAGATTTTCTTGTGAGATTTCCAGGCCTGCTTGTTGGGCTAGAAATATGATGAAAAGGAAAACCTTGACTCACTTAACCATGAACAGGCTAAATCTTCTTAAATGTTTTTTTCTGATACAGACCAGAATCTCCAAATGTTGAAAAGACTGGAGTCATGACAGTTCGGGATTAAACCCCCTTGACATTTCCCTTCGAGTAGTCTGCTTTTGCTTGGTGGCAGACATGAAAACATTTGAGATATTTGTTGCTCCCTCTGTTGTTTATCTGCACTCTTCTATAGGCCCAGGGAGCTGAGGAAACGCAGGTACAGTACGTAGAGACAGTCATGTCCCTATGACCTTGATCCACATCTACAGTAAGTCATATAAGCATAAAGAATTGCCCCTCCATTTGTATAATTCATGTCTCATTCTGTTTGTCATAGAGAAACAGATTTCTTCTTGGGCTTTAATAGACTTGCACTACAGGACTCTGT
Source organism: Vidua chalybeata (assembly GCF_026979565.1). Classification (NCBI taxonomy): domain Eukaryota; kingdom Metazoa; phylum Chordata; class Aves; order Passeriformes; family Viduidae; genus Vidua; species Vidua chalybeata. The sequence continues at coordinate 68,829,821 of NC_071531.1, forward strand.
TCTGTCTAATGCCTACTGATGGAAGAAGCATGGATGGAGAATTGCTCTTCAGGAAGCTTCAGACAGACACACAATGTCAATCACATGGGAATCATTCAGACACTGCGGAGCCATTGTGACTGCATTATTGCTAGTCAGCTCTCTATTATCTTGGATAATAGGGAGGGAAGATAACAGGGATGCCCTACAGGACAAGGAAAAAATGGATAATTTGAGTAAGTGGATCATTCTAGGGACTGTAGAGCAGACACACTCCAGTGCTTCCATAAAGAACCGAGTCCAAGTGAGCTTATTAGCTAGGTGGCAGAGCCAGGTGTGCTACTGCATCTCATCCTTAGCAATTGCATGGTTCTCAGAGGTGCTCACCCAGCAGGGTGATTACACAAACCACTGTCTTTTACTGTCCTCAGCTCACCATTCTTGCCCTGGACTTTGATGGAAAACCTTCCCCTGTAACAACTGAAATGAGGGAAATTATTTCCAATGTTTTCTCACCTGGGAGGAACTAAATAAAAATACACAGCCTGCTGGATTAAGGCAAATGCAGTCAGCAGACTCCCCACCACTACTGCTACTACTCTGTAAGATCCTTCTGCTTGTCCTCATTCTCCTGCTAATATGCACCGCAGTTGCTCTTCCCCAGTCTTGCTACAGCGTGCAAGATGCAGGAGACAGAAAATCCTTACAAGCTTTTAGCAGAAGGAAAGGTGGGAGCTGAAATATCATTCTCCCAGAAAAGTTGAAAACTATAGGATGACCTACAGGGCTTTAGTCCAGTCAGTCTCTAATGCATTGAGAAGGGAAACAGTTAAAAGAAACAGAAAGGCAAACTGCACTGTGCATCAATTGAACACAGCATCCCAGCCCCTTGTAAAAACTTTCATAATCTGGCCTGAAATTACAGCAGCTGTTTAGTTTTCAGTCTCCTGATTGGCAGAAAAGTCTCTCCTGGTCTAGTTAGTCGAGGCTCAGCAAAGAACGCAGCTGCTTCCCCTCAGCCTCCTAGATCTGAAGAAGAAACTCCATCCCACAGGGACACACCAGGATCTGAGGACTGAGAATGTAGTCCTTATTCTAACAGCTGGTTGAGCTGTTGCAATTAGCTTTTAGATCCTTCTGGAGGCTTATAGCAACAGCTGCAATAGTTTCCCAGATCAGTGGGTCTTGCCTGCGTATGGGGAGAATGAGTGGTAAACAATCAAAGTCACGGGAATGCTGTTAGAAGCCTTGGAACACGGGCCGGCTCTGCTGTATTCTCTCTCCAGGGATACCCAGCATCACAATGTCTGCCATGTGTGACATCCAGCGTGCCGACTTCTCACAGCGTTTCTCGCACTCTGCATCTATGTGCTTTATTGCCTCGCAATCTCCCTGCTAGTTCTGAGGGCAGGCTCCAAAACACCAGGCTGCTTATCACACCTTGCTGCTCCACACGAGATCACATAGCTTTTCTCTGTACCACCCTCTTGCCTTCCGAGGAGCATGCAACCTCTGCAGAGCTGAGAATGTGCTCTCCACCACCACAGGTCTTACCAGCTCACACAACTGTGCATGTGGTAACTCAGATGCTCTTCATTAACACTCCCTCAATGAAGAAAAGCTGTGTACAATGCCACCCTTCTCTGCCCTTCCATGGCTTCCTATAGCAGTATTTCATTATGGTCCTCTCAGACACCTCCTACAGCAAGCTACGAAATCAGCAAAGAAGGCAGGGAAATTGCTGCAGTGCTGGCACATGATCTGGGGACACTCTAAGTCTTGACTCCTTCTTGTATGATATAAAATTTATATCCCTCCATCATATAATTCTTGCATGGGTGAAATAACCTCAGTGTACTGTGAGCTGTCTACCTCAGCAACAACTGAAGAATCAGAGCCAATTTTTGTTAGATGATCCATTACCTGCTTAACTTACTTTTGGTTTTCTTTCAAGCTGACATGAAAGACAGACTAGCTGAACAGATTGAAGTGACAAGAGTTACAAAGCTCTTGTCAGAAGAGTTTTTTAAAAATGCAGATAATTTTAGAATAACCTCTTTTTGCAGGGGAATCTTCAAGATCACTGGCTAAAGAAATTTACAGAAAGGCCATAATCCCAGGACGTTATTCCATCTGAAATTAATTTGACAGGTCTAATATAAACCAATTCCCAAATCTCCAAAGGGCACACCATCTACAACCACAGTCAGATATCACTTACCTCCCAGGCTGACAGTCTCAGGAAAGATGAAGATGCAAACCAGACATGGATACTGGCTGCCCCTCCTGCTGGTGAGGCTCCCAGTGTGCCCACTAGCACAGGCAAGAGCTGCTAGAGTGAATTTCGTCTGTGTGAAACACACTTGGAGGAGGATTCATGTCACTGTGCCTGACAGCAGGCATCTTTCCTGGGTACACCTGCCCAGTCCACCTTTGAAGAGAGTGAGGTGCTAAGGTGGAGAGGAGACTAGGGTCTGTGGGCCCATGGAAGGAGATTGGGGGATGGGTTATTATTCATGTCCTTATAGTTTTTGGAAAATAATAGACACTGCTTCCCACTCCACACTCTCCCTTACCCCTCCCCTCCACTGACTGGAGTAATGAGCTCTGGGGGGACCTCTATACCTGCCTTTGAAGTAGTATGTTTCTCTGAACACATTTTCAATTTCATTTTGTGTCTTGTTTGGGTTTGGTTGCTCTGCCTCTCTCTCTGTTGGGGGGGTTGACAGCTGCTATTGAGGCTACTACCACAAGTCAGTATCACAGAACATGGAAGAAACAAACAAACCAACCCTAAATCCCAAACAAAGAAAACCTTTGAAGGAAAAATGAATATTCCCCATGGAGAGAGCTTTCTCCTCCCAGCCAGACCACACCAAAGCCACCATGTGCAACTGGAGGAGCAGAAAAAAAAATCTGCAGACAGGTGGTATAATTTAGCTAAGAAAAACAGGAGTTATGTTGGGCAACTTGGTCTGGAGAGTAAAAGTCATACTGGGAACTTGAGTCATACTTAAGTCAAGGTTGTTCCTTAGACAAGAGGAGGTAAGATCCCTGATTCCTTAAAGAACCAGTTAATTATTTAACTGCTCATTGCCAGAGGAGCATTGGACCCAAAACCTCCTTCTTCAACAGACCATGTCACAATGACTCAGGAAAAGTATGGTCAGTAGGGCACATATCTACCCTTCCAACCATACAAGCAGACCTTAAAGCACAACAGACTATACTGAAATCAGAAATTTGACTGGACTGAAAAGTGGAGGCATTGTCTCCCCACTGTAATTCAGTATGGGGGAAAAAAAATGATATGTCCTTAATTTTACCAGTACTTAAAACAGAAATAGAGCATGAGTACAGCAGAGATAGCACAGCCATTTCCCCCCCCCCCTCACTTGAAAATATTAAACAACTTCTGCCATTCTTCAGGAGCATGGAGGCTCTGTGCTTCTCACAGCATTTCCCCCCCTCCTTCCCTTCATCATTGCTACTCAAGGAGCTAGAGCAGGAACTCAGATCTTATTGGGGCCACTGGAGTGAGTCAGCTGTGGGGACTGAAACCATGGTGAGCAAGGTGCAAGAATGATTATGGGAGCTGCAACCTCTGGGAGGTTGTCTTGCACTGGAGAGTTGTCTTGCTCATTGGTCAAAGAGATGAAGCAACTACTTAGGAGAAGAAACAAGTTGCCCATGTCTGCCTGAAATCTCCACCTTTCTGACTCTTCTGCCCTTGGGACTCTCAAGATAAAGAGGAGCAACAGCTGTAGCAAAAAGGATCTCCTAGAGTGTGCAGAGCTCCACAGCCCTGAGACTCAGCACCAAAACACATTGGAAGGGAGAAGGGGCAGATGCTCCAGGCCTGTTTCCTTCTCCAGAAAGGAGAGGGCAGAGGAAGAGAATCCATGAAGCTGCTGCTCCCAGTCCCCCACCTCATCTCCATGGTGAAGCTTCAGTGGTGAAAAGCTTGTGCTTTAAAAATTGTCTTTTACTATAACTATCACAGAGTGATATCCACCTGAACATTTTAAATCAGGGGCTGGCCAAATTATTATTCTCTTAAAAAAGAGAAAACAAATTTCTTTCTAATTTCCAGAAGTGGTTACAAGTACTAAATGAAGGTTTTAGACAGATCTCCAGCCACAAAACATGTCTGAATACATTCTGAGCCTTATATTCACTGGATTATATTAAACACCACACTGTACAAACGACACACAGGGAGAGCAGAGGAACAGTACATATATAAACATATGTGTATAAAAGCAGCTCACTGAAGTCAGGTGGCACAACCATAAAATACAAGGTTTTCTAATGTAATGAGTACTCATCACTTTTCACTGAAATCAACAGATAAAACTGTCAGGATTTAGCCACTTTATAAAGAGTAGTAAAATCATTTGAGTAGTGATTTGATAGCAAAGGAGGTCATCGAGGTGATAATTAATTGCCTTTTACAGCAAAACCCATGAGCTGTGACGCTTTCTGTCTGCGTCCCAGAAAGGGGATGAATGTCTTACCTTCTACAGAGTGCCTTTGAACCTTCTTTTACCTGAGGTAAACTGATACCTGAGAAGCTGGAGGAATTTTGATCACAGGTCAGACACAAGGGTTGGCATTGCCTGCTGGCCTGTCACTGAGCAAGAGAACCCAAGCATCCGTGTCCATTAAATGGAAAGAAAAGTCTGTGCTATTCCTCTTGGGGTCATAACATCAAAATTCCCTAGTGTTCCTTGAAAATCTGTAGTCCTCTTGCAGAATGGCGTGAGTTATCATTTGATATTTACCGTGGAGTAGTTCCTAGAGGTCTCAAATCAAGATAGGAACCCTGCTGTGCTAGCTGCTCTGCAAATATAAAACCAGACTCACTGCTTGTCCCTCAGAGCATAATTTTTATCCTGACAGGCAATATATTTCTGCCCAGACACAGGACTATTTCTTACAGCCCTAGATCATCTAATTATCAGGCGACTTAACTGGAAGCAGATTTAGGATCAAATATTAAGTATGTACACAATTTTAAATGATGAGCTTTAGGAAACTCAAAGTTATTTGTCGTGTTAAATAAACACTAACATTTTCACAGCAGAATCACTCCCCAACCCAAAAAAAAAAAAAAAAAACAAAAAACAAAAAACCAAAAGAAACAACAACAACAAAAAAAAAACAAAACACCACCTTTTGGCAATGAAGGAAATATGGCTGTGGATATCACTTGCAAAATGCAGTGATCTTAGCAGCCTCTTCCTTTTTAAGCTTCTAACCCTCGGTTGCACAGAACTGCTAGGTACCGTACCCCCCCCAAAAAAGGCAGAATTGTGGTAGGGGAACACTTCTCACACATGCTGAAAACTTAAAGGTGCATTGTTCAGGCAATGCTGAATCTAAAATGTAATTTAGAAAAGTGGTACATTTAAAAGGTTTTACTGGTGATGTAGACTCATCAGAAAACTAGGCAGGCAGCACTGGAAATCCCACAAGCTAACCTGTTCTCTTGAGACTTACAGCCCAATTTTGCAGACTCTAGAGGTTTGGATTAGATTTGAATAATTAATCCAAATTTGTCGGTGCTTCATAGATGAATCAAACCTCCAGCCCTTTTAAGGTTCGCCCTCAGTGCTAATAACCCTCTTTACTAAGCATTAGCATAGAGTAGAACAGTTTAATGATATAAGAAAATGCAAAAAGTAGATTTATGCTGTCAAAACTTTTGTAACTGAAAATATTATGGATTTTAATCAGCTGGATTGTTCTCAAAATGAAATATGAAGATTTAAATAAATCTTAAGTAGGTAATTTTTTTTTTTTTTGTTACTCCCACGACTGTATTACCAAAGGTCTTTCCACTGAAGAAAAATTACAGTGTTACACAGGTGGGGACATATATTTCCAGTAATAAATAAACTGCATGTGCTACAGAATGAGTGACTTTGGCTTCAGTTGAAGTAAAATTTGCTTCACACCACAAGAAGTGAAGAGCTGACAGGTAGCAAAATCACCAAGAAGCCAGTGCTGCACTCATCTTAGGGTACCTGGCTGTGCAAAACGCAGCCTGCTTATTGGTGCTGGTAACCTAACAGTGGCAGTAAGGAAAAGGAACCAGCTGAATGATCCCTGTGGAGTGCATAGAGCCAGTCTAGGCTGAACCAGCTTCTTGAGAGGGAGTAAAATTGGCAAAGAAACATATTCATGAAAAAGAAAGAGATGTCCTGCAATCAGCAAGGAAGGCTTGGAAGAGAGGATCACTTTGCACAAGGGTAGACCAGTGACAAAGCAAGGGGTGAGTCAGATACAAACTGCTCAAGTCTCATGAACATCAAAGTGACTGATAGGTGTCATATAATTCTCAATAATTTGGTGGATATTGAATGTTAGTGCCGTAACATTTCTCAGGAGGTTCATAAGGTTCAAAGATATGTTAATAATTTGCCCCTTGGCTGTGCTTCCCAATCCCAGAACAATCTAAAAGACAGTATGAATATTCTGTGGGTACGGACACCCTAAGCATTTAATTTAAAACTGTCTTAAAAAAGACATGATGTCCCAGTGCAGAAATATCAGAACTTCAATAGTATCATGAATGTCACCACCACAACCCTCACTTCACTGCTGCACATGTGCACAGAGCTGAACAGGCACAATGGAACCGGGCAAGACTTCAACATTCACCTACAGGATTGTCATTCCCAAACAAAAGTAATGTCAAAAATAATGAGCCAAGCCTAAAAGAAGAAATTCCAGGATGGGTTTAAAGCCAGTGAGATTTAGTTTTTGAGCCTTTATGAATCATGCTTTCAAGTTATTTTTCACAACTATAAGAAGAAAACAGATATTTTCCATTCAAACACAAGAAATCTGTGATTATACCATAGTCACAGGATATCTAAGTCAGGACTGTGAAGAACATCAGTTATTGTGAAAATTGAAAATTTATGAAATGCAGTAGAAGTACATTTAATACTTTATATAAATAACATATCTAAGGATTCTATTTTCTGGTATTGGATGAACTGTGCAATGTAAAATATTCTCATCAGCTGCACTGGTTTGTAAACTGCATAGAGAAAGACAAGGACTTACATTTTCTTTGGATTTATTGGAAAGCATCATATGACCTTTGGATGAAGTGATCATGGCTATCTATTCATCTCCTCAACCCACACTCCCTAATTTCATATTTGTTTCTTGCATATGACACCTCTTAACATGAATCATAAGTAGTGTTTTTCTCCAGGGTAGATTGAATGTAGCCCCTGTGCCTTTCTTAAGCTTGTGGCAGTAAACATCCAGTTGATTACAGAATGACTTGCAATATTCACCTGAGTCACATAGCACAGCTTTTGTCTCCTAACTGGCTGATCTAAAGTACATTAAATACCACTAATTTTGAACTCTATTTCCTTGTGCAAGTAAATATTTTTACATTAATCAAAACCTGACAACAGCATGCAAATTGTTAAATTTAATCACCTTAATGCTCATCAGCAGTGAAGAACATGGGGACCAGTGTGACACTTTGACTTTTAATCAGGAGCATTTTACTTGTTTCCTTACAACTTTGTTATCTCAAGGTGTGAATTCTACACAACACTGCAAACATTTATTCTCACAAACCTATTGCCCCCTTTTATGGATGGAGGACTGAGGCAGAGAAGAATTAGCTTGCATGTGAATTGCTATTAAAAAGTCCCAACAACCATGTGCACTGGGGATTTGAACGTAGACAAGACATCACAAAGTTAAGCTGCTGCTCAGAATACTAGACTAGCATTCCATGCCATCAACCATGAGCAATTTTTTTTATCTCTGCTTGAAAGGGTCCTGTATTTCCTTCAGATTAATAAATACCAGAGGACTGGTTTTAAAAAGCAAGACTACTGTAGTGGAATATAGAGCATGGTCCTCAGGAGAATTCAGAACTTTGAAGACATATTTGGTATTTGTGCTTAAAGGGCTTTAAAGCATCATCTTAAACAAAAGCTAGAGCTGTAACTTCTGTTTCGTGATGGTTTTTTCTCTTGCAGGAACTTGACATGAATGAAGGTGACTTAAGCATTTTCCTTGTAAGCCGACTAAAACAAAGCCATGAGGGGACTTGCTCATCCTTCCAGAAAGAGTCTGGAGTAAGTTTCAGCACCAACAGATATAATATTTCTCGTACCCCATGAATGACATGCTACCCCAGGGAAACTGAGCAGACCTTGTTTGGCACCCAAGAGGCACAGTTTTCATTCTTCGTCAAGCTCATTTCTATTTACCTGGGCATCTATATCCAGTTTGTTGTCTACAAGGATGCTGACATGTGGACAGCTGGGTTTAAGAAATTGAACCATCAGCTGTGAAACCACAGGCCCTTGCCAACTAAGCAAGCATTTGACAAGTGAGTATTCAGCTTGTTATTTTATATTTAATAGCTGGAGTAGACTCTCACCTGCTCTGTGGGGTCAGTCGCTAGTAAGTGCCATCATTTATTCATGTGCATCTACAACACTGATGACTGGCACACCCAAGGAACTACAGAGAGACGTTTTCTAGTTTGATGAACACTCACAGTTCTTTTAATAAAATGTAGAACACCTCAGAAAGCAAGCTTGAACAAATTCAGAAGACCTTTTTAATGTCTCGGAGTTTCTAGGTGAGAAGATTCCAACCAACTACACTGTCCCATCAAGCAAAGAAAATCACCATCATCCACAGCATAATGATAAAAGATTTAGATGACAACTTTAATATAGGAAGCACACATAAGAAGCTGTCTTCCTGACAGCAGCAAAATACTTCTATAGCCACCTTGCCTTCTCTCAATAACTGCTCAATTTGGAAATGGCCTGCAAGTATTTTTACGGCTGATACTTAAGTGCTTAAGGACCTGCAACATGAGGGACTAAAACTGAAAAATTCACTGGACTCATACTGGAATACTTCATGTGAAGATGCAGTCTACTGTTTCAGATCCTAAGCAAGTTTAGATGTTCTCATTAGCCAAGATGCAGATAGATTTCAATCATCTTCTCAAACACTGAACACTGACGTAACTGGAATGAGTCAAAATATTGTGCATGGACAACTTCTAGAAACGTACATTGGACTTAAAACAGAATTAGTCACATCTGTCTTCTCTGCATAAATAGATTATTTTCAGAAGATCTACCTCTAATACTGAAGAAATAAAAATTATGAAAGAATAAAGTTCATTATCACAAAAGACAGCAAGAACAGGGATCACATCTCTAAAATACCACAGCGACCTCAAAATAAAAGGTATCTCTAAACACCTCATAGCCCAACAAACTTCTAAAAAGATGTGAAGATCAGACTGACTGAAAGCTAAGTGGAAAAAAATAGGGCAGTGCAACAGTTTCCTGTCTACCTCAAAGTCACTTTGGGGTCCAAGGAAGCAAATGGCAGAGTGCACACTGCTGTCTTACAGTGACAGTGCTGCTCAAGAAATATCCTGGCACTGGAGTAAATCTCACTACCTTTTAAGCTCTGTCAGTGTTGGTGTTGCAGAAGTAGTCAGCAGAGGGAGTGAAACTGCAGGAACATCTTCCTCAGGGATTCCACTGACTGCAGCAATGAGTGTTGCAGTAAATAGTGACACACCACAAAAAAAGGTGTTGGCACAGTCTAACACGAGTGGGAAAGAACCTTTTTTGGAGGAAAATAGAGCACCACTGTTTAATTGGAATAAAAAGCAGACTGAGAAATGTAAACAATCTAATGGCATATATATATAGAAAGAGAGGGAGAAAGAAAAATAAAACTACACTAATCCACATCTAATTCCCATTTTTGTAACAATATGATTTGCTCCTTGTCCCTTCAGCCCATACAGAGTCTCTGTAGGCTTGCTTTTGCCCTATACTGAGCCAGCCACATGAGGCCCTGAGCATATGCCGGCAGCCATCATACACCCCTGAGAATGCAGTAGCACGATGATCTTCCCAAGGGCAAAGAGTTAACTTAATGGGGATGACTGGATAAGTTATTCGTGCTTCCCCCATCAAAGTTTCAAAAAGTAATTTTCTCCTTAAGTCCAGGAGCTATGTCTACATATATGAGATTAAGGGGTGGACAGTACACTGGCTGCAGATACTTACAGCACGTTAACATTTAATTAGGAATGTTTGCTTTAATAATTTAAGGGATATTAAATGTAAATATAGCGTGTGAGCAAGTGGACCTGGCTCTGTAGCTGGAAGTGGTCACACAGTTCTACAGTGGAGGCACAGGAGGAAGCAGCAGGGAAGATTATGGCTGCTCCCAAGGACGTACAAAGCTCCAGAGGCTTGCTCTGGCTACAGTCCTGCAGGCTGGAATGAGATGGAATTTAGGAAAAGAAGGTGACAGATGACTCTTACACAATCAACAAAGCAATGGGAACTGCATTTAAACAGTGATGACAGCAGGGATCCCCCAGCCCACAGTCCTGCTGTGGTGTGAGGGGATGGACTTCAGCAAGGTCTGTCCTAAGGAAGGTCTGCTCTGCAGCAGCCACCTGAGCAAGCATGTGTTTGCTCGCTGCTCAGGGGAAATCCTGCAGTGCAGCACATGAGGAGCATACTGCCTATCAAACATGTGATCAGTCATTTGAGAAAATGGCTTATTTCGGGGAGTGGGAACACAGCCCTTCCAGATATGTTGAAAACCTGCTGCTATTATAATTTCACAGCATATTGCCAGTCCACAATCTGGCCATATATCATAGCTTTTGATGGTTCTCTAGGCATGAGATCAGACAACATTCAATAATGGTAGCAGAAGATACATACAATAAAGTGCAGTGTGAATTCACTATAATGCAGAATATTTGATCTTTGAACTGGCCACAGTTGCTCTTAAAAGTTCAGGTTTAGGAAATCAGCCATATTCTGAGTGTGGTAAATGTGCGATCTATTTTAGCTGAAGTATCAGTTATTTGACTGAAATGATAAGCATGCTCAATCACTCCCAGGAGTTCCATAGACTTCTAAATACCTGATAGCATCTCCGATGCTACCTGTGTATGTAAGAATCATCAAACGGCCCACCCATACCATAGAGGCATAAGGGACTTGGCATGTGGCTTCCTTTGGCTTGTACTCCTCTCAGGCATCCTTTTGGTCACAACTGTGCCCTGGAAAACTGTCTCAGGGCTTTGCATTTTGGGATCAGCCAAATGAAACAACTGCTGTCCCAGAGGTAAAGGCTAGACCCATGGGGAAAGAACTTTTTTTTCCCCCAAATATGAAAGGGGTAGGGAGAGGGCTGGAAAGCCAAGTGGTCACCAAGCTTTCTGTGTCTATTGGAGTAGATCCTTGCTCAACACCATCACCGTGTCCTGCATCCCAACGCTTCTTCAGCTAGCTGTGGTGGGGTGCTGGCAGGATATGCATCCAGCCTGGCTTGCAGAGGCTGTGCATCAGGAAAAGCTGGCAGGTGAGTCACAGCAGGGCCACAGCTGCCATCCCATTCCTGTAGCCTACTACCCCCAGCAACTGTTTGCTTTGCCCAGGGCTGCTAGTTCCTAGCCTGGGAATAGCTCTTGCCTCCTTGATGATTTTTCACATGGCTCATTCCTGGTCTGCATTATAAATCACACAAATACAGACTGATGGTGAAAATGCCCAGAACATCCCATAATGAAAGTGACCCCTGCTACAGCGCAAGGAAGCAGACAGATTAAATAAGAAAGAAATAGGAGAGCAAAGACATGCAACAAGGAGGCTGTCGGAAAGAGATGAGCACTGTATGGAGAGCAGCACAGAGAGAGAACAGGGTACCCTCTCACTTAATGAATATTTATTGCAAACTGCTGCCTATTATCTTTCAAAGAATTTTTATACAGTTCCCATGTCTTTCATCTGTTTCATGTTATGGTTTATCTAACTGTGGAAATTGCACGCGTCAGGTAAACGTTGATTTACATGCAAATTGCCTTTGCTAAACTTGCCTTTAAGTAAAATAAGATTCGGAAATAATTTTTTCTCATTAATTTGCAGTTTCAAAGAAACTCAAAAACACAACAAATGCAAATAATCTAATTCATTTGTAAATATAAAACAATTTGTTGGGATTTAACTTTGCCATATTTTTTCTCCCTTCCATGTGCTTTAAATAAATTGCAGTGTTTATCAAAGACAAACACAAGAGAGATGCTGGGTTGTTCCAATTCAATACTTTCCTGCTCTTTTTCTTTTAAAGGGCCACTATCAGGATAAAAATCTCTGCAAGATTCACTCCTGGAGTAACTGCTGAATGATATAGATTTATATCACACATTCAATTGGTTCCATAAATTTAAACCCAAATGTTACTTCCCTAGATGACACTTTAAATTATTAGACATGAATTTTAAAAAAAATTCAGGCCTGCATTTGCAAAAGTGGCCAGTGATTTAAGGACTCTGGCTTTGAGGCCTCCTGCTAAAAGTGTTTTGAACTGCTAGTCAAAACATGTAAGTCCCTGAAGCTGTCACTTTGGAACACCTCAAATGTCATTTATGCAACACCATGACTGTCTGCATTTTTCACTTTACTGGCTTGAAAAATTATGCTATATTTGATAATATGTAGGTCTTAAAAACGTTTTCCCTGTTTGTAGTGTGTGATGCTGGTTAAATAACAGCCCTATTATGTCCCTATTTCCCCATATATTCACTGGAGAAAAATGCAAAAGGTACTCTTACTTTCTCTGATTTTGTGGGGCAGGGGTTTAATATTTGCAGAGTCATAACAAGTGCAATTTCTTTCTCATTAGGTGCTCTCATTGTTTTTCAGCATCAATACCCTGCTCTTTTATTTGGGTTTTTGGACAGAGAGTTTAAGGCTATCTTCACAGCTGCTAGAATGCCTGAGGACAAACTAATGTGCCAGACTCAAGTCTTCCCCTGAAAGATGGCCATAGACGGTAGCCAACAGAAAACATTGTGTTAGATCTGAGTATTGAGCTAAGATTCCCAAAAGATGGGCTGAGTTACGAATTCCTCTAACAGGTCTTTGAGCAACTGTGGGCAAGACAGTCCTCCCACAGACAGGGAGGAAGACAATTGCTTTTTGCCATCCTTTGTCTTGTCTAGGTATTGCAGTATAAGTGCTTTGGGCTGCTTACACTTCTTCTCTAGTCTCTTCTTACCTGTACAAGAACATCCCACTAACCCTACCACACTGGTGTTAATAACAAAAAAAACCCAAACTCTGCTTTTACTTTAGACCACAAAAAATTATTTTCCAGATTTAAGCGATCAGGCTCTTCACCAGACATAATATGACTTGGAAGCTGCTCAACCATTTCACCTTTACAGCACACACGTTTAAATATGTTTCATTACTTGAAGAAATTTCTCCCAATTTTAATGGTCAATTTCTAGCACTTATTGTTCAGTCCTCTAATGCAATCCTTGCTGGCATCACCAAAAGTAATTTCTAACTTACATGTGAACTGCATAAAATGTCTTGATGTAAACTTGTTTTACTGCAGACAGGTATCCTCATTATTAAAACATTATTACTACTTCACTTGAATCTGTATTCTCTGACAGTTTCTCAGTAGAGAGGCCAAGAGCTAAATAGACCATAAAGAACAACCTCCTCCCAGCCCAAAGGGTGATCCCTTTGTGCCAGTATTCAGAGATATGGAAGGAACTTCTTCTAGTAAACTGGCTGAAAAATTTAATCACTAGCACTGTCAATCCAGAAGGAATGCTAAAGTTTCCTAGTCAAAGGAGAAGGAAAACTGGAGGCAGCCATGGCTACCTGAGTCCTTCTTATCTTGCAGGGCTGCTGCAAGGAGCCAGGAGATGGAGCCTGTTAATTATCAAAGCCCTGGGTAAGCCCAGCAGGAGGCTGGCAGTGCTTGAAGAGAGTGCAATACAACAGCGAGGAAGTAAACAAGGCAAAGCTACTTCTGCTTGCCTCCCTGGCAAGAAAGTGATGGAGAGGGAATCAGTGTTTGCCATTGTAGTATTTGTATGCAACAAGAAAAAACATTCACAATTGTCAGAGAGAGAACTCTTTGCTCAGACTGTTGAACAGAGACCAAGAAAGCATTGGTCTTTTGGATCTCCACTTAACACAGTCTGAAATGTTTAGCCTTGCTACATGACTTCTTCCCATGTCCTCACTCTGTGGCCACCTTGTCACCCAAGAGAGGGGATAAAACAAGTGAGGAAAAAAAATGTCCTTGTCAGATTACAAAGGAAACATTACCAGGCACTGAGTAGAGCAGAGATGAAGAATGATTTTGAAAAAGATAATTGAACATGTTGTAATTTGCTCTCTTCTGTGTTTCAATTTTCATCTGCTTGTAGCCTATTTTGCCAGTCATGCAAGCAAGTGCGAAAGGGAGGGAGAATGCACATGGATGCGTGCGTGCAGGGTGAGCACACATGCATGCAAATAAATGAATAATCATCGTGAGCCCACAGCCTGGGCTGCCCTGTAAGGGATCTTCAGCCAGTGGCTGACCAACACTGAGCTCAGCTCAGGGGAGATATTTTTCAAGACAGTGGTTTAGGCTGATGGGAGGAGTGTGTTCTGCCTTGAGGCTTGCACTGGTAAGGCCCTTGGCTCCACTGGCATACTCTGAATGCAGCCCACTGGAGATGGTAACTACAGCCAGGGTCCAGGGAAACCCCAGGCCAAGCAAAAGGAGTTTCTCTATTTCTGATGTAATCAAAGGCATAGGTCTCACAGCCAGTCTCTGTGAAATAGGAACCTTTTTGAAGTGTTAACACCACTTCTATGCTAATGAATATTTATGCTGCTGACACTTTAAAGCCACAAAAAGAATAAACCCTTGTTCACAGCCCTTTAACCAACACCACCGTGTTACGCAAATCAATCAAGGTGAAGCCAGCAATCACTCACTCATTTACCTCTGCTGTCCACATTCCCTGCCGGGCTAATACTGAGTTATTCACAGCTGTCTTACATAGTGGGATTAAGATGAGAATGGCATGTTGGGGCCCCAAGTCACACAGAATCATGCCCTACTCTGAGTCATGTCCCTTTGACAAATTTGGCTCCCTGGTTCCCAGGAAACAGTCACTGCGGATCACTGCTTTGAAAAGGGTAGACAGCTCTTTTCGACTTAGAAAACATTTCACACACATAGTTTGCCTTCCCCGTTATGTGCCTGTAGTCTTGACCTTCTCCTCTGTACAGGAACATGTGTGTACTAAACAGATGGAGAGAAAAAATTCATGTGTTCCATAGCCTGCTTTTCCTCTCCTTTCCCAGTGTTTAGGTTAATAGCCTTGTGGCCCATGACAACTAATCAATTCACATTACAGTCTCCAGAAGATTACTGTATCTGGAGAGAAGCAGAAAGATCAGTTAAGGCACGTTCTTGAAAATACCCGCTGGACTTACTGAGCCTGGCTGCACTTGGGATCAAATCAGGTTTCACTTAACCACAGACCAGAGCACTTGTGATTTGCATGAGTAATTAGAACTGATTAATAGAATGACTTGCTTAATTAAGTTTATCTCTAAAGGTACCCCTTGAAGACTCATGAATCTGAAAATCCAGAGGCAATTTCTCTTCAAAATCCTTTTTGGGTTGGAATGCTTTCAGCTTGGAACACTGGATGCAAGCGTTTCTGCATGTGTGTCTCTGGTCCCAGATTAATCAAAGCAACTAAATGGGTGCACAAAGGTCTCAGGCCTGAAGACAAACTGGTGATTCCTCAGCAAACTCAAAAGGAGCTCTCATCACCCTAAATGAAGAAAGGCTAGTTAATTTGCCACAAACTAATAAGCATCTCTGCCTGGCAATTTATGGTTCTGCTGAGCTTTGCTAAATTTATTTCTCAACCCTCCCTAATTATGGTTGAGCACAGCTACAGTTGCCTGACATACTGGCAGACCAATTCCCAGTTTTTTTCCCTACACAACAGATTTAGACAATACTTTGATATAGGGTAACATGGCACTCTAGTGTACTGGTACATCTCCCATTCCCACAACCAGCAGAGGTATGTGTACTATGGTGGAGTTTGAGGGAAATCCCAACATAGACAAGAATATCAGTTTTCCTAGAGTAGGTTAGAGACCTGGAGACTTTTCCTGCTGAGAGCTTTTGGTTTTTTTCTTTCACTTTCCCCATACTGAAAGCAACATTAAGATTTTATTTCATTCTAAGTCAGAACAAAGCCAAACAACTTTGACATTTTATATGAAATAGAATTTTAACACACATCCAAACATTTGGTTTAGAGAATTGAAAATGCTGTATTTAGATGAAACCAAGGTGTTTTTGCAGTTTCTTAATTCAGAAAAGATATAACAACATTGTGAATTAATACTGCAAAACCAAAAGGCACTTTCAAATGAAAAAAAAAAAAGTTAATTAGTTAATTGGAAACAACTTTACAATGGAAAATGCTTGCATTTTTCCAATGAAAAAAATCATCCCGGCTGGAAGGTGAGATGAAACCAATTGCTGAGGCTTGTGAAGTGTTTTATGGGTGAGTGGAGAATCCAGCATTGTCACACAGTGTCTTAAGCCAGAGAGCACGGCAATGTGAGGGACTCAGTGCTCTCACAGGTACATGAGAGCTTTATGGTCTCTCCTCCCTGGGATGGGAAAAGGGTGCTGGTGTTCACACAACGTGCTTCATTGAAGATAAGGATGGGTGGGGATTCTGCCAGCTTTACTCTTTGGTCAGAACCCAAAGAAATTGCCTTCTGGACATCCAGGAGGTGGGGCTGAGAGGGGAAATGAGGAAAGTGCTGGCAGCAGAGCAGGGAGGCACATCTCCCCCACAGCAAGGTGGAGGCAGAACCCAGACTAATGAACCCTGCTGGGTCTGGGCTGCCTCTGCATGACCAAGTGAGGCACTGACCTGCCCTCCTTCTCAGGGGAGGCTTGGCTTCTGCAAGGAAAACTGGGACAAGGCAGCCCACTGCCTTGCCCAGAAAGGGCTATTTAATGGAAGTTTGAGGCTTTTTTCCTATAGAAGGGTTCCAGGACTAGGGATATGCCAAGTCCCCAGAACAGCCAGGCAGCACTTAAATATACAGTGGCATCTAGAGAGGGGGAGGGTCATTCATAGATAAATTAAAATTTAAGTGCCAAGAAGAAAAAAAAAAAAAAATAAGAAGAAAAAGGATGATGAAAAGGGAAAAAGTCAACCAGATCAATCAAGGAAACAGGCATCTGGAAGAAGCAGTTATTGATCCAGCTGTTAAAGAAACCTTCTGAACTAGATTACCCAGCAGCCACAGACTCCCTTCTCCCCAAGACGCTTGCTGCACTTAATCAAGAAAAGAGGTGACATGAGACAAAGGAATAAAACCCCATTTTTCCTAGCTGAGGTTTTGTTCCCTTCAAAATCCTCAAGAGGCTGAAATGGTTGGACCTAAAATTA
This sequence comes from Vidua chalybeata, assembly GCF_026979565.1. NCBI lineage: Eukaryota > Metazoa > Chordata > Aves > Passeriformes > Viduidae > Vidua > Vidua chalybeata. The sequence goes on from NC_071531.1 coordinate 68,847,147, forward strand.
TATAGTCAGAACAAAACAGACAATACAAGATTTCAGGATTAATTATGTATTTGTGGAAATCTGTCAAAAAAGGGAAGCGAGATCTCTCTGCCTTTCAATTTTTACTCATCTCAAGATTTTTAGGGAATAGGGAATTAGCAGGGGAATATTTTCAGCTGTCCTAGTATCATACTGTGAGTAGTCCTAGAAAGTTGTCAGGGGATATTGAATTTAAGTTTTTCCTCTATTGAGTTTAGCATAGTTTTGTTTTTTTTTTTTTTTCTTTTTTTTCCTGCTTTTTGTTTTCTCTGTTTCTCTCTTTTCTTGACTTTGAGAGTTCCAGACTCTCAAGTACTCTTGAGTGTTAGTCCCTTTTCTATTCCAGATTTATTCCATTTGGGTATGGCAAGAAGATGCACCTGGTGTCAAGAAAACAGTAGGTGATGATTTTGATTTCTCATTGTTCTTTAAATGTCAAGCCTTGCACTTCTGAAGTAAATTCTTTCAAAAATCTAATTTGTCTATCCTGAGTCACTGTTCTTTAAATGATAAAGTAAGGCCAAACAAAAGCTCCTGATTTCTAATACATGGTCAACTTTGTCACCAGATCCATCTTCATAGGAAAGGATAATGAGAGGAATTAATCAAAAAATGCCTTTACGCCAGTAAACTTAGAACAGATAAGAGCAACAGAATTGGGATACTGCAACAACAACCCACAAGAAAATACTGAGAGTAATATCCTGCAATTGAGCACCCATCAGAAACTTGGATCAGAAAACCCCACATTATTCCCTTCTTAGGGACAAAAAAAAGGCCAAGAGCAAGGGATGGTCACTATGTTTAGTGAAAGATCTTCAAAAATGGTACCCTAAAAACCCAATCTTACTTCCAGTTCAAAGATATCCTGTGTACCTATGTTTGCTGCTGTCATGCTGTCACAGGATCTGTTCATTTTCTGGTCAAGCTCATAGGAAGTACCATGAGATTGACTTCTAAAGGAGTGGGTGACAGAAGCAGCATATAGCAGTAACTTCCTAAGAAAATCAGCTTTGAAAATCCTAAATGCAAGAATCAAGTGGTCAGAGTTCAGACTCAAAGCATAGCCATTTTGGCATTCTTAACTGAAGGTCTGAAGAATAAAATAATCTGGGAATAACTGCATAATAAAAGAATCTGGAATGTAATTTCTGTAAAGTCAGGAATACAGTTTTGCTATGGCAAAGAATCAAAATATGTGTTTTCCATTTCTCTAACCATTTCACACTTGAACACAGTTGTCCCATTCTACCCCTCTGCTTTTCTATTTTAGTGCAAGAGATATTTCATCTTAGGTCACTGTTGAGTATTACAAGAAGGAAAAGGGTAAATAAGACATGAGTTTTACCTGACTGAAGGAAACAATACAAAGAACAACAGACAGCAGATTGAAAAGGTTACCAAAAATACTTGGCACAGGATTCTTAGAGCATCTTGTATTCTGGTTATGAATTATTCCCCCATGTGCAGAGCTCATCACAATCCTCAAAATCACCCTTCCTGCAGTGATCTGAAAGGGATAAGCCATCCCTTCTGTGTGCAGCACAAAAGCACAGATGGAACATTAGGAAGAACTGCTGTGAAAATATTCAGAATTACCTCAAATCTATCTACACCTTCCTTTTTGTCTTCCATCCCAAGACCACCTGTTCCTGTAGCACCTTCAGTTTTATACACAAATCAAGAGACTTTCAGAGCCTTGACATCTGTACCTGCTTACTCCCTCATAAGCCCATTAGCCCCCAGTCTGTAGGTATTAATACACAATCCATGTGCCTGGCTTGAATCTGCACATGGAGACTATGGAATGTAAGGTACACTTGAGCTATGGCTTTATTGAGATGATGGCAATTCTCCAACTGCATCCTATATTTGCAGTGGCTCCCATTTACCATGGGCTCATTCTCTTGTACATGCTATGGCCTAGGCATGTAGGAAAGCAATGCAAGCACCAACATCAAAACACAAGGGTGCCAGGATGTGCAGCAAGCTTATGGACACTCCCAGTTTTGCATACTGTATCTTTTGTGTTACAGTGAACAGCACTGAGGAACATTTCATGAGGCTTTCTAATATGGACAGATACATTCCCACAGCCTTTTTTACAAAACAAGATTTTGATAATTTTTTGGGGTATGCTAATTCAATTCTCCATCCTCTGTTGGCACATGTACACACTGGAAATGACAGCGGATGCTGTCAGCCAGGCATGATGCAAGCTGGCAGAGTTAAACAGAGGACTCCACCAGAGGCAGGAGATGGATCTGCAGATCCAGGCAAAGCTCTTCCTCGCTTTTAAACAGTGAGAGGCTCAAGTCAATAACACGAAGCCTTCACAAGGTTTCCAGATTTGCATGTACAAAGGAAAACCAGGGAATCACAGGAAGTGATACAGGACAAATCCAGCAGTGTTGAGTATGGAGAGCTCAGGACTGGAAGAACAAGGAGTGCAGCAAGGCATAAGGAACTTCTTCAACACTAGAAAGCATTTGACTATGGAAAGCTGATCTTCCTTATTGACATAAACTTCTAGTGAACTATTTACTGCAACTAAAATAAATACATAAGAAACAAGAAAACAAATAAAATAAAAATTTCAGCAAGCCCATCCTCTAGTGTCATTTTAGAGCAAGCAAATGCTCTGAATGCTATTGCTTAATGCTCTTTAAACAGCAGTTTAGGGAAAATATGATTAATATGCTTATGAAAATAAATGTCTCCTGCTGGTGCAAATCTCTGCTAACACTATCAAAGTCAATAGAGTTCCTTTACTTATGCCACTGAAATTCTTAGGAATGTGGTCTATGGTCTCTGCCAGAAAGGGTTGCACTTACAATCTCTAGAAAACTGAAAATGGAAAACCATAGCTAAGAAACAGCAAGGACTGGAAGTAAAGGAAAAACTAGAGCTCAAGAAGAGAGGACTGGGACCAGAAGCTTTATTTCGGGAAACACAATCTATACAAGTTGAAGAGGAGAAGAAAGTGGAAACTGCGAAGTGAGGGAAAACAGAAAGGTCAGAAAGGAATGTAGGAGACATCAAGTACTTGGTAAGTCAGACAGTAAAGCAGTGAGGATGATGAAAGGCAGAGACAACCTGAAAAGATGGGCACCAATTACAGCACATCACAAAAATTTGGACTGAGATGTCAGAGACAGAGGGAAAGAGCACAGGCCATCAGTGAAAATAAGGTCAAATAAGTGACCTTATGAAGGATTCATTTGAAAACAAGGCTAAAGGAGGACATGAGGGAAAAAAGCTGAGTGACAGAAGGGAAGGATGAAGCTCGTAAGGATAAGAAGCCTTGAAAGCACGGAGATATAATAATGGCAAGATAGCATGATACTGTCCTGGACATTCAGAAGAGAAGACACAAGTTTCACAATAACAGAGGAAATCCAAAGCAAAAATTTTAACAATCTTTGCCTCCTCTGGGGTCTCTTGTTCCATCATTTCCATTTTAAATGACAGAAAAATACTTCTAATAACCAGAGAAACACTTAAAAAATTAAGAAACACTTGTTCCAGTTAATGTGTCTGAACAGTGTGAGTGTGCACACACATGCACATGCAAAAATCACCCAAAAAAGTTTCCCCCCGGGAGGTCGTTATTATGCAAAAATTACCCTAATTAGGTCATGAATATATTAGTCCATATTCAGTGCCAACAACAGCAGGGAGAAAAAGCGAGAGAGAATTGGAAATGTGACATGCATACACTCCCAGTGTGGTTAGGGGGACTGGATTCCAAAATGCCATTAGGAGATAAAAAGGTCACCCTGTAGGGAGGTAATTGGTACAGCACTCAAGCAGCTGATTAAAGGGACCTTTGCTTTTGGAGTTGGGGGGAGGAGGGGGGCTTAATGTAGGATCTCCCCTGACAAAGTATGTGATCTTGATCAAACATCTACTTTTAGGACAATCACAAAGAGAATGGAAGAGGCTGTCACCTTTGACATCCTATTGAAGCAGATGAATTTGTTTAATAACACCTTGACTTGCATGCTTTAAGACAATAAAGACAGAGGGTATTTTCCTTCATGCAGGTTTTTCTCTGCTCAAACACACGAGCCTCTGTTTTCCTAACTCCCATCACAGCTACTGCTCAGACACTGCCCACGATGCATAAATAAGTAAACGCTTTTAATGAGTCCGTAATGGCTGGAGGAGCAGCATGGGGGAAAGCTGCTTCTTCACTCTCTCTTCCCTTCACCAAACGATTACAGGCTCTCACAGGCTGAAGTAACACAACTCCTGGCTTGGTATGCAAGACAGAGCAGCAGAAGGGCTCAGAAACAGCACTAGCACCTACTCCTCACAGAGAATTACAAGGAAGCTGGCTTGGAAGGATCATGAAACTTAGAAGTTATGTTATAAAAGACACCATTTAAGCTCTAGAAATTATTGGTCACTCACTCTTGTGTTTGCAAAGACAAGCAGTCTCACCCCACATTTGGAGACCACAGATTAAAACATCACGACTAGACAGGGGGAAAAAATGAGAAGGAGGCAGGAGCACAGACAGCACTGCTCCTTGGAGAGAGGACAGCAAGAGCATGGAGAAGGCTGCACTGATTTTCAAGTTGGCTTGGGAACCAGTTCAGTTTTATAGTCTCTTCTGCCTCTCCAGACTGAAGTCCTCCTCATACTGTCCAACTGAGTCTTGCTCCAGTTTCAATGCTGATGGCCACTGGCTTTTCCCCCTGCTTAGAATGACGAGCAATTCCATGTTATGCTGAGAGCACAAGCTTTTCCAAACACCACCACCTACGGGGGGGGCTGAGCCATTAATAGCAGAAATGGAGGAATGCCTGGCACAGAATGCCACTTGGATGAGCTTAGCAATGGACTACCCTTCCCTGCCAACAATGCCTGGGCAAAATTTAGAAACAGATCCTGATACAGCTGAGATTTTAAATCACACAGTACGGGCTTGAGCTTTAAGGTGCTACCTAGAGGTGCTATGTGTGAAATGTCACTTGTTTAAGTCCTGCTTTGGATCTGCAATTAACTAAGGAGATGACTATTGGACTGACTTGCTTCCTTCATCACCCAGCAAAAGCAGCATATACTGAAAATAGCCTCAGAATGAGCAGTTTTGGTCTATGATACCTAAAGCAGAATTTTTCAACTACACTTTGAGTACAGCTGGGTAACATTCCCATCCAGTGAGAAATATTGACATTTCAACCTTCATTCTGGTCCCCCAGCAAACGGGAAAGTTGAAATTAAACATGTATTGAACTGAGTCAAAATAAAACATTTGGCTCACTTCTGTAAAATTAAGTTTTATGATTTAGGTTTAACTGACAATGAAATGAAGTCTTTCATTTTGATTTCCCAAAAGGAAGTTTCAATTTTCTAAAAAACCTTTTCCTAGAAAATCATTCCCATGGAACATTCACAACCACCTGTAATTTTCAGTGATACGGAAAACAGCCACTGCATCTCCACACAATACAGTACTGATGACTAGAGTCCACACAGCCCTTAAAATGCACACATTCTGACTAAAATGCTAGTTAAAAAATAAGAAAAATAAAACCCTCTCATTCTTTAGGCACTCCTGATATCTAGGACCAGAAGTTAGCAGTTCAAATGACTGCTTTAAGACACAATAAACTTCTGCAAACAGAAGGGGTCATCAAAACAAGAGATTTAAGATACAATGACCAGTCACTGTTAAAGCTTTAGTTTCTTCTTTAAAAATAATCTTCTTTCATTTTTCCTTGTAGAATTCAACAGTAAACAAATCCAGAGTGTGATTTGTCAGTGGAACATGAAGGCCCTTTTAATTTCTCTCAAAATCAATGCAGACAAGTAATTTGTAAATTCAAGCTGTTTTAAAAGAAGAAAAGGAAAGCAGGTGGCATTTATAACTACATCACTGTTAGATATTTTTTCATACACTTTAATTACTATACATAATTTTAGATGTCTTCATAACTTATATACCTGTCATGGCATTATCTCTGCCTTCCAAAATCTTATTTATATGTTGCCTTAGAACCTTAACAGAGAAAGAGCACTGCAATAATCCTATATAGGCATGAAACACAGAAACTGAGTGACATGCATTATGGCCACTCTGAAAGTCTGTGCCCAAGAGAGCAATCGAGCATTCTTTTCCCTGAGAATATAAATTAGGAGAAAATTCAAACAGAAGGTAAATTCCTAAACCCTTTGGAATGGAGATGTCTCCCACAGCTACGTGCTCATTTAACATCTCCACAGAAGCTTCAATCAATCTCCTCCTCTTGTATCCTGCAAGCCAGAAGTACTTTGTGGGAAATGGAAGGTGTGCAGCCAGGCACAACAATCCTGAACAGGGATACAGGTGCTGTGGAGATGCTGACAGTGTTTCAGAGCTGAGGGACAGGCAGAAGGACAACGTCATCCATGGCAAAAGCAGACAAAATGGCATGGGCTCATTTTCATATGCTTGCTTTGTTACTTGCCTGTTAACCCCTGAAGGAGCTGGGGTGGAATGTGGGGGAAACTCTGTTAAAAGACAGTGTTTGTTTATATACAAATTTAGACACTACTAATTTTTCTTCCAAACTTGCTTTGTAAAAAATGTTTAATGCAGCAATTGTTAAAATATTTGGCAACCTGTTTTTCTAACTGAGAAGCTGGTCATGCCATCCACCACTAGCAACCTCTTCTGTTTGAACAAAAATCTGAATCTATAGCACCTTGCTGTACCTGTGCCAAGAGCTGTATGCAGACCACAGGAGCAATAGAAAGGGAAGAGTCCTCTGTGTCCCTCTGATGAGAGAAACAAAACTATCTGAAGGGAAAAGGTTACTTACATGTGGCCTGGTGCCTTGTGTCCCAAAGGGTACTCAGCAACTTGCAGTATCTGCTCTGTGTAGGGATGAACAAAAACCTGGGAAAGTACTGATACCAGCATCTCTGAAATCAGTCAGCACAAAGGACAGGCAGGCCTGGAAACTGCTCAGACATCCATGTGGTGCAGTTCATGCAGCATTCCAATGCAATAGCTGAGCAGCAGTGTATCACAGAGCACCTATTTCTCCAAATCTTTATAAAAACAGGACAAATAATGCCCCCTTTCTGCCAGAGCAATGAGGCAGAATGAAAAACCCCTACTACGTTCAGCACCCCTATGTTTCTTTCTTAAACAGTTATTTCCTAAGTAAGGCAGGCCTGTGGGCCACTCAGCTGTACTGGGACCACTACCTTGTGCTGCCTTGTCTGTCTGTCTGTTCTACCAGCTGTTGTTTCCTGACCTAGGCTGGATAGATGGCTCTGAGGCAGTTTTTGTTCTCTCCTGTCCATCTAAGCTTCTGCAAGTGCTAAATATTGACAGCTTTTGAAAGCTCATGTGCAAGGCAGCATTTGTGCTCTATTAACAATGTTATTAGAAGACTGCCTGTGCTATGCTATTCCTCACCACCAGGATTTCATATCACTGACATGTCATTTACGTAATTAAAGTATACAAAGAACACAGACGCTGCAGCTGTACTGAATACCCCAGGAACTGACATTCTGGCAGGCTTTCTACTAAGATCTAATAGATATATATATATAGGTATATTCCATGCTAATTCCAAGCTAATAACTGAAAGAGCTGCCCCCTTCCCCAAAGTGAAACTCTGAATTGATGTGACCCCTATTTTGTTCCATCAGTAACTGCAGAGTACGCAATGCTAGCATGTTTCTACTGCTCATCTGCAGCTACAAAAGGCTTTTGCAACTTGCTTGCATGGGTGCTATACTTGATACTTGCCTCCATCTCTCTGCTACAGAGGTGTCAGGTAACTTGTGGGATACAGTCCACCTGTGCTAAACCCAGAACCTGGGTGAAACAGCTACAAAGCAGCATGCTTGTACAGCTCTTTTATGCACACACTTCCGAGCAGCTTTACAGAGTTTGAAAACAAAAGGTATTATTTAATACCTCAGAAGGGTATTAAATAATAAATGACTATAGAAGGGGAAAGACTAAGTGGCACAGGTAGGAAAGAATCAGAGAGATAATCTGAGATAAGACCTGCAATGAGACTATAAGTCGACAAGTGGGAAAAGTATAAGATATCTACTCTAGATAAGATCAGGAGTGGATTTACAGTGGGCAGAGAGCTAAAAGGCCTAACTCCCTGGTCCTCCACTGTCTCGTGCTGCAGAAGTGTAGTACAGCCTCCGACATGAGGGATGCCACTCCCCTGTGTGTTTTCTGAAAAGCAAAAAGCTCTAGATAAAACAGCGAGTGGCATTTCACTATCACTGGTCTCAAAACTCTGTATTTTGTGCATTTGGGGACATTTAAAAGCCACACACGCAGAAGAAATATATTAGAAAACCACAACAAATGACAAAGATTTTCTCCAACAACTTCCAACTCTTTGCTTATATCTGATATTGCCTTAGTGTTCCCTTTACATGCTTAATGAAATCATATGTCACCACAGAAGTCAAAACAGATATAGATCATTACTGTACTTCTGCAAGAACCGGGCTCCAACATTGTAAGCAGTGTTAGAGAAAACCTTAGGGTGAAATGTAATTCCCAGCCTATTAATCTAATTCAGAAAATACACAAACAAAAACTTTCCATCAGGCTCATGAGTTGTATCTCTACTGTTGGCTTCATCCAGCCCATACACCCAGAAGTTATCAGGAACTCCAAAATCTGATTAAGTTATGCCCTCAGGACACTGTACCTCCAAAGTCCTTCTTCCACTACATAGATGACCATTTTAGCCTGCTTCCTCCATTAAGAAGGTTTAATAGCATTCCCACCGCAGGCATGATGCAAAGAAAAAAGTCCCCCCCAGTAATGCCCTGAGAGCACATCCATCTTGTATAACTAATAGGGGTTAGAATACTTTCGAAGATCAGGGTCGCAGCACATATTCATGTTCCCACACTGGATCAACTTACCATATGGTTTCCTCTATTTTGCAAGTGGGGAGCTATGCATTTCACAACCATAATAACTTCCCTTTTTTTCAGAAAATATCACATATGCTATTTCTAGCAAAAATTGATTTGACACGTGCAAACACCTGTTTGGCTGCAGCATCCTCACGTAAGTTTTCAAAGGGAACCAGGACTTTTTACTTGCAAATCTATGTCTCTCTAGCTCAAGGACAATTTTTTTTCTGTGCTGCCAGCCTGGTCTCTTTTAGTGCATTGACCTCTATTTCTGACACTTTGGTAGGTTCCTCAGTATCACTGTTCATTTGGGGAACACTAGAAAACATCTCTGACCTCTCTCAGAGTTTTCAATCCCTAAATGACCTTCATGTATCATTTTAATCATATTTCCCTGTAACACATTTCACACATTTCAGATCATCATCCTGGTGCCCTTAAACAAAATTCTTTGCAGTATTGAGAACTTAATCGTAAAAGGGACTGGGGCACATAAACTTCTGGCCAATAGTTTCACTGATTTTCTAAAAGGTCTAATCCTTAATTATATTATCAGGACAACTCCTTTTTTTTTTTTTTGATAATAGAAAGGTTGTTGAGATTTTTTTTTCTTTAATTGGATTGACATACCCTTGGTCGTTTGTATGCTTTCTTATAAATCTTTCTTACAAATGCTCAAGAGTATAACTGCAGCTGCCAGACCTCTTCTTCTGCTATTCAGTTTGCAAGTCATACATTTGCAGTTGGTCAGAAAAAATAATCCCCCTACTCCTGGCAGGCGTCTGCTCAATGCTTCCTGGAAACCACAATGAATTGCTTGCAGTCAGTTTCAGCTAATACAGGCCTCCAACAAACACATCCTGCAAATTTTTCATCACCATGAGCTAAGCGAGGACATCCTTCTCACCTTGTATATACTGAGATTCAGCTTTTGCTGCAGCTATGATACATAGCTCACTGGCCTTCAGTTTTGAGGACATTATATAGATAAATGCTCTGGTACCTTGTCTGGTAGCTTTGTGTTTAACATTAACTACTACGTGTCTGTTAAGACCTTGGTCCTCAGTTGCCATTTATTTCTCTAACACTTCATGAGAATGTGCATCCTATCTCTCCTGGGCATCTCTGGATGAATGTGATCTGAGGTTGTTGATCAGGACAGCCACAAAAAGCCATCTGCTTACCAACCTGCACACTCCCTCAGTTTGTTAGGGTAGGCATACCATTGACAGCTGGAATCTTCTTCAGATCTGTCTGTACAATTTCCCAGTTACTGTCTACCCCACGGAATTTACATACTCCCTCGCTGTGGCAGGCATCCTTATTAGCTTCTCCAACATCATCCCAAAATAAAGTTCCTCAGTGGATGCCAAACACAAGACAAATTGGTATTTCTTAAAAAGTGCCAAGGAGATGGTTGATGTCAAGAGTACAAGCCGGAATTTTGCTGATGCCTTAATTATAGACAGATATTTGGAATTAAGGCAATGGAAATTTTTGCTCTCTGCATGTTGCTTTAATTGTGTGGGCCTCAGACACAGGTGTAGGGAACCATCTGCCTCTGTCAATTCTTTCAGTTCCTGCATGACTCCCAGAGCCTATTCAGCTCCCTCTTCTTATCTGTTCTCTAAGGGAAAAGAAACCCTTCTCAAAGGAGGGGCAAGAGCTACACGCCTTTGCCAACCCCATTGATGGGGGCCTTCTTCAATTCCAAAGGGACATCAATAATCTAATCTTTATTTCATTTCCCTCCACCATATCTATCATCTTGATGCAACCAATAGCCTGACAAAGCATCTCTCAGAAATGATACTATGAGAAATTTTATCATTTCCTCACTGGTATTTACTCAGCAGGGATCGGTATCCCTGTATTTTAAGTGTTGGCTGAGTGCATCGATTTCTTCTGGCTTTTTTTTTTTTTTTTTAAGAACAGTTAGAAGTGGAAGAGTTTTGTAGTGAAAAAATATGTATGGAAACAATGTATGAGTTTGGAGCTTGACAGTAAGATATTAGAGGTACATAACATCAAATGTATCATTTATATCTCACAAATTATCTACAAGAAGTGCAATGATTACAAGATTTTCTAAAGAACTCCTAATTTATAGGCTGATTGCATAAGATTAGCAAAATTTTGGTTTCTGAGGTGATGAGAACACAGTCAAGTCATTAGCTGAGAGTGTCTTTCCCCATATTGCAGGGTTTGTATTTTGTTGAGCTGCATATGACACTAGACCACTTTCTGAGAGAGTCAAGCAACTTGCCTTTGGAAGTGGTACTTTTAATGGAAGTCTTGGAAACCAAAGAACCTGCATCCTGAAGCTATCGTTTAATCTGCTGCCATAATTGTTTGTTAATACTCAACTGTCATAGTGATGAGGGGAAAATGGAACAGGACAGTGAGAATTTTCACTCTCCTGAGGTGTCATTCTAGTGGCAAAGCCCATTATAGGGTGATTACAAACCCACCTTTCATTGTCATAAAAACAAGTAAAAACCCATTATTCTTTTGCATGTCAAGGTTTAAGTCATATTGACAACTAGAGTTATTCTCAATTTTTTTAATACTTTAATCTCTTTTTGAGTTAAAAAATTAAGAACAGCTTTTTTTCCCCCAAATTTTTGTGAAGTGTCTGATGTTTCTTTGTGTCCCTCTGTCAACCCAATGAAATCACATTATATCACAAAATCCAAAACTTAAGTAGATTTTACTGACTATCCTCCAGGCAGCTTCACTGTTCATTTTTAATCCATGTAGAGTGCTTAAATACCACAGCGATAAGTGTTTTATACAAGCATATAGATAGATTTTGACATTGGATCCTGAAACAGGCAGTCTTCAAGGGCAGCAATTGTAGAATTTCTTAGAAATTGCCATCATTCAGGAAACAAGACATGATTGTCCATCATTGTGCTGATAGAGAAAATAAAAACTTGTGGAATAAATATATTCTGTGACAGCACCTGTCATTGGTGAATTCTTTTGCCCGCCACATCAAAGATAGTAGATGATTTATGGAAGACAGTGGATTTCTGCTGACAGTTTTCCATGATTTCCAAGGTGCTAATAGAGTACAGATACTGTTTTTCCATTCTCTCTATCCTGGTCAACACTTGAATTTAGTATTGATATTTAATTTGTTCCTTTATTAGCAATCTGGTGACCCTTCAATCCCACTTACTAAGAATTTAACAAATTATGTCTTTACTTATTAATGGAAGAAGAAAAAGTAAATGTGAAATAAACTGGGAAGTTCTATAATCAAAAACTTTTTTTTTTTATTTTAGAGCTAGTTAAAGTTGCTAAGAGATGTAAGTACCTCCTGTTCCCTTTGTTTACAACCAGCAAGAAGACTTGAAATAAACAATTTAAGGTGCCATAAATTTTATACTATGCACAGTATAAGCTCTAATTATGCCAAGGAAAAAGAAATACATATTTAATTTCTGCAGAGAGAATTTAGCCACTGTTCACAACAAATGCTCTAGTGCAATGTCAAAAATAAAACTAGAGACAGCCAAATCAATTCTTAGACTTCCTTGAAAAAGAAAGAAGGAAAGAAAAAAGGAAAAAAAAAGTAGATATGGAAATACTAATTGCCGAGTTAGATTTTCCTGCAGGTCAGGAGTCTTAAGACCTGGAACCTGCAGTTTAATTTCTACCAGGTGTATTTGTAACCTTTCTATCTTCCAAAAGAAAAAGTGAACAAAGTGCAAGCCAACCCAGCAAAGTTCTTCTGACCATCTGTTTTTCTATTTCCAAAAATAGCAAACATCTCTAATCTGAAAGTTACGGTAACTGCAAAAGTTAAGTACGATGATTTTAATGCCCCCTTTACCACCTATTTCACTGTTGGGTTACTTTGGTGGTGTCAGCTTCTTTGTAGTCCCAGATAATCAGTTCAGAATTTGCACAGCAAAATAAACTACATTAGGAAAGATGCTGCCCATAATACATTAATTTTCTACCTAATTCATTAAAAATCTATTTAAATGAAGCTGAAGCATAGATTCTTCTCTGTCAAAACAGATTTTCACAGCACGAATGGACCAGGACTGAGTCCTAGACAACCTACAATTGCTGTACAGAGACACTGTTATTTCTGCTTCAGAAGGCTCATTTTTCCAGAATAGCAGGCCTTTGGTTTGATGGCCATTTTATATATTGGCAACTTCAGCTTAAAAAGGTTTTGATTTTGTTTTTCTTTATATCAGTGAACAAATTCAGCTGACAGAATGACAGAAATGCTTGTTGGAAAGGAACCCTTGAGACTGCTTAATCTAATCTCTCAAACCTAGATCAAGTCAGTTGTGGATTTGTCCAGCCAAGACTTAAAAAACCTCAAACTATGGAGATGTTGCAACAATCTCTGTACCTTTTGTTATGGAATATTTCCCTCCCAAGGATGAAGGTTTTCTTAACATTTCACCTGAACTCTGCATCTTTTATACACTCGTTGATGTGGTTTAACCCCACTATCAATGAAGTACCACACAGCCCCTTGTCACTTCCAGCTTGCAGTGGGGAGAAGAATCAGAAAAAGATAAATCTAATGAGTTAGGATAAGAACCATTTAATAACTGAAACACAACAAAATAAAATATTAAAACTAATAATAAAAATGTAATGAAAATAAGCAGGGGGAGAGCGGGGAATTGAGGGTGAGAAAGAGAGAAATATTAACCTGAAGAGAAACAAGTGAAACACAGTCCATCAGCTTACCAACCACTAACCAATGTCCAAGGCTGTTCCCTCCCAGACAACTCCCCCAGTTTTTATACTGAGCATGATGTTCTCAGGAATGGAATATCCCTTTGGCCAGTTTGGGTCACTTTTCCTGGCTGTGTCCCCTCTGAGTTTCTCACACACCTGCTCACAGGCAAGAGCATGGAAAGCTGACAAGTCCCTCATTTTGAGGAAGCAATACTCAGCAATAACTAAAACATCAGTGTGTTACCATAATTTTTCTCATACTAAATCCAAAGCACAGCACTGTAACAGCTACTAGGAAGAAAATTAACTCAATGTCAGCCAAAACCAGGATATCCTTGCTTTATCACTTGCCATTCCTGGGAAGAGCCTGTAACTGTTATTTTTGCTACTCAACAAGCAACTAACAGTTACTATTTCCTCACTCTACTGCCTCTTTCCACCAGACTAAATTAACAGAATTCCCTCAACTTTTCCTCATAATCTACACCTTCTTGATTCCTGAACATCTTAGAGGCCCTCCCTGGTTTCTCAATGCTCCTGTAGAACTAGGAAGTCTAAACTCAATATAATATCCTCATGCAGGCTCAGCATGGCTGCACAGGGGAAAATGAGAGCATCCCCATGTCTGTTAATCACACTTATATTGGGCTACAGGAAGATGATTGTCATGACTGTCTTATTTTGCTGGCTTATACTCAGCAATATTCCACGAGCACCGTATTTCCATGCTATGAAGGGCAGCTTGTGGAGGAGATGGAACTAGTTGATGTCTCCTCAGTCTCCTGGGATGAACGTGGTGTTACATGACATTTTAACCCCTTTACTCTTTCTACCAGCTCCTCTGTCGGAAAGGGCTGTCACTTAGAAGATGAAATATATTTACAAATTAATTAACTTTGTCCAGTGACTGAAGAATTAGATTTCCACTAACAGGGATTCTGTCTGAGTGATGGATACACAGAACACTGGAGGAATAAAACACTAGTCTTCCTTGCCTCCCAAATCTGAATGCTTAGCAATCACACTACCTTTCCTTTCATCAGTCTTTTTTTTTTTTTCTTATACTGTCAACCTTTCTCTTCTCAAAGCCACTGGAATTTGTTTTAGTAGATGAAGGTATATGTGTATTTGATCTCTGAAAACAACTATTCAACTCATTAAATAGAGGCCCATTACACAGAGAGCTGTGAAGCCCTGTGGTAGGGAGGATATGGGATTAGCTGAGAATAAGACTGAATAAAATAGTTTGTGATTTCAGGACCTGAAGCAGGGACAAACCTGCACAGAATTGTTCAAGGCATAAGCTATCTATTATGTGGGTGGGAAGTTTCATTTTGTTCTATCTCATGTTAAAACACAAGCTGTTTGTCAGAGGGACTGTATTTGCCTAGCTAGGGAGGTGTTAGAGAACACAGGCTTGTGCACAACAGCGTGGGAAGAGCAGGTGACTGTTCTGATGGCACTAACAAATCTGGAAATAAATTACGGATGCAATGTGGTGCTCACAGAGCAAGGGCTAGCATTTAATCCTGGAAATAAACCGTGCTGCACAATTCAGACAGTCTCAGCAGAAAGGCAGAGGGCAGCTCATGGCCTGTTTCTTAGTCACGTGTGCAATAAAGCTTCAGGTGGCAAACAATGCAAAGACAGGCCTTCATCATACTGCTTGTTTTTCATACCCCCTCTCTGGAGTGGAATGCCATCATGAGATTAATTTTGCTGTGCAACCCATTAAAGTGGCAAAGTAGGGGCCCAATTTAAGTTAGCAGCAATTCATTTAAAGACCTTACAGATTAGTGACACTTCAAGGATATAACAGATTACAGATAAAATAAGCTTACTTGCCTCAAAGAATAAAATACAATAAAGAAAAATCCAAATTTGTTCATCAGAGAGAGTGTTCATTATTTAGTGGAACAAAATTCATCTTCAGAATCATAGAATGTGGGTCCAACAGAACATCTGATGTTTGTAAATGTTTATTATGTCAGCTACAGAACTAATAAATTTTGAGACATTTTTGCAAGAGTTGTGGTTGTTTGCCATAATATCCTTACAGACTTAAATATCAATAATTAGGTTTTTTTCTCTTTGAAATCTCTTCAAGATTTGAAATGGCAACAATTATTTTCTTTATTTCCTGTTCTATATTGTCAGGTGGAACCAAGACGTGTTATGAGATAGCTATTGTGTTCTACTTCAGAGCTACATAATGAAAACTCCTTTATCTAATACCTGTAGCTTCTTATTTGATGGAAGATATTAATGTGTTATTCTTTTTACATTTAGAAAGGTCATTAAAGCAGCAGTTGGGTTGACAGCAATTGACAAATAATAATACTGCATTTGAAGTGGGGTGGACAGAAAACTATTCAATATTCAGCACACTGTAGTGAGTGAAGCAGCACAGTGCAGTGGGTAAGGCTGACCTCAGAGATCTAGAGCTGATTATAGTTAGTAGATTCTATTCCTGGGACATGAAGATTATAAAGATGAACTTCATTAAATGGAGTCACAGTTGGCCTCTCTTTGTCCATCCTTCCTCTCTTCTGGCAACAACTACCTGGGGGGAAGGGATGAGTGCCACAGTGCCATATGCTCTTCAGCAGCCTTTGGCAATTTAAATAGCTGTGAAATTTTGCATTGAAGGCCACCAGACGTGCTCTGGGGTGAGACCCCTTTGTCAGGGACGGGCAGTACAGTGTGCTGTATAAATGTCATAAGCTCCAGCTAGAGCTTATTCCCAGGCATCTCACAAGCACATACACAAATACAGGCTTTTTCTTTCTGTCAGTAGAAAACAGGATGCATTAGCACTGAAGTCCAGCACAGGAAGAAAAGGCATGGAAAGAACAAAGACATTTTTCTGCTGGTCATGTTGCTAGGACAGTAAAAACCTTGATGCTTTAAGTCTTTGCAGAGGCAAATCTTCAGCTGCTTCCAAACAATTTTTAACACAATTTAGGAACTATATTTACCAAACATGAACTAGAAGTTGCTAGACTCTGTACTTTATCAACAATACTGCTGGCATGATTGAATTGATTTTATTGTTTGTAGGAATATTCTCCTACATTTCTCCAGAGTAGCAGAGGCAACGCAGTAAGACTAACAGAAATGAGACTCTTGACCTAAAAAGTGGTTAAAACCTACAGAGAAACATGAGATCCAATGCTAGGTCAGTGACAGAAGCACAGAAAGAAGAGGAGATTTACCAATTTACCAGGCCTTTTCTGTAAAGGCTGGTAAGGTATCTAATGTGTCAGTGGATGTGTTAAGAAGCAAACACAATTATACTTTCTAGAGTAATGCCAGGCAATAACAATTTCCATGGTGACAGACTGAGCCATCATTTGCAGAGGTTTTTTTGTGGCAGAAGGGGAGGGAGAGGTGATAGTCTGATAAGCTGTCAATAGTAGTTCATTATGTATTTTTGACCATCAGCCCCTTGTAGGGAGGGAAAAGCAGGCACCCAGCCAGGGCAGGTATATAATCTGATTGATGCTTCACATAAGTGGCTTTCAAAAACTTGACTGAGCATGAAATCTCATCATTAAAGTTTATGTCCTGAGTGAGTGGGGAAAAGAGAAAAAGAAGGAAAGAGACCAAACCAAAGAGAACTAAAGCTGACAGAACAATGGCAAATTTACAGCTAAACATCTACTTAAGCATGATTTCCAAAGCTAATCACCCGACATGAAAACAAGCCTCTGCCTCTGAAGGAAGCTAAAAATGAAGCTCACCCTCTCTCCCTGTGCAGTCACATAAAAAACCAAGAGCAGTAAAATCAAATCCCTTGGGATCCCTGGAATGCAAGTATCTGCTCTGTCTATTTTACCGAAGAGTGTTAAAGCACTGTAGAATAATCAGGCACAAATAATCTAGGCTATCTATATCCATTTATTCCATGTTTAACCTGCTGCTTTTCTCTGTTTATTCAGAAGAAAAAAAAACCATTTGAGTAGCATATTGAACTCTGCAATTTCTTTCTATCTGCTCAATATGAAATGGATTAGAGCAGCAAGGAATCACAGACACAACAACACCACATCCATAAGATCCTGCCAGAAACAGGAGCTGTTAAAGCTTCAGGAGTAAAAAGCCTATCAAGACCACAAAATAGTCTTACATAGCCAAGTCTCAAAGGACTGGGGAAGAGTAGAATATTTCAGCAATATTCATTCTGAATTGAAAACAAATTGGTCTGCCTTGCTTTGCTCCGCCCTTTGTATTCCTTTTTGAGTAATTGTTCTAGCTAATGAGTTTACTGGCAGAAGTGTTCACAGAAACAGCAATTTTTAGTGGCCATTAGAGATTATTTGTAAAGAAATTTTTAATCATAAGTATTCACTGTGTAAATGTGCTTCAAAGGACTAGGCTCATCCCATCAGGGACTAGCACTGCCCTAGGTAACCAATATGTGCAATCACAGCTAATCAGTTAGCTCTGATTTCAAATATTCTCAATAAGCAGATCATAGACAAGCTACAACATAAAAAAAAAATATTCATAGATGTTATTTGACAAATGATTGTCAATACTGAATAATTCAAGACCCCACATTGTTCATACACAATTCCCAGAGAGAAAGAAGGGTGAAGGTTGTTTTATAAGTTCATGATGGATTCTTCCACTTGGGCTGCTCAAAACACTCTGGTGAATAACGCAGCCTCTCATATTCCTTCTGAAACATGAACGTTTGAATGGACACATTTCAGGAGGAGGCACTGGTTTTCGGATGCTCCATTTGTAACCAGACAAGTAAACAAGGATCTGTGAAAGACACCAGGTAGAATTAATGGCATTGCTATCTGTGCAAACAGTCTGTGACACCAAGCAACTCCTCAGTGATGCAGTCATTTCTGCTGATGTTTGGCTTTAGCAACTAATTTGACAGAGACTGGAAAGATTATTCTACATCCTTACTTCCCAGTCTTCTGAAACTGTATTACTTATCCTTCCATAAAGGCAAAAATATTCAGTTGCCCCAGTCACCGTTAGTAAGCAAAAGAAAAAAGCATTCACTGCTGAAATACTAAATGAAAAGAAACTTGGTTGCTAGTTCTCCTAAACAACACAACAATATTATGGTTTGCTTTTTATTTATAAATAAATGAAAAATAACCTGTCCAGGTATTACAGAGAAGTAGACTATATATTAAGATGTGATTCTAAATTCTCTACTGTTTGTCAATAATACTACACCAAATAAATTAAGGGTGAAAAAATCTGCCATTTCATGGCCATTTATAGTCATGTTATTTCTTTGAAAACCTATCACCCCTAGCATCCCACCACAACTGTGTTCAAGTCTGAGTGTCATCTCTCCAATACTTTGCACCTGAAGACTTGACTGAACAAGTCTCATGAACACAGCACTGAGAAAAGTAAAAAGTTAAAGAAATAGGACATTAGAATATAGAAGAAAAAAAAGAAAGAAGAAAAAAAGAAAGAGAAAAAAAAGGGGTGAAAAAGAGAAGAAAAAAAAGAAAAAAAGTTAAAAAACTTCTTAACAAAAATTAGTTTTTTAGTCTAGGAAAACCTGAGGTATGACAAGATAACAGTTTCTCATTATGCAAAACGCAGTGAAGACAACTGTGATCAATTGTTCTCCATGTCTGCTGAGGATAGAACAGGACGTAATTAATTTAATTTGCAACTGAACAGAATAAGATTAGATGTTCAAAAGAAATTTCTATCTGTAAGAGCAAGAACTAGAAGTTCAGTACCTCAGGCAGTTATAGAACCTCTCTACCAGACAGTTTTTCTTAGAAGACGAGGTTTGACGTAGGTCTGTCAGAATGGCAAAAGCAACTTGCTCATTCCCTGAGCTGCAGGATGGACTAGAGAGCTTTTCAAGAGCCAAATACTCTCATGATCTCTTAAAGCTTTGCTCTCATGGAAACCTCAACCTGCCTTACAGGAGACCCCCTGAAGTACCCAAAACTACACCTCCCCATAAGCACAAGGAGGGGCTGCACAGGGTGTAGATGCACAGTGTGTATCCACAGGTCCACAGTGCACAATTGGTGTAGTCACAACCCAAACCAGAAAGTTTTAGTCCTCCTCCCCAAACCACTTCTGTCTGCCTTGTGTTACTGTAAGAGTAGTTTTCAGATGTAATGAAAAGGGTCACCTTGATACCTAAAAAAGCTGCCTGCCATAGAATTTAAAGATGAATTAGATTGAGCTACAGGATGCTTTAAAAGTAAATTTTGCATAACTAGAAATAAAAGCATGTTTTACAGAAGTATCTATTCCTACTCCTTCCTCACCAAATCAATGAACAGAAGTGTTGTAGATCCCTGGAAGAAATAAGATTTAGCTGCTAACAGACACAAGAGACTGCAGGCTTCTGTAGCTACCATTGAGGGTTCTACCATGCCTCCCAGCAGGGACTGCTCCTCTGCAGAGCCATTCACCAACACACTGGTTCTAGGGAAGATTTTTCTCCAGACTTTTAAAATCCCTTCTTACCTCTCACTGAACACAGAGCATCTCAGTTTGCCAAGGTAACATCATATTCTGCTTTTCTAGCAATGACAACACAACTTTTAAATATCTTCTCTTTCGCAAGTCTGGCTAACCCAATGCTCCCAAGTCTACAAGACCTACCAGAGCTGCAAGTTCTCAGGTTTTGCCCCTCCAAAAATAGCTCTGCTATTTTTGAACCCACTTGTAGACCCATGAAGATAAGCACCATGTCTACCTGTCTTGCACCCTGAATATGCTCTGTTACTCCAAGACACAGTCAAACTTTTTTTTTTATTATTTTTATATTCTAGACAATACAGCCCATAAGGATCTACTCATGTTTGCAAATTTTCTTGATTTTGCTCATATCTCAATCTCTTCCTAGTTGTTATTTATGCACACGTATGTGGTTAATGTTTCAGATTTTGGGGATGACAGCTCTAAATCCACAGGGTTTTTTAAGGTAAACTAATGCAAAAATAAACAAAACTATGACATTGAAATGTTTATATTGAACAAAAGAGGAAGTGTTTCCAGGCCTGGAATTCTATGCTATGCTGTAATTCTATATATATTTTATATATATTAAAAATATATAAAACATATTCTATATATAACATTATTATATATTACATCTATATTTTATATAGATAATATATCATTCCTTCTTACAACCATCTATTCCTCTAGTACTTGCTCATAATATTTTAAATGCAAGCAAAGAGGTACCATCGCTTCACCTTTCATAGGATGTTCCCTGAAAATTTCCAGCCTCACGTGTGAAGTCCTGATTTACAAAGAGTGTTAATAGAAGTATCTCCCAGCCTGTGAGGACTTGAAGATGAGCACTATACGTCTGGTCAACTCAGTTTTGCTTTGGGTCAGAGGTGTTCTGCCTCCATGTCAAACAGCTGTTCTTGCTGAATTCCCACTGATGAGAGCCCCTGCTTTGTTTCTCCACAAATCAGAGGCTTTTTCTGCAAAATTAGAAGTAGACACACAGAGAAATAACTCACTTGTTTTATTCTGCCTACCCTGTTGCACCCTCTGTCACCTCACTACCAGTTCCAAGTGGTGTATCAATCAAAGAAATACATAGGAGGCAAGTGGGAAGAAATAAGGCTGAAGAGATAGATCACCTCCACAAATCCAATTACTGTGCTCCTCAGGCTTTTAACTTTAGTTCTTAATTTTCAGACCTAGTTCAAGTCAGTTAGTTTTTATTTATCATATAAGCAAGAAGCTCATTAGACCAACTCTACCATTCCCAGTCACTCACATACAATGCAGCTAACAAACTCTTGCAAGTTTCCAACTCTTAATAGGGCTAAGGATTTCACCCTGACAGTTTTACTTATATTTGTTGAAATCAATACTGCACAGTACTGTATGAAATCATTGTAAAATCTAAGCCTGGATACCATGACCTTGTCTGCTCTGTCTCCCACCTGCATCAATATCAAGTTAAATAGAACTAGTGGCAATTTTCTTGTAAAAGTTGACAGTGCTATAGACCATCCTTCAGAGCGTTTCCAGGTCTAATGGGTAAAACATTATTCTCCCTGCAATAATGATGGGTTCTACAGTACTTTGAGGAAAATTGCTGTGGACAATACATAAACACTTCAATGATGTGATCACTTGATGACTGGTGCAATGACTTTTGGTGAAAAGGGTCAATGCCACAATAGTTATGGAATGGCTGATAAAATTTGCATGATTTTCTAGCAATCTCATACAGTACTGTGATGTTATAGGAAACTGGATGGAAATAACATCCTGAAATAACTTTCATAACTAATTAATTGTGTTGCAGAACCAAAAGCCAGAAGCAGTCCTTCCCTGTGGCTGTGTTACTGTCCAAGTCTACAGACAAGCTGGTGTGTGGGGGAGAGAGGAGGAAGGAGATAATGATTTATATGTAAGATCTTGGGAAAGTTTCAGTGATATTAATACTTGACAAGTACAGCATGTCTGCTCCTAAGCACGTCTGACAGGTATTCTGCAGCCAACTCAGAATTCACTGTAATGTTCCTACCAGCAACATTCCAAAAGTCTTCAAATGGCCTCAAGCTGAGGGTTTAGGGAAAAAATGCACTTTATAGGTGATGAAGTGGGACATGCAAGTACCACACATGGAACCTTGGTGGCTGAACTAGGACCGTGCAGAGCATGCCCCTGATGTGAACCCCAGGGTAAGACTTATTGACCTATCCTGAACCCAGCAGAGATAGGATTTATTGAACTTCTTTTGCTCTAATTTATGTCTATTTAATTTACACATAACTGCAAGAGAAAGGAAAAGAAAAAACTGCAAGTAGACTAGAATAAACAATCTCTCTTCCCAGTTACTTCCCTTTGATTATTATGCAACATCATTCATACCCTCTGAGGAACAAAAAGGAATCAAGAATTTTCTCAAGAGCTGTGATCACTTCTTCCATAGCTGACTGCGGTCCCCAAACCATGTATTGTTGCTTATTTTGCATACCCATCAGTGATCATATTAATACTAAATGTCTCACTGTGCTGTTTACATTCAAAGGGAAGATCCTGCCACTTACAGAACATGTCTGGCCCCTTGCATTTTAAACAAGTACCTGAAATTCATGCTGACTTATAGATTCAGTCTTTGTTTGCACGAGGTGGAGTGACCCATCACATTTCCATTTTGAGATAAGATAGTATTAGCACTCACAGAAGTTAGATGCTTACTTAGTTCTCCTCTAAATTCTCATTTGCTTGCTCTAGAAACACCCTCATATGAAGGAAGTTGAAAATGTATTGTTGCAAGCTAACATCAAAAAGGACCAGTTTTAGTACCACCTCACCCTGCTTTACAGATGTATAATTTCACTTATTAGAGTTGAGCTATTCCAGATTGTCTGTGGGAGTACCTGTATGAGTGCACGTGTGAGACACAGAATATGCATGCAGGACCAGCCCCTAGACCTTTCCAACCGCAGTTAATGCTGTATAAAATGTTCCACTCAGGTCTCATGTTTGGTGTCTTCCAGAGGTAAGCAAACCTTTCCTGCAGCGCTGCCTTCCTCACCCTTCCATGAAGCACAACTCCCTTAACTGTCAGGTCCTCTTACTTTAGGCACAATCCTCTCTTGATGAAAACAGATAAACCCTAGGGCTGCTGAAGAGCTGAAAGGTTAGTAATTACATTGGCCTCTTCTTTAGCATCTCCTCCTTTGTAACTGAGAGGGAGGTGTAGCTTCAACAAAACACAAAATTGCATGATCACCATGGAAATGAGGGATGAGCACCTATTGTGATGAAGACAAATGACTAGTGAGAGGGTTCTGTCCCCTCTCCCCTTTATTGTTTTGCATTAAATATCTAAAACTTTGGGATCTGAAACAAGTCAGGAATATTAAACAGATGTAATAGCAACAGCTCAGAGTAGTTAAATAAAGAACAGCTGACGTTCCCTCACAAAAGGCATTCACAGGTACTTTCAAAATATCATCCTGGATTAAAAGGGTATAGGATACTTCTGATTCCCAGGACAGTCCAACACTGGGAGAGCAGAGGGAGCTGCAGGGCAGCAGTGCTTTTGATACATTTGAGCTGCTTCTGTTCCAAATGAAATTTTGTTCTCAGTATGGAGCAGCATAAGGTGCAAGCAGGTGCTCACAACCCACGCGTTGGTAGATGTCATGTGGGAGTAGGCTGCACTGTCATGATATTTCACTGGAAATTTTTATCTAACAAATACTATTGGGAAATTGGAATGCCACCATGGCTTGTCTGGGTTTTGTGCCCTGATAGTCCATATATTTCCTCCCCTTCTCCCACCCAATAATGGGAATTTTCCACTTCTTCCTCACCAGAATCCATAGAAATGTTCAGTGGGCAGACAGATCATCTTAATTTCTGACATCTGAAGCTATGTTCTTCTACAGATAATGTCTTGTCCTGAATCCTGTCTTCAGGAAAGAATCCTACAGCTCAGCTTCCCTGAGATTCCTGTATCAACTGACTTCTATCTAACTTGCCTGGACACTCGGCCTCGGAGAATTTGCTTGATACTTTCTCATGAAGGTGTGCAGATCCCCCTGTGCACTGAAAACCCTTCCCTTTCCCCTGTGTTGCTTTCCCCCTCCCAGTGTGGCTCTCAACTACATCAAGTTGGGATACCTGAGCAGCACCAAGAACTTCAACTTTTCAGGTTGCTTAAGGTGATGAGTACGTGCTATTGAAAGTTACAGAATAAATACCTCCAAGTTGACGTTGGGGCATATAAAATGCTATGCAAACAACTTAAAATCCGTCACAGAACTGGTGTTGTGTTATAACAGTAAGAAGTAGGTGTATACAGAACACAAAGTTCACAGTGCTGTAGGTACTGACCTGTTCTCATAGATATATTTATTATTTGAAGACACAAACAACTCCTAAGGTGAAATGAGGCCTTTGGTGGATATGTGTGAGTTACTTCATTTTGATGCTTCAATGCTTCAAAAGAATGAGGATATCTTGTTTTCATCATACAACATGATTGCTAATTTACTGATCTCAAAAGTCTGACACATCTGCAGCAATGGAAGGCAGGTTTTATTTCTTTGGAAACATATGCCTCTGCACTTGTACTGTACTATAAGCTCTAGTAATTCGTAATGCTACATAGCTTGGATGCTCAGCTCAGCAGCTTCTGTACACACAAAAAGCCATGTAAATACAATATATTCCATAGATGCTTCAGACATGCAGAACTGACATAACTTGCAAGGAAACTAATACATTTAAGTCATTCCAACAAAAATATTATTCACAAATGTGTGCATTTTGTATAGGATGACTTGTCTGCTCACTTCCAGCACTCGCCAGCTAGTGAATTTCCTGCCCAGTCTTAATATATATATATATATATATATATATATGTGTGTGTGTGTGTATGTGTGTATAGGAAGTTTATAATTCATTATAAACAACACAATATCCCTTGTGAAAAATAGGGTCACCTGCCAACCTAGGACTGCAAACACAGCTAGCAGGTGTAATCAGACACCTGGTGAACTGATGGAAAACACTCTATTAGTTAAATATTATTCAAAACCCAGAAACGTCTTTATGGATGTTAGCCAGCAAGTAACTCTGAATGACAACCAATTCTGAGGAAATCTTAAACTTGTCAAATCAATTCTCTTCTCCCAGTGGCTCACAAAATGGAACAGGCAACAATGACTGACACAGAGAGGTCATCATACAACCAGCCATCTCTTTCTAAAAGGTAGATACTCACAAGCCTTCCCAGCCTTCTGAAATGAAGTAATAACAACAAAATCTTATTTAGGAGCATATAGAAGGTTCACTGAAAGCTATCAGGATTTGTCTCAACTTGAATAGGCTTAAAACACAGCTACTGATTAACTTTCAAACTGTCAGGAATCTACAACAGAGAGGTATTTTCTTTGGCATGTGTCTGAATCATCAGTATGGGAACAGCTTTTGCTGAACCGCTGTTTAAACTGATTTAAATGTAATAACATGGTATAGTGGTAGAAGGAGGAGCATAATAATCCAAGTAATAACTCCTGAAAGAGTAGCAGAGGCTTTGCCATACCTCATACTGGATATTCTCACAGGGGAAAGGAGAAAACAATCAACAATAGAAGGACAACTTCTTCCCAATCCTGTGAAGCATTGGTAACTTTATAATAGCCTTCATCCACCTGCTGGGACCTGCCTGTTTTGCTCTTAAGACACATGGACAGAGCTGTGCCAGGAGCCCAGAGATTTTCTATGGAAAGCAAACACACTGTACCTTTGTGTAGGAAGACTGCTCAAGCTCCCATACTCAAGGCAAATTCTTATCAACTTACAGGAAACAACACAATTACTGAAGCATGTGTGCCATCAGCTACTTCTCATTTCACTGATGCTCCAGTGTCAGTTGTGCTTGTGTTCAGACATGAGTGATGGAGGATCTAGTGTGATCCAGACAGCAAGATTTGAGTAGAACTCTTCATCCTAAATTTTCTGTTCAGGAGTCCCCTATGGCCTCTCCACTCTGAGACCTTGAGATTCTCCACACTTACCTATCCAGCAATACCAGAAGGATGGAATGCACCAAGGTGGAAAGATCCAGGTACTCCAAAAATTACTAACCCAAGAAATTAGCTTTTTCCTGCTTTAACTGGCTGCATCTACTTCTGCCATATGAGAGCAATTGGATTTACTACAAATGCCTATGTGTTATTGTATCTTTCTTTTACCTTGGGGCAAAATGCCCACTTTCTGTGGAAAGAGTCAGCAGTAATATTGCAGTATGCACTCGCACTGGCAATCATCACAGCATTCGAACATGAATTTGTAGCAAGATGACGACTGAGTCACAAAGCACAAGTTTCACCAACATCCTCAGCTATCCATCTGAGAGCTTAGGCAGAGTGTGAAAAGCAGCTTGACAAATGGAGAAACTGAAGCACAATCCAGGTCTCTCAGTGTTAAGAGTCCCTTGGTTCTTCAACCACCATACAATGCTGAAGTCTGGAACAATGCCATGCCACCAAGGCCCCTAATGGACCCACAAAATAGAAAAAGTAGGGATGGCAGCAAGTCCAAACCCACCTGCCACTTAGCCCCGCTCAGCATACTTAGGCCTGGATGCTTTTTGGTTTGGTTCACTTTTCTTCAGACGGACAAAACATACTTCTCCAATGCACACCCCCTTGTTCCACATGTAGCAGTGAAAGCTGAGGGGGATCATAGCTGGGCCCTTTTCTCTCTGCCTGTGTTTGCCTGTGAATTGTTTTAATATGCACTAAGCAGCCACTTTCTTCACAATTCCTTTTCCTGCTTGATCCCAGCAACGCCCCATTGTTTCGACACTTTGATGCACTGGTGTCTAGGAACAGCTTGCCAGCAGCACCCACACAAGACGAAATATTTCAAGACCTCAAAAGACGGACCTAGAGACATTTATTTTTCTTAAAATTGACATTTTAACAAAGCATCAGAAGCAGGAGTCCTGCTTGGTGAGCCTTATTTCCATCTTCTCACAGCTCCTGAATTTAAAGGGACAAGTGAAAATTTAAAGCGTCCCCTTACAGGCTAATCCCATCACTTACATTTTCTGATAGTTATTTGGTAGCTCAGGTTGAGATGCTTCCATTTTTTCAGTCCTTCTCACTGGACTTCATTAAGCTGTGGAAGTTATAAATAACTAGACTGAAGGATCAGTCTCATTAAATATTTAAGTCCATTATAAAAAATCTGGACGATTCATATTATTGCATGAAAATTCACTAAATGTTTTTCTTTTTTAATGAGAAAATATGCAGATTAAGCCACTTGAGAGTCTTCTTTTTCTGCAGCTTTGATTTTAATTTTCCAAACGAAAAGGAAAAAAAGTTTTGAAGCCAGAAAACTTCACTGCCACCAGAAGTGCTTTTTATTCCCCTGTAAAAAGAGATGGCCTCAGAATTATTTCCCCTTAATCTCTTCATCACAGAAATAATGATCTTTTCTTGGATTTAAACATTACTTTGTAGCATTTTCCAACTTACACAGTTCTCAGTTGTGCTACTGCATGAAGTCTCATAACAAGAGGAAAAAATAGCTTGCTACAGTGAAACAAATTAATCTACTTCTCCTACCCTATTTGAGTACCATAACAAGAACTGCACTGACAGAACAGGTTTAGAAAAAACATAAGATTTCATTTCCCATAATGATCTTAGGGGACTAAGTACCATAATCTGGGATTTATGTTTTGAAGCAACTCTATTGAATCTCCATTCATGTGACAAATTATTGTCAATACCAAAAAAAAAAAAAAAAAAAAAAAAACCAAAAAAAAAAAAAACCACCAACAAAACCCCCACAAAATCAACAAAAAAACCCCCATCCTCTAAAAATAATCAGTATTAATAATGTTAACACTTTTTCCTAATTTTCCACCTGAGTTTTTAAATCTGTGTATAACATTTCTAGAATTTTTTCTGCATTTGGGACAGCAGAAAACCATTTCCTATTTTTCATATTAAAAAAAAAATCAAAAATCAGAAGTTCTTACAAATACATTTAATCTGTTGGGGTCTTTCAGGGCAGAAGGACGTTCACAAGGCTCATCATAAATTCATGTGTTGACAACACGATGCCAAGAGACAGCATGCTGCCTGACAGACATCACTTCCCAGGAAAAAGGGGAGCCATATCTGACACCACTGGAGATGCTTCCAAGACATCACTTAGGGTAGAAAACTGCCTCTAAGGGGGTGGTGAAAATACAGGAATCTGGACACTACGTTTTTCTTGTTAAGCTATTTTTTACCTGCTAGGTCAGAGCCAATGCAGAAGGAGTAGAGGTTACACTGCCAGAGAACAGCAGGACCACATTTTGACAGAAGCAAAAAACAATTCAGCAAGGAAGAAATGATCCCCTCTCTTCCATCATCCCCCGGGGTTCTTCACAACTTCTCTCCTTAGTGAAACCAGGCTCCCAGACACAGAAATACCAATATAATCCTCAGTCCCTTAAATGTAAAGACCATCTTCCCAAGTGTCAGGGGGAGAAAGCATATTCCAGTCCAGCCATTTCAGGAATTGGTGATAATTTTGCTCCCAGGCCATTTCTAATGATGCCTCATTTTCTTCCAATAGTACATAACTTCTCTATTATCTACTGGCATTACAGCTCTGGATTTCTTGTTCTCTCTGATGGGACTGTGCAGGGACTTTTTAAATCCAGCGCCTGACAAGAGTTTCAGGGGAGACTGCCATAAAAAAGGCCATAGATTATTCTTAAATTGCATCTTCTAAGACCTACCCAGTGGTTTTAAAATCGCCATCAATAAAGTATTAATGGCAATAGTAATAGAAGTGATATCTACAATTGGCCCTCTTGGACAAGCTATATGTAACATATTCTCCATAATAAGGAGCTCTGCTTTGAGCCAAGGCATCAACCTTAATAAGCTATGCTACTCCTACTGGTGCTGCTAAGAGGTTGTTCGGACAGTTCATTAAACACCATTTTTTCTGCCATTGGAAACCTAGCAGCACTAAGTATATTTGCTGTGAAAATGGCAGGCTCAGTAGCACATCTGGGGAAAGATTGTCGGAGAAAGGATTTCATTTCATTAGAATCGGCGGGGTTTTTTTTTGTTTTATCAGATTATCATTTTTAATCGCGCATCTAGTTGGATAAGGCAGACCCCTCCTGTCAGAGCAGCTCACAAAACTACTTATGACACAGTGCTACCGAAATGCAGCTGGTTCCACAGCAGCAACCAGTTAGGAGGGAAAGCACAGAGCAGTTTGGCTGAAGAGGGAAAAAGGAAGCTACAGGCAATGTAACAGAATCTACCACTATTGCCACATGGATTCCAATAATGTGATCATTTCTCTGCCCATGCTGTGTAGATGGCTTTCAGCCCTTTTCAGAACGAGCAGCCTCAACCTGTACTGCAGGAGCCTGACAGCAGGCAGCTGGAACAGGGTGATGATACCTATGCTAGATGGGACTGAAGCAGATGCCCCACAGAGAACATTTTAGTCTGCCTGAAAATGGCCCATGAACGATCTGTGAACTGCACATGGCTGGGCTGAAATTCCAGAAGAGTGAATATGCCCCTGGGCAGACACATTGGGCAGAAAACAGGTAGGAAGAGGGTAGATGGCAAGTACAGAAAGCAAGGAGGAGACCAGGCAGCTCTGATCAGGGCTTACACATGTCACCCCTCAACAGTGATTCTAAGGAGAAAACACAGACCACTATGTCATCCTCTCCAAATAACATTAACCCTTCAGAAAGAAAGAAAGAGGGAGCTAGATGATTCAGTAATTCTCACAATGTGTTTCAGGCTCTAAAGAGAAGCAGATGCTATTTCCTCTCTCTCCTTGCTCATCTCCTTCCCTTTCAAAAACAAGGAGCCCTGCAAAATCATTCTCTCCACGCAGAACAAATAGTTCATTACTGTTTGCTTTTATGAGAGTGGGCGAATAGATTTTGTACCTTGTCGGATCAACGTTCGTGCCAATTTTTCAAGGCTGCCTTGCTGAAGCAGATGCAATAACATTTTATTATATAATACAGAATCCAAAGGGATACTCAGCATACACATACACTGAATTAGCATAGGCACAAATCCCCTGGCTGGTTGCACTGAAAGCTGCGCTATCTCTTCCAAAGCCTTTGCAATCTCCATAGTCAAGAATGGAATAAGGGCTGAGAGAAGAGGGACAGTGTAGCCAAAGATGTAAATCTATTATGTCCAGCTTAGATCCTGACAACTTCAGTTTCCTTTGATTTAGCTTTCCCACCTACAAAGGGAGAATGGAAACATCAGCAACAGCTCCTGGACTTCCCTGGTAGTTTGCAAGTGCATACAGCTCCTCAGAGGGGAATGCTAGGGAAACAGATAGGACTGCCTTGGTACAAGCTTTAAATAATCGACATATTGTGACTGTACAGACAGACTGTAAAATGGCTCCAGTGGGAAATGGATGGCATGACTAAAGAAGGGAAAAGAAAGAGAGATGTGCAAAGGAGCAGATGAGAAGGAGGTGAAGTAATGGGAAAACGAAAGCAAAAGTTTTGCAACATTGGCTGCACCAGCTCTTTGGCAGGGGTTCTGCAAACCCCGATGCACTGCTCAGCTTGGCCATTTCCAAAGATGGATTAGCAAATTAATGTAAGCAGAGCATAAAGTTGCTGACTATGGTGGTGTTGAGTCACCTTGGGCCTCATCAGCATTGCTAAACATTGCCGGTAACCTTTCCATTATCACTGAGGGTCTGCACAGCACCAGGACCCAACTGCTCCAATAATTTCAATTACTTTCCCTGACAAATTTTATGTTTCATGTATTTTACTGGCCTGATAATTATGATTTCTCTCATTTCTCGCTATCGAGCTTAATGGGTTCCAGCACGAGTGTACGGTTTCAGAAATGAAGTTCCACTTGAATTCACAAGTTATTATCTACTTTCGCTAATGGAATTGGAAAAAAAGAGAAAGAGTGGGAAAGAGATAAAGGATGAGTAGAGAACGGAAAGCACAGAGGAAGAGACAGATGCATGCACAGAAAAAAAAAGACTGAAGAAAAACATATTGACGAAGGGAAAAACAAGAGAGAAAGAATAGAGACTAAGTTAAGACAAAGATGAAGCACAAGGAGGACAAAACCCAAAAAGAATGCATGGAAGAATGAGATAAAGACTGAGACAGAGAGAAACAGACACAGAAAAATGGGTACACAAACAAATGAGAAAGAGCTGGAATCAGCACAAGTGAGAGTGGAAAAACCAGCACCATTAAAGCATTAAAAATGCTTTCTTGTATCATGACTAAACACTTGATAGGTCATCTCAAGCCTTGTATAGGCAGCAGAGAACTCAGCTCTGCACCTTTTCCTTCTGACCGCAGAGAAAATGATTAATATCTCCCCCTGGCAGAAGTACATGTCCCAGTTAGAGTTAGCTGGCAATTAATACTTGGAAAGGGCTAAAGATCCTGAAAAAAAAAAAAAAAAAAGAGTGTAAAATGTGCTCCTTTTTCTATCATGGACCTGTCATTCAAGAAAATTTAATCAAATTTGTTATCTCTGCTGACCGAAGTTGTCACTGTTTTTCCTTTTGATCATCCCTGGAGTGCCGGAAGAGGTATACAGAGTGTGCTGGAGCTATCATTATTTGCACATAATCATCATCATAGATGTTTAAAAAAAGGAATGAAAAAGCTAAAGTAGCAATTAAATACCAATCCCAGGCATGGCCTTTCAGCAGTAACTGGTGTCTTCTTTTTCCATTTATGCCTCTGTAAACATCTACCTATATTCAAATTCCCATATTGCTTCCTTCCCTAGCAGTACACAGACACTCAGTACGAAAACATTGCCCTAATGTCAGTGAAGAGAGAATTTACAGCAGTGATGTTAGAGAGGTGAGAGCAAAATTTTTCTTCCCAATTTCTTCTCTTGTCTAATGTGATGACTATACCTATCAGGAAGCTGAAAACCAAAGAAAGACTTTCTGTAAGCTAGAGGAAGTTGCTAAAAGAAAACAAATATCCCTTAATATTGCTGTTTTGACAGCAAAACATTTTAAAAAATTAATGACTTATTTTACCAGAGATGCTTATGGAGACAGTGTTCGACTCTCTGGCCCAAGCCCAGGAGTACAAATAAGCTGGTTTGGGATGCAGTGCCACTCAGGATGCAGACCATCTGCAACAGGGTTAATGTCATTGGAGCACTGAGAGGAAGAGCAGGCATCCAGGATGCCATCATCTACTGTCATTGTCATGGTTCATCAGTGGAAAGGTGTTGCTCTGAAAATCACTTATGAGCAAGCCTTGAATGTCATGAGCTTATACATGGCCTTGAGTAGGACAGAAAAGTGAATATAACAAGCAGAGCTATAACAGATAATACATATCTTAGTCTAAAGATTTATTTTTTCCAGATCTTCAGGCAGGTATGCAAGTTAACAATCTAAACAAGAAAATCAATGCTCAAAATTTGTTCCTAAGCAAACATTCTAAAAATCCACTTTAGGTCAGTCTTCCTTTTTTTCCCCCAAGATGAACTCACTCAATAAATTTCTCAAGATAAAAAAAATTCTAAAAAAGAACAATTGTTAAAACTGTATTTAAAGACATCTAAAGGAAAATCCCAATTATCCTTCTAAATCAATTTTACAGGAAAAAAAAATTCTAATTGAAGAAATTTTAAGGGAAGTTTTTATGACCATTTTGAATGTTGCTATGAATTAATTATGTTCCATTGACAACACTTGAGCTGTTTTCAGTAAACCTGCAGATTTTCCTCCATGTGTGATAGCACTTGGTCAGGCACTAGAAAAATATACTTCCCTCCTAAAAGCCTCTGAAATGAGCAAATCCCAAAAATTTAAATCAAAGGCTAGCACTATTAATGTGTTAAGGAAATGAAAATAAAATAATAAAGGATAAGGTCTCTGCTGCTTGCAGCATTTTTTTCATTATTTTTGATATTAATCCCTTGAAGGGATCAAACAAGGTTTGAATCAGAGCTGAATATCTAAAAAGCAAAAAATACACCTGCATCTGAAGTGAAGCTGTGGCCATTTCACATGTATGGATCACTGAAATGCCAAGGAAGGATATTTCGCTGGAATCTCCTTGGTTAGGACCAGTGACATACTAAGTGATGTGCCTCAGAGGGAATGTCCCTTGATGTAGCACCTAAAGGAGATCCCTTGGGTGATATCTCCACTTTCACACATCTCCCTGAATGTAGTATCATCCTTCCTGCTAAAACAGCAATATTACTAGGCTTCCCTAGAAATTTAGGGAATGCCACCTAAATTTTTAACTTTTCATCTTCTCACACAGAGTGTTTCAAGTCAATCCACAATCCCACATTTTCCAACAGCAAAAAAGACTCAGTGATGCAACTTTTTCATCAGTTTTGTTCATTTGCAGGTTGAAGCCCTGCAGAAAGGAATGGTCCCACCAAAACTGATAATCTTGCAGGGTTTTTTCTCTCAAATTCTACACACTGATGTTGAATGGAGGCTGGAACAGTCAAGGGAGAGCTCTTCACCTTTTGTTTTATTTGTCCTGATCTGGGTCCAGTCCTTCTCTGGCAGTTTAAGAATGAGGGTAGGGAGGGATTCTGGATAGATAAAACTTCCAAGTTTGTAAGAAGATATAGAGATTACACAAGAGCTTATGATGCTGGAGACATGGTGAGGTCACCACATGTAGGAGGAGTAAATCACACAGAATTTCTCATTCCACAATGCAGAGATTGAAGATATGCTACTCTAAAGTTATGTAGCAACTGCTCAGCCAAAAGGACTTTGTAAATGCCCAAGAACAGGTTTGCCAACAGTGTCTTGAAAGCTAAATCCTTCTTGACTAACACCCCTACCCACTAATAGCTTCTCAGGAGAGGTGATGATTTAGTGAAGGCAAAGCCAAATGCCTTGGCACAGCCTACACAGTATTCCAGGAACCCAGATCATCTCTAGTGAACAGAGTAATTAGCTCCAATATCATAGGGGGAGCTAAAGACTGCCATCCAATGGGTGACAGCTGAGACCTTACCATTCCTGTCCCAGGAAGGGGAAGAGATCCCCATAGGATCAGGCTTGCAACGTCTGTGGGTAAAATGAGGAAGGAAGGGGCAACCCTGGCTCCACTCGCCAAGGCAATCACCTGTGTTACCTGATGCATCTGCTCACCTGATGCCTTTGACTGTGTCAATAAACACATTCTGTCTGAGCAAGTACAGCGAGGACTGCAACCACTTCCTGGGGCCCACAGAGCCACAAAATTTGGATTTTCCTAAGCTTGATTAATCACTGTTGTTTATCTTCCTCCATCAGTAGCCAACATAGTTGTTAATTTCGGTTTCTAGCCCATTAGATTTACATAAGAAGGTGATTTTCCAAGATTGTCTACATAGGAGGAAAAAACTTTAAAACATTTACTGGGCTTGTCAGCAGCACCCAAAAAACCAGTGTAAGGGAAGAACATTCTTTATACCTCCCATTCTCATCCCTATACCAAAACCTGTCTGCACACTCCTGTGGAAGATACTTTTCTAGCACTGTACTAGGAGTTAGTAAATTTGGATTCTGTTTCTTATTCTATCAGAATTTTTATGAGTGACTTCAGCACTGCCTGTTTCTCTGTCTGCAGAATGATCTTTTTAGTAAAGAAGAAGAAAAAAATAATGCTATTGAGACTTAACCTTTTGCTTCTGTATATTGGAGAAAAGAATTTCTACCCTTATTGTGCGTCTCCTTGTCATGACTTGCCTAAATAATAAAACCATACCTTCCAGC
This sequence comes from Vidua chalybeata, assembly GCF_026979565.1. Lineage (NCBI taxonomy): Eukaryota > Metazoa > Chordata > Aves > Passeriformes > Viduidae > Vidua > Vidua chalybeata. The sequence goes on from NC_071531.1 coordinate 68,882,049, forward strand.
TTCTCTGTTTTCCCACACTCAGGATGTCACCTTGCTGCAAATGCTTAAGGTTCAAATGTTCAGAAGAACTTGGCTGTCTATTTTCCATCAACTTAAATGAGGACACATTATCTGTTGATTTACTTTAAGGACTGCGTATCTAACCTCAGGCTCTGGAGTCTAAGGATGTTGTCCTCTGGATACATTTGTGAAGGACGTTGTTCTCAATATTTTAGTTCAGAAAAATCTATTAACTGAGTGCATATATGTTTGCAGAAACGATCTTCATTCCTCCAGCCACTTCTAATGAAGTGGTACTTAAGAAATATAAAGCAAAAGCATAATTTTAGAGGACAGGAAGCAGCTTCATCCCTGTAAGCTTATGCTTGCACTTCACCTGAAAGATGACAGCACCAGTTAGTGTTGAGCTCCTGGGAAAAAGGCCTTCTCAGAGGACAAGTGGACATTTTACAATCTTTGGCTTCATAAATGCTGTCACAACATTGCTACCTTTATTACTTCAGTCTCTAGAGACCAGAGTCTAGAAGCAAAAATCACAGCCTCCTATGTTTTTGCCAATAACTGCTAGCCCAAAAAAATTAGGAAGAAGGGGCATGGATCTTTGCCTATATTTGTGTGTTAATAAGAATAGAGAATGCACATACAAGCAAAGACAAATCCATGTACCTAAAGACAAGCAAACATTTGTATCAGCTAGCCAGGAAATCCTGAGGTACTTCACAGTGAATGTTTTTATTTTAAAAATCTGACATTCAACAGCCAAAAAGAACTATTATCTGCACTCAGAGATATGTTATGTAAAGCAGAAGGGTTAATTTTATACTCTCCAGTATAAATAATTTAAAGAGTTGCACTTATTTCACTTCATCTTCTATTTTGAGAAGTCTTGGGGATTTTTGATGAAGCTACTTCATTTGCACTGGAAAACTGTTGCTTGGAGGGCCAGAAAGAGAAACCTTGTTTGTTGCAGTAATTTTCAGAGTCCATCAGTACACATCAGCTATCTGGGGGAAGGCATTTACTTAGGGATTTTGACTCTTCTCAGGATTCTTGCCTGACCTTGTCAAAAAGTAATTGATGATATGTGACCTGCAGATTTAAAAAGGGTATGTGACTTTTTCTGTCCCTGCTTCTCCAGCTGGCCCTGACAGAGGGAGGTATATATGAGAGAGTAAGAACACCAGTGCAGGAACAACACACAGCTGCTCCTTCCAACTCTGAAAAAATATAAAAACAATCCCCAAAGGAGAAACTCTCATACCCTCCTTCTTCTGGTCTCTAAGTATTACTCTGGATTTTTGTTTTCAAGATGAAGCTAGAAGGACACAGTTCTAGCCAAACAGATACCTAGAGGAACAGAGCAAATCATACCCCAGCAAGTTTCAGAAACAGCAATTTCAGGAGCAGATTAATAATTCCACCATGAGCATACATCATGTGAACACATGCATGAGACAGGATAAAATATCCTGACAGGCAAAGCAAAATAATTAATGTCATCCTTTCCTTCCCTCCCTTCATTCTGATTAGGTGAGGAACAAGAAATCTTCTTCCAATTAGTTGCACCCAGCATCAAATACCAGTGAAGAATTTTGTTCATATGCCAGGACTGGTACAGCAACCTGCTGTACCTAACAGCCCCAAAGCAGAGAGGTGGGAGCCATGGGTACACTGTGCACAGAGGTGGAAGAAGGCAACAACTCAGCAATCGCTCACCACTGACCAGCCAGAGACACAACAAGTTGTAAAACAAGGCAGAGAAAACAAAGCTCTTGGCAAGTATTCCTGGAGACAGCCTTATCTTTCCACCAAGATAAAACCAAAGCCTTTACAAGATACCTGGCTGACAAAATTTTGTCTCATTAGCTGAGATTTGTCCCCTAGAGCTCTCATATTAAGAGGTTCACTGTTTTCATACAGTGTTTGTGATCATGAGCTGGAGAACAGGGATGAAACCCCTTGGGAGTAGAAGCCAGTATGATCATGCACACATTTTGCGACTCTTGTGAAAAATAAGAAAAAAAAAAAATATGTAAAAGCAAAAGACTACCAGCCCCTAGGGAATTGTGGGTGTTGGATCCTGAAACTTAGTTTTCTAGTCTTCATTGTTTCCTGCTTATGCCTGTATATAAAATAGGAACAGGAAGGGAATCTTTTACCATCAAATCTTGATCTGGTGACAGTTTTCTCCACTTGATGGTTAAAAGTGCTTCTGAGTTTCAGGCTTCCTTTCATCTTGTTTGCAAACAGAATGACGTTTCTGTCATTTCAGCCATTTGTCCTCATCATCAGAATAGTGATGACAGCCATTTCCTGAAACTATGGTGCTAAGAGAAAGGAGGGGAATGACAAATTTTGGAAGGTGGCTGTGTATGTAAAAGTTTAATCAATACAGAAACAGAGTGCTGCAATGTTTAGGAATGCTGCTCATCTCCCTAAAACACCCAAAGGCAGGCAGCAGGGAGTTTCTAGCCACCATAAAGCTTTTTCTGTGTCCTAGAACCAGCAGCTGTAAGGCAGTTTTGACCTGTACTTTGCTACATAGATGTAATAGACAACAATTATGTTTCCCCATACTGGATAGACCCATAGAGAGGTACTAATATGTCTTTAATTAATTATCATTACTACAGATAGCTAATAAAATGTCCTATAACTCAATTTAAGAAGTCTGCTTTGGGTAGCTGAAGGACAAGAGTATAATTCCAGTTCTCATTTTTTGTCTGTATGAATGGGATTAATCAGATATGCTCAGAGTCAGAAACCAGTTCTGAGCAGTTTTTCCAGCAGGGGGACCTGAGCCCTCACCGTGAAGAAAAAGGACAATGATGCATTAGAGCATGACCTTAGGTGAAGCACTTAACCTCTTTGTGCCTCATTTCCCCCCCATCTGTGGAAATAGAAATGGCATTTACCTAACTAGCAGGGGTACTGTGCAGCTTAATTCATTACTGTGACTTTGAGAGCCCTGGATAAAAAGGTGCTAAGAATCAGCAGGGGAAGGAATGACACACAGGAACATTACACATAGGCTGGTGCAACAACCTAATTGTCAATTCAGATATGCACTACTTACATGGATATTTTTTATAATGGATATTTTTGTTGGTGGTTTTAATTTGGGGTCTTTATTTGCTTTAATGTGCTGTATTACCACTCCCAGGAAATCCTCTCTTAATCCACAGGACAGCGAGTAACACTTGCTTTCAATACCTTATTCCACAGACACATCCAAATGGTGATAGATAGGGTCAGTCTCCAACCCAGAGATGCGAGCTCAGGCTTGGTCCTTCTGTCAGGGCTCTCCTTGAGAGAAAGTTTACAGTTTGGGGATATGCAGTTTGCACAGATGCCCATGAGGTTAGCCAAAGCCACAAAGTCAATAAAATCAGTGGAAGGATTTGTGTTTTTCTCAACATTCCTTGATTCAAGAACAAGGAAGTGATGCAAAGCCTACATATTCTCCTGAGACACCACGATGAAGCAGCTAACAACATTTCCTAGGCTGCATTCACATTTGTGACACAGAAGTATTACTGATAATACTCATATTACCAATCCCTAAAGCCATCTAGCTTCCCAGCTTCTATTTTAATTCCTAATGCCCTGCCTAGCACAAGCTGTGGGAAAGTTGACTGATATCAGCGGTATCAGTTGCTAATATGCCACTTGCAAGTTTTAAAAGTACAAATTATAATGGCTTTGTTTCTATATGATGCTAATTAGGGGCAAGAACTGTGGGAACTTCCATCACCCAGAGAAATCTAGCTACCAAAACTGGACACATCTCAGCATTATAAAACTTGAGCCCATCATGGGGCTGAATTCCATCCTTTGCTACTAAAACACCACTCTAACTCCACAGGCTCCAAAAGGACATGCTTGTGGCCTGCACTTAACATGAGTAAGAAGAGAAAGTGAGCCCCCTGACTTTTTAACCCCCCTCCTACTGTCTCTTCTTGTTTGTGAGAAAGACCTTCCATGTTTGAGTGAGAGGATGCCGTGTGCATGCCTAGTGAGCAAACAGGTCTTTGCACTGACCAAAATTCCAGCAGCAGTGCTTTATAAATCTATAAATAGGCAGGAATGGGAGGTCACAATAAGGCATGCTAGTAAAAGGTTCTGCAGAACAGAGTACTGTTTAACGTGTCAGAAACAACAGAGTGTTATGACCTCACTTTGGATAAACACATTTTATACCACAGACATTTAGGAAAATAATGTTTGGCTATATTAAGTAATGAATAATTATATTAAAAGTAAATTAAATGTAGAAGAGAAGCAAGAAGGAATTGCAAAATGAATATTTCATCCCCTTGCTATTTGTGCTATAAATAAGTGTCCTAAAGACAGTCATTATACCAAGTCTACTAATAAGCAACGCCTTTTCTACTTCTAACTCATTGATTTCTAAAGCTGAGAATCACACCCCAAGCTTGTTTTTTGTTGTTGTGGGTGGCTTTTTTTTTTTTTTTTTTTTTAACTCTGGCCGTGTTTTTAACGAAAAAAAGAAGAAATCTTTCCAATTTTTTAAAAGCAAAGACAACATGGACCAGTGCATCCTAATGTCTTATGAATCAAATAGACAACTCTTAAGCTTACTGTGTTTTAAAACCACATGGTTTCAAAGCTCATTATGCTCTGGTTCCTTGGATGCCCAGCTTTTCAACTGAACTTCTCATGCACATGCTTCTTTTCTGGATCTTCCCTGCTATGGTCGGGATCTCACGGAAGGACAGAATAGAAGTCTTGTTATTTAGCTATTAGTTAATTTAGTTTTGTCAGCATAACTATTCCTAATAACTATTTATTTAGTTACTTAGTTTCCTTGCTTTTTTATTTGATAGGAAGAAAAGGGAGACGTACTTGTGGAAAGTTAAGGATGTTTGCTTACCAGATACAGACTCTGAAAATGTTTGCACTTCTCTGTGCCTTGAAGGGCCTGTGTAGTGAAAGCAGCCTCCCTCATTTGCATGTGAAGAGCACATGAAGCTAAGCAGCATCTCTGGCTGTGCATTGCCAAGTGCTCTCCTCTCTCTTCACCGGATTATGAAGAGCTCTCATAAACTGTCAGACTGACACCTGCGGCGAGCAGCACTCGGGAGTGTCCAAGCAGCGCGTGAGAGCACTTTACCATGCCGGGAAGAAGGGAAGGAAAGCGGGGGAGCCCTTAAAAAGGAATGAAATCCATACGGAGATAGAGAGGTGCAATTAAGAGTGGCTGGCACTAAAGGAGAACCTTTTCCCCCATTTTAATTTCTGAATTGCTAAGGAAGCATAAAAAGCACCTGCATCTACATATCTAAAGCAGAAGGCAGCATTTCCTTTTGGAGCAAAAGGGTGCCAGGGACTCTGGCGTGCCCTCTTGCTGCTCCTGCCGTAGTGTGCTGTCTAGCATTATATTTTCAAACAGGTTTCAATATTCAACAGGGAGAGCTCCCACTATAATCTTTGTAATCCTGATGATAAGGCAGAATTTCTATTTTTCTCTTTTTTTTTAATGTTTGCACAAAGAAGTACTGCTATGTCCTAGCTGCTTTCCAGACACTTGGAAAGACATGATCCCTGCCTTAGCAAACTTTTAAAGACTGAAATGCAAGCAGGGGTAATCAGCAGAAGAATTCACACAGGAATTTTTAACACAAAGCTGTAAATCTCTCTGAGATAGAGACAAGAGATTTACACTCCCAATATACAGTGATAAAGGGCATAAAGTTCAATATTTTTTTATAACATTATACAAGTGAAAATAAAGATGCAAAGGGGCATATGGAGGGATTCACATTTCCCATAGTGTATGAACAACTCTTCTGGTATGTGGTAGAATTCTTGACCTGGAAAAGACCAGTCCAGATGTGCCAGGCCTAAAGGAATATGGAATTGAGAATGTGAGTGTTGTGGTGATGCTACAACTCCCAATGCTATATGACAGCACAAATTCCTCAGTGGGGAAGAAGGATTTAGATCACTACCAGAGATCATTTATTCACTTTTATTTTAAAAGTGACAGCCGCTTGAGAAAACTTAACTTCAGCTGCTTGAGAAAAGCAAAGGAACAGTGGAAGACAATAGAAGAGGTGGTAAAAGTAACTATAAAGCACAAAGGCAGAAGACTAAGACTTATGTTCAGTTGTCAAAAAAGATAACTAGGAAAGTTAGCACCATAGGGTAAAAAATATTAGACATTAGACAATCTCTGGGGAAAAGAGCAAGTCAAAGTAGGAGGAGTGCCAATACTCAACCAGTTCTTTGGGGATCTTTTCAAGTGCATCTGAGTGACTGTTCCACTGAAGGTTGGGTGAAAACTCAACTGTTTTAGGAAAAAAAAAAAAACCAAAGGAAACTGAAAGGCATAAAAAGTGGAAACTACAAAAAGCTGAGGAAAAAACACCTGTGTGTATGACTCTCCTAATTTATCAGATCAACTCATAAACACATATCTTCCCGCTTCCTCTTAGAATCCTATTTGCATAACCTGGATTCAGGTTTACCATGGGAAAACATGAATCAGTGGACTCGAGAGTACAAAAGAGGACACATGTGAGAACAGAGAATTCTCTGTGGCCAAGTTCACATGTGTGAGAGCTGGGATAGGACCCCACGTGTAAGAGGTAGTAAGTGACACATATATGATATTTCAAGTGCTTCACTTAGGAAAGGAACTCCATAACATTCCCCCTGAAACAGGTTGCTCCCAGGTGTTTTATGAATGGTTGGCCATTTAATGGCTCGAGGGAAAGCCATGGAAGGTTAACACACTGACAAAGCAGACATTAACTATAATAACAACAGTTTTCATGGAGGATCATTGCTATTATAAACCTTATTCAACACCATAATGCCAACAGCCATTCCCTACTTTTCCCTCATCTTTCAAATAAAGTTAGTGTCTTCATGATGCAGCAGGGTAAACAGTGCAGCCAAAATCTGAGACCTTCAACTTTTAATAATTGCCGGTTTGTTCAGGTACAAACAGCATTGGACTTTGGCTGGAAGATAAATCAGCACAAAGAAAGCTTCATTTAAACAGAACTCCACAAGCACCTTTTATCCTTAAGTAAGCATGGGGAGCAAATTGTCCCCACCAGGCAATTTGGAGAGCACAAAGTGTGCTGCCATCAATGGAAACACTCGGGGGCAGGGTGGACAGGCATCCAAGCAACCTGTTCTACTGGAAGGTGTCCCTGCTTGTTGCAGGGTTGGACTAGATGCCATTAAAGGTCCCTTCCAACATAAGCCATGCTAGGATTTTATGACTGAGAGTTACAATTTGTTTGTTTTGTAGGAATCACTAAGGGGTCCATACAGAGGGGCTGTGTTTCTGAGCTACCAGGCGCTGTTCTCTTAAATATTACTTCGCTAAGGAAACATGTAAAATACATTGCCTCAAGTAAAAGATATATAGACTTCTTTTTCCCTCAGCATCTCCTGATGTATAAGATATGTTTGACACTTGAAGCAGAAGGTTCTGCAGGGAAAAAGACTCACTGTGTGATATTTGCTTTGGAAGGCACAGGGAAGGCTTCCAGCCATAGCAGCCATTAAAGATGGAAACGAGCAGGCAAAAGCTACAGATGGTAATGAGATGCCCTTATGGAATCCCTTCACGCTGTTCAGAAATTAAACAAATAAGGTATCATAAGCATTACCCTGCAAAGATTGCAACTCTGTCTCTCACAAAGATTCAAGAGTCCCAGCGACAATTAGGCCATTGAGGGCTCAGATGAGCCTAATTAAAATCTTCACTGCAGAGATCAGTGACCTAACAACACTTGATCTTGTCAGCTCTGCCACATCATCTTCCATCTACTGGTGAAGGGCCAGGAGGCAAGAGCAATGGATAGAGGCTGGCCACAGGTGTGTTCTCCAGGGTTGTGGGAAGGGAAAAGAGAATGTACAGTATCACCCACACACTGGAAATTAAGCAATCAGTGAAATTTACAGAAACTAAATCTCAATTAGGTTTTAAAGTTTAAAAATGAAAATTACTGAGATCAGATGCCTGAAACATTTGTATCCAACCCATATGATAAATGTGTTTAATATTAGTTGGACTTTGAACTTTGCTATCTCCTTCTACTTTAAGATCTCAAAAGGTTTTGCAAGCTTTAGAAATAAAGCCTCATAATACCTCTGGCAAGGTCAGCATTATTATTCACATTTGTGAAAGTAAAATAACTTGGCCAAGGTCACATACAGAGAGTCAGTGGCAGAGCCAGGTATAAAACCTATCTTTTTGGCTCTTGATTACATATATTTAAGGTGATCTGCAAGGGAAAAATACTTGGGTATGTGCTTATTTTTTTATTTTCATTTTTATCATCGTGAACAAGGAGTGTTAAGATTTTTTTAAGAGTTCATATAAACTGGCCTGAAGGAGAACAGTGGTACTTCAAACAGGAATGATGATACAGATTTAATTTTCAAACACTTTGAAATCCGTGGGGAAAAAAAAAAGTGCTAAATTAAATGTTGGTTAATAAATAACAACAACAATGGTAATGATGATGATGATAATAATAATAACAATAATAATAATAATAACAATAATAATAATAATAATAATCTTCTGCTGGAGCACTAGCAGAATAACTCCCTATGTGAGCACTGTATTTGAGAATAAAAGTAAGATGCCTCTGATACAATTACTCCATCTCATTTATGGCTAGGCCACAGTGGTATAATTATAATTATTCCACTATAGTTCCACCAGTTCATTTCCCTGTGTAAAGTAAGCTCTAAGGGACTCTTTTCCTGCTTCTAGTCAACATTTTAAATTTATATTCTTTTTACTCTAGACAGCCTCTGATGGAAAATTCAGAAAACTACTGCATACCAGAAAACCTGGGGGCACATCTACAAATAGCATTAGGTTGTCGTAACTCTGACTCTGTAGATCACCTAAGGATCTACTTTTTAAAAAGCGAGAAGGAGGATCTGTGAGAACACTGAGCTAGTTTTGTTTTGAAACTCATGGAACTGAGAGGAATGGAAAGTCATCAACTCAACAGCTTTCCAGGAAACAAGCAGAAAATCCTCAAAACCAAAACCCCTTTCCAGTCCCCTCCAACTGAGTGGACTGTATGAATGACAGATGCTCAGATGATCAATCTCTCTAAAACACCCAGGGTTAAGTACTCTTTGACATTCTGAAAGTATTGGTTCAGACTGTAACTAAAACAACAATGCACCACAAATTCAGTAGTCTCCAGCATATTTATCTTTTCCACTTTGGATGAAAAACCAAAGTACACCCATTTAAACAGGTGTCATATTTCATGTCAGACACCTAAACTGAAGTACCAGATTTAGTACTTATGAAGAAAATCCTGCCTTGCAAATCTGTGATGTCATTCACACAACAGCCAGAAATTTTTACTTACTGGAGTGTTCTGGCCATAGTCAGTACAGGAAATCTAACAAAGTTGTATGATATACCTCTATCCCTACCTTGGGCTCCTATTTCAATGCTTATCTTCCTCTGGTATGCCTGGCCTTAGGTCAGTTTTATGAGATACAGCCGCTGGATTGCACGCACTGTAGCTGCTCAGGTGATTAACTGCACTCCCACAGTGACAGAACCCTCCTCGACTGCAGCTTTATTTTTATACAAGTGAAAATTGAAGATTGGTGGGAAGGCAGCTAAATGATATCTTTGGAAAAACAGTACAGCTTAGATCTTTGTCGTTATATGTTCAGACTTCAACAGTCACACTTCTGCTGTACATTTCTGCATCTGTAATTGCACACTGTCCTTTCAATGTGATTTGCAGAGCTTTGCATTGCTAAGCTTACCTAATAATAGAATAGGGCTAAAAATCCCCAAGAAGCCTTATTATAAGAGCTTGCTAAGACTGCTAGCAAAACACTTCCCTGAATTTTTGAGGCTAAACTTACACACATATATGCTTTTTGAAATGAAGGCAAAAAAGACTTGCTTCTTTAGGATATCCATGTCTTGCCAGTGATTTCCCCTAGGTTACTGCATTTTAAGCACATAGTAGAGGCAGCAAAAATGAGAGACAGTAAAAGAGGTTGCCAAACCTGTAGCACAAGCAAGAAAGGGCAAGGCCCATCCAGGTTAGAGGTGCCGCCTTGCAAAGGTCTCTGGCACCATTAAAAGTTGTGTCCTGGAAGGTTGGGCACCACCACCACAACAGCAGAACACACACAAAGACCTTCCATGGTGAAGTACGAGGAAACTTGCAAAAGACGGAAAACACGTTTGCCAAAGTCTGCTACATGCACAGAGTTCCTCCACTCCATCTCCTTGAGGAGTTAGTAGCTGGATCACTATTCTTCTATCATTATTTGAATCTCCAGCAGTAGAGAAAAAATACAAGACTTTTGAAGGTTATTACATAGACATCTCTCTGATAATAGCAGAACTATTAACAATGCCATGTTTGTCTTCTGAGATCAGTAGTACAGCATTATACACCCTGTGTGCATTTTCCCAACCCACTGCACACAGCAGATGTAGGACTAAGAATCAGCTTGCAAAAAGACTCAGGCGTTTTTCAGAAAGCTCATGCTGCTGCTGCTGGGACCCACCACACATGCTCCAAAGAACTAGCATTAATTTACCAGAAGAAGGAGAAGGAAGATCATCTGTTCAACATGCATGAAGCACCAAGTGGACATCAAAGAGAAGAAAAAAATTTAAAAAAGAAAAAAAAAAGAAAAATAAAGTAAAAAAAGGGAAAAAAAAAGAAAAAAAAAAAAGAAAAAAGAAAAAAAAAAAAAAAAGAAAAGAAAAAAAAGAAAAAAGAAAAAAAGAAAAAAGAAAAAAGAAAAAGAAAAAAGAAAAAAAAAAAAAAAAGAAAAAAGAAAAAAGAAAAAAAAAGAAAGAAAAAAGAAAGAAAAAAGAAAAAAGAAAAAAGAATGAGAAGAAAAAGGGGAAAAAAGGAAAAAGAAAAAAGCAAAAAAAGGTAAAAAGGAAAAAAAGAAAAAAAAAAGGGAAAAAGGAAAAAAGGAGAAAAGGAAAAAGGAACAAGGAACAAGGAAAAAGGAAAAGGAAAAAGGAAAAAGGAAAAAGGGAGATCCTATACATGGTCCCTTGCAAAGACATCAATTCCTTCTCAGGCATGCATTTGATCTGGAAGGTCTCTGGATGATAAATATGATTGTGTTACCAAACTAAAAGCAACAACATGCTGATTCCCACTTGCTGGGGAGGTCAGGTGATGAACAGGCAGGAACACTGACAGAAACATCCTTGTGATGGAGGGAGTTTCCTAGAAGAAGTTTGATCTGGATATCAAAGAAGGGGAGATGGAGGATAAAAGAGGTTCAGGCAAAACAGAGCCAGCATAGTAACAAAGCTGCTTTTCAGTACACCCCTAAGAGAAGTCTCTCTTAAAAGAAGGTGACACAAAAGATAACACTTAATGAACCAAATTATAGCATCTACTTTAGCAAAGCCATCTGAACACAAATAGTTTGCAACACAATCCACTTAAAAAAAAAAAAGGCAAGGAAGGTGGAAACAGATACAAGCCAGTTCATTTCTGGAACAACCTGAGGTAAGAACCTAGATGCACATTTCCTTGGCTGAGTGCTCTGCTGGCTGGACAGGGTGCTTCAAAAGACTGAGTTCACTAGTGACTCAAAGGTTTCACATGGTGTCTTTCTTCTAAGCATCTCCTCTAATCCTGGAGAAGGATTTCCAAGCAACTTAGATCCCAAAGCAAACAACTGTCCCACCACATGTATGCCATTCCTTTTAATCCTCCAGGGTCATCACTACTCCTCTTTTATGGCAGAGAGAAAGAACTTTGTCAATATTCAGCTAGGCTTTTATATGCTGGGCACCATCACAGTGAACACAATGGAGATGCACTGTCTGCGGCAATGAAATCAACACTCTCTGGTCTCAGGGTCTTTTTTCCAGTCTGGCAGCTCAGGAATGTGAAGCTATTACTTATAGCCAGTGTTTCCCAAGACAGAACCAGTCATGCTAGGATCCATCCCTTCAGCTAGAAATGCTGATTTCAGATGGCAGGGAAGTAGAAGTGTTTCGCTCATTAGAAGAAGTTTCTACCAAAAGCTGCTGCAATATGCATGGTCTCACTAACCCCACAGTACTTTTTTCAACTTTTCTCCAGGAAAAAAGGATGAGATATTTAGAAAATAGAAGAGATAACCAGAGATAACCAGAGAAAACCAGAGAAAAAGCAGGTTAACTAGCATGGAGATATTTGTAACCAGCAGGAAAGGAAAGCAGTAGTTAAAGTTTGTCAGAAAATAAGAGTCAAATATTGCAGTCCTGCAGCATCTGTAAACATGCATTTAATTTGCCCACTCAATTATATTCAGTCTTTCCTGGAGAAAAGTAAACATTGTGAGAGAGGAAGAAAATAAATTTTTGCTTCTAAAACTGTGAAGGCTTTCTAAATTTCAAAAAGTGATTGCAGCGTAGGCAGAATTTTGACTCCATTGATTTGAGAATTGAATTCCTCCTTAAAGACAGTGAATAGTCATAATAGAAACCTGTTTTCCAGTCATTGACCCTAAACCCTGTTTCATCTCTCATTTGAAGGGATTGCTTCTGGTACAATCACTGCAGCAATGTGTCTTACTGTGTTCTATCCATGTCTGCTGGTCTTCACACTAAGTGATTATATTAAATCAACAGCAGAAGCCAAAATTTTTTGAGATATGTGGAAATTGTAATAGCAATGTGGACAAAAGCTTAGCAAGACTCCTTTCACTCACGTAACTAAACTCCAAAATTATGAAGAGCATAATTTGATGGGGGGGGAGTGCAGGGTTGGGTGTACTTAGAGCATCTACTGCTCATGAAAAATCAGAGATGTCACTAAGATGTTGATGCTTTAGCCAACATAATACCCAGCTCAACATAAACAAGAATTGCCACAGTAACATTGGCTTGAAGCACTTTTTTCCTTTCACGTGTCATTTCCCACTGTGTGAATTATCCCACCACACTTCAGAGCTTCAGGTTTCCACACATTCCCTTTGATTTCTTATCAAAGGATGGTGAAGCAGGGAGGCCTGATTTCAAGGACCACAAGGCAGACCTGCTACATTGAATTCTATCTCTTCTTCTACTCTTGTAGAAGTAGGTTTGTGTGGATGTTTTTATGCTTGAAGGATTCCCTAGGGAAGACAGCTTCTCAGTCAACTGCTGAAGTATGTTTCCTGACAAATCAAACAGGAAGGAGCAAGGCAAGGGACCCAGCCCAGTAAGACAGCATGAGATACCATATGAAATCTATTTTATGTTTAGCATCTGGACAGACACCCCATAGCAGACACAGGCATCCCACAGAATCATCACTAGATATACTGGCCTATTTTGCCCTCAGAAGCAAGGAAGAGTAGAAACACAGTTATTGAACAGGCAGTTTGGGTTTATTCAGAGGTTATGAAACAGGAAACCTGAGAATTTTTTTTTTCTTTCTCATAATGGCCTGTGATTTGACCAACACAGTATAACTGTGCAATATCTAAATTAAATTCTTATTGAGACTATCTTACTTCAAGCTAGACTTCTTCTGCTCTCTCCCTTCGAATTTCTAGACCAGATAGAATGAACACTGATGATCAATGAAGTTCAACCAAAGTTCAGCACAGAGGCAGTTCCATGCAGGAGACTAACTGAGCAAATCTAAAACACCGCGGTGTAACACAGTCAGGAGATTGCCAAAAAGGCAGCTCTGGAGTTCAGCGTACAGACTATTCCTTCAGTTAATGTAAACTCAAACTTACTTCACTGCTATGTTGTACCTTTTGCCCTTTCCAGATTAAAGTCAGGACAGTGTTCTTCTTTTTCTTGTCCTTCTCCCATTTTCTGTTTCATAAAATGAACAAAACAAGGACTATCACAAAATTAACAGTGAAGAAAAAAATCAAACAAGCAGAGAAGAACATGGCAGATTAGACAGTTAGATAGGAGAAGGTATAACAAAACCAGAGAAGGACAGGATCTGCTTTTACCCACCAAGTGGTCCTCATTTGTACAGGGAACCACAGTATATCATCATCATCATCATTCCCCTCTATTCCACACAAATCACTGTGCAGTAACCATTTTATACCTTCATCTGAGCCTCTATTAATCCTCCTTTTGGGGACAGCTCCTGAAAGTCCTCCTGTTTTTCTGTTTCCCATTAGAGACGTGCACAAACCCCTCAAAGCTGCAGCTTCATCACGCTTCTTCTAGCACCAGATCTTACCAGAGTAAACTAAGGGGAAGAAATCTCAACAGATTAGACAGAAATCTTATTGAGTCTGTGAAATACTTCACATATGTTCTGACGATGATGGTGTTTTGCTACAAGACCAGGATATATTCAAGAAGTAGAAAAAAAAAAAAAAAAAAAGGTAATCGCAGCCAGAGAAGAGCAGGCTGAAAACATGTGAGAGGAAGAGCCCTGCAGACACCCAGGTCAGTGCAGAAGGAGGGGGATTAGGTGCTCCAGATGCCAGAGCTGAGATTCCTCCACAACCCATGGTGTAGACCATGGTGAGACAGCTGTGCCCCTGCGGCTCATGGAGGATGCAGAAATCCACGTGAAGCCCATGGAAGAGCCCCACCTGCTGGAGCAGGTGGATGCTTGAGAGGAGGCTGTGAGCCCATGGGGTACCAGTGGAGAAAGAAATGCTGGAGCAGCCAGTCCTTGAGGGACTGCACCCTGTGAAGGAGTGACCCACAGTGCAGCAGCTGAGGGGTGCTGTTGCCTGTGGGAGATGGAGCCATGTCTGAGAAGTTCATGGAGAACTCTCTTCCACAGGAGGGACCCCACAGTACAGCAGGGGAAGGACTCCTCTCCCTGAGCAGCAGGAGAAGCCACAGGTGATGAACTGACCGTAACCCCCATTGCCTGTCTCCTTGTGCCACTGAGGGAGGAGGTAGAGCAGGGAGGGAGGGAGGGGTGGGCAGAAGGTGTTTTGAAGGTTCTATTTTACTTCTCATTATCCTACTCTGATTTTGTTATTAATAAATTCACTTCATATCCCTCAGTTGAATCTGTTTTGCTTGTGATGGTATTTGGTGAGTGATCTCTCTTGACACTTACCTCATGACCCCTTCATTATATTTTCTCTCCCTTGTCCAGTTGCAGAAGGGAGGGAGAGACTTTGGTGGGCGCCTGGCTTTCAGACAGGGTCACCCCACTACACTGGGATAACAGTGAACAAACAGCTGCACTGAGAGCAAACATGAATCAAAGATTGGAATAACTTTTTTTTTTTTTTTCCCAGAAGCTAAAAGTGCTTCCATTTCAGTCCTAAACTGCTCTGCAAAAGAGAAACAATAGTCATGAAGCTTCCTTCAGGAAATCAAAGACTGAATTTAGAGGAAAGCAAGGAAATTATTGTGATAACAGTTCAGAAGTTGAAGCACTTGTAAAAAAAATGGAAGCATCCTCAAAGTTCATTAACTTCTGAAGCAGTGTCCCATGTCCAGCTTTGCTAGTGAACCCCCAGAGTACTGGGAATGCTTCAGGTTTGTGCATTCTACATTGTCTCCTTAGAACTGCAAGGAGCCCACCAGCTGCAAGCCCTGTTCCCCTCTTTCAGAAAGGCTATGTTAGATAAGGAAATACCACTCTGGTCAGTCATGGTCAACAGACCTTTTCTCTTTTTTTCCCTCTCCTTCCATTTCAGGCTTTTTCCTTCTTTCTTTTAATATATGAAGGCAATATTTACAGCCAAAGCAGTGCTGAGTAAGATGCAGTGATTATGGCTGATTTTATCACAGCCGTATTACTTAGCTGCAAGGTGAAGCGCTGTGCTAAAATGGATCATGAATCCCTGAAATTGACTATCCGTCACCTTTATAATCCTGATGGAAAGGCAGGTCAGATCAGGCCTGACAACTCCCCATGCAAATGAGACTACACCAGTGACGTCTGCTTGCTTCAAGGCATTTATTTGTCTGGAGAGGAAGGTGATGCCTTAGGGAATTGGACTAGAGAAAGAGGGAGAGGAGAAACCAACTACTCCAACCACCCCTGCAGAAATCAAGTGCAAATATAGGAGCCAATTTTGTGCACAGAAAGGCTGCTAGAAATATTGAATGAAAGAATATTACAAGCAGCTAAGAATCAGGACTGTGGCATGAATGCCTCCCCTAGGTAGAAGAATAGATTTCAGTTTCAAAGTTAGAAAAATAAAATAACACCACCTCACCACTGGGAATTTGTAGGATCACATGAAATCCATAAATGAGGAAAAAACTGCTAAAATGTCTGAAGATTCTAGTCATAACTCCTTCCAATTCAGTGTCAGTTTCTTTCTCACAAAGTCAGATTTAAGAAGTGTCTGTAATTTTGTAGACCAAATCCATCAGGGTGTAAGCAGTGGCCATTACGTGTGGCACCTATACAAGAAGGCTCACAGAGTGATGGAAGTGTTGAATCGCACAGGAGGTGTTTATTTGCAGACAATCAGTTCACTTGATGTGAAAATCACTAAACTACTCCACTGAATCTGTTTAACTAGCATATGGCCATATTAAGGAAACTTCCCCACCTGACCATTCACAAGACTCTCTTGCAGTCACACTCCCAAGGACAGGGATTTTATCTGCTGAGACCAAAGACCCTTTGCAGCAGGTGGCTCCAGTGAGCCAACACTTCCTTCTTGACTCTCTACATACCCCAGTCACATAGTCAGACCAGATTTCCTCAGCAGTTCGAGCCCAGGTTTCCCTTAGCAGAGTCTCAGATGTCTCATTCCATAAAGCAATTTATTCAGGGTGCAGTAACACTGAAACAGCCCAAGCTGGTGCCTCTGAGGAGGAACCAGCAACAAAGTACTCCCTTGGCTTTTATCCCCTCACAGTCCTAGCTCAAAAACCTCTTGCTCTTCCCTTCTGAGTCTTCAGCCCTTTGCAGTGTCTCCCAGTGCCCATCCACCAGCCTTTGTGCCCTTTGTTATGAAAAAGAGCCAGCCTCCCGTCTCTGGCTCCTGTCACCCAGAACTCAACCTGCAGTGCCCACTGCAGCTGCACCAGAGGTATTCCCCAACAACCACACGCAAGAGGGACACTCTTGGAGAAAAGACTAACTACCATGTTATCTACTCTTTCTAATGAGACTGATGTGCTGCTTTAGGTAAACACCAGCTTCTTAAGGCAAGACTTGTTCTGAAGTATAAACACAGGCTGTCTCATTTGTACACCTCCCAGGTTTGGGCATATCTCAGTACCACTGAGCAGAGTGCTTGCTCTTGGCACCCATATTCTATTCCCAGCATACCAGCATAATTTCTTACAAATCAGGCAGCCTAGCCATAGTCATTAACACTACTGTTCCTGATTCCTGCCCATGCTAAAAGAGGTTAATATTATGTATGTCACAGAGCTCCTACACCCTTGCTGTTAAAAGTGGGGTAGACTCTTTGAGATCCCCAGATAGATGATATTAAAGAAGGGCGAAGACTACTTACATCTTGCTCTTCTCACCTGTCCTTTCTTCCCCTTTCCTCTAGTGCCTCTCCTGGGTAAGTCACATCCCAGCTAAACCTCTTAGTGAATGATTACATTAGAGATAGTGCTAATTACCAAGTGTTGTCTGCATGGTACAATCTTATCAACACCTCACACTTTCTCCCCTGAGGTGAGGGGGCTTGATCTATTTCATAAAAGTATCCTAGTTATCTGCTCCAGCAAGCTCCATTCCCTCAGGCCTGAAGATGGATATTTTTTCCTTTTTTTTCCCTCACGCTACGTACAGATTCAAAGCTTTTCTGGTAGAACCTCTTGCAGGGAGGTGGGGTTACCCCAGCAACAGATTCGTGGGTATTGTCCTGTGTGTACAAAAGGAGCCGGTCAGTTCCCAAGGTGCTGTGTTTCAGGTAACACACTCATAGGCTCGTCTCCAGCAAGCATTGCAGTTCTAATGCCCTCCACCAGGCACAGGAAGTCAGCATCTGCCCCACAGCTGGGAACACTGGGTTTGGAACGTGGGGTAACAAAGGCAGAGTAGAGGTAGCTGCAAGAAATTCCCATCAATGCTTTGGTAAGGCTACTGAATCACAATTTAGTATTGCCTGGTATTTTTTTCCTAGAATCTTTATTCGATCAAGCTCTGTCGCTAGTGTCTGCTGTCTCCATTCGGCCATGCTCTTCTGCCCTGCAGCACCCCCAACCCTGAGTTTGGGGCTCCCCCCACATTTCTGACAACTTAACATGAGGTAGGCTCAGTGACCCTGTAGGTCTGGCTACAAGACTGCTGGTTACAGAGGTTTTAACAGGGTAAATTCTTCTTGCATTATAATCCAGAACACCATTTGCTTTCTTATTAGTGGATGTTTCAGCTGTATTCTTTCTGGGGGTTTGGTTATTTTTATGTTTGAAGGTTGTTAGTGTTTTGTTTTGTTTTTTTTTTTTTTCTTTTTTTCCCATATGATTTGTGTGCATATTACTCGCTGTCCCTGGAATTCATTTTGTTCCCTGCTAATGAAACCTCTGCGTCGCTAACAAAGCAGAAAATAAAAAAGGTAAATAGCACTCTCCAGAAACAATTTGTTTCTTGTTCTGTAAATTTTTGCTGAACAGCATCTCAGGGAATTTTCACCCCAATAGAAGAAGAGAGGAGCAGGACATGATTGAGAAGGGGATAGAAATGCAGTTAGTTGATCTGGAAAGGAAATAATAATTATATGTACACCATAGACAAATAGGTACCCAGACAGCTGCACCTGTGAAACTCCAGAAAGCACTTGAGCACCCAAGTAATTTGATTGAATAGAAACTACTGGTTGTAGAGACATTTGAAGGGGGGGATTAGTTTTCTCATCTTTAACCCTTTGGATCTACACCAGCCTCAGAGAACAGAAGAGGACACAGAATATTAATGAGCAATCCTGTTCTGCTAAAACACCTAAGGCAGGTGTAGACCATGTCCAGCGGTATTGGTGGCAATGAATACAAAGGAGAAGATGAAAAAACTTAGGAAGAGGTGATGCTGTTTTTTCCTGCTCCCTGCTAGAGAAAGGCACAGGACATTCTACTAAAAGTAGTTTCTTTCTCACATAGATGAGTCGTCATGTTCACTTTCAAACAGCTGAATACAAGTCACAAAGCTGAGATTTTCCAAAAAAATTAGACCACTGAAGAGATTTTGAAGTTCATGTTGAAGATCTTAGATTAAAGGCTTGCAATTGAAAAAGATCTGAATTTTTAGCTGCTTCCACTGATTTTACTGTCTGACATTCAGATCCTAAACCCTCTAATCCAAGCAGAGAGGTAAAAAAAATGTCATAGGGCAGGAATGGAGATGCTCTTACATCCTTTCCACCAATAATCAAGTAATATGTTATCTCTGTGCCTTATTGCTTGGGAACTAAGAAATTAGTACACTTCCTGGAAAAATAAACCAACCAACATCAGATTCTGCCAGAGTGAAATGCACTGAAAGCCAGGTTTTATTTCTGAGATTACTCCATTGGCTAAAGTAGCCAAGGGAATTAGATGGCCAAAAGCCATGTGGCCCTAAGTCCCTTTGCCACCTTTATAATTGCACGCACAGAGCTCCACGCATGAACACACCTTTGCCCTATCACTCACTGGATTACTGGACCAGCCCTCGTATGGAAGATTAAATACAAACTGCTCTACTGCTAAAGCATATTTATTGAGCTTTAAACACCATGTAATTTATACATCTCTCCTCACAGAGTTGGAAAAACTCCATCAACAATAATAACAACAACATTCAATTTCAATTGGTATGTTTTTAACCTACAATAAGCAACCTGTTATAACTATAAAGAGGTCTTTAGAAGTTATGCAAGGTATTAATTGAGCTGCTAAGAGACCATGCAGGTTGGTTTTGTGGTAACTCTGCAATGAAAAAGAATGCAGCAACCAGAAAAATCTTGGCAAGACAGCAGCACCATCTCAGGAGATGATTGCTTCAGCTGTACTAGTTATTTACATGAAGTCAATTCCAAGTGATTATTAAGAACACGAGGTTTATCGTTCAGTATAAAAGGCCAGTTCATTACATCCCCACAAGCTACAGCTTAAATGGCAAACCTCGATAATTTAGTTTTTCTAACAGCAGTGTGGAATTTAATCGCTGCACAATAACTGCATTAATTCTGAATTAATTTCTTAATGGAGATGTAATTGTCTTGAGTTTCATCTGAGGGGCCAAAGTATGCTCTCACCAGCATAAATCTAGTGGGACTTCAAGTGAGAGAGTGGGATGATTTCAGCATAAGGAAACTTGAAGTCAACAGGCAGCTGAGTTTTACACTGGCATCAGAGGAAAGAGTATGGCCCCACCATCATTTACACTGTTCACTTTCAGTCCCATATGACCCTTGTTTGCCTGGGCAGCATTCTTACAAGTACTGAACGCAAATGAAATCACGTCTGTTTACTGCCATGATTATAATAAGAATGCTTCATCCCAAAAGGCTGCAAAGCATTTTGCTGCAGGGAAAACATTTCTTTCTATCAAATACAAAATGCTTTTAGGTCTGGGGTGAAGACACCAGCTCATATGGATGAAGAAGCTAAAAAGGCAGACAGCCACATTTCCATTTGGCTTAGACATTCAAGCTGACACCTCCAAGTCCTGTATGAACAATTTAAAGACAATGCCTTCAGAAGGTGTTCATAAGAACTCAGATGCTATTGTGGCATGCACACTGGAAATCCTTAAGGTAGAACTGAAATCAATGGGAACAAGAAAATGATCACTGCTACAGTAATAATAATGATGAGAACAGTGATGGCAAGAAACTGATACTGTAGGAAGAATGCCTAGATAGCATGAACAGGGACTGATGAAACATATTTTAGCTCTTCCAGTTGCCTATTCGAATGGAAGAACTCATAGTGGCAAGAAGAAAGTTGAGAACACAAAAAGCAACAAAGAAATAAACCATCTGGAAAAATCAGTGTGACAGATGAAAGTTACAGTGACAAATCTGCATGTCATACAGGAGATTTGAGACTACTGAATTCCCTAAAGCTGCAAGGAGGCCCATCCCATTCAAGGCCATACCAAGGAACATACCAAATGTGGCAGTAACACCTCTTAGAATCCGAGCCAGACAGGTAAGTTGCAAACTGAATCCACGATAGTAAGTAAACCTGACTGAGAAAACACAAAGTGACACAACCCACAATTCCCTTACTTCAGTTTAAGGCCTACCACCTACCACAACTCTTTCTCGTTGCAAGCAGGCAGAGAGAAGAGAAAATTTTCAGATGTTCGTGTTGAGCATTTTCCTACCAGCACCACAGCAACCTCATGTGAATTTTTGATCCATTTTATATCTATTCACACCACTGGTGACACAGAACCACCAATAGCCCCTCTAGTGTTTGATTTAATATTTATCAAACAAGAAGAGCAGTCACAAACAGTATCCCACTAAAACATCACACACCTGCTCACCTGCTCCTTGAGGACCTCCTCCACAGACACTGCCCTGACACAACTTTTGATAGAAGAAAGAAAGCAGCTTGCTTTGAGGTCTACTATTTATATATTAATACATCAGCAATAGATTCATTTACACACAAGATATATGTAAGCAAATAGATATTTACTACCTTTTTTTCATGAAGGCAAAAAGTCATAACTACTCCTCCTCTAGGGCCAGAAAGAAAATAAGTAGAAAATGTTCATGATGTGAGCAAGGCAGCCAGCATCAGTAGTTGTGTTAAGAGATTAAGAGACCCTGGCTCTTTGTATGCCTGAAAAGGATGCTGGCTTTCAGGTCAGTGAGCTGACTCTCCTTATCAATAGAGGTCATGATGAAATTTAGCAGATCAATCATCTAAACTGTTGGAGAGAAAGGAAAAAAGACCTGCCAGAACAGTTTTGATTTAATTTTTTATCAAAATCTGATATCCTGTGGAAATTGTCAACTTCAATGAAATGTCTGATGGCTAAACATTCAAGAGTTTCATTGCGTTAATCTCAGAACATTTTGTTTAGATCCGTTTTTTTGATTTTTTTAATGTCATGTTAATATTTAATTTGATCTATTGCTCTCTATCAGATGTGTGCGAATTATTATTTACTTATTAGTCTAATACAATAAAAAAGGAAAAATAAATAAATCAGAAGAAATAGTGAGAATTTAAATAAAAAAATAAATTCTTCTTCATTGCGAGAAAATGGAACTCTAAATTCACACTTCGTCTCAATTTATTGAGACAGGCTAAAGTTCTAGCATGCACAATATAAGAGCCCCGGCAGTCTAGTCATTACAGCCTCTTCTGGCCATTGCATAGGGTGTGCCAGACCAACTGGGAAAGGAAATAAAACTTAGAGAAAGAAAGATACACCTTAGTTATACCTTAGAAAGAAACGGAATTTGCTATAGCCTCTGGCATTCTGTGGTATCACAGACATTTGCCTGTGGTATCCCGATTCCCTGACATGCAAGACACAGTATAATTCACATTAGGGCAGATTTTCCAAATGCAGGTGACAGACTAAAGACTTACCCGTGGTACAGTATGTCACTGGATTAAGTAATTTTTATGTTTAAAAGACATATTTTATGTGTCTTTACATCCTTAGATCACATCAATCACTACAGTATTGTAGCAGCTGGTGATGTTCATCAGAAACAAAATCAATAAACAGTCAAGATTGCATATAATGGTGGCCAAAACTGTGTTCTTAATTCCACACTTTGGCAGAGAATAAATAGCATGATCTTTCACTCTGAAAGACCAAAAGTGATCAGGAAAGTCCCAGCGAGCCCCATGCTGAAACACCACAATAACTTATAAAATGCACCTATACATAACTACAAATCTAAGCCAAAGCACTGGGATCAGACCCAGTAAAATTCTCTGGTCTCTGAAAGTCATAGTGGTGGGTCTGAAAGGTACAACAGCCTTTTCTGGACTTCAGACCTATGAATCTGTGAATTCACAAGAAAGAACTGCGTACTTCAACCAAAATCATCCTGAATCATTCAATCTGTAGCAATCTACAGACACATCCTACAATACCCGCATTTGGGCAGCAGAACACTCCAAGCACTCCTGCACATTGAGGCAGAGGATGAAGTAGGTGAGTTTTCAGGATCCTTGTAAACCATTTCCTCTGTGATGCCTATGAAACCTGCACAGACTAGAGAGCAGGGAGCTTTCATACAGCTCACCTGGCTGGACTAACCTGAACCAATCCCATGGAAAGTGTTACCATTTGCAGAAAAACACGCTATAAAAAAAGAGTTCTTTTTGCAAACACATATTACTAATGGGAAGTTGGTATCAGATTCCTTGCTCTCTCCCAACTTTGCACACAAGGAATGCTGGGGTTATTACTGGCTCATCATATATTCCATTAAGACTGACAGTCTGAAAAGAGAAGTATCATTTGCACAAGTTCTCACCAAGCTCCAGCAGCCCTGTCAGTGTCACAGCTGGACTAAGATTCTGTAGTGAGCAAAAATGAAGTCAGAACCTCTTTAATATATAATTAGCAATAAGAGGAATGTGAGGGCATTTGAATAATACATCTCATGGTCAGATAAAGCTGTAGGAGCCCAAAGAGAAAGGGCATAACAAGTCAACAGGGCAAATATCAGAGAAAAATGAGACTAATGTGTCTATGGTGAAGTGAGAGGTCCAGTTTTAAGCTGATAGTAAAAGTAGTGCTTTGCATTTCAAAATACCTTGTTTTCAAACCCTTTTCTTTCAAAAATTTCCAAAACAGAGTCAAAGGCTTGTGAGAACAACTGCCCCCTTATGCAGAGAAAACAGAAATCCATAGGGAGCCTGTGAAATTTCCAGAGCCACTTTCAGGTTGTCAGTGGCAGAGTGGAAAAGACCAATCTCTAATGGCTGGAGAAACCGGTCACTCCCATCCTATCCGTGATGAAGAGTGCCCAGAAAATAGGGGAGAATGCTCAACACTGCTGAGTTTTCCCATACACTGGATTAAAGAGTAGTGTTTGGCATTAGCATCAAGTTCACTGGTGCCAGGCTTGCCTAAGGCTACACTAGCAAATGTTATACTCTCAATGCCTGACAAATGCAGAGAAAATGAAAGAATGGAAATGATTTAGTGCTAAACCTCCTATTTTCAGCACCTCAAATACAGATGTGTTTTTCTCTTGTATTTTAGTTCATGTTCCTCATTTTATTCACTGCTTTGCTTTTTTTTTTTTCTTTTTTTTAATTTTCAGAAATACCTAGAATTGCAGATCAGGTTTCATTTAGAGCTATCACCTTAATAACTACAGCACTTGCAAAAAAATAGCATAGATATAACTTTTCATTTTTCAGCACTGCAGATCTTCTGACCTTGACACATTTGTGGTCAATTTTAACTGAGTGTACCATGCCTATCCACCAACTCATCCATCATATCTGTTTCCCTCAGGCTTTCCCATCCTGATGCAGCAATCCTTTTTGGTTCTTGTAGCTACTGTATGTGGAATGGACCATAGTGCTTCACAGGAAATTTCCAGCTGAGAACCACCACAGAAAGAGTGAAAAACACCTTAGGGCAAGGAGGAGTTAGAGGGGGAATTGAACAGGGTGCTCTATTGCTCCCCCTAAAATAAAGCTTCAATAAAGTAAATAAAAAGGCATACACAAAAATCCCTTCAGCTCCTTATTTAAAGGTAGAGCAGCAACAAAGCAGCAGCCTGCAGCTGGGGCAGCAGACTAAGCTATGGACCTGTGCAGGCAGAAAATCCTTAGAGATGGGATTGCCTTCTGCAATAAAAGCACAAAATCTGAGATAATGATTTCATCGGACACCTACTGAAAATAAAATTACTATTTTTTTAATAATACTTCAATGGGGTGCAGTACACAGCTGAATTCCTTAGCCGAGCTGGCAGCATCTTGAGGAAAGCCTGTGTAAGAAAGGGTAGGAAAAAGCTGGAGTGGGGAGGGAAAAGAGTGAGAAACTGCAGAGGTAATACAGTAGTCTGAGGAGGGAACAACAAACAAACTAGCATGTACTGACCCATTCCCCATAACTGTAGGTAGACACATCTGAATCCCACCCATAGAAAACAAACACACAAACAAACAAACAAATAACAACAACAAAAAAAAAGCCCACAAAACCCACAGGAAAGGCAACAAGTTAGATGGCCAGTTTCTTAAAGTGATACCCAAGTTTCTAACTACCTCCATGACTTTCAGTACCTCATAGCTTTCAAAAGCAAAGGGCCACAACAGGGATGAGCTATGGATGAGAGAACAAAGACCAGACTCCCACCCCTGGAGAAAACCTGGACTCTGAGCAGCACTGCATCAGGCTAAAATGCAGCAGAAATCTGCTAAAGTGATGCTTTTAGTCATGGAATCATCTTCCATTTTAAAAGGAACGTTACTCCAGGAATTTTCCAGCTGAAAGATGAACAGAGGCTACAGTGCCAGAAGAATCTGAATCATCTCCAGCTGATGACTAAAGGAACCTAACAAGGACCTTGCTTAGGAAGAGTAGGAGAGCTCTGCAAGCACATAGATCAGTAACAGATGAGAGGTTCTTGGTCACAACAAGCACTTGTAACAGAGAACAGCTGGTCACGTAAGAGAGACCCTAAAAAATTATACTGATTATGCACTTAGCTCTCTACAACGTGTTTCTTGGAAATATTTCACAGGCACCATATTAGCTTGCTTTAGTTGGAATTATAGGGACTCCGTAGAGAAGAAAAGTTCAAATAGAGAGGAAGGGTATAAATGTTCTTGGGAATGCAGGGATTACACCCTGTGTGTGCAAACAGGATGGGCCCCATCTTAACTACAGCAGACCCTGACTGTGCTACCGAAAAGTAATAAAGTTTGGAGGAGATTTTTCTTAAATTCAGAGCTAAGGAAAGCTGGCATGTGCTGAGGAGTGCTCAAGTCAGACAAAGACATCTGCTAGGGATGTCAGCAATAGAGAGATAACTGTTATCTGGGAGCAGAGGATAGGACAGAAAATTCAGCTAGAGCAAAGCTAAGACACATCAAAATGCAGAAATAAATTCTGAAATATAACAGGGCTTCTGACACAGAATTTCAATAAAACTAGGCTCCGGGCCAAAACTAAAAAGCATCATGTGTATACACGTCATTGCATAGGCATCTGAGCAATAATGAGTACACTGGATAATGGAAGAAAACCTTGCTATAATAAAGACTAATGAAATGACAAGGATCAAAGGAAGAAGATGATCTTTGGTTTCAAACTGTACATGAAACATAGCAGGCTTCAGAGGTGAGTGTGCTCACAGAATCCAGAGAGGGACTGTTTTGAGACGTTCATATGAGAGCTCCAATACATAAGCCCAAAAGCCCTTAATAGAAAAATATTCTTTATACTAGCAAGGTTACATTATCATCCTCTTGATCAAGAGAACAAAAAAATACAAAATGCATAAACTTGATGAACATCAAAGCAATAATCAGTCTAATAAAGCAGAAAAAAGTGGATGACTTTGGTTATCTGCTTACAGAAATGAGTCATGTGTCATGTTGGGTGACAGTTTAGAAAAATAATTTCTTGATGTCTTAAATAAATTATCACTTAGAACAGCTGACTCCAGAGCTCATAGAGACAGGAGACTATTTGCAGTGCAATTTGACATGAAAGACAAAAGTCTGTTTGCAAAGCAACCATTGTTGATGCACTGAAAAACAATGACCACAAACAGGCTCAGTGTCCTTCAGGGATTACATGCACACACCAAGATAATATAAAATTATAAAAAACCCCAAGCAACACATACGAGGTACTAAATTTTTTGAAAGGGATTTGTAAAACTACTGAGGAAGTTGGCTGGGAAAAGAAGAAACATCAAAAATGATAAGGATTAAATCCCTATCCTAAGGACAACAGGAAAAAAAATCATCCACCCAAGAATCAGAAACACACTGCAAAACAAGAAACTTAAACATGAATCTAGGAAATGAAATAAGGAACCTCTTAGAATAGTACATTTAAATGGACAAGCTAAAGAAATTATTTTTTATATTGTGCTTCTGCTGGGGCAAGGTTTCCATTCCACTGAAATGGATATGCTAGAGCCTCTAAAAACCCATTGGGTTAGCAAAGGACATATGTTAGGTCCAGTAATCAAAGCACCCGTGATGTCACCAAGATTCAGATTATGCAGAGAGAGATTTGAAAGCTGGCATTACGAATTAAAAAAAAAAAAAAAATTAGAGAGGTGAAGTACTAGATTACATGGAGGCCAAGACTGAAGGGCATTTGGATGTGGATTTAGGGAATCCAGGTCTGTGACAGCAGACCATGGTAGGTAAGACTTCAGGCCAAACACACTGCATTTCCTTCTATTTCATGAAGAAACAACACAAAAAAATCCTACAGATTCCATAGACAAGGCAGAGTTCATATCAAACCCTTCATAAGAAGGTAAGAATTTGTTGCTATTTACTCCCCATATATCATCATGAAATCTCACTGAGAATTCTAATAACATTTTCTTTATAAAATAAGAAATAGAAGAGACAGGAATAATAAAAAAAAAAAATTCTAAACCCTCAGGATTGAAGCAGCAAGAGCAATGTTCAGAACTAAACTCACAGTATTTGATTCTTTACAGCTGCCCAACATATTCCACACAGATAGTATCGGAGGGAATTGGGGGACACAGATGCCTTCAGCCATGATGCACTGAATGAAGGGGTGAGAGGAAAGCTCACTTTCTACATATGAGCAGAACCGATAAATCACAGCCTGGCTGGCGTGGCAAACACCAGTCCCTCTGGCAGCTTTGTAATTACTCCCTAAATGTGGTCTCAACCCTCTTGATGTAGAGATAAATAACTATGTGCAAAGCAATTAAAGCCTCAGGCAACACTGCTGGCAAAGCGTGGCCACTATGTGTCACTATCCATTTGCCAGAGAGGTGTACAAGAGGTACTGAGTTTATTAAACAGAGCCAGAGCACTGGCTTCCACACATCAACCTGCCAGAAGCCTTCTTTGGATGGCCCTCAAACAATTGTTTCTGCTCTCCAAAGCAATGAAACATCCTGGTCCAAAGGCTGAACCTGAAGTGAGGTGAGACCCTCCGAGCAGTGTGCTAGGCATTTTGCTTCTATCCACACTCCCAGAAGAGAGTGGTTTTCTGCTCTGTAAGTCTGATACCTATTGGGGAACCTCTGAAGGTATTATCAATCATCATGATTAGATTCCTCCTCTTCTCAGGAGAGATCATGCTCAGTTGAAACAAGAGCTATTGCTGGGATGGTAACAAATCACTCTGCAGCAGAGTCCTGCTTGCTGCATTCCTGTTCCCTTATTTGCGTGCATTTCTCTGCCCTTTTCCTGGATGATTATGTTTTCACTAAATCTCCTGTCTATCCAAAGCAGAACATGCCTCAATGTTTTTCTCACACCTGACACCTACTCATAGTGACAGCTCTGGAAAGCAAACTTGGAAAAGTCCTCCTGCAGTCTCATACAGCTGGGTGAAATAGCACCACACTGTGACACCTGAATCCTGTCCTTCCCTCGGGAGCTGCTGGCCTACTCAGCTCAGAAGCACTGCATACTGCAGCACCCACACTAAAAAAAAACATCCCAGGAAAGCACCTAGCGGAATGCAAGCTGGAACATTAGTTATGCCATGACGTGATTGCACGACCTCAAAGCAGGCATCATATGCCAGGCAAATCACCTGGTGGGGATTCCAGCAGCCTGCAAGAAAGACATGGACTAGCTATATCTGTCACAGCAAATTGTGCATCTTTCTGCCTGACTCCTACCGTAAGGTACCTGACTGGAGTGACGCAGCTATGGGCTGGGTCAGCCTCCAGCCTTCTGAGGCTGCACATCTCAAAGTGATGTGGAAAAAGTGGGATAGCTTCTGTTTTTTACGAAAAAATAACAAGCCCAAAAAAGCCCTTTTTTTTTTCTCTTCTGGCTTTAAACCACCATAAAAAAAAAAAAAAAAATCAGCACAACAGCCATTTCATTCAACGTTCTTCTTGGAAAAGATATTAATAACTTTTTAACCTGGTCTGTAGAGACAGAACTTAAAACAGTATTGGTGATTTGAAAAGAAGCCGTGCTCCTTTTAAGTCAGTTCTGATCAATAATCAAAGTTGCTACTAGGGGGCACTGTGACATTCACGGGAGGCGCAGCTCTGCTTCCCGCTGCCTATTCCTGCATCCATTATATCTTTCACAATTCCTTGGGTAAAAACACAGCTAAAGTCCAGTTTGGGTCATTTCACTCTTCCTAGTAATGTACCTCTTAAACTTTAAAATGTGTATGATGCATCACTCCCTTCTCCGTCCCCCCTGCTTCTTTAGCACAAAAATAGTCAACAAATGCTGGCTGCTTCTTCAGATGTTACTGTGTTTTAGTGATCGAAGGAATTGAACCTCATTTGTAAAACAATTTGGGATTGTTCAGGACAATCATGACAGTGTCAAGTAAGAGTTAAGAATTATAATAGTAATCATAATAATAACGATAATGAGTATTTCTCTTCCCACTGCAATGAACCCATCTGGAAGTCCTCAGTGTGAGGCTTCAGAAGTATCCAAAACTGTGATTAGAAAGAAATTCATTTCTGCAGGAAGGTGGAAGCTCAGAATGCCAAAGAAAGAAAAAAGGAAGAGAAAAATCCTTTCTAGTTTTGGCCAACAGACCTCATCGGAAATTCTTTTGAAATGTTATTCTCTGGAAGAGAGCTCAGTTAGCAATATTCTGCAAATGCTCAGCCCACTTCATCCATCTGCCAAGCTGAGAATGAATATTCATAGCAAGTTATTTTAATCATTGTGTTTTTCTTGATGTGACATAATTCTATATAATTTTTCCCCCCAGAAAAAAGAAAAGAAAAAAAAAACAAAATAAACCACCAAAAACAACAACAAAAAAAAAACAACCACCAGGAAAAAAAAAGTGCCCTCTTTTTATGCTGTCAAGTCAGAAAGTTTTTTTCTCCATCTGCAAGGAAGAAAAAAGGGACACTGGGCAGCTCATGCATGGGTTATAGCAACATCCTCATCAATGCTTCTCAAATCCCAGCATTAACAACCTAGCCAATGACACTGGTGCAAATGGTATGTGCTGGCTTTTACCTGTCCCTGTTGAACGTAAGGGATCAACACCTCCCACAAGTGATGATCGGGGTGACAACACCAGACTTGTGTAGGCTGGGAATGGCATCCACTGGCAACATGTACATGGGGGAGCAAGGGAAACTGTACAGGAAGAGCTGGGTTTGGGGAGCTCAGGGCTGGTAGAGCCTGGGTGCTGTAGTTGGAGGATGAGGGAAATAGAGAGTTACTGCAGATATGTTCAGGGGATGCTGCTTGTAGTCGCACACCCTCATAAGCACATACTACACAAAAATGCTTTTACAATTTTTGATTGATTCTTAAAATAGTTTTCATTCAACACTTAGCAAAAGTTCACACTTTTGGCAAAATTGTCCAAGCACAGACAGGTTATAAATATTTTAGAGTACACAGACATACCTCAGGAATGAATTGGGTCCTCCCCTGATTCTAAATGGTGCTCCTGGTTCCCAGTACATCAGTACATCAGGAGGACATTTTATTATCTTTGAAAATCTTGAGGAAAACCTTGTTCCTGCAATAATCAAGAGTCTAAAATATTCAATACTTGACTGATGCAAGCAATTCCCAGGTGCCATACATTAGCTGCTGGGACAGGCAAGCTGGGTCACAGAGCTCAGCTCAGTGGAAAAAAAGAATACCACAATCAGGTTTTCTTAAAAGCCAGGCATGTGTTTTACATCTCACTCCTGCTTCTCTCTTGTTCTTTGCATTGTTGCCCCTTGGTGGCCAAGCCTGCTCCTTGTTCTCAGGTCCACCACCCTGGAATGACCCCCCAGAGAGTTTGTGCCCAATGACTTGTCAGTTACCTCCTGCCCCAGAGCATCCCAGACACCCCACGAGATGGTCCCTAAAGTGCTGAGCCCAGTGGATTCTTGAGTGGGATCAACATGAGGAGCTGCTCATTAGGACAGCTGTGGTTTGTTTCCAGTTGCTACTCAAGTGCAGTCCATTTCCTTGCATTCAGTTCTTTGAGTAGCAGTGAATGCCATACAAAGGTGGCTTACAAGAACCTAAATAGTTGAGACCTCTTTCTTGCTGCTCCTACTTCTAGACAGTTCTGCATCTAGCTAAGAACACATGCAGTCACTTCAAATAATTTCTTCTAGTCAGTGCAGCAATCCAAGTCTTTAAGTTCAGGGAAAAAAAAAAAGGAGGAGGAAAGAAAAACAGCAGGCAAGAAAGCAGAGATGGTAGTCTGCATTTATCTTCAATTAACTACTGGATTTTTGAAAAACAGTAATATACACAACCAACAGGCCTATGCAAGCATCCAGAAATCCATAATTGCAGCATGTTGCCTGACTGCTGCTTCTCTTACTTTCCTGACATATTGGCTCCTCTCTTGGGCCGCATTTTACCAAATATTTTACAGAAAAACAGTGTTCTCCTTTTCCAGTACTGGAGGTTCCTGCTGCAAAATGCAGGACAGCTATAATGTTTATGGATGACAAGAGTAGAAAGAGGTTGAAATCCCATGATCACTATTTGCATTTATCTCTTTCCATGCAGAGACTGGTAAAGTAGAGTTAGCTTCCATACTAGTGGATGGCACAGGAGAAAGAGTACAGGAACAAACTCTCTGGGGCGGATTTATTACCCCTGTAAACTGGCATAGCCTCACTGATGCTTCTTGGAGATCACAGGAGCTTTGATGACCAGCAGCAGCTTTGAATCTGACCTACCAGAAACACAAAATGACTCGTCTGGCTTAAAGGAAGAAGATGACTCTGTCTCAGAAGACAGGTTACAACCTAGCTCTTTCAGGAAAACCCTTTAGACTGCAATGGAGAAAATCTCAACAGGGCTCCACAAAAATTTAATAGGCTTTCCACACAATGGCTTTCTAAAAATACTAGGACTAGCAAAGGAAGAGATTCTCCTAGGATGGCTCGAATTCTCTATTAAATACTAAGCAAGATTCCATAAAAGCTCTCTAAATGTTAACAATTTCCATTAGGGAAATCTTTAATGATGGAAGGCCATTACCAGCCAAAGGCCTAGCAATGAATTCTTGGCTCCCAATTCAAATCCTGGTGGACAATGTCTGTATGTACAGCTGAGCAACTAACTCATGCCAGATAAGACAGCCAACAAATTCAGCTTCTTTCCATGACCAGAGGGCCATGGCTTTGAATTTGGTTCTGTTTATTTTTGTTTCCCAATTATGTTTGTTAAATTGTTTGCACTTTCTTTCACAAATGGCTTCAACACACGCTCTGTATTCCAAATTCAAACGGTACTGCTTAATTGCAATTGGTTAGATAAGTAATATTCTTACTGCCTGTGCACTGAACTGCTTCTGGAGTGCTATGATATGCTTGCAGTGTGTAAATTAGTTAAGGGGAGTACAGGCAATAAATCTGAATGTCCCCAAAATCTTCAAATGAGACCAAGAGAAAAAATATGCGTATATGTGGGTTTTCTGGGAGGAAAAATGAGATAAAGGCAAAATCAGTGCTACCTTCTCATCCTGACATCACATTTTAAAATGTCCTTCTTTGCCATCTTCCTACTACTTTGTTTTTTTAGTCTAAATGGTAACTGTTTGAAATTCATGACAAATACCTCCCAGCCAATTCTCTATTCTGTTTCCAAAGACCATAATGTCTGATATTCTCCACAGTCTGGCAGGGGAGAACTTTTGGAAGGGGTGAATGCCTTTCAGATGAAATACTTTTTTATTAACTTTTTCCATTCCAAACACATTGTGAACTATTTTGTTAGAAGTTCCACAAATAATTGTTTTTGTTTAAAAAAAAAACCAAAAAAACAAAAACAAGACAAACAAAAAAACCCCACTGTCATGTAACAGCAAAAATAATTTGCAAAATATTTTAATAATTTTCATTGTCACTTTTACCAAGAGTCATTTACATGTTTAATTTTAGTCAGGTAAGAATATGCACCAGTTTGTGTTCCATTTTAAAAGCTGAAATATTTTGAGTCATTTAGAAGTTGAGACGATAAAGAAATGCAGTGCTTCAGAATCTCGGAAATGAAACATCTCTATGATGTCAAAAGAAAACCTTCCCATATGCCTAAATATTTCTCTCATAAAAAAAAATATAGGGATTTCATCTTTTTTTCCATCTGCTTTTCGGGGAGGAAAAAAAAAATAAAGTTTTAAGTCTTTACACTTCCAAGTCTGATAAAACTCTGTTTTGACAAACTCCTGAAAACAGGCCTATAAATGTAGTTCAGACATTCCCTCCTGTTGTGGCAATTACTGACAAGACTATTTCAAAGAATCTGTCTCACAGAAACATGTGTATAATCTGCTCCATCAAAGCACACTCCTCCTTAAGGTGCCACTGCACTGCTTTGTCTGAGCATTCAGCGGAACAGGGAAGTCACACCTTAGTGTGATCTCCAAATCATTGTCCTAAAGTTATTTGGAGACACAACAGCTTCACATCAGGAAGAAGGACAGCATAACCACCATTTTGCCTCAAGGAAGTGGAATGCAAAGACCTTATGGAAAAGTGGACTGGAGCCGCACACAGGGAGACGAGAAAAGTGGAGAAAAGAGGACAGTGGGCACAACACAGAAAACAGTGAGTATGTGCAGGTATGATAAGCCGAAAAATTGTTTTCAGCTTCCTTTTCCCCAGAAATCCTACATTGAACCCCAAGATGGTGAGACCCCCACCTCTCCTGTTTATTAATAAGCTTAGTTTGAGTTCCTAAATTTTTTTGATCTTTTTGACCAAACTCCCTCCCAAGGCCTAAGAAATTAAATGGCCCCTTCTAGGCTCTCCAGAAAATACACCACACAGCTGGAGGTCTTCTGAGGCATCTGACATCCAGCCCTTGCTTCTCCTCCTGTGGGAGTGGGGAAGTTACATCTATCCTTCTCTTTTCTATGCTCCCATTCCTTCTCTCTGTGGCTCAAGCTTGTGCATGACATTGCAGGGATGGCAAATGAAAACTTCTGCCAACCTTCTCTGCTGCCTCCCAGAGCTCTGCTTTGAGCACAGTAACACACATGGCAAGCTGCCATACGCCCAGAGTGGGGCACTGCTGGCAGGTCCAACCTCACACTGAATCCACGTGTTTTGGTCCAAGGGAAGTCCAACCCCAGCACAGAGTTCAGCGAGGCCTGCAGAGCACAATGGAAGGACACGGTGATTTAATTCCCAGTGCATTCCTGTTGCTGCAGTCACCAACATGCAAACTAGGCAATTTAAACAGAGGCTGGGTATCTCTGCATTGTGGCCATCATTGCGAGAAACATCAGTACAAGTAATCCCAAAGCTTTTCAGGGGGTCATGTTTGTCTCAGCACTCTGTGCTAAATGGTCACAGAGGTAACTACACTGGTAGGAAATTCAAAAATGAAAGCATGACTGTCAGGAGAACCTAAAAACTAAATGGACAGTGGAAACCTAACTGTCCTCCATCACCAAGTGGAGATAGGTGAACAGCAATAGACTGGTACAACAAGCTTCATTATTTTTCTTCTCCATGAGAGAAGAGAGAATGTCATCTCCTAAACTGTCAAGACAGTATTTTTCATCAGTGTGACCTTGGCAAGGAAAACCCCAGAACAGCCATGAGCTGGTCTGTGGGAGAGACAAGACATAACCCATGGAAGCCCACCAGGATGGGAGTCAAACTTCAAAAATTATAACAGAGTCTCTTCCTCCAGCCTCAGAGACTAACAGTAACCTTGCAGGTGACCCAAGCCTGTGCGACAGACTCCAAGACCACCCTGTGTTGTGCAGTGTTGGTCCCCTCACCTTACACCCTTTGGTAGGTGGTGCATTCTGATAAGAGCCTCGGCTGTCAGAAAACAAACTGCAAGCGACAGATTGAACACACTACCATGCAAAAGCCTGTCTCAGGAGGGACAATTAAACACACACACAGAAAAATAAATGGCTTTTCCCTTTCAACCCCTTTTCAACAAGTAACAAGACAGAAGCGGGTGCCTGTATGCTAGAATGCCCAGAAAATCAGCAATTAACAAGCGTTCCGCTCTAGCCCGTCTGTGATTTCCTCCCTGCAACTGTGGCTAAATGTTTAAATACACCACTCCCCCTTTCTGTGTGCTTGCTGTGGCTCTGGCTCACCTCAGCCCTTCTGGCTTTCCATATCATGCAGTCTTCCCTTTCTCACGTGTTTATCTGAAGCCTCCTCTAAGATAAACACAGAGAGAGTGGCATAGTGACCACCCAGCTGCCTTCAGGAGCACACACATCAGGTGAACTAACTGCCCCAAATGCACACAAGACAAAATGCACTTAGCCCTGTGTGCCACAGAGGTGTTTTATAAGCCGTCTAGTCAGCAGCATCCTCAAGAAAGACGCATTACCATATCTAGCCAACAATAACATAATCCAGAGAATTCAAGTGGGATTCTTCCCTAGGAAACTAAGTGCTAACCACATTACTGTGCAGATGCTCATTAACAAGCCTGTATCAGACAAAAGCTGCAAAGGTATTTTTCTGAGGCATAGGCTTAAATAAAGGTTTTTGACTCAGATTGGCACTCAGAGTTAAATAGATCGAAAAACAGAGTCTCTCATTAAATTCATACAACAATTCAAACATGAATGCTTAAAGTAAGGTCTGTGCAAACAAGCATGGGGAGTGAAACACTCCAGTAAAGTCAGTGGAACACCTGTGACCTACTGGACTTCCTGGACACTTCAAACCCCAAGTTGCAAAAAATCAACTGGGAAAAAGGTGCTGCCACTGCATGCTGATGTTCCTATCATGACTGGATGGTTTTCATTGTTCGCTCTGTAGAAACTGATGATCAAGTTGGAAAAAATAAACCCAAACCATAAAAACAGAGTAAAATTCTATTACAGAGAAGAGACACTGAACATCTTTTAAATTATATATAGAGAGGCTTCATAATTAATGAATGACTGAGCTTCAATCTAAAAATGAAAGCATGACATAAAGAATCCGCTAGGTAAACACAATCCTGCAAAAAAAAAAAAAGAAAAATCCTTCCCAAATACTTGCTAGCATAATCTTTCTTGGCCAACTATAGGAAAGCAAAGGCTAGGGCCCAACTTTGACAGCTGAATGGACTAATTATATTACAACTCCAACATGGAAACCCTCTCATCTCAAGTTTTGCAAACAAATGGCAGACATGCAATGAACTTCAGCAACAACAGCTGCAGAACAAAGCTGGCCTGATCTCCCTTGCCAATAGATCTACAGAAAACAGCAGTCAGCCCTGATGCCAGTTCAACCAACCGAGAGAATACAAGCACCACCACATAGTGCCAGAGGACCCGAAATTGAATCCATATGAAAACACGACCTACTTCTATACTTTCTTATCTATTCATTTTATGTAGCTGCTCATCACTGAGATACCCTTTTCATGTAAGATCAACAGCAATAACAAAGTTCTGAGTTGGCCTTGCTAGGAAATTAAACAGAACCTGGAAACATTCCTCAGTGCTGGAGCCACCAGCATTGCTGAACTGCTAGAGGGGCTCCTGATACAGTTTTGGCCTGTGTCAACCAACACTATGTCAAACAGTTCCCTGTTACATCTATGGGTTAGGACTCCCAAAAGACCCATTCTCAACAGACAAATCAGACACAGTCAATCTGTTTGGGAGACTAAGAGATTTTAACAGACTCAGCATGGGCTATTCCATCATTGTTGGCCTCAGTACCAGGGTACAGGCCAGAGCACATTTAGTTGTTATTATATATTTAGGTACAAAAGTGCTGGCATCTGTCCTTTCCCCAAGTTCAGAATTCCTGCTGGGGCTGGTTGCCTTCCTTGGAAACGAGATATTTCCTGAAACTAAGATATCCTTGAAAACTGTATGGTACTTGAAGGTCTTGCTACAATGATGTAGGAACAATGGGTATGAAGAAATTACTGTCTTAGATTTGTTGATGGGGGACTTCATATTCAAAAGCAAGAAATTCAGGCTGGAATTTTCTTTACTGCTCTTCTCATTCAAATATGCATCTTTGGGGTTTATCCTCTCCAGGGGTCCTTCTTCAGGGAAGTTATCATCAGCTCCAGGAGAGATCTGGACCAGCACACAGGTGTTTTCTTCCTCCAGATTCTGAGTCTAGCGGTGATGTTGTGAGCCTAGCAGCAGCTCAGAATATTTTTGTGATTGTCCCTAAGCATAAAGCACTGATAAAAAATAGCACTGAAAATAAAAGAAAGTAGCATAAGGAAGCAATTTTCCCATTTCACCAAGAGATGCCTCATATTCTGTCAGGGCAGATGAGAGAGAGAGAGAGAGAGGAAAGAGCTAAAAGTACCACAGCTAATTAAACTTTGTGGAAGATGCTTTCACATTTCTTTTTACACTTAATAAGAGAAGAGAATCACCTGAAGAGAGAGGAGGACAGGTATTGAAAAAATCCTGTGACCTTGTTATCTATTTCATCTGTGAAGATCTTCACAAGCGGAGGCAACTAAAATGGCTCCAAAAACCTACGTTTAGGCAACTGAATCACTGCCCTGATTCAGCAGTCTGGAAAGCAATTTTGCCAACCAAATGCAGATGTCTAATCTATCTTGGCAGCTGACTCAACTGAAAACATAGGCTAAAAGTAGGTTATGAGAGCACAGATACTTGGATAACATATAGATATCTACATTTAAGGGTTTACACTCTGAAGCTGAACTCCAATCTTGATTTTAGGCAAGTAGAACAGACTTGTTTTGAGAGGTCAGAGACACACTTAAAAGCATGGGCATGAGACCTAGTACATTTCCCACTCCCTCCAAAAAAAAAGCCACCTACTTTTAAAGGTAGTTCTGCAAATGAATCATTTTAATTTCAAAGCTAGCTGAAAGATGAAAATTTTAAACTTGTTCTCCCCCACAGGCTGCTTGTATGTGGCCTCACTGCTTTGAATGGTAAGAGAATTTAACCCTGTGGAAGTAAGTGGTGCTGTGCCAGCTGGCTGCAGGGCATGCAAAACTTCCCTGGACTGTTCAATTCAGGAACACCACTGCAGCCACACAGACCCCTTTTGGAGAACTGCAGTTATCACTGTGACATGAGAATACATAGTAAACTGTGGCCGAACCCAAGATCACTGAGAATGAACTCACATTCAAAACTTGGAGGTGGAAAATGTAGCATTTTCCAAGGGGAAAAAAATCCTATTCTTTAGTTTAAAACAGAAGCAGGATGAGAAATACTTTTGGCCACTTATATAAAAAAGTTAAAATATCTAAAAGAAAAAAAAATGGTGGAGGAAGGGGGAGTAAGACACTACTTAACAGTTGGGAAAATAGAGATTATAATGCCAGAAGGAAAAGTGAACTTTTTTGCCAACCTCTTCAATAATGCAGCTTATAGGACTACCCTAAATTAACTCATGCTTGGATAGAACATATGTTCTGAAGAAACAGATAGTATTGATTGTAAAATTGCCAGTGATAGGGAATCCACCACATTCCCATGGTAAATTGTTCCAATGTTTAATTACTTTCACTGTTGAAAAAAACTTGTGCCTCATTTCTAGTGTGAAATTGCCTGGCTTCAGGTTCCAGCCACTAGGTCTTTTTGTATGTTGTTTGCTAGCTTGAAGTGCCCTCTTATTAGAGTTTGGTTCTCTAAGTAGGTATTTACAAACTGCAACTACTCAGGCTTCCCACTGATAAACTAAAGAGGCTCTTCTCCAGGAACCTCAGCCTGTGGAGCATGGCCCCTCACATTCCCATCACTTGCGTATCTAGTTTCTGAAACTCCTCAGTTTAGCAGTAACATGCTTTAACTGGGGACATCAATCACAGGAGCTGAGCACCTCCCAAGTTCAGACCTCAAATAGTACTTCCTAGGTCACACCTGAGATTCCCAGTTAACTCTTTGAAGCCTCCAAAATATGTCTTCCAGCACAATTTTGAACAAGGATTTACTTTCAACTATCTACTAGCATACTTTTTTCAAAATTGCTATTTCTCAGAAAAGGATCCTTTAGGTTAAGAACATGGTTAACTACTAACATCTTTTTGCATGCCTTTATACAGTGCTTCATAATTGACCACATTAAAACACACACAGCTTTTCTAAGCCAAGTTTAACAAGGGATCTGCAATTGTCTTGCATCTGTGACCTTGTCCTTCTTCATGGTTTGTCTGTGGAATTTTATCATGGTGTCACCAATAAACTTTCCTTCAGGTGGTTTTACATCTTATTCCACAGTATTGATAAAAATAATAAATATGGCAAGGAGCAAGAAGCAGTGTGCACAGCATTCCAATATTACACATTTGCGGCGATAATTCCCTGTTTGTATCTGTATTTTCAAAGTGCCATTTAACCAGTCCTTAATCTAATACACAGAGACTCATTTTATATTATTCTTGATCAAGATCTTATGAGGTATAACAACTAATGCTTTCAAAAGTCTAACCACATCTGCACTACTACCTTTAGCAACAAATTTTATAATCTCATCAAAAAGATATCAGGTTTGTTTGACAGGATTTATTTCCCATAAATCCATTTTGATTGGCATTAATTATATTTCTCCTCTTTAATTTTTTATTAATCTAATCCCACATCAGTTTTTCTATTATTTCACCTCAAAACAGTACCAGAATGACAGGACTGTAATTATCTTAGGTTGTCCCATACACACCTTTAAATTTGAAATTGTATTTAAACACAAGCATTTTTTTTCCAGACTTCTGGCACTTCAAAACAAATGTCAGGCTGTGTGGAATGCACCCAGATCATGTCTGAAAC
The DNA here is from genome assembly GCF_026979565.1 of Vidua chalybeata. Lineage (NCBI taxonomy): Eukaryota > Metazoa > Chordata > Aves > Passeriformes > Viduidae > Vidua > Vidua chalybeata. Next base: position 68,921,774 of record NC_071531.1, read on the forward strand.
TTTTGTAGACATATTACCTGCATTTTCTAACTGGCCTTAAGAATGTCTGTATTGATTCAAGAGCCATCTGTTTTGGCATCCTGCCTCCAGGATGCCATGGATGACATGGAGGAAAGAGTAAGAAGCCTGTACCCAAGGGTCTTTGCCCAACCTGCTCTCCCAGCCTGCGGTAATTTGTGGCTCTGGGAGCTCCTCTGGCAGGCACTGCACCTGCATCCTTCTGTGTACAGCCTCAGGGTTTGTCCTTCTGTGAGTCAGCCAAATTACTTGCTGAAACTGTTTTTATTTCTAATCATCTCACCTTTCTGTGGCTGTAAATTCCCTGTAATTACTAAACATCGCGTATCTCCTTATTTTAAACCTACTACCTGAAAATACCCTTTGATGACTTGCTGTCGCACTGTAAGCAGCAGGTAACAGCTGCTCTGTGATCACTTTTTCCATTCCAGTGGTGATTTTGCAGACCTAAGCCTTTTCTCAAGAGCCAAAGGCAACCCACTGTCTTTTCCCAGGGAAGTCTCTCCATGCCCATCAGTGCCAGTGCCTCTTGCCTTGGACACCTCTCCTCATCTCTTTCAGATAGGCATCAACAGTGTTTGGTTCATAAGATGTAGACTGGCCACAGATTTGCAGTGACAGACACACACATTCCTTTGTACCTGGTTGTCCTGTTTCCCAATTAATCATTAGGTCTTCATCTTTTATACTGCCTCGGAATGCTCATCTGGCATCTCAACAGAGGTAAATATGTTTTTTCTTAATTTACTATTTTGGAAGCAGCTCTTTATCTTCCTGAGCTATTCCTGCACTGCATTGTTTAGCCAATTGTCACTACTTCTAGAATTGGCACTGCTGCCAACCCAAATTACAGTCATTGTGCTTAAGAAATTACTCAAGACTTCAAACCCATTACCAGTCCCTTCCCTGGGCAAACCTTACCTGTCTCTAATACAGCCTCAAGATGAGCTATGTTTATTCATTTCAGTCAATGCTGGTTAAACTTGTCATCACAACAAAAGCAAGAGTTGAACTGGAATTGTGCACAACTCTCCCACCATTTGGAATAGGCGTGCCTATGGGTGTTCCCTCTGGCTTTGGTGCAGCAGCACATCCTAAAAGATGTGTACAGCCAGGACAATGGAGGCAACAGCTATTCCAGTAAGAAAATTCAAACCAGATTGAACACTCTTACTGGAACAGATGTTTTCAGCTACACTCACAAACACTCCTGCCTATACAGCAGCCTTCTGGGGTTTGCATTTATTATCTGGGGCCTTAACGCCTGGATGAGTGCAGAACTACCCATGTGCACAAATGATCTGAGTGTAGTTTTGTCCCTACGGAGCCGTGGTATTGTTCTGTTTGCCTGTGCCTGTAATGCAACAGAAAGAGTGGCCGCTGCACCAATTTAACTGAGCTGATTTTGATGCTAAACATTAAGCCGGAGGCCAGCAGCTGAGGAAGGTGAATGCAGGATGAGAGGTAGATCTTAGCTGATCCCTTGGCTGCTCCCATACATCACATTTGCTCCTACTAGAAAGGGTATGAGCAGATCTTTGTTCATGAGCAGCTCTTTTTTAAATCTCTGGCAATTAAAGTGCATCAGGCAGTGGATGTGCCGTAACGGAGAGAGAAGAACCTTCTGTTTTTCTCTCTGTCTTAATTGCCTGTGAATTTATAGGCTTTGGTAATGTTGGTGAAAAACTTCCTGGCACTGTATGAATGCTTTTGCCTTCCTTCTCTCAATGACTGGCTTGTTCTTTCTATTCTGTTTCCTTCCTCTGTGAAGGCATTTTGCTGTCTGTGACCAGACAACTGCCCTCCCTTACTGCACAACCTCTCACTGCCACCTGGAATGCCATTCTGCAGATGGTCAAAGGAAACAAGTCCTATTAGCTTTACATTTCCTTGCAGAAAACTATCTCTGAGGGAAGGGAAAGGATCTAGTTTTACTCCCTGAGGGCGGATCTTTACCTCGGGGGCAAACAGTACATCCCAAGGCAAAGGGAGTCCCATTAAACAACAAGGCACCAGTCAAAGTCATCCCCATTTACAGCTGTTGCTGCCTCCAGCAGATTTCCCCAAGGGTCTTCATTTAGCTGCAGCTCATTGAGAGGGTCAGGCAGGTATGGCTGCCCAACTGGTGCAATGCCGCCTTGTCGGTCAGTCCTGCAGTGTAATTGGACTCAGCCCCAAAAAAGGCTGGAGAAAAGAAGACCTGGGCTTGATGTAAGACAATACCAAGCTACATAAACTCTGGGCAAGGTCTGGGGAAGCCACTGGCAAAAATTGCACAAACTCAGATACCACCAGGACTTGCCTCTTGGCTGTAGCCCCTTATACATCAGGCTCCTAAGCACATCTGTTTGCAGTAAAGTCAGAGGAATCCTTTTATCCCACTCAATAGGAAGCTTTGGCATTCAAAGGAATAGCCAAAGACTTGTACCAACTGATCCCTTAAATCCTTCCTGATAAACAAAAGTAACAGCAGCATCTCAATACTGCAGCAGTGACAAAAGCTCCAAAGTAAGAGGTACTTTCCTGGACAGAATTCAATTAGAGTCTTAACTCTGGTTTTAATTACTTTCACCTAACTCGTCCATAGCACAACAGGCCAGCATACTCAGCCAGCAACTTGCTGCTCAAGGCATTAGCATAGACACAATTTACTCTCCTGTATAGTGAATTTTGTAGCCATTTAAGCTATATCAAATATATACTTTGCATCCCATGACACATGACTTGTCCCTAAAGGCATCTATACTTCCTATCATGAAAACAGTCTCAAAGGCATCAGGAAGAAGTTTTTAGGAAGTTTTCCTGAAAGTAGTCAGGAAATTATCAATAAAGCATTACTTTAATCTCTCTTATTTGAAAGTTATTAAAGAGCAGTATCTGAATGAATTAAATACAGAACACAGGAAAATAATGGAGCAATCATAAACAAAAAATCTTTTTTTTCCTACTAATCCTTTTTTTTTTTTTTTTTTGTTAAGGCAAGATGTATTTTCTTTGGCACATAAAATCTTCAGAAGTCTTAATTTTAAAATGGAAATTGCTTTTGTCAACACCTCACTAAGAGCACATATCATTGAAAAGCTATTGAAACATCTCTTTTTAAAGTAAACATCTCAATCAGTTTTAGGTGTGGAAATCTTCTAAGGTAACTATTTCTTTCAGTGTAGCACATAAGTATATTTAAGAACCAAAAGGCTGTATCCTAATCTGCTGTTTCCAAAAAGAGAAGCCTCGGCTCAGTGCTGCTTACCTTCTCAAGCCTATGACCATAGAACACGGATTTGTTTGCAAAAGGCAGCTTAGGGAAGATAACTTTATTCCTTTGCAGTGAAGGTTTGAGTGAGATGTAGCACCTTAGTTTTAAACAGAATCTACCACAATTTGATTATTCACAGCCATCCCATCATTTGTAACCACTGCATCTCAGGAATCAATTCAGTCACACACATTCTGTTTGTAGCCTCCTAAGCCCAAAGTGAGAAAATACATGAAATAAAATGCACCCTCTTTTCAAAAAACCATGACAGACTTACCATCACCCCCTTTCCCTTATTACCATGCCACCCTTCTCCCTGAAATGAGCAGTTCTAGATGGGTCTGCCATATTTCTATTCCTTGTGGGAAATAGAATGTTGGAGGGCTGTCTGTCCTGGGGGGAGTTAAAAGCATACCTAGGATTCTTGGAAGATTTCTAGGGATTAGAAACAATAGTGAATAGAGTGTTATGACTGCTTTTTTTCCTGAGGTTTCTAAAGGTTCTCTAACATCCTGCAGTCCCTAAAAGAAGTCATTGCTTTGTCTCTGGCTCCCTGCAACTAAAAAAGCCATATGCTGACAAGAAAAACAAAGCTTTTTTATTCCCTCCCCTCCTAGCTCCTAGCTATCTAACTTAAACAAGGGAGCTTAAGTATTCAGAACTCATTTTTCTCCAACAGCTCTTCATAATCTTAGTAATCATTGCATAACTGAATACTAACTGTGTTTTCTTAATATCCCATAGATGGGAACAAAAAGTGAAAAATATAGGTTTAATGATGTGCAGTCAAATTCTGTACTAATTAAAAAATAGGTTTACCTCAATCTATCACCATTTCTTAAGGGAACTTGAATTCACTTCCATATGGCCAAGGTATATGAAGGCTTTTCCAACTGTGACAGCCACCACTTTGAGTCTCATGGAAATCAACTGAGGTGTTGTGGCTGAACCAGCAACGCAGGAGTCTGCACACGTAATTGTTCATTTAAGAACAAGCATCTCATCAAGAAAGGGTTCTGAATCACAGTGAGACCAGATTAATTTAGCAACATTACACCCAAAACAACAACAGCAGAGGGCTGCACCAGACTTCCTCCACAGGCTACCCAAAGAGGTAATGAGAGAGCAGGCTTTGGCTGGAATACCAGCCTGGGGCCATGAACATCACAGCTCTTTTATGGAGGTTATGCTTCCAGCAATGAATGAACCACCATCATAATTTTTAAGTTAAAGCCCAAAATGGCTCCAGTCTCCCTGACACTGATGTGTCTCAAATGCCTTTGGAATGATGGAGGGTAAACACTGGACCTCTACAAGAAATCAGAGTTGGTTTTAGTTTTTAATAAAAAAAAACATAACTGGCTTTTCAAGCCAATGTAAAACTGTCTGTCCCTCCAAAATAGCCATGTTTGATATCATCCCTTTAAAAGCTGCCGAGGAACACAGTGACCAAGATGACCCTGGAAACTCACACTGAGGACAAAGATACTTTGTAAAGTTTTTAAATGAGTTTTCTGCACTGATGTCAGGAGGATGGGTCATTTTCCAGATTTAGAGTTTGACTTCCCACTTTTGCCCCCTGCTAACAAAGACCCAATGACACCCACACCCAAGCCTGCTACTCCAGTCCCAGTGGGGCTACACCCTCTCAACTTCCACCCCATATAGGAACCCAAACACACCCAATATCTCCCAAACCCCTCCAAAATATGAAAGGGGCACAGAGGTCTGATTCCATAACCATAACTGACTTTCTTTGTAGCACACGCCTTGAAGTCTCAAGGTACTTTTCATTCTTTGGGAGAGGAGAAACAGGCATAGAGGTATGGAAGCCAAGATTAGAGGTGACCTCTGACAGCTGTGACTCACCCAACATCCCTGAAAAAAACTACTGGAAAGCTAATGATGTAAACAAGTTTCCAAGTGTTGGACTGCCCTGTTTTGCTCATGAAGTCATGTTTTTCGAAGCTGAGCTGGAGAAAAGCAACTGTCTTTTTTCTTTCTCAAGAATTATAAGGTACTAAAGGCAAGGTACTAAACAACTACTTCTGCCAGATCAGCTCACTTACACTCTTCCTAAAGCAGGTTTGCAGAAGCAGCTCTTCATGAGAAGCCTCCACACATCTGTGCAAACTCTCTAAAAGAGCAAATTCAATGCATGTAAATCACTGCAGGCTCCATGGCACAGATAACACAGCAAATTCTTCACTGTTTTGGGAGAGGTTCCCAAGAGGAAGCAAAATTTGGGTTGAACCAAAAATAAACTACAGCTTTAAATAAAACCCTTATCTGTCAAGCCAAACATGAACCCCAGTACCAAAAGGGCAGTGTAACCACGTGCAGAAGAGGTGAACCTTGCTGTTGACTCTGCAAGCAGTGCTCTGCCTTAAACTGTCCCCTTGGCCTCTAGGAGTGAGAGGCTGGGATGGTGTGTCTTCAGCCAAGTCTTGGGTAATAACAGGCATTACACAAGGCACAAGAAGGGCAACGCCAATTCATTGTAAGACTTATGCCTAGAGTTGCTCATCCCTCATCTCATAGCCTGGTAAATTTCCTCAGAAATCAGCAAGACTTTGTGGCTCAGTGCTGTCTGGCTAACAAACTGATGAGCTGACTCTCCTACGTCCCGCTCTCCAGCTCTTCATATTCAGTCTAACAATTTTGTACATTTCTGATGTATGACCATCTGTTTCCAACCTTGTACTAGACCTCACGGAGGCCATGCTAGAGATAAGATTTTCAAAACCCACTTTCTTTTCTCTCTGTTCATTAAACAAGCAATTAAAAGTTTTTTAAGTATTTGTGACCCCTGAAAAAATGGCAAGAGGCTTATCTGGGTTACTTCCCACTCACAACTATCTTAAGTTACATCTTACACACTCTAATACATCAATTTGAAAATCTGTCTACGTACCACAAAACAAATTATACGGCTTTTCCAGAGTCCGTCTCACTGACTAGAAAATTTCACACCCCGCCCATTGACCAGCCTTACTTCAGCCCCTCCATATAGGCATGAATACTAAAATAGAAGTAAACTGTAAAGAACACATTACTCAAAACACCTTATATTGCAAGTAAATACGCTCTATTCAAAACTTCCGAGTCTTGAATTACCAGGTCAGCTCATGCCTGTGTCTTTTATTCTCCATCAACACCACCAACAGCACACATTTAGCCTTAAAAATGCAAGAGGTGTTATGAAATGAAAAGTGAATGCTGAGTGGGGAATGAGACGTGCTTTTTGAGAGAATGAACTTCCCTGATTGCCTGTGCAGCTTTGAGGACCACAGAATTATTTCATTTTCAAAGGGAACAAAAAATTCTCTTTTCTCCAGAAACCGTGAAGTTCAGTAAAACACCAAATGTTATGAGTATTACAAATAATTTAGCAGTTGGTGAAACTGGATAGAGCACGATGGACACAGATGGAAGATTTAGTGGCCAAACTCTAGCAAGTCTCTGCTGAGTATGTATGCACTGAGATTTTACAGAAGCTCGCAATTTGGCCACATCTAGGTAGATATGAACTGAGGTGGCAAAAGGTAAATCCCTGACACTGAGGTTACTGTACCTGCCAAATTCCAATCTCTCCTCCAAACCACATAAATTAATTTTCATTCAAAACAGAAATGTGAACTTTTTGTTTTTAATGAGCAAGACAACATATGTTTTCCTAATCTCTGAACTTTTTAGCTGAAATTTTCACAAATATTCAGCCCTTGGCTAATACTCAGCACAAACTACTTCAAACCAAACAGTTGCAGTTTGGCAAACTGATAAGCAATGTAAAATTACTCTGGGTAATGAAAAATGTTAGGCAGTTCAGTGATAAGCAACTATATCAGCTTTTCATAGGACACGTTTCTCTCCAGCTGTCTCTCTTCAGACCAAATTCAAACACACACAGACAGGTACAGATCATCTGTAATTTTCTTTTTCTTCCAGTCATTTGCAGCAGATGGGAACACAACTTATTGTGTGTGTTGACTGCGTGTGTACAGCATGCACTGGTATTTTGCAGTAAAGTCAGAAAGCCAAAGCATTTTTTCCTGCTGCTGCTGCTGTCCCTGCTTTATAAGCTGCATTTTTGCGGAGGAGTGAAAGGTATTGGGAAAGGTGCAGAAGAGAGGATTGCAAGGACTGGGCAGTGCAGTCTCCTGGCCTACTTCGGCTGCTTCTATTTTAGGTTCTTGGCCATGGGAATTTCACTTCCTCCTCTGGCAGACTGGCAGCAGAATCCCAGGCTCCCTCACCTCATTCTGACAGTGACTGCTGATGCTGTGACCTGCCTCCCAGGATGCTGTCTGTGAAGGGGGTGTGCAGCAGGGAAAAGAAGAATTAAGGTAGACAGAGGTTATAATTTAGAAATGAGGGAGACTGAGGCCAGTCTTCCTGAGGAGGACTGTGGTAAGGTCCTCTGAGAAAGTAGCTTTGGTCAAGACCTATCAGAGAGAATTAGAAGCTGAGAGACCTGGCTCCCCTTTCCTACTCAGCCAGTAATGTGCTGTGTGACAAATCATAAACTCACTGCTCTCAGATAAAACTGGGAATGGGAGCAACCCCCAAAATGATCATGTATGCATACATGTGCAAGAGGGGGACAAATCTACTCAATATCTGTAAGTGTGCTCATTTCTTCAAAAGGGGATCTTCCAAAAAAGAGAAACGTTAACAGTATATTCTGTCTGCTTTACCCACTGCCCTGTAAAAAGTATATGATCAAACATTTTCCACATTTCATACCCTTCAATTGACAGAGCATGTCCATTCGCTGCGATCCCTCTGCTGGTCCCCACATACCAATCTCAGTCCCTGATTACCCCTCTGCAGTCCTCAGACTCACTGATTTACTCTCCCTGCCTCCAGGTCCCTGACTGATCCAGGTCCCTGACTTCTCTGCATGCCCAGCATCACACTCGTACTTGCCACCTCTCCCCAGCACTCTCCATGTGCTGCAGTCTCTTTGCTTGCACACTGTTCTGCCCTTCCCCCTTGGTCCCAGATGCACACTCATACAAAGCCCCTTCTGCCTATTAAGCACTTCCATTCCACAAAACCTCACAATTAAAACTAATCCTTATCCTGCAAATAAGATGAAAACGAAAGCAGTGCCTTAGAAAGCCTTCTATTTAATGAGCATCTTTGCTGTGGCTGTCACCATTCCCCATCTTCTCTGAGCTTTTCTCCAAATGAAATAAAGATCAGCCCCCCTGCAGATCCTTACTGTAAACATTAATTCAGGAGGTCACTTACATATTAATGCTGACCCTGTTTCTGTCACCTTTGCTGATACAGAGCAGTCCCATTAGCAGCAAGTGTTTTAAAAGAAGCTGATTCTTAATGTGGGTATGGGTGGTGGAAGCTGACCTCCATCATTTCTCCTCCCTTCCTCGCCTACTCTCTAAATGCGACCAGTGCTCATGAGTACCAAATTACTGCATGATGTGTGTGCCCAGGACACATTTCTGTTTGTTTTCTTCCCAGTGCAAATGCATGCCTGTGGCCAAGGGAAGCACTGTGCCCACACAAATAAGAGCAGCTTCAGGATACAGCAAATGCCTGACACCTGCTTTTTTTCACAAAGCACTCAGGTACCAGAATCATGGAAAACAAAGTGAAACACCAGGCAGACAGACCTCTTGCAAGAGCACTTGCATGGCACTTACAACAGCCATGTACAGACACACATTCCCAATCACAGAGGGACACAAATCCACCCTTCTCCTTGCCCCATGCCTTGTCCTGTGCATTTTCTCAGCACTAGACTGCATTTGCCTGTTTGAATGCTGCTGAGATTGAGAAGTGGCCAGCAGCAGCCCTCTCCTTTTCCCTGCAGTGCCCCAGTGAGACACCTGAGCCCTGACCACAAAACTGCAGCAGACATTTCCTGAAGATGAGTCTGAAATGTCAACAGCCTTCGGTACCTAACACATCCCAGGGAAATTAATGGATGTTCAAGACAGAGGGGAAAACTGCAAGCAGCAAGCTTGAAAAAACAACACCTGGGAAAATCCATAGCAGATGCACTTTACCTGCCAGGACTGAACCTAACCTCCTGCACCATCATCTTTAAAAATCTGGCAGCTGGAAAAGCAAAGCCTTTTCCCTCTGAGGAATAGCACCGGGAAAGCTCACTTGCATATTAGCTACCCCACAACTCCGAACACACTTTTAAGAATTTAGAAAACATTTGCTCTTGTAACTAAGAGAACAAGGCTTCCCAGTACTGCCCACCTAATTGCATTTCCACTTAGGCATGCACACCCCAGCTCCTGATAAAATATTCATGGATTGCCCTTGGCCTTAATGGGGCAAGGCACCTGCAGAACTGGAAGTGATAAGGGTTCCACCTGGGGAAGGTGGCCATGGCAAGGCTCAGTTAAATCAGTTTGTGGAACAAGGTCAGAAGGCATGACTGCAGAGATTTATGCCAAAGCCCACATCTCTGGGCAGTTTACATTGCCCTTTTACTCTGAAAGGCTCATATTTGTTCTTTGTTCCATTTCAGGCCAAAATTACCCAGAGAGGAGCTGGGCAGTTTTGTGCTTGTTCCATAGAAAACATAAGATCATGCAACTGAGGGTCATGGCAAAACATGAAGCACAGGGTGTGGCACTACCTGGGCCCACAAAGGACACCTTTGATGTTTCCATTAGAAAGCTCCTGGGGCAAGGAGAGGCTTTGCCTGCTGTTATCCAGGCTATATAATTGCCAGGGCTTTCACTTTAGATTGAAGTGTTCAGACTTGCTCATTAAATATACATACACATACATTATATGGCAATGGGATTCTTTCTCAGATTTTAGTTGGGTTTATAGTAGAAAATGAAAATTAAACATAGAACAGTCAAGATCCTTGCCCATTTCCTCTCCAAGCAAATCAGTTCACCCTCCATTTCCTCTGACACCACACCAAAGGTTCTTTGCAATTCTTCACACAGTATTGCAAATCCCTGGTTAGTCGCTGGCTCTTGTCCTGCAGCCCCCACATATCTTGGGGCTTCCATATGAACTTTGCCCCTGCCCCTCAATTTTATCCCATTATTTGTCCTAAGGACCTCACAGAGCTCTGTCAACCTGTTACTGTAGTCCCTTCAGCTTTTCCTCAATTAAGACAACCAGTCATGCCTAATTGTTCCTAGTTCTGTGATGGTTTAGTGATGTGAATAAATGTCCCCTCAGGACAACACTGCAGACACTCAAATCATTCACTTGTAATCTAAATATAAAGGGGCATCTAGGTCCGCTGATATGAAAGGCTGCTACATACAAGAGAGAATTATATTTATCTAGAAAAAAAAGGCAGATGATTCACTTTAGTAACACATTTGTAACGACAATGTGCCAAAAGCTGCGTGCTTTTTAACAGGGCCATGCATGTCCATGTGTATCCCACACTCCCCACCAACCAGATGGATGCAGTTCAAACTGTGAATCCACTCAGAAAATTGAACAGTAACAACTAGGTCCCTGTCCCTTAGTTTTAGTCATTCGGAAACATTTTCACAGTTTTACCCAGGATTTGGTCCTGGTCCTCATACCCTCTTCCTCAGTATGCCAGGAGACCTGCCTGGGCAGAGCCTCCCATCAGCAGAGGGGAGCCCTACTGTTCCTGCCCCAAAAGCCCACATTTCTCACACGCTGATAGCAACCTGACCCCACAGGAAGCAACCCAAGCTGTAGCCACTGCAGAAGCAAGGGCTGCCTTCCCCAAAACATGCCAGTAAGGAAGCACTCAGCTTTACGACCCAAGCACCAAGCTGGTCTTCCCAAGCCATGTGTCCCGCTTGGCTCTACAGGAACCCATGGCTCCACACTCCCCACCCATAACACCCCCTTCTCCTTTTCTCTCTTTCCTTCACTTTCCAGTCACGGCAAAGACATTTGGGGGGCTTTACCTTTGTTCTCTACTAAACCAGTGTCCCTAAATGACAAACAGCCTGCTCCTCCAGACTTTATCCCCATAGACTTATACCCTCTGTTGATTTTTGGCAACACAGGTACTAATTCCATTCTTCCACCCTTGATCCTCCTACACTACAATGTTTATAAAAAAGAAATAAATCAGTTTTTCGCCTTTCACCATTCACTTGTGTATGTGAACCTGCAAAGAAGCAGGGTGTGATGGTTTTTTTCTCTCTTCTCCCATCTTCCCTACCACTCAGTAGCTGGCAGGCACGATTGGGTTTCTGAGGTTAAAAGTAGTAATGAGGCAACTTTGGCTTTCATACACTCTGATCAATATTTACTGGAGCAATAAGAGAGTTAAGAAACTGCAGCGCTGGCATGACAGAGAAACTGAAGAGCGGAAAACAGCATTTAAAGTCTTCAGAGGGACATGACAACCAGCTAATGATTACTTAGGGACTATCAGATTTCCTTCTTCATTTATTTTGCCAAGTGGTATAGTAGTTAAAACACAGAATAATAAGATGGGCCTGTCCCTAGTCTGGGGAAGCAAGTGTTTGTAACAAACTTTTTTTTTTTTTTTCCTAGCCAGGTTTGGAAGGAGAGAATTGCTTGTTAAGGTGAATAAGAGCACATCTCCCTATTCCCCAAGGTCCTCTGCCGACGTTTCATCCTGGGCAAGGCACTGTGCCCTGCAGGGTTTCTGCAAGTGAACACTGTCACATATTCTCCTGATAAAAGGGTCTTGCTGCCAGTAATATGTCTGCTTTCTCAATGATTTTTCAAGTCAGTTCATCAGCTAGCAAGCTGCTGGTGCTGTCCTACAAATAGGTTAAACCTTGGGCTCTTGTGGACTCAGCCTCAGACTGCAAGCCACAGCATCTCTGCTGCACTCCATGGCCTCTCCAAAGCACTGTGAGGGGCCTCCAGGCAGAGATGTTTCCTCTAGTGTAATCCAGACTTCAGCAGATAAAAATTCCAAACAGCAACATGCCAAGGCAGGACAATTTCTCAACAAACAACCCCATTTGTTATCAATTTTCAGATAACAATGAATTTTCATGTTATTCCTGAAAACAGAGGGACAAATTTGGGGTGTAAATAACAAAACAGACAAATAGCTGAAGTCAGAAGATGAGGAGAAAGCAGAGGGGCAGAAGAAGCACAGGGTTCACATGGTCCTGCTCAGAAAATGCTCATAGATCCTTATGAGGCATCACAGTTCCTTGCATCACAGTACAGGATTAAGACTTGACATTCCCACATTTGTGGGATAATCTCAAAGTTCCCATGGCAGTTTAGCTCTTGGAAAATAAACTAAATGTGTTAAGGATCTTTGCAAGGTTTTTTGACTTCCACATCATCCACTTCCTCCTATATAAATTACACTGCTATTAGTACTGCTCAATGAAGAGCATGAAACAAATTGAGCCTCTAGCCACTTTTAATAGACAAGGGTAGTTAACCCATATCTAAGCTGCATGGATGTCTTTTGTGACAAAAATTAAATTCTTGAACTCATCTGGAAGCCTGGGCCTTGCACTGATCACATTTTCACTCTCCCATCTGTCAACCTCCAGCTGAAACCAGCCATTCCTGCAGGCAGTGGGGGAATCCCAGGAAAAAAGCCAGGCATACAAAAAATGTTGTGAGGGGTATTTAGAAGGGAGAAAGTCAAGAATCTTTAGAGGCTAATCCACTTAGTAAAAAAACAATAAAACTCTCTGACTTCTTTCCATAACCACAGTGGCCTGTGGAATAGAAAAAGACCAGAAATGTCTACAGTGTCCATTCCTGCCAGCTGATTTCACAGTGGAGCAAAGCTAACAACCAGCATACTGGCTCGAAAGGGGAAATAGGGAATAAAAACAAGGTATTTGTCACTCAGGGTATACCTTTTTTAGAATGGTGCTTTAATAAGAAAAGTACTTTGACTAGGATGATCCAAGAAAGATGCTGCCAAGCAAGAAAGAGCTGAGAGGTGCTGGTGGGAAAGATACGGTAGCGAGAATGAAAAACAATTGGAGCGGAAGAAGAGACAGAGGCACGAAAAGCTCTTGCAGTAATCCTCCTCTTCTCCCTTGTGTTCTCTGTCTGATCAAATCCCAGCACAGTGTCAGGGAAAAAAAAAAAAAAAAAAAAAAAAATAGATCGATCTGCAGATATAGAAAAGAGCACACAGGCACTGGCTTCTCCAATATCTGAAGAAACTCAGGCTGCACTGCACATATTCCCCCTGCAGTTACAACACCCCTCAACACACACACCCCCCACATCCTCCCCCTTGCTGCAGAAATGCCACTGAAGTATGTGACTACATGACTGCAGTGCCCTTTCCCCATGGTGAGCTGCAGCTGCCCTAGGCTGGGCACCCCTGTTCCCACCCTACACCTCCTCCCACCTGCCACCAGCACTGCTTGTTCTTTTTCGTTACACTGTTGTTTTGATCCTTTCCATGCATCCATCTCCTTTCACCTAATTTCCTGTTCTCTCTATGCAAGCTGTCTCTGCTCCTCACAGGGTCTGCTGTGTGTGTGTCAGGCACCATTGTGACTTCAAAAGACTGTATGGAATGGAGGAGTAACAAGGGTAAGATCACTGTCTTGCAGAGATTAACCATTGGAATGATGTGGGAAAACAGCACTGATCAAGTTTGCTGCCAGGCATGGGGCTTAGAAGATGGGTCTCATGAGTTCCAGCTTCCTCAGTGATTCTGAATCAATTGATTTTTGCCTCAGGTTCCCCATTTGCAGAAAGAAGAGATTAATAGTAGCTACACTAATGATAGAAAAGGAGATGGAAAAGAATGGAGTGCAGGTATCCACAGAAATAGACATAAAGGGAGAGTGGGAAATAGAAAAGTCAGAATTGACTGAAGAAAAATAGGTAGACAGACAGGGAGAAGGCAAGATGCCTGGACTAATGGAAGTCATGATGAAGATATGATGGAAATCAGCCACAACAATTCTTGCCAGTTTTGTGCTGCAGCTCTGGCTGGTTCAGTCTCAACATTCAAGCTCATTCCCCCTCCCTTTTTAAACCCTGATTAACACCCATCCATGCAAAAAACCCAGTAGTGCCTTGTGATCATCACCAGTTCCCAGATGGAGGGGAATGCTGGCCCAACCAATTTGCAATCCTAGAACTTGTGAGAGCACATATCTAACCTAAACTCCAACACAACAACTTCTCATTGTTTGTGTCCTGAGCTCTCCAGCAAGGTCACTGGCTGTGTCCTTGAAGCTCCCACTCCATGCATCCCACTAGCAAGCTGTGCTCTCCTGTGCAAAAGCTGCCAGCAAGAGTCAGTGAGCAGAGGTGGCTGTGGGTTCCCAAGGGGCAAATGATAATGCCAGGCTGAAGATAGTAGAAGGGGGAACTTATATCCAAGTCAATTAGGATTAATGCAATGTGGGAAGGTATTAGTTCTGGAGCTGTAAGTTTCTCCATTAAAGATTAAAGGCAGATTGGAAAGGGGGGAAGAAAGCAAAGACAAGCTAGTAAAGACTTTTCTTGGCTCTGCAGCCCTTTTATTCCTTTCTCTGTTTTTCGGGGAAGTGATGACGTGTGGATTTAAGACATTACACTAGAGATTGTCAGTGGCTCCAACCCTGTTAAGGCAGCAGTTTTTTTGCTCTCCTTTCCATCTCCTTTGCTGAGCACTGTTACGCACTGGTGGTGGCTTGGCCTGCTATCAATGGAAAACTAAAGACATTCTCCAAAATGAAACATCATGGCAACAAAACCTTTACATTCAACTTCTTTGGTCTGAGGAGAGCTCGCTTTTAGTGGTGTGGATGACAGAACAACAGTGAAGTTAAGTGCCAGGTACCACCCCTGAGAAAGGCAAGCAAACAGGTAGGAGGGGCAGGTGAACTGGATACATTAAGCATACAGTGGGGATCTGCAGTGGGGGTTATAGTGTCCCCACCACACTATGACTAGCTTCCAGGCTCTCCAAAATTAGCACAGGTAGAGGAACTGGAGGCCACAACCCCACCATCAGCTTCTCTTCAAAGTAATGCCATTCAAATGGTAGAGCTGAGCAAAGCATTCCTAATTCTGAGAAGCTGAAGGTCTCCGCTGTTCCTTTCAGTGCCGACCCCTAAGGGTGCAGAAGCAGATCAATCTTCCCTCTTTGGCTGCCTGCTCATACACTTGTACTAAGAGGTTCCCAAACCCATTGGTGGCTCCCTGAGGCACTGTCCCAGCTAGGTCAGTACATAATGGTGCTGCAGCACTGCAGGCCAGTATGAAATAGGCACAATGGAGTGTTCAGCCTGCAGTAAAGAAGGACCTGTCAATATTATTTGCCTGTAAAGTGCCACACATGCCAGAGGTGCTTTATAAATAAGTAAATAAACAAACAGCATCAAATTACAAAGAGCAATGAAGCCTCTTTGTTCTTTCTAAAGAAATAAATAAGGGTCAGAAAAAGAAATTATACATTGTTCAAAACTCACAAAGAATCTGTATTTTGACAACCTGGTGATGCAGAGGAAGTTTCAAAGCAACCCACTCCCTCTGAATAACAGTGGATAGCAGAGCACATTGAGGATGCTAGCAAATTCATGATTTTAAGTATCTGGCAGCTATGCTAATTACTAAATCACCCAATTATGAACACATGCATCTACTATGGCAGCAGACCCCTTCTTATTCCAGCTTTGAACTGCTGCAGCTGGCAACTCCCTCAGACCCTTTCCACACAGTGTTTAAACTTAAGCATGATAGGTAGTCCTACAAAAAGAAGGTCTATCTAAAACTAGAGAGATACATGTACCACTGGACTGCTGCTTCAAAGAGAAACAAACAAACAAAAAAATCCAGAGGTCTGCATGGCTTTGTCAACTCTAGGAAGCACAACTTGCCACTGCGCAGCCCTGTCTCCTGAAATAAGGGCCAAGTCCCCAGGCAAAACCAGGGATGTCACAGGCTTTAAATCTTTAACTAACATTGTTACTTCAATCCCACATTGAAGAAGACAAGGCAGAGAATGGAAACATGTATCAGGGTTAGAAAATTCCCTGGGGTTTTTTTATTATTGCAATGGGAAAGGAATTGTTGTGGTTTGAAATCCATTATATCCCTGCAGTGTTTGCAACTCTAATAGACTGCTTACATAGAAACTATAGGTGTGCCTGAACATAAACAAAACAGGAAAAGGATGGAAAGCTAAATAGCAGCAGGGGGGAAAAATGGGGATCAGGAGCCTGCACACAAAACAGTCAGGGACTCTTGACATTTTGCAGCACTCAGCCCCAAAAGTGAGCTGCCAGAGCACCACCCTGGTGCAGCATCTGTAAAACCTGGGGCTGCAATGAGGTTCAGCCACCTGGTTAATCCAGGGAGGGCTCCTTTTCCAGCCCAGGCTGCCTCCCTGCTGAAGGTACCATTAGCATCTAGCCTCCTTTTGGCACTGGCTCCTGGGAGACAGGCATTTTCAGCACTCTTCTATGTGCTTGGTTTAGGAACTGCTGATCTTTCTTTTAAATTTGCTTTGGGGGTCTAGAATATGCTTTTTTTTTTTTTTTTTCCCAAAAAGCTTTGAAAGACTCCAGCACAAGCAGACGAGGAAAGCAGGATTTACTACTGTTAAAACTGTCAGGAAACTCAGCCTGCTTGTGGAAAGGACCAGTCTTGGAATTAAGACAAAACCATCAGAGGTGCCAACGAGGGAAATACAGGAAGCATACCACAGCACAGCCAGCTATAAAACTTAAATGTGACTATCCTGAATTCTGCTTCAAGGGAGTGAACAGTGGAAGCACTGTGTCTTGCTTTATGGTGCACACCCTGCAAAATTCACGTTGTAAACCTTCCCACCAAGAGCATTGACCAGAGAAAATCACGAGGATTTACACAGTACTTTTACTTTGTAAAATCTAGGATGCCAGCAATAGACAAAGGAATCTTAAAATGTAAGTAAGTGTATAACATGGTGATATACAAAAAATCACAGTGGCCATGGAGGTGTGAATGAACTTAGATTGCTAACAGCCGGACAGATAGTGTGCATTAACCAAAAGAAAATAACACTGTCTCTTCTCATACTATTATTCATGTACATGTTCATGTAGTTAAATTGCAAAAGCCTTCCTTTAAGGAAAATGACACACTGAGGATGTTTACTCTGGTTTTGTTATTACTTTAAATGCATTTCTGTTTGATTTCATTATTCAATATATATTTTCTTTTCCCAGTTACACTTGGGGGACAGGTACAACGTACACACATTCGTACTTTAGTGTTGTGACAACCAGCACCAGAGTTGTTGAAATATCCATTTCAAAACCTACCTTAGTGCAATCAATCAACTCCTTTGCTACAGCACAGGGAAAATAAACAAGGCTATCAGACTGCAACTCCTAGCTGGGCAAATGGAGTGCAAAGCATGGAAGACTAATGGGGAGGGAACAGAGAAAGAGGAATGCCAGAAAGAAAGATTATTTCAATGGCTCAAAGAGCTTAAAGAGTCTTAGAGGGGATTAAAGAATAAAACAATATATTAAAATTGCAAGGAAGCAAAAGCAGAAACTCAGTCATCTCGGTAGCCATAAGAACGCGTGGGCCATGTAGCATGAAAGCCTTAAGTGACATACTTAGGAAGAAAGATAGAGACAAGCAGGAAAACTGTGCTATATTACTGCATATTCCTTCTGACCCTGAGAAGATGACATGCTCAGCCCTTTTACGTCTACCCCTCTGTTTTAGTTGTAAGATTGCCACCAATAAAGATGTTCAAGCTCAGAGACCTGCCCTCTGCCCCTCCTTTTGGGATGCATTTATTTCCACACAGGTTTCAAAATTGTGCAGAGGTCATTGTGCAGTCATTGATTCCTGCTCAGGTAGTAGAGGTGCTCCAAATGCTTGCTTTCAAGCTCTTGATTTTTCCAGTGACACATTTGCAGGTAGCTGCACCCTGTCCTGGCTTCCAAAGGCCCGTAGCCGAAAGGAGGCGTGTTTGTGTGAGAGCAACAGACGCATGAGCTGGGGGAACCCTGCTCTGCATATGCTGGCACCAACTGTATTCTTTAAAAGTGTCTGTATGCCTGGTTAGCCAGAAACAGACCCCAAATCCCTCCAAGCAAGACTCAGTGAGAGCATATGTTCAGAAGCACACTGACAATTAAATGAGAATTTCATGTCATCTCAGTACAACAGAAGCAACTGAAAACTCTTTGTCTGGAAAAACTAGCACCACCAAAACTACATGAAACTCTATTGCTGAAATTCTGACAAAACTTCCCATTTACAGCAGCACTGTGCATGTGTATTTTATATACATGCTTCTTTACATCAAGCATGGAAAATGTCAGCCCAGGGGGAACTGTCTGAGAAAGTTACAAGCAGGCATTGAGCTTGGTATTCACTTGCTTACTGTGTTCAGATTTTTTTTTTTTTTTTTTTTTTATATTTTTGATGGAAGTGTTGCAGCTTTTTGCTTTCATTTTGAAAGAAAATGTGTAGCAGACATATTTGACATAATAGTGTTTGAGTTTTCAAGGGAGACTGAAGCAATATCTAGAGACAAATCATTCTGTTCTACTGCTTCTTACTTACCACCCCAACTCTTTCACCAACTCCTTTTCTGCTTTCATGTCTAAGCCTATTGCCTGTGCTGTTTATGAGAGCTGCTGGGAATTCTTTTCTCTCTCTTTCATTCCAGATCTCCTTCGCTAGAGCTTACAGCTCTTGAAGTCACTGTAAACAATTCCAGATCATGAGTATCCTTAAGAAATAGTTGCAGAGAGAAAGAGGCTATGATGACTCTGGAGAAACCTGGAGAAAGCTGTTCAGTGGGCAGGTGAGTTTTGGAACTCCTTCTGAGATAAGGGGATCCTGTGGTGCTTTCACAACAGAAGGACTGAGAAAGATCTGTAGGACCATCACTGACCAAGCTACACACCCTGGCAATACAAATGCAGCCTGAAAGCAAAGTACTTCAGCACAGCATTTCAAATCCTGTTTAGAAAGCAACATGCCTTACTAGATATATATATCTCACAGAAAATTTTGCAATTTTGTAACCCTCTAAATGCATTTTCTATATTGCAAAAATTAGATCAAGCACAGGGGATAAATACATGAAAAATACCTGGTTCTGCCTTGCCCTCTCCCTCATCTTCACTTTCCTTGTTTTTCCTCTTTTTTTTCCAAGTGAGCTGGCCACTAGAATACTTGCCCTGGCATTCTTACCCAGAAGGTAACCAGACAGCTGGGTGAGCTCATTTTTACAAATGTTTGCTCATGGGGATATAGTAATGACAATTCAATCTCCTCCTTGCTGTGCCCTACAGCCCCCATACATTAGTATAGAAAACAAGTTTACAAAGCAGAAGACAAGACTCTGTCAATAACATTAAACAAGCTGTTATTTCTCCAGTTAGTGCCAGAAGAGGGTAGAGAGAAGGGTGGGTGCGAAAGAAGGGACAAATTGTTTTATGACTCAAACACAAACTCTCTGTCTAATGCCTACATGTGTGTATTTGCTTTTTTTTCATTTTCTTCCCTTCCTCCCTCCCATTTTTTCCTCTTTGTGGGAGTCAGATGTAAATCTGGGGTTTATCCTGCTTTGCCACAGCATGAGACACATGCATAATCCTATTTTGTAGAGGACAGTATGTCCTCTGTAAGTCATACAAGAGGTGGTCCTCCAAGACTCCTTGGTCGCCTGTCTGATGCCCTGGCTTGAAGTTCCACTTTGGCATTATCTCCTGTGTCCTTAAATTCCCTCTGCAGAGCATTTAGCAAAGTTGTAGACACAACCACCCTGGGAGGGGAATGCTGGCTGGGGTTGAATTCAGTCTGAGATTGAATCTCCCACAGGTAAAGGCTGCATGGTCTAACTTCCCACCACAGTTAATGAAGACTTGGTCCTTACAGGCAGTGAAGTCAAAAGGTTAATTCAGCTGATCAGGAGGTGTCTGCTCTAGGATGAGCTGAATTAAGTTCCTAGCCTCAACTGACTGCACTGAATCTCTATCAGCTATAATGGGTGTTTAGACACCAACTCACATCTAGATACTTACAGGAAGACTCCTAAATTTAGACATTTCAATCAGGAGCTGAATCTCATTCTAGAAGTCAAGAAAAATCTTTTGCTCATTTCCAGCTTCCTTGTGAACATAAAGAAGAGATTTATGCCTCAGATTCTCTCTTTTTGTGAAACAGGACTGAGTTTTCATATATTGCATGCACAAAGAAACACATAACACCACAGAAGAACTCTACAAAAGTTGTGTCCAGATAATGGTGAGCTATCACAGAAAAGGGGATATATCACACCTAGAAGGAGCAGCTGTCAAATCATGGTACCTGGCAGAACAATTCTCCTGCTTGCAGAGCAGCAAGGACACACTCACAGTGACTGGTACAAACGGCATTCCCAGTACCACCTGAGCTGCGATAAGCAAGTAGAATTATGGAGTCAGAAGAGGCCAGTGCTCACGCAAGCCTTGCTGCAAGGCAGAGTTTATCAGCTCATGGACAGTACCTTGCTATCACAGCATCCTCTGGTTTCCAAAACTGAGCAAGCCCTTCCCTGCACGATGGCATCTTTGTGTCATGTTGGACTTCTGTGCAACAGAGCCATGTTTGTAAAACGGTGCTTGAGAAGGCTCACTAGATTTGGAGCTCCTCCTTCAGTGTTTGCGCGAGGCTTTGAGGGTCTTGTGTTCAGGCTTTTTTGTTGATTTGGAGATTTTTTTAAACAAAATCGAGTTGTTAAAGGAAGCTGTAGGCCATGCTTAGATAATAGCCTAGAAATGTTTGTTATACTGAAAATATAAACTACTCCTTCAGATCTGGAAATGCAGAGGACAAACTTTCTAAGCTATTCTATCCCAGAGCCCAGGTAGAATATTGAAGCTCAAAGGCACATTAAAATGAAATAACAACATACAACACTTACCTCTTTTCCTCTCCAAAGTACTTCACAAGCTTTTATTAAATTAAGTCTCATCACACCCTTGGGACACAGGTGCAGTAAATACCTTCATGATAGGGTGTGCGAGTAAGACACAGAAAACTCTCCACAAATACTCCTCTGACTATGAGTTGATTCATTTCAGTGGCACCCTTGTGCTGTCATTTCCCACAGACTTTCAAGCAATCAAATTTTACTGCCACAAAGGGCTTGCAGGAAATGAACTGCAAAGTTGTACACCAGAGAACTTGCTTATGAAAAGCACATGAGCAGATCCCAGCAAAGAACCAGAGCAACAGCTCTATACAACTGCAACTTTCTGTGTTTGGGGTAATAATCCAAATATTAAGCTATGTGTTGTCAGCATGAGCCTGACTTGTGCATTTTTAAACTATTTCTGTATTTTAATTAAGTAGCTAAATGGAACAGGGAAACCTCTAGCAAGTAGGTCCTCTCTCAGGGTGTAAGCAGTTTGCTTTCCACCACATAAGTGACCCCTTTCTGTGGGCATGCTGACCAGTGTCACCAAGTACACACGGCATAAGGGATGGACTTGACAGTCATAGATCAGACAAAAGGATGCTGACAACTGACAGATCAGTGTTTTCTGTTTGCTGTCCAGGACAATTCATTCCCTGGCAGGAACAGCCATAGAGACAGGAATAAATATCTTAGCACCCAATTTTATTTCAGAATGTCTTAATGCAAAAATGTACAAAGCAGATATGTAACCATGTACAAAGCCAGAAGGAAGAAAAATGTTGCTCCAAAGAACTGAAAACTACAGGTCTTGGAAAACAACAAAACAAAAAAACAAACCAAAAAAAAAAAAAAAAAAAAAAAAAAAAAAAAACAAAACAAAAAAAAAACAAAACAAAAAAAAAAAACAAAAAAAAACAAAAAAAAAAAACAAAAAAAAAAAACAAACAAAACAAAAAAAAAAACCACCCACACAACAGGGGGGCAGGGACAAGCAAAAAGCAATCAAAATTCCAAAAGTCAAAACTCCACAGCAAACAACAGAGGCAGCATGAGGTTGTACCAGGGTTATATGGAGAACTAACTGAATTTTCCTCTTCCCTAAGTCCAGAAACTCAGAAAGAACATCTCAGAAACTAACTTACCACCCAAGAATTGTTTGCAGAAATGTCCCAGTTTGATTCATTTGACTTGATTAAGTGCAAGTAGCAAATACATTTGAAAAATATAAAATTCTCTTGGAAGTGTTTTACAACCAAAAGAAGTTACAATTTTTAAATTAATTTTACAACCCAAATTATTCTACTGGTTTCAGTTAACAACTGTATTTTAAAGACAGGAAAACTGAAGCAGAAAGGAGCTAAAAGTAGCATGCTCTTTAACACATGAATAATTTTTCCAAGTTTTGGTTTAGATCTGAGGCATTTTTGTCTTCTTTCCATCTTCCATGTCCTGCAGCTCCCCAGGTCTGCTGCTGGGTATGATATCCAAGTCCCTGTTAGTTTTGAAGACATCATGCTTTGAGCTGGATCACAGGAAACAAAGTTCTCAAAGTCATCTGGTAATTTGCAAAACAAAAAAAAAATCCTATTTGAAATTTATATTTATGGCTTCAAAATTAATCATTTTTCTTCTGATTGTATTAAAATAATAAAATTTTAAAGGATTGCAGATTAAAAAAATAAATGCAGTTTTTTTTTTTTTTTCCCTTAAAACATTTGTTGGTCAAAACTGCATTTCAATTAAATTTTGAAATTGACTCATTAGATGTGTTCCACAGAAAATACTGGTATTTAAATTGAAAAATCAACCACCTGGAAGTATGCAATCATACTCCAACTTACATAATCTACTGCACCATCTGTAAAAGGTAACTTCCATTCTTCACTTCCAAAGTATTTTGGAAAGAGAGAGGTCCCTATTTTTGCTGAAAAGGAAAATCTGAACAAAAGATTTGAAACATGGGGAAAGAAAAAAGGGTTATTTTCTTTGTTTGTTTGGGGTTTTTTTGTGTGGTTTTTTTTTTTGTTTGTTTGGGGTTTTTTTGAGTAACTCTTTGGAAACACAAAGCAAATTAAAAACCACAGAAGTTCATGAACAGTGACAAGAACAAAACTGTCTTTGGTCAGAGATATATTCAGAGAATATATCTTTTGTATAGATGTACCCATCAGCAAACTCAGAGGGTGGTGACTCCTGGAATTTGGATCAGGTAGGTTGCTGCCTTTTTTTTCCAACCTCAGGTTTATTATTTTAACAAATCAAGTCCACCATCAGGTCTCCTTATTTCTAGGAAAGATTAAAAACTTTCAAAGTGCAGAGGAAAAAGGTGCAATTCTTAAGAACACAGCAAGGTCACAGGGTCCTGTGTGCTAATAAAGTGTGTTGGTTTGGTAAGAAGCTGAAGCAGGGAGCGTGAGGGGCACTGCTTTATGAATGCAGCTTTTTCAAAAGGGTTTGTTAAAAGTATTTCAGGAGGAGAGACATGTGAGTGAAATCTTTCAATGGGTCAACAGGGAGGCCAGACACTGAACTTTTTCCTGCTCCAGAGTCAACACCATCCTTCAAAACAGAGGAGACTGACCTCTGCAGTTGAGAATCACTGAGTGGCAGCTGGGGGTCCCTGCATTTTTTTCTGAGCCACTTGCAACAGAGAAACAGGGAACAGTCATTTGAAATCATGGTTAAGTGGGGATTTTTTTTTTTTTTCCTGGAAACTGGATTGGAGAAGGAGCATAGTATGATATTGATTAACAAAGTTCTCTACTCTGTCCTTAATGAAATTAAACAGTGCTTGGAAGAGGACAAGCACAGTTCCTTCTCCTCTCCTCCTTTTATGAGGAGTGCAAGATCTGCTGTCCTGCTCAAGGACAAAGCAATTGGTTCTGGCAAATCTTGCAGCAGGTATTGGAAATCCACCACATCACCTACCTCCTCTTCCTCCCTCAAGCCACATTAACCATGAGCACCATGTCCTGCTCCATTCCCTGAAACACTCTCTGCCATCCACATATAGAAATCATTACAATACAGCCTCTTCCCCTCAAACCAGTTTTATCAGGGGAAAACACAACCCAGCTGGCAAAGAGAAAAAAAGAGCAGTCCTGTCACTGCAGCAATGAGACCTTCTAGCAAAGAAATAAGAGAAGTCAGTATGTTTCAAACAGCAGGGCTAAGTTTGAGATCACCCTGTGTGGTTCACCAATGAGCCCAAACAATCGGTACACTGCCTTTCTTGGGAAGCAAGCACCAGCCTCTCTCTTAGTAATGCCAGCACCATACAGTCACACACTCATCTCCAAGTGCAGGTATCCCAGATGGAGCTATGTGCTCTTCAAAGATAAAATGTAGCCTCAGTTGCTTTC